>NC_138356.1:49410198-50871448 GCF_046562875.1 Panthera onca | reverse complement strand
CGGGCAGGTACCTCCGGCCCCGCGGTGTCCTCTAAGCGCCACCCCGGCCCCGGGGCGCTGTAGGGGGAGCGGGGAGGGGGCGGGGAGGGGGCTCCGGGTCGCGCTCCCTGCGGCGCACGGGCTGCCTTGAACTCCCAGCTTCCGCGGAGGGAAGTGACGGGCGGCCCCTCCCAGCGAGGACTCCGCGCGCCTCCGGGGCGGGAGGCAACCCGAATCCCCGCTCAGCGGAGCGGTCCCGGCCACGCGAACCGGACGGGCCCGGCGCCCCCGGCCCAGTCCCGCCCCGCCGCCAGCCCCGCGCCCCCGGGGCGGAGGCGCTCGGCCGCCCCGCTGCAGAGGCGCAAACTTTTACACCTACTTTTTGTTTCGCTTCGGGTCTGGCGTGGCCGTGGCACCGCCCCGCACCGGGACCCGGACACTGATTTTCCACCGCCTAGGGACGGTGCCTCCCTCGCCCCGAGGTCTCGACCAGCTTTTCGGAGAACTAAGTTCTCACCCCGGTGGCTAAAAGTACGGTCCCCGGGAGGAGCGCTACGTCCGCTGCCACAACAATGACAACAACCACCGTAGGAAGAACCCCCTAAGCGAGCGGGGCTGCCCGGGCAGGCTGGACGGCGAGGCGGCGGGAACTAACTGCGCGCGGGGGTCGGAATTAAAAAGAAACCCGGGAGCGCGGGGACGCGGGCGAGCAAGAGTGAGCTGCTCGTCGCAGCCTCTTTCTTGCCCGGCGCTCGGGCCGCCCGCCGTCTGTCTGTCCGTGACTGACTAGTTGTCCCTCCGCTGCTCAGGCAAAGTTTGACAAATCCGGGGCACGGGGAGCGGATTTCCCCTCGTCTCCCTCCCCTTCCCGCCCCGCGCGCCCCCCTCCCCAGAAATAATCCCAGCAACTGCCGGCCCAGCGTGCAAACTTACGTTTGATCTGCCGGGGTTTGCTCTGCTTTCGCCGGGACATCTCGGCGGCGGCCGCTGCCACTGAGGCTCCCGCGGTGCCCGCGGTCGGGGCTGCCGCTCCCTCGGCTCCCGCCGCCGCCGCTGGCCAGGCTCGGGCCGCCGCGGGCCGGTCTCCAGGTGCCTCGGACGCGCGGGATCCGGGCGCGGGGCTCCTCCGGGAGCCGCGGAGCCACGTTTGGAGAGGAGCAGGCAAATGAGAAGACGGAGGGGGGCAGAGAGAGAGTGACAGTGGGGAGGGGAGGGGGCGAGTGAGAGAGCGATGGAGGGGGGGAGGACAGAATTTACAAACGAATGGACGAGGAGAGAGAAAAGGGGAAAGGGGGAACACGGAAAGGAGGAAGAGAAGGAGGGAGGGAAGGGAGAGCGAGCAGAGGGAAGAGGGGGAGAGAGGGGGTGGAAGGCGCGGGAGGAGGAGCGCGCTCGCTCTCCCCTCTCCCCGGCGTGCGGGGCAGAGACTCGAGCGCCAGCGCCGCCGCCGCCGCCGCCGCCGCCGCCGCCGCCGCCGCTCCGGGCCGCGCAGCTCGCTCTCTGCCGCGGGAGGTGGCGAGGCGCGGGAGGGAGGGGCGCGCCGGGGCTGCGGGGAGGGGAGACTATTCCATCAGCGAAAGGAGGATTGGCTGCATCCAAAGCCAGTCCGGATGCAAAAGAGGGCCCGGGCCTCAGTCGGGTCGGGTGCGCGGGAGCGCGGTGGAGGGGTGGGGGGTGGGAGGGGACCAGAGGCGTGGGGAGGGTTTGGAGGGGGGGCAGCTTCTGCAGTTGTCACCGCGTCAGCTCTGGGCATCTGCCAGAGCACCCCTCCAGGCAACTTCTTCCCACATTCCCCTCTGATGGACCCCAACTCTCCTCACGCCTGGCCCGTCCAGCGGGGCACAAAGAAATCCCAGTCTCTCCGTAAACTTTGCGCTTCCAGTTATGCCGCCCCCTCCCCTGGCCTCCCCCCTCCCCCCTTCCAGCTTCTTGGCAGGAAGGTTAGGCCACTGGCAAAATCCTCGGCGAGAGGCAGCTGATCACAAATGCCAACTGTGTGTCTTGGGGCCAGTTAAGCCCTCTCATCTGCCCAGGCTCTCTGGAGACCATTTCATTGCTCTCAAGGTTCCCAGGAGACCGCTGCGGACGTGGACCATCCCCCACTCAGCCCGCACCGATGGGATGCTGAGCGGCGTCCTAAAAGTGCTCTTTCTCACCTCCACTTCTCATGCTAGACTGTAATAATTCCGAATTTGGAGACAAGCAGATCTTTTTTTTTTTTTTTTCTTCCCTCAAATGAAAAAAGGAGGACCATTAGCTAGGTGATTAGCCCTAGGTGGGAAACGAATGGTCTCAAATCAGAATACTAACTTTTTGAGGAAGTCTGTGGAAGTTCTAAAGACCCACCCCATCCCATGACCTTTAATTCTTTTTAGTTCTGCCACAGGGAAGCAGCCAGCGACTAATAAAAGATTTGATCTTGCCATAATTTCCCAAGCAGGTAAGACCCAATAACTATTTCATGGTTCTTTAGCTTTTAAAGTTTTGTTTCATTCTTTTTCAATTATTGTGTGTGTAGTATGTTGGAAACTGCGAGCCAAAAGAAGAACAAATTTTGAAGTGATTTGCATAGTTATTATTTGGCCAAGTTAAGCTGCATGAGGCTAGCTTAGTTTCTCATAGTTTTATATATACTGAGTATTAAATATATCCTCCCGGGTGGGCTGGAAGAAGCTTCTATCCCAGTAGCAGTGGGACTGGCTGCTTTATGTCATCAGTATTTACTAATAAACTCCACTGCAGTTGACATGTATCCCCCAGATACTGCTGACTTTTCCCCCCAGGTTGTGGGATCATCCAATCTGATCTGAAATTGTGCCCCCCCCCCCCCGCCTTTGTTTGGTTGACTAGCCGTTCCTATGAGCCCCACCAAACTTGATACTCTAAAAGGGTCTGGGGGTCAGCAGAGAGCCTGGGCTGATTGAGGATAATGCACACTGCTCAGTGTGCACGAGGCACTGTAATCAGTGTCATTTATAACCCCATCAGGACATCTTCTGGAAGGTGTAAAGAGTTGCCCTGTGAAAGGTATGGCTGGGAGAATCTTAATACAGAGCTGAAGACCAATTGTGAATTTTATTACATTACCATTAGTACTATTATCATGTGAGGTTGTAAGAATACATGGTCCTTTGCAGTGGAAAATGCACTAAATGACAAAGTCCCTCCCCTGAAGAACCAACAAATTAAAGCCGTAAGTACCATGAAAAGCAGGGTTATGTGTGTTTGTGTTGTGGAATGAATAAGCAGACAGAGAACTACAGATTTTTGCCTCCTTAATTTTCAATTCATTACAATTAAATTGGTGTGCTTAGAATTGGATGTATTATACATTACGGTTTTTAAAGATCTTTTTACAGAACTGGCTGACTTTTTATATCAGCCAGAAGGAATGCCCATTGGAATTAAAATATCATAACAGTTAGTGTTTCTTTTGGCATTTGAAATGGTTAAATATGCAAAGCAAAAGAGAAACAAATAAATCTCAGCTAAATATTCAGTTTAAAAGCTGAAAGGAGCAAAAGTCAGGGAATTCAAGGCAAGATTGATAAAATAAGCAGACTGCATTATTAGAAATAGATATAGTTTATATAAATTTATAAATATATATTAATTATAGTCATTATGAATGAATTAAACTAAGGAATACTACTACATTTTGTGTTTTCTCATCATTTTTAATGAGAATGTTGATGATATTTAAAGTTCAATTTTTCTTTTTCTAGTTTAACTCACTAAGGTTATAAAATTAAAAGACAGCAAAACCTATAAGCAATTATCTCTGTCCAAATGGATATAGCAGCCCCAAACCGCAGCTACATGACTATCAAACAATGATTATGAAAACCACAATTGAGGAAAGCATCAGGGAATGATATTGCAAAACCACAGCAACAAATGTGTCTGTGATATTGAAAACCACAATTCACAACTAATACCCTGTGTATCGCAAATTACTATTTAACTATAAATATGAAAATGTATAAGTAACAGCACAAAATAATTTCTCATTTACTTAAAAATGAATTATTCATTTTCTAGACTCACTGATTTCATCTCTACATAATGGTTCATTTTGAAAAGTTTCTGCTTTCAAAGACAAATCATTTAAAATCACATATGTAAGTTACTTTAAGCGCAGAAAATATGCAACTTTTAATAACATTCCTTCAAATACTAAAAGAATTGATCTGAAACCAATCTGAAATAAAGAAACATTTACCTCAGTCTAGCTTTCTTCATCAAGTTCTTTGGGAGTAAAAAGAGATGTGAGTCAAAACTGTTTATGGAAAAAAAGCTTGAAGTATTCTATTACAACCTCAATGAAAATATACTTGTATATATTCTTAATAGTCCAGTTAGCTAGAAAACATATATCTGACAATAAAATTGAGATGCTAGTACTGAAACTACTTTAATAAATAAAATCAAAGGTTTATTTACAAATGAATAAAAACAATATAGCTTGCAAGTTTATAGGTTGACAGATTTCGAAAAGTAAAATACAGGATGCCCAGTTAAATTTATACTTCATGTAAGCAACAATTGTTTTGTATTAGTCTATTCCATGCAATATTTGGAACATACTTATCTTAAAAAATAATTGTTGCTTACCCTGTACTTTATTTCATTTTATCTGGCAAACCTACAAATACAGCATGTTACCATTTTCACAAATTCATGGTTGTCTTACAACTAACAGTGTTTATAGAAAAGGCAGAAAAACCCTAAAGTGCTTCCTACAGACATATATTTAATTCTTGAACATCATATGATTTAAGAACGGCAAGGTAGAAGAATAAATTTCTATACAAAAATTCTCACTTTATTTGGCACAGTACAGAAATGTGCTCTCAGTGTAAATGGATTTCATTCATGTATGTCTTACTCTTGGATTTGTTTTTAAAATGTGTTTTTTCCTCCAAGGGATCGACAAATTGATAAAGCAACCTCCCAGGCCACATCTTATTAGGCAGCAAGCTGCCTTCTTTATTATGGGAGTAAACAATATTCAAAAGCTTCAGAAAGACTTAATTTTTTGCCCTTGTATCCTCACCAGAAATTGAATACAGTTTATCTGCCTTGATTTAAGATTGTGACACTGAATTGAACAAGAATGCAGTATGAAAATAGTGTTTTGGATTTGTATATCTTTATAATTTGAGCAGTTTAAAAATAAAAATCAACAAATTCATCTAAATGGCCTTCCTATGTTATAACTATGAAAGGGACTATCTGTTTACTTGCAAAGGAGCCAAGCGCTTTGAAAACGTTCAGTCAATCTAGATCAGGGGTTTAACTTGGGCTTCATGTAGACAGTCAATGTCTCAAAAGAAGTTTGTATGTACCAAAAAACAAAAAAAAAATGTTCTATGGAGCAAGTCTGTTGAATTCATCGGATTCTCAAAAATTTCTGTGAAAAAAACATCTGTGAACCATTATGAGTTAAGAATCACTATTCTCTTTCTGTGTGAATTTTTATGGTATACTAAAAACCAACGTGTGTTTTTACTCTTTACTCTTTACCATAATCCTTTATGTACAAGTTACTACTCTGAGAGAAGAGAGTTATAGGGTCAACTCTATTAAGCAAGAAAAGTTCTTTGTTGCTATGTCCATATAATACATCACACCTCCACATATAAAATAAATATTAAAGGAATGTCATCCCAAATTTTAGCAGACATCTGTGGATTTTGCCTGCCTAGCATTCATTCTCTTTTCAGGTAATAGTTCCGTGATATCTTTTCAAGAATTACTCCTCCTCACCCACTATTTGGTCATATGATACAAACGGGGCCTTCCCCAATCCCTGACCAGAATATTCTAGGTGTTTGTCTGTGGTGATTGGCTCAATGGCCCAAACCATTCTCATTAGAGTCAGCCCTGGAACTTTGTACTGTTCCAGGGAAACCACTGAGGAAAAGGTACTATTTTCCCGCTGGGCTACACTGGGAGAATGCAAATCGGCTGTTGGACATCCTTGTTGGAAGAACCTGTTAAGAACGCTGCCAGCACAGAGGACTAATTTTGTCTTATCTCGGGATCTGATATTTGGGAAACCCAAGCTGAGATACCCATCAATATTCTAATATTACTTTTAGATTCGTCAACATTATCTTTGTGTCTATATAAACATAAGAGTCATTTCTATTATATTTCACTTCCATCTATTTGACCAGGCTAACGCTTATGCACGTCTGTAGTCTTAGTATAGATGTCATTTTTCACAAGAAGACATCACTCACCTCCCAGCCTGAGTGAGATATGTCTTCTCCTTTACTACCATAACACCTTTTTTTGCCTCCATAATATCACTTGTTGCATTTATTACAAAGACAATTTCCATAAAACCCAATCCTCACCAGCCACCTCCCTGTCCCAATACACCTAACTAGATAGAAATGTTTGTGAGGGTAAGAAGTATCCTTTTCAGAATCATATCCCCAGTGCTGGACATATAGAAAGTCCCAACATAATTATTGAAAGAAAAAGTGAATTCAGAATTAACCTGTCTTACCTAGGAACTCCTGCCATTCCCAGTCCCCATCCACAGAGTCATAGGTACAGGAGATGGCAACCGTATTTGAACAGCATAACTCCATCCTCCTGTTGGTGGATGCTTGGACCATGGGGAGTCCCTGACTTAAATATGGCGAATCAAATTCCTCTCTTAGAAATCTAGAGTTAGTTTCAAGACTTTCATCCTTACATAGGCTGATCTCTTGAATGAAGAAGTAAAACCTCTGGAAGTATGGCATCGTTATCACCATGTGAACAGAGTAGCAGTGATAGTTTGTCTGCAGAAAGAAAAATATATAAAACGAATGTTCAGAGATAAGTAGAGATAGGAGTATGAAATGGAATCCCACGTCTTGTTCCAGCCCCTTCATAGACTGCAGAAGTACTTCTGCCCTTGATATCATTGAGGTACTTAGGTTTTCTTAAATTCCTTCCAACCTTTTCTTTTCTAAATTATTTTTGTCCTAAATTAGCATTAGTGGATTCCTGTTACATTCAAGTCAAAAGACTAAACTAAGACAAGAATTAACCATCTATGACTTCAGTTTGCTTAACTGAAATAGCAGTTTAACTGAATTTTTGACCTTCCTTCAGAAAAACACTGTATTAGTCTTGGTTCTTCAGATAAACAGAACGAATTTTTGACCTTCCTTCAGAAAAACACTGTATTAGTCTTGGTTCTTCAGATAAACAGAACCAACATCATATATATATATATATATATATATATATATATATATATATATATATATATATGAGAGAGAGAGGAATTGATTTACATGGATTTATATATATATTTAATATTAATATTTAATAAACTAATACTATATATGCATATGTGTGTGTATATATATATATATATATATATATATATATATATGAATTGATTTACATAGAGAGGCTGAGAAATCCCAGGATCTGCAGTTGACAAGCTAGAGACCTAAGAGACAATGGTATAGTTCCAGTCTGAATCTGAAGGTCTAAGAACCAGGAGGGCTGATGGTGTAAACTCCAACCTGAGGCTGAGTACTAAGGCAGGAAAAGACAGATACCCCAGCAGGGAGACAGTCATGCATAGAGAGGGATTTCTCACTTCCACTGTCTTTTTCTAGTTAAGCCTTTTGTGAAATTGAGGAGGGCAATTTCCTCTCCCCTTTCAAATGTTAATCGCATCTGAAAGCATCTTCACCAAAACACCTGGAATGTTTGACCAAATATCTGGGCACCCCAAGAGCCAGTCAAGTTGACACATAAAATTAACTATCACTTGGGCTGTCTGGGTGACTCAGTCCATTGAGTGTCCGAGTCTTGAATTTGGCCCAAATCATAATCCCAGGGTCATGGGATCAAGACCGGCATCTGTAGGACTCTGCACTGAGCATGGATCCTGCTTAAGATTCTTTCTCTCCCCCGCTGCACCTCCCCTAACCTGCTCACGCATGGGCTTGCACGCTCTCGCTCTCTCTCTCTCTCTCTCAAATAATAAATAATAAATAAACACAAAGAAATTAAAATAATAAAAAAATAAAATTAACTATCACAAGCACTTTTGTTGATTTTTTTCCCCCTGAGCAACCGGAAATGGCAAAGAAGCCTTATGAATGTTAAATTGGCAAATCTACAATTATAACATAGATAAATGAGGATGTTATCAATTACTGATTTTGGACATTCGCTTCAATCAGGGGTAACTCTTGGGGAAAAAGTTGGCGTTTTCAAATTTAGAATTCCTCAAGAGCATGATGATCCATTGACATGCACATCTATAACCCTTCTGATTAACATATATATTCTGGCCCCAGATGTTCCATTTTATTTTCAACTTTACTTTGCCACATTTGAATAACCATCTAACAGATTACCTTGCACGTAAATTTTATGAATGTTGTTATAATTTGCATGAATAATGTTTATACTTCTGTGGTGGATTTTATTTTCCAACCTATAACTTTTGCCATAAATTCCTAAATGCAAAAGAAGAAATTAAACAGCTTTTGAGAAAACTTGCTGTGTGTATTGACTTAATCAAAATGTTTATCTTTGCTTTTATCTACTTGCAAAAGTATATTAAAATAATGCATTGGGGTACTCGGGTGGTGAAGTGTCTGACTTTGGCTAAGGTCATGATCTTATGGTTCATGAGCTCGAGCCCCATGACGGGCTCTCTGCTGTCAGGGCAGAGCCTGCTTCGGATTCTCTGTCTGCCCCTCCCCCTGCCCCTCCCCGTCTTGTTCTCCCTCTCTCTCTCTCTCTCTCAAAATAAATAAATAAACTTTAAAGAGACAAAAAATAAAATAATGCATTAGAAGTGAATTCAGGGTGACCTGAAGATGAAGGATTATGAATAACCAGCCAGAGCATAATGATAATGGAGTCATTTAAAAGACACTGAAAACGGTGATTATATCACTTTTAAAATGCATCTTATAAGGAAAATTAAACTATATGACTAATACATTTCTTTTAAAACAATTTTATTTTCATTAAACAGATAGATTCACCCAGATTTAAAGGTCAAATAGATTTTTAAGGCTGATGATGAAAATTAGCAGTTTCTTGTCCCACTCAACATCCCAATGACAATTCCTGCTCCCAGAGGCAGAAGCACTGTCAATTCTTTTTAGCTGATTCTCCTGATGTTCACTTCATATTTCTAAATACTTTACTACTTTTTTAAAAAGTTGTTAGTTTAGATATTATTGATTATATTGACTACCTACAATAAAATATGAACTTGTAACAGATTTATACCTCCCTAACACATACTTTCTTCAATTTTTCATCAAATCAAAAGCCTCTATTTTTATTATTTTTTTTAAGTTTATTTATTTTGAGAAAGATTAAGCGGGGAACAGGGAGAGAAGGAGAAAGAGAATCCCAAGCTAACAGCATGGAGCCTGACATGGCGCTTAAACTCACAAACTATGAGGTCATGATCACGACCTGAGCTGAAATCAAGAGTTGGACACTTAACTGACTGAGCCACCCAGTCACCCCTAAAACTCTTATATTTTTATTAAGAGTTAACCTATATAGGGTATGGTGATTATGTTTTCTTTTGATCTCTTTGTTTTTCCTGGAGTTAATAATTATTGTTTTCATCATTTTCTTGCTTTTCTATGAACTATCACTATTTCTCCCCGAAATCCTTTGCCAGTGTAATACAGTCAAATAGGTCCTTACCTCATTACATCCAATAACTGATAATCAGATTATCAGATAAACAAGTAGGCTGTTGTTCTTCCCCCCATGCTGATGTCTTTTTTGTACCCTTCCATACCTCTGTCTACTCTAGACTAATTGTTCTTTGTGACTAAAATTTTCTTTTCCTCATTATCCTGAGAATTCACTTGGTTTTGTCCTGTATTAGATTCTAAGTTTCATGAATACTGTGTATTCTCTTTTCCCCTTCCTTCCTTCCTTCCTTCCTTCCTTCCTTCCTTCCTTCCTCTGTCCTTCCTTTCTTCCTTTTTGTTTTGTGGTTTTAGAATACAATTCCATGTAGCTTCCTGGAAAAATGTATATAGAGGGTAATTTTTTTTTGCGATTTGGCAAGACTGCAATTCTCTTCATTTTGCCCTAATATGTGATATATGATTTATGAGGGCATAGAATTCTAGGGTGTAAATTATTTTTCCTGAATTGTTTTTCTTTTTTTCTTTTATTTTTCCAGCTTTATTGAGATACAATTTTGTATATTATTATATACGTTTAAGGAGTACAATGTAATGATTTGATACACTTACATTTTGCAAAATGATTACTACAATAAGGTTAGTTAACACCTCCATCATCTCACATAATTACCTTTTTTTGTTTGTGGTGAGAATATTAAAGATCTACTCTCTTAGCAACTTTCAGATACATAATGCAGTATTGTAAACTATACTCACCATGATGTACGTTAATTCCCCAGAACTTATTCATCTTATAACTGGAAATTTGTACTCTTTAACCAACATCTCCCCATTTCCGCTTCTCCTAGCTCTTGGCAAACAATATCCTACTCTTTGAGGTCTGTGAGTTAGGCTTTTAAAAATTCCACATATAAGTATTATCATCTAGTATTTGTCTTTTTCTGTGTAATTCATTTCGCTTAACATAATGCCTTCATCCATGTTGTCGCAAATGGTAGGATTTCCTTTTTTCTCATGACTAAATAATATTCCATTGTGTATATTCCTACACCACATCTTTTTAATCCAATTTTTATTTTAATCCAATTTTTATTTCTTGGTTATTGTGAATAATGCTGCCCTGGACATAGAGATCCTAACTTCATTTCTTTTGGATATATACCCAGAAATGGTAATATTGGATCATAAGGTAGTTCTATTTTTAATTTTTTGAGGAAACTACACAGTGTTTTCCATTGTGGTTGTACCAGTCCATATTCCTACTAACAGTGCAAAAGGATTCTCTTTCCTCTGTATCTTCACCAACACTTTTGTGAGGTGATACCTCATTGTGGTTTTGTTTTGCATTTCCTTGATTATTAGTGATATTGAGAATCTTTTCAAGTGCTTGTTGGTCATTTGTATATCTTTGGAAAAATGATGGTTTAGGTCCTCTGCACATTTTGTAATTGGATTGTTTTTTTTGTTTTTGTTTTTGTTTTTTTTTTTGCTACTGAGTTATAGGAGTTCTTTTTATATTATGGGTATTAATCCCTTCTCAGATACATGATTTCCAAATATCTCCTACCATTTCATAGGTTACCTTTTCATTTTGCACATTGTTTTTTTTTATTTTTTGTTTTCATTTTTGTTTCCTGTGAACAAGGATTTTCTCTGTGAACAAGGATTTTTACTTTGATATGATCCCAACTTGTTTATTTTTGCTTTTGTTGCCTCTGCTTTTGATGCCAATTGTTTGGAAGACTAATTCCAAGGAACATTTTTCCTTTTTTCTCCTAGTAGTTTTATGTTTTAAGTCTTATGTTAAAATCTATAAACCATTTCAAATTAATTTTTGTGAGTGGTATATGTAGGGGTCTAATTTCATTCTTCTGATTGTCCAGTTTTCCCAACACTATTTATGGAAGAGACTACCCATTCCCTATTGAGTATTCTTGACTTTCTTATCAAATATTAGTTGACCCTACATGTGAGGATTGGTTTCTGGGCTATTTACTAAGTTTTATTGGTCTATATGTCTATTTTTATGCCAGTACCATATTGTTTTGATTGCTATAGGTTTGTAATTTAGTTTGAAATCCGGAAGTCTACTGCTTTCAACTTTGCTCTTCTTTCTCAAAATTGTTTTTAATGTTTATTTAGTTTCGAGAGAGAGAGAGAGAGAGAGAGACAGAGCATGAGCAGGAGAGTGGCAGAGAGAGAGGGAGACACAGAATATGAAGCAGGCTCCGGGCTCTGAGCTGTCAGCACAGAGCCTGATGTGGGGCTTGGACCCATGAACCACAACATCATGACATGAGCCAAAGTCAGACACTTAACCAACTGAACCACCCAGGTGCTCCTCAAAATTGTTTTGGCTATTTGGGGTCTTTTTGTGATTTCCTTATGAATTTTAGGATTGTTTCTCTATTTCTTTAAAAATGCCATTGGAAATTTGATAGCAATTGAATTAAATTTATAGATGACTGGGTAGTATGGACATTTAAAAAATATTGATTCCTCTAATTCATGAACTTGGGATATCTTTACATCTATTTGTTGTCTTCTTCAATTTCTTTCATCAATGTCTTATAATTTTAAGTGTACAGATATTTTACTTCATTGGCTAAATTTATTCCTAAATATTTTTATGCTGTTGTAAATGGATTGTTTTCTTATTTTGGGGGGGTAGTTTATAGTTAGTGTATAAAAATGCAACCGATTTTTGTATGTTGATTATATAACCTGCAACTCTATTGAAACTTTGTATTGGTCCCAACAGTTTTTAGTGAAACCTTTAGAATTTTCCATACATAAGATTGTATCTTCTGCAAAAAGAGACAATTTTACCTCTTTCTGATTTGGAAGTCATTCATTTCATTTTCTTAACTAATTGCCACAGCTAGAACTTTCAGTTTTATGTTGCATAGGAATTGTAAGAGTGGGCACCCTTGTCTGGTTCCTGATTTAGAGGAAAAACTTCCAACCTTTCATCATTGGGTAGGATGTTGGCTGTGGGCTTTTCATATATGACCTTACTTACGCTGAGGAATATTCCTTCATTTTTAAAAAATGTTTATGTATTTTTGAGAGAGAGAGAGAGAGAGAGAGAGAGAGAGAGAGAGAGGGAGAATGAGTGGGCAAGGGGCAGGGAGAGAGGGAGACATAGATTCCAAAGCAGGCTTCATGTTCCATGCTATCGGCACAGCGCCCAGTGCGGGGCTCAAATCCACAAAATGTGACATCATGACCTGAGCCAAAGTCAGACACTTAACCAACTGAGCCACCCAGGTGCCCCCAGAATATTCTTTCTATATTCAAATTTTTGTGAGCTTTTAGATGAAAAGATGTTTAATTTTGTCAAATGCTCTTTCTGTATCTATTAACATAATCATATAATTTTTATCTTTCATACTTTTAATGTATTGAATCACAGTTATTTATTTGTGTACATTAAACCATCTTTGAATTCTAAGGATAAATCATACTTGATCATGGTATATGATTCTTTTAATGTGCTGTTGAATTGTGTTGCTAATATATTGTTGAGAATTTTTGTATCTATATAATCAAGGATATTGGTCTGTAGTTTTCTATTGTTTTAGTGTCCTTTTCTGGCTTTCATATAAGAGCAATTCTGTTCTCACAAAATGAGTTTGGGAGTGTAGCCTCCTGTTCAGTTATTTTTTAAGGGTTCAAGAAAGACTGGCATTAGTGTTTAGTAGAACTCACCAGTGAAACCATCTGGTCCTGGGCTTTGTTTTGTTGGGAGATTATTGATTGTTAATTCAATCTTCTTCCTAAAACTTAGTCTGTTCATATTTCAGTTTATTATTCAGCTTTGGTAGATTGTATATTTCTATGATTTTATCCATTTCTGCTATGTTATCCAATTTGTTAGCATGTAACTGTTCATAGTAGTGTCTTATGATTTTTTTGAACTTCGGCAGTATCCATTATAATAAGTCCTCCTCTTCCATTTCTGACTTTGAGTCTTCTCTCTTTTTTTCTTAGTCTAGTTAAAGGCTTGTAAACTTTCATAATCTTTCAAAAACACAGAACTTAGTTTCATTGATCTTTTCTATCCTTTCTTTTCTATTTCATTTATTTCTACTCTGATCATTGCTATCTTCTTTCTTCTGCTAACCCCGGGCTTACTTATTCTTCTATAGTTCTAGTTCCTTAATATGTAAAATTAGATTGTATATTTGAGATCTTCCTTTTTTCTTAATATAGGCATTTATCACTATAAACTTTCCTTTCAGAACTGTTTTTGCCATATTCCATAAGTTTCAGTATGCTGAGTTTCCATTTTCATTTGATTCAAGGTATTTTTTTTCTTTCTATTTTAATTTCTTTGATCCATTGGTTGTTCAGGAATGTGTTAATTCCATATTATTGTGGATTTTTCCATTTTCCTATTGTTATTGGTTTGTATCTTCATAGCATTAGGTCAGAAGAGATAAGACCCAATGATATGATTTAGTCTTCTTAAATTTGCTACGACTTGTTTTGTGAATAAGTCTATATATGTTGTGTCCTGGAGGAATTTTTGTGTGCATTTGAGAAGAATGTGTATACTGTTGCTGTCAGATGCAATGTTTTGTATATGTCTGTTAGGTTTACTTGATCTAAAGCATAGTTCAAGTGTGATGCTTCCGTATCAATTTTCTGTCTGGATGATCTACCCCTTGTTGAAAGTGGGATATTGATGTCCCTTACTATTCTATTATTATTGTATTGTCTGTTTGTCCCTTCAGATCTGTTAGTATTTGCTACATATATTTATATCCTACAATGTAGGAAATATGTATATTCAAGATTGTTGTATCCTCTTGATGGATTGCTCCATTTATTATTATATAATGACCTTCTCTGTATCTTTACAGCTTTTCAGTTAAGGTGTATTTTGTTTAATACCAGTATAGCTATTCCTACTCTCTTTTGGTTTATATCTTCCAGATATAACAGTCTATTTTAAGCTAACAGCAATTTAACTTTGGTAATATACAAAAATTTCACTTTTTTACTCCCCATTTGTTTATTTTTATTTTATAATTTACCTTTTTTATATTGTATGTTCACTGACAAATTATTGTAGCTATTGCTATATTTAATACTTGTGTCCTGTAAATTTTGTGCTAGAATTAGGCAGTTAGCACAGTACCATATGCAATGTTATAATATTCTGAAATTGACTATATATTTACCTTTACCAGTGTATTGTTATTTTCATATGTTTTCGTGTTACTAATTAGTGCCTTTTCATTGCAGCTTTAAGCACTCCTTTCAGGATTTCTTGTAAGTCAGGTCTAGTGGTGATAAGCTCCCTCAGCTTTTGTTTGTCTGAGAATGTCTCTATCTCTCCTTGATTTCTAAAGGACAACTTTGATCCATAGAGTAGTCTTGTTTGGCAGTTATCTGTTTCTTTCAGCATTTTGAGTATATCATCCCACTGTCTCCTGACCTGTAAGGTTTCTGTCGAGAAACCTGCTGATAGCATTATGGGGGGTTCCTTTGTAAGTGACAAGCTTCTTTTATCTACCTGCTTGTGAGATTCTTTGTCTTTGATTTTTTGACAGCTTTTATTTTATTATTTTTTTAAACTTTATTTTTATTTGTTTTGAGAGAGAGAGAGAGAGCAAGCAGGGGAGGGGCAGAGGGAGAGGCAGACAAAATCATCCCAAGCAGGTTCTGGGCTGGCAGTGCAGAGCCTGATGTGAGGCTTGAACTCATGAACCGTGTGATCATGACCTGGGCCAAATTCAAGAGTCAGAGGCTTAAACGACTAAGCCACCTTCTGACAGCTTTTATAATGTGTCTTGGAGAATATGTTTCTGAGTTCAATTAGGGGACCTATGAGCTTCACGAACATAGATGACCAAATCTCTCCCCAGATGTGAAGCTTTTCAGCCATTATTATTTTTTTAGATCTGGAATGTCATGAATTTGCGTGCTAATCTTTCCTGTATCTATCCGTATATCCTTTCAGTATATGTGCTGACAAAGCAAACATATAGCCATTATTTTTTTTAAATAAATTTTCTGCCCCCTTCTCCCCCTCTTCTTGAACTCCATTAATTCTCAAATTGGCTTGTTCAATGGTATCCCATAGATCACATAAGCTTTCTTCCCTCTTTTTGATTCTTTTCTCTTTGTTCTCTCTGAATGGATGATTTAAGGGGTTTTATTTTTCTTTGTTCTCTCTGAAAAGATCATTGAAAAGGTTTGTCTTAGGGAAAAAAAAATAGTTTTGTCTTCAGTTTCAGATTCTTTCTTCTGCTTGATCCATTTTGATTTTCACTCTCTATTGCATTTGTCATTTCATTTATTGTATCCTTGACCTCAGAATGTTTTTTTTTTATGATTTCTATCTTTTTTGAAAAACTTCCCATTTTATTTGCACATTGTTTTCCTGATTTCATTGAATTGTCTTTGTGTGTTTTCTTGTAGCTCATTTTAAATTCTTGGTTGGATAAATTGCAGATCTCTGTGTCTTTGGGGTTGATTAATGGAAGATTATTGTAATCCCTTTGTGATGTCATGTTTCTATGACTTTCCATGTTCCAAGACTCTTCATGTTCCATGAAGTCCTGCATTGTTGTCTTTGCATTTAAAGTAGCAGTCACCTCCTCCATTCTTTGCTGAATAACTTTGGAACAGAATCATCTTCCCTCAGCTCTACTAGAGATTCCGGGGCTTTCTCAGATTTTCTGTGGCTACACAATACTCCACACTTCTTGCTCCCTCTTGTGGCAGATTCTTGTTGTTTGTTTGTTTCAAGTTTTTATTTAAATTCTAGGTAGTTAACATATAGTGTAATATTAGTTTCAGGAGTAGAATTTAGAGATTCATCACTTACATATAACACCCAGTACTCATCACAGTGAGTGCCTTCCTTTATACCCACCATGCATTTAGCCCAACTCCCCACCCCCTCCCCTCTAGCAACACTCAATTTGTTCTCTAGAATTAGGAGTCTGTTTTATGGTTTGCCTCTCTTTCTCTCTTTTCCCCTCCATGCGTCTGTTTTGTTTCTTAAATTTTGTGGCAGATACTTAAGCTTGTATGTTTTCTTTTGATCCTGGGGCACACCAGGCCAATTGCTGACAGACTCCCTTTTACCTTCTCAAAGTCAATGCTAAATGTTCAAGTTTTTGGTCTCTTCCTGCCTCATAGATACAATCCAGCCTTCTGTGCATGCTCACTTGTTGTCTGCCAAATCTCACTCTTGCTACTGTCAGGGGCACATACAAAGAGCTGCCCATGGGGTGGAAGTGTGGGTGGGTGCAGCCCACAGAGTCCTACGGATGCCCATGGGCCCATTAAGGGGATTGACAGGTGAGGCATCTCAGCAACTATGAGGTGGGCCTCCTGATGGAGTCCATAATACACTTAGTAGGATCTATGTTCCTTTGACATGTTCCAAGCCTTCCCTGTTGGTTCCCTAGCTGCTTACCACCCCCAGTCATGCAATCCAATGATGCAGTACCCTGGATGGGATGAGAGAAATAGGTGCCTCTGGCAGCATCCTGTACAGCTGGGGAAGCCAGGCACTCACTCACATGTTCTCACTTTTCTCCACAAGAGAAATCATAGGCTGAGAAGGGTTCTCCTGGCACTAGCTGTGCCACCTCGGAAGACAGGTGACATGAATAAAGTCAAGCTGTTCCTCTTACCCTCTTCAACATGTTCAACCTCTGATTTTCTTACTCCAACAGTGTGCTGGAAGTTCTCTGCTGGAATCCTGGACTTCCACAAAGTCTTTCTTGTCTGTTGGTGATTGTCTAAGTCAGTGTTCGGGAGGGCTACTAGACTGCAGGCAAGAGGGACAGGGGCCAGTGCATGGGCCACTTTCGTGTTCATAGCCAGGACCAAGGTCTATTTGCTTATTATACAACACGTAGGTGGCTAAGATGTCTCCTGGGTCCCTTGGCTTATGGTGCTGGCTCCTGCAAAAAATACTTTTTCTGTGGATGGATGCCAAACTGTTATTAGGGGGATACAAGTGACTCCCTTACTTTTTAAACACCGTGTTTCATTGATTTCTACCTTCCAGTGTCATTCTGGGAGGCCTGATGCTGTAGTATTTCCTTACCATCTGCATGTAGTCTGCTTCTTTCCCCCACTCCCAACACTTGATGCTTTCAGGATCTTCTCTTCACTCTCAGTCCTCTAAAATTTCATAATGTGAAAATACGTTGCACCATCTACCCATTTACTGAGCTTCCCTCCCATTTGCTTGCTGAACCATTTTAGTCTAGAAACTTGTGCCATCAGTTCTGAGAAACTTCTTTATATTATTTCTTTTCCTGGAATTGTTACTATCTTGGTCCTCCTTGAGTGGATAGTACCATTTTCTTATGTTTTCCTTTTCTCTTTTTTGCTAGTTGTGTTATTTTTTGGAAAATGTCTTTAGCTTTGTGTTTCAAATCTTCACTGAAATTTTTATTTACATCATCGTATTTTAATTTCTTCAACTTACTTTTTTTATTTCTAAAGAGTTCTTTATCAGTAGTCTGTCTTTATTCCCTCTTTTTCATCTCTCTGAGTCCAGTAATTTTAAGTTTTCTTCAGTTTCCTGTGAATTTTCTGTTTCCTTAGTGCTTCTTTCGTTTTTTTTTTTTCCTGTTTTACTATCTGTCTTTCATGTTAGAATTTTCCCACACATCTTTGGTTATCTTTGACTTTCCATTTCTAATATGACTGAGACACTAAAAACCTAATTGGAAGTTTATGTGTATGGATAGAATGGGGTTTGAGAAGTACTTGTCAAATTGTGGGCTTTGGGTGGTAAGGCCCCTGCCTTACCTTGCTGCTGGAAATCCCTGTCTATACATCTAAGTATTTTCCTCTTGTGTTCAACACACTCTCCAGAGAGAAATCCTTCAATACCCGGCCTCATAAACACTCAGCCAGGGAAAGAGCTTTAGTATCTCACTGTTTACTGTGTAGACTTTTATTTAATCTCTCCTTTCAGTACAGAATCCCCACCTTCAGTTAATATCACTGAATACAAAATACAGAAAAGCTCCGAGTTTACCCTAGAAAATAAATCTCAGCTTGTAGCCTGGTATAAAGAAGTTGATAACAGGCAGTGGGGTATGGGAGAAAAATTAGGGATATCACTGATTCTTATACAGACTTTGCACCAATCCTTGTATTTCCAGTGCCACTGGCATCTAACTTTCAGGGATTCCTGTTAGTTGTATTCTGTAATTTTTCTCTTTTCTTTTTCACTCATTTTTCTGCAATATATCCTTAAATAACCTCCTTGGAGTGTGTACTTATGAAATAAAAGTTCTGAATCTTCATGTATGTGAAAATGTATTTATTTTGCTCTGATCTTTAGTTGATAGTTTAGCTGGAAATATAATTCTAGGTTTAAAAATCCTGTTGTCCCTTGTCAAATTCGAGAAAGCATCACTCTTATCTTCTAGTATTCAATATTACTGGTTGGAAATCTGATACTAGTCAAAAAACTTTGTTACCTATTTCTTACTTGCTTGGTGCTTTCATTATTTTCTCATTAACTTTCTCAGAACTTGCTGTTCTGAAATTTTACACTATTTTTACTTATATTATTTATATACAATTCATATACTATTAGTATTTATAGTACAGTGTGCTATTATATATATTTATATACTATTATTAATATTAGTTAATACATAGTATTCTTTGCATACTATTGAACATTACAAATTTCAACCCAGAAGTAATCTGTCCTAGAATGTTCTTAACAGAAGCCTGGTTTTACTCAGATACTACCCCTCTTCCACACAGCCTTACCATTCAAGTAAACTTGACTCATTTCCACTTTCAGAGTGATCTTTAATTAATTCTAATCTTGCAACTGTGATCTCATTCCCTTTATTTGTGACTGTTTTAGGAATGGACAAGGAACCCAATTCTGGACAAAGGGAGAGTTTGTGGAGGCTTTTGGGTGAGTCTTTTATTGTTTTTAGGAGAGAAGTATGGGCAACCTATTTGCCTCTCTCCTCCTGAAAATAGACAAGGAAGAATACTGCATCCCTTGTTTCTGTCATCCATTTTTTGGACAATGAGAAAAGCCATCTCTCAAACTGAGCTACCCCACAGGGCAGTGGATAACAAAGAGAACAGCATTCAAATAAAGCTGAACCCTGATCATACTAGGCTTGGCAACTGCTTTGCTTTTACACTTCCTGTCAGAGGAGCCAATAATATTTCTTATTGTTTAAGACAGTTGGTACTGGTTTTCCATTACTCAAAGCTGAAAGTGCCATAACTGATCTAAGTTATAGAAAGTATTTTGTCTTTTATTCTGGAGTCACATGGACTGAAGAAGAGTGGAGAATATGGATGGGGAATAGGATTGGCATCCTGTGGTATAGTTTAGTATTCAGACTTCCAGTTTAGCCAACAGCATCACTTCTACCCTCTTTGCACTGAGCAGTTCTAATTCCTGCGCTTCTTAAGATGTGTCATATACATAGCATATTATTACCATGCTATCTGGAGACAGAGGACTTGCATTCAAATTTTGCTTCTATCACTTCTTAGCTAGGTAAGCTTTTGCATGTTATTAAACGTCTGTGAGCTTCAGTTTATTTTTATTCAAAATGGAAATATAATGGGATCTACCGCAGAGAGTAATTGTATTAAATGAGTTATTGCATGAAAAGTTTTTGGCATGTAGAAAGTGCTGTGTCACCGTTAGCTATTAGCAGAATACTCCAGATCATTTTTCCTCTTCTTTCTTAGCAACAGAATCCTAATCTTGTTGAAGATGTTCAGTTAGAAGTACTGATTTTCTGAAATTACCTTACAGCTAGATTCGGTTGTGTAGTGCAGTTCAGACCAATAAAATGCAAGCAGAAATCTACTGGATATGGCTAAATAACCTGAAATGGTTTTGCTTAAAAGTCAGAATGCATCTTTTTTTTTTCTTGGCCCACTCCCTTGCTCATATCTGGAAAGGACATGATGCGTGGATATAGAAGAGCCATCTTGTAATCATAAGAACAAAATCTACACGGTTTGGAACACAGTTGGAAAAGAATCAATACTGATGAGTTCCTTAGCAGTATATCAGCCCTAAACTGACTCTGGAATCCTTACTCTGCAAGGAGGAAAAACACCTGTTTTGTTAAGCACTATATTTAGGTCTGTTACATACAGCCAAAAGCAGTGCTGACAAGGGACCCTCTGGGCAAGGTGGTACTCTCTTTCTGCCTTTTGAGACCTTGGTTTTAAGGAGGTTATTTTCTTAGTATGCTTTATAATTCAATATATTTCTATCCTCATTTGACTTTGTAGAAGCTGTTTCATTATAAGCCAATAATTTCAAGGACTTCTTCCCATCCTCCTTACCTTTAAGCTTTATTCCTTTTCTATCTCTATATTTTCTTCTCTGGAGAAAAGGGAAATGACAGTAATACCTATCTTGGGACTATGAACTTTAATTCTTTCAGGTGCTACGGGTAATGTAAAATATAACAACAATAACAACAACAACAGAGTATCCAGATGTAAGATACAGTTGAGGACTATGGAGACATGGAGAGTATATGTCCCTGCCAAAAGTGTTTAAACTACAAATAAAACAGATATTGTACCACTCAAAGAATATAGACCTGTAGGCCCAATGTGACTATAGGCTGCAATTCTGCAAATTCTGATTTTAAGACATAGTAGATGTGAAAGAATTCTCATACTCCTCACTAAAACACTAATATCAGTAATGACAAAACAGCGTACAATTAAGACCTTTTAACTGAAAGTGTATTTAGCTAAAACAGTTCCACTTATTTTCTTCTAAACTGTTTTTCCCTGTTTTTGTTTTTGGCTGATACAGAAGAGAATGTAGTAACTCTAATATTATACTCAACAGACAAAGAAACAGACAAAAATCTTCTCCGTGGGGGTTGCTATGGCTTTGGAAGAAAACCACCTGTAAAGAAAAATGTTAGATAGGAAAAGATGCATTTCCCACTCCCATCCTTCCTCAGTTTCTTCCCTCTCCCTGCCTAAATATATATGTTGATGAGTTGCATTATAATAATGGCTCATAATACACCTTAAAACGCGAATTAATAAAGCAGTTGTTACTGCTGATGCCCAGTTCCTGCACATAAACCACCTGTGTGTCCCTGTGTTCCAGTAAGACTGCATCTGAATGGAATCTACTAGAGACCAGGCCTATGCTCTTCCCATTTCCTACAGAGACAAATGGATTTCAGGGGCAGGAATGGCTAGTTCCTGTTGCCCTGTTGCTCAGTTACTTGGTCCTACACACTTACATCTGCACACATAAAAGTATCACCAGCAAGGAAACTAAGGTTCAGAATGGAACATTATACTTCTTAAGCTCACAGAGTACTGGAGAAGGTGGAATTCTAACCATGCATTGCCGAGGAAAACTGATGGAGTTTTCCTTATGCCATTAAAGCTTCCTTAATAGTGGACAATTAAAATATCTGGACACTTACACAATTGAACAGTGAACTGAACTGATAATCAGGCAACCAAGAGTCTAGTTTAGCCTCATGAACTTGGAGAGCTTTATTCATCACTAGCCTCATTGTTCACAATGGTAATCATTTTTTTCCAAATTCTAACTTGGATACCTCTGTAATTGGAATGTTCATTTTATTTTATTTTATTTTATTTTATTTATTTTTTTTAGCGTTTTATTTTATTTTTGAGACAGGGAGAGACAGAGCATGAACAGGGGAGGGTCAGAGAAAGGGAGACACAGAATCTGAAACAGGCTCCAGGCTCTGAGCTGTCAGCACAGAGCCCGACGCAGGGCTCGAACTCACGGACCGAGAAATCATGACCTGAGCTGAAGTCGGCCGCTTAACCGACTGAGCCACCCAGGAGCCCCTGGAATGTTCATTTTAAGTACCGTGTTTTAGACTGAGAATCTCTAAATGGTAGGAATTTTGTCTAAATATGTGATTTGCGTAGTACTTACCTACATAGACAGACCTTGAAATTGTTCTTGATAATGCTGACAATTTGTCAAATTTTAAACATATTTTCCTTATTTCCTTTTTGTCTCTATTTTAATATGTTCTGGAACTCTATACAGGAAAGACCCATGCAGTCGTGTCTTTGGAACAAGGTTCATTGAATGCTCCAGTCCAGATGTCTGTATAAAGAGAATGAGAACTTTTATCATGTCTTTGGCATTTGTGGGAAATAGAGCCCTAGTTTAATGTAGTACAGAGTATAGCTTTAGGATTTTCATAAGATAGATGTTTATTAGAATATTTGGCAGAAGGAGGTTTTGAAATATTTAGGGTCAGTAGAAAATGCAGTCCATGACTACAGACTAGGTGGTTTTTATATATGCGGCTACAGAATTTCATTTAAGGATTCCCTTGCTAATTTGAAATCTGAATTGCCAAAGACCAACATAGATATGACCAATAATAATTTGTGTTTCAACTATTTTCTAAAACCAGTTTTTGACTTAACTTTTAAGCTTCCTTTTCCTGTAAAAAAGCTCCTCTGTCACGTTGCCGCACAACATCCTGTTAACCTATTTTCCTGAGCTGGCAGGAAATTGTCCACTACTGATGTCTGTAATGGTGAAATACTTCTTACTGATCTCATCCTCTTTGATCAGAACTTAACCTCATCAACATGAACTACTTAGATGAGACTATCAGGAAATATTGAGTAGGTTCCTATTTGTTTAAAGGATGAGGCAAAAATTTCCGTTCCAATGAAACATAACAAAACTCAGACTTTCGTATTTAAGATACACTGCAGTGTTTACATTCTCGCCTTCTCTCATCAATCATCAATCATCAATCAGTAAATACATGTATATTGTGTGTCTGCTGTGTACCTAGCCATTCTTCTCAGGACTAGCTTTGTTGCTTGGAAAACTAGCCAAAAAATAGATCTGGTTAAAGTTTATTTGTTGTCTTACCACAATGGATGAAATGCTACAAAATAGCAAATTAAATTAAAAACAAATAACTTTATGAGGGCCAATCATTTATGCCCTAATGTTAATCATTACAGTTACAATTTTACATTTCCATGAACTGGAAACACTGAAAGGAGTAAAAACTAAGGAAAGGGAAATTAATTTTGGATTTTCAACAGTAAGAAGGCAGGGCTAGTCGAGCTACAAGTAGGATTTCTGTGTACAAATCACTCATTAATTGATTCGCTCATTCATGTATTCAGTCAACTATACTTCCTCAGTATTTGTAATGTGTCATTCTCTTTTAAAAGCTGGTGATAGAAAGACAAGTTGCAGCCAGAAACAAAATGAGAGTATTTAGTAACTGTATTCCGGGGAGGGGAGATGATCATAAGATGAGAAGAACAAAATACTGAGCAAAAGGGAGGTTGTGCTAAATGTTGACTATTCAGACGTTTGGCCCCAGGCCAACCCTGCTTTCCTTCATGATGACACTTTAGTCAGAGTAAACAAAAGCAAGCATATAGTTTCGAGCAAAAACAAACTCCTATCTTTCAACCTTTTACTGACTACTATTATTTCTGTGCGTGAGTACTTCTGTAGATTCAATAAAACAATCTGACTGCAATAAGTTTGTTTGGCAATATCTTTGACCTAAACCATACATTATTTTTTCTTTAGTGTAGCTATGGGTTTATGGTTCGCTACATTTTAAATGACATGGAAGTGTCACCTTACTCAAGAAAATAACAATATAAAATATCAATACACAGAAAATGATGAAGATATTGATTTTAATTAAATGAATGTCTCAATGATTTTTTCTCATTCTCATTCTTTTCATATTTATTTAAGCATACTAAGATTTCATTTTCAACAAAGTGAAAAATTTTGCAACAGAAGACTTTAGATGATACCATAGTTTTTATATGGCTATAACACAGAAAGTAATCTTTAGGACAACCTTTTTTAAAAACTTATTTTAGAGAGAGAGTGAGAGCGTTGGGGGGGGGGGGGGGGTCAGGGGAGAGGGCCAGGGGGAGAGAGAATCTTAAGCAGGCTTCACTCTCAGCAAGGAGCCAACGAGGGGTTCTATCTGACTGAGCCACACAGGCACCCCAAAACAATACTTTGTAAAGTTATAGTCTGCTCACCTCATTTTTCTTTTTCTGTCATGGCTAATTATTTATTACAATACAAAGAAGACAAAAGTATATCTTAAACTCAAGGAAATAGGAAGTAAGAAAAAGATTTCTTACAAATATTTTTTTAACATTTATTCATTTTTGGGAGACAGAGAGAGACAGAGCACGAGTGGGGGAGGGGCAGAGAGAGAGGGAGACACAGAATTCAAAGCAGGTTCCAGGCTCTGAGCTGTCAGCACAAAGCCCGACGCGGGGCTTGAACTCACGAACTGTGAGATCATGACTTGAGCTGAAGTCAGACCCTCAACCAACTAAGCCACCAGACACCCTAAAGAAAGATTTCTTGAGATCACTGCAATACAACAGTTTGCCATAATTATGCCCAGTAAAGGGTAAAGAATACATATTTGATTTCTAATATAAATATCTAGATCTTGTTCATGAAGAAGCTGATGAGAACCATTAGCCACTATGTAAATATGTAACTTAAGAAATACTTCAGTGGAAATATTACTTATTAATGGCTTATTAAGTGTTATGGGTTGAACTGTGTCTCCTTCAAACTCATATTTTGAAATCCTAACCTTCAATATTTCAGAATGTGACCTTATTTGGAGATAGGATCTTCACGGAGGTAATCAAGCTAAAATGAGGTCATTAGGATTGGCAATAATCCAATATGCCTGGTGCCCTTTTAAAAAAGGGAAATTTGAAGACAGAGAAGGACACAGGAGAACACCATGGGAGGATGAAGACAGAGACAGGAGTGATGCTCTTTCAAGGCAAATAATGCCAGCGATGTCCAGCAAAATACAAGAAGCTGGCAAAGAGACATGGAACAGATTCATCCTCACAGTCCTTAGAAGGAACTAATTCTACTGACATCTTGACCTTGGATGTCTGCCCTCTAGAACTGTGAAACAATAAATTTCTATTGTTGAAGCCATCCAGTTTGTGGTACTTTGTTATGGCAGCCCTAGCAAACTAACTGAATCTCTGGTGTAATACTGCCCTTGGTACTGCTTTGTTTATTGCTAAGCAAGTGGCTTCTGGTTCATTGTGTAACTCTGTGACCAGTAATATTAGCACTAACAATACAAATAGTTACAGCTAGTTTTCTGAGCACTTCCCATATTCCAAGCTCTGTTTTGATCCTTTCTGACCAGCTGAGATGAATGGGGAATACAGGATTTTCATGTGGAAAGAATAATTTTGTTACTTTATTAAGCACTAATGATTAATACTAAGTTTTATGAAGCCATTGAGGGTTTGGGGATGGATTTCAAAGAGCTTATGTTACTTACCCTAATATAGAAATTTTATCTTGAAGTGGGGTGCTGCCTCAACAAAATCTGAAAGTGTGAAGCCTGAGGATAATGGCATGTAATGAGGAAACTGATAGTTAAAGGCTGGAAAAATGGTGAAATCTTTGCTAAAAATCATTGCCTAAATCTTTGCTAAAAATCATTGCCTAGTCTACTTTAGGAAGAAGACAGCATGTCTACTAATCGTTTCTAGTTAGATGTTGAAGTGCCTGGCAGTCCTACTGTGTGTTGTCTATTATTAGACATTCAGCATCTTTCAAGGTCGGAAACCCCAGCTTCTTGTAAAAATTGAACTACAAAGACTTTGAGTGACAACACACAGTAAGAAAAACTTTCCACCTTAATAAAGTGACTCAGGACCAAGGTCAGAGTAGGGTATGGCTTCACTTCCATTGTTCCAAGAAACCAATGGTAGTCACAATTAAGTCGCGAGGGAAAGAGGCACGAGGATGAGGAAGCAGCCATGTACAATAAACTTGAGCATTATTTTTAGGAAATAACTTTGGGTATGGTAACTGGCTATATTAAACTGGCTGAAGCAAATAAACCGGAAGTCTACAAAGTTTTTGAGGGAATTGTATTGTCCAGGAAACCACAAAGACACTCGTGAAAAAAAGTCTTTATTTTTCGATTCAAATGCTGACATCAATTCTTATACTCCCACATACAGAAAGCAGCCTTGGAATGCCTCTTCCAAGGAAGGCATGCCCTCCAAAACTCTTTATAAATGTGGCTAAGAAAAATAATGACAAAGAAGTGGTTCCAGCAGGTTATCACCAGGGGCCACAGAGAAGAAGTGGCAAAATAATTCGTCTCAAAGAGTAGAATCAAGGCCCAGTCTAACAATCTCCCCCTCTCTACTTCACCTCTACATCTAATGTGAGACTTTCCCAGTTTCTGTGCAGTGGCATTACCGAATCACTAAAGAACATTGATGATCCTGTATTTATTGTTCTTCCTCTTCCCAGTTCTTGGTAGTCATTGTAGATGTCCTATATGTGGATGTGAGGTAGGGGTACAGATAAGCTATCTTGTTGTTCATGTGTCACCTAACCATGAGGAGCCACCCTTAGATCTGATAGAGAAAACAGAGAACCTGGATTCTGAGATGGATGCAGTGAATAAAGGAGCACTGAATTATCTTCTTTGGGGAGGGAGGGAACAGATGTGAATTTCTTTGATACATGAGATGAACAATACGACATTTTGTTGACCAGAATTTGGACTGTGGTTAAGACGATGTTATGTGTTGAACACACTGTTTTCTCTTCCTGGGCACATGCATTTGCTATTCTCGCATAAAAATATATTGGGAGCCATATGACTTATTTAGGTCGATAGAATGTATGCAGAAATAATGTCAGACATTTTTATACTCAGCCCTTAAAACAATACTGCACAATTCTCTATTTCCGTATTTCCCTTCAATGTTAACCTTGTATGTTTTTTCAGATACACTAAAAGACAGAAGCATCTTTGGTCCCTGAGTCACCATTTGGAGGGGAGGTGGTCAGGAGACCTGCCTAGATCTGCATCAGAATGTGGCCTGACTGAAAAATAAATGAATTCCAAGGTCTGTTTGTTATTATCACATAGCCAAATCTATACAGCCTGAAACAGATACCGTAAGGACATTGCAGCCGAGGCCAAGCCAGTTTCTATTCAAGTTTGCAACTGGTGAAAGTCTAGAGAAATATAATCCAAAATGCAGCTAGGCTTTGCACCCTGATTTGAAAATCCAACAAGGGCACTATGTTCCAAATTACCCTGGGTCATAACTGTTCTAGTGTGCAGTTTCTCTGCTCACCAGAATTAAGTTTTCTTTAAAGACTAGACAGAAGGATGCTATAATGCCTATAGAAATCACTAGATTTTTTTAAAGATATTTCATAGTGTGGCCAGAAGAGTTTTATATTTCACACTTAGACCTACCTGATGTATCTCCAAGCATCAGTTTTTCCAGTTTCCATGAGTTCTTCTCTATATCCTCATATATAGGGAGCAGGCATGCTGGTTGCCCTTTTCTTTCCCTAGATTCTGAAATAGAGGTTTAGATACAGATATCAAAAAGACAATACAGTTAAAGAAAGTCATCAATTCCTACTCCTGATGCCTCTCATTTGGTGTCCTTTTGCTTACTCTCCCATAGCATTCTCTAGAAGGGGCTAAAAATTATGCCAACATTAGACCTGGTGACCAATCTAGCATTTGGCAAATAGTTGACTCTCTCTACTCTTCTTAGTCTCCAGTGGTTCTAGACCAGACATGATGTGCTCATTTTTCTTTTATCATATTTCCCTTTATTTTTCAAAACTGATATATGAAATTCTTTGTATACAATGAGAGGAAGTCTTTTTTGTTTTCTCATATGTACTACATTTTTCTCATTTCACTTTTTCCTTCTGATTTTGTCTGTGTTTATATTTTGGTTTTTCTTTGTGTTTTTGTATGAAGGTCTTCTCTCTTCCTTGATTATAAAAACATTTACTTATTATCCATTTAACTAATTTTATTTCCTCGATTTTTATAAATTTAAATCTTTGATCCATCTGGGCTTAATTTTTCTACAAAACATGCAATGGAATCACTTTTTCTTAAGTTTATTTATTTTGAGAGAGAGAAAGGGAGAGAGAGAGAGAGAGAGAGCATAAGTTGGGGAGAGGCAGAGAGAGAGAATCCCAAGCAGGCTCTGTGCTATCAGCTTAGAGCCCAGCACGGGGCTGGATCTCATGAATCATGAGATCATGACTTGAGCCGCGATCAAGTCTGACACTCAACCAACTGAGACACCCAAGCACCCCAGAATTCTAATTTTTCTCAAATGGCTAAGTGATAGTTCCAATAATGTATTTTGAATGATACAGTTTTGTCTGTTACCCTGTCAATTTATTATTCCCCTGTTAAACTCTCATTTGTACTTGTTACTGTTTCTGGAGTCTCAGTTATTTTCATCCTTTATTTAAAAATATATGCTCATGTACCTTTAATTTTTTTCCCTGGTTTTCCTCTTACTTGAGTTAATTATTCTTTATTTTGCTGATGTTTATTCATTTGCCTTGAGAGTTGGTATTACCACTTTGGTCCATTCTCCTCATTTTTTATGTTTCTCCTAGAAGGTCACATCTAATTCAGTAATTTCAAATAATATTTCTTTAGAAAGGACTCCAGAATTAAAATTCCTGGTCTGGGCTCTCTCCAAAGTGCCAGAAGAGTAACCTACTCTGTGTATCTCTCTCTTTATCCTATGATCATCTCAAACTTAGTGTATCTAAAATAGGAGCTCATCATTCCTACTCTCTCTCTCTTTTGCAGCCTGAATCTGCTTTTTGTTTCACCTTTCTTACTTTACTCAAAAGCAACACTGTACCTCTTATTGCTCAAAATGGGAAATTCAGATTCATATATTCTGATTAATAAATAAAGTATTTTGTACCCCCCCCCCATTTCATAATTTCCTTGGCAATTCAAGCTAAGAAACATTTCTCAAATATTCTACCCCATCCATTAATTCAGGACTTGCCTCTTATTTAGACGAAGCCAAAAGCCTCTGTACTAGTTTCTCTTTCTTCAATATCTGCACTTTGCCCTACTCATCCTTTAGACGGTTTCCAGAGATATAATTTAAATCATAAATCTGATCATTGCACTCTCCTGCTTAAAAGCACTTTGTGTCTTTACAATACCAAATTCCTTAGCATTTTAACATTCTTCACTGTTATCTTCACTCTGTCTAGTCCCGTCTTGCGCTACAAATCTTGTGTTACAGCTATTTGGGTTGCTTACTACACACCAAACGTGCAGTTCGTGTTCAAACCACCTTTCACATTTACAAACAATTGCCTTCAATCCACTTTTTCTTCTTTGTCTTCTTAACATGTACCTATGTATCTGTCATGGCCTGTCTAAATGCTAGTTTTCTTTTACCTTCCCACATATTCTATTTTTTGTCCTTATTCACTTTGTCCTTATTCACAATAACATCTAGTACAAAATATTAAAGTTACTTATTTGAATGGCTGCCCTTGAGGAGAATTCCTTTCTTATTGATATCCTTATCCACTGCACCTAGCAAGTTACATACCATATAGTATGTATTTGAAAATTGTCTGTCAAATTGAATTCAAATTTCTAGTAACATTTGACCATATTTTCAATGTAAAAGCATACATTCTATTTACCCCATCCCAAATGGTATTCATTCTGGTGAATTATTCTTCATTATTGATTATAGTTTTGGTGGGGGGAGTAATTCTAGGTCCCTCTCTGCTGTGACTTGAGATAATGGGTCCACTTTCTTCTCTGTGCTTTTTGGAACAGCCAGGGAAGGGTGTGTGCATAATACAAGGACCAGAGTGAATGATACAAGGAATAGAATGAATTATACAGTGACTGAGGAACTACCTGGAGGTCACTCTTTTCCTCACCACCAACAGCGTTCTAACTAGAATGTGAGAAGGAGCTTGATTGCTTCTTATTCTTGAGCTTCTGTTTTATATAAAATGTCAGCTTTTTAATGAAGTCTACCTTAATCAATTCATTTGAAATTGTAATCTCCACAAAGTCCTGATCCTCATACTTTATACAACCTCTAAAAAATTTACACAGTATTTATTATCTTCTAATATAGTACATCATTTATTTGTTAATAATTTATCCACTTCAGACTTTTTGTGTTTACTATTTGCATGGTATACCTTTTTTCCCACCCATTTACTTTCAATCTGTCTGTGTCTTTTTTTTAATTTTTTTAATGTCTATTTATTTCTTGAGAGAGAGATGAGTGTGAGTAGGGGAAAGGCAGAGAGAGAGGGAGACACAGAATCCAAAGCAGGCTCCAGGCTCCAAGCTGTCAGCACAGAGCGTGACGCGGGGCCTGAACTCACAAACTGTAAGATCATGGCCTGAGCCGAAGTTGGACACTTAACTGACTGAACCACCCAGGTGCTCCTGTCTGTGTCTTTATGTTCAAAGGAATAGTTGGAACATACTTTTTCTCTATTCTGACAACTTCCACTTTTTATGGAAAGTTTATATCACTAACATGTAATACAATTATTGATGTGGTTGGATTTGGGTCTACCATTTTATTGTCTTCTTTGTCTCCTCTGTTTTTTTGTTCTCCTGCGACTGATTTATGACTTAGAAAATCTTTAAGATTTTTTATTTTAATTCATCCATTGGCTTTTTAGTTATGCCTCTTCACATATTTTTAAGTTTAAGTAAACTTAAAAATAAAGTATACATACTTATCTATTCACAGTCTATTTGGAATTGATATTGTGCTAGGTCACATAAAATATATATAGGCATATGTACTAGAATCATACAGGTTCATTAACCCTCCAAATCCTTTATGTTATAATTATCACATATATTACATTAAAATACACTACAACACCTACAAGAAAATGCTATAATTTTTGCTTTAATCAGTACTATATACTTCAAAGAAACTAAATGGAAAATAATGGTTTTTGTGTGTATCCAGATACTTACCATTTTTTATTCTCTTCTTTCCATCCTGAACATACAAGCTTTCACTGGGTATCATTTTCTTCATACTGAACAAGTTCCTTTAGCACTTCTTGTAATGCAGATGGGCTAGTGACAAATTTTTGTAGTGTTATTTGCAAACATTCTTCTTTTCTTCTTCATTCTAAAAAAAATTATGCCCACTGGATATAGAATTCTAGATTGATCATGTTTTTATTTTTTATTTTTTTATTAAAAAAAAATTTTTTTTTAATGTTTACTTTTGAGACAGAGGCAGAGCATGAACGGGGGAGGGTCAGAGAGAGGGGGAGACACAGAATTGGAAGCAGGCTCCAGGTCTGAGCCATCAGCCCAGAGCCCGACGCGGGGCTCGAACTCACGGACTGCGAGATCATGACCTGAGCTGAAGTCGGACACTCAACCGACTGAGCCACCCAGGCGCCCCGATCATGTTTTTATATTAAAAAATTTAAGATATTGTTCCAATGCTTTATGATCTTCATATTTTTCAATGAGAAGTCAGAAATCATTCAAATTGTTGTTCCCCTCTATGTAATGTGTTCTCTTGCTACTTTCAAGATTTTCTCTTTATTGTTGATTTTCAGAACGATTTTGTTAATTTTGGTACTGCTTTAGGTTCACTGAGCTTCCCGAGTCTATAAATGTATTGCTTTCATCAAATTTGGGGAGATTTTAGTCATTGTTTATTCAAATATTTTACCTGCTCTATTCTATTTCTCCCTGCATTATTGGACTCCAACTGCACATATAGTCAAACTTTTCATATCGTCCAGACACCTTTTTCAATTTTTTTCAATCTTTTTTCTCTGTTTATTAGATGATTTCTATTGATACATCTTCAAGTTCAAAGGTTCATTCCTCTATTATCTCCATTATCCAGTTAGAACCATCTAGTTAATATTTTTCAGATGTTGAACATTTCATCTAGAAGTCTTATTTGATTTCTTTATACATCTACAAGATTTTCTCCATTGAAATATTTTAAGTTTTTTTCCTACAAGCATATTTTCCTTCACCTTATTAAAAGTAGTTGTAATAGTTGCTTTAAAGATATTGTTTACTAACTGAAACATCTGAATCATTTCAGGGCTGAAGTCCATTGACTGTATTTTCTTTTGAAAAAAAAAAATGGGTTTTCATATGTTGAGTGACTTTAAGCTATAGTGTGGACATTGTGAATGATATTTTTTGGAGGCTGTAGATTCTGTTATAGTCTTCTAAACAATATTTATATTTCTGTTTCAGTAGGTAATATACTTAGTAAAACTGCGAACATAGACTTTATCAGAAATATCAGTCTCGATGCAGTTACTTTTTTCCCCTTGGTAGGGGGATTCCTGCTTGCAGTCTGTTCTGTTCTTATATAAGTCAGAGATCAGGCAGAGATTTGGGCAGCACTGTTCAAAATTTGAGTTTTCTTTCTTGCTCTTTCTTTTCCAATATTGTCCCCATTTACTTTTCAGTCACTCTGGTTGCCCTCAGCTCTGTGTCCTGGTTCATGAAACTATATGATTTCAGTGTTTTATCTGCCTTATGTGGAGCCATTGGCATCCTCTGTCAATTTGCCCTCAAGCTAAAGGATATAGCAACAAGAAACTCATCCTTTGCATTTTTTCTTGTTTTGAGTCTCCATTGTAGTCTATATGCTTTTCTTCTCTCTTCAAAGCCTTCAAGTAGTTCAGTGCAGTTGTTGAACAGAGTTTGTAGTCATTAGCTTTGGGAGGGACAGTGGTTAGAAACTTACTTAAGCACATTGGAACAGAACTCCTATCATTTATGAATCCACTTTGTTATTATTATTATCCGTGTACTCAGGACAAGGATCATTCCTTTTTTAATGTTTCCAAATAACTAAGAGAAGCGTTTGCAATATAATACTGAATACATGTTTGTGAAACGAGTGAATGCAAGAGAGGTGCCTAGGACGGCCGTAAGTAATAAGACAAATATATAGGGAAAAATATAAAAATGTATTGAAAGGTACAAAACAGTATTGCCAAAAATGGAAAAATGCAATCTAAAAATGCATTAGTTATTCATAAATGAATCTGCACATAAAATTACACTAAAAATCATAACTGGGTACCTTTTATGGACATTGATAAGCAGAGTCTACAAATTTATAAGGAGGAACAAAAAGCCATGAAAAGCTGAGACAACTTTGGAAAAGGAAAAGAACAAAGTGTACTTCATTGACGATTAAAAGACTTACATAAAACATATAATTAATTTAGCATGCTTTTGCACAAAAATAGAAAAATATTAAACATAAGATAAAGACAAGAAGCAGAGCCATACATATATGGGTATTTCATATGTGACAGGTGATATGTACAATCAGTAAATTCTTTAATAAATAGTGCTAAGAAAATTAGTTATCTGCACATAAAAATAATATTTGCTCACTTGCCAAATATAAATTCTAGAAAGATAAAAAACTAATTATTTATAAAAATAAAAACTTGAAATGACTAAAATAATAGTAGTGGATATCTGTAGAACTCTGTGGTTAAAATTTTCTTAAAGTAGAAAGCAAAGGCACAGATTTCAAAGAAAAGATAATAAATTTTAATTGTTTAAAATTCAGAAGAGTTGAGCTTCAAAAAAAAATCCAAAGCCTTTTCAGTCCATAAAATGTAAAAGAAATTTTATTCTGACAATTCAACAAGCTATCAGGAATCAATAAAGGAAAGACAAAGAACCTAGTATACACTACTAGGTGGGAAAGTATATGGAAGGCAATTAACAGATGAAAACATGCATAATAAAAATTGAAAAATATGTTCAATATCACCAGGAATCAGGAAGATATACATTTTAAAGATGCGAAACACACTCTTCAGATTGGCAAAAATTAAATTCTGAGACTGCCAAGCATTGGAAAACATGTAGGGAAATGGAAACTCTCACAAGCTATTAGTGGAAGTATAAATTAGTCACTATTAGATAGTAATATTCAATATCTAGTAAAGTTGAAGATATATGTATTTTAATCTGAGAAATTCTACTAGGACATAGAAAAACCCTAGCACTTATGCACAAAGAGACAAATATAGAAATGAGCATAGATATTTGCAATAGTAGAGATTTATAATAAACAAGTTCATAAACATGAGACTATAAATAAGATGCCATGTATTTATACAAAGGCATATTATAAAGCAGTATAAACGAATGGAACAGAGATACATGTTTCACCATGGAAAAATGTGAAAACACCGTATCAAATTAAAAAGACAGATGGATAGATAGATATACATATCATGGTACCATTTACATATGCATTTTAAGTTGAAAAAGTAGGGCGCCTGGGTGGCTCAGTCGGTTAAGCATCCAACTTTGACTCAGGTCATGATCTCACAGTTTGTGCGTTCGAGCCCCTCATTGGGCTCTGTGCTGACAGGTAGGAGCCTGGAGCCTGCTTCTGATTCTGTGTCTCCTCTCTCTGCTCCTCCCCTGCTTGTGCTCTGTCTCTCTCTCAAAAACAAATAAACTTAAAGAAAATTGTTTAAATGGTGAAAAAGTAATATTATATATCTTTATAGCCCTATGCCATGTCATAAATATACATAAATGGCATGGGAATGATATGTAATAAATTAAAATGAGTAATTAACTGGGGGTTATTTCTTAGGTGGATGGCATCTATATGGATATTCATTATATTATAATCCATGTGTTTTGTAATTCATACATGACTGAAATATTTAATACAAAATGGGAATAATAATAATACTTTGGTAATAGTATTGTTTGGGAATTAAGTGAGGTAATACAAATAACTTTGGTAAAATAATAAAAAGTTGATGGGGCACTGATGATTTTTCTTTTTCTAAAATTTTTTCTTAGTGTTCATTTGTTCTTGAGAGAGAGACAGAGCATGAGACGGGGAGGGGCAGAGAGAGAGAGGAAGACACAGAATCCGAAGCAGGCTCCAGGCTCTGAGCTGTCAGCACAGAGCCTGACGTGAGGCTCAAAGCCATGAACTGCAAGATCATGACCTGAGCCAAAGTTGGACGCCTAACCGACTAAGCCACCCAGGCACCCGATGATTTTTCTATAAAATCACAACAGCTAGAAGTAATGAAAAAATACATTATGACAATATCTAGCAATATCAATAATGGAAACATTAAAAATGTAATGGATGAGACCCATGCTAAAATTGATTCTATTAGAAGGATAGACAAACACCAATTCAAATAAATAAAAAGATAAATTGAGTCCCTAGATAAGAAGGTTCAAATTTGTAAAGATGTTACTCCTTTAAAAATCAATTTATATGTTAATCATATCATAAAAAATTTAAAGGTAAATTGCTAACGGGGAAGTATATTTTCAAACAATTGTGACATAGTGATAATACTTGAATAAGAACTCTTCCTCTTTTTGTTAATTTTGTGAGAGACAGGGAGAGAGAGAGAGAGAGAGAGCAGGGAAGGGGCAGAGAGAGGGAGAGAATCCCAAGCATGGCCTGAAACAGGGCTGGGACTCACAAATTGTGAGATCATGACATGAGCCAATATCAAAAGTCAGATGCTTAACTAACTGAGCCACCCAGGTGCCCTGAGTAAGAACTCTTTTTAACCAATAAGAAAAAATAAGACCGTAGAATTTTAAAATAGCAAAAGAAATGAGCTAATTTACAGTGATGAAATATAGATAGCCAGTCAACACACAGAAAATGCTCAATTGTACTAGTAATCTGAATTACAATATTAAAAAAGCAATAAGTTTCACTTTATTAAATTAGCAGACACTTTTTAAATAATCTAGTAATATTGATGTAGGCAAAATTTCCGTAATAGTGGCAAGAAAAAGTCAGGGGATTCTTCCAGAAATAAACAATTATAAACATGGGCAAAAATACTAAAAAACTACCATTTGAAAGTACCGGAAAACATCAAGTCGCAGGCAAAAACTTGAGAAATATTTATTCTAGAAAAAGTGCCACTGCAATGGGCAAGAACTCCAACTTTGTGGCTTTCTGATCTAGGGAAGCTCCGCTATTAACCCTAAGTGAGATGGTAAGAAACCACAACCTTAATAACTTGAAGTGGCGAATAACAGAGTTCAGGTCCAGTAGAAGACTTGGAAATTATATACTCCAAAATCCGAACATAAACTGCCCAAATCCCTGGCAGATTTCTAAATTAGTGTTTCAAGATTAAAAAATAAATAACAGTATACAATAATGATAGTATAATATAAAATAATGACATATTTGAAGAATACTTAACCTAAAATAATGCCATGTGGAAATTCTAAGATTCAAAATTATATGTATAGTGTGTGCTCATTTTAACAGGGAGGAAAAAAAAGGAAACAGAGGAAAAGAGAAAGAAAAGAAGGATTTATATCTTTCTTTTGTTAGTTGTTTTCTTTGTTGTCTTCTTTGTTTCTTGCTCCAAGAGGGCATAGATTTTTTTTAAGTTTATTTATTTATTTTGAGAGAGAGAGAAAGAGAAAGAGAGAAGGAGCAGGGGAAGGGCAGAAAGAGAGGGGTGAGAGAATCCCAAGCAGGCTCTGCACTGTCAGCAGAGTCCTACATAGGGGTTGAAATCGCAAAGTGTGAGATCATGACCTGAGCCAAAATCAAGACTCAGATGCTTAACCAACGGAGCCACCTAGGTGCCCCAAGGGCACAGATATTTTTAAGAGAATTCACTTCCAAATCTTCATTTCCTTTAATGTGTATTCTCTCATAACACAGGTCTGTCTTAAAATAAGTTGAGATATATTTTAGATTCTTTTCCTACTACCACCTTCACTGTTAAAGAAGGTCTTCATGACTTTTTTTTTTTTTTTTAGTGGATGATGGTAGGTATCAAACTGCTATTAAATTTAGATTCTGTGACGTCCAATAAACCATAGTTCTGTTTTAAAATGTCAATACTTGGGACTTGTCAAAAATTAAGTGTTTTCAAGCTACTTTCACATGATGAAAGATGCCTGATGTGAACGTAAAAATGCTCTCACCGTGTTTCAAATTTTATTTTAAAGTATGTGAACCAAAAACATGAAGCCCATTGCCTAAAGAATCCTGTCAAACAAAAACCTTTAGTGAGTCGTGTGGATTTTACTGAAGATCATATAGGGAAAACAACTCAGCAGACCATTTAAAAATGTTTTACTAGACATTTCTGTTCTCCCAGAACTTTTAGAGTACATGGCCCCTAGAGTTTTGAATTTGCTTTCTCCTGTTCTTTCCTACTTACAGATTTACAGGCTCTTTTCTCTGCTCTTAGATACTGCCCCAGCGTCTCTCTCTAGACTTCTGTATCTAAATTTACATCTGTGTTTCATGCTACAGAACACTAGTGCATCCTTTCCAGAAACTATCTTTGTTTACTTGAGCCTGATTTTGGGCTGTTCCTTTGTAAACATTACAGAAGCCTTTGTAAACACATACATATGACCAGTAGAGAGTTCTCCAAAATATTAATGTTTATGGGGAATTTTCATTTTCTTCTTTGTGTTTTTCTGTGTTTTTCCCCCAAATTTCCACAAGCACCTTGTTACTTTATAATAAAAAAAGAAGTTATGAGAAATTGAGACATAAAAACTAAAAGAAATGGAATAAAGATTTATGGGAGCTAAAAAATGATAAAGAAAGCTTCACACGTCAATGGCAAAGGGATGGATTATTTTTTAAATGCTACTGGGAAAATTTAGAAAACAAAAGTTTTTGATCCTCACTTCATATTACGTTTGATAAATTTCAAGTAAAGAATTCAATGTAACAAATAAAACAATATTTTTAAAAACCTAAAGGAAACTAAGGTTAATGTTTAACAGTGAGAGGACATTCTGGGTATAAAATGGTTGATGCAATCACAAGGAAATACACTATAGCAGAGATACTCAAAGTTTCAGCAGATCAACTGATTCCATAAAAATTATAAAATGCTGTTGGTAGTAATATAACTTAAATCACCAGATTCTATAGTTAGATGGCATTTATGGCGTATCTAAAAAGTTGCTGCACATAAGACAAATATATTGTTAACTTTAAATGCTTTAAAAGTTTGGAAGTTGAAGAAAACAATCAAACATATTATTTGGAAACCAAACACAGTTTAAAAACATATTTGTTTCCTGTTTCCCAATTTTGAGGATGCCACATGTAAGAAAACTAAGTCTTAGAGTGGCCCGTTTTCATAGAGTGATGCAGTCCTCCAGGTAGGGCCCTTCTAATCCACGGCTCTCCATCGTTAAGACCTTTGTTCAGCAAAATACACAATTGTCTGCCTAGTACTGTTCCAAAACCAATGGTCAGAGAGTGGGGAAATTGAGCCAAGAGGAGCCTGAGCAAAAAGGAACTAAACAAATTGTATCCTACACTCCAACTTCAATCGGAGCCTCATTCCTTTTGCTTGTTAAATATATAGGGGTACCAAGTCAGATTCTGTTCGATGAGTTTGCTGTTACAAATGCACACAAGTTTAAGAAATGTGTACTTCTGTAAACATTCATATGCCAGTTATGACCATTTCTTTAAAAATTATGTTTAAATTCACTAAACCAGAAGATATCTTCCTATCTTTGCAATTTGATGTGAATCAGGAAGTACAAAACAATAATTGTATTCCCAATTAGGTATTCAACAAATAAACAACAAAAATTTCTTATGCTTGCAGAGTTCCAGAAGGCCTTCCCAATAAAATCATTTAGGCTTTGTTGAATTTTGCCAATGAGAATGTAAATTCCGTAGAGATTATTTTTTCCAGTAGTAGTTTCTACTGCAACCTAACCTTGGCTTCTCACAGAGGAAATTGATGTATGCTGAGCATTTAAACAAATAAGTAAAAGATTTGTCTGTAGTAGGTTTCAATATTTCTCTTGTAAGTGATAAGCCTACCACTGTAGTATTCCATTTAAAAGTATAGGTTTTCCATGGGGCACCTGCGTGGCTCAGTCGGGTAAGTGTCCTACTTCGGCTTAGGTCATAATCTCACAGCTAGTGGGTCCGAGCCCTGCGTAGGACTCTGTAAAGCCTGGAGCCTGGAGCCTGGAGCCTGGAGCCTGCTTCGGATTCTGTGCCTCCCTCTTTCTCTGCCCCTCCCATGCTCACACTCTGTCTCTCAACAATAAATAAATGTAAAAACAAAACAAAACAAAACAAAAAAAGCAAAAAAAAAACCCCACCCCAAAACGACTAGTTTTCTAAAAGTCAAGGTTATTGATGGGAAGTGACTCTTTTTTTGGGGGGGGGGGAGGGGACAGAGGGAGAATTGACTATTTCAATATAATACATTTATATAATTTTTTAAATATTGTAACATATAGCACAAACAGAAATTAATCTAAGTAGTGTAAAATTGTTTCAGCAGAGAGTGTACCCGAATTTGTCATTTTGGGGCATAGAATCTTAACTCAGGGTAGTCACTGTTTAGGTGTATGTATTTAAATAACTCTGGATTCTTTACCTTGGACAAGAGGTATGTTAATATATGAGTGGCTAAAAGTGAGTATGAGGATGTATGAAGGTAAGATTCACATAGCCCTTACTACGTGCCAAGTATTTTAGGCTATTCATAGGTAATCATTACAGCAGCATTAAGAGGAAGGTATCATTCTTATCTCCTGTTGAAAGATAAAGACACTAATTCAAGTGAAGGTCCCTAGCTTCTCAAGTTCACATAGTTATTTAAAAGTCAAGATTTAAAACCACTAGCCAAACTCTAGTTCAGTCCATTAAGTATTTTAATTTACTGTCTCAAATGAACATGGACATTTGAACAATAGGGATAGTTTGACTTTTACTTAGGAATTTATAAAGTACATAAAGATATTCTGATATCAAAATCCTGAACTTAGCCAAAGAAATCTTGAGCAAGAACAAAGCTGGAGACCTTACACTTCCTTACTTCAAAATATATTACAGGGAGCGCCTGGGTGGGTCAGTGGGTTGGGCGTCCGACTTTGGCTCAGATCATGATCTCTCGGTTTGTGAGTTCGAGCCCCGCCTCAGGCTCTGGGCTGACAGATCAGAGCCTGGAGCCTGCTTCAGATTCTGTGTCTTCCTCTCTTTCTGCCCCTCCCCTGCTAACGGTCTATCCCTTTCTGTCTCTCAATAATAAATAAATGTTAAAAAAAATAAAAAATAAACATATTAGAAAGCTTCAGCAATCAAAATAGTATGGTCCTGCCATAAGAACAGATACATAGATCAATGGAACAGAATCAAGAGACCGGAAATAAACCTCTGCATATGCTGTCAACTAATCTTCAATGAAGGCACCACGAATACAAAACAAGGAAAAGATAGTCTTCATGTGCTGGGAAAACTAGATATTCACATGCAAAAGAATGAAATTGGACCCCTCAATCACATCATACACAAAATTCAACTCAAATGGATTAGAAATTTAAATGTAAGATCTGAAACTATAAAACTTCTAGAAGAAAACATGGTGGAAAAATCCTGGGTATTGGTGTTGGCAATGATTTTTTGAATCTGACATCAAAAGCAAAAAAAGCAAAAATAAACAAGTGGGACTACATTAAACATAAAAGTTTCCACACAGCAAAAGGAGCCATCAGCCAAATGAAAAGACAACTGGTGGTTGGGAGAAAATATTTGCAAACCACCTATCTGTTAAGGAGCTAATATCCAAAATATATGAAGGAACTCCTCTAACTCAATAGCCAAAAAACCCCCTCATATTTGCTGTTCCTCAGTTTAAAAAAGTGAGCAAAAGATCTGAATAGACATTTCTGCAAAGTAGACATACAAACGGTCAACAGGTACTTGAGGAAGTACTCAACATCACCAATCATCAGTGAAACGCAAACCCAAATCACAATGAGATATTACCTCATACCTGTTAGGATGGCTGTTATTAAAATTAACTTGGAGGAAAGGATGATCACTGTTGATAGCCAAATTAATCACCTGGAACATCAAGAGGAGGATTAGTGTTAGAAGAAAAAAGTCAAAGGGGCACCTGGGTAGCTCAGTTGGTTAAGCCTCCAGCTTCGGCTCATGTCATGATCTCAGAGTTCGTAGGTTCGAGCCCCTTGTCGGGCTCTGTGCTGACAGCTCAGAGTATGGAGCCTGCTTCCAATTCTGTGTCTCCCTTTCTGCCCCTCCCCCACTCACGCTCTGCCTCTCTCTCTCAAAAATAAATAAATATTAAAAAAAAAAGAAGAGAAAAGGTAAAAAGGGCCTACTGACTGTGTTATAGGCATATTACATGAAAAAAAGACACATATATATCCTGGAAAAAACTTTGAAATCCAAGAAAAAGGGAAAAATCTTGTAAACAACAAGTAATCCATAAATGAAAAGCATCACTTTTCATCTGCAACATTTGAAGCTAGAAGACAGTAGAATAACATCTCCTAGTACTGGGAAGAACGACTGAACCCACCCAAGCCATTACTTAGCTGTAAGAGTAAAAGAAAGTTCAGAGTCCCAAATATACTGTGATGTATGCTTTCCAGGGAAAATAATGACAAAATATTAACAAACTAACCAAAACACACAAACAAACAAACAAACAAGCAAAACACCAGAACCAAAACTGCATAACGAAAGCAACTGGGAAGAAATAGAGGTGATCAACAAAGAGCTATAAATACATAGTTAATCTAAGTGTCTGGGAATGGTCCACATGGATTAGTCGCTCTATACTGGAAGGGAATTTCTGATAATAACCTAGAGATGCGAGCATTACATTTCCTGAAATAAAATACTGATGTGAGGGTGAAGGCAGAGAGAGGAAAGGAGTCAAAAGATTCCAGTCTCACTTTGGGCGAGGATGGGGGTAGAGGAGGAAAAAGAGAATGAAAGTGAAATCTTACAGTAGTGTCACTTGAGAGCTTTGCTGAATACCTTGCTACTTGCTGTCTGACACTGTTAATGACTGGACAGTTCAGCTGTCTCTCAGAAGGCTACTGAAGAATCACTTCATAACCGATAGTGCATGGATCACAACACTAGAAACTACTATTAGACCATTTGCTTCACCATTTTCTCCATGTCTGGAAAGCACCTTGAAAACTTTAAGAAAATGAAGAGCTGTTTTATTCAGCAAATCATTAAGCAGTGACAAAGCCTTCTTATATTCAATGGGTTTTTCCTAAATGCTTTGTTTCTTTTGGCAGTTACCAACGTTGCTATTGGTGGTGGTATTTAACTGCGTGACCTCCACGCCCTTAACAGCTTCTTTCCAGCTGTGGGAAGGGTGGGACCACAGCAGCCCAAGGAAAGTACCTGTTATCTTTCCGTGCTGGAGAGCGTCAGGGAGCACCAATTCTCACCATCCTTAGCCTTCCTGCTCTGATCTGTGTTCTTCGGGGTTCCAGCGCTTCTGCCCTGTGTATGTGTTTCTCTCTGCTAACTATTTTGGATCCTTGCCTCCGCTATAACTGTGTAGGCATGCACCGTCTCTGCAATAACTCTTGGCTCCTGACTCTTTCGCCTCGTCACTGTATCCCCTACATACCCTCAAGGCTGTGGCCCTGGCTCAGTGCCTCAGGCTCCCTTTTGCCCTGAAAGTGGGCTCAGACAAATCGTGACTATCACCAAATAGCATCAACAACTTTATCAAAGCTCTCTAGATCATCTCTTCCCCTGAGGGATTACTTTCTCAAGTGGAATCTTGAAAATGGCATGTTTCTTATTAGAGAAGTCCAGGGGGGCACGAGGCCCAGGTCTCATCCTGTTAATCATCTGAAGACCTTCAGGAGAATATTCTCCAAACATAAACCCTGTGTGTCTTACCTTCACTTCTAGTTTATTTAACGATATTCTTTAAGTAGGATAATTTTTATTCTTACATAAATTTAAGTTAAAATAAGTTAAAAAATAAAAATATAGATGTGAAAGTAGGATGGGCCACCACTCCAGATGGAAGAGCGGCTCTTAGAGCTAAGGGAGGAAGATTGAAGACAGCAAAATAGAACCTAGAGAAGTGGTCTGGGGCTGGCCGTCCAGGTTCCAAGACCTCGAATACCAGAAAGGAAGAAGATGGTGAGAGCAGGGAGATGCAGCTGGGCCTTCTTCTAATTACCCATTCAACATCTGGAGGAGACAGTTGGGAAGTGAACATTGCATAAAAGAGAAGGAAGACAGGAAATTGGAGGCCAGGGAATCTGATATCAACAGGCAGATAATGAAGGTGCAGGATCTGTAGACTCACAGAGGCTCTCCACCACAAATACGGAGGAAAAGCTTCTGGAGACGCAGAGGAGGCCGAAGCGGTGTGAACGCACGTGCTGGGGGGGGGGGGGCGGGGGGGGTTGATGAAACGGGACCCTGTGGTCTAAGATTCAGGCAGCGTAGTTGTTTGGGAAAGAAAGGGCTGAGCACAAAGAAGCAGTTGGAAACCCAGGTGAAAAACAGAGAATTGGAGAAAGGAAGTTAAGGCCGGACAACTGAAGTGACAATTGAGGGACAAGAAAGGGTCATGGAAGGGCTGCAGCGAGGTAAGCCAGGGACCTTAAAACATACAGGGAAGAGGGAGCAGACAGCAGAGGACAGTCAAGTGAGGCACGTACAGGTTTGGGAGACCGTGCACTGGACTGTCTGTGAATGCTGAGGCTCCGGTCAGCACCCCACAAGTGAGGTTGTAGCAGCATCTCGGCACTAAGGAAAACATTCGTATGAATCCCCAGAGGTGTTTCTTCTCCTGTACCTGGGCAACCCCTGAACAAAATCTCCGGGTCAACATGGAGCTTTCATATGCATTCAGATGCGCAACGTAGTTGGACTTATGGGGGAAAGGGTCAACCCTGATCACCATATTCATGTCATCTTGTATTTTATCCAGTTGGCTGATAGGGAAGCACAAACTTTGTGAAAAGGAAGAAAGCTGCACTTAGGAAGAGAAACCAGCACTGCATTTGGTTGAATGGTCCTCCTCCAGCGAAGGATTATATAATGCCACCAAGAGAGAATGATGGCAAATTACCAGATGGTCTAAAATATACTGTACTCAGGAATTTTGTATTCCTTAGCCAGATGCAGCTACAGGGTATACAGAGGTGTTCATCTGTGCTTAAACCTCTCATAGCTAGGCTAGCCTGAGAACTTTCTGGTCATTCACACATCTGGGAACTACAAATCTGATTCGAGAAAGCTTTTGCAAAAAATATGTATCATTACCACAGGTCCTTCCATGGGGGTGGGTTAGTGGTGAAGCAGTTTTCTCTCATCTTCTCTCGTTGGCTTTGTGATGCTGGGCTGATACTCTGCAAATTACATTTCTCCTTTGCCATCTGGCTCCCTGTTATGCTTGGCCAATTGTTGGGCACCAGGGAGAAGCAAAAAGACAGGAGAGGGAAGAAAGAACTTGCTCCTTTCTATTTGCTGGCTATTCCTGTGTCTGTCATTCACCACTGGCTCTTCCCTCTGATTCTAGAAACAGTTTGTTCCACTTTTAGGATTCTTCTGGCATTCTCAGAATAAAAATGAATCAGCCTCACTGATTCTAAAATGTGAGCACAAGCTGAATAGTGTCCATCCCTCAGAAGTCTAGGTCTCAGCTCTGGTTGGATCCCTGAGACAGCTCCTGTAGGTTTCTAGGTTCTAAAAATCTCCCCCATCTCCCTTTGTTTAGAGTGGGCAAGCCTAGGGTTAGGGCTGCTTCCTAAGCTTACTGTATCTTGTCGCTCCAAGTTCCCATTTTGAGTTGCCAGTCCTCTAATACCTAACCAATATTTGACCTTCAACAATTTAATCTCTAATTGATTCACCAATTTCTTATATTATCTGAATTAAAAAACTAGTGAGATTCTTGTGATTGAATTCTGAGTAATTTAGAGAGGTAAAGGTCTTCTGCAGTGAATTATATGGAAACCTTCTTAAAATTCTCTTGTAAGTCTACCTCTTTCCAAATGATTCTTCTCCTTGTGGTTGTTAAGGATCAGTCCATTCACTGCCAGCCAGCTATCCTGGCTCATGGTCTACTTTGGAGAGCTGTTACCCCACTCCCAACCCACCACACTCACATATGTATTTCAAAAACACAACTGTATGACTCTTTCCCTTGGGAAAGCCATATAAGAGGTATTGTCTATCTCTCCCTCTGAATGTTTATCCCCTTTCTCAAAAATCAGCCACCATGGAATTCTGTTGGAAAAGCAAAATTGTCACCTTGTTAAATCTTTTGCTCAGTTAAATCTTCCTGGTCTTTAATAAAGAGAAGTACAATGTATACTGTGTCACCAGAGGTCTTCCTGTTTGTGCTGCTATTTTTTCTTTTCCTTGAGCAAGCAGGATTCCTCTGAAGAGCTATTGTACTTAATCCAGTCCATTAACACCTCTTTCAGCAAAGTATGAGAAAACACATCAGTATTAGGATTGAATCTCTGTCCCATAAATTCTGTTTCCTGTGAGATGCTATCACTAAACAAGTCTCTTTTTTCCCCAGTCTTATTGATATATCTATATTTATACCTGTATACATACTATATATTATATATATAACTTTACAACCTATATTTTATATATATTATTGATATCTATAATATAGATATAATTTTAGGACCTATATATAACATATATTATTGCTATCTATATCTATAATATATAATAAATAAATATATAATATATAATAAAATCAGTAACATGTATATATATATTGTACAACATGATTATTTGATACACGTATATATTGTGAAGTGATTACCATAAAATGTTAGTTAACACCTATATTCCCTCACATAATTACTATTTTTTTGCATGTAGTGATAACATTTAGGTTCTATTCTCTTAACAACTTTAAAGTATATAATATGGTATTATTAATTAGATCCCCAGAACTTATTCATCTAGCCAGAGTTTATACCCTTTGACCAACATCTCTCCATTTCTCCCATCCCTCAGCCCCTGGCAACCACAACTCTATATTTCTATGAGTTCAGGTTTTTAGCTTCCACACATAGGTAAGAACATACAGTATTTCTCTCTCTCTTTCTGACACATTTCACTTAGCATCATACTCTCAAGGTCCATAGTGTTGCAAAAGGCAAGATTTCCTTCTTTATGATTGAACAGTATTCTATATACATACAAATTGAATGATGTAATGTACACTGGGGTGCAGATATTTCAAGAATATGATTTTATTTCCTTTGGAAGTATACCCAGAAATGGAATTTCTGGATCATATGGTAGTTCTATTTTTATTTTTTTGAGTAACCTCCATACTGTTTGCACAATAGCTGCACCAATTTATATCCCCACCAACAGTGCACAAGAGTTCCCTTTACTCTACATCCTTGCCAGCACTTGTTATCTCCTCTCTTTTTGATAGTAGCCATTCTAACAGGTGTGAAGTGAAATCGTATTGTGGTTTTAATTTGTATTTTTCTGACGATTAGTGATATTGAGCAATTTTTTATGTATCCGTGGCCTTTTGTATATCTTCTTTGGAAAAATGTCTTTCAGGTACTCTGATCATTTTTTAATTTTTTTTATTTTTTTGCTATTTAACTGCTTGAGTTCCTTATATACTTTATTTGTTTATTTTTTAATGTTTATTCATTTTTGATGGAGAGAGCACAAGTGAGGGAGGGGCAGAGAGAGAGAGGGAGAGAGAGAGAGAGAGAGAGAATCTGAAGAAGGCTCCAGGCTCCGAGCTGTCAGCACAGAGCAGGGCTCGAACCCACGAACAGTAAGATCATGACCTGAGCTGAAGTCAGACGCTTAACTGACTGAACCACCCAAGTGCCCTGAGTTCCTTATACACTTTAGATATTACCCCTTATAACATAGATGGTTTGCAGATATTTTCTCCCATTCTCTAGGTGGCTTTTTCATTTTACTAATTGTTTTTGTTCTCTGTGGGGTTGTGTGTGTGTGTGTGTGTGTGTGTGTGTGTGTGTGCAGAAACTTTTTAGTTTGGTAAAGTCCAGCTTATTTTTACTTCTGTTGTTTGTGCTTTTGGTGTTGAATCCATAAAAAAATTGTTGCTAGGACTAATGTTAGAGAGTTTTACTTTATGTTTTCTTTTAGTTTTATAGTTCAGGTCTTACATTTAAGTATTTGATCAATTTTGAGTTGAATTTTGTATATGGTACAATGTAAGGGCCCAACTACATTTTTTTGCATATGATTGTTCAGTTTCCTCAACACCATTTTTGGAAGAGACTAACATTTCTCCACTGAGTTATTTTTGGCTTCCATTTCAAGTATTAGTTGGCCTTATATGTAAGGGTTTTATTTCTGGGCTCTTGATTCTGTTCCATTGGTCTGTGTTTCTGTTTCTATGTAGTACCATACGATTTAGATTACTATTGCTTTGTAGAATAGCTTGAAATTGGAATTGTGATACTTCTAGCTTTGTTCTTCCTTCAGAGGATTGCTTTGGTTATTCAGCTTTTTAAGGTTCCATTTTAACCTTAGAAATATTTTTTTCTATTTGTGTAAAAAAATGACATTGGAATCTTAATAGGGATTGTTTTACATCTATAAGACGGCTTTAGGTAGTATATACATACTAACATATTAATTTTCCAACTTGTGAACACAGGATATCTTTCTACTTATTTGTGTCTTCTTAAATTTTTTTCATCAATGTCATATAATTTTCAATGTAGAGCTGTTTCACCTCTTGGGTCAAATGTATTGTTTTTTAAAATTTTTTTAATGTTTATTTATTTTTGAGAGAGAGAGGGAGAGGGAGAGAGAGAGACAGAGAGAGAGAGAGAGAGAAAGAGAGAAAGAGAGAAAGAAAGAAAGAAAGAAAGAAAGAAAGAAAGAAAGAAAGAAAGAAGGAAAGAAAGAAAGAAAGAAAGAAAGAAAGAAAGAAAGAAAGAAACCACAAGCAGGGGAGGGGAAGAGAGAGAGGGAGACACAGAATCCGAAGCAGGCTCCAGGCTCTGAGCTGTCAGCACAGAGCCGGACACAGGGTTCAAACTCATGAACTGTGAGATCATGACCTGAGCCGAAGTCAGACACTTAACCAACTGAGCCACCCAGGCATCCCCAAATGTATTGTTTTTGATGCTACTGTAAATGAGATTGTTTTCGTTATTTTTCTCAGATAATCCATTATTATTATTATTATTATTATTATTATTATTATATAAAATTCTATTAATTGTTCTATGTTGAGTTTGTATCCTGCGACTCTACTGAATTTTTAAAATTAGATCTAACAGTATTTGGGTGGGATTTTAGTACTTTCTCTATATAAAAACATATTGCCTATATACAAAATCAGTTTTGCTTCTTTTTTTCTGAATTGGATACCTTTTATTTCTTTTTCATATTTGATTGTTCTAAGACTTCCAGTATTATGTCGAATTAGAAATGGCGAAGTAGGCACCATTGTCTTGTTCCTGATCTTAGTAGAGAAGCTGTCAACCTGTCACTGTTGAGTATGATATTAACGGTGAGCTTTACACAGTTGACCTTTAATATGTTGAGACACATCCCTTCTAGACCAACTTGGCTGAGAATTTTTATCATGAAAGGATATTGAATTTTGTCAAATGCTTGTTGTGCATTTATTGAGATTATAATATAATTTTTATCTTTTATTCTATTAATGTGGTATATTACATTTATTGATTTGCATATGTTGAACCATCCTTGCATCCAGGGATAAATCCCACATGATCATGGTGCATGATGCTTTTAATATTCTGTTGAATTCGGTTTGCTAATATACTGGTGACAGTTTTTACACCTATATTTACAAGGATACTGGTCTATTTTTTTTTCTTGTAGTGACCTTATCTGGCTTTAGAATCAGGGTGATGCTGGCTTTGTAAAATGAGTTTAGAAATGTTCCCTCCTCTTCATTTTTGGGGGCAGGGGCGGGAATAGTTTGAAAAGAATTGTATTATTATTCTTTAAATATTTTGTATAATTCACCAGTGAAATTATCTGGTCTTGGCCTTTTTTTTTCTTGGGAAGTTTTTGATTGTTGATTCAATCTCCTTACTTGTTCAGATTTTCTATTTCTTTATGATTCAGTCTTGGCAGGTTATATGTTTCTAGGAATTTATCCATTTCTTCTATGTTTTCTAATTTGTTGGTGTGTAATTATTTGCAGTAGTCTCTTAGGATCTTTTATTTCTGTAGTATCAGTTAAAATGTTTCCTCTTTCATGTGTAATTTTATTTATTTGAGTATTTTTTCTTAGTTTAGCTAAAGGTTTGCCAATTTTATCTTTTCAAGAAGCTAGCTCTTCAGTAAAATACTTCCCAATTTTATTAACCAGCTGCTTCTTGATGTTTGAATACATGGTAAGACAGTCAATCCTATAGATATTAACCCATTGACTCACTATTGTTTGCTATAAAAATAAATTCCTTGATCAGAAGCAATGTTGAGTGGGACACCATGTCAATAGATAAGGCTACCTTACATGCCCACAAATGACGCTGATGGCAAAAATTTTGCTGATAGGAAAGTTAACTCTATTTTAAGAGTAAACGTCTATTCTGTAATGAAGATGAATCTCTGCAACCTCTATGATAGACAGGGTTCAATGTAATTGATCTTCTGAGATTAGCCGGCTAGTCTACCTAGAAAATGATATCTTATTGGAGATTTAATATTGGTCTGATTTGCGTAGGTTGGGTACTCATCTAATGTCACTCTTAGCACATCCCTGGTGAGGGGAAACCCACGTTATTTAGCAAAACAATAATTTACATCCTGTCACCATGGCATTTGGTTCATAAACCCATTTAGTTACCACTGCAGTGAATGGGGAGAATGACTGACTGACATGCATAGCGTGCTCCACACTGAGCTTTCACACGAGACACAATTATCCTTTCACTTTGTGCCCATTCCATGAGAGCCACCCACAAAACTTTCCTCATCTTTCCTTATTACTTCACAATTGGATGAAGCGTTAATGTGCAGATTATCATCAGAAGGTTATGATCCACTTTTGATAAGTATAGTATGTATATATGGGGGAGGTAAGGTTGAGAAACCTTTATTCTATTTTTCACTGAAAATCTATGCTATGTTTGTTAATTTTTCGTCAGCTGGATATAAATGGTAAAAGGGGTGTTTTGATCAGTACCGATGGAAGAGCAGCTATGCATGTAACAAGAAAGTGCATCACTATCTGAATAAAATATTTGGCACCTGAATACTAACTCAGGTATTGCTTTATCCAAATTAACAAACAACATATTCCATTGCCTTAATTCAAAATTAAAAACAATAGTGAAAATTGTGAATACAATAAAATGATGGTCACAGATTTCTTCTTGTCAATCCATTCTCCATGACATCAGCAGAAACACAGGGCACCACTATTCCATACGGAAAAAACTATCTATCGAGTACAAAGGGAAGTAAAGGATAAAACATAAATATTTCATCAAGATTCTACGCTGTTCTAGCAAAACCCATTTTCATTATTTCAAGTAGCTTTGGCAAGTGGAGTATGTCTTCAGTACAGTCAGTATTTTAAGAGCCTCGACCTATTATTACTTGATATTAGAAAATATCATGATTTCTAATGTTGAAGATATTCAAATTTTATTAGAAGACTAACTTGCTCTATCATTTTAAGTGAGCTTAAACACACATTTTACTAGTGTCACATTTGTAAGTGTAATAACAGTTTGATTCTGGAAAGAGAAGCAGCGCAGCTCACACAATCTCATTACCCCACAAAGAGTCAGTCTTAGGCATTTAGGTATTTGCTGACTAGCAATACCATGCCATGGGTTCCAAGAGATGGCCTTACTCTTGGAATGGTCTGCACATTTCAAGGCACAAGGGGGAGGAAACTATCTGGGCAGCTATGTGTAGGGAGATTGAGGTATTTGGGGCTGATCAAAGAAAAATATGTGATCATGCAGTGATCGTAGCACACACAAACTTTGGTTGGGCAGCACTTTGACAGGATTGCATGTGGGGAAACTCCCTTGCAGCATGAGACTGTCCAGAGGCTATAGTAATGGGCCCACCATCCAGAAGTGGAAGAAGCGAAGGGAACTTCTGGGGGAGAAAGGACCAGAGAGGGGGCTTACATCACCAAATGCTGGCATATCGTGGAGGAACTAGATCACATATCCGTTGCTGGTGGGAATGCAAAATGGTGCTTGGGGAACTACGGTGAAGGGAACATTTTAAATGCCCAAGATCCGTGTTAGTGTAGAGTCTTGGCCATTCAATCTCTCAATTTTGAGATGAATAGAAACTGCCCCCTCTTCATCAAATAACCTCATTAATTCATATTTATTTGAGCACCAGGTAAAGGTTTCTAATAAAGTCATGCTTCTCCAGTTTCTCAATACCATGACCAAAAAAGAACATGCATCTATTCTTAACTTATTCCTCAACCAACACAGCAGAGGAGGTGTATCTCCTCTTTTCTAGAGGGAATCTTTCTAGCAATGCTAGAACCTGCCCCTTTCCTGTCTTCTTAGGAGATTTCCTCTATCAATTATGTTATATCTCTGGTATTTTTAATTTCTCCCTCTCTAATAGCTTTTCCCCTACAAACTATGTTTGCTGGAACCTCTCCCTAAATTTCTTCTCTTTTCTGCCAAGCCCTATAAGAGAATGATTTACTTTCACTGTCACACTTCTCTCATTTTAAATTAACTCCTTAACTCACCACAGTCTGTTTTCTGCCTCCCAACACTCTGCTGAAACTGTTGCCACCAAGGTCACCTACAATCTCTGAGTTGCTAAATGCAACTCTCCGTTCTTATCTTATTTAACATTTAACACTTACTTAACAGCAGAATTTGACCCATTGACCACGGTCTCTTTCTTCAGGCTCTCTTCGCTGGCATTTGTGATCCCTTTCCTCCTGGTTTTTCTCTGCCCTCTTGGTCCTTCCCTTCAAAGGCATCTGTCTCTCCTTTTTTCCCCCTTGAATATTGGTGTTTCCCAGAATTATTCATGATATGCTTCTTTTACTCGCCATATTCCACTTGCTTGTCTTGCTCACCCCATGGACTTTGGTTGTCACCTCTGCGGTGATGGTTCCCAAATCTATCTGTCTAGATCAGATGTTTCTTGAACCATAAACCCATATGCCATTTTGATGTTACTTAAGCATGTCAGACTAAAATCTCCAAAGTGAATTTATCAACCTCCAAACTGCTCTTCCTGTATTCCTCATTGTACCATTCATGCCACCTCTCCTCGCAAAGATCTTAAAAACGATACAGGACTCTTTTCTCTCTTACCATCAAATCCTGTTGAGACAAACCCCTTAATAGGTTTTGAACATTACATCTTCACTTCTAATAATACTCTTTTAAATTAAGCCATCTTCTCTTTCCCATAGTGTAGTGCTGGGAACTTATTATTCTCATGACAATGAGCCTCTGTGGCAAGTTCCACAGCCAAACTCACAGCTAATTCTGGAAACAAGGGTGGCTCAGAAAAGCAACATTTCAGGGTCCTTCTTTGATTGGACACATTGACCAGCCAGATTGACCTCTGGTTGGCCTAAGCTAGTCTTCAAAGGAACCTCCTCTCAGCCTCTCAAATAAGAAGTGGAGGTGTGTATGGCGGAGGGTATGTGGGTAGAGGGTGGGTAGGAGAGGAGGAAGGAAGGGTTCCTTTCTACCCTAAACATGACTCTTATTTTTACATAGCCCAGAGAAGGGAAACCTTAATTATGTTCCTTTGTATTCCTATTTCTTTTTTCTACTCCAAAATTGAAAATCTCCAAAATTGAAAAGGGTGGGGTTTTCTTTTCTTATCCTTCTTTTCCCATTCATACACTAAGCTTTAATGGTGGCCAGCGATATCTCCTCTACTCTGGGAGAATTCTATGAGCATGGGTCATGCTGGCTTGGTTGTTAGACAAAGTGGGAAATAAACAATCTGGAAAATTGTCTTTCAAGATAATAACCTGTCTTACTGCTTAATTCTATTTTAACTTTCAAAAGCCGGATACACCTCTCTATCCCTATTTTCTTTACATACACACCAAGGAGACGGATGCCTTAGGCCAAGAAAGTGAAGGTCATGTACCAAGCAAGGAAAAAAAAAAAAAAAAAAAAAGAAAGTCACATTAAAAATTTAAAGTTATTATCCTTGTTAGAAAGGATTTAAACATATAGCATATAGTTTCATATTCCCACTTTTAAGATTGAAATTTTCCATACTATACTTAACTCTAAAAACAGTCTCCTATTTCATGCCCATTATTCAAAATCATCTCCTCTCTCAAATCCCTCCTTAAAACTTCTCTGAAACCTTTTATAAGAAGGGAGCCTGAAGGTCTTTTCTTAAAGACAAGAAAGCAGGTTGAATTTAAATAAAAGACAGAATAAGATAGACCAAGCACATGGGAAGAAAAAAATTAATAAGCTCACCTCTTTCAAGTAGCTTTTCCATTGAGTTTTTACATTTTAACTCCTTGTTTTATTTTTATCTCTAGTGTAGAAATATTCTTCATGGATTGTAATGCTTTTCATTCTGAAATACATCAAATTCATTTCAACCTCTACTAATAATAGTAGTAAATTTAAAATAAAATACCAGTAAATGTCACATTGAATTTCCTTCTTACTCAAATAGAGATAATAATGCCTTTTCCCAGACCTTCTCAAGGAATCTATGAGGATAAAATGGATAAAGTTTTAGGATGATTTAAGCTTATTAGGGAAACAATATGAAGTATAATAATTCCCATCTTTTCAGAGTTCACACTTCCTTGAAGTAGTTTCTAATTCACCATAGTTGTAGGCTTTTTGGGTTTCTCCTGTGTTCAGAGATATTTTATATCTGTATGCAAAACGAAGTAAGATAAATTGTTTAGGTTATAAATAGGTTTATTAAATAGTTAATAGCATGCAAGCAGAAAGTGAAGCAAATGAGTACAAAATTAAAGATTGTATAGTGTTTGAAACATTAATTTTTATTGCAGACAAAATTGTATTTGGGTAAAAATGTAATTTATGCGATATTCCAATTTGTCCTCATTTTAATTTTTAATAAATTTCCTATCCAGAAGTAAATTTTCTACATCACTGACATGGCTTATGGCATAGTTTTTAAGTAAGTCCCAAGCTTCACAGCAGGTTGTTCTGGCTCTGAAGGCTACTAATATCAGGCTATAAAAAGGCAAAGGTGGTTTTCAATTTCAAGTTAGCTAAATCATTTGGAGTGAACATGAATTGCATCTTACTTTTTAATGATAGAAAAATACGGACAGTTTGCATAGTATATTTTAGGATGCATTTATTATGCTGTATCCCAAGGAGTTTTAAGTAACTTAACAAACATAGATGATGCTCCTTTAACATCTTGACAAATTAAATAACACAATCATCAGTAAAGGATGATGAAATGTACTACACTCAAATGATACTCCCAAGTGTCCCTTATAAGCAGACTTATAAGACAAAGTTCTGAAAATCATACATTTTTTGTAAAATCTCCAAACATACATAGCATGAAAATTTCTGTTTTCTCTTTGTCCTCTATTTACCAGGGTTTAATGGAAGTCAGCAAAGTGAACGTAGACCTGCACCCCCCACCCCCCTGTATTAGAGAAACAAATGTTAAAATCTGCTTCTCTTTCCCTGGCTGGTCTCACCTTCAGATAAAAGAACTGAATCGAATGTATACATATTGCCAGCTCCCAGGGTTGTACTTCATTTTGAGCCCCCAGTGTGGAGGAGTATGTATGCAAACCTTTCCAAGTGAGCATGGGGGGGGGGGCGGGATGGGGGAGGAGGATGGGGGGGGGGGCTTGTTTGGCAGGATTCAAATCTCTGGTGAATGATTGGCTGCACCTCTGATGAAAATAAAAGTTAAAGAAACCCTGACTTATTTAAAAATATATGGCTGGTTTTTCTAACACCAATGTCTTTGTGTCTCCAACTGCTCTGGAAATCTCACTTCAAAAATATCAGGGGGCACCGTGGGGCATTCACTTCTCTCTCCCTGGGCAGCAAAATCTTAGTCTGGTGAGTACAAACTGTGTGCACAGTGCCACATGTCATAAGCCATTTGGGAATGATTGAGCATAGTGAGAATAAAATGGCCATTATTTATACATTAATTGCCGCGCCCCCCCCCCCCCCCGCAAGAAATCTACAAAAGCATGATTTTTTTTTGTTTCTTTGTTTGAGAGTGTTTTTGTATTTAATGAGTAATGAGCTCATATGAAAAATTTAAAGAGTTTTATTTAAAACATAATAATAGGGTAGGTCTATTTTTAATTTTCTGAGGAACCTCCACACTGCTTTCCATGGGGGAGGGGAAGGAAAAAAAAAAAAAAGAGGTTAGAGTGGGAGAGAGCCAAAGCATAAGAGACTGTTAAAAACTGAGAACAAACTGAGGGTTGATGGGGGGTGGGAGGGAGGGGAGGGTGGGTGATGGGTATTGAGGAGGGCACCTTTTGGGATGAGCACTGAGTGTTGTATGGAAACCAATTTGACAGTAAATTTCATATATTAAAAAATAAATTAAATAAATAAATAAATAAATAAATAAATAAATAAATAAAAAGATGAAAAAACAACAACAACAAAAAAAAACATAATAATATCCATGAAACCTCCCTCACATACTTACTTTCTGTACTTACCGGCTCTTACTCTCCCTCCCATTTGCTCTCCTATAGACAGTGTGGTCTACTTCACTCAGTACTCTGGAACGTGCTATTCCTTCTGCCTAGCATATTCTTCCTTCACATTACATCATTCAGAGCTCTTGTCAACTGGCACCAATCAGAGAGCTCTTCCCTGACCAGCCTGTCTTTCTCCATTCCTGACATTCTTTTCTTCACAGCATTTGCTACTAACACTGCATTTATATAGCTTTTAGTATATAGTTTCAATTTCTTTTCCTACTACCACTAAAATGTTAAGTTCCATGAGGGCAGGGTCTTTGTCTATTTAATTCGGTACTGCACCCCCTGTGCATATTATAGGTGTTGCATAAACTATTTTCTGATGGATGAATACTTATGTTTAAAGTACTGATGAACTGAATTTGGATCATCGAAGAGCTGAGAGTACTGAATAAATGTAAAAACAATAAATGAAATATTACATACATTTTGAAAATGTCTGTAAATATCACAAAAAAGGAAAAAGCCCAGAGATTTTGCCCATAATACTAGTTTTACATGTATTCTAGGGTTTTTTTTTTTTATTAGAAAAATTTGGATACGGTACAAGATGAATCTACTTTGTACTGAATTAACTTATCGGAAAAAAATGTTAAAGCAAATATCTAATGCAGCCAGCAAGGACCTTTTAGTTTTGAAATAACATAATTTAAAAATATTTCTGCAAATTAAATTCCTATATTCTTTCCAAAGCCTTGAAATGTTTTCCCATCTAAGCTGGTACAGAGATAATTAGTGATACATTCTCGAGTGAACCTTACCTCTGCTGGTGTGTGGATGCTGTGGAATCATCACTGATACAATGAAGGGGGCTGTTGAATTACAGACATGGAGTTGGCCTGGCAAATGCAGCAAATTAATAATACATCACCAGAAGGCTTGGAAGCCTTTTACTGTGGTTGCTCTGTCCTCCCAGTTCTCCTTCTTTGAAGACATAAACTTAAATATGTATGGGTTAACATTTCAGCAACAAAGACCAGAGTTTATTCTCTCTGAGGAGAACACCAACACTCAAAAGATTTCCATCAATTCATAGTGCTTACTTGTAGAGTGTTTTCTTTATTTCTGTAGCATTTTATCTAAGCTGCTACATTATTGTCTTTCTGGGATATTTATTCTGCAGTCCTCTTTCTCAAAGCCCCTTAGAAAATGCCTTGCTGATGATCATCTGGCCACGATCACTTGACATGCTAAGATTTAAGGGATATGTTCGAGCAGGTTATCATCAGGCATTCTCTATATTTCAAATGTTCTTACATTTGTCTGTTCAAGGTTATTCAGAAAAAATAATTATGCAATATATTCAGATACATTTCTTACATTTGCAAGAAATATTCTATGTAGAGTGCTACTCACACAGATGTATCCATACCATATATATAGATTTATATAGTTGACTGCGGATATCAGCAATACCTTTATATTTACATATTTTAAATATGAAGACCCTGTAACCCTAGTAGAGACATTTTTGAAAACTGGAAAAGATGCCCTGAACACCACCATCTTCATATATTATTGTTAGCATGTTATTATATTTCCTTCCAGTAATCTGATGCATCTTATACCGTGTATCACTATGTACACAATGTTACATCTGGTCTTTAATCACTTAAAATCACAACATAAGCACTTTTTAATGTTTCCTACATAGTCTTTTAACTATCATGTAACTTCTGGAATCATATCACATCAAATGTACTTCACCTTGCCATTATTGGATAACTAGATAAATTCCAATATCATGCCATTAGAAATACTATGGTTTTAGTATCTTCATCCTTGAAGATTTTATCCTAGATTTTGGATTACTATTTCTTTAGGATAGATCTCCAGATAGGTTATTATTTGGTCACTAGTTTTATCAAATTTGATACAATATTACCAAATAACTTTCCAAAATGTAATGACACCAGTAGTGTTTAAGTGCCATTTTCATGATACTTTTGCCATGCTGATTTTTATCATTACTACTTATTTACATACTAATTTAAATTTCTTAGGTGGAAAAAAATTAGTAAGACTGAACATCTTTTCATTTGCTTGGTTTCTAGTTTCTTTGTGTGTGTGACATATCTGGTGTGTTCTTTGAGTGTGCTCTTAAAATTGTCTTATTGACTGCATATACTGTTGTTTCCTTGAATTTCCACATTAAAATCTCTTAATATTCAGTACATAGATACTGAAAGTAAGTTACGATCAATTTCTAGAATCTGTTCATATGGATAAAGATAAAATATATCCCCAGTATTTCTCCAGAATATTTTTAAATTTGTATTTTGATTATTTTATACAAGGAAGCTTAAAATGTTTGTATATTAACATGTTTTCATGCACAAAAATCTTTTCATAATATTTATAACCTTATGTACAAAGTGTCAGTGCTTCTCATAAAGTTTCATCTTCTAGTTCCTTGCATTTAAAACACAATTTAATTTTAAATATGTACCTAGATTTTTTTCTGGTGAATGGTGAAGTGAACATTTTTTTTAACCATGTTTTAAATCAGTTCTTACAACATAATTCAAGTTTCCCGCCAGTTTGCCTTGCCTCTGTTATCAGCTATTAATTATTTATGAACCAAAATATCTACTTTTGCCCTGTCTATTCTATTTCAGTGTTTTTAAATTTCATATTCTAGGACTAGACCTGCAGGCCTTTACCTATTACAACCTATAATAGTTAATCCCTTCTACTTTACATTTCTTTTAAATATTTTCTTTTATAATTTCTCAAATTATATCTCTGAAATAAAACTTATGGAATCTTTTAAAAATAAAATTTACTTTGTAACAAATAGAATCCAATTGTTCTGTAGAAATAAATTAGATATCTCCAACGATATGTGCTGTTCTTTTATTATGTACCCTTTTATCATGAAACATATTATTCGTACAATGGAGTAGATAGTATATATGTATATTTAAATAATAATAAAAGGAACATAAATACACTCATCAATATTAGGAAATAGAACAATGCCTTAAATGTCTTCCTTTTTCTCCAACCAGAACCCCACGTCAGGCTCTGGCAAAATTGTCACTGAATTCAAGACCTCAGCTAAGATCAAGAGTCAGATGCTTGGGGGCAACTGGGTGGCTCAGTCGGTTGAGCAGGGGGACTGCCAGAAAGTGATGTGTAAGAGACAAGCAAGGATAGTTCTCCAGGCTTCAAAATTGTGCTAGATATCTGCCCCAACTCAGAGACTTCTCCATTTTTCTCCACTCTACTCTCTCCTCAGTATGTTTACCTGTATTGACTTTATTAATGGCTTCCCTTGACTTTGGCTACCAGTAGGATGTAGCTAAAGCAAAGCTCCTAGAAGTCTGGAGTGAGGAGAACAGTGAGGTCAGGCTTATTCCCCGACTCCTTCCCTGTGGTGCCACATGGGTTGGTTTGATCTCTGGTTGAAGTCACAGTTCATATCAAGGCAGCTCTCTCTATAAGACTCTCTCATCCAGGTTCTGGGGACTGTTAATTTTAATGGCATCTATTAGATGATAAGAGTCTTTGTAAAGAGTCCACATCTTTGAAAAGACTTACTTTATTAAACCCTCCTCAAGTTATCCATTTCCAGTAAGACCCTTCCTGATTCAACAATGCCAGTTCTCACTTTTAATAGAAAAGGACTTAAAATATGCCTCTTTCTGTTAGGCACTTGTTCCAATGAGATATCCTACATCTAGCCATCAGTATCTCATATTTCCTTAATGTGCATTTAGTCCCACTAAAGATACCCTAAGAGCATCCCTAGTTCCACTTGCTTTCTTTCAAATGCTAAGACAGCTCATCTGTTTCCAGTTAATTCCATCTTGCTTAAAATAGTTATACTCAAATTTTCTTGCTTGCAACAAATAAACACTACCTTTTACATATGCTGATGTTTTCACTACTCTATTTTCTTACTGAATATTATAGCCATGTAGAACAGAGATTTACCTCTAAAATACACCATTGTCATAGGATTCAATGATTGTTAGATCACAGAATGTAATCCTCTGACTACATTAAAACTCTCAACTAATGCAGTGTAATTAAAAGAGGGAAAAAAAGCATGAATGCTTCTTATGATGATGCTACTGAGATTTTTTAATGGGTGGTTCCATTCACAATGAACCATATAATTTAACTCTACCATTTTCCTAAAATTGATACTGAATTTATCAAACATATCACAGCTTTTATAATTTTCATATATCTCAAATCATCCTGGCATATAAATGCATAATCCGTTTGTTAACATTTGTTGAATTTTGAATATATCTATCCTGTTTTAAATCTTTTCTTTTTAAATTTTTTTTCAATGTTTATTTATTTTGAGAAAGAGAGAGAGAGAGAGAGCAGGGGAGGAGCAGAGAGAGAGAGGGAGACACAGAATCTGAAGCAGGCTCCTGGCTCTGAGCTGTCAGAACAGAGCCCGATGTGGGGCTTGAACTCATGAACCGCGAGATTATGACCTGAGCCAAAGTTGGAAACTTAACCAACGAGCCACCCAGGTACCCCATATCCTGTTTTTAATCTTTTAAATATAATCTTACTCAGTTGTGGTGAGAAATATTTTTGAAGTTTCACTCATTCTGGTTTCTAAGTATTTTCCAGTTCCAGAGTTTTCAGAAGAGATTCCCTGTAGGTAAAGAAAGAAATGCATCTATTAAAATTAAATGGCTCAATATTTTAGAGAATAGTATTATACCCACACTAATTTTTTAGAATTATTCTCAGGCAAAAATAGCTAATATTGCCTTCCATGCGATTATTTCTCAAGGCATGACATAGCACATCAAAAATATCAACCTGGAAATAATCAATCTCATTAAAATGCTAGAGATGTGTGGTACCAGTAATTTTATCTCAAAATGATGAGTTATCAGCTTTATTAAGGGAAATATTCCCTGAAACTTAGAAAGCATTACCAGGTATATTCCTAAGTGGGGTGTGTGTGTGTGTGTGTGTGTGTGTGCACGCACACATGCCATAAACAATAATTTGAATTTAAACAATTTTTAAAGGACTGAATAAGTTATGATATTTACATATGATGGAATAGTACTTCATAACAAAAAGAATATATTGACATACAAGAGCATAAATGAAACTCAAAATAATTATACTAAGTGAAAGGTGACATATCAGTAAGAGTACTTATAGTATGGTTCCATTTACATAAATTCTAGAAAATTCAAACTGATTCATAATTATGGAGAGCAGACCAGTGATTGTCTTAGGAAGGAGAAGTTACAAAGAGACAAAAGGAAACTTGGTGTGGGGGGGTAATAGTTATGCTCATTGTATTGATTTTGATGATTCCTTCTCAGAATAGCCATGTATTAAAACTCATCAAATTGTACAGTTTAATTATGTATATTTGTTGTATATCAATAAAACCTCAGAAAAGCTGTTAAGAAGAAAAAAAATATATAAAAGGGATTGCATTAGTGAACACAATGGTATAGCTCATAACAGACAACTTCTTGCTGAAATAAATATGCATCACAGCTGGATAAAATATATAAAACATGAAAATATACTCAGCATCACTGATCATCAGGGAAATACAAATCAAAACTACAATGAGATATCACCTCACACATGCCAGCTGAATGGCTAAAATCAACAAGACAAGAAACAACAGGTGTTGGTGAGGATGTGAAGAAAGGGGAATCCTCTTGCACTGTTGGTGGGAATGCAAACTGGTACAGCCACTCTAGAAAACAGTATGGAGTTTCCTCAAAGTATTAAAAACAGAACTACCCTATGATCCAGCAATTGCACTACTAGGTATTTACCCAAAAATACAAAAATAGTAATTCAAAGGGATACATGCCTCCCAATGTTTATAGCAACATCCTCTACAATAGCCAAATTATGAAAACAGCCTACGTGTCCTTTGACTGATGAATGGATAAAGAATATATATATATTATACATAAACACACAATGGAATATTTTTCAGCCATAAAAAAGAATAAACTATTGCCATCTGCAACAATATGGATGCAGCTAGAGAGTATTATTAATGCTAGGTAAAATAAGTCAATCAGAGAAAGACAAATACCATATGATTTCACTCATATGTGGAATTTAAGAAACGAAACAAATAAATAAAGGGGGAAAACAAACGGAGAGGAAGGAAAACCAAGAAACAGACTCTTAACTATAGAGAACAAACTGATGGTTACCAGATGGGAGGTGGAGGGGAGGTGGGTAAAATGGGTGATGGGGATTAAAAAGTGCACTTGCTTGATGAGCACTGGGTGTTGTATGGAAGTATTGAATCACTAAATTCTGTACCTGAAACTAATATTGCACTGTATGTTAACTAACTGGGATTTAAATAAAAACTTGAAAAATATATAAACATATCTGGAAAAAAAAGAGATATGGTCAAAGTAAAAATTCATAGGAGTTTTTATTTTTATTTTTATTTATTTTAAAAGTTCATTTATTTTTTTTTTAAATTTTTTTTAACGTTTATTTATTTTCGAGACAGAGAGAGACAGAGCATGAACAGGGGAGGGTCAGAGAGAGGGAGACACAGAATCCTAAACAGGCTCCAGGTTCCGAGCTGTCAGCACAGAGCCCGAGGCGGGGCTCGAACTCACGAACCGCGAGATCGTGACCTGAGCCGAAGTCGGCTGCTCAACCGACTGAGCCACCCAGGCGCCCCTCATAGGAGTTTTTAATGAAGTAAGGATGTATTCAGTTATTTCAAAGGATATATATATATATATATATATATATATATATATATATATATATATACACACAAATAAAAGATATAAGAAAGAATGTAATATAAAAAATAAAGTAGAATAATAAAAATAAGTAATTAATTTAGGAAAGCAAAAAAGAAGGAATAGAAGTACAAAATAACAGATACTATAAGTAAAAAAAAAAGAAAGAAAAGCAAGATGGTAAATCAAATCCCAGTAATTGCATTGAATGTATATTGACTAAATATTCTAATAAAAAGATCTACCGCACTAGAATTTTTAAAAGGTGCATCTATATGCCACTTGTAAGAAATAATTTTTTAAGTTTATTTTTTTATTTTGAGAGAGAGGGGGAGAGTGCGGGAGGGGCAGAGAGAGAGAGAGAGAGAGAGAGAATCCCAAGCAGGCTCCACTCTTTCAGCACAGAGCCCAAAGCGGGGCCATGAACCGTGGCATCACAACCTGAGCTGAAACCCATAGTCAAAAGCTTAAACAACGGAGTCACCCAGGCGCCCCCAAGAAATATTTTTTTAAGACATGTGTTTATTTTTGAGAGAGAGACGGAGAGAGTGCACGTGACTGGCGAGGGATAGAGAGAGAGGGGGACAGAGAACCAGAAGCAGGCTCTGGACTGATAGCAGTGAGCCCGATGTGGGGCTTGAACCCATGACCCATGACATCATGACCTGGGCTGAAGTCAGACTCTCAACAGACTAAGCCACGCAGGCGCCTCTTACAAGAAATAATTTTTAAATATAAACATAGACAGGTTGAAAGGTAACTTATAGAAAAGGTGTACCATAAAATCGTTTAGGAAAAGCTTGTGTGAATATGTTAATATCAGTCAGAGTAGACTTTAAAGCAAGACTTACTAAGGGAAATAAAGATGGATGTTCTATAATTATGAAACACTTGATTCAGCAGGAATATATTATAATTCTACATTTGTGTATACAGCTTTAAACTATATAAATTAAAAATCAATAGAATTAAAAGGATAGACAACCCAAAATCTTGGAGATTTTTAACATGTATCTCTCAATAACTCTTAATAACTGACAGAATAGGCAGACAAAACAAAAGGCGTGAGGACACAAGTTTTAAACAATGTTATTAACAAACTTGCCCTAATTGGCATATCTAAATACTGTATCCAATAATTGCAGAATGTACATTTTTTCAACTGAATGTGAAATATTTATCAAGTAGATAACTAGAGAAAATAAACAGAGAATTAAAGTAGATAAACCTCACACTTTCAAAGTTTGATACAGTATGTGTTTTCCTGACACTGTAGAAATCAATTAGAACTTAAATTATAGGGGCACGTGGGTGGCTCAGTCGGTTAAGCATCTGACCTTGGCTCAGGTCATGATCTCACGGTTCGTGGGTTCGAGCCCCTCATCAGGCTCTGTGCTAACAGCTCAGAGCCTGGAGCCTGCTTTAGATTCTGTGTCCCCCTCTCTTTCTTCCCCTCCCTGCTTGTATTCTCTCTTTCTGTCTCAAAAATAAACATAAAAAATTAAAAAAAAAAGAATTTAAATTACAGAAAAACAACAATTGGAAAATGAAAATTAAGGAACAGCAAATATATTAAAATCAACAACAGAGTCCAGAACACTACGGAATAATGTCTTTACTTCACAGTGCTAGTAGTGAAAACTATTGTTTTGAATTGCTCAATGAAAATGTTCGAGTATTGTTCAAGAATGAGAATGAAATAACATTTTCAGAAAAGAAATCAGAATGTATAAAGAATGTACATTGAAAAAAAGGAAAATTGTTCTTGAAGGAAGGATTTTTATATTAAAAATGGTAAACAATGTGATGGGCTATTTTAATCTGTAAAGTCATATCCTCCAGTACTGGGACATTTTCTTGTATTATTTCCTTGATAATTTCCTCTTTTTAAAATTTTTTCTATTCCTTCTTTCTGGAACTCTTAAGCTTTTGATGCTTACCTTCTTGGACAGATTCTCTAATATTATTTTTCTTTATTTTCCCCCTCCTCATTTCTGTCTTACACTTTCTCAGAAATTTCCTCAACTTTATCTTTCAAATTTCTAAATTTTCTATTGATTTTAAAATATTTCTGCTATTTAATTGTTACTTTTCTGTATTTCTTTCTCCTGTGGATTTTCCCTTTTTTTAAAGTATAGAATTCTATTTTTATGAAACAAATGCAGTAGCTTGTTTTATTTCTCTAAGGATTTTATATGGGTGTTGTGTTTCCTGCATTGTCCCTGTTAACTCCTTCGTCAAATTTGTTCTTAAAAATGTTATATATACTATATTATTTAATGACTAAACTATTTTTGCCTATCTTTCTCTATTAGAACTCTATAAAGACTGGAATTTTTTTCTGTTTTATTCTTTTCTGTATCTGCAGCACCCATAATACTGCCTAGCACATAGTAGGAACTCATTAACAGCATCGTGAATGTCACAATGGATGTTGTTAAAGATCTTCATTATTGTCTGTTTCTGGTGATACATATTTAGGAATGAAGCTCTAAATAACTAATTAGGTCCTCTGTGTGAATGGTGAGGCTGGTCAACGGAAAAGATTCGCTGTAGATGATGGGGTCTACACTCAGCCAAATCAATTTGAGAACTCCTAATGTTAGTACCTATAGGTCTGCTTTATGAGCTGGTCTTATCTTCAGAGAAAAATCATCCAGACTCCTTCTTCAGTGACTTAGACTGGCTCCCAGAAAAGTGAAGCTAAGAGATTGAGGAGAGTTGGAGCATCACCAATCATTATGTAGATTTCTGCTTAATCCACTCTTTGTCCTACAACTCTTCTGCTCTCAGCTATGCCTGATGTCTTCAAGACCAGAGTCATGCTCAGTCAGCCCTTCTATAAAGTACACCCGGTCTTTTGCTCAGGGGAGTGAGGGGCCACTGTTAGACTGTGTGAAGTGGGAATGGCGATAGGAGAGGTGTAATTACGTATTTATAACCTATTTCAAAATTTTTCTGATCCACCACATACCATCCATCTTCAGAGGATCTCTTGCTTCCAATTCTCTCAGCTTTTCCAGATTTGCTCTGAAAATTAGCTTGCTTCCTGGCAAGGCACTTAGTTTTCAGTTTTCTGTGATTTGCTAAATCAGTTATCACTCATTCAAATGCTTTATGTCAGTTAGAATTTTGTTATCACCTTTCGTATGCTTTCATTGCCTCTTCCCTTGTTCTTTGCAGGTTGAACCCTCACTGTAGTGGGTTTATGGAGGAATCAGAGGTAAACATGCATGTTTAAAATCCCATAAATTAATTGAAATATTTCCCTGGACTTTAAATCCAACTTATGTAGAATAGCCCAGGACTACCACAAAACTTTCCGTGGCCAAATATCAAAGAGAGAAAAGTTGGTAAGACTTCTATACCATACAAATATGGTATAGAATTAAGTGATTGCATATACTGTTAGACCACATCAAATTCAAAAAGCAGCATAAGATGTGCATAGCTCCAGTCTTATATCACTTCCCTGATCATGCATAAAGAATTATCTTTCTACAGTTCAAAATCAAGTATAGAAACTAAGATAATCAGTTGCAGAGACATTAACAATAATAATCATAATACACAATAATTAGTAAAAAAACTCCACAAACATATTTCAGATATATATTTGAACAAATCCAAATATGCATAAGACACACAATTAAACAGGTTCCTCAAATAGATATTATGTGCACTATATTCTATAAAATATATTAAAAAGAAAACCCTTTCCCCAATAAAATGAAAGCATACCAAACGCATAAAATTAGATCACAGGTCAATTAGATTCTAGGCAGTAACCAAGATATTTTGTTCAATGTCATGTTATGTCGGAAAAGGAGCCATGACTTAAATTAAGGTCTCTTGAATCAACATCCTTCAAGTTGTTTTTCTCCAAAATTATCCTTCTCATCAAACTGGAGTTCTGTATACTGTGTTGACAACAGATTGTGCCTCAAAGCAAATGCTATCTTGGTAATAGGCTTAATTTTACATAGACTATATACAGCTTGTAGGACAGAAGACTGCATTCTAGTCAGATGGGAGCTGTATCCTGAAGATAGAGTAAAGCCACTAAATCAATAAAAAAAATAGTAAGTAATAGAATAAAAGGAGAAATCTCTGACGTTAAGAAAAACGTACCCCTGTCACAAAATGACTCTTACATTTCGTGTTTGGACACGGAGGCTGAGAGAGACAACTACATTCATAAAGAACTTTTCCTGAGCCAAAAGTACCCAGGCACAGAAGCAGACCAAAGCCAGGAGGAAACCCCCCTCTGAAGAGAGCTGGCCAAGTCCAGGAAAAAAGAAAAACAGATCTCAAGATTCTGACAAGTCCAAAGGGAGGGCTGCATTGAAAGTATTTGTGGAAAACTTTAGAGAAACCACAGATTGATGAAAGGCTCAAAGAAAGAGAGACAAAAAAAGCCTAAGTTGAAAGAAGTATGCATTCTATGAGTATAGGACCATATAAGGAAGTCTACTTCGATGCCTGCTTTGTAGAACTAACCATAGCAACGAGTGGTGAAGTGATGGTCTTGAAAATAATTTAGTTTCTTACTTTAATTCTGCAAGTGTAACCTGAGTTTATAGCCACAAATCCATTACCTTCAATCATTTTTTTCATTTAGTGTATTGGAGAAAACATTATTTCTCTCTTTTCATTCATTGATTATCCTCAGTTGTTTGGCTTCCATCTCTCTCCACTCCACCGTGAGCATGTTCAACGTGCTGCTAGTTACTTCCTGGAATCATTCAAACTGCACAGAGAAGCACAGTACATTGGTGGCAACTGTTCCATTCACAGCCCTAAAGTAAGATTGAACACACACATCATCTTTGTTCCTCCTTAGGCATCGCCAACAGAGGGCTGTCCTATGTAAGACTTTCTACAGACACAGGGAATGAGTAAAACGAAAAAGGCAAAAAACTAGTATTGGTCCTCAATGTTCTTAAATTTCAATTCCTGATAGAGAATTCCTTACTGGCTTTTCCCCCCCTTGATCCTGTCGTGCTACCACTGCATTTAAACCAAATCTTTCAGATTGCTTGTTTTCTTCCCATCAGATCTTCTCTCTGCACACCATCTACATTCACAGGAAAAAAAAAGGCATAACTTTGCGAATTATGCAGAACAACTTAGTATTTCTCACTTTTCATGTGTGTATAGTCTTTTCTTGGCTTTGCTACTTTTTGTAAAACCACCCCCCACATCAGCTTTTTTTTTCCCATAAAGGAGCAATATTCTCTTCAAGATGTATTTGATTGTGTCTCCCTAGAGCTGTTCAAACTGCCAGTTGCTTTTAACTGTTCTCCAAAATATTATAATTCTATCGAGTAATACACATACATAGCCAAAAAATATAAAATAATAAATGTTTGTAATAAAAAGTAACATTTGCTTAATTCACACCTCCCCTTCTCAGTCTCACTTTCATGAAGCAAAATCCTCTAAATGCATGATTTCATTAAACAAATTCTAATGATTACTTCCTTTACTTTAAATAATAATTATAATTTAATACATTATCAATTGATGGCCACACAAAAAAGGCAAAGATTTACTTACAAAACCTGTCCCTTTTTCTTTTTTTTTTAAATTTTTTTAATGTCTTTTCAGTGTTGAGAGAGACAGAGCACGAGTGGGGGAGGGGCAGAGAGAGAAGGAGACACAGAATTTGAAGTAGGTTCCAGGCTCTGAGCTGTCAGAACGGAGCCCGACGCGGGGCTCAAATTCACAAACTGCCAGATCATGACCTGACCCAAAGTCGGCCACTTAACCAACTGAGCCACCCAGGCATCCCAAAACCTACCCCCTTTTCAACTTTTTATCATTTTTTTGTTCTTACTATTTTATTTTCTCTATTATTTACATTTAAATAATAAACCTGGTTGTATAATATTGGAAATATCCATTGTGCATTTCTCTCAAAATCTTTTGCTGCCTTTCGCCACCCTCTCTCTGATTCAGTGTTATTCATTGCTTCTGAGGTATTCATTTCATAATGAAAAATATAAAAGAACAATAGAGAATAAAAAAAGACAAATTCTTGGCTTCAAATTTCATCATAATCAAGACAACCAATGATTTTTAACTGGCAAGAGCCATGCGTTTTGGAGCTCCAAGGTGGAAATGTTAAAAGAAATAGAAGGCAGGGTTTATGCAGAAATAGAATAGAAAGTGCCAGATACCCCTGCCCTTCTTTGGGGAAGGGAAGAGATTCAACACTGACCAGAAAGCTTCAACACATACTTAAGCCAGAGGCCACCAATTCCCAGAGCATGAACAAGATTTGTTTTGTCTACAAGTCCAGTTTACAGAGGAAGAAGAGAATGAGGAGGTAAGGGAGCAGAGGTGAAGACAGGGGGAAGACTTTGCACGTCACATGTTATCCCACGCACTGTACTCTGATTCACTCTGACATCGCAAGCCTGACAGCCGTACCCTTTCGCATTTGCCATTACCAACTTCAACCTTCTATTGTTTCCACGGTTTCAGACAGCATCTTTCTACTGTGCACCAACCACATTAGAGAGGAGTTTCTCTCCACCTCATCTTTCCCCTTCAACTTCCCAACATGTTACGAGCTTAAAATGAACATTTACATCGTCAAAGTTGAAAATTTTAATTTCTGCTCCAGGCTGCTGTCTTCTATGTTTTGTCCATAACTTAAATCAGTAAGTTGAAGAATAACAAATACTTCAATTCTATTATTACAGCTACAAATAGATTTTAGCACGTAGTCAATTAGTGAGCAAATACTTAGCTCTTTTCCTAGAGATCCAATAGCAGGATTCTCAAGCAAACCAAAGGAGAATGATTGTGATGTATCGGTGAAATGGATTTCTCTACACTTCATAGTTTTTTCATATTTGCAACTATTTTAGTCTGATCTGCTTAACATCTGGACCATGAATTTCCTATACATTTTTTATTGTTGTCCCCAGAGTGTCTGTAATTACTTTTACGATTTTGTTGTTTGAGAAATAATTTACCTTCACCACATCAGTCCTCTCAAGCAAATCTTTTATTAACTTATCAATTGCTTATAAACGACTTTATTCTTATTTTTTAAATTGTGGTAAAGGACACTGAACATGAAATCTACCCTCTTAACAAAACTTTAAGTGTATTGTATAGTATTGCTAACTACATGTGCATTGTCATACAGCAGATCTCTAGAGCTTTTTCATCTTGTATGACTGAAACTATATACCCATTGAACAGTAACCTCCCATTTACCCTTCCCTCCAGCCTCTGGCAACCACTGTTCTCCTTTTGACTTCTATTTTGGGCTTGACTACTTTAGATACCTCATATAAATGGAATAATGCACTATTTGTCCTTCTGTGACTGACTGGCATGTTTCATTTAGCATAATGTCCTCAAGATTTATCCATGTTGCATATGATAGCATTTCCTTCTTTTTTAAGGTTGAATAATATTCCATTGTATGTATGCACAAAATTTTCTCTACGCATGCACCCATAGGAGATTGAGGTTGTTTCCATGCCTTGGTTATTATGAATAATGCTGCAATGAACATGGAGTACAAATATCTCTTGGAGAGCCTGTCTTCAATTCTTCTGGATAAATACACAGAATTTCTGGATTATATGCTAGTTCTATTTTTAATTTTTTGAAGAACTGCCAGAGTGTTTTGGATAGTCGCACCCTTTTATATTTCTTCCAATGGTGCACAGGGATCCAATTTCTCCATATCTTCACCAAAACTTGTCATTTTCTGCTTTTTGTTTTGTTTTTGTTTTTGTTTTATATTGGCCATCCTAACAGGTGTGAGGTGATATCTCATAGTAATTGTGATTTGCATTTTCCCAATGATGAATGATATTGATCCCATTTTTTAATTGGTTTATTTGGCCTTTTGCTGTTGAGTTGTAGAAGTTCCCAATACATTTTGGACATTAACCCTCTCTGAAACATATGGTTTGCAAAGATTTTCTCCCATTCTTTAAGTTGTCTTCTAATTCTATTGATTGTTTCCTTTACTGCACAGAATTCATTTGATGTAATCTCATTTGTCTACTTTTGCTATTGTTGGCTGTGCTTTTGGTGTCATATCCAAGAAATCATGGAGACCAATGTTTTAAAGATTTTTCTCTGTGTTCTTTTAGGAGTCTTATAGCTTCAGATCTTACATTTGAGTTTTTAATTCATTTTGAATTTACTTTCGTGTGTGATGTGAGATAAAGGTCAACTTCATTCTCTTGCATGTGGATAACCCGTTTTATCAGCACCATTCCGTTTGTTGCAAAGACTAGCTTTTCCCCATTGGGTGATCTTGTCAGTTTTGCTGAAGATAATTTGACTATATATGTGTGGATTTATTATTATGTCCTATATTCTCTCCTCGTGTTCTATATGTCTGTCTCTATGCCAGACATATAGCATACTCTATGACTCTTTTGACTACTAAAGCTTTGCAGTATGTTTTGAAGTCAGGAAGTGTGGGGCCTCTGGCTTTGTTATTCTTTCTCAACATTGTTTTGACTATTCAGAATCCTTTCTACTTCTATATCAATTTTAAGATTTTTTTTCTATTTCTGAAAGGAAATACCATTGGGGTTTTGGTGAGACTGAACTGAATCAGTAGGTTGCTTTGGGAAAGTGGACATTTTACCAATATTGAGTCTTCCAAAGCATGAACACGGATGCCTTTCCATTTATTTGGGTCTTCCTTCATTTCAGCAATGTTTCATAGTGTTCAGTGTACAAGTCTTTTGCATCATTGGTTAAGTTTATTCCCAAGTTTTTTATTCTTTCTGATGCTATTGTAAATGGGACATTTTTCTTAATTTTTAGATTGTTTGTTGTTAGTATATAGAAATGTGACTGAGTTCTATATGTTCACTATTATCCTGCAAATTTGTGGAATTTGTTTACTAGTTCTGACTTTTTTATGTGGAATCTTTAGTCCATGTTATCTACAGAGATGATTTAACTTCTTCTTTTCTGATTTTGATGATTTCCATTTACTTTTCTTGCCTACTTGCTCTAGTTAGAATTTCTAGTACTGTGTTGGACAGAAGAGACAAGGGTGGGTATCCTTCCTTTGCTCTTGATCTTAGAGAAATATTTCATTTTTTTACCATTGGGTATAATGTTAGTTATGAGCTTTTCATATAAGGCCTTGAATGTACTGAAGTAATTTTCTTCTTGTGTTTTTAAATTTTTAAATTTTTGAATTTTCATTTTTTATTTTAGAGAGAGAGAATGAGAGTGGTGGAGAGAGACAGAGGAGGGAGGGAGGGAGGGAGGGAGAGGGAAGGAGGGAGGGAGGGAAGGAGGGAGGGAGGGAAGGAGGGAAGGAGAGAGAGAGAGAGAGAGAGAGAGAGAGAGAGACCCAAGCAGACTGCACGTTCAATGTGGATCCTGACACAGGGCTCCATCTCATGACTGAGATCATGACCTGAGCCAATCAAGAGTTGGATGCTTAACTGACTGAGCCATCCAGGCACCCACTATTATTGTTTGTTCATTTTGGGTTTTGGGTTTTTTTTTTTTTTAGTGTTTTTATCATGAAAGTGTGTTGAATATTGTTAAATGCTTTTATCTATTCAGATGATCAGTGATTTTAATCCTTTTGTTTTGGATTAATCCAGTGTATTTAATCCTTCTGTTAATGTAATGTATCCCACTGATTGATTGTTGAATCATTCTTGCATACCAGGGATAAATTCTACGTGGTCATGGTGTATGATTCTTTAAAGGGTTACTGAATTCTGCTTACTAGTATTTTGCTGAAAATTTTTGTACCTACATTCGTCAGAGATATCACCTGTATTTTTCTTGGGGTGTTTTTTTGCCTGCTTTCAGTATCAGGGTAATGTTCTCACCACTTTATTTGGAGATTGTCTTTTGGATTCCCTCTGCTACACACTGTTTAGCTCTTGGCTACTCCACCTCGCTACTATACTCAGCTGTGGTTTTGAGAATGCCTCATCAGCCCTTATTATAGTTTGGGAAGGATTTAGAGTGCAAATCATCCAAGGTCACAGGTGATAAAGCTAGTTTTAAAACCCTGGGCTTCAGACTTCTCCAGAAAAGCTGTATTACATCACGTAGGTTGTCACTAATCTATTGTTCAGTCGAAACTTCTTCAAAACTCTTAAAAATTTCTCTAATAGTAGCTATTTACCAATTGTTGCAATTATTAGTGTGGTAGGCAGCTTCTAAAATGGTTCCACATTTTTTTTGTGTGGAAAAACCATTTTGCCTGCTTCTATTCATGTTTCTATACTTCCCTCCCTTTGAGCATGGGCTGGACATTTAATAAGAATATAATGCAATAGTTCTAGTATGTCACTACTGAAATTAAGTTACAAAAACCCTCTAGATTCTACCCACACACTCTGTCTCTCTTGCTCTTACTCCCCTCATCTTTTGCTCTGATGTTAGTGAGCTGCTATGTTGTGAGTTTTCCTATGGAGGGGCCCATCTGGCAAAGTATTAAAGAAGACCTCTGGCCAACATCCAGTGAGGAATTAAAACCCTCAGTCCAATAGTCCAAGAGGAACCAAATCTTGGGTTGTTGGGACTCCAACTACATGGCGGAACCTGGAAGATCTGATCCCCTTCCCACCGAGCCTTGAGATGAGACTGCAGCCCCAGCCTATGAGAGACCCTGAGTCCGAGGGAACTAGTTAAGCTGCACCTGAATTTCTGACCGACAGAAACTATGAGATAATAGATATTTGTTATTTTGAGCATCTCAGCTTTGGGTCAACTTGTCACAGAGCAATAGATACATAATACCATTAGTAAGAACATAATTATAAAGAAACTCTGAGAATGTACAGTAATGTTTTGAAACAAAGTACAGCAGAGACAAATAACCTTAAGAACCTCTTCCTTCTTACCCTAAAGTCAGTCTTAAAAAGAAAATATTTAGAGACTTAAAATATAAAACTTATGAGAACTAAAACTCTAACCAGAATGTATATTCAAAATATCTGTCTACTAATTTACCAGATTTCTCTCTTTGTTTTTCAATGTTGGAAATACACTATGTGTGGCTTTATATATGTTCTAGCAAGTATAAACTAAGTAAAGCAAATATTCTTAAAAATCAAATAAGACAACCTAAATGTCCTTTGATATAGTTCAAGATTAAATCATTGTAGTCTATAATTTAAGAATATCAAATTTAGCACTCAGAAAGGGGATAAAAAAATTGCTCCGAAAGAAATTGAGCTATTTGTCATCCTTTGGGAAAAAGAAATTTGTGGTGCCTTAGTGCCTATGAGAAATGCTTGAGAGAAGTATGTAAGCTCCTATTCAGAACTCTATTGATAATCTATTTTTAGTTTGGAACTAAGAAAACATTAAAAGAAATTATCTTATATCACAAATATAAAATGTAACCTGATTTTGTCTCTCACAGGATTTAGTAAACAAACAGTCAAACCCAACAACATAAAGATAAGTTTGTCTCCAGCAAACATATATCTATATAATTACGCTACAACATGGCATCCTTAACTTATCAAATTCTGCTTCCAAGTTTTTACGATTGAAGAAAAGAACAATTGCTCATGTTATATAGAATATGACATCGAAGCAGATGATTTGATTTACAAATGGCATTTACCCCTAGGTCAACACAGAGGGATGAAGTGAGTTAATCTTTGCACAACACAATAGTACAAAAAAACCTTACATATATATATGTGTATATATACACATATATATGTATATATGTGTATATATACACATATATGTACATATGTACGTATGTACGTATATGTACACACATGTACATATGTACATATATGTGTGTATATATATATATATATATATATATATATATATATATATATATATATATATAGCCTGTATAGACAACAAATTGTTGAGTAGGTTTTAAAACCCTTTATGGTAGGGAAGCCTGGGTGGCTTAGTTGGTTAAGCATCTGACTTCAGCTCAGGTCATAATCTCATGGTTCGTGAGTTTGAGCCTGCATCAGGCTGTCTGCTGTCATCCTAGAGCCTGCTTCAGATCCTCTGTGCCAACCACACTCCCCTTGGTTTTGCTCACATTCTCTCAAAAATAAACATTTAAAAAATAAAACCCTTTATGGTAGAGTTTATATAATGCCAAGCATAAAATGATTAGATAGTAAACTAGAGAATCTCGGCATTCCCCTCAGGCAAATCCTTTTTCTTAAATAACATATCTTACCTACCATTCCCAGAAGGCTGTGCTGACTTTGATCCTAACAGACAAAACCTCCTAGGTCAGAGTTAGACTTTTGACCCAAATTAGGTCAGCTTTCTCTATAAGGGATTTTAAACTGTAGTATCATATGTGTGGTCGCCAAACAGTGCTGGCACTGGGGCTTGATAAAATGCAGACTGTGAGCCTGGGTTAGCAACAGGGTAGCGCAGGTTGGCAAAGAAAAGAGAAATTGATGGGCAGAAATAGAATGAGGCAGAAATGGAGGTCTGTCTGCCAATCTTTAACCCACTGGTGGGATTGTATATGTGAATGCCCTTCCTGTGGTCTCCTAAGGATAAGGCACATTCTTACATTCTTGCATTGCCATCCACAGGCACTCTCCTCATCTTTGCAAAAAGTTCCCATTCACTAGTCATGTTGATCTTCTTCTCACTCTTCTTCCCTAGCATCTGGATTTCCAGATAACTCCCAAGTATCCAGAGTACTGAGAAATGAGATCTTTTTTCTTCTTATTGACTGGTTTCTTTTTCTTCCAGTGCTATCCTTAGCTTTAACTGGTGAGTCTTGGGGTAAGTAACCAGTTTTTTATTAGTTCTCGTTTGGGTAGCATACTGTTGTGATGCATACTCTTGGTAGGGCTCAACTCCTTTCTGCCCACAGACTAGAAAGGATTCCCCATTGTGGAGGGAGAGTAAGACACTGAGAAGGATGTGAAGAAAGAGAAAGGTCACAAGGCCTGAGATAAGATGAATGAATCTAGAAGACAGGGTTCAAGATGGAATCTAGAAACAATCAACCCCACTTGAGCTATTACGACAGTAAGACCCATGGTTCAAGAGCATCTGGGAGCCACAGAGTGTGTGGTCTCCTGAGTGAACAATGTGCATGGTCTTCATTGGTGTGGCATTAGTTCTTCCTCTTGCCCTGTTGATCCAGGTCCCCCAGACTGTTCTTTTTGGTTTTTAATCTTTTTAATGTTTGTTAGTTTTGAGACAGATCGAGTGTGAGCGGGGGAGGGGCAGAGAGAGAGGGAGACACGGAATCCGAAGCAGGCTCCAGGCTCCGAGCCGCCAGCACAGAGCCCGACATGGGGCTCGAGCTCACGCACCGTGGGATCATGACCTGAGCCGAAGTCGGACACTTAACCGACCGAGTCACCCAGGCGCCCCTAGACTGTTCTCAACATAGCAACAAATGGGATCCTTGCAGATAATATCATTACTCTGCCTAAACCACCCTACAGCTTTCCATCTCACTTAGAATAAATCCAGAGTCCTCCACTACCTTCTTTGACCTCACCTTCACCTACTTTGCCCTTCATTTATCTTCTCCAGCTACACTGGTCAGCTCACCGTTCTAGGCACACTCTCCCTTCAAAGCCACTGCACAAGCTGGCCCTTCTGTCTGGAAGACTTTTCTACTACATCTCAGTATGGTTCACTCTTTCATTATCGTCAGGTCATTATTCAAAAGTCACATTCTCATTTGGGACTTTCCGATCAACTTCTGAAATTTCAAACTTTACCCCTCCAACCCTCCTACACACACATATGTTTTCTCTCCCGTTCCATTCTTCATTTTCCTCCTTAGGTTGTATCCTTTAGTTTCTTATTCCCTACTTGGTTATTTTGTTTATTTTTTTGTCTCTCTTCTCCTATTAAAATGTAGGTCTCATGAGAGGAAGAGTTTTCCCCCCATTTCATTTAATATGTGTACCCAGCTCCTAGAAGTAGGACCAGCTACATAACTCATGGGGCCAAGTGCAAAATGAAAATGCAGTGCCCCATGATCATAAACTATTAAGAATCTTAAGACAGTTACAGCAGAGCATTGGACCAAGTGCAGGGCCCTGAATGATTATTCAAGTTATAAGCTGTGAAACTGGGGCTGTCTAGAACTTTCTTTATAAGGCAGCCAACCCACTGTACATTGATCTTCCAGCAGGCAAGACTCTGTTCCGTTTATTTTTTACATAGCCTGTGAGGATAATCCCCACGTTGTCAACATCCAAAGACACTCATAAGTCCCTGTGACAACAGATGGACCACTGAACATCTAGAGAGCTTTCTCTAAGACCACTCCACATTTCAGCATTAAAAAAAGAACCATCATGCAATTTCTTTCAGATATAAAACCAATAGGTACCCAGAAAATAAAAATGTCTCCCTTACAGTATAGAAGACAAAGAAATGGTCTCAGATGAAATAATTGTTGCAAAAAAAAAATAAATTTATGCATGTGTTTTAAAAATTCTATTACTGAACAAAAGTACCTTTAAAGAAATTAAATCATTAAAATTTTTTTATGTTTATTCATTTTTGAAAGACAGAGGGAGACAGAGCACAAACAGGGTGGGGCAGAGAGAGAGAGGGGGACACAGAATCTGAAGCAGGGCTCTGGTCTGAGCGGTCAGCACAGAGCCTGATGCGGGGCTCGAAATCACAAACCGTGAGATCATGACCTGAGCCAAAGTAGGACGCTCAACCGACTGAGCTACCCAGGTGCCCCAAGAAATTAAATCATTTTAAAGTTAAGCACAAAAAGAATTAAAGTATCTAAATAAGTAATAATTTGTCGTGCATTTTTATGTCAAAAAATACCCATCTTTTGTATGAGAACAGTGCTTTGTTTCTTTTTATTTCATATAGTTACTTAAATAGTACAAATAATGTTTCTGAGTTAGTTCTTAATTTTAAGCACAGCATCAAATATACTCTAATATTTTGTTTTAATCCCAGAAAATTATAAAATTCTCATTTTCAAAAGCAAATTATAGCAAAGAGAATAACACAAATTTAATGTTTTAACTCTTATATCTGGCAGTTCCCAAAATACTTACCTATTCAATCTTGGAAAGTTCACCTCAAAATTGTGTTTGGAAATTTACAATTGTCATTAATCACATTTACTTTAAATCATTCTAATTTTCTTTATTGTTTTACCTGAGAACTTTTGAAGTCCGTTTTTCAATTAATATCTTCCCTTTGTCAGCCACATATCCATATGCCGTATGAACCCGTAATGCCAAAACACATGGAATAACGTCTCCCCAAACAGAGCCATAAACTCAAATTCTCGAATAAAAACTATAGGTCAATACACTGTATAAGGTTGACAATGTTGCCTATGTACCAAAGCATAATTTTTAACCATCCTTAGTCCATGCTGCGGGTAGTCTCTCATCAGACGCTTTGAACCATTTACAAAAGACATATAAAATAATATTAACACATAAGTATGTTTAATTTTTTTCTTACATATTAAGGATTTTTTCATGTGACATTCATTAACATTTCACAGGATGCTGGTGTTCCCTGAGTCACAATGAAAGAAATGCCAGCCTAGAGTAAAACTCACACTGACAGCACACACAGTGTAATGCAAAATGAATAGAATTTATACTTAGTCAGACCTTTGTGCTAAGACACTCTCCTTTTGGCTTCCTAGAATATTGTGGACTTTACTTAAAAACAAGAAAATAGCAGCATCCAGCTTTAGAAGGTGGGGACAAAATAGTTGCTTAGTAAACATTAGCTTGTTCCCTTTCACCCTGCCCCCCAACCCCTAGGTCTTCCTCTTTGGGGACTACATCAATTAGAACTCTTGGTTGCAAGTGAAAGAAAATACAACCAACTCACTTAGGCTGAAAGGGAATTTATTGGCTCACATAGAAGAGCAAGCCTGGATTCAGGGCCCAGAAAATATAATTAGGAGTTGGTTTTTCTCCATCTCTTTACTCTGCCTTCTGTCATATTGGCTTCAGCATCAAGCGTCACATGGTAGCAAGAGGTTGCCTGGAGCTCCAGCCCCAAATTCTCTCAGGTTTCAAGGCCTAACAGAAAAGCATGAACAACTCTTTCCTGGGAATTTTCAAGTGAGTTTTACTTTAGTTCTGGGTCTTTACTTTAGTTCTGGGTTTTACTTTAGTTGGGTCTTATGCTGGAGACTTGACCAATGACTAGGGGTGGGTCCAAGATCCTGTGTTCCACCTCAGGAATGGTGTGTGTGTGTGTGTGTGTGTGTGTGTGTGTGTGTGGTGTCAGGGGATGAGCTAATTCCCCAAAAGGAATTCAGATGATAGTTCTGGGCAATAAAAAACAGCAGATATCCACTATAGATCCTCTCTTACCAATCCAGAGTCATGCATGCTTCAAATAGAAATCTTCCTACCCATTAAAAACAATGATATCCCTAAAATCTTCTATCTGGTTGCCTCAGAATCTTTAGGGGATTGCACCCTGTCAATTATTTAGTTATTTAAAGTCTCTTTTATCTTTCTACTATAGTTTTCGCGCTTTAGATTCAGTCCAAGTTTGCTTTCTTGACATACCCAAAACCTCTCCCCCACCAAATCTTCACTCCAGTCTAGAATTTGTGTCTTCCTTCTGAGCTCACAAAGCATCCAGACATCCTAGGACACATCACACTGCATTACATTAATCGCCTGGCTAGTTGCATGTGTCTCCTCTATCCTGTGTTTGATTTACTCTTGGTCCTTATTGTCTAGCAGGAAAACTGCCACAGAAGAATCACTTAATAGAGATTTGCTAAAGCAATAAAGGAATTAATCAGATAATCAGTCAATGAGTACATAGGTATCACAGAAGAAACCTCCAAAATGTGACCCTCCTGGATTATGTTGTAGACAACTAACTTCAGTTTCAGTGTTAGATAAGTAAAGGTACAAATTTCAGTTTTATGCTCCAGGTCATTTCTCTTGGAGTATAAATATCCAGAATGGCCTTACAGAGTTAGAGTGAGTCTTTCTCTCCTTCTGCATCTGTCTCTCTGTCTCTGTCTTTCTGTCTTTGTCACTAATACATAAGCACACACACGTACATATACAAGCACTCCTACACATATGTAATAGTAAATTTCCCTAAGAGCATGGTTAATTCAAAATTTATATAGTACAGCTTTTATTTTTGATGGGTTTTTAAATATAATCTTAAGTGATGAGCTACTCTGAGAAGGCAGTGGCCACATTTTTACTACAGGAAAATCTCTAGATACAGCAATTTTTCTGACAATTTATTTGACTACAAAGTATCTGGCTGGCTTCAGAGAGAGAAAAAAATGATCCAGAGTTTTCAACAGAAGGAACTTCTAAAGGTAGATGAAGCCAACGCATTTCAAGGAAAAAAAAAAAAAAGTAGATTAGCCAACGGTGAAATCTCTGCAGTCCCAGGGAGATTTCTCCTCCCTTGAATTTTGCTGAAGCGAGTTTTTCATCAATTATTCCCATGAAAGTTTAAAAGTGCTGTGGGTAATATAATTCTCACTCTTAAAGGCAAAAGTTCTTTTTTAAGTATAATTTTAAAACCTATTTTTAAAAATACACAAGCCATGCCTGAGTGCAATTTCATCGTTAAAAAATTGCAACACTGTATGTAAGTATGTAGAATTTTCAAAACACCGTTTTTAACCTGTCTCTTTACTTCCACACTGGTAATTGCTTCTAATTGTTTGTATCTTTCCAGACATTTAAAACAGTCTCACATACTATTCTTCATAAAATCTCCCCAGTTTCCTTCCCGTGAATTTCCTCTCCTCCTCAACTGATCGTTTGGCCAGAGAGCACTTCCTAGCACCTGCCTCTCTCCTGGAATCCAAGCCTTCCTACAAGTATCTTCTAACAGCCAGGGGCAGCATGAAGCACAAGCTCAGTCAGCTAGATGTGAGCTCCCGGGACTCTGAGCAGTAAGTGAGGAAACCAAGGAATCAGGAATTTTGAGAGTCAGAATCCTCCCAGTAGCAGCAACAGAGGTGATGACAGTTGCGGCAGCTGTGGTGACACCCTGGCCAGGCTATTCCTGCACAAATGTCTTACAACATTTGCTTCCTGATTTCTTTCTAAGCTTCCTTGTTTCCTGGTGTTTCCACTGCCTTCCTCCTTCTCCCATTGATTCTGTAAGTTGTTGTGCTTCTAAAGCATGTAGACGGGAGTTCTGTAAATTCTACTGTGTCTGTTATTAAAAATGTAGACCAACTTTCTTTACGTTATTCTTTTTTTTAAATTTTTTATGTTTATTTATTTTTGAGAGAGAGAGAGAGAGAGAGAGAGAGAGAGAAAGAGAGAGAGAAGCGTGAGTGGGGGAGGAGCAGAGAGAGAGACACACACACAGAATCCAAAGCAGGCTCCAGGTTCTGAGCTGTCAGCACAGAGCCCAATGTGGGGCTCAAACCCATGAACTGCAAGATCATGACCTGAGCTGAAGTCATAGGCTTAATTGACTGAGCCACCCAGGCGCCCCTGGGATATTCTAATACATGTTTTTCCATCTTTTAAACTTATTTTTTTAAGTATTTTAGATGTATCCTTTATGATTATAACTATTCAGAGTTACATTCTATTGAATTTTTGAAAGCCAAATCTGAGAATTTCTAACTTTTAATAGAAATTCTTTCAATCATCTTCTTTAATTCTCTTCTTTTTTCAAATATACTCAAATAGTTTCCTATTTTTAAAACTCAATGCATCAACCTGACAACGGGCATTTATGAAAAACCTGCAGCTAACATTTTAATTAATGATGAGAGATTGAAAATTTTCCCACCAAGATCAAGAATAAGACAAAGATGCCTACTTTCACCATAGCTCTTCAACATTATATAGGAAGTCCTAGATAGAGTGATTAGATAAGAAAAAGAAGAAAGGGTATTCTAATTGTAAAATGAGGAGAAGAAGGGGGAGGAGGAGGAGGAGGAGGAGGAGGAAGAGGAGGAGGGGGAACAGAACTATATCTATAGATGCTATGATCCTATACAGTATACGGAAAATCTCAAAGAACTCACAAGAAAGAGCTAATAAATGAATTCAGCAAAGTTACAGGGTATAAGACCAACCCACAAAAATCAGTAGTTTTTGTATATACCAGCAACAAACAATAAAAAAAAAAAAAACTAAGAATGCAATTTCATTACAATAGTATCCAAATGAATAAAATATCTCAGAATAAATTTAGCTAAAAAGGTGAAATTTCAAAATTTATTGCAAAGTTACAGTAATCAAACTAGTATGGTACTGGCACAGAAATAGACACATAAGTCAATGAACCAGAACAGAAAACCCAGAAATAAACTCACAATTATATGACGAATTAAATGTCAACAAAGCAGGAAAAAAAATATGCAATGGGAAAAAGACAGTCTTTTTAACAAATGGTGTTGGAAAAACTGTATGCAATTCATGCAAAAGAATGAAACTTGATCACTTTCTTACACCAGACACAAAAACAAACTCAAATGAATTGAAGACCTAAATGTGAGACCTGAAACCATTAAAATGCTAAAAAGGAGCACAGGCAGAAATATCTCTGACATAGGCTACAGCGACATTTTTCTAGTTATGTCTCCTGAGGCAGGTGAAATAAAAGCAAAAATAGATTATTGAGTCTACATCAAAATAAAAAGCTTCTGTACAGTGAAGGAAACAATTGACAAAACTAAAAGGCAGCCTACTAAATGGGAGAAGATATTTGCAAATGACTTATCCAATAAAGGGTTAGTATCCAAAATATATACAGAACTGATACAACTCAACACCCAAAAAACAAAAAAGTTCAATTAAAAATGGGCAGAAGACAAGAACATTTTTCCAAATGACAAACAGAAGGCCAACAGACACATGAAAAGATGCTCAACATCACTCATCATCATGGAAATGCAAATCAAAACTACAATGAGATATCATCTTGTATCTGTCAGAATGGCTAAAATAAAAAACACAAGAAACAAGTGTTGGTGAGGATGTGGAGAAAAAGGAACTCTTGTGTACAGCTGGTGGGAATGCAAACTGGTACGGCCACTGTGAAAAACAGGAAAGAACATCCTCAAAAAGTTAAAAATAGAACTATACTATAATGCAGTAATCAACTACTGGGTATTTACTGCAAACATACAAATGCACCAATTCAAAGGCATGCATATACCCCTATGGATGCCCCCATGTTTATAGCAGCATTATCAACAATAGCCAAATTGTAGAAAGAGCCCAATGTCCATTGACTGATGAGTGGATAAAGAAGATGTGGTATCTATGTATCTATGTATCTATCTATGTATCTATCTATCTATCTACCTACCTACCTACCTATCTACAATGGAATACTACTCAGCCATAAAAAAGAATGAAATCTTGCCATTTGCGATGACATGGATGGACCTAGAGACTATTATGCTAAGCAAAATAAGCCAGTCATAGAAAGACAAATACCATATGATTTCACTCACAAGTGGAATTTAAGAAACCAAACAAATGAACATGGGGGAGATATAACATACACTATATGTTAACTAACTGGACTTTAAATAAAAACTTTAAATAATAATAATAATAAAAAGAACAACAACAATAATGTCAATTGTAGCTCAATTTATACAATTTAAAATAAATAAATAATAATTTTAAGAAAAGAAGCAAAGAAAAAGAGAGAGAGAGAAACCAAGAAATAAACTCAACTATAGAAAATAAATATGATAGGGATTAAGGAGTGCACTTCTTGTGATGAGCACCAGGTGATGTATGGAATTGTTGACTCACTATATTGTACCTGAAACTAATATAACACTGTATGTTAACTGTACTGGAATTAAAAATTTAAAAATAAACTAAAATGGGAAGAAGAAATAGAATTGAGAGTTTTGAAATTAATTTATACGTCTATGGTCAATTGTTTTTTTATGAGTGCCAAGCCCATTCAACGGGGAAAGGATATTCTCCAACAGATCATGCTAGGACAATAATTTAAATATGAGATCTAAAAACCTGAAGCTTCTGGGAGAAAACATAGGGGAAACCTTTGCAATCTTGGATTTGGTGGTGAACTCTTAGAAAAAAATGCTGATTTGAACTTTGTTATTGATGTATTTTTTTCCTTAGTAGGCAATTTTTTTTTAATATATGAAATTTATTGTCTAATTGGTTTCCATACAACACCCAGTGCTCATCCCAAAAGGTGCCCTCCTCAATACCCATCACCCACGCTCCCCTCCCTCCCACCCCCCATCAACCCTCAGTTTGTTCTCAGTTTTTAACAGTCTCTTAAGCTTTGGCTCTCTCCCACTCTAACCTCTTTTTTTTTTTTTTCCTTCCCCTCCCCCATGGGTTTCTGTTAAGTTTCTCAGGATCCACATAAGAGTGAAACCATATGGTATCTGTCTTTCTCTGTATGGCTTATTTCACTTAGCATCACACTCTCCAGTTCCATCCACGTTGCTACAAAAGGCCAGATTTCATTCTTTCTCATTGCCACGTAGTATTCCATTGTGTATATAAACCACAATTTCTTTATCCATTCATCAGTTGATGGACATTTAGGCTCTTTCCATAATTTGGCTATTGTTGAGAGTGCTGCTATAAACATTGGGGTACAAGTGCCCCTATGCATCAGTACTCCTGTATCCCTTGGGTAAATTCCTAGCAGTGCTATTGCTGGGTCATAGGGTAGGTCTATTTTTAATTTTTTGAGGAACCTCCACACTGCTTTCCAGAGCAGCTGCACCAATTTGCATTCCCACCAACAGTGCAAGAGGGTTCCCGTTTCTCCACATCCTCTCCAGCATCTATAGTCTCCTGATTTGTTCATTTTGGCCACTCTGACTGGCGTGAGGTGATATCTGAGTGTGGTTTTGATTTGTATTTCCCTGATAAGGAGCGACGTTGAACATCTTTTCATGTGCCTGTTGGCCATCCGGATGTCTTCTTTAGAGAAGTGTCTATTCATGTTTTCTGCCCATTTCTTCACTGGGTTATTTGTTTTTCGGGTGTGGAGTTTGATGAGCTCTTTATAGATTTTGGATACTAGCCCTTTGTCCGATGTGTCATTTGCAAATATCTTTTCCCATTCCGTTGGTTGCCCTTTAGTTTTGTTGGTTGTTTCCTTTGCTGTGCAGAAGCTTTTTATCTTCATAAGGTCCCAGTAATTCACTTTTGCTTTTAATTCCCTTGCCTTTGGGGATGTGCCGAGTGAGATTGCTACGGCTGAGGTCAGAGAGGTCTTTTCCTGCTTTCTCCTCTAGGGTTTGGATGGTTTCCTGTCTCACATTCAGGTCGTTTATCCATTTTGAGTTTATTTTTGTGAATGGTGTGAGAAAGTGGTCTAGTTTCAACCTTCTGCATGTTGCTGTCCAGTTCTCCCAGCACCATTTGTTAAAGAGACTGTCTTTTTTCCATTGGATATTCTTTCCTGCTTTGTCAAAGATGAGTTGGCCATACGTTTGTGGGTCTAGTTCTGGGGTTTCTATTCTATTCCATTGGTCTATGTGTCTGTTTTTGTGCCAATACCATGCTGTCTTGAGGATGACAGCTTTGTAGTAGAGGCTAAAGTCTGGGATTGTGATGCCTCCTGCTTTGGTCTTCTTCTTCAAAATTACTTTGGCTATTCGGGGCCTTTTGTGGTTCCATGTGAATTTTAGGATTGCTTGTTCTAGTTTCGAGAAGAATGCTGGTGCAATTTTGATTGGGATTGCATTGAATGTGTAGATAGCTTTGGGTAGTATTGACATTTTGACAATATTTATTCTTCCAATCCATGAGCAGGGAATGTCTTTCCATTTCTTTATATCTTCTTCAATTACCTGCATAAGCTTTCTATAGTTTTCAGCATACAGATCTTTTACATCTTTGGTTAGATTTGTTCCTAGGTATTTTATGCTTCTTGGTGCAATTGTGAATGGGATCAGTTTATTTGTCTTTCTGTTGCTTCATTGTTAGTGTATAAGAATGCAACTGATTTCTGTACATTGATTTTGTATCCTGCAACTTTGTTGAATTCATGTATCAGTTCTAGCAGACTTTTGGTGGAGTCTATCAGATTTTCCATGTATATCATGTCGTCTGCAAAAAGCGAAAGCTTGACTTCATCTTTGCCAATTTTGATGCCTTTGATTTCCTTTTGTTGTCTGATTGCTGATGCTAGAACTTCCAGCACTATGTTAAACAACAGTGGTGAGAGTGGACATCCCTGTCGTGTTCCTGATCTCAGGGAAAAAGCTCTCAGTTTTTCCCCATTGAGGATGATGTTAGCTGTGGGCTTTTCATAAATAGCTTTTATGATCTTTAAGTATGTTCCTTCTATCCCGACTTTCTCAAGGGTCTTTATTAAGAAAGGGTGCTGGATTTTGTCAAAGGCCTTTTCTGCATCGATTGACAGGATCATATGGTTCTTCTCTTTTTTTTTGTTAATGTGATGTATCACGTTGATTGATTTGCGAATGTTGAACGAGTCCTGCATCCCAGGAATGAATCCCACTTGATCATGGTGAATAATTCTTTTTATATGCTGTTGAATTCAATTTGCTTGTATCTTATTGAGAATTTTTGCATCCATATTCATCAGGGATATTGGCCTGTAGTTCTCTTTTTTTACTGGGTCTCTGTCTGGTTTAGGAATCAAAGTAATACTGGCTTCATAGAATGAGTCTGGAAGTTTTCCTTCCCTTTCTATTTCTTGGAATAGCTTGAGAAGGATAGGTATTATCTTTGCTTTAAACGTCTGGTAGAACTCCCCTGGGAAGCCATCTGGTCCTGGACTCTTATTGGTTGGGAGATTTTTGATAACCGATTCAATTTCTTCGCTGGTTATGGGTCTGTTCAAGCTTTCTATTTCCTCCTGATTGAGTTTTGGAAGAGTGTGAGTGTTTAGGAATTTGTCCATTTCTTCCAGGTTGTCCAGTTTGTTGGCATATAATTTTTCATAGTATTCCCTGATAATTGTTTGTATCTCTGAGGGATTGGTTGTAATCATTCCATTTTCATTCATGATTTTATCTATTTGGGTCAACTCCCTTTTCTTTTTGAGAAGCCTGGCTAGAGGTTTGTCAATTTTGTTTATTTTTTCAAAAAACCAACTCTTGGTTTCGTTGATCTGCTCTACAGTTTTTTTAGATTCTATATTGTTTATTTCTGCTCTGATCTTTATGATTTCTCTTCTTCTGCTGGGTTTAGGCTGCCTTTGCTGTTCTGCTTCTATTTCCTTTAGGTGTGCTGTTAGATTTTGTATTTGGGATTTTTCTTGCTTCTTGAGATAGGCCTGGATTGCAATGTATTTTCCTCTCAGGACTGCCTTCGCTGCGTCCCAAAGCGTTTGGATTGTTGTATTTTCATTTTTGTTTGTTTCCATATATTTTTTAATTTCTTCTCTAATTGCCTGGTTGACCCACTCATTCGTTAGTAGGGTGTTCTTTAACCTCCATGCTTTTGGAGGTTTTCCAGACTTTTTCCTGTGGTTGATTTCAAGCTTCATAGCATTGTGGTCTGAAAGTATGCATGGTATAATTTCAATTCTTGTAAACTTATGAAGGGCTGTTTTGTGACCCAGTATATGATCTATCTTGGAGAGTGTTCCATGTGCACTCGAGAAAAAAGTATATTCTGTTGCTTTGGGATGCAGAGTTCTAAATATATCTGTCAAGTCCATCTGATCCAATGTATCATTCAGGGCCCTTGTTTCTTTATTGACTGTGTGTCTAGATGATCTATCCATTTCTGTAAGTGGGGTGTTAAAGTCCCCTGCAATTACCACATTATTATCAATAAAGTTGCTTATGTTTATGAGTAATTGTTTTATATATTTGGGGGCTCCGGTATTCGGCGCATAGACATTTATAATTGTTAGCTCTTCCTGATGGATAGACCCTGTGATTATTATATAATGCCCTTCTTCATCTCTTGTTACAGCCTTTAATTTAAAGTCTAATTTGTCTGATATAAGTATGGCTACTCCAGCTTTCTTTTGGCTTCCAGTAGCATGATAAATAGTTCTCCATCCCCTCACTCTCAATCTAAAGGTGTCCTCAGATCTAAAATGAGTCTCTTGTAGACAGCAAATAGATGGGTCTTGTTTTTTTATCCATTCTGATACCCTATGTCTTTTAGTTGGCGCATTTAATCCATTTACATTCAGTGTTATTATAGAAAGATACGGGTTTAGAGTCATTGTGATGTCTGTATGTTTTATGCTTGTAGTGATGTCTCTGGTACTTTGTCTCACAGGATCCCCCTTAGGATCTCTTGTAGGGCTGGTTTAGTGGTGACAAATTCCTTCAGTTTTTGTTTGTTTGGGAAGACCTTTATCTCTCCTTCTATTCTAAATGACAGACTTGCTGGATAAAGGATTCTCGGCTGCATATTTTTTCTGTTTAGCACACTGAAGATATCGTGCCAAGCCTTTCTGGCCTGCCAAGTTTCAAAAGAGAGATCAGTCATGAGTCTTATAGGTCTCCCTTTATATGTGAGGGCACGTTTATCCCTTGCTGCTTTCAGAATTTTCTCTTTATCCTTGTATTTTGCCAGTTTCACTATGATATGTCGTGCAGAAGATCGATTCAAGTTACGTCTGAAGGGAGTTCTCTGTGCCTCTTGGATTTCAATGCCTTTTTCCTTCCCCAGTTCAGGGAAGTTCTCAGCTATAATTTCTTCAAGTACCCCTTCAGCACCTTTCACTCTCTCTTCCTCCTCTGGGATACCAATTATGCGTATATTATTTCTTTTTATTGTATCACTTAGTTCTCTAATTTTTCCCTCATACTCCTGGATTTTTTTATCTCTCTTTCTCTCACTTCCTCTTTTTCCATAACTTTATCTTCTAGTTCACCTATTCTCTCCTCTGCCTCTTCAAGCCGAGCTGTCGTCATTTCCATTTTGTTTTGCATTTCGTTTAAAGCGCTTTTCAGCTCCTCGTGACTGTTCCTTAGTCCCTTGATCTCTGTAGCAAGAGATTCTCTGCTGTCCTCTATACTGTTTTCAAGCCCAGCGATTAATTTTATGACTATTATTCTAAATTCACTTTCTGTTATATTATTTAAATCCTTTTTGATCAGTTCATTAGCTGTTGTTATTTCCTGGAGATTCTTCTGAGGGGAATTCTTCCGTTTGGTCATTTTGGATAGTCCCTGGAGTGGTGAGGACCCGCAGGGCACTTCCCCTGTGCTGTGGTGTATAACTGGAGTTGGTGGGCAGGGCCGCAGTCTGACCTGATGTCTGCCCCCAGCCCACCGCTGGGGCCACAGTCAGACTGGTGTGTGCCTTCTCTTCCCCTCTCCTAGGGGCGGGATTCACTGTGGGGTGGCGTGTCCCGTCTGGGCTACTTGCACACTGCCAGGCTTGTGTTGCTGGGGATCTGGCATATTAGCTGGGGTGGGTAGGCAAGGTGCACGGGGGCAGGAGGGGCAGGCTTAGCTCGCTTCTCCTTAGGTGATCCACTTCAGGAGGGGTCCCTCTTCCGTGGGCCTCTCGTCTGCACTTGGCTCCAGAGACTCCGTTCTGTTAATCCTCTGGCGGTTTTCTGGGTTATTTAGGTAGGTGTAGGTGGAATCTAAGTGATCAGCAGGATGCGCGGTGAGCCCAGCGTCCTCCTACGCCGCCATCTTCCCTCTCTCCAGTAGGCAATTTTTTAATGACTTTGATCTTCTACAGTTGATCATTGATATAGAATGATCTCTCATCAGAACCATTAGCTCAACGAGGAAATGAAAAACGTGTTAAAGTTGAGAATCATTTTAACAAGTGATTAATGCTCATCTTAAACATTTTACTTAAACTCAAATATATAAATCTGTATTATTTGGTAAATTTTTGATGTGGCACAAGGCCTTTCCGTTGACATGAGTCTGCTGGTCAAATTTTCATGTAATCTTTCATGAGCGACACATACTGGATTATCTACCATTTCCAATTTCAGTGTCTTTATAGTGCAGGTAAGAACTTTAAGACATTGTTGGAAGTGTTTCTGTTTACCGCATTCCAGATATTTATTACTTTTAGCCCCTGTTTTACAGTTCTTGTCCCTACACCTAATTTCACATCTACCTTTTAAAGTGGCATGTCTTGGGGCGCCTGGGTGGCTCTGTCGGTTAAGCGTCCGACTTCAGCTCATGTCACGATCTCGGGGTCCGCGAGTTCGAGCCCCGCGTCAGGCTCTGGGCTGATGGCTCAGAGCCTGGAGCCTGCTTCCGATTCTGTGCCTCCCTCTCTCTCTGCCCCTCCCCCGTTCATGCTCTGTCTCTCTCTGTCTCAAAAATAAATAAATGTTAAAAAAATTAAAAAAAAAATAATAAAGTGGCATGTCTTTATAGAGTCTCCCCAAAGCATTCAATTTAGTTTTTCTTGATGCAATCTTTGTTTTATATTGATATTTTATTGGTTGGGATAATTAATGTAACATACACAACTCTCTTTTACAGTTATAGATGAAACACAACTCTCTCAGAACAGAATTCCATCAGTGGGCATCAGAGTGATTCCCATGTGATATACCATGTGGTCACTTCCTAGTAGAACATTTATCACACTGTAAGAGTCATTTAAAAAGCATAGAAGCACATTACTTTACTGAGCCAGTCAAGAGAACTGATCCAGTTAAGAGGACTTCTGCTTTGTTTCTCTTATTCAGAACTCACTGTGCCACTTCCTCCACATTCTCCACAGTCATGATCTCCACAATCATGATTCTCCACAATCATGTCTTTTTCAATTCTGGACGTCTCTGTTGTATGTTACCCGGAGATATTTCTTCTATCTATTCTCACAATCAAGGAATCCTAGATGTGTGTTGTCGATTTCCATTTCTTCCCATTTCCTTATTCTCCTCCAACCCGTGTCCAGCTATCATTTAAGCAGTCGACTGAGTTTTCTCTTTCAATGATACATATTTTTTCTTTACTCTCAGATGTTCGACTTCATTCTTTTTCAAGTCTAATGTTTTGTTATAGTATCCTTGTTTTTACTGAGATTTCTATTCCTTCTTTTCTCTCTTTAATTATTTAAAATAACTTAAAAAATAATAGTCTTTTTGAAATTATTTAGTTTTCTCCTGTTCATGAGGTGCTAATGCAAAGTTTTGTTAGATCTGCTTACTCCCCTCATTGCAGTTGTTTCCGTAAGTGACTAAGGCAAAGGTTTCTGAGACCAAGACTGTCAGTGGTCTTAGCCTGGCCATAGAATTCTATACAGTTGTTCAAGCACAGTGAAAAATCTGCCCTTCAACTTTGCTCTCATTTCCCCCCAAAAGGAAAGAGATATTGTTGACCATATGGCTAGCAGTTTCACTTTAAAGAAGGCAATTTATCAATAAAATAGAACTTAAACCTGAAAATATTTTTTTGGCTGTCTCCATTACTTAAAATATAGATGATTAATAGACTTCACCTCCAAGCCCTTATAATAGACTTTTAAAATATGTATGTATTATGTATATATGTATGGATGGATGTCCACAACTAGATAGACAGAAAGCTCCTCAGATACTTTGGAAGGACAATAAATAGAATGTTCCTGATCCCTTTTTCACGGAGCTCCTTTTTTCCCTCTAAAAGTTTCTGTCAGAAGCTCAATTCCAGCTCTTTGTCTCGTTTGGTCACAGGCTGTCCTTGTGCATCCAAAAGTGTGAAAACATTGGTGTTCTTAGGTAAAGTCCATATGGGTTATTATTACCAACTTCATGTTGGATTTTAGTTCTCTATTTCTGGAAACTGATGATTTTTTTTATTTCATGTGTGTGTGTCTATTTTTTTTAAGTTGATTAGTATGTATTTGTTATTTTGTATCAGCATGGTTTTTTTGAGGAGGGTGGAGGGGTGAAAGGGGATAGCTACATCTGTTCACCATTTGGCTAAAAATCACTCTCGGAGAGATTTCTAAAAGTAAAATTTCTGGGTCAAAAAACACGTGCATTTGAATTTTTGAACTGCTGCTAAGTTTCCTTCCCCCCGAAAGATGTGCTAATATGCCCTCCCTTCTATTGTGCCTAAATGTGCCTATTGCCCGCACACTTTTGAAAGTACCATGAATTAAAGTTTTGGAACAAAATTCTCTCCTGCTCTGCTATTTAATTTTACTTTTCCTTATCCTACAGCTTTGAGAATCTCTTCACTTTTATTTGCATTTATGTTTATTCTGTGATTGCCTGTTCATATTCTTTCTGAAAGGCTACCATTCTTTTTAACTATTCTGTTTCCTTCACCTCATTGGATAAGCCATAAATAATAATTACTGATGATCGTGATATTACCTCATTCTCTACCGACGTATAATTAGCAAGAGGTAAGCAGTGCCATTTCCATTTTATAAGGATGACTTTATACCCTGGAAATAGAAGTTAAGTGATTCAACAATTATGTTCAAGGTCACAGAGCTATGTAATTCCGAAATCAAACCCAGGAGTGTGGTGCCGGTGTTGATGATCTAAAAATCTTACCCTGCATAATGAAGCTAGCCCTGAAGCTCATCCTAAACTATGTGCAAAGAAATTTTAAAAAGAGGCAACTTAATTCGGAGTTGGGGTTAAGTGGGATTTCATAAGAGAATTTCAAGATCTTTTCTCTCCAACAGAGAATTTTACCCTCTTAGGAGTTGGAACCTATGGACGTGGAGACCTCTTTCTAGCTGTAAGAGAATGTGGTAAACTGAGGAAGTTTGATGACCACTGTTCAGTGTTATTTAATGAAAGGTTTAGATTAATTGGCTATTACAAAAGACGCGCCCAAATGAAAAATCTATTTCTTGTCCACGTTTCCTAGCAATAATGACTTCCAGCCCCACCTTTTGTGCTCTGAGGCTCTGAAGTCTGCGTTAGTAAGAAAACTTTGAAAATAGGAGGTATTAAGCCGCCTAAATAAGCCAACCAAAGGAATAGTTAGTACTGAAAGCTAAGAAAAGACTCTTTGCTCACCATCTCTTTCCCAAAAGTGTAATTCATTATTTTTGTTCAATAAATATTTATTAAAGCCAGAAGTTAAAGTGGATATATAAAAACCTACCAGGTGGCAGGTTACAGTAGTTTAAAAGGACAGATGAAAGGGAGTCCTTTGGTGCTTAGAACGGCATCCATTGTCATAATTAGCAAATGTTAGCTTGAGAGCTCAAAATTTAAATAGAATATGATCTTTCCTATGATGACCCCTGCCCCCATCTTTGAAGGTACTCTTGGAGTCTGACCACTGCCAGGCATTAGTTAGACCAATTGTCTCAACCTTTTCAACTGAATAATCTTTTCACTACAAGGCATCTACAATATGCCTTTCATGTGTGGAAAGAAAATTCATGCTCAACCCGTAAAAACCTAACAGATGGTGCAGTAATTTGTATATACATACATGCATGCAGGATATATTCTGGAGAATGAATCAGATTCATGTTATACCTATTTAAACGTTTGATTATATTTAATTTTAATTCATTTATTCATAGTTTTAACCTCTGTAAGAACATCCATTATTTAAATTATTAGACAGGTAAACTGCGTCAACAAAACTGCAGCATTTAATGTGGAAGATAACTGACATGCATGAAGTCATTGTATTAAAATATTGGTTTTCCTATTGTTTTGCACAGATGGTGCTAGTAATTAATATTATGCTATTTTTTCATCAGGGGGATTCCCTGTTGACAAAATTCACATAGTATACAATAAATTGCTACATTATGCCATCTGAATAGATGATGTGTGGTTTATAGATTTATTAATAGTAATATATTATTTCAGATGCAAATTATATAATGCTCCTAATGGTCAATGTATTATTAAATTTAATAAATCGGGCAAAGTGATCTATTCTAAAAAATTTTCTTAACTGTATATTTAATCATAGTTGTGTAACAAATGTGTTCCATGCCATCTGGTCTGAAAACAGTAACAATTTTGATATAGAGGTACTTACATGATTAAAAGAAACAAGGAACAGCAAAACCTAACACTTTAAATAGGCTTTTCTGAAGGGGGCATCTCTCCTGAGTGGCCAATAGACACATTCTTTGCCATACCACAGAATGCTAGGGAACCTCAGTAGTATGGTTATAGATGAATACATAATTTTTAAAACAAGTTTAAAAACCCTTCACTTTATAAGCCAGACTCTATTTAGCAAAAATTCTTAATAAGCTTATTAATCACATGAGGAGAAAGAAAAGTTCTATCATTTCCATCTGGATAAGTCATTCAGTGGGACCCTCAAACTGAGGGCCTTGAAAACATATCTGAATTTTACTAGCACCTCCTACAGAGGGCATCAAAAGTGGAAAATTGATGTTAATAAATCTCTCCTTATGTCTCTTTTAGAGGGATGAAAATATAACAAGCTTGTTTCATTTCTGAAGGATTTTAAAATTATCATTCCTTAGTTCTAAAGTACCCTGAAAATGCTATTTTAAATTTACACTCAACTCTCAGAACAGCAAATTACTGGCCAGCGAAGTATCCATTAGCAAACAAGATTTTTAAAGTGAGGAAACCCAGAGGTAAATAAAAGTTACAGTTTTTTCCAGGGCTTTACCCCCTACAATTAGGACTGGGTTAGAGCTCCTATGAGACCCTTCCCATCTTTCAGAGGGTTGTCTCTAGTTCTTAATATAGAAATATCTTAATTTAGCAGAGAGCAGAATACAAGGACAACCTCAAAATCATCTCTTTTGATGGGATCTTGAAAGATAATACTCTTTCACATTACTGAGTGTCACCTTTCTAGGTTCATTGTTATTCACTTTTGTTTTATGAGGAAGCAGACTCATGTAGTCTAATGTGGGGGACTTAATACATGAGTATCTCTTCTTGTCTGAGGAGCAACCTTGGCAAATTCCCATGGACCGGAAAGGGTCTGGGTTTCAGAAGCATAGCATAGGGCTCCCTGCCTGCAGAGACACAGAGTTGGAAATGCAAAAGGAATTGAACAATGTGGAGTATCATTCTTTCTTAAAAATCAAGTATGCACCAGTATTTATACCCTTCCTCTTCAGTTCTGAAAACTAGTGGGGCATTCTAGAACTTGTGGGCCAAAAATGCAGCTCAGTCATTACTCCTAGCAGAAAAGTGACTCCTATCCATAGATTCACCCTGAAGGGCCTTTTTCTCTTTAAAATGTTCATTCTAGGGGTGCCTGCGTGGCTCAGTCAGTTAAGCGTTCGACTTGATTTTGACTCAGGTCAGGATCTCACAGTTGTGAGACTGAGCCCTGAGTTGGGCTCCATGCTGAGTGTGGAGCCTGTTTGAGATTCTCTCTCCCCCTCGCCCTCTGCTCCTACCTCTCTCTCTCTCTAAAGAAATGTTCATTCTATACTCATCATGAAAAGAATCTAAATCTCCTTTCATTTTAAAACTAAATACATGCTGTGCCATACAACACAATTTTTAAAAAGGCAGTGAAACTTATAATTACAAATATCCATGTCCTGATTCCTAGTCTCTCATTAACAAATCAGGCCTTTGGCATTGTTTGCCATGGCAAAACAAAACAAAACAAACAAACAAAAAACAACAAAAAAACCCAAATGCAATTGATCCCTTAAAATCCCCTGGTTTGAGGGGCGCCTGGGTGGCTCAGTCAGTTAAGCGGCCAACTTCAGCTCAGGTCATGATCTCGCGGTCCGTGAGTTCGAGCCCCGCGTCGGGGTCTGTGCTGACAGCTCAGAGCCTGGAGTCTGTTTCAGATTCTGTGTCTCCCTCTCTCTCTGACCCTCCCCCGTTCATGCTCTGTCTCTCTCTGTCTCAAAAATAAACAAAAATAAATAAAAAAAAAAAAATCCCCTGGTTTGAGAGTCAGCTAACAATGTATGAAATTCTAGGTGAGAACATTGAAATTCAAATTGTGTGTAAACCCTAAAACGTCTTCTGGAGAAATAAGTTGTTTCAAAATTCATAATAACACCTCATGCAATACGAATGCTTTCTTGAGTAGTAAAAAAAAATCTCTTAAAGGATAATTTATCATTTTAAATAATTAAAACATCTTCTTAACTTTTGATGTTTATATATATTATATATCATAATATATATATTACAATATAATATATACGCATATATATGTGGAATACCAGTCCCAATTACAAATGAGTACACAGACTACCACTTACGAGAAAATCTTGCATTTGTCAGTCATATTTGTAGTAAAGAGAAAAAAGTCCATATTTTAGTTGATATTCTTTATGGAAATAAGGCAGCAATAAATTCTATGACCAATGTAAACTTTGAAGTGTTTTTCTAAATTAATTTTTATTCAAAAAATACTTCCAATAATAGTTTAGGGTAATTCAAGGATATTTGGGAAGAGAGATATTATTATGAATAATCTGTGAGTGTCTGTCACTTTAATGTCACAATAATATATGAAAGAACAAACTAGAAATAGGGCTGAATTGCATGTGAAACCACACATATGAGAAATCAGGATGAGGTTTCCAATAATCCAGTAATAGAGCTCATAGGAAATGTTTCAGGCAAATCTCTATTGTCCATTCTTTTTTTTAAAAATTATTTTTTAATGTTTATTTATTTTTGCAGAGAAAGAGAGAGAGAGAGAGAGAGAGAGGGAGGGAGGGAGGGAGGGAGAGAGAGAGAGAGAGAGAGAGAGAGAGAGAGAGAACCTGAAGCAGGCTCCCTCCAGGCTCAGAGCTGTCAGCACAGAGCCCAACTGGGGGCTTGAACCCACAAAGCACGAGATCGTGACCTGACGGGAAGTCGGAACCTTAACTGACTAAGCCACCCAGGCACCCCATCTCTATTGTCCATTCTTAATGTGTCTATCTTTACACTTTCACCACAGTTCTTCATTCAGATTTGCTGACATCACCTACTGTCCTTGGTTTAATCATCTGCATGACAGGAAAAATATTTTATTAACCATTTATCAATCAGGCCTTCCATGTAAATACTTATATTGTTGACATTTCTTTTTTATCACCCTCACATTTCTTGTTGTGTATTTATTCTGACTTAGATTATGAGTATAGAAGTTATTTTAAAATTATTTTTGTTTTTGAAACTTTAAGGAACTTTGGAGACCATCAAAACTTCATCATTTTCAAAAGAGCAAAAGAAGTGTTTTGCTCAAGTTTCACACAAATAAATTGCAGCTAGGAGCCCTTTGAAACACCTAAGCTCCTCTCGTTAAGCTTAAGGGACTTAAGGGACTATAACACAGCTCATGGCTTTGGTCTTATATGTGTTTATAGAAGCACAAATGAATTAAGCAACAAAGAAAAAAGAAAAAAGGAATGGGATGGAGAAAAGCAAGAAAAAAAGGAGGGAAGGAGAGAGGGAGGGGAGGGAGGGAAGGAAGGAAGGGGGGAAGGAGTGAGGGAAGGAAAACTGGATTGAGAAAATAGAGCTTATAAAAAATAATACCAAAGGACATCTGATAAATTATAAGAATGAGGTCAAGATGCAAAAAGGCACCGTTTTGTACCGTATTTCAATTCAGATATGAATTGGCTAAACCTTCATTATTTACTTTGATTGAACACATACACTTAATTGTGTTTGTATGCACATACATACTTTTTTAATGAAAGAATAGATGTAGGACCCAGAAAATATTGGGTAAAAATAGGAAGGAAAAAGGGCATATTTTATATTTAAACAATTAACTAATGATCTGACAAATTTTTATAAACTGGAGTTATAGCCAGTTGTAAAAATAAAGTACAAGGAATGTATTTTGAATTATATAACTACTAGGATTTAATGTATTGACATAATGAAATGACTCATTTTGAAATACCACTGAGAACCTTGTCCAGTTATTCTCTTATTGACCCTCTAAGTTTTTGTCAAACGTATTATTTGTTTTCTCTAAATTGTTAATTTGTATAATCTATAAAACAGAATAAATATGGTGGCAAAAGTAAACACCAAAACTTATAGATGTTAGAAACCCACATTCAAATGTTTTTCATACTCAGAGCATGGCTCTGGAACCAGACTGCATCAGCTCAAATATTGTCACAACCATGTGACTTTAGGTAAGCTACAGGATTACTCTGGCTTCAGTTTTTTCTTCTTTAGAAGGGGAAGGATAATACTACCCATATTCTAGAACTTGTGAAGTTCAAATAAATTAGAAAAGTATCGCGCTTAGACTCACCTGGTATGTGACCTGCTACCAATAGATGTAAAAATTACTATTTGGATACTACTTGTATCAAAAGTAGAATGTTCCGAAGAAAACTTTTGTAATGTGAAATGGCAGAAAGCAAAGAAGGAATTACCATTAATTTACATGGAAAAACTTTTAGGGTTCCCAGATGCCAACAATAAACTCTCTTAGGCTTTTGTGGTACCTTAGGACACATCTTGCTAACGTATGCACCCAATAAGTCAAAGCACGGAACTCACAGAGTTCAAAGCTATGGCAGCTTTTGCTGGGATAATGAGGGGAGTTCCTGGGGGCGGAGCTTGGTGATACCACTCTCGCTGCTCAGGGCGCACGCAGCCTCTGTAACAGCTCGCTACAAAAACTCTGAGCACCATTTCTACCTTTTGGTCTTTCAGTTTCTTTCGGTGAGTGAAAACAGGTTCTAATGTAAGTCTTTCCTAAAAGCGAAGTGGCATAATGGGAACTTTTGAAAACTGGGGACTGCATGTATTGCGACATAATTTTACTACAATGGTTCTTTAAATGAAATAGTTTAGAGTGACCAAAATTATGATAACTTACATGAATACGAATTAAAGTAATAAGACTTGTTTAGATGGCTTAAATAAACAGGAGTAATTGTCTGGGCTCCTGGGTGGCTCAGTTAGTTAAGCTTCTGACTTCGGCTCAGGTCATGATCTCCCGGTTTGTGGGTTTGAGCCCCATGTGGGGATCTGTGCTGACAGCTCAGAGCCTGCAGCCTGCTTCAGATTCTGTGTCTCTGTCTCTGCTCCTCCCCTGCTCGTGCTCTCTCTCTCTCTCTCTCTCTCTCAAAAATAAACATTAAAAAAACAAAACAAAACAGGGGTAATTGTCTTAAAGAAAGTTGATAATATTATCTTTTTCTTAATCTGGTAAGAATACCTGTCAATAATATTTAACTTGTATGCAACACAATACAAGTTAAAGGCAGGCAAAATAAATGATCATTTTGCCTTGGCACCTGATGAAACCAAACAACTTTTTCATTTAAGACATTGCCTTGAGTGTCATGAAAACTTGCCTTCTGCTTGCAGCCTTCTTTGCCTAAGTTATAAAAGAAAGGCATAAAATTATGTGTTTTCCTTCAACAAATATATTCATCATAATCTAGTTGACTTATGTTTCAAAAGGTTCTTCGAGGAAATAACAGATTTTAATGAGCAGTGTATATACACTGAAAAGTAACAGGTACAGCTAGAGGTCTTTACCCAAACAAAGAGTAAGACAACACAGCTTCTATTTCTTTTGACCTTTACAATTTTATTCTAAGACATTTACTTTGGTCTTATGTTTAGAAGTAAGCTATGTCTCCATTAACCACTAGCATGGTTAGAGGCAGTGGACCACTTACTATCGCAGCTAACCCTGCTGGTGCCCCTGCTCCATACCTTTTACTGGTTCACATGCCATTCCCTTCAACTCCTGTGGGTGTCACTGCCGTGGACTTGCTGTCAGCTTCTCCAAGTTACCCTTGGGCAACTGGAGCCCCCTCAGCCTGAGGTGCCTGGGAATTCCCTCATCCCCCACCTCTCTTGCTACAGGACAACCCACACCCAACAATGAAAGAGGAGGGGACACAAAAGCCCAGATCCTCGCATCAAGGGAGGGCAAACTCTATGAGGCAATGTATGCTCTTGTGCTCCCTTTGGGATCAGGCTGAGGTGAGACTTATCCCGGAGCCGCTTCCTTTTTAAAATTTATTTCCTGTCTATTTTGCTACATTCACTCCAGTCCAGATTTCTCCCAAGAGCAAAATTTAATAAACCACTTGCACATGAATCCTGTTCTCAGACTGTGCTTCTAGGAAACCCCCTTAAAACAGGAGCATAGAGGTGAAGCGGTACATGGAGAGTTAGAAATTCAGCACGACCCCTTAAGAGTGAGACTTTAGAAAAATTATCTAACATGCTAAGCCCCGATGTTCTCATATATAAAATGGCGATAATGACCCTTTATCTCTATCATGCATTGTTGTGATTCACAAATGGACATAAAGATACTTAAAAGGGTATGTGCAAATGTAAGCAGTTTTAGTTAGCACTCCTCATTTTTAAAAAAATTTCCTTTAAGATATAAAATACTTACTGAGGAAAAGCAATTGTCCCCACTTTGCACAGCAACCACTTTAAATTACTATTTCTATGTTTTCATACAATGTTAAATGTGATTTTTTTTTCTATTCTGATGGAATTGTGGTTTAAGCCCCAAAGCTGAATAGAAGAGATTTTAAATCACACGTGTGTTTAAAACAGTCATTAAGCTACTGAACTGGAGCTAAAACCTTTCTCCACAGCTCACAGGAGATGCAGAAGAATCAACCCACTAAATATCATAATGCTCTTCCCCATACCCACCCTCCACTGCCTTGGCATCCAGTCTCAGGGTGCAGAGGCAGGAGAGTGCAGAGGTTAGCTGAGAAATCTTCTCCCCCAACCCCCTCTCTTTGGCAATGGTCCACTACCTCTCCATGGAAGCCATCTAAGGTAGAGAATTCTAGAGGTTGATACTGTGCCTTGGTCCTTATCTGGATGCTTGCATATTTGGGAGTTTACTCCACTAGAGGGGTGCTGAGCATGGAGAGAGATTCCTGAGAGAGTAATATACGCCCTATATCTAGATAGTTCCAAAAGTAGAAGATTTACAGACACAGTCCTGCACCAAGGAGCAGGGGAGCTGCATTGCCGTGTAGAAAGGCAGAAGAAGGTCTTTGCTCCAGGTAGAGAGTCGTACAGTGGAAATCCAACAGGAGCTACTGATTCTCCATGGCATGGGTAGACCAGATGGAACTGCTGGAAGGGACCATCAGGAGAAAATGCCTACCGTTTTCTGAAGGAGATTTCAGTGAAGAAAGGAGCTGGATAAAAGCTAACCATGACCTCAAAAAATTATTTGTCACATAAGTCCTAAGCAGGATCTGAAGGAGCGAGAGCAAGGCAAAGAAAGCTTCCACACAAATGATTTAGAGCCAGTGATACAAGAGAACCCCACATCACTCCCTCTCCTTCCTTGCTGCCCCCAACTGTGTAGGAGCTAGACTCAAAAGAGAAGTGATAGGTTGGAAGGAATGAAACAGAACCCCTATCCCTTGAGAATCCTATGTGATAATGACTGATGCGATCAGCATGGGGCACATAAACACTCTGAAACGGATAGAGAATTTATAACATGCACTGGACTCAATTTTAATAACAACGAATGACCAGAAATTTATGAAATCTGCCCAAATTTTCATTAAAGACACAGGACAGGAAAACTCCACAGAGCTGAGCTGGAAATGATGATTAAAAAGAATTAAGTCTTTCACAACTAAAAGGCACAACATAGGGAATATGGTCAGTGGTATTGTGATAGTGTTGTATAGTGGCGGATGGTAGCTGCAGTTGTGATGAGCATAGCATGATGTACAGAGTGGGTGAATCCCTATGTTGTACACCTGAAACTAATGTAGCATTGTGTGTCAACTATACTTCAATAAAAAGGCTTACATCAAATCATTTTATACTCTACTAGCTCAAACTCCTTAAAAAAAATTAGCTACATATCAATAGATAATTTGACCTACAAATTATCCAAATTTCATAAGACTGAAAAATATAACCAAGGTATAATAAGGTACACGGTGAGGGATCACAATGGAATAAGGAGTCCATTTAGGGGTTAAGAGAATGGGTTTTAATGTCAGACCGAATTGAATTGTAATCCCAGTTCTTAACTTACTAGCTGAGTGACCTGGGCGAGTTTGCTACACTCACGGAGCCTTGGTTTGCTGATCTGAAATTGTGCACCAAAGGGCAGATTGACGAATGAGAATTCATTGAGGTCTGCCACTCAAAGGCTGCACTCTGGTTTCATCCTGTCTGTTGCTGTTAGGTTTTTTCCTCCTGTAATAAACTATAGTTCAGACACTAAGATTTCCCTTCAGCTGATGATTTGCAGATTGTGCGGGCTCAGGGTTTAAAAAGAAAGACATAGGAGTGCCGGAAGATGGCGGCGTAGGAGGACGCGGGGCTCACAGCGCGTCCTGCCGATCACTTAGATTCCACCTACACCTGCCTAAAGAACCCAGAAAACCGCCAGAGGATTAGCAGAAGGGAGTCTCCGGAGTCAAGCGCAGACGAGAGGCCCACGGAAGAGGGTAGGAAGGGCGGCGAGGCGGTGCGCGCTCCACGGACTGGCGGGAGGGAGCCGGGGCGGAGGGGCGGCTCGCCGGCCAAGCAGAGCCCCCGAGTCTGGCTGGCAAAAGCGGAGGGGCCGGACGGACTGTGTTCCGACAGCAAGCGCGACTTAGCGTCTGGGAGGTCATAAGTTAACAGCTCTGCTCGGAAAGCGGGAAGGCTGGAGGACAAAGGGAGGGAGAGCTGCTGAGCCCCCGGACGGCAGAGCTCAGCTTGAAGGCGCCAGCGCCATCTCCCCCGCCCATCCCCCAGCCAAAATCCCAAAGGGAACCAGTTCCTGCCAGGGAACTTGCTCGCTCCCCGCAAACACCCAACTCTGTGCTTCTGCGGAGCCAAACCTCCGGCAGCGGATCTGACTCCCTCCCGCTGCCACAGGGCTCCTCCTGAAGTGGATCACCTAAGGAGAAGCGAGCTAAGCCTGCCCCTCCAGCCCCCGTGCACCTTGCCTACCCACCCCAGCAACACAAGCCTGGCAGTGTGCAAGTAGCCCAGACGGGACACGCCACCCCACAGTGAATCCCGCCCCTAGGAGAGGGGAAGAGAAGGCACACACCAGTCTGACTGTGGCCCCAGCAGTGGGCTGGGGGCAGACATCGGGTCGGACTGTGGCCCCGCCCACTAACTCCAGTTATACACCACAGCACAGGGGAAGTGCCCTGCAGGTCCTCACCATGCCAGGGACTCTCCAAAATGACCAAACAGAAGAATTCCCCTCAGAAGAATCTCCAGGAAATAACAACAGCTAATGAACTGATCAAAAAGGATTTAAATAATATAACAGAAAGTGAATTTAGAATAATAGTCATAAAATTAATCGCTGGGCTTGAAAACAGTATACAGGACAGCAGAGAATCTCTTGCCACAAAGATCGAGGGACTAAGGAACAGTCACGAGGAGCTGAAAAACGCTTTAAACGAAATGCAAAACAAAATGGAAACCACGATGGCTCGGATTGAAGAGGCAGAGGAGAGAATAGGTGAACTAGAAGATAAAGTTATGGAGAAAGAGGAAGCTGAAAGAAAGAGAGATAAAAAAATCCAGGAGTATGAGGGGAAAATTAGAGAACTAAGTGATACACTAAAAAAAAATAATATACGCATAATTGGTATCCCAGAGGAGGAAGAGAGAGGGAAAGGTGCTGAAGGGGTACTTGAACAAATTATAGCTGAGAACTTCCCTGAACTGGGGAAGGAAAAAGGCATTGAAATCCAAGAGGCACAGAGAACTCCCTTCAGACGTAACTTGAATCGATCTTCTGCACGACATAGCATAGTGAAACTGGCAAAATACAAGGATAAAGAGAAAATTCTGAAAGCAGCAAGGGATAAACGTGCCCTCACATATAAAGGGAGACCTATAAGACTCGTGACTGATCTCTCCTTTGAAACTTGGCAGGCCAGAAAGGCTTGGCACGATATCTACAGTGTGCTAAACAGAAAAAATATGCAGCCGAGAATCCTGTATCCAGCAAGTCTGTCATTTAGAATAGAAGGAGAGATAAAGGTCTTCCCAAACAAACAAAAACTGAAGGAATTTGTCACCACGAAACCAGCCCTACAAGAGATCCCAAGGGGGATCCTGTGAGACAAAGTACCAGAGACATCACTACAAGCATAAAACATACAGACATCACAATGACTCTAAACCCATATCTTTCTATAATAACACTGAATGTAAATGGATTAAATGCGCCAACTAAAAGACATAGGGTATCAGAATGGATAAAAAAACAAGACCCATCTATTTGCTGTCTACAAGAGACTCATTTTAGATCTGAGGACACCTTTAGATTGAGAGTGAGGGGATGGAGAACTATTTATCATGCTACTGGAAGCCAAAAGAAAGCTGGAGTAGCCATACTTATATCAGACAAACTAGACTTTAAATTAAAGGCTGTAACAAGAGATGAAGAAGGGCATTATATAATAATCACAGGGTCTATCCACCAGGAAGAGCTAACTATTATAAATGTCTATGCGCCAAATACCCGAGCCCCCAGATATATAAAACAATTACTCATAAACATAAGCAACCTTATTGATAAGAATGTGGTCATTGCAGGGGACTTTAACACCCCACTTACAGAAATGGATAGATCATCTAGACACACAGTCAATAAAGAAACAAGGGCCCTGAATGATACATTGGATCAGATGGACTTGACAGATATATTTAGAACTCTGCATCCCAAAGCAACAGAATATACTTTCTTCTCGAGTGCACATGGAACATTCTCCAAGATAGATCATATACTGGGTCACAAAACAGCCCTTCATAAGTTTACAAGAATTGAAATTATACCATGCATACTTTCAGACCACAATGCTATGAAGCTTGAAATCAACCACAGGAAAAAGTCTGGAAAACCTCCAAAAGCATGGAGGTTAAAGAACACCCTACTAACGAATGAGTGGGTCAACCAGGCAATTAGAGAAGAAATTAAAACATATATGGAAACAAACGAAAATGAAAATACAACAATCCAAACGCTCTGGGATGCAGCGAAGGCAGTCCTGAGAGGAAAATACATTGCAATCCAGGCCTATCTCAAGTAACAAGAAAAATTCCAAATACAAAATCTAACAGCACACCTAAAGGAAATAGAAGCAGAACAGCAAAGGCAGCCTAAACCCAGCAGAAGAAGAGAAATCATAAAGATCAGAGCAGAAATAAACAATATAGAATCTAAAAAAACTGTAGAGCAGATCAACGAAACCAAGAGTTGGTTTTTTGAAAAAATAAACAAAATTGACAAACCTCTAGCCAGGCTTCTCAAAAAGAAAAGGGAGATGACCCAAATAGATAAAATCATGAATGAAAATGGAATGATTACAACCAATCCCTCAGAGATACAAACAATTATCAGGGAATACTATGAAAAATTATATGCCAGCAAATTGGACAACCTGAAAGAAATGGACAAATTTCTAAACACCCACACTCTTCCAAAACTCAATCAGGAGGAAATAGAAAGCTTGAACAGACCCATAACCAGCGAAGAAATTGAATCGGTTATCAAAAATCTCCCAACCAATAAGAGTCCAGGACCAGATGGCTTCCCAGGGGAGTTCTACCAGACGTTTAAAGCAGAGATAATACCTATCCTTCTCAAGCTATTCCAAGAAATAGAAAGGGAAGGAAAACTTCCAGACTCATTCTATGAAGCCAGTATTACTTTGATTCCTAAACCAGACAGAGACCCAGTAAAAAAAGAGAACTACAGGCCAATATCCCTGATGAATATGGATGCAAAAATTCTTAATAAGATACTAGCAAATCGAATTCAACAGCATATCAAAAGAATTATTCACCATGATCAAGTGGGATTCATTCCTGGGATGCAGGGCTGGTTCAACATTCGCAAATCGATCAACGTGATACATCACATTAACAAAAAAAAAGAGAAGAACCATATGATCCTGTCAATCGATGCAGAAAAGGCCTTTGACAAAATCCAGCACCCTTTCTTAATAAAAACCCTTGAGAAAGTCGGGATAGAAGGAACATACTTAAAGATCATAAAGGCCATTTATGAAAAGCCCACAGCTAACATCATCCTCAACGGGGAAAAACTGAGAGCTTTTTCCCTGAGATCAGGAACACGACAGGGATGCCCACTGTCACCGCTGCTGTTTAATATAGTGCTGGAAGTTCTAGCATCAGCAATCAGACAACAAAAGGAAATCAAAGGCATCAAAATTGGCAAAGATGAAGTCAAGCTTTCGCTTTTTGCAGATGACATGATATTATACATGGAAAATCCGATAGACTCCACCAAAAGTCTGCTAGAACTGATACATGAATTCAGCAAAGTTGCAGGATACAAAATCAATGTGCAGAAATCAGTTGCATTCTTATACACTAACAATGAAGCAACAGAAAGACAAATGAAGAAACTGATCCCATTCACAATTGCACCAAGAAGCATAAAATACCTAGGAATAAATCTAACCAAAGATGTAAAAGATCTGTATGCTGAAAACTATAGAAAGCTTATGCAGGTAATTGAAGAAGATATAAAGAGATGGAAAGACATTCCCTGCTCATGGATTGGAAGAATAAATATTGTCAAAATGTCAATACTACCCAAAGCTATCTACACATTCAATGCAATCCCAATCAAAATTGCACCAGCATTCTTCTCGAAACTAGAACAAGCAATCCTAAAATTCATATGGAACCACAAAAGGCCCCGAATAGCCAAAGTAATTTTGAAGAAGAAGACCAAAGCAGGAGGCATCACAATCCCAGACTTTAGCCTCTACTACAAAGCTGTCATCCTCAAGACAGCATGGTATTGGCATAAAAACAGACACATAGACCAATGGAATAGAATAGAAACCCCAGAACTAGACCCACAAACGTATGGCCAACTCATCTTTGACAAAGCAGGAAAGAACATCCAATGGAAAAAAGACAGTCTCTTTAACAAATGGTGCTGGGAGAACTGGACAGCAACATGCAGAAGGTTGAAACTAGACCACTTTCTCACACCATTCACAAAAATAAACTCAAAATGGATAAAGGACCTGAATGTGAGACAGGAAACCATCAAAACCTTAGAGGAGAAAGCAGGAAAAGACCTCTCTGACCTCAGCCGTAGCAATCTCTTACTCGGCACATCCCCAAAGGCAAGGGAATTAAAAGCAAAAGTGAATTACTGGGACCTTATGAAGATAAAAAGCTTCTGCACAGCAAAGGAAACAACCAACAAAACTAAAAGGCAACCAACGGAATGGGAAAAGATATGTGCAAATGACACATCGGACAAAGGGCTAGTATCCAAAATCTATAAAGAGCTCATCAAACTCCACACCCGAAAAACAAATAACCCAGTGAAGAAATGGGCAGAAAACATGAATAGACACTTCTCTAAAGAAGACATCCGGATGGCCAACAGGCACATGAAAAGATGTTCAACGTCGCTCCTTATCAGGGAAATACAAATCAAAACCACACTCAGTTACCACCTCACGCCAGTCAGAGTGGCCAAAATGAAGAAATCAGGAGACTATAGATGCTGGAGAGGATGTGGAGAAACGGGAACCCTCTTGCACTGTTGGTGGGAATGCAAATTGGTGCAGCCGCTCTGGAAAGCAGTGTGGAGGTTCCTCAGAAAATTAAAAATAGACCTACCCTATGACCCAGCAATAGCACTGCTAGGAATTTATCCAAGGGATACAGGAGTACTGATGCATAGGGGCACCTGTACCCCAATGTTTATAGCGGCACTCTCAACAATAGCCAAATTATGGAAAGAGCCTAAATGTCCATCAACTGATGAATGGATAAAGAAATTGTGGTTTATATACACAATGGAATACTACGTGGCAATGAGAAAAAATGAAATATGGCCTTTTGTAGCAACGTGGATGGAACTGGAGAGTGTGATGCTAAGTGAAATAAGCCATACAGAGAAAGACAGATACCATATGGTTTCACTCTTATGTGGATCCTGAGAAACATAACAGAAACCCATGGCGGAGGGGAAGGAAAAAAAAAAAAAAAAAAGAGGTTAGAGTGGGAGAGAGCCAAAGCATTAGAGACTGTTAAAAACTGAGAACAAACTGAGGGTTGATGGGGGGTGGGAGGGAGGGCAGGGTGGGTGATGGGTATTGAGGAGGGCACTTTTTGGGATGAGCACTGGGTGTTGTATGGAAACCAATTTGACAGTAAATTTCATATATTAAAAAATAAAAAAAATAAAAATAAAAAAAAATAAAAAAATAAAAAGAAAGACATATTCGTATTCTTCCGAACAGAGGCTACAGACATTACTGCCTGAGGCTGGATCTGGCACAATCCAGAGCTTCTAAGAGCACACAGGGCTGCACAAAGGCAGGAGTGGCCAGAAAAGGCAAGGATTCTGCTGGTGACTGGACAGACAAGGCAGTGAGAGCTTAGGAATGGCCTGCCTGCACCTCTCCATGCCTTTACCCTGCAACGCTGCGTCTGTCGAGAGTGGGCAGCCTTAAAGTGCTGAATGGGCTACCAGTACCCAAATTATTGTCCTGAATTACATGTAAAATTACAGACTGCTAAGGATGAAACTGTGTTCAGCAACCCTCCCTGACTTCTGCTGTGACCCTCCAAAGAAGACTTGGAAATAGATAAGTAAGCAGGAAGTAAACAGGATAAGTAAGCAGCACAACTGGTGGGAGAAAAATCTGGAAAAGGGACCATAAAGAAAGAGCTGTATATGCTTCTAGAAAACTCCTCATTCTATGCCATCAAATGAACCAAAGCTTTAAAACTCTTGTCACAAAATATCTGTTTAAAAACTTGCTGTTTCTGCTATTATTAGGATATTATATTCCCTTTAGATAGATTATGGCACTTGCCATAGAGGGACAGTCACTATTTTGAGTCAAGATAATTGGTCACTCAGGAGGGCCTGGGTGGCTCAGTCGGTTAAGCGTCTGACTTCGGCTCAGGTCATGATCTCATGGTTTGTGAGTTCAAGCCCCGCGTCAGGCTCTGTGCTGACAGCTCAGAGCCTGGAGCCTGCTTCGGATTCTGTGTCTCCTCCTCTCTCTGCCCCTCCCATGCTCATGCTCTGTCTCTCTCTGTCTTTTAATCATAAACAAACATTTAAAAAATTATAAAAAAAGATAATTGGACACTCAGTCGTCTGTAGTTCTCAGTGTGGAGTGAACAGAGAAAGCTGATTTGTTTACAGTTAATACTTTATGGTTAACTTCAATATGAACAAGATAATGTGGAGAAATGCAGATAAGTATTGTTTTCTAAGGGAGATATATTTACAGAAAAGATGATTTTTAAAGAGCAAAATAGAAATATTTATATATGAGGAAACTAAAAAAGGTTAAGTGGATTATTATTTAGAAGAATTTCACTTTGAAGAGTGATTTAATAAAAGTATAAATTTCTATGCCAAAGATAACAGTTATAATAAAGAAAAAATAATTGGGAAGAACTTTCAGGATAAGTTGCTTGGATTTGAGTATTTACATTCCGGTGCAAAGGTACAGGTAGCAAATTCATGGAAATTTCCATTTTTCGTGAGCCAAAATATGATCTAATAATATCATTATTAGAAGGGTTTCCTTGTTCAAAAGCTCTTTAATATAAGAGGTCAGACAGAAGTAAACTCTCTGAAGTGAGCTAGCTCTTCAGTCTTTATCATCTTTTCATCTTTCCTTGTATCTTATAATAGTAAATATAGATTTCATATTTATTGGAGAAAATTAGCTCCATCATGCAAAGGGTAGTAGTGCAGAGTCATAAGTAGCCTTTGGAAGGAAATAAAAGGACAAACAAACATAAGCAAGTTACACCAACATTCTTAGGTGTATCATTGTAGCAGATTGTACTTTCTGAAAAGGACAACAGGAATATGGCTAGTTTCATGTGATCTTTCTCACAGGCTCTTCCAGAATCTTACCATTTTTCTACTAAAAATCGGAATCTGTTTCTCACTTCCCCTTGTAATTGGGTGGTTCTTTGCAGCTGTTTCAATGAATAGAATGTAAAAATGATGCTGTATGACTTCTAAGGCTAAGTCATAAGAGGTAACTGTCTTCATCTGCTTATCTCTCTCAGGAAGTTCACCATTGGGGCCCAGCAATCACATTAAGAGGGGGCCCAGACCACATGGAGAGGCCATGAGTGAATGTTCTGGGCAACAGCTGCAGCTAAGGTTGCAGCTAACAGCCAGCATCAATGACCAGACATGGGAGTGAGGAGTCTTCAGACGATTCTAATCCCAGACTTCAACTTGTCCCAGCTGACGCAAAGTACAGCAGAGATGAAGTACCTTCACAGACCCTTATACAAAATGTGATTCATGAACAAAATAAGTGTCCTTGTCTTAAGCCACTATGTTTCAAGATGGTTTGTTTCACAGCAATAGATAACATACAATCATAAGAACCATTTGGCGAGACAAAAGTGGAAAGGTATTTTCTAATATAGATCAAAATACTAGAACAGTTTAAAAATAGTATATAGCCATTGTTTTGGGTAAGCCATTGTTTTAGCACAGTGCTTACCAAATAGGTACACATAATTAAATTTAATTTACTTAGAAGTCACATTCTGATAAATGTAATATACAGATATAGATTAGATATAGATAGATATAGATTTAGATATAGATATAGATTTAGATATAGATAGATATAGATATAGATATAGATATAGATATAGATATAGATATAGATATAGATATGGATACGGATAGATATAGATATAGATATAGATATAGATATAGATATGGATATGGATATGGATATGGATATGGATATAGATATAGATACAGATATAGATATCCTCTCCAGGCCCCATCCCCAAAAGTTTTGTGTTGCAAAAACAGTTCTTTTAGAGGAAATAAAAGAGGTTAGAGCCTAGACATTGACAGACTCAACATAACAATGTTTTTCTTGGAGAGATTTCAGTGATAAATGGATTCTCTAGTTAAAAATGTGTTCTACACAAAAAATGAAAATAATAAAGAAACAACTAAGAAAATCCTAAGAGCACTGACCAGTCTGAAAGAACTTATAGACCATGAAAATGTGCTTCAAAATAAGTCTCAACTATAAATAATATAATGAAGAATCATCTGAGAAACCAATCCTTCGAAGTGGCTGGATGTTTGCATGAGCAAACAATAGGCTTTTTCCTACGTGACTACTATATCATCTGGAGAGGCTGGAGTAACACAAATCATTTCTCCTTATTAATCAGTGGAGTTACATTCACGACACTGTAAAATACAGTACTTTGAAACAGGGACACTTGTTTGCAGTTCCAGCATGATTCATTAGGATTATTCAACAAAGTTGAACTTTAAATGGCGGCTACAAAAGATCAGATAAGAGGCATATACGCAGAAATCCATTTCAAAAGTCTTATGAACAGCTAAATTGCCTCAGAAAATTATAATTCAGGAAACAGTGAGTCTTTCCAAAATGCTGCTACTAGTATTACTATGACTACAACTACAAATAACAGTACAATTCGAAGAAGAAGAAGAAGAAGAAGAAGAAGAAGAAGAAGAAGAAGAAGAAGAAGAAGAAGAAGAGGAGGAAGAGGAGGAGGAGGAGGAGGAGGAGGAGGAGGAGGAGGAGGAGGAGGAGGAAGAAGAGTGGTCTTTTTAAATAAAATGGAACAAGAAGAACAGGAAAGGATTGGTTCACCTCACAAAACAGATAATACAATGTTAACAAAAGATGGAAAGCTAGTATGCTTCTATTTCACTCCCATCTTCTACCAAAGAGAATTACTTTTAAACTGGGAATGGTAGAACAAATATGGTTGAGGGAATTGAAACCTAGCATAGACACTTAGGTTGTTTCTACGTCTTGGCTATTGTTAAAATATGCTGCTAAAAACATGGGAGTGAAGATATCTTTTTTAGTTAGTGTTTTTGTTTCCCTTGGATGTGTTCCCAGAAGCGGAATTGTTGGATTCTATTTTTATTTTTTTGCGTAACCTCCATACTGTTATCCATAGTCGCTGCACCAGTTTGCATTCCCACCAACAGTGCAGAAGGGCTCCCTTTACTCCACATGCCTGCCAGCACTGGTTATATCTTATCTTTTTGATGATGGCTATTCTAACAGGTGTGAGGTGACAGCTCACTGTGGCTTTAATTTGCATTTCTCTAATAACTAGTGATGTTGTTTTCATGTACCTGTTGGCCTTTTGTTTATCTTCTCTAGAGAAATGTCTATTCCTTTTTACATTGGGTTATTTGGGGGGTTTTGCTGTTGAGTTGTTGGAGTTCTTTATATATTTTGGATATTAACCCCTTTTCAGATATATGGTTTGCAAATATTTTTTCCTATTTTGTTTTTCTGTTGATGGTTTCCTTCACTGTACAGAAGCTTTTTAGTTTGATGTAGTCTCACTTGTTTATTTTTTATTTTGTTGCTTGTGATTTAGGCATATATCAAGAAAAATCATTACCAAGATTAATCAAGCTTACAAAGCTCCCATGTCAAGGAGCTTTATTCCTATGTTTTCCTCTGAGAGCTTCATGGTTTCAAGTCTTACATCTAAGTCTCTAATCCATTTTGAGTTAATTTTCGTCAGTGGTGTAAGAAGTGGGTCCAGTTTCATTCTTTTACTTGTGAATATCCAATTATTGCAGTATCATTTCTTGAAGACTGCCTTTTCTCCATTGACATTCTTAGCTTCCTTGTCAAAAATTAGCTGACCGTATATGCTTGGGGTTATTTCTGGGCTCTCAGTTCTGTTCCATTGATCTATTTGTCTCTTTTTATGCCAGTATTATATTCATTTGATGACTATGGATTTAGAGCAAAGCTGGAAATCATGAAGTGTGATATCTCCTGTTTCGTTCTTCTTTCTCAGGATTTCTTTGGCTACTTGAGGTCTTTGGTAGTTCTGCATAAATTTGAGAAGTTCTTTTTCTACTTCTGGAAAATACATCATTGGAATCTTGATAGGGATTGCATTGAATCTGTAAATGGTTTTTGGTAGTATTGACACTTATTTTAAGAAAATTAATTCTTTTAACTAATAAACACAGAATACCTTTCCATTTATTTGTATCTTCTTCAATTTCTTTCATCAATGTCTTGTAGTTTTCAGAATAGAGATTTTTCATCTCTTTAGTTAAATTTATTCCCAAGTAAGTATTTTGTTGTTTTTGATGCTATTCTAAATGGGATCAGTTTATTTCTTTTTCAGAAAATTTGTTGTTAGTGCATAGAAATGCTACTGATTTTTTCATCCAAGTTTTCATTTAAATTCCATTTAGTTAACATGTAGTGTAATATTAGTTTCATATGTAGGATTTAGGGATTCATCACTTACATATAATACCCAGTGCTCATCGCAAGTGCCCTCCTTAATACCCATCACCAATGTAACCCATCCCCCACCCACCACCCCTCCAGCAACCCTCAGTTTGTTTTCTATAATTAAAAGTCTGCTTTATGGTTTGCCTCTCCCTCTCTTTTATCCCCTCTGTGTTCATCTGTTTTGTTTCTTAAATTCTACAGATTCGTGAAATCATATGGTAATTTGTCTTTCTCTAACTATTTCACTTTGTATAATACTCTGTAGCTCCATGTCAGGGCAAATGACAAGATTTCATTCTTTTTTATGGCTCAGTAATATTCCATTATAGATATAGATATAGAATATTATATATAATATTCCATTATATGTATATGTATATGTATGTATTCCATTATATGTATATATATACATATGCATATTATATACATAATACATAATATATCTACATATAATATATATAATAATATATATTATATAAGGGAATATATAATACATAATATTCCATTATATAAAATATATATTCCATATATATGTTATATATGGAATATAATATATGTAAATATATATAAATATAATATATATAATATGTATAATGGAATATATATAATGGAACATTATATATAATGGAATATATTATATATATATAATGGAATATACTACATATATATAGTATTCATATATATATAATACCTGCGTGTGTGTGTGTGTGTGTGTGTGTGTGTATATATATATATATATATATATATATATATATATCACATCTTCTTTATCCATTCATCAGCCAATGGATATTTGGGCTCTTTCCATTATTTGGCTATTGTTGAAAATGCTGCTATAAACATCAGGGTGCATGTATCCTTCCGAATCAGCATTTTTGTATCTTGTGGGTAAATACCTAGGAGTGCAGTTGCTGGATTGTAGAGCAGTTCTATTTCTAACTTTTTGAGGAATCTCCACACTGTTTTCCAGAATGGCTGCACTGATTTTTGAATGCTAATTTTGTACACTCTAACTTTACTGAATTTATTAATTAGATCTGACAATTCTTTGGTTGAGTCTTTAGGATTTTCTAGATATAAAATCATGTCATCTGCAAATTGAGACAATTTTACTTCTTCCTTTCCAATTCTGATACTTTTAATTTCTTTTTCTTGCCTGATTGCTCTAGCTAGGACTTCCAGGACTACGCTGAATAGAAATGGTGAGAGTGGGCACCCTTGTCTTGTTCCTGATCTCAGAGAAAAAACTTTCCACCTTTTACCATTGGCTATGAAAAAATTTTTCATTTCTACCTAATGTTTGAATAAAAATACCTGATACTTACTTATACATGTAAGAAATAGAATACACACACATGAATCCTTTCTTTACCCTGCTCTCCTCTTCCAGTATTTATCTCATATAAAATAATAACCAAATGGCAGGAAAGGATGCTAACTACATGACACTACCTGTGTTTCAGGAAATTTGCTAAGTGTTTTCATATTTTTATTGTCATAACAAATCTTTGATATAGGTATTATTTTTCTAATTACTAATGAGGAAATTAAGGTCTCATTATTGACGTCATAAAGATGACAAGTGATCAGTCAGAATTAGACTAACAGCTGTCTTTCGTTAGTCTGCTTCCTTAATAGTTTGAAAGAAAACACCCAAACTTCTTTCAGTCAATCAAGACTTTAGTATCTAGAATGCTGTGGAAAACATCCTAGGGAGATTTCTAAAGTGGCAAACCATGTTTGGTTTAAGTACCATTTTCTAGTCAGGTAGCTGGAAGAGGCCTTTCCATTGTTCCTCTCGATTCTTCAAAGCACAACTTTATGTTTGCCGAGAGACTGTGATTCCTATTTTAAAATACAGATTTCTATACTGTATTTTAAAAATTTGAGTGCCTGTGGGGTACCTGGGTGGCTCCGTTGGTTAAGCCAATGTTGGTCTGACTCGGCTCAGGTCATGATCTCACGGTTTGTGGGTTCAAGCCCGGTGTCAGGCTCTGTCTGTCTGTCTCTCTCTCAAAAGTAAATAAACATTAAAATATTTAAAAAAATTTGAGTGCCTGTTATCAAGATAACATATCCATAAGCTGTCTGTGCTTGAGAATCACCAAATCGAAAAACATCTTCAGATATCTTTAAAGAAACAAACTCTAGGTTAATATGAAAGAATAAGTGGAATGTGTTTCCTTAGAATTAAGCAGAACTATGGAGATTTTACCACAAATTGTTGCTAGGAAAGGACCACTTCCTAGATTTCAGCAAGTCAAAAAATTCCAGTCTCTTCAGTGCACAGAGCAGTGTGGGGATGAACAGGAGGTTCTCAATGGCTGCCTCTTAACTGATGAGTGCCAATATTCAGTGGCCCATGGTGATATCTTATAAGAAGATGGGGAGAGGAACAATTATATTGGATAGTTTGGGTACAAAACAGAAGAGGTTAAGGGCCCTTTGAACCTTGTTCCTTATCATGAGAACCACCTGACCCAAAAGGATTGAACAGCAAAGGGAAAAGTGTTCAAGCCCACTAAGTTTGTTCCCAGGACTGAGTGAGTTTTAGCCCCTTGGAGTTGGGGCAAGAGAAGGCAAAGGATCAAGAAAAGACTCATTAAATATTTCACTTGTGAAGATGTCCGTCTGTGAGGAAGATGTAATTGATATGTTTGGCTTTTTGGAATAAGCATGGGATAGGGGTACCTCATGAGCAAAAAGCCAACTCAGAGATGGTAAACAGTTCAATTCCATCCAATTATAAAGAGAAGAGGAAGGAGAAGGGAGACGACGAAGGGATCCATCCATCATGCACAATACAAATAAAAGGCTGTCACTCATTTTCCTAATGTCAAAAAAAGGAACTGTTTAGCAATTTTTGACACCCAGGAAATCATTTGTAATAGCCTTCTTCACTTTTCAATTCATCCTTAAATTTAAAAGAAAGAAAAAAAAGCCATTCAATTGTTTCTATTATAAGTCAGTTCATCACTTATGAATCCATGTCAGTGTCTTAGTTTTTTCAGCAGAACAGCTAATTCATATCGTATTTGCCGTCACCACTTCAGAGTGAATCACTGCTGTTTGATTTAGCCTGTCATCTGACACTGAGCACCTCGAAGCCATTTGCATCACTGTTCCCGTTCTGATCTGTACATATGGTAATAATTAGGAATGTGATACTTTACATTTATTTAAAATACCCCGTGAATCTACAACGTAATAATAAAACCAGCATAACTTCTTTTTCACAGGAAAAAGGCGTGCTAAACTATGTGAACTAAGTTACAACTATTAATTGTATATAAAAAATCATAATGATTTCAGGGTAGAAATAGAACATATAATTTTATAAAAACATAAATTCCCATCCATATATGTATAACTATCTCCTATAAAGTATTTAAAATATGAGCTCAATGCATACTATAGAAAACATTTTTTAATTCATAATTTTTATTTCAAAACAGAATGCCCAGGAGAAGTTTCCTCTCTCCCCATATATACCTGCAATCTCTAAGTCCTTTTAATTCATGCTTTTAAACGAAAGGGTTGAGTATACAAGGTCAGTGAAAATGTTATTTATGGTTGAAATGTTTTTGCTACATCTATTTTAAGAAGGGTCATTTTTCATTTCATTTTTTTTAAATTGCTTTAAAGTGTTTAGCTGACTATACAAAATTACTCAATGTGCAACTAGCAGTTTCCTTTATTTCCAAGCTCTGGGTAGCCTGGGAATTATATAAGATTTTATAATTAAGATGATTGCGTTAAAAGTGTATCCTTTAACTGTTTTTATATTTATAGTATCCATCGCTATGCTAATTATTTTACTAGGGCTATAAAAAAATCTTCCTCTTAAATGTGTTTACCTCTCTATTCATTATGGTTTACTTCTGAGAGAAAAATACAATGTCAACATTTAAAGCACTCATTCCTAATACATACCTTTGTACCCAATGCCAGTATTTTGTGTTAAGATGGCCCGTAGTTATGAAGATTCTTGTGTCATAACTGATATCTCCAAAGAATATCACTGCTCACTGTCTCATTTTCCCTAGGAAATGTACCCTCAAGTCAGTTTTTTTTTTTAAATTGTGATTATTATTATTTTGCCTTTTGAGGTCCTGCTAAATGCAAAATGCACAGGCCCCACTCCCTGGTGAATATTTTTAGATCTTTAGCTTTCCATTTTCTTTGCTGGTTGATATTAGCAAGTCTTCTCTCCAAGCTAAAAGAGCGCGTCAGCTTTGTTGTGCAGCCCAGCAGAAACTGCAGATATTTGAGCATCGAAACACAGGAAGAAAGCCTTGCGGAAGCTAAACTGGAGTATCAAGGAAGCCTCAGTCCTGGCAAGAGCTGGATGCCAGGAGTCGGGGAATTAACATACAACAGATTTAAAGATCAAAATCTAAAACCTCAACAACTAAGCAAGGTTTAGCAAATGTTATTTGGAATGGCCTGAGTCCTGTAGCTGGAAGTTTACGTTATTTGTGATTCTTGAACTGTACACTTTGTAGAATGACTTCAACTACTGATGCTTTTCTAAGCCAAAGGAGACTTCAAAGTGTAACTATTTACAAGTTAAAATGAGAAGGAATCACGTCTCTCAACGTTAAGAGTTTATCAGAAGACTGAGGAAAATAGTCAAAACAATGACTACTGAGAGATTATCAGTATGATTTTTATATTCTTATTATTGTCCAAGGTCTCCAGGTATTTGAAGAAGAAAATTAAACAAAACAAACATTTCATTTGTAGGTAGACAAAAAATAAATGACTAACCTTGACTTCCATCAGCACACAAAATCCTACACAACCAATGACAGACTTCATTGTTTAAAGACTACTTGGGGATGATGAAGAAAAAAGATGATGTAATCTAATAAGTGATAAAGAGAGATATAATATTCTCCACTGGAAGGCATTCCTATCATGTCATATCAAAGTCTAGCAAAACGTTGAAAGTTAGAAATGTTATCAAGCATTAGCAGGCATTTAAAGAACGTCTCTTGAATATTTCTAGCATAAAAAAGTATTTCATGTGATGTAAATGAATGGTAATTTTCTGACTTTAAAAGAGAGCTGTGCCAGTACATTTCAGCGTTCTGGACCCAATTCTGCAAACATGGAGACGCTTTCAATTTGCTCTGCCTGCCTTCCCGCCTTAGATGGCTGCGATTGCAGCGAAATTAATCCATTTAAAAATCTGCGGCTTAAACTTAAGGATTTTCAGTTTTTTCCCCCCTTCTCTCTTTTTTTTTTCTTAGAATATCAATAAGTTCCAATTGAAGAGCGGATTCTTTTGCAATTCAGGCATGTGCCGGCGATAACGGGCGAGTTGGCATGAAGAGAGGCAGAGATGGATTAATTATGCAGAGAACATGGAAATTCTGCTTATCATCGGCTAGCAAAGGAGCCCGGCTCACATAATCAGCAAACGAAGGGAGAGGAAAAAATAACAATGCAATGGCACCTTCCAGCCCATCATCAGGATTTTTTCTACCCCCCTTGTAATTAAAAAATAACATACACTTATAGCCCTATCTCCTGTGCAGGCAAGGAGTGGATGTCCACAAAATAATTGCACTGGGATATTAGAGCTGGCAACATGGGCTGTCCATTCCTGCTTGCTTTCCCTCTCACCCTCTCTTTCTCTTTTGGCCTCTCAAGGCACTTTGCTTCTGAACTCAATCCAAATCAGAGGGATGTCTCAGGTGACATGCTAGCTCAGTTTCCAAAAATCCCAAATTGCTACCTTATCATGATCCAAGCAAACATACATACATATATGATGAACATTTGAAGAGCTGACTCTGGGGGAAGGCTTTGGAACTGATCACCTGTGGACTATCTGGTCAATTTTGGCTTTTTTTTTGATGAAACCCGTCCTAATAACCTTCATTTTACAAAGTGATGAAATGGTGAAAATGGCTGTGTTCATCTTCTCGAATGATTTCACTTACCTACAAGTTGTGGGCTCTATCTCCTCTGCCGATTCGTTTTATGAATTCAAGTATATGTAGTTAATGATTGCAGTGTTTGTGCCTCCAAATCAGAGTTCACAATTCTGCACTGTTACTGTAAAATCTGACAGCTTAATGCTCTGTATTTCTCTAAATGCCAAAAGAAGCTACAATGAACCTAGTTTATTGCTTTAAAGAAAATAAAATTTAATCTCACACTTGTATCCATGTGTTTTTCCCTTCTGAAAATTAGCATGCAAACACAAATGTTAACCAGGGGTACTCCCGACTGAACACCATCGAAGCAGGTTTTGCTGCTTTAATTGTCACCCAGATAATTTGACCTAATTACAAGGCAAAAGTCCCAAGAAGCTCTGGCCATGAGAGAGACCATTTCTCTCCTGCAAAAGTTATTGGTGAGCTAGAGAGACAGAAAAATGAAAATAAACCCGGAAAGACAAATTATGCAGCGTATGAAGGAAAGATGTTGTTCCAAAGTGCAGTAAGCTGGAATTAGAAAGCCGGCAGACTCTGAAAATGTAATTTATTCATAGAGTTCCACCAAAGCAGGGAACCAGTGTGGGGCGCAGTTTACACGCTTGTGGGAATGCTTTAAGTGACAGTGAGGGTAATAGATGGGTTTTTTTAAACTGATTATTTCCATGTCTATGCATCTAGACACGCACACACTCTAGTCCACATGAGTATCATCAGAAACAAAGACTGAGTAATGGGATCAAGTGAATGTTTGGAAACAGTTTTGGCTCTTGACTTTGTTAGTTCCTGAGAGACTGGAGGGAAAATAAAATAAGAGAAAAATACTCGAGCAGGGGAGCGGGCAGGGTTAGGGGTGAAGAAAGGTAGAGAAGAGAAAGGGAATCCCGAAAGAGAGCAAGAGAATAAAGACTGCAGGGTTAAGAAAAGTGTGATTGTGACAGAATTTATGATTTTTATGTCTAGTTATTTTGTAAACGTATACATACAAGATATATTTTAAAGGAGTTAAATATAAATACAAAGGACTTCAGATGTGTATCCCCACACTAAGAAATTTTCCAATGGATTAATTCGAGACCACATGTTCCGTGGGGCAGAACACAATATACCAGGAATTTTGGAGCACAGCCATAGCAGATAGGGGAGTACAGCTGGGATAATTTGGCCACCCGTGACCTTTGAATTCCTACCTTCCTACAGTTCAGTCCCCTCAAACACATTTAGTATCTTCTTTGACTCAGCTCTTAAATCTACTCCTAGTGTAATACAACCTACCACTTAGAAGTTCCTAGATAAAAGGTATTGAATAACCAATGAGAAGCGATGAGTAAATCTTGCTCATACCAATTATCAGACCAAATCTGACTATTTTTGATATTAGAAGGGGAGATGAAGTCAGAGCAAAGGTGATATAAAGTATTATATGAAATTATCTATCATCTGCAAAACAAATTACTGGACTTTGGGGCTCCTGAGAAACTGATAGTCTTGTAGGATCAAAATACCAAGCTGGTTTAATTCAGACACCAGAAAATGATTTCCTAGAGGCTTACCAGAGGAGCATAGGATCATCTCAGCTAATGCCCAGAGCAGTGGTCTTTTAGATGACGCCCTTGTTGGGTAGTCTCATGTTCCATAACCCTGGCTGCATGTCAGAATCCCCTGGGGCGCTTTTCAAAAACAGTTATGCCTGATCCCCACCCCAGACCAAAATCCTGGGGATGGGGCTTGGGCAAAGACATATATGTATTATAACTATATGCCTATATCTGTATCCATATTTAACTTCCTAGGTGATTCTAATGTGCAGCCAGGGTTGAGGACCAGGAATCGCCTAGGCCCATTCACTGTGCTCCATTGGACTCCATTTAAAATCCCGAACATCTTCAAGGCCAGAGCACTCAGCAAAGCAAACTAGACGGTCAACACCATGAGGGCAGGGATCCCACTGCTCGTTCTCAGCTTCATCCCCAGCACCTAGCCCACTGCCTGTTACGTAGCAGTTCTCGAAAATGGTTTTGACCGAAAGAAGAAGGTGAGCAGGAGCCAAAAAGACAAAGGGCTTTGTGCCCACCTGCAGTACCTTCCACCCACAAGCCTCGACAGTTTGGAAACCCTCTCAAGGTTTTCTGCCTGAAAGCCTGTGCTTGCAACTTTGTAGAAACAGCACACTTCTATAATCTTTTAGACTTTCTGAAAACATGTCTTAACATCTTTTACAAGAGAAGGTAGATAATAGAATTCTCAGTAACCGTAACTGTAAATGGATTTGTAATCTACCCATGATTAAAATTATTTTCATCATGAAGTAGAATTCTCATTATTGTTGCAATTTTAATATTATCAACTCCAGAGTGTCTTGGTGATTGATAATATAGACAGCGAAACCCTATATTATAGTAATTAAATTGAAAATGAATCAGCCATCCTTATATGTCTCAGTACAGTACCTGATTATTTGAAAACAATTATCATTGCATGCCACCTAATGCCACACAGCACTTGGAGCTGCTACAAGGAATTGTTTGCAGTCACAAAGTTGCTGCAGAGTCGAAATAACACAGATAGAGCGTCTTAGATGCCAGGGTGACTATTTTCTCCATTAAAATACATGGCCACCGCAGAAGTGAGCTATAACCCAGGAAGAATGCAGGCCTGAATTAGGAAACCTTTGAACCAAGCCTTCGGGCTGAAATGTGCATTCATCACGGGTAAGTCTCACTGACTTTAAAAGAAACCCTTTCTCCAGGAAAACCCCAGAAACCATGGGCCCAAGAGCAGCTTTCTAACTTGAGACTGAGGTTTTTTTCCTTTCTTAGCAGAGCCAGGATATAATGCATAATGCTTTCTTCACTGGACAGGTTGTTCTTCAAAGGAAATGTCCCTCTTTATAAATTAAATTAAATATTACTACATTTCCCAATGTACTCTATTTCCCTAATTAAGATTTTACAGGAACATGCATTTCTCAACTGCGGGAAGGGGCTCACTCCCCTGCTTCCCTTAATCTGAACACTCACTCCCCTGCTTCCCTTAATCTGTGCCCTCCTGTTCAGTACCAAGCCTCCCTTCTGCCAGATGTTCTGCCCCACCACCCTCCTCATCCACGTTTGGGGACCAAAAAAAAAAAAAAATTAGGACAAAAAATTCTTCCATACTTGGTTCATTTGCAGATTTCACCAGGCTTGCAAAAAGCACACCTGTTGTGCTGTCTGGATTTCCTTTTCTGATGATAGGCTTCTGACAAAGAGGGGGGGGAAGAAAGATTTTTATCAAACACTCTTCACCGGACAATGAATTTTCTTCACCATTTGAATGTATCTGTGGAATGCCTGAGTGATTCATTACAGCAGATTCTGAAGTATGACAATGGGCCGCAGAAATGACTGATGGTATCTTTTTCCTGATTTCATTTCCCTGATCCTCCTCATCCCTTGGCCTGTGTACCTCGATTAATTAGAAACCAGGGATTTTCACTCATCAGCTGATGGGTTTCATGCTCCACTCTGTCACAAATCTGCTGCCTGCACTATCTCTCTTACAGCCGGTGGCTGCTTTAAAAACTTTCCCTTCTTTTTTTTTTTCCTTCCCTTTTTTGAAGCAATGCTTTGTGACTACAAGTTTAGGTCTTTTAAAGATTCAGACATATTTTTTAAAAAGAGATTAAAAATTAAAGTAAAGAAGATTCAAAATCTCTGATTAAGTTAATCCCCATCCAAATGATACTTGTCCAAAAATGAACTTTTTGAAGAGATAATAATATGTTTCATGGCTCTCAGCTTTCTAAGTTCTTTTCTCAAGACATAATAACTGAAGGTAAAGACTGAGAATATATATAAATATGGCTTTTGTGTGTGAGTACGAGAGCATGTATGTTCATTTCTCACCCATTTTGGGGCATCTATACTATATGTTTAAACTCAATTGCATTCAAATTACTGTTGAAGAACCCATTTTATAACAGCATCCTGAAATAAATCATTGAACCATTATTGTTTCTGCAGGAAATATTTTATGATTGAAATATGCTCCCCCTTAGGGTATATACCAAATTAAACCACATGATGATATAATCCCCAAGGAAGCAAATCATAATTAAATGGCGTTTAAAATGCAGGATATTTTATAGTAAAACTCACCCTCTGAAAGCTAAAATAATGCTTGAATCAAAGGTGAAAAGCACATAAATGATTTTCACCAAAGAAAAGTAATAGCTACCTCTACTAGAAGGTTATTTACTACAGCATTTTCTCCATATTAATTTACTTAACATCAACTTTGAACCAGGTCCCAGAATTAAAAGCAAAGCCCTCCGTTTTAAAATGCCAGATCCATCAGACTTGGGAAGACAAAGTGATGAGAAGGAGTGCGCATTTTCAGTTTTGCCTACAGTAGAAGATAGCAAGACTGGAGAGACTTCATCCTGGTGGTCAGCTTCTTAGAGGTTTTGGAAGTCATAATAAGAGGAAAATAAATAATTTTTTGAGGAGTACCTATTCCCTGCCATCTGAGGATCCATGTGAGGATCCTTCTTTCCATACCTGCCAAGAAAGAGCTATACACCTGAGAACCATTCACGATGACCAGCAAAAAAGCTCTGGTCACTTCTGAGGCCAAGCCTTATCTCTGACGATGGTTCTAAAGAAAACCACTACCAACTTAGCAGTCCTTTTATTTTTGGTTAAGCACAAAGCAAACGGGGCGACAAGAAGGGCTATGATGCTTATGTTCCAGAGACACAAGAAGGGATACACACAACGGTGCAATTAAATCACTGCAGCACATTTATAGCCATGGATTGAAATCTAGATTACCAAAAATGTTGATTCCATAACTGATCAGTAATGTGCCACAGTATTGAATTCTGTTTCAGACACAAGGCTCAATTTTTCTTGTTTTTGAATTGGTCTACCGCGAAGACTTACAGACTTGAAGTAAAGTAGATTTCCTAGGATTCATATCAATTTCTCTTCCTATGCACTTTTTTAAAGCCTCAGTAATGCTTAAGATGGACACAAGAAAGAGGTCAGGAAAATACACCCTGAGCTTATAGACCCATGAAAGGAAATCCATTACTTTTCAAAGTTATTGAAACCTCTTGTTAAATTAGACTTGGCTTTAAGGATGCTTTGAGAACAAAACAAAACAAAAACAATCATACCAAATTTCAAGCAACCCCAAAGAAATTAGGAAGTGGGCAAAAAAATTACCTCTGCTTTTGTAAATGAATATTTTTAATATAGAGTGTCACTGTTACTTTTACCTCACCTTTAAGATGGAACAAATCCCTATCATTATGCTAGCTGGGCTTAAAATGCTGCCTACATAATACACTTTTCTTTAGCAGTAATGCAAAAGAGCTATGGAACAGTTGGAGAGTATTTTATTTTAACAACAACACAAGTGTGCTGATAATCTGGAGTATCAGGCCCATCTGTAAATTTCCCTAATTTGCTATGTCTTTCCCTAACACTACCAATATTGTGATAATGCCACATGCTCTTGAGAACCTGCTGGTGCCAGGCACAGGGACTAACAGTCATGAGCAGATACAGTACTGAACATAGGCCTGAAGTCGGTGAGGTGTAGCCTTGCCTCTGACTGACCCTTGACCTCAGCCATTTCACAGTATGTGCTTCTGACAGTCCAGGAGGGGTCACCATTTTAGATGGTGTGTGTCTAATCTATTAGACTAAGTCTAACGTATTCATTCCTTTCCCAGGAATGTTGCCCCTAAATATAGTTTTTCAAAATAATTTAATAGACTACAATTTTTTTATCTAATTGGCTAACTCTGAGATAACAAGCCTAGAAGATACATTTTCTTTTAATATAGCAATTTGGAAATGAGGAAGTGGAAACATTGTCTAAGTAATTACCGTGAGCGATTTTACTAAAGTTTGTTTACTAATAAGCAAGTGTAAGTTAAAACCAGAGCTTGCATCAAATGATGATTTCTGATCAAACTAAAAAGGCTTTGCATTCATGTAATGCCAATGCACCGCTAACCCAAAGCATTTTAATAACCATTTGCCTTGTTCTTTCAAGACCTCTTAAGATGACTGAATGACCACATAATGGGCTTGAGCACTGTGTGAAAAATACTCAGATAATTCATACACACCAAGCAATGCGCCAGTGGAAGAGAGTCTTTATCTGTTGTTTGTAATCTTTATTACCTTCCTGGACAATACAGTTCGCACAGAAAATATGTACTGAATACAGAGATGAACAAGTACAGTGAGTACCCTTAATGTTGTAGTTTTGTAATAAGAACCATCAATATCTTTGGGAAAAATTAGGTATGCTACACAAGATATCTTAACTATATGTCTAAAATAGGATGGCAATAGTAATAGCTCTCTATCTGCTTTATTATTTTAATATTTTAGAGATGATTTTCCTTCTTCATTATGTCTTTATCATGCTGACAGATTGTTTCTACTAGTAAATAGATCAGATTGTATGAAACCTAAACTCTTGGTCTAGACTTTGAAGTTTGTCTCATTGGGATCTACCATACGCCTTCTAGACCTTAGTTTCAAAGCTCCTTACTAAGTATCCACTGAACCAGGGTGTCTTGAAGACCTAACATACGTTTTCTTTGGTTATTTTGATATCATTAACATCTAGCACAGGGTCTGATTCATAGTGTTATATTTTGTTGAATCAAAATAAACAATGGGGCGCCTGGGTGGCGCAGTCGGTTAAGCGTCCGACTTCAGCCAGGTCACGATCTCGCGGTCCGTGAGTTCGAGCCCCGCGTCAGGCTCTGGGCTGATGGCTCGGAGCCTGGAGCCTGTTTCCGATTCTGTGTCTCCCTCTCTCTCTGCCCCTCCCCCGTTCATGCTCTGTCTCTCTCTGTCCCAAAAATAAATAAAAAACGTTGAAAAAAAAAAAAAAAAACAAAATAAACAGTGAAGCTGGCCTTCGATCTATCTTATGAACCCACATCTATTATTTTTAGATCACTTACTGGGAATATGTTTCTGTCTTCATCCCGCTCATTTATTAATTCTTATTTAAAAAATTCACTTCCATTAACAATTCCTTCCCAATCCTCATTATTTTTCTCTTCCTTTATCAGTAATTCATCCAAACATATATTTGATAAACATTTATCCTGTGTTAGTCCAAGCTCTATGTCAAATGAGATGTGGGTCCAACACTTGAGAAGCTTACGTTTATTTTACCCAACTTCATGCTTTAATGACAGTTTTTTGTCTTGATCACTATTATTTAATATATATTAGTTTTCATTCTCTGAACAGATTACAAGTGGCTTGAGGTTAGGAAATGGGGCCCTGTTCTCACTTACTCAGTAATTCTGCCCACCCAGCTCACTGTTGAATAGAGGAAATGTTCAATAAACTTGTCTATTGATTGAATTCTCTTTTAAATTCTAAGGAAATATTTAGAAGTTTTATCACATTTCAAAAACAAATTCAAAACTGGACATTGAGTATGACCTTTCAATTAATTATCGTATTTACTCTCTTATTTCTCTGCTGTTTTCACTCAGTCTTGGAAATTGGGAATCCTGCCAGCATCTGGATTTTCCACCTTTGGTAACCCTCATTAATCTTTGTGATTATGGTCCCCATTTACTACAAGCACCCAAATTACACCACAATTACTAGGAATATTAATTGGAAAGTGGATTTTCTACTTTGTCTCCCTTTATTTGCAATTCTTTAAAGGCTTAAACCCTGGATTACTTTCAGGGTAGTGAAAGAAAAGGACCAAATAAATAGAAAAAGGAAATGTGGAGGTGATCAAAGAGGAATATTTACATTTATGGGTTTCTTTTATTTCTAGGTGCAAATTCGTCCCAGAGAAAAATGGTCAAGATGCTACCATCCCAGGCTGTATTACCATTTCCTCCAAAGGTGAAGCTTTCCTGGAGAGCTAAGTCTTGTCCTGACTTAGGCAACCCAAGGATGTAACAGAGGTGTAAGAAAGAGAGTGTCATGTAAAACAGCCAAGCTGTCATAGAAGGACAGATGCATACTTGCTTTCATGGTCCTTCACTCCAGCCAGTGGCAAGCCCCTGCTGCAATTTTATTTACCTTTTGTTAGGCCTGATGAGAACATTCTGTTCTTCTGAACAGATCTCTTAAGGCTGTTTCAAGGGAGGAAAAGAGTAGTGAGTGAAAGATAAAGCATTATGATGGAAAATAACATTTTCCTTTATCTTTTAAAATATTTTTCATTTGTTTTTAAAAGATGTAGAGAGGAGAACACACAAAATTTTCCCCCAGAATAGGATTTTGGATCCTCGTCACCACTTGATTACATATTTTTCCAATCTCTGTGTTCTTGATTAAAGAAAAATGCATGTTTTTATATTTTTACTTTTTAAATGAAAGCATATACCAAAATTTGGCCCAAGTTTCATAGCAGAAGTGAGAAAATAAGTCAATTCTAAAGTGTGAGTTCCCTGTACCCCTACTACACTTGAGAAGTATCTCCAAGTCAGAGGCATTAAAAGTATTTCTTTCTTCGGGTTATATTGAATCCTTCTTAATTTCCCATGCAGATTTGTATGCCACATATTAGGAATGGTTGGATATGTGTAGCAGGGACTAAGGTCTGATGCAGATAAAGGCAGAAAGTTAAATCAAGACCAGCTCACCCGTGGTGAGCCAGGAACCCGGAAGAGTTGTTGCTGGAATGGAACTGAGTTTGGCAGGAAGCACCTAAGATCCAGGGAATGTTAGTTCAGGGATCCCTAGAGTGCTACAGGAAATATTTTGCAAGTGAGAAGAAACGAAGTGGACTCACATCCTAACTCTGTCTTTACTTTCTATTGGAGTTTTGGTAGGGCTTCATTTGAAAAAGTAGAGTTCTGTTGCAAGAAGGAGGAGGAGGAGGAGGAGAGGGGAGGAGGAGACAGAGAGGGGAAGGGGAGTCCCAGGGAAGGATGGGAGGAGGGGAGGGGGAGGGGGAGGAAAAGGGATGGGGAGTTATTGGTAGAAGAAGAAGGAGAAGCAGCAAGACGTTGTATGATAATCACTTGACAAGAGAAATAGTTTTCTTGAGAACTAGACAGAGTCTGGATCACAATATACCCCACACGTTTGTCACAGTACCTGACACATGGTGGGCATTCAATACATATTCATTAAACAGATAGATGAATAAATAAATGAAAGAGTATCACAGATCAGTTGACTATGCATTAAAAAGCTCAAGAGATAAACAGAGTACAATAGTTAATAGATGCCCCGCAAGGGAAGGAGGCAGATAGGTAGTACTCAGAAATCTGGTGACAAGAAGCAAGGTCCCAGTCATTGTAGCAGAAATTTGATATGTAGGAGAGGGACTGGGTAGAGGAAGATAGGCCTCAGACCCAATGGACACCTGGATATTTGGGAGTATACTAGAAAAGAATCTGGATAACAACAACCAAAGCAGAAATCCAGGCTAGAAGCAAGACAGGAAAACTGTTTTCAATAGCAACAGTGGGTTAGGGGCAGACTTGCAGAAGGAAGACTTGAGTACTTAAATCTGGTCCTCCCAGTTCTGGTCAAGGTGAGTTCTGGGAACTGGGAGTAATTGGCAATAATCTCAATCATGATTAGAGTTTGGGATCAGAAGCTAAAATCCAGCCTGGGTTTGCATTCAATTCTTTTTTTTTTTAAATTTTTTTTTAACATTTATTTATTATTGAGAGACAGAGAGACACAGAGCATGAGCAGGGGAGGAGCTGAGAGGTGGACAGACAGAATCGGAACCAGGCTCCAGGCTCTGAGCTGTCAGTACAGAGCCCAACATGGGGCTTGAACTCATAAACTATGAGATCATGACCCGAGCCGAAGTCGGACACTTAACTGACTGAGCCACCCAGGTGCCCCTGTGCTCAATTCTTTTCTCTCAAGTTAGGAGGATTTTTTTTTAAGGTTTGCTCAGCAATTCCTTTTACCTTTAAAAAAGTTTGGGGAAAACCACAGCAGAGTGAGGGAGATGACTTTTAGAGGTAAGTAAGTAAAAGGGCAGGTAAGTTCTAAGAAGGCATCCCAGACTAAAAACTTTGAGTACCACTCGTCTAATGTTTATAAGGTAACCTCTCCATATTCACATTTATTACGAGTGAATGAACTAAGCTTGCCTGACAAAATGTATGATCATCCAAAAAGAAAAAACATTCACCAGACTGCCAAAAAATATGGAGATTTCTCTCTGAATATAATAAATATTACAGAATTTACTGAGCAGGGGATATAGATGACTGTGCATTTATTTATTTTTTATTATAAGATTATACAAACTCATGCTACAATATTTAACTAGTGGAAACAAAAGTCAATGTGGTCTTCCTCATTTGGCCAGTATCACTTACAAGAATGTTAAAAAGCATCCTACTATATATGGTTTTAGAAACATTCTAAACGTTCACTTGCATATGCAAGTGTATGTATGTTCACACTTTCCTTACACAAATGGAATCATGACATAATGTATTGCAGTTTGTTTTCTGCAAATAGTATTTTTTCAACTTCTTTCTACGTAGGCATATATAAACCTATAGATCTACGTTATATTACCCATTTTTATGTATACTAAATTGCAGTGAACATTTGTTGCCATATTATCTATGTTCATTTATGTGACGCCTGCAGGATAAATTTCTAAAAGTGAAATTTCTGGACCAAAAGCACGTAGACTTTTATTCATAAGGCCCATAACAATAAATTGCATTTTGTGGGCTTTTTTGTTTCTATTTCACTTAACACAGTAAAATGAAAGAATATCTTCTTTTGTAAAGTGTACAAATGTTAATACTTTTAAAAGTATTCACTTTATTTATAGTATCAAACCAGGCAGTATCATAGTTAATTAACCAATATAACATCCTTACTAAGGTAGCATTCAAAATATAGTTTTGAATTCCATCTCACAACTGCAGAGAACAACAGAGAGGAAAATAGAAACACTAGTAAAGCAACATTTCCTATTCTTGAGAACACAGATTATTTACAGCCGAAAGTGGTACTCAGCTTTGAAGGTTAATGCTCTTTGTCAGTCAGAGAAAAACAACTGTCTTCACTGTATATAAGTCTATAAAAGTCTCTCTCCGTCTCTCTTAAGGGGTGGGTGTAAGGTCAAATCCAAGATACAAGATGGGAGAAGTCTTGCCACGGAAAAGCAGTTAGAAGCTAGTTCTGAATGGAGGAAAGGCAGAAGGAGTGGATGGAAGTTTGAAGGACTAAACTTGAGCCTGTTGGAAAAGTGGGGGCTGAAAGTGCCCAGGCTTAGTTAGGAGAAGCCCGGATCTGTGGCCAGAAGTGGTAGCCAGAAATGGTCCTGTCTCTTCATGGATCATATAAATGACTCTTGGTTAAAAGAGGTTTCCCTATTTTTCCCCAGCATGGAAAAGGTGGTGCCATTACTCTGGGAGTTCAGGAAAAGGGAAACGACAAAAATGTCCTTGATCGTGTATGGTAGCAAGGATCTCAGCAATGATGACAGGGACCTGAAGTAGCAGCAACAGAAGATAAATAGAAGAAAAGGCTCCTCATATGGGCCTGTACTCTTGTGACCCTAAGCTGGGCTAGGTGCTGTGCGGTCGACAGTGATAGTAGGAAGGAGAAGGTTGGCTTCAGTGACTTACCAGCAGCAGAATGTCCTAGGGTGCTGGGAGCAGGCCAAGGGTACAGAAGGAATCAAGTACCTATCATACCTGAAGCCTCTTTTGTAAGGCATGCCCCCGTGAGTGTCTCAATCTAGCATGTGCGTTGCTGGAGACACGCTATTGGCTTTGTCATCACTGGTGCAAAGTTTACCGATAGCTTTCTGTGTCTAGACTAGGGAGTTGGGAAATAAGTTTTATATGCACTATATATAAACATATACTTGTCATGAGCATGTGTTCTGTGCAATCTTTGTCAACCATGGTTTTGAGAATCTACATATGAAAAATCCAGTATTATCTATGTGATGGTTCAGGTGTGTGTTCTTAAGTAAGAGAACACAACAATAGAGTCCCCCTCTTCCGTCCTCAGTATAGCACATGATGTGAGAGAAATTTTTATAGGTAATAGAGAATCTGTTTCTTTTTTAAACAATTTTTTTAATGTGTATTCATTTTTGAGAGAGAGAGAGAGACAGAGCACGAATGGGAGAGGGGCAGAGAGAGACGGAGACATAGAATCCAAAGCAGACTCCATGCTCTGAGTTGTTAGCACAGAGTGCCATGTGGGGCTCGAACCCGGGAGCTGTGAGATCATGACCTGAGCTGAAGTAGGACGACCAACCAACTGAGCCATCCGGGTACGCCGAGAATCTGTTTCAATACCCAGAAGCTTAGGTCCAGAAACATGTGTCCTTAAGCTCTACATTTATTTATAGAAATGACTGTGGCTTATGAATGAAAGAAGGGCAATGGATAAACAAAACAAAACAAAACAACATTTAGTATTAAAAAAGTGAATAGTTTTGCCTTTTGTGGTTAATTTAGTATCATTTCTATGATGACTATTTTAACTTAATGTAACATTTTAAATTAGTTTTAATATTCAGTGTAATTATTTTTATATTATGCCAGTAATTCTCAATCTATGAAGAGTGATGGAATAAGAACCTAATAAAATTGTAAAGGCTACACAAACAAACAAACAAAACATTTAGGATCACCCAAAATCAGACTCATCATAAAGGGACAAAACTTGCTACCAGGGAAAATGGTCAGTCTGGTGTGGATTGATTGATTACTAATTATTTAAAAATGTATATAAAATGGAATATTACTCAGCAATCAAAAAGAGTGAAATCTTGTCATTTGCAACAACATGGATGGAACTGGAGTGTATTATGCTAAGTGAAATAAGTCAGTCAGAGAAAGACAAATATCATAGGATTTCACTCATATGTGGAATTTAAGAAACACAACCAATGAACATAGGGGAAGGGAAGGAAAAAAAAGATAAAAGCAGAGAGGGAGGCAAACCATAAGAGACTCTTAAATATAGAGAACAAACTTAGTGTTGCTGGAGGGGAGTTGGGAGGGGAAATGGGCTAAATGGGTGATGGGCATTAAGGAGGGCACTTGTTGGGATGAGCACTGGGTGTTATATGTAAGTGATGAAACACCAGGTTCTGCTCCTGAAACCAATGCTGCATGATATGTTAACTAACTTGAATTTAAATACATAAATTTAAAAAAATAAAATAAAATGAGTAAGTAGTTGGGATGTAACGTACCACATGGCGACAATAGCTAAAATTGGTATATTATACATGGGAAACTTGCTAAGAGTTCCCGACACAGGAATTTTTTTCTTTTTATTGTATCTGTATGAGACGATGGTTGTTAACTAAATCCATTGTGGTAATCATTTCACAGTATATATAAATCAAACCATTCTGCTGTATGCCTTAAACTTACATGGTGATGTACATCAATTATTTCTTAATAAAACTAGGGGAAAATGTGTCTTGATAATGGATTTTCACATGTGTCCCTCTCTCTGCAGCACTGGCTTTTCAGCGTGGATGTTTTACTATGACATTACCCATCAGACATTCCCTGGCTCTCCTTCCCAGGATTTACTTTTTATGGTCATATTATAGCTTTTAGAAACTAGAACCTTAGAAGACTGGGGTCTCTTTGACCTTGAGTGGCCCTCAGCTCGCCTTTTCGTTCTGCCTTGGATTTCCCCACCGAAGTAGGTTCAGACAGCCCTCCAATCAACCAGCAACAAGTTCAAATATAATTATGACAAATGCAGGGTCTGGAAACCCTGCCTGGTAATTGACTTTGAAAGAGACTTAAAGCTTCTTACAGAATCAAGCCTATTGTAATGGGGCATGTATTGTAATAGCAACTCCATAATTGTCCACTTCAGTTCAGAATTGAGAAATGCACTGTGCATTCTGAATTTGCTTTTAATAAAAATGTGTTTTTACCCACTATTCCAAAACTTATTTGATAATAAGTTTTCCAGCCTACCTAATATTGTAAAGAAATTCCAGACATTATAGTTTTCATCTCATCCAGATAAATCATAACTTACCATATTTCAGCATACAACTAACTCTCCATAAAAGTAAAGCCTACTGTATCTCCAATGTGACTGCTGTACATTCTCGTGCCCTAGAGTAGGGCTGAATAGACAAGGATTCCTCTCATTTGGACACTTTTAAAAGCATGTTCGCTCTGTCCCTATTTAAATATAAGTTCTCATTGGTGGCATGCCTAAAATGATTTTTTAATAATTTCCAAATTATTCCAGTAGCTCTTTTTCATTGTTAAGTCCTTTGTGTTCAAAGGCTGCAAAGCGGGGCGCCTGGGTGGCTCAGTCGGTTAAGCGTCCGACTTCGGCTCAGGTCATGATCTCACGGTCCGTGAGTTCGAGCCCCGCGTTGGGCTCTGTGCTGACAGCTCAGAGCCTGGAGCCCGTTTCAGATTCTGTGCCTCCCTCTCTCTCTGACCCTCCCCCATTCATGCTCTGTCTCTCTCTGTCTCAAAAATAAATAAACGTTAAAAAAATTAAAAAAAAAAAAAAAAAAAAAAAAAAAAAGGCTGCAAAGCACCTGTCGTCTTGCACAGATTTTTCTTTTTGTCTACGTAATAATCCTTAGTTTGCTCCAGATTTTTCCTTCCGAACTTGCCATGGGAGAACATTTCCAGAATCTTCAACACTTCATGAGCTCTATACCTTAGCCTTTTCCCTTTGAATACAGACATCCTTTATTAAAGGGGGCATTGTGGGGACTAGGCAAGGTTTGGGACCAGTGAAAGGTCCTGTTCTGCATCTTTCAAGGTAGGGTGGAGTGCATGGGAAATGAGATTTGTACTTACAAGATGACAAGTTTTACCTTTCTCTTTAACCTTTTCTTTATGTGCTTGTTTCATAGAGAGTGAAACACCCAGAACCCTTATAAAAAAGTATCTGTCTTGCTCAAAGGCCTGAGAAAGTATGCCACTAGGAGTGCCTCAAGGACCTTGTCATAATACAGTTCCATTTATAACACACTCCCATTCTCAAAGCTCACTGACTGTCTGGGCTCTATACTGGGACCCGTCAACAACATCCCTGTGGATGTGAACTGGTTGTAGCTTTATATATTAAAACTGCAGAGAAATAGGGCATTTTCTTTGCTGGCACTGTGTAGAAAATATCAGCTTGTTTTTGTAACTGTTGGCCTATTTATTTCACAGCCAGTCTCAGAAAATGGGCCGGCTCCTTACTACTCCCACACAATATAAGAGCTTGTTTCCAAAGAGCAGAGAAAATTGACTAAGATCCTTGGTTAGATGACAGATGGATTCTGTCGCTTTGCCAGAGACGTGAAATTACAGGTGACACCTGATATGTGATAATAAAAAGCACCCACCCAGTAATCAGCCCTTGGCCTTTATTTTTGTGATGTCATCAGCATGCAGGTGGCTTACTGGGGATCTTGAATAAAATACTGAGCATTGTCAAAGGGCTCACATGGACAATTTTTATCTCCCCATCTGTGTGATCTCCCATGTGATGAGCTTGGACTACAGCCATTTCCATCTCTGTCTTGGTTTACAAAAAGTTATCAGAAGGTTGTCTGTGGTTCTATTTATCCTACTGTGTCCTTTGTCTTGAAAAAATCTGAAGCCAATAAGAGAGTTCAAATTATATCATTAATGGTAATATCAGTACATTTAGAGCTAAATTTGTGTACTTTATAAAAATATAATCAGTAAGACATATGAAGTATAAAAAATATCCACATAGTATCAACCTGGATTTGGAATGTTCATTGTGCTCAGAAGACAAACTCCTGGCTTTATTTATTTTATAGGGTTGTTTCCTACAATTTGGTGGCATATTAAAAATACGCCTGAGGTGGGGCACCTGGGTGGCTCAGTTGGTTAAGTGTCCGGCTTCGGCTCAGGTCATGATCTTGCGGTCCATGGGTTCAAGCCCCACAAAGAGTTCTGTGCTGACAGCTGGGAGCCTGGAGCCTGCTTCAGATTCTGTGTCTCCCTTTCTCTCTGCCCCTGCCCCACCCATGCTCTGTCTCTCTCTGTCTCTCAAAAATGAATAAATGTTAAAAAAATTAAAAAATATATGCTGGAGGAAGTGGTGCTTTTCCTGTAGCACTTGGGAAGTGGGGCTATTAACCTATTATTTATTTCCACATAGTTCAACTATCTCTCTTCAGAAAATACAAGAAGTTCATTTAACTTGAGGTCTAATAATAAAGTAACAACCACACAAAATTGTTAAAAAAAAAAAAAAGATGAGTTAAGACATAAACTCAACCTCTCATATATAGTGATGTTATGAATTGTAAACAGTTTGCCTCAGGGAGCTCTCTTAATATAATTAACACTATTGGAGCCTCTGAAGCACCAAGTACAGATGCTATGTCCCTTAAGACCATCAACTGGTTTAAAGCTTATGAACCCCAGTGAGCTGGTTTATTTCATCACTCTCAATTCATCAATAAAGAAAGGGAGGTGCAGAGGTAATGCTAGGGACTCAAGTTTGCACAACTATAAATAGCAAACCCAAAATTAAACTCAAGCCTCACTGATTTCAAGGCAATGTTCCTAACCAGCATATCATACCGGTCATAAATAGCATGCAGGTACAACAAGAGAGGGTTTCAGATGTTATGTTCTAATCTCTCTTCACTAAGACATGAGTAAACCCCCTAGTCAAGGGCATTAAAGGAAATATGTTGTCCTGGTCCTTTGTTCTATTATCACCTTTCAGTTTTATCATCCACTGCTTGTCTTCTGTGCCCCATGCCAGCCCATGTCCTGCACTGAGCTGGGCAATCCTTCTATCAGTGTGATTTACAGACAGCCAAGAACTCTTAGCTTTCCACTGGTAATTGCTCAAAACCCGTATGTATTATAGAGAATTATCATTAAATCATTTATGTAGTGGCAATTACATTGTTTGTTTTCATTTCTTGTTTTATTTTCTTTTCAGAGGAAACTACTGAATAGATATGTATAAATTTTGCACTTTAAGGAATTCCACTATTCCCAATCTGCAAAACTGCTTACTTGCTATATTATGTGTGTGTGTGTGTGTGTGTGTGTGTGTGTGTGTGTGCGCGCGCGCGCGCGCGCGCGTGCGCACTTGGGTGTGGAGGGAATTTTTGAATACACAGGGTGTAGCATAAACTGCTTTGGTTTTTAGAAAGAAAAGAACAATTTCTGGACTGCATACTGCATCAGAAAATGTTCATTAAGGGGCGCCTGAGTGGCTCAGCGGGTTACGTGTCCGACTTCGGCTCAGGTCAGGATCTCATGGTTTGTGAGTTCGAGCCCTGCATCGGGCTCCGTGCTGACAGCTTGGAGCCTGGAGCCTGCTTTGGATTCTGTGTCTCCTTCTCTCTCGGCCCCTCCCCCACTTGTGCTCTGTCTCTATCAAAAATAAATAAATGTAAAAAAAAATTAGAAAATGTTCATTAATTTAAAAAGAATTCTTGCTTTGGTTATTTTTTGTTTCACGTGATTAAACATCTTACTTGGTTTAAGCAATTTATTTTTAAAAATTTACAACTTCATATGCATGCACACATATACCCCATATAAACACACATAAAACAAGGAAGTTAAATTTTTAGAATAAATTTTTATATTAAATTTAATGACTATCCAGTTTTCCTGTACATTACATGCTAATAGTTGACACATGGGATAATTTGGGCAATTTTTATTATTTTTTTAAATTTTTTTTAACGTTTATTCATTTTTTGAGAGAGAGACAGAGACAGAGAGCATGAGCACAGGCGAGGCAGTGAGAGGGTAAGACACAGAACCCAAAGCAGGCTCCAGACTCCGAGCTGTCAGCACAGAGCCTGACGCAGGGCTAGAACTCACAAGCTGTGAGATCATGACCTGAGCTGAAATCGGACTGCCAACTGACTGAGCCACCCAGGTGCCCCTGGACAATTTTCAGTTTAAGGTTAAAAATGGTACCATGTATGACATAATAATTAATACTTGAAATGCTTTTTTGGTCAATTTCTTGTACCAGCACACTGTTACAATTATGACATGGTGTCCAGGAGCCTGACATATTTGTTTGGTGGTTTGTTTGGTTGGTTATGTGTTTATATAAACAGCAATGAATTTGGACAATTCAGTTATGAGAAAAATTCAATGGACTTTTTCTCAGATTTTTTCAGAAGAATGTAAACATAAATATTTAGTATAATAATTACAATGAGAATAATTCAGAAATAATATAGAGTTGTGTTTTAATCATAGCATTTTTTTACTTCACTAGAAGCAATATACTATTACATTTTATTTTTTTCTCTATGAAACCATTCGTGCTTAATAAATCTGGCATAGAGTCACCTAGGTGGCTTAGTTTGTTGAGCATCCAACTCTTGATTTCTGCTCAGGTTATGATCCCAGGGTCATGGGATCAAGCCCTGCATCAGGCTCCATGCTGAGCATGGAAATTGCTTAAGATTCTCTCTCTCTCTCTCTGTCTCCCTCCGCCCTTCTTCCACCCACTCCTCTCTAAAGTAAAAAAAAAAAAAATCTGGCATAGAGATATTGAATGTAATGTGAGAATTGTAGGATTCCATAATTGCCCCATGGTGGATTTGGGGTTATACACCAATAGCAACTTCTCAAATGAGTTTTTATATATATATATATATATATATATATATATATATATACACACACACACACACACACACACACACACACACACACCAAATAGCCTCATATTCTCCATCTTCAAAATGAAGCTTTTGTATATTGTAATGTCGTTTTGTCCCAAAGTCTAACATTGAACCCATAAAAGGAGGACTTTCAGTTATGAAACATGAAATGTGTGAATCAAATGATACACCAGTAAATAAACCACAAGTGAACCATATGAAGAAATCCAAATTTCTGAAAATCCAAGTAAATGCTAACATTAGGCATAGAAATAATCAAATATGTAAGGGAGGGGCTATTTCATCTAGAGAAAGAATTGTGGTGATATATGTTTTGGCAAAGAAACCCAACATTTTCAAGTAGATGAAAGAAATTAAAAATTGAGAATCTTCTAAATAGAACTTCTATACGTAAATATGTCATTTTCCCCAGAGTGACATGGTAGATATCTGTACAAACATGACCAATAGATTCTCATCAGAATCCCAGAAATTCTTCTATAAGGTTTATTGGAATGAGACATGATGTAATGTTGGCTAAGCATGAGATCTGATTTCCTATCTATGTAACTTTCACAAATGGACTCTTATGAGCACATTATATAATTTCCTAATGATTTTTCTTATCAGTTTGGTAAGTCATGCAACAGTTCCTAAAATACAAATCAGTACACTTCATGCAGACTGCCTTGATTCTGATTCGCACAATCCTAAATAAGAAAAAACTAAGTCATGGGTGAGACTCTCTCAGGGGTGAGACTGTGTTGGCTTAACTGCAAATGTATTCTTTAGTCCAGTTATATATATATCTTAGTAAATTTCAGCATCATCTCCTACTGTAAGATTTGCGAAATTGCCAATTGATCAGAATCTCTACTGAGTGGCTATTGATTCATGTCTAAATTATTTCAAACATTTTAATGGTTAAATTTCAAATCATCAAAATGAGTGAAGAGAATAGAAATAGATAAAAGTACATTTTACTTAATTTTGACATGTAGGTTCTCTAAATAAACAAGGCTCCAACTTTTAAAATGTAATACATGAATTAAACAGTACAATACAGATAGAATAACCTACTTTAGAAAAACTCTTAAGAGAAACAAATATGTGCTTTTTCTTAGAAAATTGAAGTCTGATTTAAGACACTGGATTTTTAAATTCATATTTGGTAATTGTTTCTGCTGGAGTAATGAAACTAGAAAATTAACAGGAAAATATTCCTAGAAAAAGATAAAAAGTATATTATATGATCTTATTTTACCTTACTCTTTTTACATTTGTGTGGAATATGAAGTTTATGCAAAAATATCTTATTTTGCTCATTAAAACTATGTGAATTCTTCTGCCTTTTATTAGTACCATGTATCTCTTTGTTCTACAGATGACTCCTAAAAATCCATATCCTCCATAAATCCATCCTAGATTGATCAGAAAGAGATTAATGATTTCTACTGGACCCAGTTTATCTCAACCTTGAAGTCCAAGTCCTATTCCCCTTGTTCTTCAACCCCCAACAAGAAATTTATACTTGATTTCTTTGTAGTTTTTAAATGACCAGAACAGGGGCGCCAGGGTGGCTCAGTCAGTTGAATGTCCAACTTTGGCTCAGGTCATGGTCTCAAAGTTTGTGGGTTCAAGCCCCTTGTCGGGTTCTGTGCTGATTACTCAGAGCCTGGAGTGTGCTTTGGATCCTGTGTCTCCCTCTCTCTCTGCCCCTCTCCTGTTCGTGTCCTGTCTCTCTCTGTCTCTCAAAAATGAATAAATGTTAAAAAAAAATTAAATGACCAAAACGTAGTGCAAATAATTTTACTTTCTCTGTATGTGTCTCTGCAACCTTCTTATTCTGTGTATAAACCTTTTTCCTTCATTTTTCTGTGTCACTGTAACTTGATTCAGATTCTAAATCTCTAAAAGATAAAAATCCTTAGAAAGCAGAGCTGCAGCATCATGCAACAAAACTCCATCTAGTCCTGCACAAAACATTGAACTCCTACTCTATCAGAAATTGATCAAGAAGTTAGGAACATAAAAACTAATGGGATATAATGCTTGCCCTTAAGATATTTATTTTAACAGAAACAGGGAAACTGCATAAACAACTGTGTATTAGCTTTTACTAAATAATGCTGCAGTTACAGAACTCTCAAAATCTCGGTATCTTACTGTATTTCTCACATTAAATATTAACTGTTGTACTTAGGGGTTGGCTTTGGCTTTGTGCCACATCTTTTTCAGTCCAGAATTAAGACCGAAAGAGAAGCCCCTATTTGACACGTGCCATTCTTTTAACATATAAATGGGGGGAAATGTCTTCTTTGTGATATATGGAAACTCTCTTCAAATTCTATTGACCAAAGCAAGTCATATGGCCAAACTTGGTGTCAACAGAGCAAGAGAATATATACTTCCCATAGTAAGTGCCTGTGAACTACAGGGCAATGAGTAATGATAAAGAACTCTCTTTATATAGTAGAAAACAAAACACCGGAAACAGCAATATAATTTATCATGAATTAACTACATAGTAATATGAGTAAATATGAAATATGTTCAGATCACATAAATAGGATCATCTGAAAACAGCATTTGGCAGCAACAGAGGCAGAAGTGCTTGTGCTGAGTCTTGCAGGTTAAACAGGAGTTTGCCGGGGTGATAAGTTGGGAAGGTATTCTAGGCTGAGCATAAAGATGTGCATTTGCAAAGACATAAAGGAAGGAATGAGTTTATCTTGCTCAGGAAATGGCGAGCTGTTTAGCATAGTTGTGAGATCAGTTTGTGGTAATAGTCATTTGAGGTTAAATGCAATTTAAGAAATTTTGACGTTACATCCTAAGAAATAGACTGACCATGAACGTTGATTCTTAGCAGAGGAGTATCCCTATAAAATCAGTTTGGGACAAGTCACTAAATACCTTGGGCTCCTGGATTTTCAAAGTGGAAAATGGGATCTGGGGGTCAAAATATATGTCAGATTCTTTCCAGACCTTAAGTGTTATACTTCTATAGTCTTTAAATCATGATTCAATTTAAGATGATTTTCAAAACATTTTAAGATTTTGCTTTCAAAATTTGGATTTCCAAAATCTCAAACATGAAGCAAATTTTTTTTCTCATATAAGGGATCCATAATAATTATTTTAAAACTATTTACATTCAATTAAAAAACAATAAAAAACTATTTACATGCCTTGATATATAGTTAGAAATCCAAAAGACAGAGAAGAGAATTTAGAATAATTATATTTTAAATTGTACTAAGTCATCTGTAAACAAAATATATTGAAGGAATAAAATCCATTCAGCATAAATTTCTTCATATAGCACACCTATGTTCTTCAGTTTTTATTTTATACACAGTGAAACATTTTATTTTTTCTTCTAAATAGTGAGTGAATATACAATGAGATATGTGAAATATAAGTGAAAAATTAAATTAGGTAAATGAATTCAAGATTGACTAGCTTATATTGGTAACAAATAATCCTCAAAAGTAAGTACTTTACAATATCAAAGATTTATTTTTAGCTCATGCAAAGACCATCTCAAGTCCATGTAACTCTCAAGGGTAGTCATTCCCATGAGTTAGCACATCATTCCAGGTAGCTTTAAACTTCTGAAACCTGTTATTAACACATTTTCTTTCATTATCACCTTAACAGGGTGAAGCTTGAACAAGGGAGTGGAATATCAGCAATTAAATGCTTCTTCCCCGAAGTGACATATGTCATTTCTGCCAACCATATATCTACTCACATTTCACTGTACAAAGGAAGTCGTATGGTCTTTCCTGACTTCAAGGAGATGGGGACACGCTATGCTCCTGGTGTGCACAAAGACAGAGATGATGGATTGCTGCTGGAGAACAGCAGCAATACCCACCATCCAATGTAGAGCAAGCAAGAAATTAACATTTGTTTGCTGTCTACCATGGGCAAGAACTGTTAGGACCTTTCTCATTTGTTAACTTAGAGATGCTCACAAAAACTTACTGGTATATTACAGTGTCTCCATTTTGTGAAAGCCAACAGACAAGCCAAAAAACCCAGACCTGCCCCCAAAAGATAGAGGGAACTTAACTCACGAATTTTTATTCCAAGACCTTTGCTTTGGACACAAACATGCTGCCTTCGAATGTCTTCACAAGCTTAGAATCAATTAATAAATATTCTTATGTTTATCACTTAAGAAGTCAAGTAGAAATTGTGTCTTACGGTTATAATTTTTCTCTTTTCTTGAAAACAAGATTTAGGAAAACATTATATTAAAGTAGTTGTGTATCACAATTGCTTGATTCACGTGGAATTGAGGAAATCTCCATATTCATGCTAACTTTTTGAGTGTTCTGAATCCGCTCTTTCAGAAGTTATAAACATCTGACTTACTGGCTACAAATTCATCTTTTTTGTGTTTCATCCATCAATGGCCTTGGGAATTAAAAATGGAGCCCAGTTCAGCATAAAATGTGAATCTAGTTACATGAGCCTTTTTTTAAGCTCAATGATAAGTAAAGAGCATTCATACCCATTGAATATCTTATCTCAGTGTTTCAATGCAGTTAGGATGATGGTCTTGCAAGAGAGATTATTCAACATGGTCTATAGATTTTATTTTTAAGTTTAAAAAGTAACCTGCACTGTGGCAAGGATAATGGTTTCTATATACTCTTGAAGGCAGTCAGTAGCTCTATAAAAGGGCCATGGAATGCATTGCCCCTTTCTTCCCAAAATGACTATTATAATTTTTTAAAAACCTGAATTGACAATGGATTTAGTTTGCATATATTAATATTCACCCAAATTGTCTATTTTGGATATTAAATAAATAATATAGGACTTGTGCATATGAAACAAGCTCTGAGTTGCTGAAATTCTTGAATAAGTTCCACTGACTATACCTCCCTTTCTCTGCATCAGACTATGTCTAGTAGATGTGAAGAAGGAAAGACCATGCAAAGCTCTTCTCCTACCATAAAAATGCTATTTCTTTATTTTAAAAACTTGGAAGATAACTTATTTGAATAAAAAATAATAAGATTAATGATTTCTAATTGTTTCTTAAGCATTGGTCTTCTACATATGTTTTGAATAAATATGTTATAAAACAAAAACGTTCTGGTTAAGCATAATTAATATACAAAATTGTGAAAGAGGTCAAAACAGATAAAGAATATTTAAGGCAGCAAATACTTGTAAGGAGGTTTAGCAAATTCAGGTTTAGATAGTGTTGACAATTCATAATGATATATGGAATTCAAGCCCAATATTTGATATGATGCACAGAACGCAACACATATACCCATTGAAATCAGAGGATTAAGCCTCTCATCACAGACTACTAAAGACTTAATGAATTAATAAATTAAAATAACACAAAATTAATCCAGATATTTTAATAAAAAATATTATTCAAAAGATATTGATGTATACTAAGAAATTCACTAATTGTTCTCTTTGAATCGTTGGACTGCTTATATTGCCATCACTTATTGTGTGTTGAACAGTTACCGGGCATGATTTCTAACCTCCCCCATCAACTCTGGAAGTTACCTATTACTATCCTCACTTATGAATATTATTTAGCTGAGACTCAGAAATGTGAGTTGGCATGCACGAAGTCACTGGTGAAGCAGAGATCCAAACCTACTTCTAGGTGATTCTAATGTTCTGGTGTTTTCTGAAACATCAAGTCTGTTACAGATAATGGCACCCAAATTATCCAAGTAATGTGAGCCAGTCACTTCTGATATATTTTAGAGCCTCCCATTCTTAGTTTTGTTTTTCTCTCTACAAATCTCTTGCACCTGTCCTCTTTTATCAATTGACATTTATTCTAACCTAAATTAGATCATCATTACATTTTGCTTTAATTTCTTTAGTTATTTCAGTCATCTACATACATTAAACATTTAACAATTTATGTTATATACTGGAGGTAAAAAGATAATAAAGTATTTTCTTTTTTTTTAATTTTTTTTTAACGTTTATTTATTTTTGAGACAGAGAGAGACAGAACATGAACAGGGGAGGGGCAGAGAGAGAGGGAGACACAGAATCTGAAACAGGCTCCAGGCTCTGAGCTGTCAGCACAGAGCCCAATGCGGGGCTCGAACTCACGGACCGTGAGATCCTGACCTGAGCCGAAGTCGGACGCTTAACCGACCGAGCCACCCAGGTGACCCTAATAAAGTATTTTCAAAACTAACGCAAAATTCTTTGATATTCCTCCCTTAGGAAGTGGGGTCTGTGTCCCCTCTCCTTGATTTTCGGCTTTGTAACTGCTTGACCAATAGAGTGTAGTAGAAGTCATTTTGTGTGTGTTAGGGCCCAGGGCTCAAGAAACTGGAAGCTTCTACTTCCTGTCTGATGTGAGAAAGCTCAGGTCACATGAGCTTTTGTCTCAGTCCTAGCTAAAGTCTCATGTCAATGTATCAACCACCAGATATGTGAATGAAAAAGACTTTGTAATGACCCAGCCCCATGCACCAATCAAGAACTGTCTGGGTGAACACAGACACAGTCAACCTCCAGAACGCTGAGAGAAAATAGTAAAGCAATTGTTATTTTAAGGTACTGAGATTCAAGGTGACCTGTAAATAAAAACCAAAGCCTTATCAACAGTCTAGTGAAAAATGAAGACAAGAAAAATAACAGAAATGAAATGGTGAATTTTTTATTCATCCAAAAAACCTGAAGAGAAAGTTCAGTATTTGGGAGAAATACACGGATTAGATGGGTAGATATTTGAAGTAGGCATATTTTGAGGTAGGTATGTTTTGATCACATTGTTCAGGGATCAGGGGTTTGTCGTATGAGTTGCCAGGAGCCCTTCTGAGGTCCCATCCATGGCTACTAACACCATTTCCAAAACCGGTTTCATTCTCTTAAGCCATTTTCACTTCTTTTTTTTCCTGATTATTTCCTTAGTTTCAAAGACATTCCTACTCAGAAGAGACTGAAGTATCTGCTGTCTCTAGGTATTTTAATTCTCTTAGGCTAATGATACGATGGACAGGAGAAGGAGGTGGGGAATTCTAAGAATGAAACCAGGTGCCACCGCAGGAGAGGTCAATGCCAGTGGAATTTCGTCAGGCTGAATTGTATCTTTGGGAGGGGGGGGGGGGGAGGATGGCACATTCTTTCAGGAATTTTCAAAATATCGCAATATTGATTTCTAATACCTTTGAGGAAGTATTTGTTCTCTTAACTAAAATGGTCTTCTATAATATTGCTGTTTCCAGAAAAAGGAGATTTGTGCCAATGAAAAACACAGAAAACAGTATTATGTGTTCATATGTAATTTCCAAAAACTCTGAATCAGAAATTCAACATTTTTTTTGGTCTAATTTCTGTGTCCCATCCAGACTGCTTTGCTGATTCAAAAAAAAAGAAAGAAAGGAAAAATCACAGTGTATATCAGATGAGCAACTCATTTCCCCGGCATGTCAAACAACAGAAGATCTGCTTTTCTAGAAAGCTCTAGGTTGTTGTTTTTTTTTTTTTAATTATTTTAATGATTGGTTATTCTTGTTGCAAGTAAAAACACCCTGCATAAAATATATTAAATAATAGATGTTTAATTACATTTTAAATTAAATGTAAATTTTGAAAATATTAACAAATTGGTAATTGCAGGTTGTTTCACAATTGTGCTGAGGCAATTAGAAACATGCCATAGTCACATATTCATAAGGAAGGCACACAGTGCAAAGAGCTGAAACTATTTAAAAAATTCAAAGTAATAGTTTATGTAATTATATTGAATCAGAGAAGCCCTGTTACTTTGTTCATGGCTGGGGAAGAGACCTTATGTAAGACTGAAATGAAACATTATTACCGTCTCACTTACTCGTCTTGGAATTGGTTTAGTGATTACTTCAACATCGACATCAGTGAAAAACATTTGACATCTGGCCTAGAAAATCAGACAGTAGACCATAGAGACTTTGATTAAAAAACTTCATGTAATTTTCTCCAATCAGTAGCTCGGCCTGTTCTTTTATCAGAGTGAAGGTTGCTCTCATCACCTGCAAATTTATACTAAAGCTTTAAACAAACAAGCATAAAACTTTTACACGAAAATCCCCTCCTGAAGGAATACTTCCAGAGGAACCTGATGATTAGCTGTGCTGATGATTTGATCTCTTCAGCGTGAGACAAGCCTGGAATCTTTTGTATAATTTTTTTATTCGAGTTGTGTGTATGCATGTATAAGTGTGTGTCTGGCCTTCATCTCATAAAGCATTTGGGGGAAAACTCTACATAAGCTGCTATTGCTTGCTGGAAAAAAAAGACAGCTTCTTTCACATCATCTGTGTGCCAGGCACTATTCTGAAGTCAGAAATCATGCAAGCCACTAGGGTTCTGTATGTTTAACCTCCTATAGAGCAGAGCCATTCCCATTACTGAGAAGAATGAACCCTTAGCGACACAACAATAGAGATCCTGAAATGAACTGCACTGCAGTATCGCCATGAATTAAAGTCTCCATCAGAGGCTGTGGCTCTTGGCATCAGCGAGCAAGGGCTTCGATGAAGTCGAGCAAGGAACTCTGCAGTAATGAGCCATCCTGCTGCCTTTTCTCTTTGAAGACAATTTATATGATGAAACTTGATAATTAACTTATGTCCAACAAACTAAATCCAATATATCTGTTTTCAGGTCAGAGGCAGTAGCTGTAGTCTCTCGGAATATGCTACCCCATCTACCAGTTCCCTGACAAGGAGACAGTCCCTGCTAATACAGTGTCACAGTAAATTTACTTATCTCTTAAGAACAACGAGGTGTGCTGTAAAATATGTGTGTACTATCAAAACATTCATAATAAAATCCTAATAAAATTAGAAAGTTGGAATAAAAGGAAATCACAGTCTTCAATTGTATGTCTTGAAATTACCTTCAATAATGGCTGATAGGTTATGTATGTGGTGACAATTACACACACACACACACACACACACACACACACACACACACAGCTTCAGCCCATGAGCACACAGAATTGGTTTCCCAGGTTCAGTTTCCAAGGAAGGAAGACAGTATGATGAAGTAAAAACCAACTTTCCCCAATTCTACAACTTTATCTTTCATGGTTTACAAATTGTCATTGCACTGTTATACCCTGGAGAGTATGAAATCTACTCAATGATTAGAGACACAGTCCAAAAAAAAGCATTTCCTTCTTGATACTACCTGAAATAGCAAAGTAAAAAAACATAGAAGGTGAAAAAAGGAAACACTTGGATCATTTTTCAAAATGTCAATGTTTTATTTAAACCTGCCTGGGGCTGATCTTTGCACTCAATCCATGTACATGGCATGGTATTGGAATTACAACTCTCGGATGGAAAGAAATAAGAAGTACAAGGCAGATTTTGCATCACAAGTTGTGACTATTTCTTGATATGTGCTTACAACAGTCATTTATTGGTCCATTGGCCTACGTCCTCATGAAATCAGATTGCATTTTTGGAAATCAGGCAGAGAAATAAAATCTGCTCTCAGAGATGGATATCTGTTGGGAAACACTTTCATTATGTGACTGCTACAAGAGGTATTCTGCTGGAAAAAAGTGATTTGTTCCATGGAAAAATGCATCTAGAGGAAATTGATATTTAGTTACTCATATCAACCATGCTTATAAAAAAAAGAGATTCTACGTTTTTATCTTTTAAAAACATTACATTATTAATCTTGCCAGATGTATTTATTTGTAAAATGACATACCACAGGAAGCTCAAAGCCACTTCTCACAAATTCTGCCTTTTAAACACAAAATTATTGCTGATAAACTATTTAACCTTTTTTTTTTTTTTTTTTAACAACTCCAGGTTAACCTATTAATGCCTTAACAGTGGACATATTTCTAAGATAACTTTAGGTAATTTTCTTAAAATTATTTCCTTAATTTTTAATAAATTTCTTAAAGTTATTTTTAATGTTTATTTATTTATTTTTAAGAGAGAAAGAGATAGTGGGGGAGGAGCAGAGAGAGATAGAGAGAGAATCCCAAGCAGGCTCCACAGTGTCAGCATGGAGCCCGTGGGGGTCTAGACCTCACGAACTGTGAGATCATGACCTGAGCTGAAATCAAGGCACCCCAAAATGATTCCTTTCCTAATTAAAGTCATGGTTTTTATCAAAGTAATAAAGTGAATAATGGTTGGCCTCATACGGTGTGTTGGAGGAAGACTTAAACCATCTTCTCAAAGGTGAACTGGTATCACCACAACCTGAAGTTCTGCAAAGATCTTAATTCTAAATCCCTATTTTTATAAGTAATCACCTGAAATATACTGTTGCAGGTGACAGGGCTCAAAGTGAGAAGTCCTTTTACTATATTTGCCAGTCTCGTGTCTACCTTTAACTGAAATGCCTTGTAAATTATACATTCAATAGTTTATGAGGGGCGCCTGGGTTGGTCAGTCGGGTAAGCATTTGACTCTTGATTGTACTTCAGATCATGATCTCATGATTTGTGAGCCCCATGTGGGGGCACCGTGCTGACCACATGGAGCCTGCTTGGCTTTCACTCTCTCACTCTGTCTCTGCCCCTCCCCCACTCAAGCTCGCTCTCTCTCTTTCTCTCTCTCAAAATAAATAAACTTAAAAAAAATAGTTCATGAGTCCTTAGACCTAGACCTTAGACCTAGACAAGTATTTTACATCATGCTTTTCCATTGTCTATGTAACCAAATGCATAATTTATGAAATCTCATGGTGTATGAAGATACTGAATCCTACTCCCTGTTATTTAAAACTATTCACATAAAAATATATATGTTTTATTAAAAGAAGTTAAATTTAAAAAGCAATTTCTGTCTAGCATATAAAGTTCCATGAGGGCAGTGATCTTTGTTTGCTTCTCAAATGCATCCTAAGCACCTAAAACAATGTTATATATATATATATATATATATATATATATATATATATATATATATATAGGTGCTCAATAAATATTTGTTCAATGAATGAATTGTGAAAAAGACAAACAACACTACCTATAAAACAGGTCCTTGAAATGATATTGGCTTACCACTTTAAGGTGACTGTGGAATAATGATTAGTGAAGAATAATCTTTAATTTTGCCTTTGATCCCTTGGGGGCAGGCTAAATCCATGACTGCTAGCTGTTTATTTCTGAGAACTGTGGACTATATAAATAAACAACCAAAATCTTTGGAAAGCCTTACCACATAAAAAATATCAAAGTGTGCTAAATTTTGTGGTAGAGAAAACTGGAGAAAATGAGAATTTAGAGAAAGGTAAGTCCACTGAACCTGGAGAAATCATTTATTTAACAAGAGCTCATGTTTACTTAGTACCTATCAAGGGCCAGATTCTGAATGGGATGAGCACAGGGGTAGAGGCACATGTGCAAAGCTATAATCACAATGCTGTCCCTACTCTAGTAGTGTTATGGTTACAACTAACTCACTTAGGGAATCAGAGAAGGCCATACAGACAAGCTGACATTTGAGGAGACAGACCAGTGAACCATAAAGAGGAAATGAGCCCAAATGAGCAGGACATTTAGAATAACAACATTCCTTGAACCTGAAAACCAGTAAATATTTCAGAGAAGCAGCATTGAGACTCTGAAAAATTTATGTTTGAGTAAAAGAAACTGTGCATTAATTAGGACAATTTAGGGTTAAAAAGAAACCCCAAAATATAGTTACTTAAACAAGATAAAAGTTTGTTCCTCTTATGTAACAACCCAAGCGTAAGCAATTGAGGGCTGATATGGACATCTCAGTGTGCAGAACCAGGTTCCTTCTATCTAGTTGATCAGCCATACCCAGTGCATGACTTTCATCTCACGTTTTAAGATAGCTGCTTCAGTTCCTGCCATTACATCTGCATTCCAGTCAGTAGAAAGAAAAAAGGGGAAGTAGAAAGCATACTTCTCCACAGCATACCCCAATTTTCTCTATTCATCCTAATTTCTTATTCTGCCAAGCAAAACCATCTCTACTCCCCATCTTCCTGTTCCTGATTCATATCATTTTATATCCTTCAGGACAAGGACAAAACCCTGGAAGTTTAAATACCAGTATGGGCTCAGAAAACTAGGAGCTGGAACTCTTGACTCACTTTCAGATTTTTGTAGGTTTCTTCTTTCACATCACCTTCTCTGGAGGAATGGGATGAGAACCGTGCATAAGGAGAAGATCCTTGGTTGAAAGATGCTAAGTGAGGATGATTATTATTTATGAAGAGATGTCCTAATTATGACCAACCTCTGCAGTTCCGTTATGGCTAGGAAGGTGATTCCTGATAAGTGCAATCAACTCCGCCCCCTTTAAGTACAGTCACGCAGGAGGGTGTGAGTGTAGCAGGGCACAAGGAAATCTTCCTATGGCACGTGTGATGTTAGCAGGCTGTGGTTGACTGACAAAATCCTGTTAACAATAGACATTTGATATACCAGTATAGCTCAGCTGGGGAAGATCTCTCCTCTTGCCTGCCTTGCACTGCATCGAAAATCACCAGTGAAATTCTGATTCCAGGATCTTGATTATTGGAGATGATGCGTGAAAAAGCAAGACACAACGTGACTTACACACACCGGGCTGGACTTTCAGTAGGGGAGATTCAAACCAGAATTGATTTGTCTACTCAGAATGTCTGTGAGGTAGATGTCAGGAATTGAAAATGAATAGGAATTTCCTAATGACATTGACACCTTTGTTCTTCAGGTATTTCCTTTGCATGTCCTGAAATAAAAAGGGAGCCTCTAGATAGATTCGTTCCAGGGGGTAGAGCTTAAGGGACCTATTCTCAAAACCAGGCACATTGTAGTAGAACCTCTTGCTACCTCTTGCTACTCAGCTTAGCGTCTTTTTAAATAACGACCTCATCCTGGAGAAGAAACAGAATGGAAATTTCTCCAGTTTTCAAACTACGTAAAAAATCACATGAATATCTTTCTGTAAAACAAAAGGTGAGCAGACTTATCTGATATATTTTTCCTTCTTCTCCTCAAAACAGACTTGCTCACAGAAACATTAAAAAACATATAAATTATACATCAAAAAAGAATGCTGCCTTACCCTGACTCCAGTTAAGAAGTAGTCACACATCTTAACAATGCAGAGTCAACATCTCTACTAGAAGTCAGCTTATGTTCTAGTTAACGATATAATTTAAGATCGAATTCTATAAATTATGGACAGGAAAATTACAAATTGAATTGAAATATTCATTTAGTAATTATTATTATAATAATACTAGTTATTATAATAATTATTAATATAATAATACTGAAATGCCCTTCTCAGTTCAGTGCATGCCATTCACATCACTGACTTGGTTTTCTCTTTTTCTCAGGTTCTTACTCTTCTTTGTAAAAAAATGTTTTTTAATGTTTATTTATTTTTGAGAGAGAGAGAGAGTGCAAGAAGGGGGGAAGGGGAGGCAGAGAGAGACAGAGACACAGAATCTGAAGCAGGGTCCAGGCTCTTGGCTGTGGGCTGTCAGCACTCAAACTGCAGGGCTCAAACTCACAAACCATGAGATCACGACCTGAGCTGAAGTCGGATGCTTAACCGACTGAGCCACCCAGGCGCCCCATGGTTCTTACTCTTCTTTAGCTATATTTCTCCCTTTATCTTTCTTAAAGACTCTTCTTCTTCCTATTCCTTTTTGTTTTTTGTTTTTGTTTCTGTACTCATTTATCTGTTTATTGAGCATCTATTTTATACCATCGTTACAGGCTCTCTTGCTTTCTTTCTTCCTCCCAATCTGTCTCTCCCTCCAAAATTATATATTTTTTTAAAAGTTTGTTTATTTTGATAGAGAGAGTGAGAGAGCAGGAAATGGGCAGAGAGAGAGGGAGAGATAGAGAATCCCAAGCAGGCTCTGCACTATCAGTGTGGAGCCTGACGTGGGGTTTAAACCCATGAACCAGGACATCATGATCTGGGCTGAAATTGAGAGTCAGATATTTAACCAACTGAGCTACCCAGGTGCCCCTAAAATTGGATCTACTAAGTCTTTCCTCTTCTACATTATCTCATGCACCCTCCCTCCCAAAATGTACACGCACATTCACACACAGAGTTTGTCACACACAATCACACACATCCTTCCTTTTGTTAGTATCATGGCTCAATTAGCACCAGAACAAGATATAGTGGAGATAGTTGAGATCTGGATAAATAATCAGACCTACTATAGCTGGTGATAGAAAACAACAGACAACCATCAGGACAGCTGGGTGGAGAAGACTGTTTGGGGAGCCCAAAAAGCAGACACTGACAATCAGAGAGTTCTGGCAAAAGTCATAGCCAATGGTGATTCACACTCAGAAATATACATGAGACCCAACCACATGCATCTATTACTTTACTCTCTCTGTTACTCTCTGGGAAAAGTATCAGTAAAAGAGCCCAATTTGGGGGAAATCTATTTCTTCTGCAGGAATCAACTCAAGCATGAAAGCAGATGAAAGAGACCCAGATACATAAATTGGGTCATTAGGGCCAGGGGGATGGATCCAGCTAGTCCAAGCATGCTTGGTTGCCAAGCTCTTGGCTTTCTCCTACCTCTGAGCCTGAGAACAGTAAAAATCTCAGTCATGGGCAGTCATAGGTGGGTCTCAGTTGTCCCTGCACAGGGACCACAAGGGTGCTTTATTAGAGTGGGCGGCCACCAGCACACCTCTCGTTTCTACTTATATTCCTGCCACTTTCTAGTCCCAGGGCATGTCAGCTTGTTGCTTCTGTAGTGGCCGTCTAGAAGTCTGAACTTGAAGTTATATATTCAAAGAGGAGATGCTTATGAAAGGAGATTCTGAACAAGGGTAAAGGCTATGTCTTGAAACCTTGAATTACCAAATACTTAAAACCATTATAACCTAAACGTCATAAAGGAACTATTTTCATAAAGCAGTGGGCTTTATCTTTATGAGATTTATAGGCTGACAGTGATGAATAAAGAAGTACTGATTTGTGTAGACACAGGGACCTTGGGTGGTTTCCAAACCTCACTTATAACTAAATTAATATATGCAATACACATTTGAGTAGAAAATACACTGTCTTTAAATGTTAGAAATATCTGTTTTCTTTAAGTGTCCACTTTGTCTCTTTGAATCACCTTGACCAACCATACACATGCATGCAAAGAATGTGAAGAAACTGAACTGAGGGTGTCAGTCTCTTCTCTCTAAAATTTGCCCAGCCATTGGCTATTGTACTTCCCACTCACAATACCCCCAGCCATCATTTCCCCCTTGGCTCTTTGACTCCTGTTTGACTTTAAAACATGGTTCCTGGTTTTCATTTCAAGTCTCTAGTTCTGATGATCCATTCATGCATAATTCTGGTCTAGTCTTGGCCAGAAGTCTCTACTCTCTTTTGTCTACACATTGTGATATTGGGAAAGACACATTCCCATTCTTCTTGGCCTTGACTTTTCAGTATAAATTTCCTTGGTTCTCTTCCTGTCATCCTTGATATGAAAACAATCTTCAAAAATACTTTAATCATGATAATAAGACGTTCCTTTACTAAAAATAACCACTCTGGGTGTGAGGGCACAGTAACAATTAGAAAAAGAAAAACGTTAAATGTAGGCAGTGGAAAAGAACAACTAAAGACTAATGATAATTTTTTACATAAAATAAGTAACACTGTGTTCTTATGGTATGATAATATAATGAACTAGTATCCAAATACATTTAATATGCTTAAATACCACAATAATACTTATGATTATATAGATAGAAGTACAATTTGAGAATGTTACATTTTATTCCTTACTCTTTTCTCCCATATATTGCTGGTGCTATAGCAACTTTATAAAATTTTCTTATGAAGGTAAACAATTACTTACCATATGACCCAATAATCTCACTGCTAGGTATTTAGTCCAGATAAATGAAAACATGTCCACACAAAGATGTCTATGTACAAATTAACAGAAGCTTTTTTGCCATAGTCCCAAACTGGAAATAACTCATAAGTTTACCAACTGATGAATGGATACAAACATTGTGCTACATCAATGTAATAGAATACTACGTGCTTAGAATACTAAGCAATAAAAAGCGACAAACTACTGACATATGCAACAACATGGATGAGCATCAAAATTATTTTGCTAAGTAGAAGAAGTCAGCAAGGCTTTATACCATATGACCATTTATATGTCATTTTCAAAATATTAGCTGTATCTATACATTTTAGTATCATAGAGCTTCTGATATCAATTCTGCTGAAAAAATTATGGAAAGTGAAGCTTATAATAAATACAAACATTTATTAAGACCAAAATGTGGCAAGTCAACATAATACACAATACCCTTTTAATCTTAGGAAAAGAATATTAAAAATGGAAGGGATCTTAATAATCAGCTTGTCCAGTGCCCACATTTTATAATTCAGGAAATAACTGCATATAAATATCTATAGATATACTTTCAGCTGTGTATTTGCAAATATTGTTACTTTAGGGTATAGACTTTGATAAAATAAATGCTCAGCTTTTATTCATGAAACAACTTTTAAAGTGGGTTTTCAGTATTTTATTTTTGAAGATGATCCTAATTTCACTTGTGGTTGCAAATATTAACTTGGAAGCACAGATTCTGTGTGTGATACAATTAATGAAAACCCAACAGGACTTGCTAGAGATCTAAGTTATTCTTGACATCATAGGGGTGGTATAGTATTCTATATCTGGTTCCTGTACTGGCACATAGTAAGTACTCAGTAAATGGTTGCTAAGTGACTGAATGGATCACAAATCTATTGCTTAACAATTTCACAGCATAGTTTTTCACACCTAAGCTAATTTTGCTAATGGAAAATTTGCTTGGATTCAATACATCTTGGTTTCACTTCTGCCTTTGTCTCTAATTATTTGTATCATGTGAAATAGCATTTACAAGTCAGTGGCCTCACCCACAAATGGTAATGAGAATCCTTGTCTTCACTAAAATACATTTGGCAATGGAAAATATAATATGATTTAGTTAGAAGCAGTTTGGTGGTATTTTGTGTTCTTATAAGGCATGTGACCTATTTAATGTTTACTAGTAGTAACTAGTTAGAAAACTAATCACTAAGATTTCTTCTAACTCCATGAGTTTATATAAAATCTTGAAATTCACGCATAAGAAGTGTTTTGATATTGAGAAAATAAAAATTTACTGATTTAAATATAAATATCAACACTACTATAACTATGTTACAAATATGAATACATGTTATTTTTATATTTTTAATTCACAAAATGCTTTACTAGGTGAATTTGAAGATGAGTTTGAATTTAATAAACACATTAAATCATTGTTGCACTATATGTTAATTTGGATGTAAATTAAAAAACAAAAAATAAGACAAGTTAATAAAAAAATAAAATAAAATAAAAGCCCCCCCCCCAAATAAACACATTAATTCATGATGACTGAAGATTCCCAGAACTAAACAGGGAAGGGATATCAACCTAATATCTAACTTGAGTGTGGAATAGAAAAAATTCTAGAATGGGATTCCAGTGGCTAAGATACAGTGCAACTAGCTTCTGAGCCACACACTATCAAAGGAATAATTTACTTTGAGTTTAAACCAAATTATACTGAACTCTTGGGAAGTCTTCATCTATCTTCATACATTCTTACCTTACTTGTCTGTGCTTCCTGTCCCTCCTTCAGATTAATATGGTGAAATATAGAAATACAGAAATGGTCCATGTTGCATTCTTGCCTCTAGACAGATCAGGAACATGATACTGACAGGTATTGAATAGCTATTTATTGAATTGCCTTCCCCCCCAGGCACTGGGCTAAGCATTTTGCATGCAGCATCTTATTTAATCTCACCACAACCCCGTGAGGTGGGTATTACCATCATTTTACAGCTGAGCGAACTGAAGTTTTGAGAGGTCAATAACTTTTTCAAGGTCACACAGCTGTTAAGGGGCAGAGCCAGGTCTGAAACACAGGTAAACCCAGTTCCATCCTTAGAGCTCTACCTAATGTACCAGTGGTTCTCAAAGTGTGGTCCTGGGACCAGCAACAACAGCATTCCCTGCAAACTTGTTCTAAGTACAGACTGTTGAGCTTATGATGCAACTGCTGAATCAGAAACTCTGGGAGGATGTAGGACCCAGAATTCTGTGTTTTAACTAACATTTTGGGTTATTTTAATGCCCAAGTCTGAGAAACAAGAAATTGTACTATATGTCTTCCGTAATAGCAATGTGTCTGACATTCATAAACAATTCACATTCAAAATTCATATTCATTTCACATTCAAAAGGCTCCATAATGAGCTAACCAGTAAGTTTCTTGGCTAGCGAAGTTCCGTAAATAACATCAATAACACACATCCTGATAAGAACGGAAGGCAAGAAAGTATTTGGAATCTAACTAAAGGTTCGAGTCTTTTGCACATCACTGTATTCATTTATTCTGTGAGAAGCAAACCACTTTTCCAAGGGAAACGGATTTATTGCCCATAATTTATGGGAAACCAAAGTGTACATCATTAACTGATTGGTTCAACTTCAGCCAGTCAAGGTGTCACAAATGAAAACAATAACGACCAGTAAAGATTGTGCACAAAGTGGATTCACAACTGACCTGGTTGCTCAGACAGTCGTAATTTGATAATTCCACATGGTTCAGGGGTTGAGGGTGGGCAGGGAGGGCGAGAAGGGAGGATACCGCAGAGAAGACAGCAAGGCAAGGTGGGAGATACTTCCTTCCACACAAATTCAAAATCCCAGCTTTTTTGTGAGACGTATGTGCTTCTGCCCTGCCCATCACCCAGCACTTGAATATCAGGTCTAGTCAATACACTGCAAATAACCCGTATTAATCTGGTGAATTTCATACTATTGAAGCCGATTTGGAGCAGCCAGTGCAGTGTCACACATTTCAGAAAATAAGAACGAGAGAGGAAACTAGAACACAGGTTTAGTGAAAACATGCTTCTTAATTTATATTAACTGTCTATTAGGATTGTGCTTACTGATGTGAAAGGTTTGGAAAAACTATGAGATATCACATTAAAACAGGAAACAGATGGTGCTTAACTGGGTATGCAGGTGAGGAAGCAGGAGCTTCCTCATGTGGCTGCGGGACGCTCGACAAGAACAGCAGCGATCTGTTTGTTCTTTAGTCCGAGTCCGAGGAAAATATCAGTATGTTTGTGAATTATTGTTCATCATGTTTAAGATGTACTAATTTACTTACATAGAATCTAACACGATAACCAGAATATCATCTGACCACGAAATCAGTGAATTGTGGTTTATTCTTGCTATTACAATTATTTCTGAATATCAAAACCATTCCTTCAGATGTTAATATAGAGCATACTGGGTTTTAGAGCATGAAAGCCTCTGCAAATTTAACCATTTGCAAGTCAGGTTAACACCGAAATAAACTAAAATAATTTATAGAATATACTAAAACTGAATTGCAAGGAAATTTATGATAGGTAGTCACACAATAATAAAAAACCAAAGATTAATTAACATAAAAATTCTAGCTGTCATATTTCTCTAAGTAGAAATAATTGTAATGTAATTTTATTTCACTGATTGAACCTCCAACTAGGTCCTGGGTAAAGTCAATATGAAAATGAAAGCTATATGAAAGGCACCTTTAGGCCAGAAGGAAAACAGGACATGATCTCACCAGCTTCAGAATTAAAACCACTGAATTATTTGCTACACACACACACACACACACACACACACACACACACACACACGGTAAGAGAGAGAGAGAGAGGAAAAGAGAGAAAGAGATCCTTTTAATGATATTCATGATTTCTTCCAAAGAATGGGAAACTTGAAAGAAAAATGAAAGAGGAGACTTTAAAAAATCTGTTTAAACTACTTTGGGAAATAGTGAAATAACTAATATATTGAGTTCCATTTTTAAAAAGGCAAAACATGTTGGCCATTTTATTAATTCTTAAGATATTGAAGCATTGGAAATAAAAATAATTTGTTTATGGAACTGTAACCAAGAAATTAAATTATTGAACCAAAATCAATCATGTGTGACATTTTTTCCTATCATAATATGGAGATATCACACTATAAGCAAAATAATAATATCAGTTTCTCAAGCACAGGACTTCTAGGTACTAGACAAATGTCTAGATTACTGCAGAGACAGCACTGGTTTTCAACTTCCTATTTGTGTCTCTGCAACCCAATGCCTGCCTGATGCACTATTGTTGCTCAATAAATATTAGTTGGACCAAGCAGGGTAATTTTCTGAAGACATGTTGGCGGAGCCTAATACATATAAGAGTGTAATGTTTCTGAATAAAAGGAGAAGCTCACCCTTTGAGCTCTCATTGTGGGCTCTCATCAGGGGCTCATCAACACTCTCTCAGGGACCTGAGAGACCTCATTTTACCCAATAATGCTGAATCACACTGTTTTTTTCCAGACTTTTGGTTAATGGAAGATGCAAATACATTCTCTATATTTAGGATGATTTGTGATACATTTGTGTGGTTTAAAGCACATTGTGAACAGTTGGCTGGTATTGGGGAAGTAGACCCCTGAAGCAACCCACAAAAATGATCCAGAATCTTATAAATGTAAAGATTAGGCAGTTTTGTAATTTTTTTTTGTATTTGATAACAGCATACGAATCGTTATTTTAGCAATCATGTGTTTCGGTTTACTCTCACATTTTTTGAATCAATTTCTAAGAATAAGCCTTGGTAAAAATTTAACTTTGAAGAAATGTAGTCAAAAATCATTATTATAGTAATGTGTGCCCTTTGTATGGCAACTGAAACAAATGCTCTCCTCTTCTACCCACTATGACCGATCCCTAGCCTCACAAATTGAGAGACTTGGATTCCGGTCCTGCTAGCATCCCAGGTCTTTTGTTATATTCATATGTAAAGCAGTACTAACAAAACCTATATCATAGAGAACTAATGAGGTTTGCATAGAACGAGATACTATATGTGAGAATGTTTAAATAGCTAAAATTTTACATAAATGTAGCACAAAAGTTTTTGGTGATAAGGTATTAAACCTTGAATGCTCAGAACATGAGAGAGTAAAAGTGCTGGGATACCTTTATTGTCTGGTTAATGGAAGTATAAAAGCAGAGTGTAACAAAAACAAATCATTAATGGTTAATGTTACTTTATCTTTGATTAGTATTAAGATTAGAATTCCTGTTCCGTAAATATATTTGATTTATTATGAAAGCATTAGAAAATATCAGATATCTTGGACATTTTTTACCTAGTTTAAGTTCAAAAAATATCGAAGAGTGAACCTCTCCATAGCACTGCTATCCAAAGACTTACCAAATTCATGGGCTAATTGGATTCAGAAATTTGAGCAGCATTTTCTGAAGACTGAGAATGGGCTCCCCTAAGAAAACTAAAATGAACAGACTTGTGCGTGAACTTGAGAAGCCCACAGTCTGTAATATCCAGCTTTACCAGAGGCACTTTATCCATTTGAGGTGACATAATTTAATTGTGGGATATAAGTTACCTGAATATAAATAGATATATTTAAAATGTGTTCCACTGTATTTAAAAGCTGGATGATATTTTTATTTTAAAAACATACACATGGTATTGAGAAGAGTGTCTCTTTTTATTTCTAGTTTTACTGTGAAATAATTGACATATATCACTGTATATGTTTAAGGTATAGAGAATGATGGTTTGATTTACATATATTGCGAAAGGATTACCACAGAAGGTTCAACCAACACCATTTTTTTTTCTATAAATACAATGAAAAGAAAAGAAAGTAAAGAATCAAGGGGAAAAAAATCTCATTCGATGAGAACTCTTAGATTACTCTCTTAACAGCTTTCCCATATATCATACAGCAGTGTAAGCTCTAGTCGCGATGTTGTACATTACACCCCTAGTATTGATTTATCTTACAACTGCCTATCCCCTGCCTTGGGTAACCACATATCTGACCTCCTTTTCTATGAATCTGGTTTTAGTTTGGTTGGTTGGTTGGTTTTTTGGTTTTGTTTTTGCTTTTTTTTAGATTCCACATATAAATGAGATCATATAGTACTTGTCTTTCCCTGTCTGATTTATTTTACTTAGCATGATACCTTCAAGGCCCCTACATGTTGTCACACATGTTAGGATTGTCTAGTTTTTATGGCTCAATAACATTCTACTGTATTTAGATACCAAACATTTTTATCCATTCATCCATTGATGGACACTTAGGTTGTTTCCACATCTTGGCTACTGTAAATAGTATTTCTATGAACATGGGGTGCAGATACCTTTTTGTTAGTGTTTTTGTTTCCTTTGGATACACTCTCAGAAGTGGAATTGCTGGATCATACAGTAGTTCTATTTTTAATATTTCAGGGATCCTCTATACTTTTTTCCATAGTGGTTGTATCAATTTACAATTCCACCCACAGTACACCAGGGTTTTCTTTTCTCCACATTAATGCCAGAATAAGCCATCTCTTGTCTTAATGATAGCCATTCAAACAGGTGTGAGGTGATATTTCATTGTGGTTCTAATTTGCATTTCTCTAAAGACTAGTGATGTTGAGCATCTTTTCATGTACCTGTTGGCATTTTGTATATCATCTTTGGAGAAATGTTTGCCCATTTTCAAATTAGGTTAGTTGTTTTTTGTTTTTTGTTTTTTGCTATTAAGTTGTATGAGTTATTTATATTATAATTTTGGATACTAATGCCTTATCAGATACATGATTTGCAAATATTTTTCCTATTCTGTAGGTTTTCTTTTCCCTTTGTTGATGGTTTCTTTTGCTGCACAGAAGTTTTTTTAGTTTGATGTAGTCCCCAGCTATTTCTTTTGTATTTTGTTGCTTATGCTTTAGGTACATATCCAAAAAATCATTATCAAGTCCCATGTCAAGGAGCTTTATTTCTACCTTTTCTTCTAGGAGTTTGCTGGTTTCAGGTCTTACATTTAAGTCTTTAATCCATTTTGAGTTAATTTTTGTCAGTGGTATTAGATGTCAGTCCAGTTTCATTCTTTTATGTGTGAATATCCAATTATCTCAGCTTCACTTATTGAAGATTATCTTTTATCCATTGAGTATTCTTGGCTCCCTTGTTATATATAAGTTGACCACATGTCAACTTATTCCACTGACCTATTTGTCTGTTTTTATGCCAGTACCATACTCCTGATGACTATGGATCTATAGTATAGCTGAAAATCAGGTAGTGTGATGTCTCTTGTTTTGTTCTTTCTCAAGATTTCTTTGGCAGTTTAAGGTCTTCTGTTGTTCCACATAAATTTTAGGAGTACTTTTTCTACTTCTGTAAAAAAAAAAAAATGTCATTGGAATCTTGGTAGGGACCGCACTGAATCTATAGAGGGCTTTTGGTAGACTTGAAATTAACAATATTAATTCTTCTAATTCATGAACACATCTTTGGATATCTTTCCACTTACTTGTGTCTTCTTCAATTTCTTTCATCAATGCCTTGTAGTTTTCAGAAGAGATCTTTCACCTCCTTAATTAAATTTATTACTAACTATTTTATTGGTTTTGATGCTATTATAGATGGGATCAATTTATGTCTTTTTCAAAAAATGTGTTGTTAGGATAGAAACACTACTGATTTTTGAATGTTAATTTTGTTATACTGCAACTTTATTGAATTCTTGTTAGAGTCAACAGTTTTTTGGTTGAGTCTTCAGGATTTTCTGAATAATTTTATCATTTGCAAATTTCTTCCTTTTCAGGTCTGATACTTTTTCTTGCCTGATTGCTCTAGCCAGGACATCCAGTATTTTATTGAATGGGAGTGGTGAGAATGGGCATGCTCGACTTGTCCCTGATTTTAGAGGACAAGCTTTCCTTCTTTCACCATTGAGTATGATGTTAGCTGTAGGCTTGTAATTTATGGTCTTTATTATACTGAAATATGTTCCTTCTATGCCAAATTTGTTAAGTTTTTACCATGAGTGGATGTTGAAATTTGTTCAGTGCTTTTTCTGCATCTATGGAGACAATCATATTAATCTTTTCTTTCATTCTATTAACGTGGTATATCACATTGATGGATTTGGGTATGCCACATATGTTGAACCGTATTCACATCCCAGGAACAAATCCCACTTGATCATGGTGAATGTTTCTTTTAAAATTTTTTTTTTTTCAACGTTTTTTATTTATTTTTGGGACAGAGAGAGACAGAGCATGAACGGGGGAGGGGCAGAGAGAGAGGGAGACACAGAATCGGAAACAGGCTCCAGGCTCCGAGCCATCAGCCCAGAGCCTGACCCGGGGCTCGAACTCACGGACCGCAAGATCGTGACCTGGCTGAAGTCGGACGCTTAACCGACTGCGCCACCCAGGCGCCCCTGAATGTTCCTTTTAATGTGCTGCTGAATTCGGTTTGCCAGTATCTTATTGAGAATTTTTTTGCATCTATATTCATCAGATATACTGGCCTATAGTTTTCCTTCCAATAATGTCCTTTTTGGTTTTGGTATCAGAATAACGGTGGCTTCATAAAATAAATTTTGGAGTACTCCCTCCTGATTTTTGGTAAAAGTTTGAGGATTGGTGTTAATTCTTCTTTAAATGTTTGGCAAAATTCACCAGTGAAGCCTTCTGGTCCTGAGCCTTTTTTGTTGGGAAGTTTTGATTACTAATTCTATCTCCTTACTAGTAATTGGTTTATTCAGATTTTCTATTTCTTCCTGTTTTAGTCTGGAATGTTCTAAGAATTTTTCCACATTTTCTAGGTTGTCTAGGTTTTTTGGCATATAGTTGTTTATAGTAGACTCTTACAACCCTTTGAATTTCTGTGCTTTTAGTTGTAATGTATCCTTTTTTATTCATAATGTTGTTGATTTGGATCCTTTGTCTTTTTCCTTTGGTTAGTCTAGCTAAGGGTTTGTCACTGTCGTTCAGCTTTTCAAAGAACCAACTCTTAGTTTGGTTAATCTTTCTATTGTTTTTTCAATTCTCCATTTCATTTATTTTTGCTGTAGTCATTATTATTTCTGTTCTTCTGCCAGCTTTGGTCTCAGTTTGTTTTTTTCCTGATTCCCTAGGGCACAGAGTTAGCTTGTTTAGTTGAGATCTTTCTTGCTTCTTAATGTAGGCATTTATTATTATGAACTTCCTTCTTAGACGTGTTTTTGTTGCATTTTGTAAATTCTGATATGTTGTGTTTCCATTTTTGTTTCTTGCAAGAAATTTTGTCTTTTCCCTTTAAATTCCTCTTTGACTCTTTGAGTGCTCAGAAGAGTGTTAGTATTTGTGTGTGAAGGTTCAGTTTTTTATTGGTTTCTAGTTTCATGCCATTATTGTTAGAGTAGACACTTGGTATCATTACAATCTCTTGAATTTGTTAAGACTTGTTTTGTGGCCTAATATATAGTCTATTCTAGAAACTGTTCCATGTATACTTGAGAAGAATGTGTATTCTGCTCTAGTTGGATAGAGTGTTCTATGTCTGTTAGGTCCATTTGGTCTATATTGTTGTTAAAATCTAGTGTTTCTTTATTGATTTTGTCTAGATGATTTATCCATTATTGAGAGTGGATTAAGTAAATTTATTGCTGGCAGCATATTGTTAGATCTTGTTTTTCATTCATTCAACCATTCTATGCCTTTTGACTGGAGAATTTAATTCATTTATGTTTAGAGTAATTATTGATAGGTAAAGATTTACTATTATGTTTTTGTTCATTGTTTTATATTTGTTTTGTAAATTCATTGTTCTTTATTCCTTATTTGATGTCTTTGGTGTCAGTATGCTTTGACTTCTTCATTGTATTCTTTTATGTAATTACTACAAGATTTTCCTTTGTGATTACCAAGGAATATCTAGTTTTTAATTATGCCTATAGATAAGAACAAGACAGTGCTGCTTACTATTAACTTTCTAAGGTGTTTATTTTAAATGGATTTTTTTCTCATAAATTTTCTTGTATTAACAGATAAATAGATTGTACAAAAATAAATACTTAGGCACATTGTTTGCTGATTGTATACCTGTTTACTCTCAAAGAATATGAGCAATTTAAGATCGGAGATCATGTTCTACTTGTTTGTGTGATATTCAAAATAGTTAACCAACAACATGACATGGACACTGGCCTATCAGAGCTGAGGGCTGGCCTAGGTGCGGGAGCAGGGACCTAGAATACTGTTGTTGTGTACCCAGTATTAATCTTTTAGTTGCTGAACCATAGGGAAGTCTGAATTCCAAAGGAAGTGTATAACATGGCTGAAAAATGGCTGGAATGGATGGCATACCCAGACAGGATTTTAACAACTTGCATGGACATATTTCCACACTGGCTGAAAATCAGTTTCATGTCTCTCTTCAGTGCTTAGTACAGAGGCTGCTGCATAGTTATACTCAACTTTGTGTTGAATGAGCATAGTAAGTTTATTTCACCCTCACCAATTAAAGTTGAGAGAAGCCAGTCTGAGAGTATTCTGGGTGAGAACAGGAATACAGTCAGGTATGAAAACATTCCTGCATATAATCCACAAAGGAAATAGCACACAGTACCTATATACACAGACACATAAACATCCTATTGAAAATGAATTGTACACACGGAGAAAAAGAATGGTTATGTACCAATGATACCAGCATCCTTTAGTTTTATAGTGTGGGATCTAGCTAAAAGTATTCAGCCAGAAAACCATTCATAATACTGGGTGAGTTGTCACCCAAATGGCTGAGAGTTGCCTGGCTTTAATTTTTGCACCGACCCAAATTTATCTGTTTCCTATGACCGAGGAGGAAGAAGCAACAACTCCTCATTAGCACTGAGTCAAAATTAATCCTCAAAATGTGAACATTACTAATAGCGTAAGTTGGAAGCAGAGGGAGAACAACACAAAAATGGTAGAAACAGTAAGGAACGGGGCGCCTAGGTGGCTCAGTTGGTTAAGCGGCTGGCTCTTGATTTCGGCTCAGGTCATGATCTCGCAGTTTTGTGAGTTAGAACCCTGTGTCAAGCTCTGCACTGACAGCCTGGATCCTGCTTGGGATTCTCTCTTTCCCTCTCTCACTGCCCCTCCCCCTGCTCACACTCACTCTGTCCCTCTCAAAAAAGAAATAAACTTAAAAAAAAAAAAAAACATAGTAAAGAACTGCCATAGCAAATGAGCAACAGAAAACTTAATGTTTTTAACAAGACTAAGGGGAAGGGTGTAACTTGTGCTAAAGTAAACTACCCTGCTTTTGGCTAAAAAGGACTCAAACACCTTACTGGAAGAGAGGCTTTGTAAGGACCAACCACTATTTTCTCATAGAGTCATTTGTCGAATACCTAGGAATTAAAGAATATCTTATGAAGAAATTATCAGTGTCAATAATGATTACTCTGTATTCATACACATGTGCTCTCCATTTGCAAGGCAAACAATGTTTTTTACGTTTTTGGGGGTTCTTCTGAGGAGAAAGCTTCATGGGCAACAACGCACTTCCTTTAAGCCTTAGAGACAGGTGCAGTTTTTACAAATGATCCCTGTGTATCAAAGCTTTGGCAGGGAGTTTGAGATGCATACATCTAATCCAGTACATCTTCCTTCTACACTTCTCACTTTTAGCTCAAACCAACTTCTTACGTCTTCCTGGGCAAGTCCTACACTCTTGACATTTCCTTTTTTTTTTAATGTTTATTAATTTTTTGAGAGAGAGAAGGAGTGGCAGAGGGGCAGAGAGAGAGAGGGAGACACAGTTTCTGAAGCAGGCTCCAGGTTCTGAGAGGTCAGCACAGAGACCAACATGGGACTGGAACCCAGGAACTGTGAGATCATGACTTGAGCCAAAGTTGGAAGCTTAACCGATTGAGCCACCTGGGCATCCCTGGACATTTCCTTTTAAAGTCTTCTCTCTGTCTGGAACTTCCTTCCCCATTGTTCATCCCTATTTGACTCTCAGCTTATTCACACTTTTGCTAGGAAATCTTTCCTGATTCTCCAGGTGAAATGTGTCCCAAGAGCCCCTTTTTGTACATCTAGGATATGGCATAACACTGTGCTCTGCTTCAAGTTGTTCTGTCTGATCTCCTTAAGGTACGAGGCCATGAGACCAGAGCCTCCTTCGTCTGTGGATCCTTCATTCCATCTAGTAAAGTGTTTAGCATAGAAGATGCTTGACAAATTTGACATTTTTACCATTCAGAGTGAACAAAATGGCACAAAGACCAACATTTCTGAAGGTTTCTACAGTATGTACAACACAAGGACTTCAAATCCTCATTATTTCTGCTCCAATGAGCAGGTATTGAGATTTGTTACAAAATCTCATTTAAGGAATAGTGCACAGTAAGGTGGATGGCTCCATGAGTCACAGCCATAAAGTGGACTCATTTTGCAGCCCTGTTGCCAATCTCAGACTGACATTCAATAAAGCACCTAGTGTCTATACACTTGTGCATTTTTTAGAATAATACCTCTGCTACCTCCTTTGAATGATTTATAAGTTATCATTAATAATCACTTTCCATGTTCCTAAAAAGCACTTCTATAAGAGGCTTTGATCCAGCAATGAATAAATTCAAGGCTGCCTTCCACGGATGACCCACTTTTCAGTGACCTACCCAGCTTTCTCACACATTATACAAATGACTGTTTCATACGTTAGATAAGAATATAGAAAACAGATATTAAAGAAGATATAACTGTTGCATATGTATATATGCATGTATATAATTAAGCTTCCCAAGGTAGTAATTCCTAATCAGATGTGTTATCCTGCTTGTCTTTTTTGAAATCTCGTTTATGTTCTTTTCAAAATTAAATTGCAACAAAAACTTAGTGATGGACTAAAAATATTCAAAGAGACCGTATCTCAAACATGTAGTTTTTTTTTATACTTGCATGTGATTTAACTTGATGAATTAACAGCACTTGTCAATGAATGCTAACCTTCAGAATCTTAGACTTGTAAATAAATAGAGTTAAGATATCCAAATAAGCCTATCTGCTTGTGGCATTAAAAAAATCCTTATGAACAAGAAAAATAAAGCATAAGCAAGAGTATATTGCAGGAAAATAACCACATATTAAAATAATAACATAGATTTTTACACTTGTACAATGTGTCATCAAGGCTAATAGAAACATAATCTACTCTACCTGGCAATTCTCGCCATACAAAAACACAGGTATTTTAAAATCTAGATACTCAGCAATGATGAATGTCATCAAAAGCAGCCATGAGAATGACCCTCATATCTATGCTTCAAAACCTTGCCAAGACATGTATTCCCCATGTTGTCCTAAACAATCTATATGGCTTCATTATCTGCTGATAAACATTTCCCATCAATTCTTTTGAAGTACATACTATTGACATACTTCCAGATAATAACAGATAGCCTAAAATAACATTTTCTTAGCCCTCTTCTTTAAGGTTTTTTTTTCTCAATAAAAATACTTTTAAAATCAATGTAGAACCATATGATTGGAAATTTTATTTTGGCCACAAGCTTCTACTAAATAAAACTGTATGTTGAGCACATTCAGTCTTTTCAAATGCTTTCACACTAAACATCACATTTTTTCTTCTGCAACAAAAACTGCCAAACAAATTAGCAAGTCTGCCTAAAAGCCTGTTCCGAAGCAATATCTTATCAAGTGCCATTTTTTTCTATTTGACTTAACTATTAAAGATCACATCAGTGTTCCCACCCCACCTCACCACTAGTTATCAGCAAACTACTGATCTATAAACTCACAGAGCCCTGGATCTCCAGACTCCATTTGTCAATCAATCTACCTACTTTGTATTAACCGCAGGCTTTGTGGCCAATGTTTACTATGCCGAGGAATATTTACTGAATTAAGCAAAGTTGTCAAAGTGATAATAACCTTGTGTCATCAGTATTAATATTGACTCATCATACCTCCAAAACACATTTTAATAAATTACCTTTTCCTTGAAGAAAACAGAACATAATATAAATTTAATTTAACATAAAATCAGGAAAATCCTGGTATGTTTATTATAGGAAAGCATCAGTGGAGCCATGCTCTAGGAAGAAGGGAGGAAGGCGTGCATACTTTATCCTCTTCTATAAAGAGCTACTGTCAACTGGACGGGAAATTTACTGTCTATCACTGAATGGCTATAGGACACACCTAACTTGTAGGCAGGCTACCATCCTGTGTGTGCACTTGGACTATGCTGCTGGATTGGGCATGTACTGTAGTCCTTAGTGAGGAATCTCATGACGTGGCTTATGCGGGGCTATAGAAAATTGGCCTAAGGGAAACGAAAACTCCTAAAGGAACAGTCATAGCAAAGAGGCCGAATTCCCGCTAGGCAGGACCTATATGAACTTCATTTTCCTTTGGGATTGCTGGGACCCTCTACCTTGTTTGGTCAGGCATGGTGCCACGAAAGCCCAGGGTTCATGCTTTCCACACCGTCTGGTATGTCAAAGCACGGACCGTCTAGTTTTACCTGTTTCTCAAAGTAGTGACAGCCTGGTGATCATTAAGAGTATGCATATGGGTATCACACAGATCTGGGTGTAAGAACTAACTTCACCACCTACTAGCTGGGTGACTTTGAGAAATTTACCTAATCTCTGAGATTTATTTTCCACTTGGTAAAATGGGGATAAAACTTCTACTTCAGAGGATCACTATGAGATTAAATAAGATACTGCCTGCAAATCACTGTTGTTAGAACCGAGGAAATATACAAACTACTGCTGCTGCTACTTCTCCTTCTCCTCCTCCTCCTCCTCCTCCTTCTTGTTCTTGTTCTTGTTCTTCTTCTTCTTATTATTCCCCAATTTGAAATGCTACCTAATTCACAAAAGCATTGTGGTAAATGTTCATAATATGTTTACTTTGATATCGCTTGTCATAAAACTCAAGACAGGATACTGAAATTCACAGAATGCTAAACTATCAAGAAAACTGGGCAGGGTTTACAGTTACAATGATGGGCAAGGCATTCAAACTAATTCAGAGCTTCCAGTCCTGGTGAGAAGAATAGAGGCAAAGGTCAATTTCAATACAATGAAATATTAATAAGCACAGTGCCCTATGGACACATACAACCGAGGCTTGGGGGGTCAGTGTGTGGTGTATTCTGCAAGGTTTACTGGGCAGAGACTGGAAGATGACTGAGACCTGACAATGAGTAGGAATCAGGTAAACACAGCGCTGGGGGCAAAGGTGTGAGAGGGTGTGTATGGTAGGGAGCTACCCTTACAGACAACAAAGCAGCATTATGAATTTGTCTTTGTGATGGGCAATGAAATGGCACTGTGGCTGGCACAGCCTCTGAAGTCACATCGGAGTGAGCATGGGGAGGGGAGGGTCAATGCCTGAACTCCACACTCAGAGATCTGTATTCAATTGGTTTTGGGGAGAGTCTAAGTGCTGGTATTGTTTAAAAGCATTCTCAGCAACCAGTATTTAGATTTAAACGAAATCCAGGCTGACCTATCAAACGGGAGCAGGGGCACTTAGTCATGGATTTCATACTGAATCAAGGACAATGGGGCTGTGATGTAGTGTTGCATTTTCATGACATCAATAATATATCCTTAGGGCCAAGAGCAGATTCTCATAAGCCCAACTAGGATCGCATCTCTGCTTTCAAAACCAGTCATGGTTGTATCCCAGGTACCTGTTTTTATTTATGCCTCAAGATGCATCTTTTGGAAATAAAATAGAAACATTTGGAAATAACTTTGCTAGATAATAATTACCTATGGCAAATAGTTGTCCAGTGCCCTGGTACACTTGAGGAAAGCTAACAGAAAAGAGATGCAGAGCTTCCGATTTGCTCTGTTATTTTTTTAATGTGGCCTGTTTGCTCTCTCTTTGTTTTTCCATACCCCAGGATACGTGGACATGGGCTAAGTCATAGACATAATTTACTCTGAACCAGCACTCATGAATTGGCCATAGTTGGCAGCATGTTGCATTTATATGCAAGGAGCCTTGCTCTCAGTGTGGTGGGAAAAGTGCTTCCAAATTTGTTTCTCCCGGTGCTCATTACACTGGAGTTCTCTGTGATGAATAATTGTTTATGTGAATAGTAACGTTCCTTTCTTAGACAAGCCATCACTGCATTCCCACCTGTATCCCCTATGTGAGTTAGAAGCAGTTTGGTGTGAGATTCCACTTCCATCCAAACAAAATTGTATCAGCCATATTTTATTTTCACTCTTCTGTTTCCTGGAAGTAAGAAGGGAGCCCTTGAGCTGTCTTCAGATATTCCCACCATTCATTCTCAGCCTTCAATCCCCCACACACTCAGTGCTCTAAACCTTATATCCAGATGCTGCCAGCTCATGACTGCCCTTCTGAGAGTTGAAAATAGAGACCCTGTCATTCCGTGTGAAGTCATATTTGTTCACAGTGGGGGTTTGGGGCTTGACGTGAGTGAGGATGAATTCAAAAGCAATATGCATTCAGATTAGTAATAAAACAGGATCACCTTTTTCTGGAACTTTATAAGTAAAGTACGACTAATTATTTCAGCTAATAAGCCTAGGTGATTATTCAAGCAAGAGAAAACAAGTATATCTTACAGGATTTCTCCAAAGGCAGAGGGGAAATGCTGCAAAAGATACTTATTTCTTATGTTTAAATAAAATTCACTAAAAAGGGAGTTATTACACCGGGCACACAGCTTTAGTAATCAATCAATAAATAATAACACAAATTTCCAAAACAGAATAAAAAAGCTCTAGTACCCGCTGCTCAAAACCTGCCAGGAAACACATTCCCCAAGGAAAAAAGGTACAAATATCAGAGGGAAACTGGCAATATCTCCTAGGGATCTACAAGATGCCAAAATGTGAATGCCATTTTCTCACCAATAATCTGCACTTTAATCTTACATGAAACAATTTTTCACAAAAAAAGTGTCTGTTCTCTTGTATTTGATAAAGAAAAAGAATTAGAAATAGGCCCAATTTCTTTTAGAAAAGTAGGTTTCTTCAGCTTTCGATTGGCCTTTCTCATGACCCCCTATACAAGAAGACAGATAATAAATATAATGATTTATACTGAAAAGAGAGCAGTGAGGATAATGGCCCAAACAGTGCTGTCTTTTATTATGTTACCATAGTAAATAATAGCAGTACCGCTCACACCGTTATACTTAAGGTTGTAGCAGCGAGTCCATTATAATTCCTGTTTTTCAGAAGTTTATAACTTGGTCTTGACAATATACTCCAGCCTGAGACTAGCCTTTTTTTTTTTTTTTTTTTTTTTTGTCAAAGGCTGGTTTTCCTTGATTGTCACACAATTATTTAATAATGAAATTGGAAAACTAAATAGTACTTGCACTATTTTTTCTGGCTTTATGTTGCATGTATATATCTGGAAAACCTCTTCTGGAACACACACACGCACCCACCACGGGTTTGTCTGCACATTCAACATTTATATTTCTAAAAATGGAGAGCATTCAATACATTCAATGTCTGTTAATTGGGAAGACTGCCATAAAAACTTACTACAGAATGCCTAAAAAGACATATATTAAAAAGTTTTTATATACTTTTCCTAATTCTGTGATGATAGGATGTTTGATTTAGGTATATGGTCTCATTTAAAGACCAACATAATTCAGCTGAAGGTCGGGCAATCCAATTCAAGACAAAAACAATAATGAAGAAATCTAATATCTTGATAAGCCAGAGTGAAAACAGGCAATTTTTTCATTGTATCCCTTTTGTACCCCTAATATGAAGACAGATATGAGATTAGACTCTAAGTTTAGTCTGTCTTAACTTTACTGTTCAAACAATTTACTCAATTTGGGACATCACATTTTTTAGTAAAAAAAAAAATGTTACCTGTTCAATAGCAGGAGATGATCAGAAACCGTATAAAATTTTTTAAACAATAAATAACCTGTGTCCCACAAAACCTGAAACTTAAATGTTTCAGGTTAACATCAGTTAACACTGATGTTAACTCTGTTGACCTAAACAGACAAAGTCTTTCGGTATAAAAAATAATGTCTTGTGAATGAATAATTAGGAGGAAAACTTCTGACTCAATAGCTCTTGTTTGGGTCTAAGGAAGCAAAGGCCTAAATCCACACTGTTCCCTATTAAAAATAAAGGTTCTCTTTATTTTAGGTAAAGAGCTAGTTCAAGGATTCTATCTTACTCTTTCTCCTCAGTGCCTAGGAAATACAGTTTTGCCTTACAGATCAATGGAAAATGGAACCTTGACTTTTATAGCAGATTTTTCAAGACTTAATCTGCAAATATTAAGAACTGAGATTAGTTTTCTAAACTAAACTCCCCTCCAAGAGCAGCGGAAGGGCAAAGGGAGACGGAGAATCTTAAGCAAGCTCCACACTCAGCGCAGGGCCCAACTCAATATCGCAGCTCTGAGACCTTGAGCTGAGCCAAAATCAAGAGCCAGAGGCTTAACCACTTAACTGACTAGCCACCAAGGCGCGCGCCCCTTCTGCCTAAATACATTGTGATCACCAATAATGGAAAACCATCAGGAGTGCTTTGCCTGTCTTCAGGATCGCAACACCAGGGCATGCATAAATCTGCATATCTTAAGCCTAATGAATAATAGGTATGAAGAGGAGATTCAGATGTGTCCCAAATGCAGTTTTGAGTTTGAGAGTAAAAATGAGATTAAAACAAAACAAAACAAAACAAAACAAACAATGAAAGCACCCAAAACCATGGGCGGGCAGGGCTGGAAAGATGTGGTTAATCTTTACAACAATAATCAAAGAGAAATATCACATAGGAAAGGCAGGATGGTATAGGTATTATGAGTACGAACTCTATGGTGAAGCTGCATGGGACAGACACATGGCAGCTGGGTGAAGCCACGTAAGTCATTGTACATCTCTATGTCCCAGCTCTCTCAGCTATAAAATGGGAGGGATAACAAGATCAACTCTTGGTAAAAATTACATACCATTTGCTACTATTTCAGTTTCGCAAACAACAAAATAATGATCAGGAAGGAAAAGATACTTGCTTAAAACTACATCTATAAAAAGTAGAGCAGCGAAAAGGGTTATGCCCTCCATTAGACTTTAGAGACCTGATGATCTCTAATACCTCACAACACCTCTTTTGTTTTTCTGTCATTAGACACCCGAGAATTAACAAAAATGACCCTTGACACTTCTTCATCTTGACAAGTTTGGGTGTAAAAGGAGAAAAATGGCATAAGGTGGAGCCTCCCCAGACCTGAGTCTCCTTGGGGACTAGACGGCAGTGTCCTCACTGCCCATCCCAAAGTACTGGAGGAGAATCACTTCTGGACACAGGATTCAGGGCTCAGTGGAATGTAATCTCCAACGGTAAGAAGGCAAAACTACCCTCTGAAGAGGAAATGTTACTATACCACTCTATCTCCCCAAATAAGAAGCTATTATTATCCTCAACTGTGCCTGTGAATTTTTCACCATTCGTGGTCACGTGACCCGAGTAACACTTCACCAAAAGTTATTATTTGCTTTAGAAGTATATTTTTGCAGAATGACCAATAAGTATGTTTCTACTATCAATCGGATTCTATCACACAGTATTATGATTCTTTGGACGGGATTGGAAAGATGCACTGCATTTTAAAACTGATCATTAAGACAGCATAATTACCATCAATTGTTTAAAGGAATGAGCAGCTATTTATTATACAACACACACACATGAATGTGTTTTCTTGTTCAATTTGTGTTGATTTAAGTGCTTATTATAGGTGAAGGATATTGATCAAGTACTTCTACACATGGTCTCAAAACAGAGAGAGAATTCCCTTTTTCTTTTTCACTACCACAAATTTCAACAAGAAATATTTTGCCAGTATGCTATGAACACCAATAGTATAACATAAACCATGGAAAAATTCCAGGCTGTGTTGACATATTTTATGAATGTTATGGGATGGCAGATTGGAGGTGTACATCTGTGGGGGTTGGCCAGTCATCCCACTGCCGTCTGTGTATCTGTATGCTTAAATGAATTAGCTAATATAAAAACAGTGCATAAACAAGTTTAATGTCATAGAATTTCCTTTATAGGGTACAGAATATTCAAATTTCAGTAAAGAAGTGGAGAATTATGTTCAACTGCTATTACTTGGGAATAGGGAATGTATAAAATGGAAAAGCTGTGGCACCCAAACAGAAATGCCTTACATATAATGCTTGGCTGTTCTCCTTTCCCTTTATTATATCACCCTGTTTTACTGGCAGCAATGCTTTTGCAACCTAGGATAGTGAGCAATGATCTTTTATCAGAGGACTGGAGAAACCATTCTGCACCTCAAGGTCATTCAATGACTACCAAATTCCTTTCTTCTTGAGGAAACACCAAGGCATAATATGCAACCCTCAACCCTAGATTCTCATCTCTGAATTACTCTTTATATAACAAACATGGTAGTCACTTATCAAGAGAGGCCCCCCTGGTAGCTGATCTAAGAAAAGAATCACTTAGCAATGTGACATTCTTGTCCTATCCTTTACATACATATAAAAATCCCTCAAAGATAAGCTCCAGCTACAGGGCTTGATGTCAAGAGCTTCACACTGAATTCTCTTCTCCCCAGCTCGCATTTAATTCCTTCATGATGCCTTTTACTGGTTAAATAGCAAAAATGACTTCGACTTTCATTATGTTTTCTCTTAATTCTTAAATATTTTGGTTGAGCAATTATTTCTCCATGGGTTCATTATCTGCTAAACAATTGGGGTGTGTGTGTGTGTGTGTGTGTGTGTGTGTGTGTGTGTGATAACTATACAAATGAATAAAAAGAAGCAACAAATGATCCCTTAGGGGAAACTATACATACACACATACAGTAGGTATAATTGGTGTTAATTTCAATGGTGGGATTTTTAAGTTAGACAAGAAACAATAAAACTTTTATTTTTAGCTAACAGTTTGTGGGCTAATTTAGTCCTTGAAATCCTTCCAAGCATGATAGCTTAAATTTGCCCCAGATGGACTTTCTCTTCTGTTCAAACTGCTCGACAGCAACATAACAGCCATTTATAACAGAGTCTGCAGAAATGGGCTGGCGCTTCTAGTCTTCCAAATACATTGGTCTGTTTGTAAGGAGAGTGCCCCCATAAATCACCATGAATTAAAGAGGAACGCACGCATCCCAATCAAAACATCAGGAAGAAACCATTGCCCAATAGATAAGAACACAAACAAGTGCAAAGCATCACTTGAGTTTTTATAGAAGGCCCATATTTTTGGAAGGCAACCAGTGCTGTTTCACATGCTGTACTTTTTCTAATCTGACTGACTCACAGTCTTGTGATAGTGAGATAAGCTAGGTAGGCAAATTTTTATAGAGTTGCAATTACTGAAATTGTCATTACGCTGCTCACTGTAAAATAAATATAGATAGAAGTGAAATTATGCACAGGCTAGAAGTAGAAAGTGTTTTGCTTCTGTTTGCTAAATTAATCTCTTCCTAAATGGCTGCAGGCCAGGTAGGTTAGCATTTGTGGTTTCAAAGGTTTTCAGCGCTTGCAATGAGCCATGAAATTACTGCATGCTGCTGAAAATGGCAGCTGATGAAAGGAAAAGAGTGAATCCCAAAGGCAGAAAGACAGGAGGAAGCAAAATTACAGGCAGAAAGTCTGATTTTTGATGTTGCTCATTGTGAAATGTACACCCAAACTTTTAATAAAACATAAAACATTAATAAACCTGCTAACAATTCCTTACAATTTCTTTTGAAGTCTGAGTATAATTTCTGAATACTTATTAAAACAAGCAATGATTCAGAGGGGGCTGAGCAGTTTTCTATCTATGGCATGTGCTGTATTGGTAGATATTCTACTTGTGACTTTTGAAATAAGATTTTTATTGATGTTTTTAATTGAATCACACAAAAGGATTGATTTGCAGTTAATAAAAGTCCCCAGATCCTTTTAGTTTCTGTTAGGATTAGCTAGTTAGACAGTTAGACAGTTTTGCTACTGTCACCAGCATGTGCTACCATCAGCGCGGCTGCCCTGTTTTAAATCATCTGAACTTCCTCAGAAGAAGGTAATGCCTGAGTCTCCATGCACAGGTTTGAAAACTCTCACAGAATGCCATGTCCCATTCTCAGGGAGAACGTACATCAGTTGGGTTTTATAAAACCACAAATGCTATACCTTGCTATACACAGGCACGTCATTCATGTCACAAGTAAACATGTTCCCAGTCCCCAAGCTTCGCTCTTGAGGACCAATTTCAAATGGACAGTTGTAACAGTTCTTAAATACATTTATAAAGGTGTTTCCCACCTCGTAACAAAAACCAATCTCTTAGACTTTCTAGCATTTCCTAACCAGGAAGAAGTTCCTGAAAAATGAACTGATCATCATTTAAAACTCCAAATTTCTGGATCTCCAACAGACTCTGTCTCTGTGTAACTGGAGTTCGTCCATACTAAAATCATCGTGCCACTGCTAAGGAATGCAAAATAATTACACATTCTCAGAGATTCCAAGCACTTACACTTGCATGATTTTATAGATTAATTACTAGGAAGACAGAGGATTGTAAAAATCTTTGGATTAAATTCTGTCACAGAAGGCATAAATAATCTAATGATTACTATGCATGCCTGGTCAAATAGTTACTGTCACTGAGTTGTCAGAGTGCTGTTTTCACTTCTAGCAAGGAAATGATCTGAACTGCAAACTGAGCTCAGCTGAAAAGAGGAAAAGCTTCAGTCTGAGCCCCCAAACCTTCAGCAAAGAGGGGAGCAGCCAAGTCAGTAACAAAAACACACAAGAAGCATTCACTTATTCCTGAAATGTTTAAAAATAAAATCCTCACACACGAAATGCCTATCTACCTACTACAGTCATTTTGCATCCATCTTTAAATGACCATAAAAATCTCTCTAGCCTGCATTCATGGTGTACCCCCATTTTTTTCTTTTTAAAAATAGTCACAGTTATGCTATTTCAGGCAGAAGTAGTTTATTAAAAGTGCATTCAATCTGGAATGGGAAGAGCACAGCTTTGCCACTTACAAGCCATGTGAACAAGTGGCAGAGGGCACTACCTCTGATTTTTGGGGGATTCCAACTAATGATAGAAACACTTAGCTAATAGATTTAAATGAATGCACTTTCCACTTTGTAAACTAGAAACTTTCATACAATCGTAAGTGAAGATTTTAAAATGAGCATTTGAGACAGTGTTAGTTTTCAAATAAGATTGATGGGAAAGGTAACCAAGAAGTCTGGAAAATTAATCAAGCTGAGGATATAGACTAAGTGGCCATGTGTAACGGGGCTCCTTTGTCATATACATGAACTGCTCCCTGATTTCTGGAAGAAGTAATATTTTTTCTGCCCTATTTCCTAATCCCACCTTACTGAATTTTGAATTGAGCTACAATTTTCAAACAATTCTAATAAAGTTGCCATAATTCCTGATTTACCCTGATTTGTTTCAGCACCAAAGCTTCATTGACAAAGAAAGAAAGAAAGAAAGAAAGAAAGAAAGAAAGAAAGAAAGAAAGAAGTCATGCTTGCCCCTTGCTCAAGCCAGCTTGAAAGAACATTTCTCGGCGTCACATTCACATACGGATCAGAAAAGATGTTGACCTTAGCAAAATAAGGTATAAGTTTTACCATCCAGTTCAATTTAGTCACAGTCATACCTACTGTCAAGTTTGATCTAAAGTCAAATTGTAAATTCAGAAGGAATGGAACTAGAGGAAGCTAATCATACTGATGATGCCAAAGGTATTTGAAAATACAGCTATTTTCCATTTAATGTTTCTGTTGTAATTGCTATTGTTTATAGCAATCCAACAGAATTATATTTATAAGTTAAAAAAAATCCATTACAACAAACCCTCAATATTCAAATAATATCAGAAGCAAACATTTCCCTCAATAACCTCAGAACTAGCGACTAGGAAGTTAAAATGCTAAGAAATAGATAATTCATGAATGCTTTATTAAAATCCTATTGCAAATGTGAAGGATATTTGAATATGCCTTGAAACTTTTCTGTCTAAATTTATTATTTGTCTATTCATTCAACAAATGTTTATTGAGTGTCTAGTATGTTGCAGGTATTGTTGTAAACATCAGAAAGCGAAACAGACAAATCCACACTCTACTGGAGCTTAAATTCTAATGAGCCCCATTATACAATAGGGATGTAAATCAATTTCACTTTGATTGTCTATGCACATTAATTAGAGATAAGCCTGGAGAACTATGTTAAAAAGAACTGATAGCTGTATGTAAGTTTTGAGGAAACATTGCCAGGATTGACTAGTGATGTCTGCCATGGGAGCAGGATAGAGAAAGACTGGCATGCATGCCACATTTTTGCTACTCCTATTCGAGGAAATTACCATGCAGCTACAGGCATCAAGTTCAGAATTGTTTCCCATGGAAAATATTGGTGCTAACCACACATTCCTCCTTGACCTACTTTGATGCCATTACTGTTGAGGTAAAATAAGAAAAAGAAACTTCTACTTACATTTCTATGTGCCCCAAACTAGGCTTTTGGGTTTTCACAGAAGAATAACCTTTTCTTCCCCTTGGCTGTTTGTCAAAACATAAGGCTATGTCCTTATTCATCATCAGAATATATCTGCCCTGGGGTGCCTGGGTGGCTCTGTTGGTTGGGTGTCTGACTTTGGCTCAGGTCATGATCTTGTGGTTTGTGAGTTCGAGCCCCGTGTTAGGCTCTGTGCTGGCAGCTCATAGCCTGGAGCCTGCTTCCGATTCTATGTCTCCCACTCTCTCTCTTTCTCTACCCCTCCCCCACTTACGCTCTGTCTCTGTCTCTCAAAAATTTATAAACTATAAAAAAAAAAAAAAAAGAATATATCTGCCCTTCACTGTTTTACCAGATAATGCCAACTTCAAACTTTCTGGTATCTAATCATAACCAAATCCTTGATCACATTTTCAGGTTAACCTTATATTAGGGGAGTAGCCACAAATCAAATTTTGGCTAACTTGATAATAAAGTACTTGTGAAAATATACAGGCAAAGGATGGGAACTGACAACTCAAAGAGGAAATATAAACACAACCAAGCAAATAAAAATCTTTGACCACTAGTAACTAGGAAAATGAAAATTAAACAATAACATAAAATTTTTCCCTATGAATTTGGCAACCATTTTAAAAGGATGGATATATAGTATTGGCAAAGTTTGAGGCCAAGAGCACGTTAATACTTGCAGTAAAGTGATTCTACCTCTTTGAAAAAAAAATTGTCATTATTTGAAAACATTTAAAGTATGTATACTCTTAGAAAGCATTTCCATTGTTAGGCCACATTCACATAGGTACATCTGTACGAGTATATATACAAGTATATATATACTAAGATAAAATGTACATTGTAGAATATTATATATAATATGATCCCATTTTGTAGAAAAATGTGTGCTTGTACATGTATTATATGTGTGTCTATCTATATGTACATAGAAAAATATCCAAAAGCATATACACCATACTGTTAAACAATGTTTTTCCTAAGGAGTTAACATTGGGAAAGGAGGATAATCTTTGAGCTTTCACTGCATAAATTTCTGTATTATTTGAATCTTTTTAATGAGAATTTAGTACTTTGTAATCAAAAGAGAAGACGACAATGAGCAAAAATTTATCAAAAATATTTAAATAAAATTGAAGTAAAATGGCATTGTTAATTTCAGACAAATAAAATGTGAGCACTACACCCACCACAAGCCTCATCCAACAAAGCGTATAAATTCAGATTAATAAAAAGCACATTAAAGGTATAACAAATGTTGTGTCCCAAATAGCACTATATTAATACTACTCAAAGTATAGTATTTGAATTACTATATTAGTACTATTACCAAATTATAGGCAATATAGGGCACAAAAGACTAGTATTTTATTAGTGTTATTCAAAGCAAAAACTGCTAGATTTAAGAAAAAATATATAGGAATACCATCTTTAGACTTTGAAGTCTCACTCAACATTTCACATTTCAAATAAACCAAAAATAGTGACACAGTAGGGGCACCTGTGTGGCTCAGCCGGTTAAGCATCTGACCCTCAATTTCAGTTCAGGTCATGATCTCACAGTCATGAGATGGAGCCCCGTATCAGGCTTCATGCTGAGTGTGGAATCTGCTTAAGATTCTCTCTCATTCTCTTCCTCTGCCCCTCTACCCCCCCTCTAAAAAAATTGACATAGTAAATAAAGGCTAAGACACAGTATTTATCATGTTTTTCCTGTATGAATGTCACCTCAAGATAACCAAAAGAATGAGGAAGGGAATTTTTACTTAACAAAAAGTAAATTAATGAGTAAAGAAGAAATGATAAAAATAAAATATAATACATTTTAAAGTAAAAAATAAATAAATAAATAAATAAATAAATAATATAAAGTAAATTTGTCACTATTTTGCAACTCTTAATGAAATAATGGAGCTGGGCAATGATGAAAGTCTGCTGACATCACGAACTACAACAACGAAGCAAGAAGTGCCTCCTAACAGAAGAACTCCCACCACCAGTGAAGCCATTTTGATTGGAAAAAAATAATTGACCCCAATCTGATCAAGCATTTCTATCTAAATACCATATTACAGGAAATAGAGAACAGAGGACCATTTTAAGCCAGACCATATGGATGGAATCAACAAAATCCAGACTGGAGAACTATAAGACAAACAACCTGATTTCTTCAACAAACAAACTGAAATGAAGCAAAATCCTAAGAGGTGAAGGAAAAATCTATAGTTTAAAACAAACGCAGGAGGCACAAAATCCAGTCACAATGTTTGGACCCAACAAAATGTTTAAAATAAGAAAAAGAAAAAATTATAAAACAATCGAAAATTTCAAAACTGGGAGATATTTCATTTGGAGCAATTACTATTAATTATCTTTAGTTGCAATGCTAACATCGTGATTATGTTTTCAGAGTTCTTATGTTTTAGAGCTATATGATGTCTAGGATTTACTGAAAAATAATTCAGGAATGGGGGACATTTCAAGGTTAAGGATGAGGCAAAACCAACTGTGAGTTGGTAATGTTGAAGCTGGGTGTTGAAAAAAAAAAGGAGGTACTATTCTATACTACAGAAAGTACTATTCTATATGCTTCTGAAATGAGTTTTTGGATAATGCAAAGCTTAAAAATAGGGATATAGACAATAACAAGATTGATGTGGTTGTACCAATGCAAATATTTCTCTCTCAAATATCTTTGAAATATTTATAAAAATTAATCATTTTCAATGTACAGAGAAGATATTAATAATTTCAAAAAGAAATTTTCACAAGCAATAGTCACTGGCAACAATAAATATTCAAAAAATTAGTATCATTGGGAAGAATGTCAGTTTCCCCAAATTAATTTACAGACTTTACTATTTTAACAAGATTTTTATTGAGAAACCTTTAGAACATTTCTCTGTATTTCATTTTGAATTAAAATTCAAAATAATAACAAATGCAATTGTGAAAAATGAAAGAAAAAGAAGGTTGCCTTGAATAATTATGTAATAGAATTAATTAAAACATTATGTAACTGGCATAACAAATGACAGATAGATCAATGGAACAGAATAGATAACCTCAAAATAGACCACAATGTGTAGAAGAACTGAATATTTGATAAAGATACTAAACAGCGGAGGAAAGAAATTATTCAATAAAGATGTTGAGGAAATTGACTATTTAGAAACATAAATCCTGTTAAATATAAACCTAGATGTATTTTCTGCTGTCTGCACAGTCCCCAATTTAGGGAACCTACCTTTTGTACAAACAACTGAATCACTACAGCTATCCTCTGTACCATATGATCACTTTCCCTGGGGCCATAGTTTTCAAATCAGGATATATGATTTATAAGATACATAGTCTTCTATGGTCTGGACTGCATCATTAGGTTCAAAAATATGAGCTGACTATCAAACTACCCTCTCAGGAATACAAAGCTGAGAAGCTGAAGAATTTTGGCAGTTAGCAGAAGAAGCATAAAGGATTCCATAAAGTAATTGAATATTTATGTCATGCAATATCATCAGGGCCATGTTAATATCTGAAAATCTCTTATGAATTAATAAATGAAAGCCAAAGCTCTATTAAACACTAGAGAAAATACTACAGATATCTCACAGAGTAAGTAGAAATGATAGTCCGGGAAAAAAATGGTTAAGCTCCTTTAGCACTCATAGATCTACAGATAAAAATAATAATGAGTTACTAATTTTACTATCAGGTTAGAAAAGATAAAAATCAATAACGTATCTCTGAACACTGGTAGGGTTGTGTTGAGGTAGGTCCTGGCTTATCCATTGCTGGTGAGAGTATAAATTTGTAAATTTAACCAATAAATAAATTTTCTGAAAGAAATTTGGGTATAATCCCTGAAGAGCCTTAGCACAGTGAATGTTCTTTCATTGTCTGATCCAGAAATGTCATTTCTAGGATTCTATACTAGTAAAATAATCAGAAATATCTGCCAAGAATACATAGAATGTTTCTGCATCATTTTTCATAGTAGTGAAAAACTGAGAAATGAGAAAATGTTAAATAAGGGCGCCTGGGTGGCTCAGTTGGTCGGGCGTCTGACTTTGGTTCAGGTCATGATCTCGCGGTTTATGAGTTTGAGCCCCGTGTTGGGCTCTGTGCTGACAGCTCAGAGCCTGGAGCCTGCTTCAGATTCTGTCTCATTCTCTCTCTGCCCCTCCCCCACTTGTGCGCACGCGCGCGCGCGCGCGCTCGCTCTCTCGCTCTCTCTCTCTCTGTGTCTCTCAAAAATAAATGTAAAAAAAAAAAGAAAAGAAAATGTTAAATAATTATGCTTCACAGCAATAAAACAATTGGTCGCTAACATTTAAAAGTGTACTAAGTGTCAGAAACTATGTATCCTGATTCAGTCTCACAACAACCCTTGGAGGTGGGTACAACTATTATCTCTACTTTCCAAATGAGGAAACTGAGACACAGAGAGGTCAAGACAGCTGGTAAATTGCTGAGCAGGATATGAACCAACAGTCTGGTTCCACAATTGGCACTTTTCACTAGTGCACTATAACAGCATTTGCTGAGTCTTTTAATATGCCAGATGCAATGCTAGCATTTTACACTGCATTATTTAATACAAAGCATAAAAAAATTCTGTTGATATTGTCATTATGAGCATCAGAAGGCTGAAGCTAAGAGAGTCAGTAACTCATCAAGGATTATAGAGCTAAAAGTGACACAGAGTTTCAAAGAGGTTTGATGCACATAAAAATGGCCATGTTACGACATGAGCATTTGTTAAGTACAATACTAAATTGTAGGGTTTGGGGAAATTAACTCTGTCACTGTGAGAAGCAGAAGTGACACAAACTTTTTGGAGTTTGACACTCTCACAAAATTATGAATGTGCAAACCATCAGTCAGCAATCCAATCCAATTTTTGCACTCAGTCCTATTAAAATGCCAGCCCACGGGCATCAAAGTATGTGTGCAATGATGTCTATTTCAGACTATTTGTAAGCAAGTTATGGGAAATAACTCAAATATCCATTAACAGGGGGATGGTTAAACAAATTATAATCTATCAGTACAATTCATGCTATGCAACTGTGAGAACGAAATGAGGTTGATTAACATGCACAGGCCTGGAGAGAAAACCATAGCCTGTTAATGTAAAAGGATGTGTGAAGTAACCTCTTCAAGATAATGTCTGCCACCAGTGTCCACGGTCTTAATCACTACATAATATGGCTTCTTTAAAAGCATGAGTTTTAGTAGATATATAATACTGTATAATGCTACTAAATCACTATTTATCTACTTTTGCCCTATTTTTTTCCACATTCAGTTATTCTAAAATTTTAAGATAAACATCTTTATACATAAATTTTTGTTTGAATCCATGATTTAAAAATAAGTCATTATGTTCCCTTGCTTAACCAAAATAACTTACCATAAGATTGATTAGCTCCTTCCTAATATCCACATTAGGAATAGAAATTATATTTTGGTAAGCAGAAATCATATTCAATAAAATGTTTGCTTGTACTCTGGGTTTCAAACACTACAAACCCCCTGATAGTCCTTTTTACTGCAAGGAAAATTCTAACTCAGAATATTAGGAGATATGCCTAGAGAATGTCAGCGTCACAAGATCAGGAATCTTCTCTATCTTGTTCATTATGAGTCTCCATTGTCTAAAGCTTATGTGTGCACAGGGTTAACAAAAAAACATTGAAAGAAGAAAGGAAGGAAGGAACAAAGGAAGGAAAGAAGGAAAGAAGGAAATCTGTATGGGAAAATAATTCAAAATAATGACTCAGAGCTTACATTGTTGAGGAAGTTTATTCAGTTGCTGTGATGAAAAGAAAATAGAACTCTTAGGCTGGAAAAGGGCATACCCAGAAGTCTCAGGGAAATCCTTCTTTGTATGATGAAAGTGTGTACCAATAGCATCAGTTTCATATTGAGCATTTTTGCTGGAGCCTGTACAGCTTGCACCACAATGCTAACCACAGCCAGATCACCTTTCCTTGTACTACTAGCCACGAGACAAAGACCCTTTTCATCAAGTGTCCTTCAGAACCAACTCATAGGCAGTCCATGTTGAGGGCCAGAAGCTTCCAAGTTCTGCCCTAACAACTGCCTGGCCTATTTAATTAATTTCACATTCTTCCACAAGGCTGGTGATCCCTTGACGTGATGAGCTGATGGGAACTGCCATCTCAGAATCCCACTGAAGCAGTTGCCTGGAATCTACTATACCACTTGTGAAATAAATGACCACCAGTCCACCACATGAAGCTATAGCTTCCGATCCTCTTTAAAATACAACAGTTTTCTCTAGCCTACAATGCGCTATATCATGAATACTTAAGTGGCCCATCCAAACTCACCCCAACCATGTTCCCCTAATTCACCACAATCAAGCTACCTGGGCCATTGTTTCACCCCTGAAAAACTATTTCCCTCTGTGTGAGTATCCTATCTAGAAACCTCCTGTCCTTGGGTCTTTGCACAGCTGGCTTCTCTCTTGGTTTACATGTTGCCTCTTATGAAATGACCCTTCCTATGAGCCCTGTCTAAATAGGATTCCACCTTCATTCCCAATCACAGAAACCAGTATGCAGCTTTCTACTGTCTGTTCAAACTCGTAATTACCTATTTATTACTTTGCCTACTTTATGTCAACCACCCCTACTAGGCAATGGGTTGCATCTGAGCAAGAACTATGGCTAGTGTGCTCACAATGGTCCACCAGCACTCCATTCAGTGTTAGCACTGAATTCTGAATAAGTAATTCTAAACCATGGTCTCCCATACACTCTGCCATCATGAGAAGTCGTAAATAATAGATAAGATGTGGAAAAGAGAACCTTTAGCTTCTAGAACTCACTTTGAAAGAAAGCAAAACATGATGAAAAGAACTACAGGCTTTGAGAGCGAGAGTAAAATTCTGTCTCTTTGCTAACTTGAGAAAGTTCTTGCTAGTGTGAACTTTGATATGCCTCTTGCCCTATGTTAGTCCCCTTATACTGTTTGTAAAGTGAAATGATTGGACTATTTGATCTCATATCTACCTTACAGTTCTAACAGATCTTTGAAGATTTTTTAATATAATCAGACATCTTTAGATTTGCATTTTTCAAGTGTGGTCCCTATGGAGGACAAAGAGTTCAAGTTCAAATAATTTTGGAATCGTTTGGGTTAAACAAAATTAGATAGCTATTTTTACTCTAGAAACTCTCTTGGCCTTTAATATGCTAATGTGTACTGGGGTTCCTGAGAGTGAAAGACCGTGTACAGCAATTCCCAAAAGCACTGAAGCACTGATTCCTTGTTTGTATTACCTGGGTATAGGACACATGGGACATTTGGGGAAAACACATTATGGATATTTAAGCACAAAAATTAATATAGACTTTCAGAAACACTAATCTGATAGTGGTAAGTAGAATGAATCAGAAAAAATGATAAATTGAGCAATAAAATTAAGAGACTTCAGGAAGCATGAGGAGATTCAAGAGAAAGTGACTTGAGACATATCTATTTTAATTTGCATTGAACAGCACAAAAGTTTTGATTAGTCTTTCTTGCTGCAGAAAAAATCATCAAGACCTAGAGACTGTTTTAAAAAAAAGTCAAGAATAGGGATAGTTAGAGATTCTATATTGATGCCTATAATCTGAAAGAATTTTGATAAGATTTCTTTAGCTGACATGAATTCAATCTACACTTAATACAGAAACAATTAGACCTATTTTGGCCATCAGCTCACAGTTTCAGTCATAATAGATAAGGATAGTACCATCTTCCATATTTCCAACAAATAAAAATTTAGAAAGTTATCAATAGACAATGTGATTATTTGCCCACATATTCGGTTAATCATATTTTATTCAACGACGCCTTTTATTGGTTAGTTTCTAATCGGCAAACACTGTCTTGTAAGCTTTGTAACAATCTATTCCTACCATCTCCCGGATTTTCTCCAGATTTTTTGGATCCACCATCTCCTCAATTGTCCACAGTAATGGTCAAAATATTTAGCTGCTCACTGTATAAAAAAGCAGAATCAAGGCTTGAGGTGATATGGGTATGATATGTAGGTTCATACCCACTTCCTTCTATACTTTTTTTTAATGTTTATTTATTTTTGAGAGAGAAAGAAGGAGACACAGCATCCAAAGGACACTCCAGGCTCTGAGCTGTCAGCACTGAGCCCGACACGGGGCTCAAACTCACGAACCTGTGAGATCATGACCTGAGCCAAAGTTGGACACTCAATCGACTGAGCCCTCCAGGTGCCCCTCTCCCAATACTTCTTGATTGAATACTTGGAATAAGCACCAACTCACAGATGATTGATTCTCTTCCTTCCTTTTTTGGAAAACGTTTAAAATTTCCATCTCTATCAGGAATCTAAACTCATCTTCTCAAATACCAGAGAGAAGAACTCTTCCTTCTTCACTGATTCCTACTCTAAATACAGTTCATATCCTGTTCTATACTAGACCTGCCATATACTATTCATGGTACATAGCCAGATATAAAGTAGGATTTAACATTTGGATATTAAACTCACTGCTTTGAGTATGTTTTACAAACCAAGGTGTTATGTTCATATGAAGCCCAGTACCGTGTGAATACAGCATGGTCAGTGTTGCCTTAAACGGTGAGAGCTTTCAAACCCACATGAGCCTTTGGGGAACTATGTAGTCATGTTTCTGTGAATATTTATTGAAAACCGGCTCTTTTCTTAACTTTGAGAATGGGGGAATTTTTAGCAGCATAAAGAAAATACTGTTTTCTGCAAAATTTCTTTGGCCTTGTTGTAAACCAGGCACCCAGAGATGGGTTCCATGATGCATTGTGGCATCTCATATTCCTTCCAAAAGTTCTCCACAATGACAGTTGCTTTCACTGAACAAAGTCTTTCCAGGAATATGCTCAGTTAGTTCATTCTTCTGTATTATCTTCACCTTCTATGATTTAAAACACAAACATGACTTGACCATTTTTAAGTGCCTTTGTTTGTATTCTATTGCTTAGCAAGTATATTTGTACATTTTATAGGTAAAAAAAAGAGAAACTTTCTGTGAGACTACACATGGATATCTTATTAGCTCCCACTGATGCTTGCCTTCTCTAATTCACTAGAGACAATCACTTGAAAAGAAGCCCTGGTTTACAAATTAAAAGAATGTTAAAGCACATGGGTTTTTAAATTGAATACTAAAACCAAAAGGAAAGATTGGTCATATTTTAGGGCCATAACTCATAACAAATTGTTGTAAAGTTTTCTTCACTCTGCTAGGAAATGCAAGTATTTTTTGTTATATTTAAGAGTGGAAAACAGAGTCAGAATAAGTAAAAAAGAAGAGAAAGAAGAGAAAAATCCCTGAAACAGCACAGCATTTGTTTCATCAGCTCTTTGTAAAACTCATGTTTAAATAAAATATGGCTTTCAGTTTCATTTCTACACCAATGACTCCCAAAGTTTTATTTTTAGTCCATATCTCTTACATAACTCCAGGCACATATATTTGACAGTTTCCTTGTGCCTCCGTTTATATGGCTAACAGGCAGCTCAGACTTAACACATCCAACTTAGAACTTTTTATCCTCTACACGAAACCCATTCCTCCCCTCATCTTTTCCATCTTAATAAATGGAAACACCATTTGTCCTATTGTTTCCATCAAAAGCCCAAGTGTCATCGTTGAGACCTCTATTTGGTCCTATTTCTCAACTCTATACTGCACCTACCCCCTTCCCTCATCTCCATGCTACCATCCCATTCTAACCCATCACTGCTGGCCTGGATCTCTCCTGTAGCCTTCTAATTAGCTTCTGTATCTACTCCCCACTTAGCAATCTGGTTGACCTGTCTCCAAGTTATTTATCATCAGTCATATATCAAGTCAAGTGTCGCCTCCCATTAGAAAGGACTTTGTTCAACACACTATTTAGAGAAGTATCTTCTCTCACCTCACCCCTTTTATACCCTTACATAGACTTCACATATCCTCTCATTGTCTTTTTAACGCAAATCACCATGTGAAAATATTTTGACTATTTGTTTACTTTTTTACTGCATGTTTCTCCTTCCCATTCCCCAATTTGATTTTAAGAAGCAAGAGAGCAGGGGTACCTGGGTGGCTAAGTTGGTTAAGTGTCCGACTCTGGGTTTTGGCTCAGGTCAGGATCTGTGGGTTTGTGAGTTCAAACTCCGCATGGGGCTCTGCGCCAGCAGCCTGGAGCCCGCTTGGGATTCTCTGTCTCCCTCTGTCTCTGTCCTTCCCCTGCTCATAGTCTCCACCTCCCCTCCCCTCTTTCTCAAAAATAAATAAACAAACATTTTTTAAAAATGAAAAAACAGAAGAGAGCAGGGACTGTGTTTGTGTATTCTTATCAGGTACAGCTGTTCCTAGAATATAGTAGGTAAGTTAAAATATTTATTCAAGAGGGAATGGAGTGGGGAAGGAGTGAAATAAAGGAGAAAGAAAAGAAAGAAGAGAGAGAGAAGGAAAAGGGAACAGGGAGAGGGAGAGGGAGAGGGAGAGGGAGAGGGAGAGAGAGAGAGAGAGAGAAGAGGGAGAATAAAGAGAGAGGGAATGAAGAAAAAGGAGAGAGAGTGAACGAATGGAGGGAAAGGAGGGAGGGAGGTAAAAAAAGGGAACAGAAGGGGAGAGAGGGAAGAGGAAAGAGCAGGGGAGGGGAAAAAAGAAGTTGCCCTCCAATAGACTAATAATAACTGCTAGGTTTCAAATCTAAGGATAAGTAACTTTAGTTCTCTAAGGTTGGAATAACTCATTGCACAATGGGAATAATAATAGTTCAAAAGAAATAAGGCATGTAAAGTGTTAGTGGAGCACTTGACATATAATAACAGGAAATAAATGTGTTAATTCTTTGCACTTCCTCAGATTCTTCCAACCTTCAGCCACTTGGTCTGACATAGTCGCAACCATCCAACTCTGCTTACACACTGGTGATCCACTGTCTAAACCAACCAGACACAAACCCGAAATCCCCAGTGTCTTTCCCCCTTCTAGACTTCAATGTCACACCCCACTGAGAAGTGTAGAGTCTGGACTCTGAGCAGCTGCTGAAGGGGTGTGTGTGTTGGGTGGGAGTGGGATGTTCCCATGGATGAAATCTGACCAATAAGAAAAAGGAGATGGGAGGTGCTGACGTCCAGACAAAGTCCTTCTCCTTCTTCCCTCCCACCTTCCATTCTGAGGCATTTCCACCATGCAGTCCAATCAGAAATACCCGATCTCTGCAAGGGGGTGCACCTCCCAAAGCAATATCTTTGTCTCTCTTAGGTTTGTCATAAAGCAGTGGCCAGCAAGATAACATGTCACCTTGCATTGCTTCCTATCCTTAACAACATCACTTCCCCTTTTCTCACCTTCACTACCTTGGAATTGTGCCCTTAAATAAAGCATCACCTCTTAATTCTTTAATTCAGGCTCTGTTTTCCAGGGACTATTGGATAAGACTACTTTTAGTAATAAAATAGTCATACCAATTTATACTCCTATGCTCAGCACTCAACAATTGGTCAGGCCATCTTTATTTTTAACTATAGTTAAACTAGTTAAAGTCCTATAAAATACCTGCCATGGCATGAATCCAGTGGGGCATTATAGTAGAATCCCAACCATGCATTAAAATCAAGAACAAGAACAAAACTTTCTTTTGCTTCAAAATGTTTCATTAAGGACACCAAAAATTCACTTCTCTTATCTTCAACTACCCTTACTAATCCCTCTATTCCTTTAAACATGTTTTTCAAAGCCTGTTACTAACTCCCACCATTAAGACACAGCCTCTGCCAGAAATGACACCCCTCCCATCTCTGCCAGCTATCTATCTCCCACCATAGAACCCATTCCAGAAGCCCGCCCCTGCCTAATAAAAACAATGATAAGGATTATGTAATCACTAGCTGCATCATCCCTAGCGTTCATATGCATATACATATTGCATATTTTCCTGCTCTAGTGTTTTATATCTCGATTCTAGTATAATATGAGATAATTTTTTTGTAGTTTCTATAAGATCCATGTATACTAGGGTGCCTGAGTGGCCCAGTTGGTTAAGCGTCCACTTTTGGTTTCGGCCGAGGTCATGATCTCATGGTTTGTGAATTTGAGCCCCTCATCGGCTCTCTGCTGTCAGTTCAGAGCCTGCTTCAGATCCTCTGTCTCTCTTACTCTCTGTCCCTCCCCCACATGTTAAAAATAATTTTTTTTAAAGAGACAAGTATACTGAGATATTTACCTCCATGATCATCACCACCTGACCTACCCAGACCAGGTTAAAACAGAGAAAAAGCAGCCTTCTCAAAAAATTCTTCAGATGCTGTCATTAAAATTCAGTGCATAAAAGCTAAGCAATCTTAATTCTTTTATTGTTGACCATTTGGAAATATCTCTTTTCTATTAGACAGATTCCTGACAGACAGAGTAGAGATTAAATACAGTATAGGCTCTACCACTTATCGACTTCTTCTTGACAGAAGGCAAATCACTCAACATTTCTCAGTCTCAGTTTCCTCCTTTGCAAACAGAGATGATTGTACATATTTACGCACCTGCTGTTAAGAACTATATCTTAAATTATGAAGCACTTGGGCCATTATTAGGGGTAACAGTAGCATTCTTAGAAATTCCCCAATTTCTTAACCATCACTTAAAATTGTAATGACTTGATATTGATGCAAGATTCTAATAAATGTCCTATTCATCATTTGAATTTAGATTGTGCTGTCCTTAAATGTAAGGATTTTTATCTTAATTATTTTTCTATGGTTTTTAGCTGAGTTGATTTGATATCTAATAAATTAGTACTTGAAAGTTTCCCTTATTTTATTTTATATTTTTAACATGTATTTATTTATTTTAGAGAGCTGGGGAGGGGCAAAGAGAGAGGAGAGAGAGAACCCTAAGGAGGCTCTGCACTGTCAGCATGGAGCCCAAAGCGGGGCTCAATCTCAGGAACCGTGAGATCATGACCTGACCCGAAATCAAGAGTAGGCCCCTTAACCGACTGAGCCACCCAGGAATCTGAAAGTTTCCCTTATTTTAGGTTGTCTTTGCATCTACAGCCATACTACAGTGGAATACATCCCTGCCTATGAGATGATTATTCTTACCAACTACTGGGCTTTGGCAATTTCATAAGACAACTATGTATTAAACATTAGACTATAAGAACTCATGAAGAAATAAATTATGCTTGTTCATTCCCAAATCAGCCAAAAATTTTGTACAGAGCCTGGCACATGCATAAATGATTGAACAAATAAAGAAAAAATGAACAATTTTTTTTAAAAAAAAACCTCTATTAAGTATAGTGGGAAACAGCATTTGCTTAGATCCATTATTAATTGGGAACACTCTCTTATTTTTAATTTAGAGTATTTTCCAACTCACTCAGATATCCAAACCCAAAATCCATTTTTCAAACACTCTAATGACACCAAAGTGTCAGTCACAAAGAATGATTGTTCCACAGACTCTTGGCTGATTGATACTTATCTTAGCAATTTTTACTCACTGATCATAGCTTTAGATTCTGTGGAAAGGAAAAAGTTGTGAAGCACTCTGAACTGATCCAAAATTAAAACTTTTATTTGGCTTCTATTCAGGAATGCAAAGAATGAAAAACTCTGGCTCTTCTCTCAAGCCTTCCCTGAAACAGACACCCTCCCACTCCCCCCTATTCATCACACCTCTGGCTTACTCTTATCACTGCATGTATCATAAAGCATAACAAATATTTGTTACATGTTCTGTGAGCAACTGAAGGCCAGGAACCAACAACGAATTTCTTTCTTTCTTCCCAGTACTTAGGACATATTCAATTTTTTTTTTCAGGGCTGGGGGAGTGGGCATGTGGCGATATTGACTAGGTCCTCAATAAACAAAGAACTATTGAAATGATCAGACTTGTGATCTATGATAGTATCTTCTTGGTGAAAACTCAATAAGCTTACTGCAGGGTGGATCTGAACAGTAATTAGACATGATGTGAATTAATGAGCCCTTAGGTTATACCCACCTCCAATTTAACTATGTAAATAGCTTATTAACACTTACAGGACAGTCTAAGAGATGACGCCATCATGAGGTCCACCACTTTCACAAAGCCCTTATAGAATCAACCCAACCATAATGATTTTACTCTTTCAATGCTTAGCATGGGGGCTTCACATATTTTATGAACTAAGAAGGTTTTATATAAACAAATATAAAATAAGCAAACCTATTTATTGTTTATATAACCTTTTTATATGTTTGATTATAGGTTCTCATGAATTTTTCATTATTTAAATTCTTTACATACCATTTTTTAAATTTATGTTTGACTTGATTATTGAAATCTTGCTAACTATACAGATAACTCTTTGAGGATAAGAGCCATATCTCCTCTGATGATGTTCACCTGCCTAATGTCATCTCAAAGCCTTGCATACAGCAGATGTCAAATGCAACTTTATTGAATACATGCATGGGAAACTCTCTCTTTTAGCAATTCACATCGAATGGAAGAAACAGCTATAATGAAGAATTTTACACTTTCCCAAATTCCTTTCCTTATAAACAATGAAAAGTGAAGAGATATTTGACTCCTACTCTTACATTAGCAAGGCAAATTTAAACTACAGTCAAATCCTTTGAAGATTCACTTACACAGCATAGCTAAACTTTTCTCAGTGAGATAAAATGTTCGAGATAAGAAGACATTAATAGTGTGTGTTTTCTATGGGTCAGTACTTTATATTTATTATTTCTTTTAAATTTCATTACAACCCTATGAGAAAAGTCCTATCACTATTGTCATTTTCACTGATGAGGACACTTGAGACCAGGAATTTAAGGACTTTGTCTGAGGCCACAAAGCTAGTACCTAGTAGGGTTGGCACACACACCCCAGCACTCATGCTCCAGTACTCTTGTCCCAAAGACCATACCAAGCTGCCCCTCAGCTCTCAAGAAGGCTCATTCTTAGATTATGCTGATCATGGTCACAATTTAATTTAATTCCCGGATCAAATTTATAAAATCACTAACGTACAACATTGAATATCAGTGCTTATTTCTATCTGGGTGGAGATATTACATAAGGCTTATAATTGACAAACTAGCGTGTGATTTACATTGAAAATCAGAAACAAACGCAAGCTTATATCATTTAAGTATATATAGGCCTTAGTTAGACTTGTTAAATTTTGGTAAAGAAACATTTGTAAGCACTTTTAAGTTTAGAAAATCAGAGCAGTGACATACATTCAAAATCTGAGAGTTTATACAAATCAAACTGAAAAGCATAAAGAGTCTGTCTTCAGGAACAGTCTCCATAGTGATAATTTTGCAAAATACTGGAAAAACATTCAAGGTATTTAGAAAGACTATAAAGATGTTTTATGAAGATGGCACAAAAAAAAAAATACGTTCTCATGAGCAGACAGGGAGCCCAACTTGGAATTTCAAATTAACTTTTTGTATGATGCATTATTTAATAAATGTTAGCATTAATTTTTAAAGAGTTTAATTTGCATACCATTACTGGGCCAAATGGTTGACGAGGATCACAATTAAAGAAAGATGCACCATTCATTTTACTAAGAAGAAAAAATCCAACAAAGTCAAATCTTCATCATTAAACTGAATAAAGGCAGCCTATAACTGCCAAAAATGTAGAACTCCCTGACAGATGCAATTTAACTCCTGTGATGATTTAAATCAGATTCCTTTATGTATGACCCTAAGCAAATCTCAATATCCTCTCAAGGAATAAGTATTTTTCTTTAATACTATGGACTTCAGGGGGGCAAAAAGACATTAGAAAAGAAAAGCAAATTAGGAAATTGGGTGTGGGAATATAAATATAATTCAAAAGAATATGTCATCACCTAATGTTACACCACGGACATAAAACACTCATGCAAAATGGAAGACGCTTCACTAGCACATTAACTAGCTCTTAATTCCAACATGGTTCAAGCTGTGTTTAGCCTCAAGAAGTTATACAGAAAAGCCATAGACCCTACTGTCTTATAGTTTATCATTTAAACCAAATTTATTTTCACACATACCCCTCTCATGATCTTCTAAAGAAAAACATACTATTTACTGAATTACTATGTGCAAGGCAAAGGATTGATGCTCATGTGCTAAGTGACAGACACATGGTATATGTGACACAGTTAGTGTATAACCTGCTTGTAATAAGCTGCCAACAAAGCGTATCTGGAGTGCTGGGGCAGGATCTGGAAGCACCCACTCTGCAAGGTGTCAGTCCTTCACAGGGACTATCATTCATACCCTGGTTCTAGACACTGGCTGGGGCACTAAGTACATTTCACTCCTGTAGTATATGCTTATATGTGTCATGAACTTTGTGTAGTTGTTAGGCTTGAAAAAACTTAGGACAGACTGTCCCATCTCTAGATGTGTCCGTCAGAACACAGAACAGATGGCCTTGTATCAGGTCTGTTCGGCCTTTACAAAGTCCAATGGGGGCCAAAGCTGTGGAAACAAGGACCTCAAACTCACCCCGCAGTTGGGCAACAAGGCCAATGGCCCCATGTTTGGGCAAGAGTCCTAATACCTGTTGAGAAGGAGGGGCTTAGGAGGTTCTTTTTGTTTCAAATAACTTCAAGTTGTGATCAAAGTAACTCATATTCACTCCAGAAAAATTGTAAAATAAATGTTTGGGGGAAAAAAGCCATGATGACCATCAAGAGACAACCATTAAAACATTCTGGTGTTAAGATCCTGATATATGTTTTTATACAAACATATGCAGTCGAAGCCCTCCGATCTGATAGTCAGCAGTCTTTGGTTAATAAGAAAAGGTTTTAGAAAGTATAGAATCCTTAAAACTTATATACAGACAATCTGAAAGTTAACTTAATATATAATCATTTCGTCACTAATCTTTTGATAAAGAACTAAACTTTTTTTTCTGGCTACAGGTCTTTGGATGGGAGCACCATGTCATCTTTATAATATAAATCATATTCCTAGTGAGCCACAAATTATTTCTAGATTAGTTTCCCTGAAGTGGGAACAATATTATAAAGACATATGAAAAATATTAGTGCAGAATTCTAGATTTTAATCTTTTACCCTGGTGTTTCACAGTTTCCTTGTCCATACATAATTTAAGCAAATTCTCTTATTGGAGTAACTACATTTATTGACTTGTATCAAATAATTCTCTTCAGTTTATATCAACAATTACTCTTTTAGCATTCAAAGTTTACTAGGCATTTTAATCCATAATTAGACTTTTTAAGTATAACACCAAGTAAAATTACATATATATGTAATTATATATATGTAATATATATAATTTTTCAAAATTTTATAATATATATATTATATATATAATTTTTCAAAATTTTATGTAAATTCTAGTTAGTTAACATATATTATAGTATTGGTTTCAGGAGTGGAATTTAATAGACAAAAAAACAATCTATCTCTGTCTACATATGCAAGTCAACTGGTAGAACAAAAGTGTTGGCACTCTAGGGAGCTTCCAGCTATCTGTAAGTATTGATATTGGGGAAGATATTTTATAAAAGGAGGAGGAAACACCAGATGTCTGTATAGTAGAGGTCAGGTCAAAGAGCTTCTATAAACATATTTTTACAAATTAAGATTTTATGCTCTATCATTTATTGATATCAATATATTCCTTTTAATCATCTACATGTATTGTGAGCATTTTCCCACATCACTAAACATATAAAATGTAATTTTTTTACATAGCAGCAGAGAATCTATTACCATACACTATAAAATATTTAATTAGTTCCCTATTGTTGAGTATGTAGGTGGCTGCTATGTTTTTATCATCATATAATGGTACCATTTTAATGTATATTTCTATTTCCTTAGACTTTATTCTTTGAATATTTGGTAAATTAATGAATAAATATTTTAAAGGCATGTGATACCTATTTTCAAATTGATTATCAGAAACATTTTTTTTATCTACCACTGGAATACTACCATGAGATTGCAGGTTTCGGCACCTTACTCTATATTTGCTATTAATCCATTTTTCAATTCAGTATTGAAAGGAGTAGGAGTCTAAATTTGCATTTTTATTAAAATGAGGGTTTTATCATTTTATGACACCTGTTATAAGTATTTATTTTCAGGTGGTTGACTTTTAGTTTTCTCTATTATGGACTTTATTTTTTATATCACTAATTTTTTTGATTTAGATTTTATTTTTATATCAAGCAGTTTTAGATTTCTTAGTCAAATGACTACCCATCAATCTTTCCCTTTCTATTTTCTTCTTTCCTGTTTTTTAGTGTTTATTTATTTGGAGAGAGAGAGGGAGAGCACTGAAGTGGGAGAGCAGAGAGAGAGGGAGAGAAAGAGAATCTCAAGCAGGCTCCACGTTGTCAGTGCAGAGCCCAATGCAGGGCTTGAACTCACGAACCACGAGATTATGACTTGAGCTGAAATCAAGAGTCAGAGGCTTGGGGCACCTGGGTGGCTCAGTCAGTTGAGCGACCGACTTCGGGTCAGGTCATGATCTCACGGTTTGTGAGTTTGAGCCCTGCGGTTTGTGAGTTCGAGCCCTGCGTCGGACTCTGCACGCTCAGCTCAGATCCTGGAGCCTGCTTCTGATTGTGTGTTTCCTTCTCTCTCTGTTCCTCCCCCACTCACACTCTGTCTGACTCTCTCTGTCTCAGAAATACATAAACATTAAAAAAATTTTTTTAAAAAAACAGTCAGAGGCTTAACTAACTGAGCCACCTAGATGCCCCTTTCTTCTTTCATTTTCCATTGCAAAATCCTTATTTACATATCTCAAAATCAAATAAATATGCCTCATGTTTTCCAATAATTTTACAGTGTATCTTTTATATTAACTCTGTACTGTATTTGAATATATTTTGTCTTAAGTTATAGGGTAGAGAAAATCTGATTTTTCCAAATTAATAAATTAATTTGGGACAAGTTGACATGTTTACTATGCTACAGTCTCTTTCAGGAACAAGACATTTCTCTCTGGTTAGCTAAAAATATTTAGCATAATTATGTATAAATATCAGGCCTCAAAATGAATTTTAGTTAATAAAATTTAAAACTATTAAAATATTGAAGTTTCACGTAGTTTTTCTTTTTTTTTTAATGTTTTTTCAATGTTTATTTATTTTTGAGAGGGAGAGAGACACAGCGTGAGCAGGGGAGAGACACAGAGAGAGGGAGACACAGAATCCAAAGCAGGCTCCAGGCTCTGAGCTGTCAGCACAAAGCCTGATGTGGTGCTTGAACTCACAGACTGCGAGATCATGACCTGAGCCGAAGTCAAATGTTTAACTGACTGAGCCACCCACGTGCCCCTCATGTGGTTTTTCTTATTTTTCTATGTGATTCTATGATAACTATGATTCTATTTCAAGCCACTATTTGTCAGCTGAACATTCTGACATTTTAGGTTCCTCAACATGCACACCCTTGCTGGCTTACAACCGAGCACTTGCAGATTCTTGGTTAGCTCTGCCATGAGTTCCAAAAGTAAAAATTGACAACTTTGATTTATGTTCTGTTTTGCTATTAACTATATGAAATAATGAGCATGGAATATCTTGCTCCTTTCTGGACTGGAGTAGGAGGAGAAGGATCATCAAATAATAGGAATTACCAGGAATATAAAACATTATTAAGATTCACTATTGTAAAGTTGCCAATTATTCCACAAGTTGAACTATACATTCAATGCTATGCCAGTCAAAACCATACCGGATATTTGGTAGAAATTGGCCAGCTGTTTCTAAAATTGATATGGAGATTGACAGAGCCAAGTTTAACCAAGACACCTTTAAATGAACATTTAAATAACAATGTAATTAAATAAACAATTAAATTTTTTTTAACATTTATTTATTTTTGAGACAGAGAGAGACAGAGCATGAACGGGGGAGGGTCAGAGAGAGGGAGACACAGAATCTGAAACAGGCTCCAGGCTCTGAGCTGTCAGCACAGAGCCCGACGCGGGGCTCGAACTCACGGAGTGAGAGATCATGACCTGAGCCAAAGTCGGCCGCTTAACCAACTGAGCCACCCAGGCGCCCCTTAAATAAACAATTAAATAAACTTTTAAAACTCATGAAAGAGAATACGGAATACAGAATTTGCAACTCTTACAAATAAATAAGAAAAAGTGAAACAATTCAAGAGAAAAATAGGCAAGAGACTTAAAAAGGAACTTCAGAAAAGACAGCAGGCTGAAAACCAAGAAATATGTAAAGATGCTCCACCTGACTAGACACCACAGAAGTATAATTTCAAGATACCACTGTGCACCATAACAGAATGGCTAAAATTTGAAGAACCGAAAATGTTACGTTGGCAAAAGTTAAAGAAGAACAGAAACTGATAACTAATACACTGGTGGCGGCGGTATACATTGGTACAATTGTTTAGGAATTTTGGCGTTTTCTACAAAATGTAACGTATCACACACCTGACAACTTCACTCTAACAGAAGTGTGTCTGCAGATGCATCAAAAGACATTTATCAGAATACCCATCTCATTATCATAATAGCTCAAACCTGGCAACAGATCAAATGTTCATAAATAGAAGGGTGGACAATTATTTTGTGATATATCCATATAGTGAAACACCTTACAGGAATGATAATAAATGAACTAAAGCTACATATAACAAATGGATGAATTTCATCAACGTTATGTTGATCAAAAGCAACTAGAGGCAAAAGAGTATGTGCCATATGATTCCTTTTACATAAGTAAAGCTCAGAACAGGCAAAATTATTCCATCAGTCAGAAGAATGGACATGTTTGGACAGGAGGGAAGGGATAGAGAGTGAGAAGGTCTCAAGGGAGCTTCAGGATGTTGGTAAGTTTTTGAATTTCTTAACCGAGGTAGTGGTTACATAGGCTCTTTCATTTTGTGATGATTCACAAATTATGCACAATTATGATCTGTTTCTGTTTTGTATATTTCAGTGAACTAAGTTTAAAAATACATCACGTTTATTATACCAAAGTCTTATCCTGGTACATTCAGTTATCTTTTCTGTCTAGGAATATGTATGACTTGTATCAATATAATCTACGTAAATATATGCGAGTGTATGTATATTAAGTGATAGACATATAAATATATTATTAAATATGTATGTGAACTTAATTGTTATTGTTCTGTAGATGATAACATATCCCCCCTTTTTATCTTTCCATCATTTCCTGTTGCATTCTGGATGCATTCGCAACTTTTGTTCTCTTCAATATCAAGGGCCCTATTTCCTGTGATACTAGTTACCCTCCCACTGCTATTCAAGCTGCCGTCAGTAATGCTACTGCATCTTTAGTTTCCTTGAGGACTTTACTTAGTTATAAACACTCCTCCTTACCTTCTGACATCCTCCAAGCCAGCTCTTTCTGTTTTCTCTACCATATATATTTTTATATATTGTTCCATAAACTCTCTATTTGTAAATTTAGTAATGAACCAAAACAGATGATTTCTTCATCTGAATTTTTCTCCACACTCCTGAGGAAAATCATTTCCTCAAATTATTTTTCTTCTGCACCTAGAGTACTAGGAATAATTATGAATTTCAAAATATATTTATAAGCTGCTTTTCATATTTGTCGTTCATTATTGAAAACATTGTGGTCTGGTCAGTAGCACCATCATGACTTCCCTTTAGAAATTCCCTGACAGGCATTAAAATCCTGCTAAGATCTTAACCTGGAGCCAAGTATTAGTTATACCTTATTATACTATTCAGTTTTGAGGGAAAAAAAAAATCTCTCGGCACCCCTGCCCGGCTTTCAGGAAAAACAGCAGAATTTGATCCTGGACAAAATTATCTATTAGTCTTTCTTCTCTTGCTAGAAAGGTGAATGGAAAATTACAAACCACAGAGCATACTAATTGCATAGTCCTTGTAGTCTTTGTTTCTTATTCCTGTCTAGCTCTTCAATGCTAATCTCAGAGACACAAAATTGAGTCATTATTTCTGTTCCCAGCCAAGACGTCCTCTTGCGTCTTGGTAAAGGGATGAGAAAAAAAGGAAAAAAAAAAAAAAAAAAAAAAAAACTTTTTTTTTTTTTTACATTTTTGGTGAGAATAGGGGAGAAGATAAGGACCTAAGTGGCCCTTCTCTTTTTATAAAGCAGCTCCAAGAGCAGGACCAAGCTCCCTTCTCCATTATCAAAACCTCATGAATCTGCCTTTTGTGTGGAAAGGTAGTAGAAGGAAAGGGGATTACGAGACTCTTACCATCTGCCTACCTTATGAGCCATGTTCTTTGGTAAATAGATTTTCTTTCTCTCAGGTCCAACAAATTGTTCATTATTCCTGTTTTCCATTGTTCTTAAAACTTGGCATCTTATTTTTCATGACTACTCAATGTAGAGGCATGATAGAGTAAATCAAGCATTTTGTCTCTCTAATCATCATATTCCAGAAGCATTTTTTTAAGAGGCTTTTGCTAATGGCAACTTAACTTACTTCAGTAAGGAAAATTGTTTCTCCCCACCTGTCCCGGTGTCAGTTGAGTCCAGCCATGGGAGTAAAAATACACAGAAGTAACGGCAGGAGGCATATCAGTAGCAGAAAGGGTATCGGCAGGAACTGTTGTCTGACACAGAGAGGTAAGTGATTCAGTGTCTCCAGCCACCACTACTCTCCAGGTTCAGTAACTTTTCCTCTCTAAACTTCATCCAGTAACCTCCTGCTTCTACTTCACCTTCAAGGTTTGGTCCCAGGAAGGTCCCAACACAGGTCACTGTGACTCACAATAGAAACATTAGTACAAGGATAACATTAGAGCTATCTATGGATTATTCGGCTTTTTCCTGAGGAAATCACCCTTATTACTTCTATGGAAAAAGAACCCAAGTTACAAATAACCAACTTGAAAATAAAAATTTTCAATTATTTTTTCTTATTTGCCCATGGACAGCTGTCTGACCAGGTTGAGTGTAAAATGTTCTCTGGTGAATTAAAATTAGAAACCAGGGACACCTGGGTGGCTCGGTTGGTTAAGCATGCGGCTCTTGATTGTGGCTCAGGTCATGATCTCACAGTTTGTGACATGGAGCCCCACGTCCGACTCTGCCCTGACAGTGTGGAGCCTGCTTGGGATTTTCTCTCTCTCCCTCTCTCTCTCTGTCCCTCTCCTGCTTGTACTCTCTCTCTCTCTTTCTCAAAATAAATAAATAAACATGAAAAAAAAAATAAAAAAGAAATAAAGTTAGAAACCAACTTATTTTTAAGGCAGCCACCGTACAAGTAAAAGATTGCTTTGTGAGTGTGTGTGTGTGTGTGTGTGTGTGACTTGATTTTATAGTTGCTGGCATACTGGCAGAGAACCAATGCTTCAAACTATGAAGGTAAAACTACCATCCAGTTTACTTACCCCTATAAACAATTCACTTCTCTATTTTATTGTCTAAGTTTCTTGAGTTAGTATTACGATAATAAGATAATTTTAGTCAATTACCAAATTGCAGCACAATTTTACATGCGAAAATGGAGATGTTTTTAATTTGAACTAATTACTGGATAAAGGCTTTAGGTGTCTCTATTATCACACAGACAAGATACACGGCAAAGCAAAATTAATTAAATGTTGCCTTACTAAAGAAATTGGCACAAACAATGACCAAAATTGGCATCTGATCATCTTTCCTTAAAAATACCTGAACGTGCATACTAAGAAAGAGGAAAAGTTCACACATTTCTAACCTGGTAGAGACACATTTCAATAAAATGAGGAGAGATATGTATTCAATCACCAGCTATAGCAAAGGAATTCTTCAATATTTGGCTTACAATTTTTTTAATTACTGGAAAGGATATCAAATACGCACAATAATTCTGAAAATAAATTAACGAATCCTAAAGAGAGAGAACAGAGATAAGAAGTCAAATTCTTATTTTGGCAACAAGAATCTATGACTTTGAAAATTATTTGAACAGATCTGGTCTTAAGTGTCTTTATCTTTATAACCATACGAACTTTGAAGTCCCTTTCAGCTTTACCATGGCATGATTATAACAAATTACACATTCTAAAGGAATGAAAAAATAACAACGGATATATAAATGGTAGTTTCTGTAACACAAGAAAGGTAGCCAATATTTATGGGAATACCTAATTTTATAAAATATATTTGTTTCCGAAAAATTACCTATAATATTGAAGCCAGAACAACAATAATGACAATAATAGTGGCAGCAGTATGATTGAGTGTCATTTATATACCAGGCACTCTACTAATCACTTCACAAAGGAGATTTTGTTTATTCTTCCTAATGGCAATACAAGGTGAGTTACAGTCATATCTCTATTACAGGGATGCATAAAATAAGGCTTGGATAGGTTAGTTTCCTAAAGTCGTCCAGACAGAAAGCAGCACAAATAGTTCCATAATATATGCCTCTGATCCAAAACCCTCTTTTTTTTTTTAAGTTTTCTTTTTTTTTCAATATATGAAGTTTATTGTCAAATTGGTTTCCATACAACACCCAGTGCTCATCCCAAAAGGTGCCCTCCTCAATACTCAGCACCCACCCTCCCCTCCCTCCCACCCCCCATCAACCCTCAGTTTGTTCTCAGTCCAAAACCCTCTTAACACTAGTGCCAGTAGCCTCTCTGCAGAGAAAATGTTAGCATTGCCTATCTTATTAATTGGCTTTCATCATAAAAAGTAGGTATTTATATTCTGTAAGTTAATTTTTCTCCAAAATTTAAAATACATTTTGTTATTAAAACTTTTAAAAGGAAAAAAACAAAACTTTTTTTTTTTTTTTTTTTTTTTGAGAGAAGCACAGAGACGCAAACTGGGGAGGGGCACAGAGAGAGGGAGAGAGAATCTTAAGCTGGCTCCACACCCAGTGCAGAGTCTCACGAGGGGTTCAATCTCATGACCATGAGATCATGACCTGAGCCAAAATCAAGAGCCAGATACTTAACCAACTGAGCCATCCGCATCCCAACAAAACTTAAAATTTTTTTTATGTTTATTCATTTTTGAGAGAGAGAGAGAGAGAGAGAGAGAGAGAGAGAGAGAGAGACAAAGCATGAGTGGGGGAGGAGCAGAGAAAGAGGGAGACAGAATCCGAAGCAGGCTCCAGGCTCCGACTTGTCAGCACAGAGCCCCACACAGCACTCCAACCCATGAACCACGAGATCATGACCTGAGCTGACGTTGGATGCCTAATCAGCTAAGGCACCCAGGCGCCCCAAAACAAACCTTTTAAGAGAATATTTAAGCAGAAGATAATGTTTACATACATAAGGATGTTCACTAAAATAAAATATACTGATTTTAAAGTAGAATAATATAGGATAATGTTGAATTGAAAAATATGTCTGAAGTCAAAATATTATCAATTATCAGAACATAATGTAGCTGAACTTAAATACCCATTTTTATCAAACCTCAGTGTGTGACCTCAGAGTTTGATTTCCAACTTATTATTTGTGTGATTTTGAACAAGTAATTTATCCTCTCATGCCTAAACTTTCTCTTCTACAAGTGATTTAAAATACGTATTTTAAAAAATTCTTTGGATTATTTAGTGGCATAATATATATGAATTCACACTGCAAAAGTTAAAGCACTAACAACAGTACTGATCGAGAGAATACCATGTAAGACTGTCTGTCTTTCTGACACTATTTCTTTATAGGGGTCTGTGACACAAAATAAGTAGGTGAAACACTAAAAAATGTTGATAATACTAGAATTAATCTGAAAACTAGTATCCTTCTAAACTGTTTCTGGGGAATTGATATAAACTTTTGACAACGTCTTTTGAAATTGTGAAATGCGCCTATCCTTCGATCCATAATTTCCACTCTGGGAATTTGCCCTAAAGCAGTATTTGCAAAACTTCCAAAGGACCGAAAGTTTTTTATACTAACAATAACAATGCCCCCCCACATATGCCCCACATTACAAATTATAATTCATCCATACATTGGAAAATTATACAAGATATAGGAAAGAAGAAGATCTTATAAACACTGAAATATGAAGTCCAAGATGTATTGTTACATTAAAAAAGGGAAGTCGTAAATTTGTATGTATATCGAAATACAAGTTTGGTAAAAACAATTTATTCAGGTTTGCGTATGCACTGAAAATGGATTAGAAGGCCATACAGCAAGGGATTCGCAGTGCCTGGCAGTGTGGATTGAGATGGGTGATGTTGGGCAGGGCAGATTTCACATCTTATATGCCCTGGTTTTGTTTTTTTCATTATAGATAGGTATTTTTTAGGAATACGATATTTTAAATAGGTTGCTACTATGAAAGAAAATGTACAAATGGAAAGAGAATGAGGTCAGGAATGAGGCAAAGAAGAGAAAGCAATATTTTGTTTATCCAAGGAAGAAGCACTTGTTTTCTGTAACATGCTCAGAGATAAATAACAGAAACACGTATTTATAAAATAAATATTGGTCTAAAACTATGTGTGGTGAATCTTTGAGATGCTTCTGTTTCATGTTACAGAATTTATAGCACTACAAATTTTTTAGTAGTACTTTTGAGATTTGAAGGCCAGCTATGGTGGAATGATGGCTTAATGCTGAAAATGTGGTGTATGGTTGAGAATATAGAAAAGTCCATATGAAAAGGAGATTTGCCTTTAGATGATGGACCAGGAGCTCAAGGATTTAAGGCATCATGTTATTATTATTTGATTCCAAATGGAATTTCCCTCATTACTGACTTTTCCCTCAACCAGTACAAACAAGCCCATGTCAAATTGTTCACGGAACAATGCTACCTCAGTGCAACGTCATTCCTTCCCTGTAGAGCTTCTCTTCTTCATCTATATAGTAGTCCCCCTTATTGACAGGGGATTCATTCCAAGACCCCCAGTAAATGCCTGAAACCACAGACAGTACTGAACCTTATGCATACCATGGTTTTCCTGTATGTAAATACCTATGATAAAGTTTAACTTATGAATTAGGTATAGTAAGAGATTAACAACAATAACTAATAATAAAATAGAACACTTATAACAATGTTACCCTAATAAAAGTTATGTGAAAGTGGTCCCTCTCCCCTCAAAATAGCTTTTTGTATGTACTCACCTTTCTTCTTGGGACCATGTGAGATGATAAAATTTACCTGTGTGAGGAGATGGTGGGACGTGAATAACGTAGATGTGACGTAGCATTAGTCTACTACCGCCCTCCGACCCAAGGCAGGAGAGATCATCTGTGTCAGGACTGCGTGATGGTGGTAACTGAAATCTGCGAAAGCAAAACCACAGATAAGGGGGGATGACTGCAATCTAGAATCATCATCTCAGCTGTGTTGACACCCTCACAAACTACCTTCCAGCCATGCCTGATGTCTCAAAAGTGTCCGATGAGTCCTAACTGTGGCTGTGTTCTCAGCGCCAGGGAATTTTCAAGGCTCTATTTCTCAGTCCCCACTCAGCTCTTGTTTACCTGATTATTTTATCCGGCATTATACCCTCAGACACAGCTGAGCCTGCCTGTCTGGTTAAGTTTGCGATCAGACTGTCACTGCTTCCTCGTCTTCTCTTCCTTTAACTCATCAACCGTCTGCAGTAGGAGTTTCATTCGCATCACAGTCATCTCTTACGTAAACTCTTGGCAGTAGCCTCTCAGACCTCATTCTAAGTGTCACTTCGTTGTGATCCATTCTCCACAATGCTGTCAAGTATTTCTTTGTAGATCTGATCATATCATTTCCTTGCTCAAAATCTTTGCTAGCTCCCCACTGTCTAAAGTACAATCAATTGTTGAGGATATCAAACCAATAATTACACTCTTTAAGAGAGCGTTTTTTAGGAAAGCACTGTATACTTAACATATAAAATATAACCAAAGCTATTTTTTAAAGTCGTAATTGTAAATGTCTTTTAAAATTAAAAACAATGAATACAAATGAACTTAAGAATTAAAAACCAGAAACTAGAAAAAGAGCAACAAAATAAACTAAAGTATAAGAAATTACAGAAAATGGCAAATAAATCTAGTAGCTGTCTCTTTGGGGAGAAAAAGCAATGAAGTAGTTGTACTGTGGTAAGCTTAATTTAATATAAAAGAGAAAACACAAACAATAGAATAAACAATGCAGAGCAGATTTAAAATTGTAACAGAATAATAGCTTTAAATCTATTCAACTCTATTTTTCTAAAACAGGAGATCTTGGTTAAAAAAACATTCCTAATGATTTCTTTAGGAAATAGAAATTAATGAAACTAACTCAATAATTCTAGGAGAACTAGAGAATTACCCACAAAAGGTACATGACCTAGGTAGTTTCAAAAGCCAGTTATATTAAAATACCCAAGGAATTTATGCAATCTTATTAAATGTTTCAAAGCATACAATAAAAAGGAACACTTTCCAATTCATTTTATAAGCTAATTATAACCCTAAGAATTTAATAGAGATAGAGTAAAAAGGAAATAAGCAATTAATTTCACCTTTGAAATAGAGGCAAAAAACCCACATTTAATAAATAATATGTAAAAAAAAGCATATTTTAGAATAGTATTGCATAAACAATTCAATATTAGAAAATTAATAATTAATTAAAACATCCATGTGATCATATAGATGCCAGCAGATGTTCCATGGTAAAAACACTAAGCAAAACAGGAATACAAGATACTTATTAAACATAGTAAGGATGTTTTATTACAAACCAACAGTCCATCATCGTACCTAATGGTGAAACAATGGATACACAAGCCATGAAATCAGGAAATAGCCTAAAATTATTCTCTTAACTCTGTTATTTACAGTAATTCTAGAAGTGCTAGTCAATGAGGCCAAAAAACAATGTATAAATTAAAATGTATAAATGTGTATCTATCAGCTGTATTGACATTATTTACATAAATAAAATTTGCCTTTTTTTTTTGAGACACAGAGAGAGAGAGAGCAAAAGAAACAGCACACAGGAGCAGGGGAGAGGCAGAGACATAATCTTCAGCAGGCTCCATGCCCAGTGCAGAGCCCTACATGGGGCTTGATCTCACAACCATGAGATTATGACCAGAGTCAAAATCAAGAGTAGGATGCTTACCTGAATGGGCCACCCAGGCACCCCTAAAATTTGCCAATTTTAAGTGTACAATTCAATGAGACCTGACAAACATACACAAGTTTGTCACTGTGACCATAATCATGACATATGCCATCAACACCAAATGTTCCCTTGTTGCCTTTCAAAATCAACCACTTCATCTTATGCATTACCCTAGCAACCGCTGTTCCACATATGGTCACTATAGTTTTGCTTTTTCCATAAATACACATAAATAAAATCTTACACCAAGATAAAGTGTTTTGTATTTGGACTCCTTCATTTAGCATAATGCTTTGGAGATTTATTCATGTTGTTGAATTTATTAGTAGTTAGTTCATTTTTATTACTGTTAGTAGTTCATTACATGGATATACCACAATTTATTTACCCATTAACTTGTTGGTGGACAACTTGGATTATTTCCAGTTTGGAACTACTCAGATAAAGCGTCTATAAAATGTTATTGTATGAATATACGTTTTCATTTCAAGTAAATACCTAAAAGAGGATTGTGGACTAGTGTGTAATTGTATCTTTAATTTAAAAACAAACTGCCAAATTATCCCATAGTGGCTATAAAATTTTGCTCTCTCAACTGGAAAGCTTGGAAACATTCAGTAATGTCTTTTTTAGTTTCAGCAATTTAAGAGGCTATGTACAGTTATCTCCTTGTAGTTCTAATTTGTGTTTCCTTAATAAATAACGATGTTGAGCATCTTTTCATGAGTATATTTGACATTTATGTATCTTCTACAGTAAAGTCCTTGTTTCAAATCTTTTGTCCATTTTTTTATTGGTTTGTCTTCTTAAGTTGAAAGAGTTCTTTATATATGCTGGATATAAGCCCTTTATCAATTATATGTTTTGCAAAGTTTTCTTCCAGTCGATGATTTACCTTTTTATATTCCTAATGGTATTTTTTGAAGGACAAAAGATTTAATTTTGAAATTTAATTAATCTTTTTTCTTCTTTTTTGGATTTTTGCTTATGTGAGTTATATGTAAGAAATGTTTGCCTAACCCAAGTCACAAAGATTTTTTTTTTCTTGTTTTTGTATAGAAGTTTCATGTTACATCTTACATTAGGCTTGTGATTCATTCTGAGTTGATTTTTATGTTTAGTGTGAGATAAGAGTTTTGCATGCAAATATGCAATTGCTCAGCATGATGTGTTGAAAAGATGATCCTTTTCCCATCAAAATACCTGGGCACCCTTGTCAAAAATAAATTAACCATGTATTTGTTGGTCTTTTTTCTTAGGCTAACTGTTCTGTTCTATTTATCTATATGCCTATCCTTATGCCAATACCACATTGCTTTGATTACTGTAATTTCACTGTAAGTTTAGAAATCAGGTAGTGTGAATCCTTCTTGGCTCATATTTTCAATTTTTTTGGGGGGATATTCTAGGTGCTTTGTATTTCCATAAAAAGTTTAAAATCAGTTTTACAATTTCTAAAATAAAAACTATTGGGATTTTGAATATGACTGTATTAAACCTATTGATAAATGGGAAAAATTGACATCTATAAACTTGAACCATGAACAAAGACATATCTCTGTGTTCATATGTCTTCTTTAACTTCTTTCAGCAATAGTTTGTAGTTTTCAGTGTATAGGACTTGTATATACTTTGTTAAATTGATTTCGAGGTATTTCTAATTATGCATTGTTAATTTACAGATACACAACGGATGTTTTTATATTAACCTTATAACTTGAAACTGCTGAACTCATCTATTACTTCTAGTAGATTTGTTTGAGAACTCTTAGGGCTTTCCTAAACAGACATAACCATAAATGAAGATATTTTTATTTCTTTCCTTCCAATCTGTAAACTTTTTTTTTCCCTTGTGGCTCTGGCTAGGACCTCCAGTACAATGTTGAACAGAATGGTGAGAGTGGATGTCCTTGCCTTGTTCATGATTTTATAGAGAACACTCCTTTGTTCACCACTGCAAATAACATGAGCTGTAAATTGTTCCATAGATGTATTTCATAACTTTGAGGAAGTGTCCTTCTTTTTCCTGAGAATAATTTGCTGAAAGTTTTATCACTAATGGGTACTGAATTTCATTAAATCCTTTTCCTGTACTATTGAGATGATCCACATAATTTTTCTCCTTTATTCTTTTGATATGGGAAACTATATTGATTTTTTAATGTAGAAACAACCTTGCATTTCCAGGATAAATCCTATTTGGTACAATACCTTATCTTTTTTTAAGTTTACTTTTATTTATTTTGAGAGAGAGAGACAGAGAGAGAGAGAGAGAGAGAGAGAGAGAGAGAGACAGAGAGAGAGAATGCACCCACATGTGCAAGTTGGGGGCGGGGTGGAGAGAATCCCAACCTGTCCCTGTGCTATCAGCCAAGGGCCCAATGTGGAGCTTGATCCCAGGAACCATGAGATCAAGAGCCAAATGCTTAACCAAATGAGCCACCCAGGCACCCCATAATACATTATCTTTTAAAAATATATTATGTATAATCATCCTTCCATATTGTTGAATTCATTTATGGGAAGATGTTGGTCTGAAGATTTCTTATAACATATTTGTCTGGTTTGGGCACCAGAATAATAGTGACTTCACAAAATGAGTTGGTAAGTGTTCCTTTCTTTTTTATTTCTCTAAGAGTTTATGTGGAATTGCTATTATTATGAAATGTTCGAATTTACCAGTAATGCTATATGGGCCTGGTGTTTTCTTCTGGGGAGGGTTTTAAAGTATAGGTTAAATTTCCTTAAAAGATACAGAGCTATTCTGGTTATCTTTTTCTTCTTTAGTGAGCTTTAGTAGTTTCTGTATTTCAGGGTACGTGTCCACTTTATCTGAGTTGTCAAATTTATTGACTTTAAGTTGTTCATCATAATCCATTATTATTCTTTTACTATCTGCAGTTTCATTATTTTTATTGATCTTTCTAAAGAACTAGCTTTTGGTTTCAGTGATTGTTCTCTATTATTTTTCTGTTTTCAATTTTACTGATTTTAGCTCACATCTATATAATTTCCTTCTGCTTTGAGCTGAATTAGCTTTTCTCTTTCTAGTTTATTACAAGTAGAAACTTAGATCATTGATTGAGACCTTTCTTCTTTTTTAATATAAATAATTAATACTAGAAGTTTCCCTACAACCACCACCTTAGCTTCATCCCCCAAATTTATATGTTGTGTTCTTATTTTAATTCAGTTGAAAATATTTTCTAGTGATCTTTTTGATTACTTTGGTTATCTACAGTTTGTGTAGAAGTGAGGTGTTCAATTTCCTATTATGTGAGGATGATTCAGATATCTTTCTGTTATCAATTTCTTAATTCTGTTGTGGCCAAAGAACAGATTGTATAATTCTAATCCTTTTAAATTCACTGAGATTCATTTTATGTCCCAGAATATACTCTATCTTTAATGAATTTTCTGTCAACTTTAATGAAATGCATATCCTGTTGTTATTGGGTGGAACATTCTGTAACTATCAATTAGGTAAAGTTAGTCAAGAATCTTCTTCGTGTCTTCTATATACTTCCTGAATATCCAAATTCATGTTCCATCAATTGTTGAGAAAAGACTGTTGAAATCTCCAATAACATCTCTGGATTTGTCAGGTTCTCTTTTCAGTTGAGTTTTGTTTCATGTAGTTTTAAACTCTTATTAGGTATGCACTCATTTAAGTGTTTTGTCTGCTTAAAAGTCCCTCTTTATTCCAAGTAATATTCCTTGTTCTACAGTCTACTTCACCTGATATAAATATAGTCTTTCCAGCTTTCCACTGATTAATATGTGCATGGTATATCTTTCCCCATTCCTTTACTGTTAATCTATTTGTATATAGATTTAATTGTGAAATACTTTTGCTTCATTTCAAAGTCCATTAAGATTTTCAGTGAATGTACATAAAATTTATAGATTTAGTGAGAAGCTTCAGTTCCATAATATTGACCCTTCCCATCTAACATAAGTAATTATCAGGGCACCTGGGTGGCTCAGTCAGTTAAGTGTCTGACTTCAGCTCAGGTCATGATCTTACAGTTCGTGAGTTCGAGCCCTGCGTCGGGCCCTGTGCTGACAGTTCAGAGACTGGAGCCTGCTTCAGATTCTGTGTCTCCCTCTCTCTGCCCCTCCCCCGCTCATGGTCTGTCTCTCTCACTCTCAAAAATGAATAAGTGTTAAAAAAATTAAAAAAATAAGTATCCATCTATGCAAAACTTTTAACATAATTCTCATGAAAAGTTTAGATCTTTTACAAACATGTTTTTCACATTTATTGTTGTCTTGTGTTTTTTAATGCATGGTGTTATTATGAATGATTATATAAATACACATATATACATATATTTAATCTTGCATTGAAAAATAAAACATGCATCTAAAAAGTGCAGAAAAATATAACTAATGTTTATGAGATGTACACTCATTTAACCACCACTGAGGTCAAGATATAACATTCCCAATGTTCCAGACACCATTTATGTGTCCCTTCCCAATCATCACCCTCTACTTCCTTCCAAAATTGATCAGCAACTTGAGTGTGTGATTATCATCCCATTGCCCTTATTTATTCTATCATTTATGTGTACGTCTCTAAGTAATATAGTTTAGTTTTGTTGTTAAACTGAAATAGTCATTATATTTTTTGTCTAAACTTGTGTCATTAGTTACCTTCACATTTTAGCTGATGCTATTTTCAATATGTTGATTTTCTTTCTTTTTTGAAGAATTAATTTGTCTTATGTCATCAGTAACTTATGTTATTTATCTTCTCCTTACCAGTGTTTGAACCTATTAGGTTGTTCTTGACTAACATTGATTAAAAATAAGAAAACAATGATAAATAATCGTAATAGTGAGGATCCCCATTTCTTTCCCGATACTATTGGCTGTCCTTTTAGTGTTTCTTCATTATTACAATACTACTGGTTGTTTTGAGATATATATTTGTCAAGTAAAGCAATATTCTTTTATTCCTACTTTCCAAGAGATGTTTTTCAGAAAGAATATAAAATGTTATCATGTGACATTTTCGTGTCACTCAAGGCAATCGTTTGGCTTTGTTATTTTGAGTGCTAAATAAAATTTATAGGTGTAGTTGGAGAGAAAATTTATTTTATACGATTGATATTGCTACCTGGAAACATGATATTCCCTAACTTAATATTCTTTGGGAAAATTGAATAGTTTTCTCTTTACTTCTTACTCCATATTTCTTAAATTTACATGCAGTGATTCCATATTTTTGCAAGTATTGTGAATGACGTCTTCTAAAATTATAATTTATAACTGAGTTTTATAAATTTAATTTATGATTGGCTTCTATAATGACCTACTTTATTAGAAATAACAGCTTTTTCTATTCATTTTCTTCTTAAAATTTTTCAGTAAATAATCATAGCATCTGTAAATAATAATTCGTTTTTCCTTATAGATATTTCTAACTTTGTGACTTCTACTTCTGTTCAAGATGCAGGTAGCAGGGACCAGATTAGTCTCCCACCTTAAACAATTATAGAAATGAACAAAATTTATAAAATAATGACTTTTTCAAACTGTATTTTTCCAGCTATTAAAGTATTATTGAGAAATAAAAAATGTGTATATTTGGGTTTTTTAATTGAAGTATAATTAATATACAAAATTACTCTCCTCGGGCAAGGGGAACAAAAGCAAAAATAAACAATTGGGACTGCATCAAACTAAAAGCTTTTGTACAGCAAAAGAAACCATCAGCAAAATGAAAAGGCAATCTACTGAATAAGAGAACATCTTTGTAAAAACTGTATATATTTTTGATGATTTGATATACATTGTGAAATAATTACCATTATCAAGGTAATTCACATACCCACCATCTCATAGTTACTCTTTTGTGTGTGTGTGGTGAGAATACTTAAGCTCTACTGTCAGCAAATTTCAAGTGTACAATACAATATTGTTAACTTAAGTGACAATGCTGTATATTAGAGCCCCAGAATTTATTCATCTGATAACTGATAGCATGTACCCTCTGACCAACATCTCCCCATTTCCATCCTTCTGTCCCAACACATGGTAACTACTATTCTTCTCTTTTTTTATGGGTTTGACTCTTTTATATTCCACATAAAAATGAGATCATGCAGTATTTGCATGAGTTTCTGGAACACTGAAAATGTTATATCTTGACCTCAGTGGTGGTCAAATGAGTGTACACTTTATAAACATTAGTTATGTTTTTCTGCACTTTTTAAATACCTGTTTTTTCAATGCAAGTTTAAATATACTGTGTGTGTGTATATATATGTGTGTGTGTGTGTATTTATATACATAGTATATAGTATATACACATCCTATATGTACATAAAAATATATGGAATATACATATAGTATATATATATATATCATTCATAATATCATACATAAAAACACAAGAACTTAACAATAAATGTGAAAAATATATTCATAAAAGATCTGAACTTTTTATGAGAATTATAAAAAGTTTTGCATAATGACAAATTACTTATTTTAGATGAGAAGGGACAATATTATGGAGCTGAAGCTTATCACATAATCTATTAATTTTATGTAAGCGCTCTGAAAATTTTAGTGAATCTAAAATTGGAATGAAGCAAAAGTATTTCAAAATTGATTCGAAAGGCTAAGCATTGTAGGGACATGCTTTGTCTATTGTTAATATTTATTTTAAGCATGATAAATAGATATAACAATGTATGATAATTAATATATGAAAAAACAGTATTTCAAATTGATGGAGGTGGGTACAGAGTCATAATGGTATTGGGAAAATTTGGGGGCGGGACCTCTAAATGAATTGACTGACTTCTAGATTAAAAGAAAACACTACTAGAAAACATTATAAAATAATTCTATAATTTTAGAGTGCAGAAAAAAACCTTTAGCAGAAAGGTTATCAGAAAAGATTGATAGATTTTTCTGCATATATGTTTTAAAATTAGCCTAGTAAAATCACCATAATCAAAATTAAAAGTCAAATAACAATCATGCAGCAGATCAAGTGTTAATATCCTCTAACATGCAAAGAATTCAGTGAAAGAAAGATGAACAATCTACTAGAAAAACTGACCAAGGACATCAGAAGGCAACTTACAAATGAAGAAATGATAATAGTCAGTAAATATTAAAAATAATAGTCAATAAATACTAAATACTATCTCACTGAGTCTAAGATATATAATTTAAAATATCTTTTCTCTATCTTATTGGTAGAGATTTAAAATATTATTATATCCAGTGTTGGCTAGAGTGTGGGAAAATGGATATTTATATACACTGCTGATAAAGGCAGGAATTCGTATTTATAAGAGACAATTTGACTATATGTATACTCTTTTACCCAACAATTCCATTTTTAGAGAAGAATATTGAGGAAATAATTGGACAAGTGAGGAACACTCTATAGAAGGATGTTCATCACAGCATTATTGTAACAGCAAACAGATAAGAAATAACATAAATATTCAACAATAGGGAAATTGTGAAATACACACAATAGAATATCATTTTGTCATTAAAAATTTTTATGAAATATATTGTTGGTGAAAATCGCATGTATTGTATAGTCCCATTTATTTAAAAAATCATATGCATGTATGCATTGAAAAATGTTCAGAAGGCTAAGCACCAAGATTTTATTTTATTTTTTTTAGCACTAAGATTTTGACATAGTTATCTCTATGTGACAGGATTTTGAATGATACCTTCTTCTTTATAATTTTCCATTTAATAAAAAAGAATATTAGAAAATACAAACATCAACAAACAAGTTTTTTCCATCTATTAAGCTGGCAAAAGTTTTTTAAAATGTGAATGCACTGTCGGTGGGAGGATGGGTAGGTATACTGTCTCATACCTACCTGTGAAATTATAAATTGATAAGAATTTTCAGAAAAGCAATTTCTCACATGTGTCAAAAACAATATTAAATTTAATAGTGAAAAATTAGCAACTGCATTGATAGTGGATTGCTTAAATAAATGGTGTAATAGCCACAGAATGGAGTTCTATACAGGCATTAAAAATGATGATGCGTATTTATCCATAGCAACATGGTAGAATATTCACAGTACATGAGAAAAGTCCTATGTAGAAGAGTAAATTTATGGGATGTAATATAATTAAATACAGATAGATATAGTTATGGGTAGATATAGGTATTTAAAATTTCTTTTAATTTTTATTTATTTTTGAGACAAAGAGGGAGACAGGGTGCAAGCAGGGGAGGGGCAGAGAGAGAGGGAGACACAGAATCCAAAGCGGGCTCCAGGCTCTGGGCTGACAGATGCAGGGCCCGAACCCACAAACTGCGAGATCATGACCTGAGCTGAAGTTGGATGCTTAACCGACTGAACCAGGTTAAGGTGCCCCTAGACATCGCTATTTTAACAAATGTCTCCAGGTGGTGGACCCTGGTGGCTGAATTTTAATTTTTTATGTTTATACTATGAAAATAACATATTAATAATAAAAAATAAAAATGACATGTGAAAATCTTATCATCCACAACTGCCGTGCTGTTCTGCTACTAGTGGTCTTGGGTCAGATTGACTTCTAACATGCAAGGTACAGCTGGTTTCACCAGGCACTGATTAGTAAGGTTTAAGAAAGAAGGCAGGGGATGAATGAGAACCATGTAAAGCAACAAACAAGAGGTCTGGTGACTTCCAGGCAGAGTTTCCGATGTCTTGGTCATTCAACACTCGAGTTGTTTTCCTTCACAAGAGAGAAGTCTCATTGTGTGTGGATAATTAGAGGTCAGAGAATACATGGGCTCTGGGGTCTCTTTGAGTTTTATACCTGGCCAGCCATGTAGCTCCCTCAAAGGTGCAGAACTAGCACTCATTCTCCAGCGTAGCTCCATTTTATCAATGCTGGCCACTCGGTACTAAATAAACATCTGGACAATGATGTACAGGTGTTCCTTCTGATACATTCCCCTCAGATAGATTCCCATCCATCTTCAAGCCAGTAAGGTAAACCAACACCTAACAATTACTTGAGTTAATATTGCAAGGGGGATTCAAACCCTCCCATGTTCCTGAAACTAGAGATAAAGCCACAGAACTAACTGCTTGCCCTTTTCTTCTGATATGTCATTGAAGTCATTTGAAAAATCAAATTTCACTCTTTCCCACAAGCCCCACGTTTCATGCATTCTAACATAGGATTAGATTTTGAAGCTTGCCTCACGGGGCCAGGATATTTTCATGTTGTTCTCTCTCCCAGGAATACTTTCCCAACCTGTCATTAACATGACCATCTGGCTTAAATCTAACCTCCTCTGTGAACCCACCTCACCAAACAGATCACTTCTTATTTCATGTTCCTATAGTTTTCTGTTCATACTTTACATTAGAAGCTAATTCATATTTCCATACCACCATCATTACAACCTGGCATATAACTCCACCAGTGGTTATTTTATAAATAATGGAAGACAGCAGCAAAGATAATTTCATAAATATAAGCAATCATGTGCATACATAATAAATAGTGATTTCAAAAGGATGCTGACTGTTACATCATTTCAATGCATGTGTAGATACTAGTTTTCTTATGTTCCTCTTTCCTCAGTCCTAGTTATAAATTCTCCAAAATCTCAAAAAAAAAAAAAAAAAGTGATTGTGAAAGACACATTAGCTTTCAAGTCTTCAGGTTTACTTAAGCTAAAGCACACAATGAAAAAATACAAAACAAAACAAAAACACAATTGGCTTGTATTCTTACGCTGTGGTTTTACAGTCATTACTTGGCCAATGTTTCTACTTTGATAGGAGTGACGTTTGCAAGATTAGGTCCAGGGAGGGATTGCATTTAGCTGAGGTCTGGAGAATCACTTAATGAAGCAGGCAGTGAAGGAATCAGAGAGATTTTGTACATTTTTTTTTTTTTTTGCAGGGGTAAGTGTAGTGGGGAGGGTTGCCTTTGGCCAACATTCTAGTAGTAATAATAGTAATGCCATGTCTCCAAAAGAAACTCATGATTATGGCTCACATTAGTTTGTATTAGCATCTACAGACGACAGGTCCCTGCCTGCCAGTGTTGGTACACTCATAAGCACAGTAGCAGCTGAGAAAAACCTCTGACTATTTGTTACTTAGTGATACCGCCTCTGGCAGAGTGGAAGCAAGTCTCTCTCAGGGGAAATTGCGGATGTTACTATTTTAATTTGCAAACTGCATTTTCTCTGGATGATGATGAGATTTCAAATAACCCAGACAAAACAGACCCTAGTTTAACAAGCTGAAAAAACACAAACAAAAAAAAAGCAAACAAAAATATTTTTAGCCTTTCTCTCTAATTGTATAATTGAAAAATCAACTCTCCCAAAAGCATCTTGCGAGGGTAACACCACAGACATGGGCACCAATTTAAAGCAGCAACCAACCTGAGTCCCAATTCTATCCACTCCAACATTTAACCTAGTGCCACCAAGAACTGAAAGGTAAGTATAAAGGTAGATGGTATTTAAGCACGATGAAGAAATATACATTAAAAAAAATACTCCAATTGTAGAAGTGTACATTTTAAAGAATAATCGTAACAGATGTTTCATATGATATGGCTCATTTATTGTGTCTACTGAATGGAAGATGTAAGACTGTTGAAATATTTTACCTTTAGAATAATAAGCAGTTTATGCATGAATTTTATATGCATATTATGTATTTGTATTATATTCACAAAACACACATATTCCACTAAAACCAATTAAACTGTAATATGAGTTAGTCACATTTATGGGGATGAAAAACACATCAAGAGACTATTAAGTCCATCTGTCCAAACTTCACATTGAATAATCTTTGAAATAATATAATTAGGAAATGTGTCTAACTCAAATAAGAAACAAAGGAGTATTGGAGATTAGTTATAAAAATAAAATGCTCCTCAATTAAAGCCTTAAATTACATATATTTGAGACACCATAACTATAGCTTATTCATTATTATAAATACATACATACATGTATAAAACACATGGAACTGAACCTCCAATTTTGTTATTGAAAAGTCACTCATTATTTGTTTTCAATGAATTTAAGGAGTAAGATTCAGGCATGGAATAACTGCTCAATACTACTCATGATCATCATAAGGGCAAAGTAATTAGATGCATCACTTTCTCTGTATTTACACCTTGACAACCTGTGGTGAAGTTTGAGAGCCTGCTGTCTATCCAGGAAATATGCGTTTTACCAATTCTGTCTTGGTAAAGCAGATTGTTTCCCTACTGGGAAGAAACATTTTTTACAGATACCTGTACAATATTTACATGATTTATCTTAACCAGAAATGCCCTTTCCAATATGGCTGGCTCTTCTTGGCTCTGAGAAGAAACAAGCAGGAACTTCTTCTGTTGTTTCCCAGATTCCCTTCTTAGCCCAGGCATATGTTCAGGTGAAAAGGACAATTGCTTAGCTTCTCTTAGTCCCTTTACAGTTATTCAGCTCTTCAAATGCAAAACTCTCCTGTCATTTTGCCAGCTACCTACATGTACTGATTGGTTTGGTCTCTCATGAATTGAAGTGGGGTAATTCATTGCTTTCCAACTCAAGAGTTGGGGCTTCTTGGAGATATTGAAGTTTTTCTATATTTGATCTAATGACAGAGATTTTCTCATTTTCCTAAGCTGATTTTTCACTATGGACATGGAAGGTGATATCTGTGGAAGAGAGAGGATGAAAGATGGCTAGTGTGTACATGTGTGTACATGTATGTGCATGTTGATATAAAAATGACTCAGGGCAAAATTATAAATGCTGTCAAACATGATTTTCCTAAATTTCTTATCCATCTCTAGCATTTCCTTGGAAGTGGCGCCCTCATTCCCACTGGCTGTTGGGTTTTACCACATTGTCCCTGTATCTGGGATAGCCCTCTTGGGATGAAAGGAATACAAACTTCAGATATTCCTCACTACTTACTTGCTTAGGAATTCTGCTAACCGGAGAAGGGTAGTAAAGAGATATTTGTAACTAGGGAATTTCATCCCTCAAATGTGAAAATCTATTTGTATATGGGTGACTCTGAATGTAAATATATGTTGTCTGAGAACAAAGATGTGGGACAGGGTTTGAATGAAGAGAAGGCTAATTCTCCATCTTCTCTGTGTTCTCTCATATTCCAACAAGTTGCATATATTAAATTCAATCTAACCTAAACTTTCACTGAGCCTACAGTTCTGTTCCCAAGGAACTCAATGTCAAAAGACAGAAAAAGACTAGGAAGCACCAGTAAAAGCTACCTAGCAGGCCTGCAGGGACCTGCTGTAAGTGTAGACCATTTCCAGTTGGACATTCAGGAAGAAAAGGGAGCCATTGCTCTCCTTAACCAACAAAGAATTGTGAATACACCAAGAACCCAAGCTAGACAGCAGCATTAAGTTGAAAATTGTTCCTGGATGACACTAAAGTCAATATAACAAGAGCAAAGAGAGAGCACCAAGGAATCTGCTGCCCAAGGAATTTGGAAACATTTATGAAAGTTTCATGGAGAATGAGACTTTGGGAGTTAGTACATAAAGGCTCAGAATTTAAATACCCCACATAGAAAAAAATGCAGTGTTAAAAGTGGCCTTTCTCTGTGAAAGCACTACTTCCTAAGTAAAAACCTGAGGTATGTCAAGGATAGAAAAGGGCAATACCTATTCTTAAGATAATTTTGCAAAATAAAGGAACCTGAAGAAGATAGAAGTTTTAGGGAGGGAAAGGTAGTGATAAAACAACAGTAATAGACAAAATTAATTTACTAACATTCTGCACTATGTTTAAAAGAATGATAAAAGATAAGGTTTTCAAGCCAATGAAAACTGGAGTCAACTGAGAAATGTCAGCAGCGAAAGGAAGCTTCAAGTAACAGTGGGTGACAAACACCAACTGAGGTGTTCAGATGGGAGCGTCAGCAGAAGACAAACATTGAGCAGAACTTGCTGCCCGTGTTCTCCTTCCCCGGAGCTAACCTAACAACTGGCCTCTCATCCTGATCAATCAGGGTCCAATCAGGAGACAAAACCACACAAGCTACTTTAGCCAGGAACAGCTTCGTAGACAAATGACCAATGCACTCATATAGGGGCCATGCTCAAGTTCCACATTTGAAATTTAATACTCTGTGGTTGCTGCATTGAAATTCTTGATAATCTTACCTTTGAATTTGTGTTTTGTAAGTAGGACAATGAAGTGGGATGATGGGATAATAACGCATGTTCCAAAGGCTTAGAGCTTCAGCTCACGCATGGTCCCCACTTTTGTCACCTCTCCACACTGGGTTCTCAGCTTCCCACTCCTCACTCTGGTGCCCTAGACCCTAACTGGCCTCGCTCTCCCCACCCCTGTCCAATGACTACTCCTCCTCTACCCCCAGCATAGTCCTGGGCATGGGGGCAGGAATGTCAGGGCTGGATACATGTATCCCACAGACTCATGGGACCTCCCTTAGCCGACCAGCCCTGTCTGGGTGGATTGAGCCTCTTTCCCACCCCCATCTACATGAGTTTTAAACCTTTTACTGAAGCTTAAAGATCTTGAGGGCCACTGATCTGTTGTAGTTGGGTGACAGGCCCATGAAAAAGGGTGTCACCTGGTTTGATTTCCCCAGATTCCACATCTGGCCAGGCTGTGCCACATCAGTTCAGCTGCCAGCGAGAAGGGGTATCCAATAGCCATCAGGCCCTGCCTCTGCAGGTCCTAGGCTCCTATGAGAGTATGTACCACCGTGAGCCTCGCCATGCCTGCAAGCCCTCCCTTAGCCCTCCCAAGCTCTATGTCTGGGATACCCTGTTCTCAACTCTCCAGACTTCCTGCGTCTCACTTGCCTTTGTTCCTTCTGGTCAGCTCAAAGCACCCTCCAGGAATGAGCTACAAAATACAAATTGTGCGATTCTGGAGATTCCACATTTGAATAAATGGTCTAACATTTACAGTCAAAACTGACATTGTACACTGTAAAGATGAATGGTCAAATTCATATTCATTTTTTTATTTTAATTTTATTTTTACTTAGAATGACACTGAGTAGAAAATAAACGACAGTATGACAAGTTGAGAGAGAGACCAAAGAAGAAAGAAAAAGATCTTATTATGTGCCTTTACTGGCACTTTTATTCTACTTTTTGAGTAAGACCTGCATTTTCTTTTTGCATGAGTCCCCAGTTATGCAGCTGGCCCAGATTTTCATAGAGAGAATTTAGTATAAAGAATTGTTACCAAGGGGTACCTCAGTTGCGTAAGCATCTGATTCTTGTTTTTGGCTCAGGTCATGAGCTCATAGTTCACGAATTCCAGCCCCACATCTGGTTTCACATTGACAGTGCAGAGCCTGCTTGGGATTCTCTGTCTCTCCCTCTCTCTCTCTCTCTGCCTGTCCTCCCCACCCCCTATGTCTCTCAAAATAAATAAACTTTAAAAAAAAATTTAAAAAAAAAGAATTTTTACACAGGTATTAAGGAACTGCAAAGACAAAAAAGGAAATAAGGTATCATGGAGGTAGAAACTACAGGAAACACTTGCCATCTTTATGGAGGAAGGAACATAGAGAAGAGGTTGAGATTATCAAAATTTACACACTTGGAGGAAAAGCCCACAGAATGAAAACTCAGACTTCTGAGAAGTCAGCAGTGTTTAACTGGAGTTAGACATCACCACTCTTCAGTAGAACTATGCTCTCCACATATGAAGCACTATTGAACCTTTGAGAAGCTGAATTTTAAAATGTTATTCAGTGTTAATTACTTTTAATTTCCACATATAGCTAGTGGCTACCATATTAGTTAACACAGTGCTAGAGCCTCTGAGTTTTGAGAAAGAATCTGTTGGCTCTGAAATGCAGACTTTCCAGGAGGATGCACTTGCCAACTGGTGTTAGTGGTTACAGGGTGACTTTGTGAGTATTGAGAAAACTAAAGAGTGAATCAACAGCGACTACTGGAGTGAACTGCAGTTCTTGGTGTGAAGGAGCACTGCTGTGGTGATGGGGACAAGAACACAGAGTCAAAGAAAGGAACAAGTCCCTTCATCCTCCTCAGTTTTCCAGTATCCCTCTAGCGCCCCCTATTGGCAGTGCCGGGGAAGGCACCAACAAGGAAAGCAGAAGTCAAGTGTGCAGAAATGAAGTGTGAATAAGCGTCACAAGGTCGAGACTGGAAGGGTGGAATGATGCTAGCACACCATCTCAGCATCTTCTTTGGACCCTGACTTCTGGAACTTTTTAGATAAAATTGAACTCCCTCTTCACAAACTTTTGCACCAGCCTCATCCCTAATTCTGCTTCTCTTCTCAGCCTGCCTTCATTTCTAATTGTACATTAATGGGCACTGACCTCGCAAGTCTTAGATGTATCTCTGCTCAGTCCGCAAGATGTGACACGTGAAAAAAGTAAAGAAGAAAACCCCCAGAACTACCAAAACATGAATGAAGATCTTAAATGTGAAGGAGGGAAAGCAATGATAATACGAAAGAGGTTAGCCTGCACTAAAATATCTTTTTTTCATCTCTAACCATTTTTTCCTGAATAACCCAATCCCGATGCTATACCTACAAATACAGTTTCTTGTAAATTGTAATTTCAGCTTACAACCTGAATATGGTTATTGCTAAAACCTACAAAGTAGATGAGATTCCTTGGGAAGTTCTTATTGTAACTGAAAACCTAGCCCTAAGAATTAGGCTCGCATGATATCGATAAACTCTATTTCCCACACTCGTGGGACTTTCACTCTAGTAAGAAATTTAGAAATAAAAATATAAGGGGATTATGATTAGGAAAGACTCGACACTCTAGAGCAGAACAATATTTCAATTTGTCTGCCATCTTACAGATTCAAAACTAGTCACTTGAAACAAAAAAGGCACAAGGAGCTTACATATCTGCACTCAGGAAGTGCCCCAGTTCACCCCAATTTGCCCCTAAACACCAATTAATTCCACGTCTCCTGCAACTGGCATTTTAACTTCAAAAATGCTCTTCACCAGCACCTGTTTACTAAGACCCCGTGAGGTGATACTCAAGTTTATCCTACTTTGAGGTGCCAATTCTCCTCTTTAATATAGATCACTTCCCGTCTTCAAAAGTTGATTGTGCGTACGGTCACAGTACTCCCCTTCCCCCAAATACATCAGAGTACATCCTGTACTCAGACAGGAAAAGATAGTATTCCCTGAAGAAAAAAAAAAATTACCCTCCTGAATCACAAATGCAACTTTTCTTGGTGTTTGTGGGGGCTGCATGAAGCATAAGAGATGAATCTACGCCACACTATTTCCTGAGAAGTTAGCTTTATCTTAATATAGAAATTCTACTGAGGGTCAAATATAACAATCAATTTTTCAGTACATTTTTTCACATAAGAATTTCTCCAAAATAATATTTTATTTCATCTTATTATTATTTCCAAAGATCTTATATAAATTAAAATCTAGGGTTATAAGTGAGATATCAATTAACATAAGAATCAATTTAATGGTAATTTAAATAGCTAACTGTTATAATTTTTGCATAATGAAGTGGCCTCTGGGCTTGAAGTCCTAATCATGTCTAATTAATTTAAAGGATGTTACTTTTTATTATCATTGAAATTTCTGACAGGTGATAAAACATTTAGGGTTGCCATCACAAACTTTTTACATCAGCTTTACTGTAAGTTGACAAGCCATAGATCATCCCTCTGAAAATGACTATTTAGGAAAAAAAAAAACTCAACTACATTTGTGAAGTTATAGCATGGAGCTGCTATATTATCCATGAAAAGGAAAGCAATTCTATTCTTTAAAATAATGAAACAGTTGACATTTTATTTTCATGATCTCAATAGCTGTAATCAACCTTCATAGGGAATAATCAATTTCAATTTCAGAAAATAATCTTCATAACCCCTTGAGTTTATATAGTACCTATATTGCCAGAAACATTAATATGCTTTCCATTGTCAATATAAAAAAGTCTTGATCTTGTGAGGATCAGATAGCAAATAAATCTAACTGCAAGTGGATTAACCGAAAGGCTCCTCACGTCTTTAAAACAGAACATTAAAATATCTACCATTAAAGGCATTCTCAGTAATGTAAAATAATGTAAGGAAAACTATTCTAGATTCTATGGTCATACAAAATCCAAATCCAAAGCATGGAAAGCAAATAGGTAAGTCTAAAGCAGACGCAGGCTGACATGGGATTCAAGCGATGATGGAAAATGGAGGCCTCCAGCCAGCCTGACCCCAAGATCTGTACCACAGGGCTGTTCTTTCAAAGAGAAAGAAAAGAATTATTTTAGAAATCCCGGAGAGGGATTTTATGTAAGATAAGCACAGTCAGAAAACAGAATGAGCAGTGAGCAGCTATAATCTGAAGGTCAGTCTGCTGGGCAGCACTTGTTAGGATGGAGGGAGAAGGGACGGTGCAAGCCACACATTGAGGCATCATGGCCAAGCAGTCAGCAACATGGACTTGGGCTCCGGCAATGGGATCTCAGGCAAGTCCTTCAACCTCTTTGTATCCCAGCTCTTGCTCTGTAAGATGTGACTGCTGATAGAGAACATGTTCCCAAGGGGTTGTAAGGGGGAATTGAATGAATTAATATGTGTAAAGCACTTTAGAACTGTGCTGGATACATAATAGTGCTTCCTGCATGTTTGCTGTTACTGCAAATCTGAGCTTAATCTATTTAGCATACTCCAGGAACTTCCAGAGCCCTCCGCTTGTGGTAAGAATATGCTCTAACGTTATGGAGGCAAAAACACTTTCTTAACCTTGGGGTCAAATGTGATCTGCCTAGATTCGGCTTAGTCTACTCTGATACCTGAAAGATAACACAAGCAACTTACGATGGCAACAAAGTAAAAGCCCCGGACTACAGGTCACGAGGCCACTGACCTCTCATTTATTTTTGTAAGCTTTAAGAGATATGAAAAGAACAAGAGCTTTGGGGTCAGTCACAGCAATTTGAATGCCATTTCCACCAGTTCTGGCTGTTTGACCTTGGACAAGTAGTTCACCTTTCTAATGTTCAGTGTTTTCATCCATAAAATAAGAATGAGAATACCTAATTCTTTTGTGAATAAATAGAATAAATACATTAAATACTTACGAGAATACCAGACCTGCCAATCATGATACGTTAATTCCATTCCTTTTCTCTTTTCTGAGCCTCAATTTCCATCCATACGATGAAAATGTTAATATCCAATGTAAGATAATATTAAGACCAACATTTTCTTTTCTAATTTCTCCTGTTTTCAAGACTTTCATTGCTACACAAAAACTTTTGTGATTACTGCTGTTTCTTTGCTCTATAGTTTTTGCAGGGCATGCCATTTAACCCAAAAAGCATATATAGTACAAGTCAGCTGCTAAGCTTAGGTCATCCTGGGGGTAGAAAATTCCAGAAAGCTACTTAGGAGAAAACACAGTATTAAACATAAAGAAGAATAAGGAGGAGGAAGAATCCTTTAGGCTTCACTCAGATCAGGAGACACTATTTTCCTTCTTAAGAGTGAAAAGAATGGGACACCTGGGTGGCTCAGTCCATTAAATGTCCAACTTCAGCTCAGGTTGTGATCTCACCATTTGTGGCTTCGAGCCCCATTCAGGCTCTGTGCTGACAGCTCAGAGCCTGGAGCCTGCTTCAGATTCTGTGTCTCCCTCTCTCTCTGCCCCTTCCCTGCTCGTGCTCTGTCTCTCTCAAAAGTAAATAAACATTAATAAAAAAAAAAAAAAGAGTGAAAAGGATATAGGCTTAAGAATGAAAGACAGTGTAACCTCTCCTATTACAACAGGATATAAGCCCCACAAAGAACATGCAAAGGAAGCCATTCAGAATATCCCCACCTAAATTCCTGCAAAGTGAGGGATTTGTGAAATAGCAAGAGAAAGGAAAATTTAAAACAACAATGAAACAACATTATGTACTAGAAATCTGCCTCTGTACAATGTGTGGTAGGTCAGGTAGGGACTTTCTTCTCCTCTTTTAGAATTCAGCTTTGTTCAATTGCATATAAATAAAATGTAGGCTGAGAATGTTTTGTAATTAACAATGGAATAGCATATGCCTGATTCAGGGGCCCCTATAACTCCTTTCAGATTCCCTGGCAGAACGTTTCACTTGACTAGGGTCATTTCTTCCACTGGCTTCTGGCCTTCAAAATAATTCTGACCACAACATCCCGGGTGGGCACTGCAATTCAACTATATTTGTCAAACTACTCAGCTCTCTTCCTAGGGCACGACCAGACAAGAGGACCAGAGTGGGGACTGAAAGTAGACATTGGGGGTAAGACTGAAATCACGCCTCTCTCTCCTCCTCTTTAGCTTTATCCACATCCCTGCAATCTCCTGAATATCTCCAGGGTTGCCAGGTTGGGTTATACACCATATAGGTACTCAACAGTAGGGGAAAACAGGTACTAAAATCAGGCCCTGTATCAAGGTTACCATGAATTCTAGGAAGAACTCCTTCTTTCAAATCTACCCAGCAATGCTAATGCTGCCAATCCTGCATTAATTCAGGGCTTCACTGTTTCTCAAATGGACTTGTAATAGACTCCTAAAAGAGCGGTTTTCAAAAGCTGCTGTATATAAAAGTTACCTTGGGAACTTTAAAAAGATTGTAATGCCCAGGGCACATCATAGACTGATTAGCTACAATATCTACAGGTATGATCCAAGCAGAAGTAGTTTCAAAGCTTCTCAGGTGATTCCTACATGCAGACAAGCTTGAGAACCAGGCTTCTAAACAGTTCATTGATTGTCTCTAATTTAATATCCCTGTGACCCATCCTCCTCGTTATCCAAAGATAATGAAACTTACCTGCAAATAATCTTTTCAATGCTTCTATTGCCTACAGCAGTGTTCTCGAAGTACGGGCTGCAGACCAACAGAATAACCTGGACTGTTTATGAAGATACAGATTCCTGGGGCTCCTGGATGTCTCAGACAGTTAAGCGTCGGCCTCTCGGTTTCGCTTCAGGTCATGATCTCACAGTCTCTTGAGTTCAAGCCCCATGTCCGGCTCTGCACTGACAGTATGGAGCCTGCTTGGGATTTTCTCTCTCTCTCTCTCTCTCTCTCTCTCCCCCTCCCTCTGTTGTCTCTCTCAAAATAAATAAATACATAAACTTAAAAAAAAAAAAAAAAGAAAATATAGAGTCCAGCCTTCACTTCAGGGTTGGGGATGAGGGTTACATTTTTTAGTTTTTAAACAGCTATGCCAGGGGCGCCTCGGTGACTCAGTCGGTTAAGCGTCTGACTCGATTTCGGCTCAGGTGCTGGCAGCTCGGAGCCCGCTTTGGATTCTCTACTCTCTCTCTGCACCTCCCCCTGCTCACACAGGCATGCGCGCGCGGTCTCTCTTACGCAAATTAACTTAAAAAAATAGAAAAGAAACAGCCATGCCAGATGATATCCATGAATCTTAAATTTGAGAACCACTGGGGCGCCTGGGTGGCGCAGTCGGTTAAGCGTCCGACTTCAGCCAGGTCACGATCTCACGGTCCATGAGTTCGAGCCCCGCGTCAGGCTCTGGGCTGATGGCTCGGAGCCTGGAGCCTGTTTCCGATTCTGTGTCTCCCTCTCTCTCTGCCCCTCCCCCGTTCATGCTATGTCTCTCTCTGTCCCAAAAATAAATAAAAAACGTTGAAAAAAAAATTTTTTTAAAATTTGAGAACCACTGATCTCCAGGATAAAGGTCAAATCCTTTAGTATGGGACCTGACTACTGTCCTTGCCTGGATCCTATTTTGCTGAATCACCTGTAGTTTGCGTTCATCCCAACACCCCATGTTCCAACAATCCCAAATTTGCCTTTCCACATGTTGCCCCTCCACCTAGACTATCCTTAGGTAAGTCACTTAACCTCTCTGAGCCTGTTTCCTCATCTGTAAAATGGGGATTATAATATGCATCTTCGGGGCTGTTTGAAGATTAACTGAAATAATATATTTGCAAATGTCTAGCTCTAGGCCTGGTCCAAAGCAAATGCTTAATTCTCATTCATTCACTAATTCCAGAACTTGTAAATTCAGAGTGTCTGAACCGAGTTGTGCTTACATATTGCTGCAAAAGTATTGACTGTAGAGCTGCTGCCTGAACCCAGGAATGCCAATCCCACCACACTAGAGTAAGCATATTTGCAATATGAAAAAAATAAGTTGGGGGAGAAATTGCCATACTCTTAGGATTTCACAGGCCACCATCAAATGTACTAAAAAATAAAATAATCCCTCAAAAAAACGGGATGCCTGATCTCCTTAGCTCCAAGGCAGCTTATTCAAGACTGAAGTTTTAAGAACTGAATAAATTAATGTCCATATTAAACACTAGGTTAAAATCAGTCCCTGGCCTAAAGGTCCTTGCAATCTGAAGGAAACAGCATATAAAGATGGACATGTGCACAAGGAGGAATTCATAAAGCTATTTTTTAAAGCTTTGTTATTTTCTCACTCTATCCAGTGTTCTTGACTGAAAAATGGAGGGAGAAAAAAAAATGGCAAGGAGAAATTTGCTCCTGGTCCCTGTGCATCCCAAGTATTTATTTAGTTTTCATCTGACATGTATTAATAGTAAATTGTAATTATGTTTATTGTTTTATATGCACCTAATAAATCACTGAGTCTGTTAATGCTGATGACGATGATGATGGTGATGATGACGATGATTGTTTTGAGCCTTTACTAGGGACTAGGCATTTAGCAAACACTTTAAATATGCTATATAATTTAGAAACATAAGTAAGAAGTAAATATCTTCATTTCCTTTTTTTCAGATAAGAAAAGGGAAAGGGAGGAGATAAGCTATTTAACTTGTCTAAGTTTCTTCTGTTATTCCTGCAGATCAAAGATCTGAAATAAAGTCTCTTTAGCCGCAAAGCCCAAGCTCTTAACTACAACAAAACCCATGTCACCTCTAGCAACAATGGTTTAATTACGTCCTTAACAGCAAAACAGTTTTAGGAAAAGGCAACTACTAATCAACTGGAATAAATCTCTTCCTTAACAAGGTGGTGGCTCAGCATAGGTCTGCCTACTGGCTTGGTTGGGTCCAATAACCAGCGTAAGTACAGCCCTAACTTTGGAAAGATTCCCAAAGCCCTCCATCAGCTCATCACAGTCTATTTAGAAGACACGCAAGTCCCATTACTCCCTTGAGTGTGTTCTTACATTGGATCAAGCTGTTGGTTTGGAGTTGTTCAGGAATAGGTGTTTATTGCAGCTAGGGGTAGCCTGGTCTTCCCCTTAGGAGGCAATAAATAATTACATTTAAATTTTAAAATTCTGTAGGCCTCCTTATAGCAAGAACATGGAATCTTGCTTGTTTTGTCTTTTGTTTTATACTATTTTTCTTTGAGAGGCTCATCACTATAAAAATGGCCATAAACTTGGAAATTTTTTCAAACTTAATTTCAAAATTTTTTTTCACAATTGCTGTTTATTCAAGATATTCTGCTGAGAGGTGCAGGATGACTATGATATGGCATCTTAAGTAGCTTAAAATGTTGGTTAATGGCAGAGAAGTAAATATTAGACAAGTAACCATGCCTAATATGTTAATGTTAACTTTTATTCTGACGCTTAAGACAATTCCCTATGTTACCAGGAAAAGAGCAATTATTTTTTTTTTCCCAGAGAAAGAATTTCTAAAACTATTTATACTAACAAAGGAACACTTGTGGAACACTCATAGAAGAAGTAAAATTTGACTTTAGTTTCAAAATATTGGTATGATTGTGTCTTGTAAAGGTGGGACAAAAGCATTTCTAGGCAGAGAAACAGAACACATTAGGTTTGTTTTGAATATGTTTTGAATATGGGAAGACAGGAAATCAAGTTGGCAACACCATTATTAGCATTCAGACAAAGCTTGAGGGTTAGCTACTTGTAGGAACCGTTGCAAGGAAAACTCAGACATCAGTATACTTGGACTAGATAAATTCATGATATTTGCAATCCTGCATTTATTACGGGAAGTTACAAAACCACAGGAACATCCAAAATGTCAAACTTCAACAGAATACCCAATTTCATGACTTTTAGACACATAGTGTAAAACAGTAAACTAAACCTGCAGATTTCCCAAATTATCATGCTACAAAGTACCACAGAAATTGTACCCTCAGGGACATGACTTTCCTGTTCTCCTTATCATCCATTTCCTCGGGCAAAAGAAAATACCAGCAACAACAAAATGAGAATTTCTCAATTAAGACCAGCTTACCTCAAAATAAAAATAAGGCATAAAAACAAAAAGGAAAAGGATGATATAATCACATACTCAGTTCCTCCTGTTGCTTTTAATTTTTCTACCTGATCACTTTAAAGTTCATATTATATAAATTTCGATATTTTTTCATGGTCATGGAACACACATGGTACATATGGGAAAAGTTATGTTCTTTTTTATTATGCTACTTAGTAAAATGCCTATTTTCTTTTGTCATTTGGAAGCTTATAATTAAAGAATCTAAATATTTGACTTACTATAAGGTTAACTACTAAGCATAATGTTTTCTGTCATTTTAGCAAATAAAGTCTTGAATCCATAAGCTTCTAATCAGGACTGATACTAGAAGAGCATATAGGAAAACTATGGTCAAGAAATCAGTCACTTCTTTCCATTCCAAATGTGAGCATCAATCTCTCCGCATAATTTTCACTCTGATTTATAATCTGAATTCTAAATTTTGTAGAAACCTTTCTAAAGCACACATTTATAGTCCATCATTTTTATTCATCTTTTTTCCCCACTTGTTCTAGAACTTCTTGGCTTATTCAAAGTCTCATGTATTTACTTTTTAATTTTTGCTCATCCGAATACAGACAATTACAAATCCATCCTTTAAAAAACAACATACCTATATGTAAACCCTGTTCTAATTATTAAGATCAGTGAAAATAAAACATAGGCTGTTATATTTACCTTTTTTTTTTTAATGTTTATTTATTTTTGAGACAGAGAGAGACAGAGCACGAATGGGGGAGGGGCAGAGAGAGAGGGAGACACAGAATCGGAAGCAGACTCCAGGCTCTGAGCCATCAGCCCAGAGCCGACGCGGGGCTCGAACTCACGGACTGCGAGATCGTGACCTGAGCTGAAGTCGGACGCTTAACCGACTGAGCCACTCAGGCGCCCCAATTTACCTTTATTTGAATTACAATTATCTAATTTTTCTCCACTTTATGTTCTCTCTTCTATGAGTACCATTAAGGATCCATGACTTTTCCTGTGGAAACTCAACTTGTTCCATTTAACCATAACAATATTAATAATTATACTTAGTATTATTTTACGTTCAAATCTTTCACCATTTGACTAGTAGGAATTCATTTAATTGAGCAACTCTGACCTTTCAGTACTGCCTGACATTTATTTATTTATTTATTTTAATTTTTTTAACATTTATCCATTTTTGAGAGACAGGGCATGAGCAGGGAAGGGGAAGAGAGAGGGAGACACAGAATCTGAAACAGGCTCCAGGCTCTGAGCTCTCAGCACAGAGCCTGATGCAGGGCTCGAACTCACGGACTGTGAGATCACGACCTGAGCTGAAGTCGGATACTTAACCGCCTGAGCCACCCAGGCGCCCCAGTACTGCCTGACATTTAAAAGCTACCCTTGCTTTTGTGCATTTAGGTCCTTCACGAAACCCTCTTAAACATGATGATGAAGGTATCAGAAGGGTGAAGTCCATGAGACAAAGGAATGGGACACGTGATGAAAGATGACAGCAAAATGTTTGAAGCTGGGAAACAGATTCGATCTGTCTTAGGAACTACGTCTGTGTTTGTGGAGAAGTGAATTGGTGGGGAGCCAAGAAACAAGCCGATTCGGGACTTAGAGGCACACTGTGTTTCAAGAATATGTAGGTAGGACCAATGGGCAGATTGGTTGGAATTTTGCATTTGAAGCAATTGGAGTCCTAACTACCCTCATTATCACACAGAACAGCCTCCCTACCCACCCAGTTTCAGGCAGATGGCCGAAGATGTACTCTCTTAAACCAGAGGGAGCTTGGGCACAAAAATTAGAGCAAGGGAGCTGTCATGAGCACAAAGGACTAAGTGAATGTTTCCATCCTGACATGTGAGAACACTAAACTTTAAGCCTTTTGGCCCTGGCCCAGCAGCCATGTTTGCCCTCCTCAGGAGAGCATTATAGATTTCTCTCTGAGGAAACCAATCTACCGAAGTGAAAAGACCTACAGTAACCACTTCATGACTTCCTAAGGAGTTCACTGCCCAATATTCTCATGACTGCTGAGCTCCTTTGTGTTTCACTTTTAAACACAAACAGACAGGGGCGCCTGGGTGGCTCAGTCGGTTAAGCGTCCGACTTCGGCTCAGGTCATGATCTCACAGCTCGTGAGTTCGAGCCCGCATCGGGCTCTGTGCTGACAGCTCAGAGCCTGGAGCCTGCTTCACATTCTGTGTCTCCCTCTCTCTCTGCCCCTTCCCTGCTCATGCTGTGTCTCTCTCTGTCTCAAAAATAAAAAAACATTAAAAAAATTTAAAAAAAAATAAACACAAACAGACATTGGTGGGTCACCACACATTTGAAAAAGAGAAAAAAAAATGTATATGGACTAAAAAAAAAAGAAAGAAAGAAAAGTGGAGGAAACAGAGGCAAAAGAAGCAGAAGAAAAGTTCAAGAGAAATAATTTAATAGTCACAAATAAAATGGAAAACAGTACATTCCTGAAACAAGAATAGGAAGTCTTAAAAAAAAACTCAGAAATTCTGAACGAGATCTTTGAAATTAAAAAAGAAGTGATATCAGAAATGAAAAGGTTAATAGAAGAGTTGGAAGGTAAAGTTGCAAAATCTTAGGAAGTAAAATGAAAACCCATAGAGATAAAAAAAATAACAAAGAAAAGATTTTTAAGAGTGTCTGAATAATGAAAGTTCAGAAAGAGAGAACAGAGGAACAAGAGGGAGAAAATTATCAAAAAGCAGAGAAAAAGATTTCCTAGAACTAAAGACTTTGAGCCACATTCTCATAAAATTCCAAGGCACTAAAGGTAAAGAAAATGTATAAGCCTCTAAAATCGTTCCTAGGGAGAAAAAAAAAATCATACAGAAAGTATTGACTAAAGTGACATCAGGCATTTTCCCAGCAGCACTGGCAACCAGAAGACCATGTAAACACAGCTTCCCAGTTCTGAGGAAATGCATTTCTATTCCAGAATTCTCATTCCATCCAGATTCCCAATCAAGTATGAGGAAAGAAATAAAAAACTTTTACAGATGTTAAAGATCTAAACTATGCAGCCAGCCACAGGCATCCTTTGGGAGGGAATTACTGAAGGATGTGCTCCACACAAACAAGGGGGGAAAGAAACAGAAATGCACACATAGCATTCTACATGACCTAGTTGTTAGATATACACATTTACATAAAATAACATTGAATAGTGTGTTAACTAAAGATTTGATATAAATATCCTGAGAAGAAAGGGGTAGAGAAAGTATAAATGGAGTAAAGTCCTGGACTCCATTGGTGGGAAGTCTAAAGTAATATCTAAAACCAAAAAAAAAAAAAAAAAAAAAAAATTCACGAAATGGTCATGTTTAGAATGTTGTTCAGAAATTTGGAGGGAATCCTAAAGGAAGAGTGAAGAAGTTACAATTGGTGACATCTTGGGAGAGGAATCAGATCTGAGAAGGAGTGTCACAAATGACTGCTGTTTTCATTAAAAGTTCTGCAGAAAAATTACCACTTATTACCATTAAAAAAACAAAACTCTTTTGACAGTGAAAGGATAAGGAAAAAAAAGAACATCCTTAACCTCATGAAGTGTTTTCCCTATAGATATTTTAAATATTTAGCTATATTTTTATAAAAATTAAATAAACTAGATTGACTTCTTTTATTTTCCTTAATATTGTGCTGGAGCTTTTATTCAATCCTTAAAATAGGAAAAAGAAATAAATGACATACAGATTGATAAGGAAGTGATAATCTTTCATCATTTGTAAATGTCCTAACTACCTGTGTAGAAACACAGTAGAAACTCTAGCTAAATATTTAAAATAAATAAGAAAGTTCATCAAGGTTTCTGGATAAAATAGTAGTAGTACACAGAATTTTTCTGCCTCAGGGCCTTCGTATTTGCTGTCCCGTCTGCTGGGAAGGATTTTCCTCCAAAATATTTGAATAAATTTCTTCCTCACTATGTTCGTGTTCCTTTTCTCAGCAACATTACTTTTATTCACAGTATATATGATTACTCACTAATGAAAGACATTTTACCCCACTGGACAATATATATATGAAACTCTCAAATATTTGTATAAAAGGTGTAAGGCTATGATTGTGACATTGTTTTAAATAGCAAACACTTGGAAACAATTGTTCATTCATAAGTTAACTAATAATTAAATTGTGTCATACTTGTGTGCTAAAATATTATTCAAAGGTAAAATAATGGACAGTGATCAATAGAGATTTGAAACCTATAATACTGAGTGAAAAAAAGCAAACAACACAACATTACATATGGTAGGATACAAATTACGTAAATTTAAAAATATATGCACAAACAGCTCAATGGAATATATTTGTAGTAAAAGGTAAATCCTGGACTGAATATATACCATCCTCCAGTGAGGGGAAGGGAAGGGGGGCCTTAAGTGGGGGGGGGGGGTTATAAAGGACATCAGCATCGTCTCTAATGTTTTAGTTCTTAAAAGATGATCTGAATCAAATAGCACTAAATGCCAATGTTTATTCACTTTGGGTGGCATGTACACAGGTCTTAATAGTATTTTTTATGCCTATATGACTTGGGTTTGGTTTAATTTGGAGGGTTTTATTTGCTGTTGTTTTGCTTTTACTTGTTTGCCCTCAAAAATTTAAAGAAAAAAAGCAGGATAACAAAGATAAAATTCTATCCTCCATGGGGCACCTGGGTGGCTCAGTCGGTTAAGTGTCCGACTTTGGCTCAGGTCGTGATCTCATGGTTCGTGAGTTTGAGCCCTGTGTCGGGCTCTGTGCTGACAGCCTGGAGCCTGCTTCCGATTTTGTGTCTCCCTCTCTCTCTGCCCCTCCCCCATTCACACTCTGTTTCTCTCTCTCTCTCAAAAATAAATAAACATTTAAAACAAAATTCTATCCTCAGGAATAAGAAGAGGTGGACATCAGAAAGGAGAACTGATTTGGCAGATAAAAACCAATAAGGACCTAGACTAATATACAAATGTTCAAGAATCAGTTGAGATAATTTCTACTATAATTACAATTCCCTTGTGATTAGCAGACTCTTATAACCTCCCACTTTATCTCAATCCATCAAGATGACAAAATGAAATTCTCAAGTTTTTAGGACTTGACCTTGAGATTCTGAGCAGAGGACACAACATGGAAATCAAACGCAATTATAAACTGCTTCATGGTTAAAAGCATGGGCTTTGCAGCCTCAGAGCCCACAGAGTGAATCCAAACTCTGTCACTTCACGGCTAAGCAATTTTGAGATGGCTTTTGCCCTCTGTAAACCTCTGTGTCATCATGTAATAATAATGTTGGTATTAGAGCTCAGCATCATCATAATATTATATGGAAACAGTAATCTTTTCCACTTTATAGCATTGAGGTGAAAATTAAATTTGATTATGCTTTTGAGGCTTCTAGCACAGTGCCTTGCTCAAAAGTAATAGCTCAATAATAGCAGCTATTGTTACTATTTCACTGCATTTAGTGAACGAACCATTGTGCTTTCTCCTTTCACTACAGTATGTTTGACTTCCATGTCATCTGACAGTACGACCAACATTAAGTAATGTTACTGGAAATACTTTTCAGTCTTTCAAATATACCATTAATTTGTGTATGCTTGTTTGTGCATGTGTGTGAGTGGTGGGTTGGAATGCTTGCCCACAATTCTTCTTCTTAGGCATTTCTCGTCATGATCACAAATGTGCCATGAGTCCACAAGATGACAGAAGGAGCTGCCATGTGGGAACAGGGTGATGCCACCCCATGGCCACAGCTGACTGGCTGATCAAAGTAGAAGAGTCTGGAGAGATGAGAATGAGGAGACCCTCAAAAACAGAAAGAAAACCCAAATTAGGTGGGTTTTGAGTGCCAGCCTCAGTTGATTCCATAGGTTCAGTTGCATTTTATGTTTGGGTCTTAGGTGAAATCCCAAATCCCCTATAATAATTCATACTGCTGCTTATATACTATTTGAGTTGAGTTTCTGTTGCTTAAAGTTCTGGCTAATATAATGTGAATGTAGCAGAGACAAACATAGCTACTTTCCCACTTGCCAATTGCTGGCAAGTAATAAAGAGATTTGATTCATCACTCAGGAAAAGAGATTTATAAAATAATATAATTTATTTGCAAAGCTATACTGTGCCTATATCTCATGTTTAGAAATAGTCACCATGAGTCTGAGGAATTGGGAGCTTTAGAAAAGTCAGAAAACAACCAACTGATTGAGTGAGGTATATGTCTGTAGATCATCACTTCACCCAATTCTGTTTATTTAGACATCATAAAAGCACTTATAAAATAAGACAGAGTTATTCTAGATTTTAAAAAAAAGGTAACAGAGAAATGACATGACTTGGCCTAAATACAGTTAAATAATACAAGGAGACAGAATGCAAATGAATATATTTTGTGTGTGGAATAGATATGCTGCTAATTGCGTTCACTTATTATCATAGAAATGACATGTTTTCAGCTTTAGTTATATGCCGCCACAGTTAATAATTGAAACACAAACATATGAAACAGTAATTTAGTGGCAGACTTTGTAATTACAAAAGTATAGTAAGGGTTTGTTTTGTAAACATATGTGAAACTCCTTGGTACATGGTGTAATTAACACAAACATAAAAATATAAGAAAAAAGCTTAAAGAAGAAATTCAGCCATATTCTTACTAAAGCAATGGTCAAAATAAAGACATACAAAGCTCCATGGGCCCAAAGGTTTCTAAAAGCTCTTCTTTGGGACATGTGAACTGGTTAAAACTTCCTAAAAACAGTTTATATGCCTTGAAATATTTCCTTAATATTTATTAGAAATAAAGACTACAGTTCTGTATTTCAAGCAGTCCAGTAGTACAATCCTAGACTGGTTTTTAGCTTTTTTAGTGGGCTGGCAAGGCATCTTGGTGGCTAAGTCAGGCACTGATTTTAAATTCTTATTCTGCTGTTAGCTATTTGATCATGGGCAAGTCCCCCACTGTCTATGAGCCTTGGTTTCCTCATCTGTAAAGTAAAGATAGATGACTAGAAGAATTTATTTAGCTAATGTATGTCTTTTAAAAACCTATTACCTTGGTTCCATACTAAGACCTGAACTAAGGTACAAATGTTCAAGGACTCTTATGTTATTATAAGAAATTGATGTTCCTTCCCACACCCAGATTGGTAGGCTAGAGGAAATAGGTTGCTTTTGCCCAATGAATTTATAATTGTAACACAGATGATTTTCCTTGTCCTTATGAATCCAAATAGTCGAAAGGTATATGCCATAAAATATAACTCTTCTAGGCTCCATGCTAAGCATTTTACAGACCATGTCATGAATTGTCAAAACAATTTCATCAAATAGCCACTCTCTTCCCCCATTTTATAGATCAAGAATAAGACACAGAAAAGCCAGATACCTTATCCATAATCAAACACAGTAACTAATGGAGCTGGAACTTGAAACCAGTTAAGCCAAAAACCAAACAATTACAAAAATTGACTCTATCCTTTTTATGCTAGCTTTAGTCATTTCAATAACTTGTTCATGTGCCAGACCATTCAAAAACATAAATTTACTTTCATATAAAATAATATGATCTGGAATAATGATATTTGCCCTAAGATACGATAAAGGAAAAGAAAAAGAGGGGAAAGTTCAAGGAATAATTGGAATTTGAGATTGAAAAAAGAAGTAGAACTTAGTATTTGGGGTTGACTTCTTTGTGGCCCAAAGAATATGGGGTCCATTTTCTAAAAACCAGGTTTAAAAATTAGCCTTATAGTGTCCCAGGTTTGTAGTTAAGAATGTAGAGGACAGGATGTGATTCAGGTAAGCCAGCAACTCTCTGGTCTCCCCTTAGAGAGTTAGACTCTGCTGTCCCTAGGCCAGCCCATTGATACCAAAAGGACAAGGCTCATAAACAACATATGCATCAAGGTAATACCAGCCTGGGAACCACTAGCAGGTTATCTCAGCATGAGAACACGGTAAAAAGGAAAACCATCAAGAAAGGTACACGATTTTTCAGCTAATCCAAGCAGAATACATTATTATTTCTTACAAGATGAATATTAGCAAAGGAATATTTGGGGAACCTGAAAAACCCTTCATTTTCTTTGGTGGGCACATGCACACATCTTAATGCAAAAAGCACAGAAATCCCTATCTCCCAGCTCGACATTTCCGAACATGCTCAACAAAGGGTGCACTCGGATGAAACATCAGTTAGTTTTTTCTTTCATTGGGAATGTGCTTATTAACTGTTGTTCAAATAGTTTGTAGACATAACAGCCCTGGGAGTGAATGTGGCTTTGTATTTACAAGGTAGTCATTTGTTGTTATTTATAGTCCTTTTAATTTTCACCTTTTTACATTTAAATTTTCTTCCAAAGGTGATGATTATAATAGGTAGTACTTACGAGAGGGAGAACTCTCTTTAATGTGCACTTTTATACAGATTTTCAAGCTTCAGAGAGATTCCAGAGGTACCCGGTTTGTTCCTTTGTCAATTTTGCGGACATTTATGATTTGTTTCCCAAGAAAAACAATCAGGGTATCATTATGCAAAACTAAGACAGAGCCTCTTTTAGTAGAGGTCATCATTCTCAGCAGAGGTCCTTCCTTTTGTCTGTTAGCTAAATTGCTCCAAATAAGAGAAGTGAAGGGAACTAACATTTATTCAGAGTGTTAACAGTACAAGACTCTCTGCTGGTTAATAGATGTTCATTTTCATGGGCAATTCTTAAACTAGTCATGTTGGTATTATTATGGATGAGTAATAAGCAGAGTGGTTAAAGGGATGACTTTAATGTTGCGTGTATTTGGGTTTGCGTCTAAACTCTGCCACTTATCAGTGGGATAACCTTGAACAGGTTATTTAAATTTTTTGTGTCTCATTTCCTTATTTTTAAAAATAGAGAAAGTATTTGCATACATGGTAAAAGCTTACTATAAAAATTAAAAGAAAGAATGTAGGCAGAGCTCTAAACATAGTACATAATAACTCTTGTATTATTACTTTTCATTTCTTAGAGGGACAAACTGAGGCACAAGACTCTGCCCGGCAGGGAAGTAGTAGAGTGTTATTTGAAATGTTTTTTCTTTTCAAACTCTAAAAACTAATGCTGTTTGTATTATTTTGCAATAGAAGGAGTGGTGACCAAATGGGATTTTATGAAATGCGATAAAGAATAATATATTTCAGACTTAAGAGATGAAGACAAGTCTTTTTTTTTTCCTAGAAATTATCAAGCCAGATGCACAATAGGTTCATTAGGATATTGTTACAAATACTAGGAATTTATTTGAATAGCTATGTCTGTAAAAACACTTAGGTAATGCCAAAAAGACTGTGCCACTGATGAGAATACTTTCGTAAAGAAAGTCAAGAGTCAAGGACGGAAAAAAACCTTTCCCTCAAGTGCCCACACAAAGCACTTACCCTATTCTAATGGAAGAGAAAATATCCCATCCTTTATCAACTCAGTATTTGTAGTCAATACTCCTGCAATACACCAACATGAAAAAAAGAACTTAAAACTCTCAGTGTTAATGGAGTAAGAGACAATATTCTCCCTCGTGATCATCATACAGTCCATGCCAACGTAACTTTCGGGTATCTCATTCTGCTCTCTCTGCTATTATTAGGGCCAAAAAAAAAAAAACCCACACACAAAACAAAACAAAAAAACCCCAAACAAACAAATAAACAAACAAACAAACATATACTGAGAACTGCAAAAAACATTGGAATTAGCAGAAGCATTTATAGAAAGCCTGATGTTGCCTTTATTTTACATTTTTAAGTAGTAAAATACAGACTTTTAGAAACCACTCAGATAAAAAAATCATCTGGCTATTTTTCAAAATGAGAACTTGACCAGCCCCATCAGATCTCTACCTTCAGAGTTCAACCTAGGTCCGCACACACCAACAGCACCCTCTACTGTCAAGCGACAATACTCTGAAACTAGTATTGGTCACACCTTTTTGAAGCCATAAATCATTTACATTTTTCCAATGAAAGTATTTTGTCAAGCAATAAAATTTGGTGCTATATGTGTGAATATGTGTATTTACATATTTAAAAAATATATATATCTTACACACTTATATCTATGTGTTTATCTCTATCTTTATATCTATCTATCTATCTATCTATCATCTATCTATATAACAAATAGCAATGAAGCAAAATCATTACCACTTGGCAACTAACAATCTATTCTGGAAAAAGAGGTTTCAAAATAAGGAGGAAGAAAGTTATGGGGGAGAGAAGATGTGGTAGCCAACCTTCAAGATGACCCTCAATGGTCCCTGCCTCCTGGTACTGTATTCACATCCTTGTGTAGTCCCCTCCCACACTGTACCAGGGTTGGTCTGTGTGATCGATAGAATGCAGCAGAAGTAATGGTTTGTCATTTCTGATATTGGATTAAAAATGACACTGTGTTTTCCATCTTCTTTGTGAACTCTCTCTCTCTCTCCCTCCCTCCCTCCCTCATCACTTGCTCTGAGGAAAGCCATGTTATGAACAGCCTTATAGAAGAGCCCACATGGTGAAAGGCTGAAGCCCCAGGCAACAGCCACATGAATGAACTTCAAAGGAGATCCTCCAACCCCAGTCAAGCCTTCGGATAACTGCAGCACCGACTGACCATTTAACTGCAACCTCTTGAGGCACCTTGAGCCAGAAGTATGAGGCTAAGCCTCTCTCAGATTTCTGATGATCAGAAACTATGTAGGATAATAGATGTTTTTGTTCTACGCTAATAAGACTGGAGAAAATTTGTTACATAACACTAGATAACTAATACAAGAAAGGGAGGGCGGAGGAATAAGATGATATTAGGTAGCAAAGGTAGAGGAGATAATATTAGCATAATAAAGTTAACAATGGGATTGTGACAAAATGTATAAAGAACTTATGAAACTCAAGACCCAAAAAATTAATAATCCAAATGGGCAGAAGACATGAACAGACATTTCTCCAAAGAAAACATACAGATGGCCATCAGACACATGAAAAGATGCTCAACATCACTTATCATCAGGGAAATGCAAATCAAAATTACAATGAGAAGTCACCTCACACCTGTCAGAATGGCTAAAATCAACAACACAATAAACAACAGGTTTTGATGAGAATGGAGAGAAAAGGAATCGTCACACACTGTTGGTGGGAATGCAAACTGCTGAAGCCACTCTGGAGAACAGTATGGAGGTTCCTCAAAAAGTTACTAATAGAACTACCCAATGATACAGTAATCGCACTTCTGGGTATTTATCCAAAGAATACAAAAAACACTAATTCAAAGGGAAGGGATACCTGCATGCCTATGTTTATAGCAGCATTATTTACAATAGCCAAATTATGGAAGCAGCCCAAGTGTCCCATCAATAGATGAATGGATAAAGAAGATGTGGCATATAATGTGTGTGTGTGTGTGTGTGTGTGTGTGTGTGTGTATATATATATATATATATATATATATATATATATTCCAGCCATAGAAATGTATAAAATATTATCCAGCCATAGACAAGAAAAGAATGAAATCTTGAAATCTTGCCATTTGCACCGACATGTACGGAGCTAGAAAATATAATGCTAAGTGAAATAAAGTTAGAGAAAGACAAATATCACATGATTTCACTGATATGTGGAATTTAAGAAACAAAACAAATGAGCAAAGGGGGGACAAAAGAAACAGAGAGACAAACCAAGAAGCCTACTCTTCACTGTAGAGAACCAACTGATGGTCAACAGAGGAGAGGTGGGTGGGGGAGGGGTGAAATAGGTGATGGATGTTAAGGAGTATACTTGTGATGAGCACTGGGTGATGTATGAATTGTTGAATCACTATACTGTACACCTGAAACTAATATAACAATATATATTAACTGGAATTAAAATAAAAACTTTAAAAAAAAGAATGGAGATTTTGAGAATTATTTGCTTAAGTGTCCCCTTTCGCTTACATGTTTTTTTTTTCTGGGTTTCACCAACCACTTGCCCCTTCCCCTTCCATTATATATGCTGACCTAAATGACAATATTTGTACCTACTGCTTTCTGACATGCCTTTCAATATATTGGGACAAACAGCCATAGAGAATAATGATAAGAGTGTTACTTGTCAGAGAGAAGAAGAGATTTGAGAAGTGTGTGTATGTTTATATATATGAAAACAAGCATGCTCAGGCACATATGTGTAAGTATGTCCCTCTCAAATTTAGGAATGCAAAATAAAATCAATTTCACAAAGCAATACAAACTTTTACTGGAAAATTCTCCATAAAGCACTAACAAACTTTAATTAAGCCCAATTAGAAATCCCTGCTTAAACATACATTTCATCTCTGTGGAAACATAGATTTCTTGAATTATTTGGATGGGGGAAAATAAGAAAAGATAACAAGGCACTGTATATGTAGATGGTCAGTTGGAAGGTCATATTCCAGTGAGAAGGATGAAGAGCCATGAAAACCCTGGGGTGGAAGTCCTGAGTCTTGGGCACTAAATCTCACTTGATTATTACTACCGCAGTATTTGGGCCACAGTGTCTCAGGGTCCAGTTGTGAAAATTAAGTAGTCTTAAGGAGGCCATCTAAGTCAAGAATCTATGAATTTTTGTAAATGGGTAAGAAAGTGAGACTACAATGTAGAAAAGTAACGAGGAACAAGTAAATATTTTTTTTTCTATCTCTGAGAGAAAATTTAGTATCTATTGAGGAAAGAAATGCCCCCCACCCTTGAATGGGTTCTCTGTGATATAAGAAACTTAAGGCTATTACTCTTCTCACCCCCTCATTATAGTATTGGTTTAGGGCTTCTCTGCATGCGCAGTCATGCAAGATCCTATGGTTGATCTATCAGAAGTATTGACTCAAGGAAATCTCAGTCTTATTTGGAAGCCACACCTCCAGGACGTAATGAGAGAATATAATAGATGGTATGTAATTTATTGTCTTAATTCAATAGAAAGTGAGGTCCTTGTTAGAAGAGATCAGCGGGGACAGCATCTTCGGAAAGGATAATTCAGGGAGCCTCTCAAAAAATGAGTGGAACTTAGAGGGGAAGAGGAGAAAGAAGACCTTTCAGGTTGGCATGGCTTCATTCAACCTTGCTTATAAGACACAAGGCCTTGTGAACTCAAGATGATCAAACTCCTCCATCACTTCATAGAAAGATGCAAGAGCATCTTCTGAATTGTCAGGCATTGCAGTGGATGGTTCTTTGCCCATGGCTCCCCATCACCCCTGCCTCATCTTTATTTTGTTCCACTCTTTTATTAGTGGTAGTGTTCCTACTAATAAGAGCATCATTCCCATGTATTTATCATCTACAATGTGTTCTATGTACTTCTCTCATTTAATTCCCCCCAAATATCCTATGATGTAAATTTTATTTTCCTCATTCACAGATGAGAAAACTGAGATACAAAAGCATTAAATAACTTGCCGCAAGCTACACAATCAGTAACTGCACATTGCTCTCTGACTCTATAACTCATGCTCTTTCCACTACATTAAAATGCCTCCTGGTCTTAAGATATGTGCAGCTATGTTCACTCTCTCTCTTTCCTTCTTCTGGGTTCCATCACAAGTCCTGCAGAGCACAAACAAACAAAAACACAGACAAGTTATTGGAGAAGGTTTGAGCTGTCACAGTTGTTGGCATTAAAATAGCGGTTAGAAAAGAAACTGGCCAGACTGGAATAAAGGAAGGTACCTATTTCCAGGTTTTAAGGTGGAGTTGGAAATAGACATCAGATTCAGATTTCCTCACAAAGGATGACAGAGAGTAGACATGCTGGTGGAATTGCCAGGGCCAGACCTTCACCTTCACCCATGGAGTCCTGGTTCTTCACAGGAGGGAAGGTCAAGCCAAGACACCTCGTGTCAGACACCCTGCATCGTCGAGAATGTGAATGGGGCAGCCTTCCGTAATTGGAATTTCCTTAAAAATATTGAACATTTTTCACCATTAAACACTATCTTCAAAATCCTAGGGCAATGTTCCAAGAGCTTTGATTTACCCTGAAATGATTTGGTTCTCAGAATGTTTCAATTTCTGGATTTAGCAACTCTGAGCTGTGGTGCAGAAAAATATATTTTGAAAAATCCTTGAAGCTAAGGGCTCAGAAGAGCCAAGTAGTCAACTAGAAATTGCAGAATATTTTATTTCATTTTCTGTATCAGCATTAGGATTTCTGCATCATGGACAGCGAAACAAATCATGGACAAAAAAAAAATTACAGAAATTAGATATCAGGATTCCACCTTTTTTATATTTATAATTTTTAATAGAAAAGGAAACTGCTGCTATTTTGTAATTACCAATTGCTGCATGATCCATATGACCTGCATTCTTATCGTGCAAATAAACTGATCTACAGCAGTCCTGGGCACATACCAAGTGCTCAATAAAGTTATTATTTTTATGATTAAAATAAGAAGATACTTTTATAATGTCTCCTTGCATCAAAGAAACATACATTTAGCTCTGACTAAGAAATAAAGAAGAAATCTGTTTTTGAAGAAATCTCATGCGGGGAGCCAATTTTTAATTCTATAATTGACAGATTGAATTGACTTTACTCACTGATTCAAATTCTTCTTTTCTACCGTGTCATCAGTTCATTCCAATTGTGGTGCTGTCTCTAATACTTACTGAAACAACTCTCTTAGAAGGCATCGAAAACTTACTACCTGCAAAATCCAACTTGTAACTCAGGTGCAGAATATAGGTATTAGAAAATGCCCCCTTGAGGTTCCCTCTTCGTCTACTCATGAGCAATAAAGAGCCACCACTACCATCACCATCTGGTCGGAAAGCTCTGTTGGTTTTGCCTCAATTCCCTTTCTCTAGTCCCTCTCCTCTCAGTTTTCACTTCCTCTGCCCTAGTTTGGAATCCTCATTCTCTTTCACCAAAATGATTGTAGTTCTCTCCCCTAAGTGATGTCCAGGCTCTTCCCTTTGCAATACATCTTAAGTATTGCCACGGACATTATCTTGTCACAAGTGTCACTACTCTTCTAGAAAGCTCTCAGTGAGTCTCTTTTGTATGTGCCAGGATGGCTCACATGCTCAACCTGTTATTTAAAGATTTTAATAACATGGACTTTACTTACATTTCTAGATTGAATTGTCAACCTATAGAAATTTGTCTTACTGTTCTTAGATAATACCCTTACTTGCTTACCTGAACGTGTAGGTGGTTTATTAGTTAGTTAGTTAGTTAGAACCTGTCAGGAAAGACTTGCCATCTCTCCCCATTCCCTTCCACTCTTTTACCAATTTGTGTTATTTTAATTTCAACTTAACCTTTCCTCTTTCAAGAAGCCTTCCCAAATTCACTCACTTTCTCTATCTCTCTTTCTCCCCCATCTCCACCCCATTTTCTCACTCTTGCTTTCTCTTTCCCCTAACTCCCGTATCACTTCATTTATTACTGTAACGTCTACCTAGTTTTAAGAGGCATTTTAAATGTGCTTGAATCTGAGACCACACTGTGATCGCGTAGAAGACAAGAACCATAGCACGTTTCTCTCAGAGCATTCAATGCTGTATCTAGCACTATCTGTGATTTCATAAAGTAGACACCTCGTACATGCTTAATGAATTGAAATAACCTTATATTCTTGTAATTAAAAGCCAAAAGTCACTGTGTAACATAGACTCCGCCCCCCCATCCCATATTTAAGTTTCACTGGGTCAGGTGACCTGTTCGTTGTCTTCATTGCTTGTACCACAGCAATTAGCACAAAACTTGCCAACTAATAAATATTCACATATTTGTTGAGTAAATAACGATTAAATGCATAAACAAATGAATAACTAAATAAAGTGACAAACTTTAGATGAATCATTGAATCATTTTAAGTAAACACGAATCATCTTCATTGTAAAGTTCAATGCACCTCCTGAATCAGGATTCAATACATCTTTTCAAAAGGTCTAATTAAGAAAATGATGCTAAAAGGAGAACGTAGAGTGGTTTTTTTTTTGCAGGTAATCATATTGGAAAATCCTGAACATCAATTGGCAACTCAATAAATGAAGCAACGAGGTGTATTGTGGTCTTTCCTAGGTGGTTGAAGCCTGGGTCTCTCAGGAAACAAAGGCATGTATCAAGGGGCCAGTTTCAGAAACCAATATTTGGCATCACTTTGCTGAAGGAAGGGGAAGCTCATCCAGCTGTTCTCCTGAGAAAGAAGACCTTTGAGAATAAGTTGGGAGCAAGAATAGAGGCAGTCATATCAATGCAGCATATATACAGCTGGCATCCTTCCCCAAAGTACCTAGTGTAATGCTCAGCAGAGAGAGATAAAAAATGCTGTTGATTATTTGCCTAGCCCAGTTCTGTGTGGCCAAGAAGGGTGGGCAGCCATTGGAAAGGATTCAAAAATGTCATTCACTGCCTGAAATTGTAGGACCAGTTCCTTTGAGAAACACAGATGTTCAGTCCATAACTGCCCAAATTTTACCATTGGGAAAGTATGAATCGCTTCTTACATTTCTTTCTTTTGTTTCTTCTCACTAAAGTCATTTCAGTCTGTATAAATGTTTAAGATTAGGAAGATTAGCAGATATTTCAAAAAGTCCCTCCCTTGGTGAACAAGGTGACATTCACTTTGGACGAAGCTCTGACATAAAAGTTTTGCTATAGGAAAAAATCAAGAAAATCGTCACAAAGATAGGATGGAATGAATGAAAAGTAGGAAATGATCATTAAGAAAACAAACATTTTTAATATCACTCTTTTGCACAGGCAGTCTCCAATAGAAAAAAAATCATTTAGCTCCCCAAATTAATATTTTATCCCCCCCTAATTTTTCAACTACTTGAAGGTAGTATATTGTATGGATTGGGACACTATGTCTGACAGTGAGTAGTTAAATGATCTTTATCTAACTCTTTGCCATTTTATATTCCAAACAACGTTTCACATAATTTCATCCTAATAATAAGGAGCGTGTTTCTTCCTCTTCCCTCCTTTCCGTTGCCTTTTAAAAACAGAGCTGAAGCTGAAGTAAGAGGATAATAATAGTCCTGCCTAACAAGGTAATATTGCCACAAGGTCAAGGTCACAGTAATGAGTAAATCTTCAACTTATCATACTCACTATTAATATTTATTGATGATGAATAAAGTTAGTGAGCTGAGCTATAAATGCCCCATCACATCCAGCAGCTCTATAGACAGACTCCTGAGAACCTATCACTTCTTCCTAGGATGTTTTCTTCTATCTTTATCCTTTCCCCTGGATGTTTCCTGGAAAGATTGTTTCCTTTTCTCAAATCGAAATTTCAGCATTCAGAAATCAAGCAAGAACTGGGAAACCCTTTAATTCTGATCTGCCCAACTTTATATACAGATGATATATACTCAAAGACAGAATTTTGAGACTCTTTACCTCTAAAAATGAGATGCTTGTCTAAATTACATCAATCGAGGGGCACCTGGGTGAATCAGTCAGTTAAGCGTCCAGCTTCGGCTCAGGTCATGATCTCATGGTCTGTGAGTTCGATCCCCACGTCGGGCTCTGTGCTGAACAGCTCAGATTCTGGAGCCTGCTTTGGATTCTGTGTCTCCCCCTCTCTCTGTCCTTCCTCCACTCACACTGTCTCTCTCTGTCTCTCAAAAAATGAATGTTAAAAAAAATTTTAATTACATCAATTGGGGTTTTTTTCTGCTCTAATATTATGAAATTCTACAAAATTAAAGCACACAAAATCATTTGAGTATTAACACTGATTAAACTTTCATTTTTGCCAAAAGAATCTCCATATGTATTCTAGAGCCCTTTTGAAAGGTAAGAAAACAATGGGGTACATGGAAAGGTGATGCAGAGATGCTTGCAGTGAAAAGATGACCAGGGATGACATTAGTTTCTGGATTGTCAGAGTTAGACCAATATAAGCTACTTTACCGTCCATCAGAAACTCCTATAACTTCACAAGAGAAGTTGCTACCAAAGACATCATCCTTAAGTGATGCCTCCGCAGGAGGCCAACTACAGATTAGGAACCAAGAAAAAGCCCATACATCCGGGTACAGCCCCAGGAAGACCTTCACAATTAGAGTTCTTTGAGCACATCTGAGAAATGCCTTCTGACCATGGACTGAGAATTTACCAGTATTCTGACATCAGGGACTTAGGAGGTATGCGTTTTATGCCTAGCCTGGTTCCAGAGGGAGGATAAGAGAGAAGTCCTCTAGTAGTTCATCTGATGGGGAATGTTTTTTTCCAAGTTAATTAGATCCACCCAAAATGGAAAATTATTAAAAGCTAAATAGAAGTTATAGGCTATGAATAAGGAGATCATGTGATATCTTGTTTGAACTGAAACACTTTTGAGAGGAAAAAGTGACACTAGCCAGACAAAAGGAAAAGACAACATGCATCTCCGGGGTTATACAAAGTAACCCAAACATATGATCACCCTAGCAAAAGGGCATGACCATCAAAGAAAGGGCAATGTGATCCAGATAAATCTGGGAAAACCTCATGTTTCATGCGAGATAGGATTTGAGCAAGTTCTGAAGGACAGGTAGAATTGGGAGAAGCAGTTTACGTATTCAGGTAAGAGTAAGATCTGGTGAGGCTTGGTCTCCCAGTATGGCTTAAGATACAGAGATATGGGAAGATGCCAGGCAGGGCATCAAGCGCACAAAGATAAAACCATTTACAGCGGGGACAGCAAAATAGGGTTCACCTTTGGTGTCAGCTCAAATCAGTTCAAATCACTGCCAAAAGCCAATATCTGGTCTCCACGATGAACTGGGCTACAATCATCTAGCAATGTCAGCCAGCAGTGTGGAAATGGAACATAGCATCCTACCTACCACTTACAACATATGTTATCCTTACTCGGATGGACCTGTTGAGGTAAGCAGCCTTTAATACCCTAATAAGGATGATCTCAGAAGATTAAATTTAATTTCATGTAAGCCATTTGTTGACTTTGATTATTAAAGGCAAGAATCAGGGAAGGTATACGTTTGGTGGATAGGAAAGCGTCCATTAAGAATAGCCTACCCAAAATGACCCATATTATACTAAAAAAAGTTAACTCTCTTATAGAACATTCCTAGACAGATGAAAAAGTTGTTGGAGAGAGGGCACAGACTGGCATGCTATGTTAAAATATTAATGTTGGTAAACATTCATTTGTTTAGATTTAATATAAAGCATAGAAAATAGATTGTAGAAATAGGAAGGAAGCTGTGCCCCTAAGGTAAAATGCAGTTTTATAGTTATGAAAATTTAATTTGACTGCTTTCCCAATAATTGCTCATATTTGTAGCAGCAGCATGCCAGCAAGATAACGGTCAATCAAACGGACATCACCCTGTAAATGTTCTTTAAAAGCCTGCACTGTGTTTCCTGGTGGGAGAATGGCATTGCTTCCAATTGTTAAAAGATGCCCAGTTGAAAAGCAGAATAAGAAATTGGACAGTAGGAAATCTTTATATATTGCCATTTCCCTCCCTCTCTCAAATTAAATTCCTGTTGGGAGCTGGAACTATTTTTTTCTTTCTGAAAATGGAAAATCTGTCACATCATAAACCAGACCTCGAGCACAGAATGTTTGAGGTTCCCTTTTTTAAATTCTGTTTGTGGTCAAGAAAAATTAGGATATGCTACAAATATGGGCTGGGCAAATATTTCTTTCACAGGTGAGTGAAGGACGGCAATAGGTCCCTCAATGTATGAAAAATTTCCCTGGATCCTAGTTGGAGAACAGCAACAGAAAGATTCCTCTCTGTCTCTGTCTTCCTCCGGCCCTAATTTCTCTCTTCCCTTTGTTCTCTTCCTCATTCCCTATTTCCCACACTCTTCATGACTGTTGAGAAAATGCCATTAATAACTGGTACAAAGAATCGTGCTCAGTGCATGGAGATAAACTGGGAATGACAAAATATCAACTTCCTGCTGCTCAATTGAAAGCCCTATCTGTACACTGGTAATTACTTTTAATTTAATTAGGACTCCTGGTATTGTTTCTATCTCATAGATTACATTATAACATGTGATGTGTAAAAGCAACAAGACAAATTGAGGCGAGAAAACACAGAAAATATTACCTTTTTTGTCTATAAATAATACCGCAGTTTAACTCTTCAAAAAGCCCTCAAGAAACTCCACCATGGGCTAATTATTAGTTTCCATATTCCTTTGGCTTGAGTAAGCAAAATTCTTATATAATCTACTGAAACACTGTATCTCACGGGTTTTTGAAAAGAATTTTTTAACTCTACACTTTCTCCTTTCCTTTCTCATGCAGAACAAATAAATGATTTATGCTGCTTTGTGCTAAAACAAAATTCATATAACTATAAAGAACAAACATTGGTGCTTGAGAGAGATACTATGACCTTGACGCTTAGACATGGAGATATAGGAGTGGCTTAGGAAAGGCACTGTTTTATAGGCAGAAACACACTGTCAGCAAGGCAAGGAAGCCCAGTTGAGATCTTTGCCGACTCAAAGGAAAATGAGGGATCCATTTGTGACAGACATAGGCTTAATTTAATTCCACATGGAATTCACAACCGGGAACTACTAAAAAATCTCAAATGACCCTCTAAATAGTTAAATTGTATAATACAGTGTATTGATGAAACCCTGGAGATTTATTTTTCCAAACTGCTAGTTACAGAATAGATGGCGAAGTGAGGTGTGTGTGAGAGAGAGAGACAGAGAGAGAGAAACAGAAAAAGAGAGAACATGGGCTCACTAGTGCAAGGAGACAGATGCCTCAGTGGGAAAAAGATTCCCCACATTGAGGTCACAATTGCTGTCTGAATAAAATGAAAAAAATCTGAATGAATGGCAAGGTAAAATATGATGGAAAACTCCTCTATAATACTTGATCCTTTCATCCAGTAAATTAGATCTGAAAATTTATAAGGTAGATTTACTGGCTTAGTAAAAACTTACTCTGAACATTTCAAAGCACACAGAAAACAAACAGATCACCCCCTCAAATTTTGCCCTTTTCCAAAATTAAAGATACATGTTCACAGATAATTTTAGAATTACAAAGACATTAAATATCATCTCGTAAACAGCCTACTTCATTTAGAGTAAAACCAAATTCTCAAAAAGGAAAATAGACTCTATTTCCCAGTAAGGCAGATAAGGACTGAATCCCAAGTACCAAATCCTTGTTTTGAACCCAGAGGGCTTTTTTTTCCCCCTACACAACATTGCCGTCGTGCATTGTACTAACTAGAATTCAAACTAGTGGACTTTAAAGGCTTAACAAAAGTTATACAAAATTAAGTAATACTTATTTTTGGTCATAATTTCTCTGTTCTTCCAACAGATAAAAATACTTAGGTTCACCTGGATGGCTGAGCTCATTATCATCATGTCTCAGTTTCTAGAACAATGCCTCTCTGGCAAACGCATCTCCACGGTCTGGTATGGAAGGGACAGCTGTTGCCCTATTTGCAGCCCAAGAAAACAGCACCGCCAGCCAGTTCCTGCAAGACAGAAGACTTTTGGCAAAATGGCAGTGTTCTCTTACAAAAATAGCAAGCCATCATCTGGGTAAATTCAGGAAAGCTGATGACTTCTGCCAAAGAGAAACTGTGCAGTGCTGATGGCAAGTCAATACTGTGTTGGAATAAAGATCTAGATAAAGGTCAATTTAGATTTAAAGAAGATATGGAGAGGCTTGGGTTTTAACAAGTTGAAACAATTCCTTAGGCAAGCTATGACATTTCTTTCATCAAACATTCAAGCAATTTTTATTAAATACACAACTGTAACACGGTTTCTTTTAAAGTAAAATAATATTTTCAAATAAGGCATGTTGCCATACGCACACTTCTGGGCAAAATTACATGCCATTTACCGAGAGGTAGGATGGGAAGCTGGCAGAGGGGCAAAGGGGAGGAGTAGGGTTGGGGTTAGATCATATATAAATATTGCTTTCCATGTCACAGCACAGTGTCTTTAATGCCCCATGGATCTGGGGATGCAATAAATACAATGCATGTCCTCATAGACTAAACAGTCAGGCAGCCTGTTGAATAAGTAATGCGGGGTGGGATGGGGAATGGGGAGCTAACTATTAATTTAAAGAATTGTTGCCACAATGAGCAAGGAGTGTCTAATCAATTTTGATTCTAATAAAATCCCACTGAGTTTTATGGAACTAGAACATAATGTTGAAATACATCCTAATTTCTTCATGTGAGATTGTGTACAAGTCACGCCAAGAATAAAAATGAAAGTCTCTGCAAGTTTCTTGTTAGTAGTGGGAATTCAGTGAGGTTTTCACCTCCCACACACTAGGAAAAGAGGGAAATAAGATTTCCCATTGAGAAATCAAGAGTAATAGCAACTATGGAGCAAAGCAGAGATGTATAAAGTCACCCCAGAAAGCAAAAGTAACTCAGGAGTCAGTAAGACTGGACTGGGTCCTGTCTGAATAAACAAACCAGAAAAAAAGCTGAAAAATAAAATATCACCTAATAAAGATTCAATCAGGAAAGAAAGGTACAACATGAGAGTCCTAGAGTAAACGCTGGCAATGCCTACTTAAGCACTGTCCAAAAGAAAGAGAGCTTTTGGAAGTCAGTACGTCCTCTCCAGATGGGATGGAAGGCCATCTCTAGCATGAGGATGAATGCATGGAGCTAAAAATCAAAAGTTCAACAGATTTCTGGTCCCATTAGCAGTATAGTAATTATCCTGAAACAAAGGCATCATAATTACTTACCTTGATTTCTTTAAAAATTCAGATTATCTAATATTATATTTTCCTCCTCTTTTTTCCATTCTCACTAAGTAGCCTTCTGATTCACGTTAGATCTGTCTGGAGGGATACAAGATACTGATATACCAAATCCAGTTTTCCCATTTGTGTGACCATCATATTTCCTCCACTTTCCCTTTGGTGCTTATTGAACTGCTTTCTCTACAAGGATAAAAACCGGAGAAAAGAAGGAACTATGATGAAAAGATGTGTAAGAGCAAGCATGGTTTCATCTGCTAAAAACTGTGTTTAGTGGAGGAAGTTCAATCTTGCCCATATATCTTCATAATAATTTATACTGCTCAAGAACCTTCTATGGCTCCCTATCACCTAACACAGAACACTAGAATCTTAGTGCTGAAAGACACCTCTAATCATCTCGTGGGAACCCACTACTCCAAACAGAAAGATATTAAGGCATAGAGAAGTGAAATCCTTTGCTTAAAACAGAATTCTGCTGTCTTAGCAACACAGATCAGTAATCTTCCTGTACCTGATTCTGCTGTCCTCAAAGCCTGTGTTCTGAAGAAGAACCTGAGTTACATTTGTGGCATATGAGAGGATCCTGGAGAGGGGTTTCTGTATGAGGTTGTAGAGATTCATTTTGACCCTGGCTTCTGGGTCAGAAGAAAGCATTGACCTTCTCTTCATTGGGCCAAACGTGTCTCTCTCTGGATATGTCCAGTCTGAGAAGATGCCCTTGGAACTCAGCCTTTCTCTCCAGTCTGCATTCTTTGGGTCAGTCAGCCGGAGAGACTGAGTCGGAACTTCACTATGGAACACCACCTATGTACCAAGCAGGGTGAAGCCTGACATCTGAAAGTGACCAGTGGATTACAAAGACGGGGCCTGGTGGAGGCATGGATGGAGAGGAACGTACCACTTTTAAGTGCACTGGTTCTCATGAGATCGCCGCAGGAAGACGACACACCATAATGGAAGCCAAGTTTTCAAATCAGAGGAATATCTGGGAATATATCTAGATGTATCACAAAAGGACAATACGTATACAGGGACTTCTGGGGATATCAGCAGGTGATATTAAACTTTTCAGTTCTGTCTGCTCACATACACTGAAATGCATGAGCTGCATGCAGCCTGTGGTCACTTTCCACTGGATGGATACCATTGAGAAAAAAACTGCTGTCATTCATGGTTACAAAAAATGACTCATTTCACCGACGCTTTGTTGTGGCACAGTTCTAAAGAGCTCCGTAGTAAAGAATGTGGAGTTCCTAGCCCTCCTGGTCTTCTGCACCTCAAGCCGCTCTCTTATGCCTTCAAAGAACACTAACTCTCCCAATCCACAGTGTTTCCCTCTGGCTTCAGCTTCTCCGTGGCAAGCACCAACTTTCCTAGCAGTCCTTACACCTTTATACCTTATACCTTATACCTTTATATATAAAGATGTATAAACCACACTATAAAATAATACTGGTTTGTCCTATTTCTTCTTATTTTTTATGAAATAGAGTTACCTTTGCCATGGAATCAGTCTGACCGTGTTCAATCCAAATTTTCCTCCTAGCACTTCCGTCTCAAATTCGAGAGTGTCTGTAATTTTATCTCACCACTGAATCATGTTTATTTTCTATTTCTGTAACCAAATTTCACTACCTCTGGAAAAGCTGTGATCACAAGAAATGCCTCTCTTCTCCTTCCACCACCAGCCACAACCACCCTCATCTGAGAGTGGCCACATTGGTGGTGCTCTAGTTCACCACAGCATCTGGCTCCCGACTGAATTACATCCTACTGGCTTTGCTCATTTGTGTTATCAGCCAGGCCTCAGGGACCTTTGAGTTTGTGCTCCATGTTGTGTTAGAGCAAGGATTTTCAAGCTGTGCTCCCCAAAAGTACAGACAATTGACACAATTTATCACCCTTACTAGTAAAAAAAAAAAAAAAAAAAAAAGACTCAAAATGATTGGCTTCCTTAAAACTGTCTTACGTGAAGGGAAAGAAAATTGTGTTAGTTTCAAAAGCCTCATATCCCTCAATATTCTGCATTGCTTGCATTTATGTGGTCTGTTTAGGTTAACAAGGGCAAATAATAACAGTAATGAGACTAATGATAAAGCAACTAGCATCTGCTGATAACATATTATGTGTAAGATCTTGCTAAGTGTTTCTCTCAACTCGTTTCATCCTCCTGAGACTCACATGAGGTAGGTACTATAATTAGCCACGTTTTATAGAAGAAGAAACTTTATATAAGCGGCTGCAGTTAAAACTGCCTTGTGAGAACTAGCCTGTTAAGTGGGCTACTGGTTATTCACATTCTAAGGAGAGTTAGCATGTGTTAGCATGGATGCTCATCCCTTATCAACAAGCTGAGACAGACATTCTGAAAGAAAGGAAATCTTCACAGCTGACAGTGGATGAAGAACCAGCCCCCCCACCCCATCCCCAGCCCCACTTGGCTCCTAGACCCCACATCCCTTCTAACAGTTGAAGTTGGGGACCCCAGGTGTGGTGATTGCAAAATGGTCACAATTCTTTACTCTTCCCCTATACCCGTGCCTTTGGCAACATCTGCCATCAAGGGATGGAGTCTATTTTCCGCCCCCCTTGAATCTGAGCTGTTTTTGTGACTTTGGCCCATAGGTTGAGGGAGCAGTGACAGTGTGACCGTTCTGAGCATAGGCCTCAAAAGACCTTGCTCAGCTGCAATCAGCCAAACCTGGCCCAGATTCACAGAATCGTAAACCCACAAACAATAACAAGGGCTTATTTTTTAAAGCCTCTTAGTCTGGGGGTGGTTTGACATACAGCATTAATATGGCAATGGAACGCTGATAAACTAATCTGTACATTTCACCCCATTGCAGTTTTAGAACCGATCCTTATCTTGAGTAGATGGACATGAAAAGCCGCCAAGTAGCTGTGCTTTGGGAAGGACTATCGCCTAATCACCTTTTAACTAGTTTAGCACTAATGTTCATCCCAGTTATACCTGGACTCCCATCTGTGCTTAATTCCTCTCTTGGTAAACTTCTTAGCAAACCACTGACTCTAGGTCTGGCAACTAAACTTGCCCTTTTCCACAGCTCAGGACTAGACTCTGACCTAGTTACTGGTGCCATGGAGTGACAAGCTGGAGCCAAGTCAATTGCCGTGTACCATCTGCCCTCTTGGATTTCATGTAGCCTTCTCTGCCCCTGCTATAAATTTCCCCCCCATGTCTCTTAGCCATTTGACCTAGTGGAAGCCAACTGCTCTCCCTACTTGCTTGTTGCCATTATTTTTGTTCCGTAGACACTCCGGTCTATGGCCAGATTGGTCTTTCAGAGTCTATAATAACTACAGTAGAAGAGACCAATTCCTGGAGCAGGGCCTTACCTATGTCACTTGATAAAATTAAAGAATCATTCTCAGTCCCATCCCAGTGATTAACAAGAAGCGTTTCATTCTCCCCCAAGAAAGGTAATCCTTGATAAAGACCAAGCCCTTGGGAACAGAGAGAATAGAAGCACGGGGAAGAGGGTGACAAAGAGCCTATTTCACAATTTTCCAGAACTCCTTGAGAACTTTGCCTTATTCATCTCTATATGTGCCTAAAATAATACCTCATGCAGGTCTTATATCCAGTAGTTTTTAAAAAGCAAAATTAGCCACTAGCATCATCTTACACGAAGGAGAACGTATTTTTCAAAAGAAAAATCTGATAATATTTGCCCTTTTTAAAAAAATGTACTTCTATTTGGTAAACTGGAAAAATACACAATATCTCAGAGTCTTTGATTATTTGTTTTCAGTGAAACCACAATGTAAACAAAATTAAGCAAAGAGGAAAGAGACCTTTGAATCATTTGAACAACAGCATTTTTCTTTCATTCTTTGAATACAAAGAAGAATAGGGCATTATTCCTGCCCTTCAGAAACATAGAATCTGATAATGAAAGTGGAAAAAAAAAAGATTAAAAGCAGACATAAAATTAAGTATTTTGTACCTTAATTGAGTTGCCCATCATCTCTCACCAACCAAATAGGAATAATGGAAATTGTTCTGCTTAGTGGTACCAGGATTAAAGAAAATTGCATATGTAAAAATGCATGTGCCTGGCACATAGTAGGTAGTCAGAAAGTGGGTCTTAAACACGTTTTTAAAGGTCAAGTGTTTACTACAATGTGATTTTCCAGGGGCAATGCTAGAAGTTAAGATGCATTTCTGTGTATGTTTCAGAATTTAACTGGGAAACTTCTCTTGAATATTCATTTTGTCACCTTGTTTATTATAGCTTTCGCTAGTCATGAAATAGTCATGAGATTAGAAATGCACTGCCTTGTCTTAATTCTCTGGAATAGGTTTCATAAATGTAGAGACATATTACATGGATAATTCTGCAACCTCACATTTCTATAAGTACATTTATAAAACTTAATTAGGAACAATATATACAGTTTGGCAGGTAGTTACTGAAACAGCTCTATAGTTTTGTGAAATATATTAGATTTGGTACACAAATAATGTAATCATTTAATGGGTCAATTTCAATTACACTTTTCCACTTGGCACCCTGGAAATCGATTTCTTTAACATAGAGACATTAGTCTTTTTCATATTCCTACATATATTTTCGTCCCATGAATGGAACTGAAACTAAATTTAATAAATCTTTTCTTCATTTTCAGCCAAATGTCCTCTATTTGATGGATATTAATGACAAAGTGGCTTATAACTATCACAAATGTAAAAAACTCAGGACAAAATACTTAGTTCCAGGTACACGATATTTTGAAAGGACTTTGGAATCCTTTGGAATACAGTTTAGAGTACGAATCAGTTGCTGGCTTATTAAATATTGTGATAACATATCACAAAGGAGGGCCACATCAGACCTTAAGCATTACTCATATTGACTTATGAGATGAGAGCCATACATACAATGGCAGGCAATTCTCACTCTGTCCCAATGTACACTTCTTTGTTGGTGTGGATGTGGCAGAGTATTCATGGCGGATAAGTGTACAATCGCAAATAGGGTCTTAGGTAAAGGAACAATGACAACCGTGAAAAAAAGAGGGGTTTTCTTTCTTTCCATTCAAATTCATCCTTTTTGAAACCAAGATACTCTTACTTTCCTGAAGTTTGGGGTGGGCTCTTGGAAACAGGAGTGATATAGCTTAAGAACAGGCTACTTCATGTGCTAAAAATGTACAGATTGTGTAAACTCCACCAAGGGGCCATGTTCCCAGCTTGCTTTTTTTTTTTTTTTTTTTAAAGCACCCAGGGAGAGATGCATTACTCAAGGTTCCACATCTAACAAAAGAAAAGAAAAAAAAATGTTTACATTGGCTTTTTATTTTTCATCTTTATGAGTGTGTACATGAGAAAGAGGGAGACTCCTTTTCTTCTCAGTTCTACGGTGACATTGGAGGTACATGTTCATAAAAGACGCTTGGTCCAACCCCAGGAAATCATTTGGGGGTAATTACCACTTGGCACCAAAACGACATTAAACAAGCTTGCCTTTTTCTACCAAGAGATGAAACAATCAAGAATGGCTTTCATTGAATGCCAAACTAGACTTTCCTTATTCCTGCAGGTTTTTATATCAGTCTAGATTCAGATTAGTTGGGGTGGTGACTCAGGAGCAAGAAAGGAGACTTAATTTAACAGTGGAATATTAATTCAACAATCCCAAACTTTTTTTTGAAATAGGTGGCATACCATTGCCATCATACAGAAATGCTTGCTTCTCTGAAGAGGACTAAATTCAAAACTGAAAGCCAGAAAATTAACACATATCTATTAACCACATGTATTGGCATTTATATGTGTGTATGTGACAGAGAGGGAGAGAGACATACACACATGGCATACATCTTTTTTACAGGTATACTGTTCACTAATTTGAATCCTTAGGTATTTAGACAATTGCTTTGTCCTCAAAGTAGCCTTCTGGATACTTTTGTTGTTTGTGGGTGTAGCTCTTAGGAGAGACAGTAACAGGATCAGAGTGGAGCTGAGCATCTGAGCATCTGAGCAGGGGATCCTTAGAAGTGATGGGAAATATTTAGTCAAAGGGCAAGAAAAAGGGAGATAGAAAGTAGGTGAAAACCTGCAAAGGAATAAAAGGTGCTGGGAGGTTCCTGGGGAGACAACCAGCAGAGGTTGTATATTTTTCAAATGGACCCAAAACTCCAAAGAAATCTGAGACTGTGCTTTTTGGCAAGTCCCATCAAGAAGATGGCAGAGGCTGAACCTCTGAAATGTCAAGTGTTCAAAATCAGATGCAGTTTAACAAGGACAACACAGTCCTTTGCTTGATATTTACCAGGAAAGGCTCCATAAAAAACCATGAACAATGCGTAACTGAGGAAGCTATATGCTTATGCAAGCTTGCACGCTTGTGTCTATGAGGAAATTGTTGTCTCCTAGAGATTTCCTTCTTTGCATCCGCAGCACCCCTCCCTTCCTATCCACTGCACCCCCCTCCAGATATGTGCCTTTTCCTTTTCCTGCTCTTTGAATGATGATGTTTGGGCAACACAGCTAGTCAGTAACCATTAATGGGTTAAGAGGGTTGGAAACTCATTTGATTTCATAGTTGACTGTTTGCATGACTACAGGTTAAGCCGTGATTAGATTTCCATTTACAGCTCCCTCATTTTCAGGCATTTAAAAATAACTCAGCCCTAAAAGTTCCTTCTAAATTGATTGAACTGGAGCTTGCCAATGAGTCATAGATAACCCTCAACCTCAAAAACACAAACAGCAAAAGCAATACCAAAATTGGGGAAGGGAAGTGTTCCAACCCAAAGCTAATTTTTTAAAGCTTTATTATTCTGGGGGAAAAAGTCATTTGGGGAATACAAGCCAATAAATATATGTCAGGTGTGTATAACCATTTTAAGTAATTTTGCAAGGACCTTAAATAAGCTAAAACATTCAACTTTGCACCTGCAAAAATTTCACACACACACACACACACACACACACACACCCCACACACGTACGTCTGTCTGCATATAAATCGATAAGAATTCAATGGCCTCTTGGAGGTTGTATGAGACACATATTCCAAATCAAAATGAGTGTTTTGTGATGGTCTAGTCTCCGAGGAAAATCCAAATAAGTTTACAATACCTGATAAAATATCTTTTTTTCCCTTCTTTTTCAGCCTTAAATTCAAGGCCATTCAGGATTCTTGCCAATTTGCCAATTCACAGTTGTAAAATTACCTAAAAGTGTAGGTTTTTTCAAGGCATTCAGTAAGTGACGTGGCAGTTCAGCAGAAGAGCCCCCGTGATGGTGTCTCATTAGACCTTCAGCACAATGCAGCTATTTTTCTTTCTTTCCAGGCTCCTTAGAGGAGGAACTGGTCTCTTGACCCATCCTATGACTTCCAGATTCCAATTTGCTAAAGCACTATAGCCTCTTATTATCGCATTTGAAAGATTTAAAGTATTACTTTTCCTCGTGCCAAGGAACACAATGATGCTTTCAATAAAGTTAAGAACAATGTGAACTATTACTGTTTACAGGCATATTCCTTACATATACTGGTATTTCTGCCATCTCAGAAGGTCATTTTTTAGATAATTTCCTTTACAATGGAAGGGCTAATCCTTACCAAAAATAAGACCAACAAACCTGGGAACAGTAGAAAAAATAAGACAGAGATTTGGTCTGGTAAAACCTTATTAGCTGGGCTTCCACTAAGCAGAATTTGTGATGTTACGGTTTGGGTTAGACCAAATGCCACTATTTGTTATTGGTTACGAAAAAACGTGCTGTGTCGGCTAAAAAAGAAAAGAATACCGGGGTGGGGGTGAGTGGTAGTAGAGTGCAGTGGGGAGACATATTAAATCTACTTATTAAATTTATGAAAACACAAAGTCCCTGAAAACAGCACACTTCAAAATGCTTGTTACATGCTCAACAAGGGCACATCCTTTGCAAGCTATTGAAACAAGGTAAGGTGCTGCTTTCAAGGAGCTTAGAGTCTAGTTGACTCTAGTGCACCATAGATACAAGTGGATTCTGATGCTGAGATACAGGCAAAACCAACCTTAACTGTTAGTTTAAAAGTAGCTACAATAGAAGTTAGTTTGTTGAATAGGAAGTAATAATATTGGATTTAAATATATATAATAAATGTCATTATATATGTGCATATATGCGTGAGTATACACACGTAGACATGGACGTACACACACACACACACAGTCATAAAATAAGTGAATAAGTGTCCTCAAACCTGTGTAGTGGCTGTAGAAATTATCAGATGCTTTCCTGTAGCTTTGGATTTCCCTCTATATAAAAACAGACCACTCTAACTTTCAGGACATGCTGCATTTGGTCAGCTTACAGTCCAGTAGGAACAAAAACAAAGATTGTCACATAACTCAGTTTATAAAAATGTCTGCCTGGACATTGAATTACCCGGTCCTCTATACTGACAAACGAGAGGCATGCCACAGTCAGCAAAATGTGATAATGAAGGTGTACAGACAGACACCTTCCAACCTCACCCAGGTTGCTGGTGAGTTTAAATTTAAATTTGAAAACAGGTATGTTTGGCTAAGGAAAAGAAACAACTGCTTATTTTTACAGTTTCAAATATCAGGTTCCTTTTAATTTTTTTACGTCTAACATTTTAGATTGCCAGGTTTGACAGATGAAAACGTTATTGTGATCACATACTTTGTTTCAGTGTTCTTTTGATATTTTTTCCCATAAGTACTACCCATATAACTGCATTATTTGGTTCTCCAATCTTAAATATTAACAAAATATTTTAAAATCTCATTCAATCTATAAATCTAGCTGGGTTAGACTCACAGATAAAAGATTAACAGCTTATGATTTTTAAATACCTGTTTTGTGCCAACACCATTATAAGAACTTGACATAAATTGATCCCATTTGTATGCCCATTTCATGGATGGGGATGCTGAAGCTCAGAGAATGTAAAATACTGTTCACATTCAAATAACTAGTAACTGGCAAATTCAATATGAAAGCTCTGATGTACAAGGCTGCAGAGTCTTTGTCCTTCCTATTGTGACAAAATCCTTTCAGAGCCTTCAGATCACTTCCACTGCTCTTCCTAAAGGGCAGATGATGGACTGACTTCATAGCTCATTGACCTCCATCACCTTTCAATTATTCAGGATCTACTTTCCAGGTTCTGAATTATCTATGTCTCTATTGATCTTTCTATCTCATACTGTTTGCTTTTATATATTCAATAGCTTATTAGTAAGTTTCCTGGGCCGTGAAATGTGGAAGGACTGAACTTTGAGATCAGTGAAGATTCTTATTTAAAATTCTGAAGTAATTCCAATGTAAAAGAAGGCTGAAGGTAAGACTTGTGGTTTCTTGCCCTTGGTCCCTCCCCTCAATTAAGGGCTTGCTACTGCCATATGTTCATTTTATTTAGTCCAAACACACACACACACACACACACACACACGCACGCACGCACACACACACGCACACACACCTCATTTACTATTTGTAAAGCTCTTAGAAAATATCTAGAACTTGTGTGTGTGCTTGATGTTACTTTAACAGCTTTACAAATAGTAACTGATTTAGTCCTCATAACAACCCCGTATGGAGGTATTATTATTATCCTCATCTTACAGATGAGGAAACTAAAACACGATTAACAGGCAGTGCTGGAATTTAAATGGCCCTAGAGTCAGGCTAGCTCTTAACTCAGGCAGAAAAGAGCCCATTGATAATACCTTGATGTATCCTCTTCCCAGCATATTCAATTCATGGACCCTCTCGTCTTTGTACTGAGGGTCCACGGTGATGGTACTTTTATCAACAAGTGGTATGTTTGAGTAATGTGTTTACCTAATATCCACTGTTTTTAGAAAGTGAAAAATACACTAAAGACAATGTCATTTGTTCAGGTGTGCTCTTGCCTTTTTTGTGATATGCTGCCTAAGAGAGGGGAAACATGTCTGGCATCAGCTTTACTACATTTTTTTTCTGGCCTTAATGTTTCTCCATTGTGTCTGTGAAAAGTCAGGTTTATAGCTTCATCACTGGATGGGGAGTTTGTCTTATTCATCTTTTATTTATAACACCTAGCACAGTACTTGGCTCATAGTAGAAACTCAATAAATATTGATTTGAAATAATGAATGAAATTAGGTGAAAACCAAAGAAAGGTTATCATTCTTAAACCTACTCTTCTGGTTTTTCATATGAAATGAATCAATATCTTTCCATTATTCACCAGAAATTAAATTCTATAATGTTTAATGAATCAGAAGGAATATCATATCTTGCCAAACTCCTGTACCATTTTTCCCTGTCCCTGGAATTTTCTTGGTTATTGCTGACATTTTACCTATTATAATATTCTCAACAAAGAAAACAGAATAGCCAAGCTGCTGTTAATAGCTTTTGAAGTGAATCAATTTATTGTCATAGCAACCAAAATTTACAAAACAGATCAATTAAAAAAAAAGATTTAAATTCAAACTAAGAAGTAAATGTTCCTAGAAAAATGAGATAAACTATTCCATTTTTCAAAAAAGTAACAAAGATAAGCCTCCTTCTTCCTCCAACAGGTTTTCCAAAGTAAAGAATACAACCTACTAAAATCCAACTAACATATAAGAGTTGAGAAAAAGGTAGAGAAAATAATGATACCCAAATATCCAGCAAATCGATAGATGTAGGTCCCTGCTCTGTCCCCATGCCTACTTAACTCCTATCATCCTTCTGCTCTCAAATCATCCTACAGATCCCAGAAAAGCTCTCCCTGGACTTGACCCTCCCTAGATTCAGGGGAGAGCCCCATGAAAGCACTCACAGTGTGTATGTCTTTTCTCTATACCAAATATTAATTGGTAATTGTATCTCTGCTTTTTTGTAATTACTTGATTAATGACTATTTCCCTCTAAAATGTATGTTTCGAGAGTTCAACAACTGATTCTGCCCTCATTCTCATTCTGTACCTAAGGATTATCATGGCATGTGAAACATAAAAGGCATTCAAAAAAATAATTTGTTGAAAACAAAGTCCTCAGCAATATTTGTACAGGACATGCAGAAAGAATTTAGTGGAGGGTTTTTTTTTATGTGTCCTTAAAAATAATGATAAAAGGCAAAATGCTAAAGTGTGTGTCAGTAGAGTGTTTCCACAACCAGGTGAGGTACTATGGTCCAGTCATACAGCCTCAAATTTAGGCTGAGAAGATATATCCAGGATGGACTCTAGATTCCTAAAGATAATATTACTCATCTCTTAGCTGGTCTTTTAGTGAGAACTGATGACTTCACTGTGCTTTCAAAAGTAGTGAACACACACTGATGTCCATGAGAGATCCCCATGCAAGACACATTCCTATTAGCCTACACCAGGGTGTGAATGATTCCATTACTACCAGTCATTCTAGACTTTTCTCTCCACTTAAGAAAGCCAGCATAGGAAATGTAGTCAATAATATTGTAATAACTTTGTGTGGGGTTGGATGGTACCTATACTTATCATGGTGAGCACATTGTAATGTACATAATTGTTGAAGCAGTATGTTGCACACCTGAAATTATTATAATATTCTATATCAACTATACTCCAAGGAACATTTTACCTAATTAATTAAAAATCTTAAGTAAGAAATCCTATTTGCAACTGAGTGTAAGTGACCTTGTAAGAGAAAGCCTTGAATCTGATTAACTTTATAAGAAAACATAAACCACTCACACACATCACCACTTTACAGAGATAAATCATTCATGTTACACAACACAATTGGTGATGATACACAAATGTGTCAACAATGATTTAGTGGAGAATGGCAGTCTTGAGGTAGGTTCCTAGGGTATCCACAGGAAAAGCCAAAATTTTCTTCAGAAAGACACTTGAAGTCTGTTTTAGTAAACACATACCCAAGTATATATTCCTAATATGTTATGTCATGGTTTTACCCCAAATTTCTTTTCTTCCAGCAGAAAATAACTTCTTTGGAAGGTTACACAATTCAGTGGGAAGGCAGGAGGACTAAACTCAGAAAAGTACGAAATTCAACAGACCTCTTGAAAGACCAAAAATGATTAAGTGTTTTAACCGGACTTATATTCATTCTTGGATCTCACCTTTGGCTTATCTTGCTATGTGCTCACACTGGTTAGAGAAGGGCAGGGTGGCTTGATTTGCCGTTCCACCAGGACTATGCAGTGAATGGGAGGAAATCCCTGCATGGAAATCAAATTACTGCTGCCAAAAGAATGATAGGTGAATGCTGCTGGGCACAACTGGAAAGTCCAATAAAAGAACTACTGATCTTCTTTTTTTATGTAACTTTTTAAAAGTTTATTTATTTATTTTTGAGACAGAGAGAGAGAGAGAGAGACAGAGAGAGAGAGAGAGAGAGAGAGACAGACAGAGAGAGAGAGAAAGAGAGAGAGGCAGCATGAGTGGGAGGAGGGGGTGCAGAGAGAGAGGGAGAGAGAGAGAATCCCAAGCAGTCTCTGCACTGCCAGCACAGAGCCTGATGCAGGGCTCAGACTCACAAAACCATGAGATCATGACTTAAGCTGAAACCAAGAGTCAGACACAACCGACTAAGCCACCCAGGGGCCCCCAAAGAACTACTGATCTTTAGGGAAGGATCCAAGCATAGTATATCTATAGATTTGCTCTCTTTACATGATCTCTTTGGTCAACCCAGACTCCTTTCTCTTACCTCTACTGAATCAATCAATGAAGAGGTGTCTAGATTCCTTCTCTGTCATTTGCCATGAATCCAGTTCTAGGTCCTAGCCATAGGTACCTGAATTCTGGCTAGTTTTCATGTGTTTCTTCTTGCTACACTTACCTCAACACACTTTTCCATAGGAAGAGATTGTGCATAATTGTGACCTGAAGCTGAAGTCTCTGGTATTCTGACTATCCACACAGTGCCCAGATTTCCCCAATTAGCTATTTTCCACTCTGTGCAGGATGCCCTGGAACTGTCTGGGATGAAGATTGAGACTCTTTCACACACACATCCACCTCCCCCAGACACTATGTCTAATGGCTAATGATTTTTAACCTCACTATTTTATAAGGTAGACATTGCCAACATCAACAATAAGACTCCTTAATGGTGCATCTGTGTCTGCTACAAGGCTTCCTGGTGAACCAACCTGAATAAATTCGTTTCAAGTTCAACTCCCCATAACTGCATGAATTATATCCAATTAAATCCAGTCTTGCCAGGTTTTACTTTAAGAGATTTCAGTCTATGGTTCTACTTCATCACGATCTCTTTGATCCTGATTCTCTTGCCCTTTGTATCAAACCTTCCTCCTACTTTCTTGTCACCTGAAGATTTGATCGTCAATATTTGATAGAGAAGTTGGCTAAGACAAGACACAGAGGAAACCCAGGGGCACCCTTAAAAGCCCCTCGTCAGGCTGGCATTCATCTTCTGGTTCCTCTGTTCTGAATACAGCCCTTCCATCAGTGTCAGCTCCTAGCCACATTTATCACATTTCCTCATCTTGTCTACCAGAATGTCATAAGACTTATCTGGAGTTTTCCTCATCATTTCCTATGGCTTCATAATCATATTAGAGAAGAACAACAATAAGAGGAAGGATGTGAGGTTGTTGTGGTGTAATTTCTAAGTGATCACCAATTTTGTCTTTAAATGATGGCAAATAATACACTTAATAATCCATTCTAGTGTTTCTCTAGGCAGTGAATCAAACTCTACTACAAAATCTACTCTAATATATAGTATTCAAATGATTCCCTTTTGAAAACTTGGAGCAAGTCCTCGACCATTTCTTCCATTCTCCATCATTGCTTAGAGTTAGCTATAGCTCCCCTTGGAATCCTTGGGATAAATTCATTAAAGCCTGGAAAACTGAACTTTAAAATCTCTTGGCACTCTTTTACCTGCATTGTTTGTCTAATCCCCTCTCAACTAGGATTGCTTTATTATTTCTGATGTAAATATGTCTTGACAGACAGATGGTACAAAAATAAAGTTCAATACTTCTTGTCTAGACACTTTATCATTTACCCTAACACAAGTGTCCTATAGGGAAGATTTGCTCCTTCTCATTGGTTTTCCTCTGAACACATAGAAGTGCTGCAATTAATGTGATCTAGCTGTAGTAGCTGGTGGTTAAATGTGTGTATGTGCATGTGTTAAACAATTTAAGTATACGTTGCCTCACCATGACTTTGAGCATGCACTCTTTGGAGCTCTGCACTACCTTCTTTGCATATATCTTGTCTCTACAACATGGGTTACAGTCTTCCACTCTTGGTTCCTTCAAGTGCAATACAAATTTAAAACATCAGCAAAAACAATCCAAGGGCAGTAATCTTCTAGATTTTGCCATCTTTTAAATCTCTTTTAGTTATAATATGACATGATTTCTCTTATTATTTTTAGCAACTCATCTTCATAGTCTTTCTGAAACATTGAATTCAGTATAAATTTCCTAAAAACTCCTTTCCTAGTCATTTCGTGAGTTTGCATTATATTTAACTATCACAGCTTATTAAAGTGGCATAAACTCAGGAGAAACACAATTGAGTGTTAGGATGCACACAGCTCCAATAGTAGTTTTGCCTGGTCCTCAGAGACATTCTAGAAAGAGCCTAGGAACCACAAGCCTTCAGTAGGCTATAGTTTTTAACACGGTTGTTTTGGAAACAGGATGAAGAGTGTCAGTTAACCTATCATGCTATTAGGCAGAGGTCATCTAGGGGAGCTTATTCTATAACTTTTTGAAACCTCTTTTTTGTGATTCTTAGAAGTTTTCACAAATGTCAGCATCCCAGAGCTTTGTTCTATAATATAACGGATTCTTATAGGCTGTTCTTCTCTGTTGTTTTCATTGTGAGCCATGGGTACCCACCCACTCCCCGTCACTCTTTCCTATCAATGCTTGAGAACTGAGAGCTTCCTGTAGCAACTACCACATCTCCTTTAAAACTGTCCCCTTTATTATATCAGCAGATATCCAGAATTTATTTAATTTACCCAACAAAGCCACTATTTACCTTATAAGGCACTGCACGTAGTGCCTTTCTTTCTGCAGCTTCCCCTTCTGGTCTTTAGACTATGGGAACATGCTTACATTTCCTGTTATGACTTTTTTTATTTTTCTATCACCCTTAAATATGATATACATCTGGTATTCTCTTATTTTCTTTTTCCTTGGTGTTTTAGTAAAGAATTCTTTTGGTTTCTAGAGTCAGAATTCTCTAACTGGCCTAAAGAGAAGATGAGTGAGTGAGTGAGTGAGTGAGTGAGTGAATGAGTGAGTGAGTCTGCCTGTCTCTAGGGGAACTTCTTTCATCCTGTAGCTCAAAGTCCAGGGGTGGAACTATTGGCAGGGATTTACTCCAAACCTTCACCATGTCATCAGGCTTCTTTCTCTACCTCCCTGAAGTTCCCTTGGCTCTGACCTCAGCTATGAGTCAAATTTGTCCTAAGGCCGTCTCCCCTCATGAAACTAAAAATCAATCAGGTAGTTAGTCATTTCATATGCTTGTATCCCGCTCGAACAGGGGCTGCAGGTTGTTTTTCATACCTCACTTTGCCTGATGTGTAGCGCGGGGTCTGGCACAGGGTACGTAGGCAATAAACACTTGTTGAAGGAGTGAGGATTGCCTGTCACAAGCCATGCACTAAAGTTGGTGCTCTGTAAATCTCACCTCCAAAACGTGTGAATTTAAGACGGAAGCATCACGGTGTACAGAGCGTCATTTTTTTTTTTTTTCTTTTTTCTTTCTCTGAATCAAATCGCGTTTGCCTCAAAGCCTCAACCTCTGGGCTGATGAGAATTTCAATCGTGGCCGTTGGGGCACACCCACTCTATTTTGTGCAATGCAAAACTGCTGAACGTGTGCAGTGCCAGAACACGGGGGGAGAAGCAGCTCCTTCCACCAATGGTTGCTATGGTTTCATGTTTCCTGATACAGCGAACATGGATGAACATTGGCCAGTGCTGTCTGTCCCAGTCAACACATTCAGGCGGGCTCCCAGAGATCTGCACCGTGACTGCTGACCCCGTATGTCACGCCCATTTTCTAGCTGAGGCTCTTTGTGCCACTGGCTTTTGTGACACGACGGGTGTGGGTTGGGCAGGACACAGACTCTCCCCCAGGTGCCACCGTTCTACCTCCACCATTCAAAGTACTCTCCTATATCTCCATGACAAACCATGCAATCCCCCTCAATGAGCCATTCCTGGGGAGGAAGTAGGCAAAAGTTATGTCAATGCAAGCTACTCTTTTGTTCCTTTAATTTACAATTCTTTCTTATATTTCATGCGTCTGTGCTTTATAAGATGATCCTCAAAATGAAGAGTGATAAACAAGAAAGTTGGGCACTCTGGTGCCTATTCAGCAAGTTCATGGTGGGTTCTGTGTATGTATCCGTCAGTCTCCCAACACTTACCCCCAAATTCTAGGTCAGAACAAAATGTGAGGTGGTCTTCTGTCCCCATTTATTGCTATTAGTATCCTTTTTCGTGTTCTCAGTAGAGGAAGCAATACTAGGCACACTCACCTAATTGGCTGGGGAAAAAAGTTTGTCAAGTGGACTCTCACCCAAAATGTAAACCATCACTAACACAGTTCTCCATTCTGACTCCGGTGGGAAGTAATATGACTAGTAACTTGACTCCCCTCTGCTTTATTTTCCTCCTAGCTCAGTAGGTATTGGAAACTTTATCGCTAGTCTTGTTTTACCTTTCCAATAATGTACAAATATCAATTGCCAGTATGCATTACCAAAGACAACAAGAAAAGCCTGCATTCCCAGTCAGTTCTAGCCACAAAGAGACTGGACCTTTCTTTTCCAGAAAAGAAATTAGCCTGGTCACTTCTCCTATAGCAGTGGTCCCTACATTCAATGTAAATACATCTCTTACACCTTTAAGTCAAAATATGTAGTATTTGAAACCAACTGGCTAATGGTATTGAATATATTTTAAACATGAATTAAGAAAAAAATCTTGGAATCTTGGTTGTTGGATTTAAATGCCTTAACAGGTTATAAACCCAAAGGTAATAATTTGGTCAATGATTTGGTCAAAATTTGGTCAACCCAGATCAGTCCAGACAGCCGTGTGGAATTATCTAAGCACTCGTACTCAAACCACCTGTATTATCTAAATGAGCTGGATAATCTATGCAAGCTCGGGTCCAGTTAGGTATGGTCTTGGCTGACACACATTCTGAAAATGAAAAAGAAAAGAAAAAACAATGATGCTCGGTTCACAAAGTTGGTTTGGAATATTCACAGACATTTTCTGACGAGCAACTGTTGGCAATCCTTCCTTTTTCCTTATGCTGGAAAGGCTTTCAGAAAAGCTTTCTCGCATTATCCTGGTACTTATAATATGGCCTAGAAAAAAATTGCAGAGGAAGACAAAAATGGGTACGTAATATTTTTAAGTCCATCCAAATTCTAGAATTTCAAATCAGCCTCCTTTAGGTTTGAAGAAATATCTGGTCACTCATATGATCGCTTCCTCAGCTTCAGTTCCACGCACATAAATATGTTTATATTTTTAAACGTGTAGAAATCCCTTGGGGGGAAATACTAGCAACTTTGGTAATACTTTGTATCTGAGGTTTCTATTAAAGGTTGGCTAGCACCAATTCGAAAGAAAGAGCATTCCCTGTGTGCTACTGTTAAGACCTGTAGTCCTCTTAGATAAGATGCACTCCGTCGTTGGCTCAGTTCTTCTGCCTTCTAGGTTTAGAAAAGAATGAATAGTCTTCATCCTCACTTTAAAATCCGTTCAGAATTGCCTTGCATAAAGTAAGGCAACTAAATTTGAAGTTTAAAATAAGACAATCCTTGCAGGGAAAATCAGTCACTTATCAGTAGAGTTCCATGCAGCTCATTGGAAATTCAGAATTTGGAACACAAATTTAGAATATTGAACATGGCATTATTCATTGCCTGGCACAGAGTCATGCAAGGCAGCTAGCCAACCAAGCTATCTCTCTACTTACAGGTGAAACAACGGTTTGGAGAATCTTAAAAATTTGAAAACATTCATAAATCAAAATAGGAGGTTTTCTAAGGGGGAAGTTAACACTCTGCCAAGTTAAGCAAAGTAAAGAAGAAAACAAGTCAGCCGTTAAAATGGTTTTCATGACAGACACTTACACTTCCTCAAACAATATCAATTAGTGTCTTTAGAACAGACTTCCCAAAGATGATATTTCAATCAGTATATTTTCTGGATGTAAAGAGCTTTCTTCCATTGTTTCAGATTGCAGAAATAGGACAACGGGTAGTGTTGCTGACAGTGGTAGAACCAGGATTTCCTGCGTGTGTTAAGTGCTTGAGCGGATATAAGAATTATAGCACTTCTGGAATTCTCAAACGAAAAGTTTTCCCTACCTGCAGAACTTCTTTTTTTTTTTTAATTTTTTTTTTTTAACATTTATTTATTTTTGAGACAGAGAGAGACAGAGAATGAACAGGGGAGGGGCAGAGAGAGAGAGAGACACAGAATCTGAAACAGGTTCCAGGCTCTGAGCTGTCAGCACAGAGCCCAACTCGGGGCTCGAACTCACGGACCGTGAGATCATGACCTGAGCCGAAGTCGGATGCTTAACCAACCAAGCCACCCAGGCGCCCCCTGCAGAACTTCTTAATGTGTGGGTGTTCTCAGCTTACATGTATACTTCCCTCTTTACCAAAAATAATTTTGTCTTTTGAGGATCAAAAAAATCAGGATAAAATGTCTCCTTGTTTTCTGAAGTATGCTCTGTCTTTGTTATGAGGCTTTGTCAAGAAAACGGATAAAAAGATATGGGATTCTAAAGGAGAAAATGGAAAATAAATTCTTCCTTACCAGTCAGTTATTAAATTCTTCTTTGTTATGGAAAAACCTAGACAGGGAATCAGGCCAAGGGAATTAAGTTGATCTACAGAATAAAGAGTCGAGGAAGAAGAGTATCCAGGGGCATAACACAGAGAAGCCTCCTGGGCTGGGTTCAGGGAGAATTTTAAAGGTTTGGTATTGAAAAAAAATCTCCAAGATGGCAGAGTTGGGAGAAAGAAAAGAGACAACTAAGATGTGGGGGTCCCTTTGATACGTGAAAGAGGTAAGTAAAACGTCAGTCTTGTGTTTGCTGTATGTTGCTTTGAATACTACTTTAGGAAGAGTCCATGCAATGCACTGCACGGGGGGGGGGGGGGGGGGGTTATTCAGGTTACAGCCACACTACAAGCTAAGTGACTTATGTCCAAATAGAGAGTCATATTTCTGAATCCTCAACGAATTGCCCCAGAATAAGGCACCACCATCCTCCTCCAATGGCAATAACACCAACCACAACCAAGTTAGAATACACGTGAATTTGACTGCGTGGTTGCTAACAGTCTTTGAGTCTTTCTTGAAGATTTTAATGGTGGTGGCATTTTGAAAATAGTGTAGCATTCACTTGAAATATTCAATAGTAAGGATAAAATAGAGCTTTTCCAAATCACCCGGTTAGCATTCCATACGTTCTCTTGTTAAAAAAGAACAAAACCAAAAAACCAAAAACGTTTGTGCAAAACAACTATTAGGCATGGATATCATGCTTTTTCCTTTTTTTTTTTTCCTTTAAAGGAAATACAAATCAGCCAGTAGCACAATTTTACCTATTCACAGTCTCCATGGAAGTTACTGCTTGCTCCAAGGTGTAGCCTTCTTTGCTCTTCAGCAGCGCTGCCAGCAGACGTGTGTCCACATGATGGATTGACGTCAGTTGACCTAGAGCCTTCCTTTGCTTGCTCCGGCCTGGATGATGATTCTAGAGGCATGCTGCACAGCAGTTATCCTGAGACTTCCTTTGCCGTCTTTCTGAGAAGTCCTTTTACTTCTCTTGTTTTGCATCATTTTTACCAGGCCCCAGATTTTCCTCTTTTTGGGTTATTGCCTTTGTGAAACATATCCTCCAGTATGTCCGTAAGAAATGGTGCTAAGGTTGCACGTATAAGTGAGTCTGCAGTATTTGTCTTTTTCTATCTAGTTTATTTCGCTTAGCATAGTGTCTTCCAGGTTCATGCACATTGTCACAAATATCAGAATTTCCTTCTTCTTAAAAGATGAATAATATTCCGTTAAAGTTAAGCTCCACTCCTCTGTATTTACCCAAAGGCACTGAGAATGTATTTCCACACAAAAACCTGCACATAGATGTTTATAGCAGCTTTATTCATCATTGACAAAACTTGGAAGATACCAAGATGTCCTTCAGTAGATGAATGGATACATAACCTATGGTACATCCAGACAATGGAGTATTATTCAGTGCTAAAAAGAAATGAGCCAACCATGAATGAAAAGACATGGAGGAACCTGAAATACGTATTACTGAGTGATAGAAGCCAATGTGAAAAGGCTATTTACTATGTAATTACAACTGTATGACACTTTGGATAAAAAGGCAAAACTATAGAGACAATAAGTAGATCAGTTGTAGCCAACAGTGGGCAGAGCACAGAGGATTTCTAGGACACAAAAAATACTTTGTATGATACTATTACGGTAGATACATGGGATGATACATTTGTCCAAATCCATAGAATGCACAACACCAAGAGTGAAATGTAGTATAAACCATGGACTTCGAGTGATTATAATGTATCACTGTAGGTTGATCCTTGGTAAAAAATATAAAACTAAAGTTGAACTCACAAAAGCAGACAGTAAAATGATGGCTGCCAGGGGCTGGGAGTTAGAGAAAATGGGGAGATGTTTGTCAAAAGATACAAAGTTGCATTCATGCAGGATGAATAAGTTCTAGAGACCTAATGTACAACACTATAGCTGTATGTAACTATAGTTAATAATATGTATGTACACTTGAAATTTACAGAGGATAGATCTTAAATGTTCTCACCACACATACATATGCAGGGACAGCAACTGTGTGATGTGACGGATGTGTTAAATAACACGGTAATGGTGGTAATGGTGGTAATCATTTCACAATGTATAAACATATCGTTTATGATATGTACAATTTTATTTGTCAATTATACTTCAATAAAGCCAGGAAAAAACTTAAAGACAGACAAAAGAGGGGTGCCTAGGTGTCTCAGTAAGTTGAGCAATTGACTTAATTTTGGCTTAGGCCATGATCTCACGGTTCATGAGTTTGAGCCCCACATTGTCCTCTGCACTAACAGTGCAGTGCCTGCTTAGGATTCTCTCTCTCTCTCTCTCTCTCTCTCTCTCTCTCTCTCTCTCAAAATAAATAAATAAATAAATAAATAAATAAATAAATAAATTTTAAGAAAAAAAAGAAAGAATGAAAAGAAAAATGGTACTAATGGGCTAAGTTTTTGAGATCTTGCTTGACTGGATATATTTTTATTCTACCTTGACAATTGATTGACAGTTTTAATTACTATAGATTTCTAGACTGAGAATCATTTTCTTTCAGAATTTTGTCATTGAGCTCCCAAGGTTGCTGTTGAAAAGCCTGAAGTTATTTCTGTCCCTGCTCCTTTATATGTGACCTTGTGACCTATTCATTTGTATATTTCTCTCTGAAACCTGTTAAGATTTGCTCCTTATCTTTGCTGTTCTGAACTTCTAGAGGGGCGATGCACAATTTGCATTTTTATGGGTTTCTGACATGATGAATTTTTATTTAGTAATGCTTTTAGATCTAGAAATTATTATTCTTTGGTTCTGGAAATTTTCCTTGCATTATGTCTTTAACAACTTCTTTCCCACCAATTCCTACATTATCTTCTGAGGTAACTTCTACTTTTTTGGATATTGGAATTCCTAGAATGATCTTTTAATTTTTTTGTCCTTTCCACCTATATTTTTATATTTAAAAATTTTTTGTTCTTTCTTCTGGAAGATTTGCTCAAGTATATCATTCAAATGAGTTTTTAATACCTGCTTTATATATTTTTTTAATTCTCCAAAGTCCTTTATAATATACTGAATTGTTGTTACCATAGCACCCTGGTTTTATTTCACATATTCAATATCTTTTCTTACTTCTCCTGAGATAATATATATAGTCGCTTTGAAATTTCTTCAGCTCTCTTTTTCCCTTGGCTCTCTTTCTGTATGCTCTCTTTTTCCCTTGGCTTCCCTTTTCCTGTTTATGTTGGTCATTGTCTTTTATGCTAGAGTCTTATCTCAAAAATCAAGTAGTCTTTGGGTCCACCTTTGGCAAAGTAGTAAAATGCTGTTTTGAATTTATCTGTGCACCTGGATGGGGCTTGTCAAATAGTGGGTTTTGGTAAGGGAAGCTGTATGGGGGTATTCTCCAGACTTGCCGGTACTGTACGTGAAATCTTAAATGTCCTTTCTCATAAACCTTTTCTCTTGAGTGGGTCAGTTTCCTCAGAGACAAATTCTTCTCTCTTCTGCCTGAGTGGAAAGATGGAAGAAGCTTTCCGTGCTCTGGGAGGTAAAAATAGAAAAGGGGCCTGTGGGTTTCCATGTTCAGATGTAACTTTGCGTAATCCCCATTTCCATGTAGCTCCCACCCTCCTTCTGCTTTACCTACTGGTCTGTCCTCTCCAGAAATGAAAACTCCAGTCTTCAGCTTGGGTGGAGAAAGGAATATAAAAGGTCTCATCCTCTCATTCAAAGGCATGCAGCCAAGCCAGAACTGGACTTATGCCTCTACTCTTCCCTTCAGAAGTACATACTACCTTCAATTCCTGACTCTCAGAGGCATGTAAAATGAGTAGCATGTTGTCCCTTTGTGCCTTTCCACTCCACCTCTCTGAACACTTAGCTATCAGCTTTTGCTGTTCAACACAGTCTCCTGACATTCACTTAACTGCTTGCCAACTTCCAACTTTTTTGACATGACTCATCTGCTCTCATCTTCTCTCACAATCTCTTTTTCTTGTGTGTTGATGCCTTTCCTGCCATTTAATGAGGTTTGTAGAGAAAGTGCAAATAAACACATGTGGTCAATCTGGCATGTTAAACTAGAAATCCGTGGTAGCTTTTAAACAAGCCTGTCCTTTAACAACGTAATAGTTGCAAAGAGACACGAGGGTTCAGAGTCAAGAGTGAAGCAGCATTGCGTATGGGAGAGGTTAGGTGCTCAAGGTAATCTATGCAGCACTAATGGGTATTGATATTCATACCAATGACTTTTTTGGGACGCCTGAGTGGCTCAGTTGGTTAAGCATCTGACTTCAGCTCAGGTCACGATCTTGTGGTTTGTGAGTTTAAGCCCCGTGCTGGGCTCTGTGCTGATGGCCCAGAGCCTGGAGCCTGTTCAGATTCTGTGTCTCCCTCTCTTTGTAACAACTCACAGGCAAGTTTAAACTGAAACTTTTTCTGGCTTTTGTCATCAGGCAGCACCCTATCCACTGGCAAAAGCAACAGTATTTACATGCCCAAGAAGAATAATTTCCAGACTATGAAAGAGGTCATAATATACAGTCCAGATACCTGAACTTGATCTTACTGTGTTTTCTTCACCTGTGAGCCTTCACATATGTCATTCCTTCTTTCAGAACACTCTTTGCCACCTCAGTTCCCTTTGATTGATTTAACTCACTGTTAAATCAATCTTTCTGTCTCCACTTATTAATAATTTTGATAAGAATATTAGTAAGGGTTCAATTTATGGAGTGCTTGCAATAACCAAATGTATCATATTATGACTTTACATGTATTATCTCATTTACTGTTTGAAGCGACCATATGTGGTAGAAATTTCCTTTGTCCCACTTTACAGATAAGAAAACTGAGGTATAATTTATATAGCACTTTCTCAGAATATTCCCCAGCCTCTTGGGTTCAACTTGGTTGTCCCTCTTATAATGCAGTGGTTAGGACATATACTCTGGAGCCGGAGTTTCCTAGGAAAATTGCTTAACTTGTCTGTTCTTTAGAATATCTCACAGAAAAATGTGGATAATAATAGTCCTCATTGTATATGGCTGTCTGAAGACTGAATAAGTTAATACATGAAAACCACCTTGAATAGAACCTTAAGTACAGCAAAGCAATGAATACCTGCTAGCTATTAGTACAAGCTTTGGTATATTTCCCATTTAACACTTATTACACTTATCAGGATCTGAGGTTTTTCTTTTTTCTTTTTGTAATACTTCTGTGTAATATGGTAAAAACACACACACACACTATTCCCGTTACACAAACAACTTAGAAGCAAATTATTTAGCAATTGAACTGACAGTGCCACGGTTTCTAATTTCTAGGCCCAACATGGCTGCCACAACCCATGTAGGTGACAGCCTGTGGATCCCTTCCTCCTCTGTGACCAGGTTAAGCTGAATCTGCTGCTGCCATCTCCGTGGTGCATGAGCAGAACCTGAGGTTTTAATTTTCTGTATTCTATTCCTCACCTTACATAGGATTACGAGCCCAAGAGGGCAAGGATCATGTCTAGGCTATTTAGCGTGGTATCCTACCACTTAATACAGTGCCCAGAAGGTAAAAAAGTACTTAGTTAAGTAGTTGTTGGACATGAGAATCAATGAATGAATGCTTGTCAGAATTCTTCTCCTTTGGGTGAGTTTAATATGTACAGAAAATAGGTGAGGGTAGAATACTCAATAAGCTTCCAGCAGGAACATGGTCATTATGAGCAGCAAAGGTAGATCCTATAACAGCTCGAATTTGGAATCAGAAGCTGTAAGGGCAGTGCTCAGGGTCTCCTGACCTTGTGATCCTGGACGAATTGATTACTCTCTCTGAGCTTCAATACCAAATAGGTTAGCATGAAATCAATGAGATAATGTACATGCAAGCATGCTGTAAGGCAGAGATCCCTGTAAAGGGTTACTCTGCAAGATTTCTCCCCAGACCATATCAATCCAGAAGTACAGTTGGAGTATTAGTTTAATAAACCTGTCATTCTCCAGGGTGTTTCATGAACTGTTGCCATCCCCGCCACGCTAAGTGCCTGTTAGATTCCTTGTTGATGATAAATATATGTAGATTATTTGAGCAGGGGTGGGGGGGGGTGGAGGGGGGGAAGGTTGTGGACAGGAAGCACAGACTACTCATGCTTTACTCTGCCCCGAAGTTCCTGGAGGACGTTGAGACTTGGAATGCTCAGGAAAGTTTTACAACTACCAAAAGTACATAAAGTCAGCTACAAAACATGCAGTATGTAAGTAATGGTTCTATTTGTTCCGGCAATGGTCTTGGAGGGGCGGGGGGGGGGGGGGGAATCTCAAATTGCTTAATAAGAAAGAGGAAAAAAGAAAACACAGTGAGTTTCCTCTTTTATATAGACCAATCACCACCTCCTCCCACCAACCAATTTGGTTGATTCATCATTAATTAAATGATTCATTTATTTGATCAACCAACATCATAGACACATACTCTCTACTGGTGCTAGGGGTATGGCCACACTGCCAAGCAAAAAGGAGCAAAATGTTTCTTTTCGTGCATGACTCAGCCTGGGAGATGTATACTTAGCTACCCCATGTCTCTGCTTCTGGGTTTGAATAACCCTGATGTCTTAACTGAAGTGAGTCTTCCTTCATTAAAGAAACCATAATGGTTAACAGTGGGAGATAGTATCCTTTCTATAGAGAATATCAGACACTTATTAGAGTTTATGTTTAGTTCAGGATGTCATTTCTGAAAAGGAAAGTGAGTTCTGGAGAGAAGATTAAATTTTTTTAAAAAAATATGCATTGTATAAAGAAAAATTAAAGGATTTTTATCTAAACAGGAGAAACCAAAGCCTGATTTAAAAAGTTTTCATGTGGGGCGCCTGGGTGGCGCAGTCGGTTAAGCGTCCGACTTCAGCCAGGTCACGATCTCGCGGTCCGTGAGTTCGAGCCCCGCATCAGGCTCTGGGCTGATGGCTCGGAGCCTGGAGCCTGTTTCCGATTCTGTGTCTCCCTCTCTCTCTGCCCCTCCCCCGTTCATGCTCTGTCTCTCTCTGTCCCAAAAATAAATAAAAAACGTTGAAAAAAAAAAAAAATTTAAAAAAAAAAAAAAAAATAAAAAGTTTTCATGTAAGGAATGAACTTAAGTAATGTATGAGAAATATGGTTCTGGGGCGCCTGGGTGGCTCAGTCGGTTAGGCGTCCGACTTCAGCTCAGGTCACGATCTCACGCTCCGCGAGTTCGAGCCCCGCGTCAGGCTCTGGGCTGATGGCTCAGAGCCTGGAGACTGCTTCCGATTCTGTGTCTCCCTCTCTCTCTGCCCCTCCCCTGTTCATGCTCTGTCTCTCTCTGTTTCAAAAATAAATAAACGTTAAAAAAAATTAAAAAAAAAGAAATATGGTTCTCAGCTAAGGTAGAATCTCTCAGCACTGGATGATGAGGAATTGGATTGGCAACTGGAAAATCTTAGAGCCTCATTTTCAGGAGACCTGTGGACTAGACATCAAGTTGCTTCACAAAAGAAGCATAAGTAAAAGCATCTCTCCCTGTGCTTTACAGCTTTATAGATAAGTGAGAGGCCAATTAAAATGGATGGCTATTATTTCCGTATAGAGGAAAAAAAAGAGTGAATTTGTTTTGATCCTATTTATACTTCTATTGCAAAGACCAGACCAGTTCCTATAAGTCATTTCAACATTATTGGACTTTTTTTTATGAGTCAGGCACTGTACTGGGTGATGAAAATATACAAAAATTTTCCTACTTTGAGTAATTTACTGGGGAGACAGAACTAATAGCTACTCACTGTCCAGTAATACCTTACTATGTATCAGGCATTTTGTCAAGTATTTTAAATGTCTGATTTCATTTAATTTTTACAACAATCCGAGGAGGTATTTATTATAATATCCATTATACAGATACAACAAGCTAGGGCCTAAATTACCAAGGGCCCATAGCCAAATCATAGAGCCAGAAATCAAATCCAGTCTAAGTGATACAAAGCCTGTGTGCTCTTGACCACTACTTCCCACCTTGTGCTATACTCCAAAACAAATGATGGTGATAATGGTAGTCATAATGATAGTAATAACAAATGATAGTAACAATGTTAATAGCAATGATAGTAGTAACAAATGATAGCAATAATAACAGCAACAATAACAGTCTAACACTTAATAATAGAGAGGTATAAACAAAGTGGGGATTCGAGAGGATAGAACAATTAATTTCATTGGAAATCTTTGACAGAACGTCATTTTAGAAAGATGGCTAACTTTTCACTGGTATGCGTGTTCCCACTTCCATAGTAGGTCACTTGAGAGCAGTTGCCACACAAGGATGACATTTCTCAGCCCCTGTGCCATGACTTATTCTCATTGGTAGAATCTGAGTGAAGACGTTCTGCTAATCAGAATACATATATGAATGCCACATAAGTAAAACATGAACTTTTATTCTGTTAAGCCATTGACATTTGGGATTTATTTTTATTTTATTTTATTTTATTTTTTAACATTTATTTATTTTTGAGACAGAGAGAGACAGAGCATGAACGGGGGAGGGTCAGAGAGAGGGAGACACAGAATCTGAAACAGGCTCCAGGCTCTGAGCAGTCAGCACAGAGCCCGACACGGGGCTCGAACTCACATACGGCGAGATCGTGACCTGAGCCGAAGTCAGATGCTTAACCGACTGAGCCACCCAGGCGCCCCTGGAATTTATTTTTTAAAGCCATCAGCACTGCCTAACCAATATAAAAAGTATTCTAAGTGGGGGGTAGAATATAAGCAATACCATACAGTCTTGGTGTGTGCAGAGAAGACGAGTAATTCTGTGATTTGAAGTACAGATGTGGGAGGCAAAGAGAGAGACTAGAGACATGTTTGGGACTATGACTACGAGGCACAAAATTTGAAATCTCAGTAATGGAGATCCCCTGACATGAGGCAGGTCATAAATGAAACATATCTCATTTAAAGTTAACAAAATATTTGTAATTCCCATTAGAACTATAGGCAGAATCCTGGAACATGGATGGCTAATTGCTCTTCCTATTAAATAAATAAAGCTATGCTTGGTTTTACTTGGAAGATGTACACACCCATGCTCACGCATATATGCAGATGCACACACTCACATGCACATGCATACATGTGTGCACACACATCCACATGCACACCTGCAAAGCACCATCATGCACTCACACAATTTTTCCCCACAAGCAGCATTAGACATTACCTATATAATCTCATCAATATGTATTTATATAGCTATTCATTTCTAGAATTGAATCTGTTTGGTTTAAATAGTTTTGTGATGAGGAAAAATGGCAATTTATAAAACCATAGTGCATGGCCTAATGCTTGTATTCTCATTACCTATGTGATCTCCATTTTCTCTTCTTTGCCTCCGGGAAGTAAGTCAGGAATGGAAGGGGTGTATAACTCAAGGGAAGACAGAAAGCATGTTTTTACACTTTTCTGTCTTTCCTTTTCTTCCTGTTCTTAAAACACTTTCTTCTATGGGTCTCCACAAACTCTCCTCAGGTGGGTTCAGAAGGTCCTGAGAGCTGCCAACACTTCTCCTCCAGTAAGAAATTTGTGCAAAAGGCCGGCTGCTACCCAGAGGGATGTGACAGATGGCAGGGTCACCGTGCCGAGCTCGGATGGCTCACCCAGGTGGAGAGGCATCAGGGAGCTTGAAGCAGAGCCCTGGAAATTATTCCTGGCCTGCTTTAGCTTCTCATATTGACAATTCCACACCCTTCTAATCTGTGAATTTTGGAGGTTGGAGAGCCCAGATGCATGCTTTTTTTCCCCCTGAAAGAACAAATCTGTTTGAGTTTTCCCAAGCCACCATTTCATTGGGGATACATATTATCTTTACTGCATTGCACATTACTTGCTAGCATTCACTAACTCAGTCTAGTTTTCTTTACCTGGGATGCTGTCTTATAAATGATAACACTAGAGTAACCTCTAACCAGTTTACAAAAGGGCTCTTTAACAACCACAGTGCAGCCAAAGCCAAGAGGGCACATGCAATGATGTACCCGATGCGTGGTCCGATGCAATAGCCAAGGTTTTGCAACTGGCCTGACGGAGTACTTTCAAGTATACGTGGTCAGAAATTGCAGTGTTCTTAGGGGTAATAAACATCTCCCCTATAGATTGGTTTTTCCTTCTTCCTGAGAGCCATAAGGGAATGCCTTACTCTTAGATATCACTACTGGGTGGGAAAGCCTTACAAGGCAGAGATTAAAGCTCCACATCTAACATTTACTTTCAAATAACAGAAGTAGTAGCAAACACCAACCCTCTTATCTCTATAGGGTTAATTAGGTTAACGTTAGTATCTTTGCAAGTTATTAGATTGAAGATGTTTACTGCCAGAAAGCAGGAATTCTCTTTATCTATTGCTTTCTTGTTAGTGAGATGCTGACCACCATAGTTTTGCTGTATTCAGTGATTGTATCCTGGAACTTTGTCACAGAAGTAACACCAGAAGAAAAACAAGTAAACACCCCTGGGGTAGCAATGGCAGCTTGTGTCAAGGGAGAAAGTACCTGTGTTAAATCGGAGAAACTTGGTATTTGAAAAAGCTCTGCAACAGGCCCTTTGATATGTTTTCTCCAAAGTTGAGGTGACATTGAGCTTAAACAATGTAACATATACTTGTGAGTAGATTTTACTAATACACTACTTTCAAGGAGCTTAAGAAGATTACAGCACAATTCATGGACTTGGGAAAGTTTTGTTTATGTTAGATTTCTCTATGCTTGGCTGAGTGGCTTCCAAGTGGATCAAACCCACAGCTTTGGTTACAGTATAAGTATATTCTACCTCAAGGGTTTTCAAACTCTTACGTACATAGAAACACCTGGAGCACTTGATAAATACAGGTTCCAGGGCCTTACCCCAGACACTTTGATTAAGCAAGTCTGAAGCGGGGGCCAAGAATCTGCATCTTAATAATCTCACAGGTGATTCTGATGCAATAGTCGTGAAACCGAATCCAGAAATAGAGTTAACTGAGCCCACTGTCAATTAAAAAGTTTGAACTTTCCTTTAGAGTTACAGATAGGACTACACAGTATTGTCATCATGGACTAATCTTATTTGCCATGATGGAAGTAGGAAAGAGAAAGAAAGAAAAAACAACAAAAGAGAAAGAGGGGACATCTTATGTCGGGTTCTCAGAGGTGGAGGGTGAGACAGGGATTCCTGTGCTGGTGATTTTTGAGGGAGCTCTCTCAGGAGAAAGGGGTAAGGGAACCAGACCTGGAGAGAAGAAGGAACCAATGGGAGAGGGGATCTTGCTGTAGTGCAGCTTCAGCCTGCTCCCATGGGGAGCTCACATCACAGAATTGGTCCCACCTTGAGGCCAAGGCTCAGCTTTTTATGCTTCCATTTCAGTCAGACGTGGGCTATGGGCCACCCCTGGAGGTGGGGCATAAGCTCCTAATATCTTTGTTTGGGGTGGATTCTTCCAGCAGACAACAATACTCTGGAGGAAGAAGCAGCTGTGAGTTTGCCCAGCCAACACTCCCAGCAGGCGAGGGAAGAACACACCAAGCAGGTAAAGGGCGTTTCGGTAGAGCACCAATAGCAACAGCTACATGGAGGACTGAAAGTGGAGTAAAGACAGAAAGAATGATAAATACACATGTCTCAGCTAAGGATGATCCAAACAAACAAAAGTTCTACTGTCCCAGTCAACAACCTGAACAACACTAAAAACCCAGCAAGCCACTTTCTGCAGTACATCCTACCAAGTATTCACAAGTTTCTGCATTCTTGAGCATCCACAGAGTTGACACTAGGTCTGGATAGCTGCCTGTAAAGAAAATTGTGTTCATGAGACTTGAGGACACAAAGATAAGACCACATACCAAATCAGAATCTTAGAGTGAACAGCTGAGCAGTCTAACCATCCCGACCCAGGGCACAGTCCATTATACTCAACCCTGCCATTTGCAAATCTAATGAACAGAAATTTTCATGGTGGCTAAAACTAAAATGCAGTGCATCAATCAAGACCACTAATGTAATCAAATTTTCAAAACCCTTTGTGTAGGATAAAGTGCCACTAAGATTAATCCATCTAAGTAATAGTTCCCATCTTACTCAAAATTCCATGAATTATTTTGTCCATTGAATGCCTTCTGAAGTCAAAGATATGCCCACTACTATGTCATTTTTCTTTATCACCCCAATATCCCATTTTACAAGGAAATTAACTGGATAGTATCAATGAGTTAGTATTTGCTCCCAATATGAGCACTTTTATTTAAGGTGTGTTAATAAACCACATGAGTGATCATTTATTCCAAAAACATTGCCAGGGGTTGATAGTACTTCTACTGAACAATAAAGTTTTAGAAATTCCACCATGTGTTTAGAAATTCCACCACCTGCTTTTCAAAAGCAGGTCTACACCTATCTTCAGTGCTTTGGCAAGTCTCTCAATCATCATGATTTCCAAAAGACCACCCAGAGTAACACTACAGCGTTCTCTGCATGATCTTCCGGTGCCTTACAATTGAACTCATCTGAACTTTTACTCATGCAAAGCCAATAGATGCTTCTTCTCAATTTATTTGCTCGCCTAACTGAGTGTCTATATCCTCCCAATAATCCTTGTTCTAACGTGTCCAGCTTGAAGATGATCTTCCTTGCCTGTAAACATAAACTCAAAGTAGGATCTAAATAATTTTTTCTCTTACTTTTAGATACGTACCTATTGCAGCATGTAGAGATCTACTTACATGCTCCCTATTCTCCTTGCTCTCCAGAGAACAATAAGCCCTTTGGGTTGTACTCAACTGTTATTGGAACTTAAGTTTCACCCTGGGACTTTGGCCTTCCTGATATTCTTCTACAGATCCACTTGCCTCTCCTGCGTACATTTGGGTTAATGCCTCCCTCCACCCATTTTTATAGATGTCCTTCTACTAGAAGACTTTATCAGAGGGCTTGTTTTTTTGGGGGCTGCAATACTAACTTTAGGTACCACATCTATCTTCTTAATTATGTTCGTTTGTGATTAAGTTGTTAGAAATTCTACTTTGCAAAGATTCCCTCTTGAACCACATGAACTGTGGATTTCACTGACCATGGAATGAGGCTTGTCCTTGTTATAAACTTGAAGCAACGTATTTCCTAAAGTCCAAGATATAATATTGAGTGTCTCCTATGATTTTTTTTAACCTAATGTCTCAAATGATTTGACTTTTTCCTACAAAGTTTCCTATCACATGTCTATCACAAAACAGTTCTTTCATAGTTTGGTCCAGAATATTGTTTTCTTCCCTAGCTTCTTCATCATCCTGAGGTGTCAGCAAGTCTAGAATTTATCAGATACCCTGCCTTTTGTAGAATAAGACTTCAGCAGACATTCCGACGGGTGTATTTTCCCTTCTCTTCAAGGCCAGTTTTGTAATCTGCATTCGGAAACCTTTATCCGTATCCTCTGTCTGGTCTGTTGGTCTGCAGAATACTTCAAGAATAATATCACTTCTAATTCTCTTTTATCTTATCCTCCCCAAGAGGAAAATTTGCAATGTCCATTCTTTGTGCAGAATGGCAAAGAAATTTTTAAGTCACAGCTGTCACCTGGGTTTCCATGTGTTGCTGAAAGTCTGACTGCTCAAAAGAGAGGGAAGGCAAGGGCCAATAAAAATAAATCTGCTGACAAGGTAGCAAAAGCCTCACTTGTCATTTCCTCTCAAAAGTTCCCCATACCCAATGACATCTCCTCTGTCCAAGTTTGTACAACAACATACACTTATCTAATGAAAGTAGAATTATTTGAAGGATGATGTAGAGAAAAAGTTATTAAGAACAAGAGCTTTGAATCCCTGAGCTGACTTGACATTGAATCTCAGCTCCACTGTCTATTAGTTGTGTACCATCAACAACCTCTCTAAATCTCAGATGTTCAGATCTATAAAATGGGTTTATTACTAGGACCTATCTTACAGGTTGCTCTGAACATTATTTTCAAAAAGATAACCACAGTACCTGGATTTCAATATATTTACTTATTTAATTTAAAAAAACAACAACAAATACTCAGTATGTGCCAAGAAATATTCTAGACATTGTTATCACATCAGTGAACAAGTATAAAAAATTCCCAGCCTCATCAGCAGGGAGTCAGATGAAAACTATAAAGTCATCCGTACATAAAACATACATAAATTATTGACAGCAGTAACAAGGAACATAAGGCAGGAACCAGAAATTGTGTATACGGGGAGTAGGGGGCTACTTTTGTCAGAAAAGTCAGTCACTTTTCAATTGTGCCAGACTGATGAGAAACCTGGGAGAAAAGTATTCTAAACAGAGGGATGAGCAAGGGTAGAAATTAATAAATGACTTCTCCATACATGTGTTTCCCTTAAATAGATTTTGGCCAAGTATGTGATCTGATTTCATATTATCTGTTTTGGCAACACTAATTTTCATTTAAAAATGAGCAGATTTCCCCCTTGATCATCCTCTGTAATGCCATTCAACCAATCATCAATATTTTAAGCTTTTGCAAAGTGCAAGTTGATACTTTGCACATCCATGTTTTATCACCGAGAGACTGTGGCTGAATGCCATGTAGATGAATTTGACTCTAGAAAGCATGTCCCTTCAATTATGTGGCAAATGCCTCTTTTTACACCCAACCTGCTGACTAAAATGAGAAAGCAAACAAATGAGATGAGTTGCAGTGAGGACACAGGAAGCCAAAAGAGCAGAGCATCTAATTGGAAGAGCACAGGAGAATGTTTAAAATAAGTTTCAGAATAGCGATAAGGGTAAAGATGATGTTATCTCTTGGATAGAAGAAGCTATTAAAATACACCAGAGTGTTTTCAATCACTTAATCAGAAAGCCCTTTTCCTGAGAACTGTCTTTTGTCCGTGTGCCATGAACAAACATAAATATTTTGGATTTCCTGCATCCTTCACCCTGATAATGGGCTCTCAACTGTAAGCTCTTCCCACCTCAAAGAAAAAGTGAAAAACAATGATAAAACATGAAGGATAGATAGGATGTCTTTTCCAGATGAATTATTGAATCCTACTAAATTGTTTTTAGTGTTATTCCTTCCCTAGCTCTTGCTTTTATTTATAGGATATTTTATATAGCTTTTGTATATAATACATTATGCATCCTGAATTTAGAGCATAACATATAATGTAAACGTGTACATAAGAGCTGAACTCAGGTAAAACAAATAAACTTTTTGAACAATTTCGTGTGAATCTCTTATACGATGCCACATAACCATAACTTTTCAACTGTGCATAAATTATCATCTCATATTTAATATTTGGAAAATTCTTAAAGAAATAATTTATAGGGTAATGTATTAAAATGTTTATTTAAGATTTAAATAGTATTTTAAATCCCTAATATGAGTACCTGTGGCCACACGTTTTTTAACGAAATAATTTCAGCCGGCCTATTTAGGAAAAGAATTGAACTATGAATTTTTAAAAATTATACTTAAAACAAATAATTTGCAAAAAAATTTTTACTGTTACAGGAATGAAATTTCACAAGATGCTTACATTCTTATGAGATTTTAAATAACATTTTCTGAATCCAAATAGAGATATGTCAATCATTTGAATCATAATAAACCAGAAGTTCTCTTTTGTGTTAAACAAATAAACCAAAGTGAAATTCTCCTTGGGCAAAAGGTGAAATTAAGTTTAAGTGACTATATTCATGAATAAAATCACTATGAAGTACAATTAAATGCATTTTTTGCTACTATTATAAATGACAATTTTTCCCATTATACCTATATTTTAATTTATAATTGGAAATTGAAATCCTAGTACTCAAACTGATCCCATCCCAGAGTTGTACTTTGAAGTTTGACCTCAGAATTTGTGCAATAATATCAAATAGATGATAAAATTTCAGGGGAAATTGTGTAACAATAGGACTCCTGTAGAACCCTTTACTTGCACAGCCATGATTCTTGTGTACCAAACGGGCTTTGCTTTACATATGGATATAACACCCCTATCTATTTGAACCTCATGTTACCAAAGCACTAAAATACAAATCTGGCTTAATTAAATGGCCAAGACCAACAGAAAGGATCCAATCAACATGAATAATATTCCTGCTTCTCTCTCCAAAACAAAATAGACTGCTTGAGTGCTTTATGCTCAGGCACGGCAAGCCAGTGACTGCTGGGTGCCCTGTCAGATGATAATTCAAGGGTTAAAAAGGACAAAATTACCATTCACATATGAGAGAAGCTGCTATCAGCTTGCTGATTGACCTTATGTGTGCCCACGGTAAGTTGCACTGTTACTTATAATAAGATGAGAAATGAATTTATCTGGATAAACTGTTAGAGGAATCTGATGGTCTCATTAGTAAGGTGGTTTCCTGGTCACCACCACTGCCTTCCCTTCCTAAAGAAGCCACTGCTGATCAAATGTACTCCTGGAGAACTACAACAGGATTTGGCACTATATTTTGAGATAATGATGGTCGAGTAGGGCTTGATTTATTCCATGCCTTGCTTTTATTCTCTTTATTGATTCCCACAAAGTAAAGATGGCCGTGCCTGTTCTGGAATTTGAAATAATTGGAATCGGTGTTATTTACATATGATTTCATTTTTGCAAAAGTTGGGGAGTGGGTGGAAAGAGGGTGGCAGGCAAGGAGAGAAGTGTCCTTTGAACAGCTGCCTTTGGAAGAAATGTTCTGGTAATAAACTGCCTCCAGTGTTTGTCTAAAATAAAGAAGTAAATAACTGCCGTGTCGGGTGAATCACATCAAAATCTCAAGACAATTCCAAGATGAACCAACTCGGAGAGTAAATGACCTCTTCATCTGGGTGATAAAGTTCCAGCCAAAATATTCTCTGGGCCCGAGACGTGATTCATTAGAAATATGTGCATGGTGGGGCGCTCCTCTCTCTATCTGGCAGAGTCCGGTCTGCACACTGATAAGAAGCAAATGCAAATGTCCTGATAAGAACTGAATGCAAATATTTATGATATGATATTCCCTGGGAATTATGTGCAGATAAAACAAAGTGTATTATTTTCCTGCTTCTCTTTCAGGTTTGCCAAAATGCCCTTTTTTGCTTTTGGAATTTGCATTTCTTCAAAATTGATTCGGCTTGCGTATTATGTTAAGCTATTTGTTTGCTAAGGATGGTAATTAGTTACTGTAATTACAGCAATGACAGTTGCTAAATTGTTTTTAAAGCATTACAGTGGGCCTGTGCCAGAAGATTGCAGTATTTTTTTGGATTTAAGCAGAGGCTGGAAAAACTCCCACTCTAGGGCCAGCATGGGATTTTCAACTACAAAGCTGCTTTTCCTGATTGAAATTTTTTTAAAAAGTCATTAATTTGCATCGATTGCAAGTGCTAACTTTACATTTAGGTTTATTCACATATCACAGAAATATTAGTGATAGTGGACCTTGGCGTAAAGGAGACACAGGGGACACCCATCGTAAATAAAAGTGAAAGCTGATAGCAGAGGAAAAATGGTATAACTATTACTTGGAGCCTGTTAATTAAACTTTTTAGCCTGTTTTTAGATAAATTAAAAACAATTAAAAATGTTTCTCTGAAAGTCAGTCCCAAACTTTTCTGAGCGCTCCTGGTTAAATGAGTAATGTGGAAAAGAATAGTTTGGCCATGCTCTATTTTTGACATGTGGAAAGTAACGAGAGAGAGAGAGAGAGAGAGAGAGAAAGGTTATTTACCCAAATACTTCTTACGTATTTAGTTTAAAAGAAAATAATTGAGGAGGAGAGACTTGAGCTATAGTGCATGTCCAAGATGGTTCATATGATTTATGCCTTCTATCAACTGTGACTCAGAGGTTAAAGGCAGAGAATGCAGTTCTCTGTGCTGTCTGTTGTCCCAAGAATGTCTTCTCATATTACTTTCTAAAGTAGAAAATTCAGGTCTAAAAACTTCAGGTGAGCTCAAAGTTGGTCCCACTTGGAGTAAAGCAACCCAAAATTTGAATGCATACTTTAGGGTAGGAGGGTTTTATACTCAGACATTCACACTCATGAATGCTTCATAAATCATAAATAAGACTATAGTTTAAATGTCGGGTTTCCTCTGCTAGAGGAAGGTTCGCTACCATCATAAGAATAGTAACAGCGACTAGCATTGCTTGAGGTCTTTCCACATTCTGGGCACCGCACCAAGCACTTTTCTTTCATTCTCTCAGCAACGTACAGGGCATTGGTATTAGCACTTCCATTTTACAGAAAGAGATACTGAGGCTTAGAGATGTTAGAACTTGACCCAGTCCCACTTCTGGTGCCTATTGAACACGCAATTCAAACCTAGGCAGCCTGAATCCATAGCCTGTGCTCTTCAACTGAGAGAAAGTGACTGTGTATTCAAATGTAAACAAACAAGCAAAAAACAAAATTTTTAAAAGCTTTGACTTCCTCTTTTAATTGAGAGCTAACCTAAGAACTAGAGCATATAGTCAAGAAGACTTCAAAAAATTGAAATTTCATCTCAGAGTATTTTCTCCTGACATTTTTTTCTATTTATTTTTTTATGGACATAAATATAATTTCCTTGATGATGACTCTAATAGTACAAGTACTTTATGAGAAATTTGATTTCTTACAAAAAGTATCACCTCCTAGGATTGACTGCTTTTGCTCCGGAAAGACTCAACAAATTTAGTTTGTATATTTATCATCATTTGAGGACTATAAATCCCAGTTTGTGTAATATGGTTCTTATATTTATATGAATACAGATGAAATTGGTAAATGGCATTTTATGTCATTTTGAAATTTTTTTGAAAATTATCTCACCCTGTGCATCTTATGTGTATTACTCATACAGCTATTTCATGCATAACACCAAGTACATTCCTTCGTGTGAGGCAGTATTTCACATGTACACACACACACACACACACACACACACACACACATACACACACACAGGCACAGGTAATTTACAAATGCAATTTACACAAGTAATCTCCAATTAAAGTATTCAACAATCCCTCTTTATGAAGGCATTACTGATATACTCTTACTCCCTCCAAGCTGGACATTCTCACTTCAATTTCCCAATCCATACAACACTACATTTTTACCCTTTATAGCATTGATCACAAGACTCATGGTGTCTTATAAGAATGTGGCTCATTGTATATAGGTCTTTCTTCCAGTAGACAGGAAGTCCCTTGAAAGCTGAATCTTGTGTGTCTCCTAAATCCAGCACAGACCTTGTTATAGTAAATACTCAATAAAGACTTACTTACTGAGTGAGTAAACACTGAATGCCTTCAAACAACTACAAAATTTTGGTGATATACACACAATGAGCCTTTATTTCTCATGCATGGGTCTAAAGGGCAGCTAGGCCACGTCTGTGTCAGGTTGGGGGTCAAGTGAATCTACAGCACCTATATCAGTTTGGGTCCAGGCTGGTGGGGTTCAGCTACCTGAGGCATGTTTTTTTCTTCATGGTGAGGGGCAGAAGCTGTCAAATGGGTAAGTGTAAGCACGTGATGTCTTCTAAGGCCTCCACTCAGAACTGGCTCCTTTCACTTTCATCCACATTTCATTGTCCAAAACAAGTCAAGAGCCAAGGACAATATCAGTGTGGGAGAGAAACATACGTTTCTCCTGGAGGTGTTGGAGGGTAGATGGTGGAAGAGGAGTAAATGTTTGCCGAATTATAACATAATCTACCACAAACAACAAATATTCATATAGTAAAAAGTAGCAGATCACCCTTTAATATATAGCATCTAAAACATCTAAAAGAGATAAGAAAGATGGATAATTGCCTCATTATCTAGACGTTGGAAAATACTTCATGATTTCCATTGATGATTTTCCATTCAATAAACTGACATGAATCTTCTTTGTGAGTTCAACATTAACACAATACGCTACAGCTTGGTGATTTTCTCACTTTATCTTTTGTAGTCTGGAGAAGTAATCAACCCTCTTCTTCCATACTTGAAGACCATTACTCAATTGTTCTTATGTTCTGTCCTCTAGGCTGACATTTCTTTCATCTCCCCCTCTATATTTCATTTGTCAAACCATATCCTACCTTTGTGACTCTTTGTTGGGATGTTCCCCAATCCATTTAGAGCCAAAAGCTATATCAGAATTTCTTCTTACCATCGATCAATCAAAACTGAAAAAGGAATCTTATTTCCTTAGAGAAAAATATTAGCAAATTCCCAGCTGAAGAGAAACATATGGGTTACACCCCCACTCCCATTTTCCTAACCCCTACTCCAATCTGCAAACATATCAGAGTCAATTTGACTAAACTGTATTGGATCAAAGAAGAGCTCCAAGGAGTGTGAAGTCAGGCTTCAAATATCAGCTAAGCACAGTTTGGTTACAGAAAGGAAAACATCCCTCCTGGAGTGAGACATCTTTCTTGTCCAGACGTTCAAAGAGTGTTATTCATTACTAAGTTTATGGTACCCACACTGGGAGCACAGTTCATTACTTCAGAATTCCTGCCCAGTTTACAAGGAAGGTCTCCTGTCAGCTGCCTAGTGCTTTTCACAGCAGATTCAGTTGCAGCGAGTATAAAATTGATTGTTAGTTGCTCTCTAGCTGCACTTGGTCATATGGTGGCCGTAAACACTTATCCCAGACCTGAAACTTTTAAAATTTTCATTTATGTTTTCAAATTAGGAGGATAATTTGTTTTGTATCCTAGAAAGTAAGATTTAATCACACTTTCTTCATTTAATTCACCTGCTTAAACAAATTCCACTGAAATAGAGAAAGTTGATGTGTTAACATCAATGTACAGAAAAAAAATCACACTTTGGAACATAATTTAGTATAATCCATAATGAGAGGAAGAGAAATGAAAGGGCATCCAAAATTGTAACTTATGTCAGTAATTCACATATTCAAGTTCCAGATCACAAAATAAGGACCATATGGTATATTAGTCAGGTTCTCCAGAGAAACAGAACCAATAGAATATGTAAATATATATAGATAGAGAGATTTATCTTAAGGAATTGGCTCATGCAATTGTTAAGGCTGACAGTCCTGAAATCTGCGGGGCAGGCTGGAGACTCAGGGGAAGAGTTGATGTCATAGCTTGAGTCCAAAGGTCATCTAGGGCAGAATTCCCCCTTACTCGGGGGACTTCAGTCTTTTTTCTAAGAATGAAGCCTGCCCTCATTATGGAGAATAATCTGCCTTACTCAAGGTGTTCTGATTTAAATGTCAATCTTATTAAAAATACCCCCCCAGACTGGTTTTTAACCAAATATCTGGGTACCATGGCCTGGCCAAGCTCACACATAAAATTAACATCATATGGGTTACAACTATCTTTGTTCTACCACTTATTTGATCAATAAGCATGTACTGAACAACTACCACATTCCTGGCTGTCCTCAGTATTCCCAGGAAGGTTGAAAAATCAATGATTCTAAATTATTGTTCAGATATTGACTCTCAGTAACGTCAGGAAACAAATGGACTCGGAATCATACCTAAATTGGGTCTCTCCTAAAACCTAAAAGAAATTAGCCCAAATATACGAAAAACAAGTCAAACATGCTAAAAGGAATCTACCAAAATCTACCCCAACAGGATGTACCCATTTTGCAGGCAATGTTATATCATATTCACTAGGATAAAAGCAGGGAGAAATTTAATTAGCTAGTGAAATACCAACCAGAAGTTTGTGGGCTGGTAGAAATGCTTCTTGGATCACACGTTGTTGCTGTTTTTTTATAGAGTTGCTTAAATTAAGTCACCCTTTACTCTTCTGAACCAAATCATGAGTCAATCAAAAACAAAAGTCATGAGTCAATCAGTCTCTTGCCTCATAAGTTTAGCCTCTTCATGTATCACACTGAGTTTGAGAAACAGACTAAGCACTGCATAGGGAAGGGTAACATATCCTGATGTATGTTGACATTCATGAAAAAAGACAAAATTAAACAGGTAGCATCCTAATTCTGTGAAAGCTCATTTGACTTTCCCATTCAAGGCCAAATGCAAGTATTGCATTTATGGATGAAATGTTTCATTAGAAGCGCTTCTAGCATTTTATGAACTCATAGGCCTATGATATAGCCTCTCATATAGGACAGCTGCCTAGACCGTGAAGACACCAGGTATTTCAGGGATAAACCCCTCAGGAAAAGTGAAAAAACACAGGCAGTCTCCCATTCAGTACAGAACATTTCTTATTCACTAAAGAAATCTCACATTCAAAAACACTGTGATTCCTCTTCATTAAAAAAGCACTTGCACATTCAGATCATTCTAATTTTAATACATGTTCGAGCTTATTGCCACCAGTTTCCATAGGATTGCATTAAAACTCCATTGGAGCGCCTGGCTGGCTCAGTCAGTTAAGCATCCGACTTCGGCTCAGGTCATGATCTCACGGTTCATGGGTTGAAGCCCCACGTCGGGCTCTGTGCTGACAGCTCAGAGCCTGGAGCCTGCTTCGGATTCTGTATCTCTCTCTTTCTCTCTCTCTGCCCCTCCCCCACTTGTGCTCTGTCTCTCTCTGTCTCTCAAAAATAAATAAATGTTGAAAAAAAAACCCTCCTGAAAACAGGACTCTACGTCTTCTTAGTGCTCACAATATGCACCATTCTACAGATTGCTCGTGGTGCCCTCAGCTGTCATGGGGCTTGCTGGGCCTGAGAGGTGGCCAGAAGTGCTGGAGAAGACAATTTAAGTGTCTTAGCTCTCCAGAAAGGGTCCCCTGCTCCTCATAATCTGCTGCTCAACTTTTATTCATTTGTACTTTTTATGTTTATTTATTTATTTTGAGAGAGAGAGAAAGAGAGAGAGAGAGAGAGACAGAGGTTGGGGCAGAGAGAGAGGGAGAAAGAGAATCCCAAGCAAGTTCCACACCATACAGTCAGTGCAGAGACTGACATGGGGCTCCAACTCCCCAATCATGAGATCATGTCCCGAACCAGAATCAAGAGTCCAATGCTTAACCGACTGAGCCACCCAGGTGCCCCTCATTTGATTTTTTTTTTTTAATTGGAGAGTAGTTGACACACAATATCATATTAGTTTCAGGCATGTAATATAGTGATTCAACATTTATATACATTACAAAATGATCACCATGATAAGTCTAGCTACCATCTGTCACCATACAAAGTTGTTACATTATTATTAACTCTATTCTCTATGCTATATGTTACATAACAGTTTCAGGACTGATGTATAGAAATTAGGGATTTCCTGTCATATCTTCCAGACTTGTTTTCTATTTCATAAGTATATCTGTGTTTTTGGCTGAATGTTTGTGCCACAAACCCCCCAACCCCAAAATTCATGTGTTGAAATCTTAACCCTTAATGTCATGGTATTTGGAGGTGGGGCCTTTGGGTGGTGATTAGTTCGTGATGGTGAAGCCCTAATAGATAGAAGTAATGCCCTGATAAAGGAGTCTCCTGAGAGCTTTTTCACTCCTTTGCATGAAAGGATACAACAAGACAGTTGTCTATAAACTAGGAAGCTAGTCCTCACTAGACATAAATTTCTTAGTGCCTTGATTTTGGACTTCTCAGCTCTAGAACTGTAAATGTTTGTTATTTAAGCCACCCAATTCATGAGTATTTTTGTTATAGTAGCCTGAACAGATTAAGATAAAATGTGTTTGTGTGTGTAATATATGTGAATGTTTGTGTATTTAACAAAATGTTCAACTAAAATTTATTGAAGGATTATTATATTTAAGATACTTTCCAAACACTGACAGTCTAGTGGTAGATAAAAATTCATAGTCTTAGTTCTCATGAAATTAACAGTCTAATGTGAGGGAGAGAAAATAAAATTTATTATATTTAAATTTCTCAATAGGCATCTAAAAGAGAAAGAGTAAATGCTAAAAAAGCATTTAACGGGGGAAGCTAATTTAGCCAGGGGAGTTAGAATAGTTCCCTGAAAGAATGATATATCAATTTTGTCTTTAAATGTAAAAAATAATTGTCAGTTGATAAGGAAATCCAGGGGTAGTGGATTCCAGGCAGTGGGAAGAGCACAGGAAAAATACATTTGAGAAATACACAAAAATCCAGTATTTTCTCCAAAGACATCTTAGGTCATAGTAATAATTTTAGATTTGACCCTAAGTGCAAAGGAGAGTTATTGCAGGGTTTTAAACAGGTGGCTAACATGATAACATCTGCATTCTTAAATGACCATGTTAGCTGCTATATGAAGAACGATTTCGAGGGAAGCAAAAAAATGGATCCTGGGAGGCCAGTAAGGAGGCTATGGCAACTCTTTAGATAAAAGATGATGGTAGCAAAATAAATAGAAAAAAATAACAAAATAGATGTGAGATTTATGCTGTTGGTCAAATTACCTAGGAATAGGTCATTTTTAAATGAGGGTTCAATGCAGAGGAAGGTGCTGAGGGTGACTCCCTGGACTCTAGCATGAGCAACTAAGATGGACAGCATTGGATGAGGGTCAATACTAAACATCACGTCTTCAATTTAAAAAATGTTCAGTTCAAGATGTCTGTGAGATATCCAAGAGGAAATAAGGAATAGTTGGTTAAGTACACAGTTCTAGAGGTAGTTGAGGCATATGAGTTACGATTACAAATTTAGAAGTCATCAGATAATATTTGAAGCCATGAGAAAGAATTAGCTCATGTTGAGTAGAGTAAGGAGAAATAATGGTCCAGGGAATCTCTGTGAAATTCAGGTAGAGAAGGAAGACACTCAGAGGGGAAGGAAGGAAAAAACAAAACAAAACAAAGCAAAACACAAAATACAAGATAGTGTAGCAATCCAGAAGCCAAGAGAAGAGCATTTCAAAAGAAGTGGCCAATTATATCAAATATTGATAAGAAGCAACGTAAGGGCAGTAGATGACACGGTGTGTCACCAGATCACTCTTCCAGGACTGAACCGTTCATTCTTCCAACTTCCAGGAGTGTTGGCAGCACATAGCTTTTTGCTGACCCATCTCTGAGATTGCCTGTAGCTAAAGAAAAACTCTTCGCCTATGTCTGTGTTCTCTTCCAGGGATGGCCAGCAATGGACAACTGAACAATGAGGGGGAAATAAAGATTCTGCTCTCACCCAATGCAGAACAACTCTGAAGGGCCAAGTCAGCTCCAGAGCTCTCCTTTAGGATTGGCTGCAGTGTTTGTCACAATTGCATGCACCCCAACTTCTCAGTCTGCCCAATCTTGCTTCCTCCATTCCTCTACCACCATTGATCCTGAGAGTGCTCCTTCCAAACCTCCCTCCATGCAAATCTTTATTTTAGAGTCTGTTTCCCAGGGCACTGTCCTTTCACAGTAGGATAAGTACTAAAACAAAACAAAACAAAACAAAACAAAACAAAACAAAACAAAACCTGTCCATTGGACTTATCAACATAGAGGACATTGGCAATTTAGTAAGAGCAGTGATTTTCAGAAACAGGGCAAAATGATATTATGATTGTATTATATTCCATGGTAGGAGTGGAATACAGTGTTCAATTGATGGCAGTTATTTAATTTTTTATTATTGGAAGCCATGTGATGTATGTCCCACCCTGTACATATTTTTTAAAACTAGGATAACATTTCAAATCTTGAACAAATTACCTTGTCCCAAAGAACACTGTAATGTCTAGAAAATGGGTCCCAAACCAACCACCTTATAGCAAAAGCATGGGGAAATCCACTAACTTAACACAGATCTCTCGGATGCTTCTATTGTTCCTGTTCTTGAGCATTCAGAATCTAGTTTAAATCCACCAAACAAACCAAAGTTTTCTGTACTTCCTTAAGAAAATAAAACATCTTTCCTTTGAATGATTTAACTTTCATACCACTAAAAGCTTATTTAAGGAAATAAATTCTCAGGGCAACAACGACTCCCAGGGTAGATGTGCTCAGAACTTATTTTTTAAAACAAAATATAAATACAGTTGCCTTTGGGCTTTATTTGTGTTTGTTATTGTTTTCTTTTCTCTCCATAAGTGTGCAGAACTTTATTATATAGCACCCCTAGTTGTTCTGCTTCTCAGAGAGAGAGAGAGAGAGAGAGAGAGAGATCGTGATCAATGCCTAATATACATGAGGTGCCATGTGTATAATATGTATATATTTGTTTGGCTAATTTTGTTTAGCTTGTTTTTTGTCTACTCATGACCTATGCATAAGGATACTTTATTAACTAAAAGACCAGTCACTTACTCTCCCTAACACAGCCAGGCAGGGCCATGTAACCAAGGTCAGCCAACTGAATGCTCCCTAACTAGACTTTTCCCATGTAGGACTTTGTTATGTTTCCCCCTCCAGCACAACATGGGTCCAGCCCAATTTCTGAGCTCAAAACTATAGATTTCTGTGAACTTTCCTTCCTATATATGCCGTTTTGCCTAAGTTTGCAACAAAAACCCTGAGTAGTAAGCAAATGCAATTGTTACCTACATCCTACAGATGAGGAAAATCAAAACTCAGAGAAGTGACATACAGATCTGTCCAGATTCAAAGCTGGTGATCTTAAGCAATATTCTACAATGCCTCCTTTATTTAGTTATTTATTATGTTTGATGCTTCGTCACAAGACGTATTTTTGTGACTCTGTATTGCAAAGCAAAATGTCAATACATACAGCTGCATGTATAAAAAAATATACAACAGATCATCTTCCTTTATAAATATCTAGAAACAGGTATCTACTAACATTAAACAATCATGCACGCAATCCTTTTTTCGTCTGGTTTAAATTTGCTGATGACAATTACATTAGATCTTATTGAACCCATGTAGAAATTTGGATTTTACAATACATAAAATGAATCGGGCAAAAATATCTATGGCAAATTAGTCCCTAATTATTAACAGAGCTTTTTAGACCCATGGCTAGCTTCTGCTGCATCATGCAGGCGTGTGCACGCTGCCAGAAAAGGCTCGGTTCTCTCATTCTCAGGGACATTTGCAGCCCTAGATAGAAAAACTGAGTGACTTGGGGCACAGGTGGTGTGTTCATCTCCAATCCCCCTATAAGGTCATGGCTTTGGAAAGGAAGAAAGAGGACCAGCTGGACATGAGGATGGTGCTGAAGTTCAGAATTTGTGCTCAGACCATGGCTTATAGTGTGAGAACAGTGAGCTCTGGGCAATGGGTTCAGTGCCATGTCTTCTGAAGACAGAGAAAGATGACTCCGGCAGCAGGCTAGCTGAGCTGACCAAGATGGCCCTGATCACAAAGGGGGGGATGAGAAAAATTCATTGATTATACTCTCAAATTACTATCATGCAGGTCAAAAATTTATGAAAGAAAATGCAATAATATTAGAAAGGCTGCATATCCATTCTCAAGAGAATAATGGAGAAGGAGATTTGGAGCAACATTTAGGTCTCATATACCTTATGTTAATATAAAGAGTGAGTTACGCTATACAAGTCTTAATAAATTTAAAGGGCTTGAAATCAAACAGAATATGTTCTCTGACTACATTGGAGTTAAATTAGAAATCACCACCAAAAGTAAATTTGGGAATCCACAAATATTTGTAAATTGAACAACAGCTTTTTAACTAACCCATAGGTCAAAGAAGAAATTACAATGGAAATTAGTAAGTATTTTGATCTGTATGAAAACAAATTTACAGAGAATGAATAATAAAGTGAACTTGAAATATTAATAAAGCAACATCACAAATAATAGCCCATATGTTCTGAGTGTTTGCTATATGTCTGGTATTTTGCACACATTTTTCCCCTTTAATTCTCCCTGCAGCCTAATGAGGTAGGTGCTATCAACATCCCTTTCCAAAATTTATGGACAATGAAACTTAGGGAAGCCACACACTAATGCAGTGGTGGAGTAAGGCTTCAACTCGGGTCTATCTGACAACAAAATCTTGTGGGGTTTTTTTGTTTTTTTGTTTTTTATTATTTTTTTTAACGTTTATTTATTTTTGAGAGAGAGAGAGACAGAGCATGAATGGGGGAGGGCCAGAGAGAGAGGGAGACACAGGGTCTGAAGCAAGCTCCAGGCTCTGAGCTGTCAGCACAGAGCCCGACGTGGAGCTGGAACTCACAGAGCAGGAGATCATGACCTGAGCCGAAGTCGGTCGCTTAACTGACTGAGCCACCCAGGCGCCCCCAAAATCTTGTTTTCAATCACTAAGCTATGCTGCCAACACAAGATTAATGTGAACTATGGTAATTGCTTAATTTTGCTTAAAGCCTAGTAATTAATTGAAAATTAAGCAGTATAAGTGGGAGTGTCATTTTGTTTCAAGAAGACCCCCTTGCATTGGAAATTCATGTTCCTGTGCATGAGACTATGCTGATGAGCACTTCAGTGAGAATAAGGGGAAAGAGGCAGAAGGCAGGTTATGGATCTATATTACCCACTGTCTTGTTGGTGGGAAGGTAGGTGATTTACTAAGACTCATTTCAAAACCGTCACAAAGCAAAGAGAGAAACAGTGAACAACCACAGTTCTTGAAATACAAAGATGAAAAGGCTGACTCTGTGCCCCTAATGTGCTGATAATCTGCTAGAATCAGACAATGAAGATGAAAATACTAATGATTTAAATAGGATTCCCCAGGAAGCAGAGTCTGGGGTATAGATTAGTGTGCAGGAAGTTGACTGGGGAGTGCTCTCCAGAACACCTGTGAGAGAATGAGGGCAGCAGGATTCACCCCAGTGTCAGGTTGATAGGATCTTTATCCCTCATCAGAAGATGTGGACAGTGAACCTTACAAAGTGGTAGAATAAGGTTTCTGTTCAGGTTACTCTGAAACCAAAATCTTATTTTCAATCACTACACAGACAATAATGTACAAAATGACTGATAATTTTCACCTTTTGGAACTTTCCAGCCTATTTCACTAAATGTTTAAAAGTTCTTTTTACACAAAGCCTGGATCTGTGTCTTTTAGCTTTAAATCACTGGGGTTTTTTTATTCTACCTCCAGATGGTCTACAGAATTCAAAGCCTCCTTCTTTTTCTGTATCATAGAGTTCCAATTATTTGAGTTCCATAGAGAACCTTAAGGTCTTCCTTAGATGGTATCTGCCTAACCATGGACATTTTCTTCTGCCTTTCTACATATTAACTGCTTTTCACACTTGTCACCTTTCTGGTTCTCTTGTTAGTTAAGGCATAAATGAATGATACCTAGTTCAGTATGTCAGTGTGGGTCAAGCTTGAAGGGACCACCCTACAAGAACTGCCCTCTAAGAGGCAGCAGGCCCTACAGGCAAACATTGGAATGAAATCTAGTCCATAAGACACAGTGTCCAGTTAATTTAGGTATATGCAAGATATAGAGTAAGGTCTTAAACTATTAATTTAAGCATCAAGAAGTGAACCTGACATTAAAGCATCAGGGGTGCCCTCAAAGACGAGAAGAAGGAAGGTTTAAATTCGATGGACCTTCAAAAATTTCATGAAAGAAAAACATGAAGGATCATCTCTGCAACTGGACATTTTCCTGACATGATAAAAATCAGAAAACCGGGGCGCCTGGGTGGCTTGGTCGGTTAAGCGTCCGACTTCGGCTCAGGTCATGATCTCGCGGCCCGTGAGTTCAAGCCCCGCGTCGGGCTCTGTGCTGACCGCTCAGAGCCTGGAGCCTGTTTCAGATTCTGTGTCTCCCTCTCTCTCTGCCCCTCCCCTGTTCATGCTCTGTCTCTGTCTCAAAAATAAATAAATGTTAAAAAAAATTATTAAAAAAAAAAAAAAAAAGAAACCAAAAAAAAAAAAATCAGAAAACCAATTAAGAGGAAGTTGACTTCTGAGCACTAAGTAATTGATAATTATCCCATTCAAAGAATTTATAAAACAACTACCATCAAAAAATTATGCATAACAATGCACACACATTTTTTTAAATGCCATATTAGGTCAGAATGGCATCCATCCAATACACTTTTCTATCTTTGGAACTACCCCTTGGAAAATGTGTTCTTAGACATGAAGGTTTTGTAAAGCTCTGTTTCAATAGCACTGATAAAAAAAAGACATTTGTCATGACAAGGACAGACTATTGAAGGCAAAGAATCTGATGGCAGCTCTAAAATTTCATATGTCAACTGAATTTTTCTCCTATTTACATTACCATTGGAAGTTGAATATATGAAAAACCAAAGGTAAAGTTCCCTTACTTCTGTGTGATTTTTAACTCCCTATGCCAAGTTAATCATCTCTAGTTACAACTTCTTCCCTAAGCTCCAGATTTGTATATCCAGCTAGCTATTGGACATTTCCATTTGTATGTGCCATAAATATCCAAGGGTAATGATCACATTATGATCACTGAATTCAAGGGTAATGATCACATTATCTTCATGTCCAAACCTGACCTTCCTCCTAGGTTTCCCATTTCTTTTTTTTTTTTTTTTTTTTATTTATTTATTTATTTATTTTTTTTAATATATGAAATTTACTGTCAAATTGGTTTCCATACAACACCCAGTGCTCATCCCAAAAGGTGCCCTCCTCAATACCCATCACCCACCCTGCCCTCCCTCCCACCCCCCATCAACCCTCAGTTTGTTCTCAGTTTTTAACAGTCTCTTATGCTTTGGCTCTCTCCCACTCTAACCTCTTTTTTTTTTTTTTTTCCTTCCCCTCCCCCATGGGTTTCTGTTACGTTTCTCAGGATCCACATAAGAGTGAAACCATATGGTATCTGTCTTTCTCTGTATGGCTTATTTCACTTAGCATCACACTCTCCAGTTCCATCCATGTTGCTACAAAAGGCCATATTTCATTTTTTCTCATTGCCACGTAGTATTCCATTGTGTATATAAACCACAATTTCTTTATCCATTCATCAGTTGATGGACATTTAGGCTCTTTCCATAATTTGGCTATTGTTGAGAGTGCCGCTATAAACATTGGGGTACAGGTGCCCCTATGCATCAGTACTCCTGTATCCCTTGGATAAATTCCTAGCAGTGCTATTGCTGGGTCATAGGGTAGGTCTATTTTTAATTTTCTGAGGAACCTCCACACTGCTTTCCAGAGCGGCTGCACCAATTTGCATTCCCACCAACAGTGCAAGAGGGTTCCTGTTTCTCCACATCCTCTCCAGCATCTATAGTCTCCTGATTTCTTCATTTTGGCCACTCTGACTGGCGTGAGGTGGTATCTGAGTGTGGTTTTGATTTGTATTTCCCTGATAAGGAGCGACGTTGAACATCTTTTCATGTGCCTGTTGGCCATCCGGATGTCTTCTTTAGAGAAGTGTCTATTCATGTTTTCTGCCCATTTCTTCACTGGGTTATTTGTTTTTCGGGTGTGGAGTTTGATGAGCTCTTTATAGATTTTGGATACTAGCCCTTTGTCCGATGTGTCATTTGCAAATATCTTTTCCCATTCCGTTGGTTGCCTTTTAGTTTTGTTGGTTGTTTCCTTTGCTGTGCAGAAGCTTTTTATCTTCATAAGGTCCCAGTAATTCACTTTTGCTTTTAATTCCCTTGCCTTTGGGGATGTGCCGAGTAAGAGATTGCTACGGCTGAGGTCAGAGAGGTCTTTTCCTGCTTTCTCCTCTAGGGTTTTGATGGTTTCCTGTCTCACATTCAGGTCCTTTATCCATTTTGAGTTTATTTTTGTGAATGGTGTGAGAAAGTGGTCTAGTTTCAACCTTCTGCATGTTGCTGTCCAGTTCTCCCAGCACCATTTGTTAAAGAGACTGTCTTTTTTCCATTGGATGTTCTTTCCTGCTTTGTCAAAGATGAGTTGGCCATACGTTTGTGGGTCTAGTTCTGGGGTTTCTATTCTATTCCATTGGTCTATGTGTCTGTTTTTATGCCAATACCATGCTGTCTTGATGATGACAGCTTTGTAGTAGAGGCTAAAGTCTGGGATTGTGATGCCTCCTGCTTTGGTCTTCTTCTTCAAAATTACTTTGGCTATTCGGGGCCTTTTGTGGCTCCATATGAATTTTAGGATTGCTTGTTCTAGTTTCGAGAAGAATGCTGGTGCAATTTTGATTGGGATTGCATTGAATGTGTAGATAGCTTTGGGTAGTATTGACATTTTGACAATATTTATTCTTCCAATCCATGAGCAGGGAATGTCTTTCCATCTCTTTATATCTTCTTCAATTACCTGCATAAGCTTTCTATAGTTTTCAGCATACAGATCTTTTACATCTTTGGTTAGATTTATTCCTAGGTATTTTATGCTTCTTGGTGCTATTGTGAATGGGATCAGTTTCTTCATTTGTCTTTCTGTTGCTTCATTGTTAGTGTATAAGAATGCAACTGATTTCTGCACATTGATTTTGTATCCTGCAACTTTGCTGAATTCATGTATCAGTTCTAGCAGACTTTTGGTGGAGTCTATCGGATTTTCCATGTATAATATCATGTCATCTGCAAAAAGCGAAAGCTTGACTTCATCTTTGCCAATTTTGATGCCTTTGATTTCCTTTTGTTGTCTGATTGCTGAGGCTAGAACTTCCAGCACTATGTTAAACAGCAGCGGTGACAGTGGGCATCCCTGTCGTGTTCCTGATCTCAGGGAAAAAGCTCTCAGTTTTTCCCCGTTGAGGATGATGTTAGCTGTGGGCTTTTCATAAATGGCCTTTATGATCTTTAAGTATGTTCCTTCTATCCCGACTTTCTCAAGGGTTTTTATTAAGAAAGGGTGCTGGATTTTGTCAAAGGCCTTTTCTGCATCGATTGACAGGATCATATGGTTCTTCTCTTTTTTTTTGTTAATGTGATGTATCACGATCGATTTGCGAATGTTGAACCAGCCCTGCATCCCAGGAATGAATCCCACTTGATCATGGTGAATAATTCTTTTTATATGCTGTTGAATTCGATTAGCTAGTATCTTATTAAGAATTTTTGCATCCATATTCATCAGGGATATTGGCCTGTAGTTCTCTTTTTTTACCGGGTCTCTGTCTGGTTTAGGAATCAAAGTAATACTGGCTTCATAGAATGAGTCTGGAAGTTTTCCTTCCCTTTCTATTTCTTGGAATAGCTTGAGAAGGATAGGTATTATCTCTGCTTTAAATGTCTGGTAGAACTCCCCTGGGAAGCCATCTGGTCCTGGACTCTTATTTGTTGGGAGATTTTTGATAACCGATTCAATTTCTTCGCTGGTTATGGGTCTGTTCAAGCTTTCTATTTCCTCCTGATTGAGTTTTGGAAGAGTGTGGGTGTTTAGAAATTTGTCCATTTCTTCCAGGTTGTCCAATTTGCTGGCATATAATTTTTCATAGTATTCCCTGATAATTGTTTGTATCTCTGAGGGATTGGTTGTAATCATTCCATTTTCATTCATGATTTTATCTATTTGGGTCATCTCCCTTTTCTTTTTGAGAAGCCTGGCTAGAGGTTTGTCAATTTTGTTTATTTTTTCAAAAAACCAACTCTTGGTTTCGTTGATCTGCTCTACAGTTTTTTTAGATTCTATATTGTTTATTTCTGCTCTGATCTTTATGATTTCTCTTCTTCTGCTGGGTTTAGGCTGCCTTTGCTGTTCTGCTTCTATTTCCTTTAGGTGTGCTGTTAGATTTTGTATTTGGGATTTTTCTTGTTTCTTGAGATAGGCCTGGATTGCAATGTATTTTCCTCTCAGGACTGCCTTCGCTGCATCCCAGAGCGTTTGGATTGTTGTATTTTCATTTTCGTTTGTTTCCATATATGTTTTAATTTCTTCTCTAATTGCCTGGTTGACCCACTCATTCGTTAGTAGGGTGTTCTTTAACCTCCATGCTTTTGGAGGTTTTCCAGACTTTTTCCTGTGGTTGATTTCAAGCTTCATAGCATTGTGGTCTGAAAGTATGCATGGTATAATTTCAATTCTTGTAAACTTATGAAGGGCTGTTTTGTGACCCAGTATATGATCTATCTTGGAGAATGTTCCATGTGCACTCGAGAAGAAAGTATATTCTGTTGCTTTGGGATGCAGAGTTCTAAATATATCTGTCAAGTCCATCTGATCCAATGTATCATTCAGGGCCCTTGTTTCTTTATTGACTGTGTGTCTAGATGATCTATCCATTTCTGTAAGTGGGGTGTTAAAGTCCCCTGCAATGACCACATTCTTATCAATAAGGTTGCTTATGTTTATGAGTAATTGTTTTATATATCTGGGGGCTCGGGTATTTGGCGCATAGACATTTATAATAGTTAGCTCTTCCTGGTGGGTAGACCCTGTGATTATTATATAATGCCCTTCTTCATCTCTTGTTACAGCCTTTAATTTAAAGTCTAGTTTGTCTGATATAAGTATGGCTACTCCAGCTTTCTTTTGGCTTCCAGGAGCATGATAAATAGTTCTCCATCCCCTCACTCTCAATCTAAAGTTGTCCTCAGATCTAAAATGAGTCTCTTGTAGACAGCAAATAGATGGGTCTTGTTTTTTTATCCATTCTGATACCCTATGTCTTTTAGTTGGCGCATTTAATCCATTTACATTCAGTGTTATTATAGAAAGATATGGGTTTAGAGTCATTGTGATGTCTGTATGTTTTATGCTTGTAGTGATGTCTCTGGTACTTTGTCTCACAGGATCCCCCTTGGGATCTCTTGTAGGGCTGGTTTCGTGGTGACAAATTCCTTCAGTTTTTGTTTGTTTGGGAAGACCTTTATCTCTCCTTCTATTCTAAATGACAGACTTGCTGGATACAGGATTCTCGGCTGCATATTTTTTCTGTTTAGCACACTGTAGATATCGTGCCAAGCCTTTCTGGCCTGCCAAGTTTCAAAGGAGAGATCAGTCACGAGTCTTATAGGTCTCCCTTTATATGTGAGGGCACGTTTATCCCTTGCTGCTTTCAGAATTTTCTCTTTATCCTTGTATTTTGCCAGTTTCACTATGATATGTCGTGCAGAAGATCGATTCAAGTTACGTCTGAAGGGAGTTCTCTGTGCCTCTTGGATTTCAATGCCTTTTTCCTTCCCCAGTTCAGGGAAGTTCTCAGCTATAATTTGTTCAAGTACCCCTTCAGCACCCTTCCCTCTCTCTTCCTCCTCTGGGATACCAATTATGCGTATATTATTTTTTTTTAGTGTATCACTTAGTTCTCTAATTTTCCCCTCATACTCCTGGATTTTTTTATCTCTCTTTCTTTCAGCTTCCTCTTTCTCCATAACTTTATCTTCTAGTTCACCTATTCTCTCCTCTGCCTCTTCAAGCCGAGCCATCATGGATTCCATTTTGTTTTGCAATTCGTTTAAAGCGTTTTTCAACTCCTCGTGACTGTTCCTTAGTCCCTCGATCTTTGTGGCAAGAGATTCTCTGCTGTCCTGTATACTGTTTTCGAGCCCAGCGATTAATTTTATGACTATTATTCTAAATTCACTTTCTGTTATATTATTTAAATCCTTTTTGATCAGTTCATTAGCTGTTGTTATTTCCTGGAGATTCTTCTGAGGGGAATTCTTCCGTTTGGTCATTTTGGAGAGTCCCTGGCGTGGTGAGGACCTGCAGTGCACTTCCCCTGTGCTGTGGTGTATAACTGGAGTTAGTGGGCGGGGCCGCAGTCCGACCCGATGTCTGCCCCCAGCCCACTGCTGGGGCCACAGTCAGACTGGTGTGTGCCTTCTCTTCCCCTCTCCTAGGGGCGGGATTCACTGTGGGGTGGCATGTCCCGTCTGGGCTACTTGCACACTGCCAGGCTTGTGTTGCTGGGGATCTGGCTTATTAGCTGGGGTGGGTAGGCAAGGTGCACGGGGGCTGGAGGGGCAGGCTTAGCTCGCTTCTCCTTAGGTGATCCACTTCAGGAGGAGCCCTGTGGCAGCGGGAGGGAGTCAGATCCGCTGCCGGAGGTTTGGCTCCGCAGAAGCACAGAGTTGGGTGTTTGCGCGGAGCGAGCAAGTTCCCTGGCAGGAACTGGTTCCCTTTGGGATTTTGGCTGGGGGATGGGCGGGGGAGATGGCGCTGGCGTGCGCCTTTGTTCCCCGCCAAGCTGAGCTCTGCCGTCCGGGGGCTCAGCAGCTCTCCCTCCCTTTGTCCTCCAGCCTTCCCGCTTTCCGAGCAGAGCTGTTCACTTATGACCTCCCAGACGCTAAGTCGCGCTTGCTGTCGGAACACAGTCCGTCCGGCCCCTCCGCTTTTGCCAGCCAGACTCGGGGGCTCTGCTTGGCCGGCGAGCCGCCCCTCCGCCCCGGCTCCCTCCCGCCAGTCCGTGGAGCGCGCACCGCCTCGCCGCCCTTCCTACCCTCTTCCGTGGGCCTCTAGTCTGCGCTTGACTCCGGAGACTCCCTTCTGCTAATCCTCTGGCGGTTTTCTGGGTTCTTTAGGCAGGTGTAGGTGGAATCTAAATGATCGGCAGGACGCGCTGTGAGCCCCGCGTCCTCCTACGCCGCCATCTTCCGGACCAATCCTAGGTTTCCCATTTCTATAATGGTATCATTATATACCGAAGCCAAAAGCATTCTCTATTTCCCACATTCTCAACAACACTTTGAGATTTGACATCCTTATTACTAGATCTTATTGAGTCCTTTTCTCTATATTCCCACTGCTACAACTTTGACTCAGCCCTCATTTTACACATCTCTCTTTGGTCCATAACTACATAGTCTCCTCACTGCTTTTTCTGAGTTGTTTCTAGTTTTTCTACAGTGTTCTTCTCACCGGAGTGAGATTTTAAACTACCAGTATGACCCCACAACTTCTTCAAGGGCTTTCACTGGCCCATGGAAGAAAGTTTACATTCTCAGAACATCCAAAGTCTAGTTACCCTGGCCCACCTGCAGTCTGCTTTTCCAATCATATCTGCTACCCCTCCACCTTACAATCTACACTGCAGCTGTTCTACAATATAAATGTTTCTACAAATATCTTGCCTCAAATGTTTGTTCCTTTGAGTGGAACATACTTCCACCTTCTTCTTTTACCTGGATAGTTCCAGTTGTCCTTTATGACTGACTAAGGTAAAGTGCCAACTGGCAAAGAAGACTAGGAAATGTGGTTTGTAGACCAATATTATAGTACAATCACTGTTTCTACTTTGATTTCTTTAAAAATTGTTTGGTCCTCTCCACCTTCAGGATAAGCAGCATAATCACAAGGAAGTTGGATTTTAACAAAAGACAGATACAACCATTCATTTCTGTAGCTTTTCTTTCTACTCTGTAAAAATTCAAAGGGAATTATTAAGGGCTTTTCTCCCTACTTGAAATCATGTGGGAGAGGACATTACATAGAATACTGTATCCTTCCTAGTGGCACTAATGCATAGTAGGAGGGTAGAGTCAACATAGGATTTGGTAAAAGATATTGTAACAGACACCTTTGGAACATCTGCATGGCTTATAAATCAATGCTTCCTTCATTTTCTGTGAACGACTCCCAACCATGTGTCTCAAGGAGTGGGATTCCAAGAGCCATGTTTGATTCTTGATACTCCAGAAGTGGAAATCTTAGCAAAGGTTTAGGCAACTGAGATCTTTTTCCTAAGAATTTGAGTTGAGACTTAATCTGTAACATGTGAACTCAGGAGTTGTGGGACAGCTGTTTTCCACCATAGGCCTGAAGAGCAGAGGAAGCTCCTTTGAAGAAAGAGGTTATGAAAAAATGAAGCAAACATATGGGAGAGAGAGACATACAGCCTTGATTTACTAATGCCTTCCAGTTTTCCTTTTCAATTTTTTTAAGACTTATACAACTTCCGTGACCTTAGATTCTGTACAATCATAATAATACCTCTAAAATTTTTTTATTTCTGTTACTTGCAACAAAAACAGCCATAAGTAATGCAGAAATAATTGCTTCTAGTTTCAGTACTTACAAGCTTCAACTTGTAAGATATGAATTAAACAGAGCTTCATTCATTCCTCTAATAAACATCTTTTGAGTATCTTCTACGGGTCAGCAATATGTTAGGCACTGGGGTTACAAAAATGAACTCATTATTGTCCTCTGAACAAATCTCTGAATCCAACCTCTAGTTTTTCTTCTATTTAACAATAAGAATAATCACAACAATGGCAATATAAGATTGGACAAAGTTCTAATGAGACCATATGCATGAAAGAATTTTGCAAATGGTTAGTACCAAATGAATGTTATTTTACACTCATTATGATATAATTTTGGCTCTCTGTCTTTTTGGTCATTTTTATAATTTTTAGGAAGCGAGTGTTCCTAGTTTGACTTTCATCTTGAAAAACTGCTCTTACCAATAAGGCATGTTACTAGCATATTTTCAGGTCAGTTGACCCTGGATCATAAAGCTGCTTTACTAGAAATATGAGTCTTCAGGGACACAAAGATCATCAAGGTGAGACACAGAAGAAAGTTAACAGTATACCTGAAACCAATATTACACTGAATGTTAACTAACTGGAATTCAAATTTTTTTTAACGTTTATTCATTTTTGAGACAGAAAGATAGAGCATGAATGGGGGAAGGTCAGAGAGAGAGGGAGACACAGAATCTGAAACAGGCTCCAGGCTCTGAGCTGTCAGCACAGAGCCCGACGTGGGGCTCGAACTCATGGACCGCGAGATCATGACCTGAGCCGAAGTCGGATGCTCAACCGACTGAGCCACCCAGGCGCCCCAACTAACTGGAATTCAAATAAAAACTTAAATAAAAAGAAAAAAAAAGTTACCAAACCAAGCTTCATTCAGTTTCAAATAAACCTGGTTAGAGGCCCCCTTGCTCTCCATATTTTTATCTAACTAATGTCTCTCCCCTTCAAGCCTACCAAATTATATGTCTGGATTTTCTTCATTTCATTCACTTTAATTTCCAGCCCAGTTTACGTGTTTATGCCATATGTGCACGCGCTCGCGCGCGCACACACACACACACACACACACACACACACACTCACATGCACATATGTATGTATGCATATGTATATATTTAATATATTTAGTACATATAATTCTCCTTACCGATAATGAAGCAGGCAACCTTCTCTTGTTTTCTAGGTTCTGTCCCTACTTCAAGTACAAAGTTAACCCAGCACTGATTAACAAGTTTCTCTAAGAGCAATTGTCCTCATGAGCTGAGCAAAGCTGACCAATCACACACCGAAATTTCCTGAATACAGTAAAACCTTGGTCTGCGAGCAAAAATTGTTCCAGAAACATGCTTGTAATCTAAAGCACTTGTATATCAAACTAAATTTTAAGAACCATTGGCTCAGTTGTGATCATGTGATGTTTGGTGTCATGTACTACTTGTCTTGCAAGACATCACTTGTTTATCAAGTTAAAATTTAGTAGAAATGTTTGCTCATCTTACAAAACACTTGCAGAACAAGCTACTCACAACGCAAGGTTTTACTATATTTCTTTTCTTTTTTTTTAATATGAAATTTATTGTCAAATTGGTTTCCGTACAACACCCAGTGCTCATCCCAAAAGGTGCCCTCCTCAATACCCATCACCCACCCTCCCCTCCCTCCCACTCCCCATCAACCCTCAGGTTGTTCTCAGTTTTCAAGAGTCTCTTATGTTTTGGCTCCCTCCCTCCCTAACCTTTCTTTTCTCTTCTTTTTTTTTCCTTCCCCTCGCCCATGGTCTTCTGTTAAATTTCTCAGGATCCACATAAGAGTGAACATATATGATATCTGTCTTTCTCTGTATGACTTATTTCACTTAGCATAACACTCTCCAGTTCCATCCACGTTGCTACAAAGGGCCATATTTCATTCTTTCTCATTGCCACGTAGTATTCCACTGTGTATATAAATCACAATTTCTTTATCCATTCATCAGTTGATGGACATTTAGGCTCTTTCCATAATTAGGCAATTGTTGAAAGTGCTACTATAAACATTGGGGTACAAGTGCCCCTATGCATCAGCACTCCTGTATCCCTTGGGTAAATTCCTAGCAGTGCTATTGCTGGGTCATAGGGTAGATCTATTTTTAATTTTTTGAGGAACCTCCACACTGTTTTCCAGAGTGGCTGCACCAATTTGCATTCCCACCAACAGTGCAAGAGGGTTCCCGTTTCTCCACATCCTTGCCAGCATCTATAGTCTCCTGATTTGTTCATTTTAGCCACTCTGACTGGCATGAGGTGGTATCTGAATGTGGTTTTGATTTGTGTTTCCCTGAGGAGGAGCGACGTTGAGCATCTTTTCATGTGCCTGTTGGCCATCTGGATGTCTTCTTCAGAGAAGTGTCTACTCATGTCTTCTGCCCATTTCTTCACTAGATTATTTGTTTCTCAGGTGTGGAGTTTGGTGAGTTCTTTATAGATTTTGGATACTAGCCCTTTGTCTGATATGTCATTTGCAAATATCTTTTCCCATTCCATTGGTTGCCTTTTAGTCTTGTTGATTGTCTCCTTTGCAGTGCAGAAGCTTTTTATCTTCATGAGGTACCAATAGTTCATTTTTGCTTTTAATTCCCTTGCCTTTGGGGATGTGTCAAGTAAGAAATTGCTGCGGTTGAGGTCAGAGAGGTTTTTTCCTGATTTCTCCTTTAGGGTATTGATGGTTTCCTGTCTCACATTCAGGTCCTTTATCCATTTTGAGTATATTTTTGCAAATGGTGTAAGAAAGTGGTCTAGTTTCATTTTTCTGCATGTTGCTGTCCAGTTCTCCCAGCACCATTTGTTAAAGAGACTGTCTTTTTTCCATTGGATGTTCTTTCCTGTTTTGTCAAAGATGAGTTGGCCATACGTTTGTGGGTCTAGTTCTGGGGTTTCTATTCTATTCCATTGGTCTATGTGTCTGTTTTTGTGCCAATACCATGCTGTCTTGATGATGACAGATTTGTAGTAGAGGCTAAAGTCTGGGATTGTGATGCCTCCTGCTTTGGTCTTCTTCTTCAATATTACTTTGGCTATTTGGGGTCTTTTGTGGTTCCATACAAATTTTAGGATTGCTGGTTCTAGCTTCGAGAAGAATGCCGGTGCAATTTTGATTGGGATTACATTGAATGTGTAGATTGCTTTGGGTAGTATTGACATTTTGACAATATTTATTCTTCCAATCCATGAGCACGGAATGTTTTTCCATTTCTTTGTACCTTCTTCAATTTCCTTCATATTATCCTCAATGGGGAAAAACTGAGAGCTTTCCCCCTGAGATCAGGAACATGACAGGGATGTCCACTCTCACCACTGTTGTTTAACATAGTGTTGGAAGTTCTAGCATCAGCAATCAGACAACAAAAGGAAATCAAAGGCATCAAAATTGGCAAAGATGAAATCAAGCTTTCACTTTTTGTAGGTGACATGATATTATACACAGAAAACCTGATAGACTCCACCAAAAATCTGCTAGAACTGATACATGAATTTAGCAAAGTTTCAGGATACAAAATTAATGTACAGAAATTAGTTGCATTCTTATACACTAATAATGAAGCAACAGAAAGACAAATAAAGAAACTGATCCTATTCACAATTGCACCAAGAATCATAATATACCTAGGAATAAGCCTAACCAAAGATGTAAAAGATCTGTATGCTGAAAACTGTAGAAAGCTTATATTTCTTTTCTTATCCTTTTACTCTTCTGCTTTAGTATATGTGGGATGTAGGGTCATTTCTTTCATTAATTTTGTACCACTGTCTTTCTATCTACATACCACTCCCTCATTCAGTTAATGAAAAGAAGCATAAGGTTTTACATATGGCAGATGATAATCTATATTTAGCAAAGGAATACTTAAGGTTATAGTCCAGTTCTATAATTCTGTTATGTGATTGGTTAATGAAAAGTCTGAAGCTCTAATTGAGTTACAGTTGATTTTAGAAGTTCTTGGTGATTCCTGACTCTAATAGCATTAGATGTGTCTGAATCTCTGTAAAAATGTAACTAAACAGTACTCATATAGTATTATTACCAATATATACCCTATCCCACATGTCACTTTTTTCAAATATCACCCTATAAGTCAATAGTAATCAAAAAGCAAATCAAGTGTTCACTAGGCAGCTAAGCAAGATATTCACTAATGGCCTAGTTCTTTTCTAACAAAGTTATCAGTCCCACTTTTCTTTCAAGTCTTATGGCTTTTATCTACGGAATACATTTTAGCTGCAACGTTAATGAAAAATACATACAGATTTCAGATTACAAATCAAGACACATAATTCATCACAAAGTACTAACCCATCCTATCTTCTTAATGTACAACTTAACTAAAACAACAACAACAAAAAACCCACTGTAGTGTATATTAACTCCAAAGACCTACTGCATCTCTAGAGAAGGACGGTTGTACACAACTTATTAACAATAGGTTGCTAATTCCCAAATGGTGTGTTACTGATTATAAAACAATTTGACTGTGATCGCTCTGCTGCAGTGCTTAAAGCAATGCACATTAACAGAAGATGAATTCTTTTTTTTTTTCTAGTATGGTTAAATAGTACAAATGTAAACACTGAAAATTCCCCAGACTGATATAAAGCAAATATCACACTGGGTAAAGACTCTCCATATGGAACTTTGATGTGCAAGGAAAAGTTAAGTGCCACAATGCTACGCTCAAGTTTACTTTCTGTAGAATACATCAGAGGGGAGGGTAAGGCACAGTGTCTAGTGAAAAATTCTCTTATCCTATTTGCTCTGGAAGTACACAACCCCACTGGTTTATACCACATTCAGTAGATCTTTTAAGGTGAGAAAGGGGTAAATTGCTTTCAAATAAAAATGATTCTGTAAAATTTTACCACTGTTTTCTGGAGACTAGGTTATTATATCTGGGTGCCAGTTATGCAACTATGAATCCCAGTCCCAGCACCAGAGAGAAAATTCAGAGGAAGCTTTCTTTTTCCCTATATAGATTACTATAGAGTCCTACTCTCCAGGATCTGTTTCCATCATTGGTATTGTCAGAGCCCTGGGCACCTAAAATGTCTCAAGGACCACCCACAAGATCAGAGAAAGCTGAGTAGGGAGGATGCTACACTTCTCACTGCTCTTCAAGTAAGACATCTTTAACTTTGTAAGTTGTATATGCTCGTAGTTTCTCCATTTTCCACAAAGCATTCCTTGTGAAATAAGTCTGAAAGCTGCTGCTCTAAATACAATAGTTGATTGACCCAATATATGCCTTAGTTTCCGTGGAGTCTCTAAATATGTGACCACAGAGAAAACCTCCATTAATTTTTGCCTACATATCTATTGCACCATTTAAGCATCAATATATGTCTGAACCTTCTCTACAAGTTTGCAACACTTTTTTTTGGTGACTTTAGTCTATTTAAGAAATGAGAACTATCTTTGTACATATTAAAAATACTGTGTAAAACTCTTTTAGTATAATATTTTGTGTTTTACTTTTCTATTTTCAGAAAGATTCTGGAACAGCAAATAATCACACAATGGAGAAATAGCTTAAGAGTTTGAAGTCCCTCTGGCCTCAAAAAAAATTTTAATAGGACAGAATAGATACATTTTAAAAGTTTGAAGCACCCAAGGAGAAGCTGTTCGATTGTGAGATGAGAGACTGTCAAGTTTGAAATAGTTGAGTGATTTTTTCCCAGTTCATAAGAAGCAGAAATTAGAAATTGAGTTATATGCTATTGAACAATATTTAAGCTATGCTAAAGGGGAAGTTTCTCTGTGGAAAAGCAGAGTCTTATTTCAATCACATCAGCTACTTGCAGCTAAGAGGGTCTGAATTTTGACCACATGATGTTTTAGTTTTATGAAAATTCCTTCTTGTAATAAGGGATGTGTTCTGGTACTTTCTTTGCTCTCTTTCTGGAGTAGCTTCATTGGATTCCTCCTTTCCTCAGTTCACTATCCCTCTCTTATCTGCATCACCTCCCTTATTGTCCAGAACTATGATCTGAGACCAATGAGAAGTGTTGTCTATTCACAGTGAGTCATGTAAGGAACTGAGCAGAATCCCATGACACAGGCAAGCACCATTTCTGAAAGACAGTTAGGGATGCTGGTAAGATGGTGCTGATGGGCTGCCTTCACTTTTCTGCCGTGAGAAGGATACTATCTTAGCTCCTAGGTCCCAGTGGTGGACAGTCTTGCTAACATGGATCCATGTAGCTTTTGGATGCCACTTCAGTTTACGCTAACATCTGGGGATCTGCCAATTGGAGGGATATAACCAAGTCTTTAACTGACTCCATTTGATAACTATTCTCACTACACTTTTCTGAAGAGGCCCTAACTCACATTAGAAACTTTTGCAGACATTTTCTTTCTCTTTCTTCCAATTTCCATGCTTGGAAGCCCAAGAAATTTTGGAATGCTTTCCAAAGCTCTCTGGGAAATTTGAAGCTGTCCCAGATCTGCTATACAGCATTTGCAATTATACTGTGGTTGCCTCATCTCTGGGCTTCATAACCTATGTGAAGTACAGATTCTCTGTCCTGTCAGACTGAAAGTTGGAGTGTCTATCATTGCTCCCACACGACACAAGGGAAAAAGTCTACCTTGAGGGGCAGGGGGCAGAAAACACAGCCTTGCACACTAACACTATTGCATCCATACTATCTTTTCTCTTTCCAACCACCTCCCAAACTCAGAGGTTCTATAATGAGTTTGGACAGGAGGCATGTGGACACAGAATACATGTGATTTTGATCATTCTTCCTGCTTTCTAAAACATTTTATCACACTCTTACATCTCTCACCTTTGGAATTAGTCAGGATTCTCCAAAGAAACAGAAGAAATGGGTTGTGTGTGAGTGTGTGTGTGTATACAAAGATTTATTTAAGGAATTGGCACACACAATTGTGAAGGTTTGGAGAGTTCACAATCTAATGGTGGAGCCCAGCAGGCTGACAACTCAGGAAAGAGTTATTGTTCAAGACCAAAGGCAGTCTTCCATGGAATCAGGAAGAACTGATGTTGCAGAGGAAGTGTGAAGCAGTCTGCTTGGGAATGGTCAGCCTTTCACTCCATTCAGACCCTCAATTGATTGGATGAGGCTCACTCACAGTATGGAGGACAATCTGTTTTACTTCAAGTCCATTGAGTTCAGTGTAAATCTCATCTAAGAACACCCTCACCAAAAAATCCAGAATAATATTTGACCAGATATCTGGGCACTGTGGGCCAGACAAGTTAACACATATAATAAACCATGATATATTTGGACCTAGAAGGAAAATAATGTTTTTCTTTTTGTTGTTTTTCAATCCTAATAGCCATCCCTAATAGCCAGTGATAGACCTATGTCTTAGAAAGAGAAATTTTGGCTGTAGTTGGAGAGGAAGGGGAAAAGAAAAAAGTCTTGTTGATATTCATTGAACAAATATTCATTGATTACCTACCATATACCAAGCACTATTCTAGGCACTATGTTTCAAGTGATTACTCTGCCATAGCAGTAAATATAAAAATTTTTTTTTCTTCTTAAATGATATTGATCTCAAATCTGGAAGCATGCCAAAGATTTATTATTTATTGCTTGAATCCAAAGTTTTCTATCTCACTTCATAGACTTATGGCACAAATTAATTCAAGCTCTAGATGTTGAGAGACCTTTATACTCCCCACTATCTATTTCACTTCTTCCCAAAACAGGACCTCCAGCTATAGAATGTTATTAGCAAACACATTCTGCCATAAAATATAAGACAGAATTAAAAATCTAGAAACAATGTTGATTTATAGTTACTTACCTAAAGTGGTAAATTCTGGATTGTAATCTGGGTCCTTCCATTTTCTTTGCTGTAGTGAACACGGGTAATGCATCATATTGTGTCCCTAGGAAACACCATGCCCAGCCGTTAGACTCAACTGCTTGCATAGTAAATTGTTCTGAAATACCTAAAAGGTATTTTATAAGTAAACTTTATAAGTAATTTCTTGAAATTTCTCCCAAATCTTTATTTGGGAGAAAATGGACTCCACCTAGGTCAGATTTTGCCAATAAGTCTCTTACTGACAGTGCTCATTTTGGAAAGGTTCTACCTTTTTCTCCTATCAACAAGGAGACATTGTCTTTTCAGGGATATTAGAACAAAGAGATTGTTTTCCCTTCCTGGGAAGCCACTCAGACAGGATTAAGTAGCACAATCCTATGGCCATAACAGAGATAGATGTGTGGATTATAGACGATGAATGAACTGGTTTAATGCTTAGAGAGACCATGCCTATCACCAGTGAAAGAGAGAATGCTTGACTGTTCTTAGAGGAAAACTAAAGAAACCTGAACATTACACATATCAAGAAAGACTTAGGCCACTTTCTACTATACAGGAGTGCTGAGCAATGTTGGAGAATTACTCAAAATATCTCACTGGCAAGGCTAAATCCATGCACACAACTCTAATAACTTGTATGAATGGTTGTTATAGAATAGCAATTTTCAAACATTTCCATTAATGACCTATAAAACCTCCTTACTTAAAATCCTTCTAAATGTAAACCTTCTACTAAACAGATTGTGTCTTTTAGAAATAGGACAATTTTGAAATTCATTTTGACCTATATTCTTGAATAGATGCTTGGGAATTATTTGTTAAACTGATAAAATCTCAAATTTTTCTTGTTGACTGTCTTTTATTGGAATTTCAACTCTCTTTCTCTCTTTTTAAATTCTTCCTATTTAAAATTTTTTTAAATGTTTATTTATTTATTTTTAGAGACCACAAGTGGGGAAGGGGCAGAGAGAATCCCAAACAGACTCCAGTGAGATCATGCCCTCTCCATGAGATCTCCATGAGATCATGACCTGAAACAAAATCAAACGTCAAATGCTTAAACGACTGAGCTACCCAGGCGCCCCTTCCTGTTATTTTAAAGGAGAGATAAAATTATGAAAAGTTTCATAGATTAAGTGACATTTAAACTATACTTTGAAAGATACTAAAACATTGTGTAGCATATAGTAGGAGCTTAATAATTATAAATGAATGAATGAGATTTTGGTAGGCAGAGAGATAGACATGAAAACTTCTGGGCTGAAGAAATAGTATAAGGAAAAGCCCAGATTAGGAAATGACAAGGTAAAACTGAGACACAGGAACTAGTTGAGATTGTATTTATGATATATTAAAAGAGTAAAATATATAAATCTGTAAGTGGATGTTTGTTGGGCCAGTATAAAAAGGATTTTTTATGTAATTTGATAGGCAGTCATCATAAGAATATAAAAGTGGAAAAACTGAAAAATGGAAAATATTTCTAAATCTTTAAATTATTTCCAAATTTGCTCATGTTTAATTTTGTAAATTGCAATATATATCTGAAAATACTATGGAGTAAAATCTCTCTGAACTCAAGTGTCATAACTTATCCATGCTGCCCAGCCAATAGTTTTTACTGTGCTCTTGAAATGTTTGTTCACTTGTTAAAATCCATGTCACAAATCTTCAGTGCAGCAGCTAATATTTTACAATCGATCAAATAGTCTCAGATATATATTCCAAATATGTGACTTAATGAAAACAACATAAAGATTTATGCTCCATTTAATGTACTTAGCTAAACTCATGGGATTTCAAAAGAAGATAAAAAACAAAAGGCAACATGGGTTAATGCTCAGTTATCTTTTGGTTAACTTATATAGCTTAGCAATCGAAGAACATGAAAGAGGAACCTTTGATAAAACTCAGTGGCTTTTTAAAATCCATAAAAGGCAGCTGCTTTTCTAGGAAAACCATATTAACATTGGAATGTACAACATTTAAACAAAAGCTCTTGCGAAGCTTCATTTGTAATTGACAGCCAAGATACAATTTTTTAAAGACACTCAACGACGCTGGCAAAATGAATCTAAAGTAGGAAGACCTTTTTTTTTTTTTTTACTTATAGTTTATTACTTTACTTATTTTTCTTTACATATTACTTACTATATAAATGAAATTTCAGGGCCTTTCCTCCACATTTCTCTAGGGACTTTAGTAGTTGAGAAACAGTAGGCATGCATTTCTGGGACTCATTGATGATAGGTGCAAACTTAATAGGACAGAATATTTGATGAATGTCTGGGAGTGTCCATGTTGTCTTGGGGCTCCTTCTGAAGATAATGTAAGTCAAATATCAGAGCTTTGATAATTCTCTCAAATATGCCATCATATTGCTCAATCCAAAATCTTCCTTTAACAGTATGATCTTGAAATATGACAATGCCAGCAACTCTGGAGCTCCTTGAAACTCTCTGCAAAGCTAATATGAAACGGAGAACTGGACCACAGGAGGGTGAAGTGGCAAAATCAGAGCTCTGATCGGGTGTGGCAGCTGAAGACTCAGGAGAAAACACAACGGGTGGTTTGATATTGAAAGGGCACTGCCACAGTTTCATTGCATGCAAAGGGCCAGGGCAGGATAATGATGGCTGATGATAGGACTTGGTTATCGACCATCATAGCACTGGGGACACTTATTCACTAGGTACAGGCTCATCCATACCCCAGATTACAAGACCAATCCTATTTTTATCCAGGGGAATCAGAAGAAGTAGGGGACCATAACTGAACACTAAATTAGAATTGCTAATTAGTCTTTGTGCAGCAGTCATCTGATGTGACCTGATACATTGCCTAACCACCTTTGTCTACTGTACTCCCTAGGACTCTTAAAGCTGACTTTCTCTAGAAGTTCTCTAGAAGGTCCTTCCCATGAAATTAGATCTCAATATAAGGTCTCTGTTAAAGATGCCTGATGTGGAAAGGGTAACCGTTCTAACAAACCTCTAACAATGACTGCTTAGGAACTTCCTCTAATGCTGAATTCCACCTGTCTCACTTGCAGCCCTTTACTAGGCACCTAGGCACTGCTTGTATCAGCTTTAACTATTGCTGGTTGCCAAGAGACCCTGGATTTTCTGATTATCTTCCCAAGTTCCTCACCTGGCCTTGCTGGCTTTGTCCTTTCCATAGGCTCTAATGTTCATTGTCTGGGCCATTCTAAGGCATATTAACCTGAACTCTGTCCAGATGAGTGATATGCCCTCTGGCAAATATACAAATGATTAAGGCAGGAACTGGTGAGATTATCACATATAAATACCAGAGAGAAATGTGTTATAGGGACTCCTGTGTAGATGAGACTAATCAGTGTTTGATGAGTATGAATTTCCTAATCACACAATCAACAAAGTACCAGCTATAAAAAACATTTTAACATTATTTTTTGAGAGCTTGAACCCTCCTTCTGATACAGAAAACATAATCCAGTCACTTCCAAATAGGCTCATCAAATTCAGTGTCTTTTCAGTCATTTTGGATTTAAAATTGTCCACATTCAGTGTCCCCCAAGCTCTCCATTTTCCTTGGAATTGATGCAATGTTTTGGTGACTTATGACAAAGACCATGAGAGTATTCTTGGTCTACTTCTCAAGCCTTGATCTACCTTAGCCCTATGCAGACCTCATTCTCAGGTCAGATTCTTAGGTCCGACCTCTTCCACACAAGCACATTCTGAAGCAATCCACATCTTGTCTTCCTCTGCTCTGAGTGTCCCTTGCTTGGCACTGAGATCTTCTGCACATCCACTGCTGTACTCACATTTGCTCAAGCATGATTTCTCTCTCTCTCTCTCAGCTAATTTCTGAACCCTGTCTCATAAGCACAGGGAATGCCAATGCTCTCTCCCACATCCTCCTGAGGCCACTCTGTCGTTCCTATGTCACATCCCAAAACATGTCTGTGGAACAACCCCCCAGAGCTGTAGATGGGAGCAGTGAGACCTCTCTTCTCTCTCCTCACTGAATTTTGCAAATCCATCTGGGATCACAGAAATAGGAAAAATATAAATTCTTGCTCTTTTTACTCTCCTTTCTCCTTTTATTCCCTAGCTAATGGAGTCTTTAACTGATCTGGAGTATTTGGGAGAGGGGGTGAAGGACAAAAAAAAATTTTTGTGGACAATTTTGACCACATGTTTTCAAATTTTTCTGGTCTCACATTTGAATGAATAAAGAATTCAGCATCTTTATTCTCTGGTTCTTCTACTGAAAATCTCCAGTGCAATTAGTGTCTTCTGATCCAGCCACCTGAACTATGGATGCTTATAATCAAAAGAGATTTTTAAAATTCACATATTTTATCACAAATTCTTTGGGAACTAAAAAGCAGCACTTTCTACATAGTCCTAGGTTCACAATTATCCTGTTGAAGTGATTGTGGTATTCTACCTGGGAAAAATGAGATATTTAATCTGGGTCTTTAAGGAGACAATGACATTAGTAGATGTTTAAAGACAATTTTTAAAAATAACTTAGGACCACTGAAGCACGTTCCTCAAGTCTTATTCTTTGATGTGCAGCATTGTGAACAAGTGTTACTCTTATCCCTGACCATTTTTATTCTCTGAGATACAAGATTGTATAAAATCATTCATTCTAACATCTCCCTCAGCTTCTCTGATCTTTTCCTCATGAGTCTGCTTCATTGCTTCTTTTCCTACTCCTTTTTCTAACTGTGTATCTCTCCTAAGATGCATTCTTTGGACATTTGCTTTTCTTCCCCAAGCGATTTTCTAGAATTTTCAGGTTTTACCAGCCCATATGAATTACTGTTATTTCTGGTACTGTTTCCTTCCCAAGTCTCCAGCTTCCTCATAAATTGCCATCCAACATATTTACTTAGGTGATTGGGTATTTACTGAGTACCTACCATCTGCCACCTCTGTACTAGGGTCTTGAGGTTTAAAGACGAAAACCATCCCAAACTCTCTTTTCCTTGACATTCTTATTCCAATGTATAACCTCATCATTCTCTAAGTCTAAGAACCATGGTGGTCATTACAGACACTTTCCTCTCCTTTTTACTCCATACATTGTGATGTTATCGATATTTCAGTATCTGATCTTGCCCTTAAAATTCCCATGACTACCACCCTAGGACAAGCCAATAATTAAATAATTATCTAACTGGTCTCCCAATTAGGCTCTCGTATCTGATTGCATAAGTATGTCCCGCATGACATTGTGAGATTATTCTTCCTGAGTTACCATGATAGACTTGTAGCTTGTACTTTAATTTCCAACTTACTGCACAGCAAATAACTGTCATATTCATATCTGCCCCTCATATTTTGAATAGATTTCTTATATTTAAAGAAGTTCCACATGATAAGTTCTTCTTCCCTAACATAAGAGTCAGACCTAAAAGTTCCAGCCTTCCTTGAAGCTACAAAGCAGACATGTGACCTGGGCTTCACCAACCTGGTACATTCACCTAACGGTTTGATTTGGAAATGAACACACTCTCTGTGAAGTTTTTATTTTTTGCCGGTGCTAGTAGGGATTGAGGCATGCCAATTTTGGTGGTGGCAGCAGTACTGATGTCGGCTTTCCAGTGATTGCAAAGTGAAGTTCTTGTGCAGAAGTGACATGAAGGGTAGGCAAATGCAATGGTTTTTAGATTCAGTAATGCCATGGAAAGGGGCAGGAATTTCCTCATCAGGACAGCCAGCTCTGTGACATTGTTCTATTCTCAGAAGTTTAGCTTCAAGTCTAAGCCTAGTCTTCACAATAACCCTGATGGCAAAATAAAACAAAACAAAACACTTTCTGGGCATAATCTGCCAGAATCAGCCTCTGTTGTTGGAAATGTTGATGACTCTATTGTTTGCATAGTAAGACTCCCAAGGCTTTCCTTTACCCAACCCATTTTCTAGCTTTCATCTTTTCTCCTTCCCTCTCTCCTTTCTATTCTTTCCTTCCTTCCTTCCTTCCTTCCTTCCTTCCTTCCTTCCTTCCTTCCTTCCTTCCCTCCCTTCCCTTCCCTTCCCTTCCCTTCCCTTCCCTTCCCTTCCTTTCCCTTCCTTTCCCTTCCCTTCCTTTCCCAACTATTTGTTCAGTACCTATCATATGCTAACCTCTATTCTTGGTACTGAGAACTAAGTTTAGCAAAGAAGAATGTATCCTTGCCTTCATGGAAATTATATTCTTACTCTTCTATCAGCTTTCAGTTAAAACCAAACTTATTTACCCTTCACATCCCGTATACACCATATTAAAGCTCTACCCTTGGATTAGATGATACTCAACCTAGAATAATGTCCCTATCCCTCTTACCTATGTTTATTTTACTTTCTTGCATCCCATTAAGTCTCTTTTTCTATAAATACCTTCCCCAAGAGTTTATTTGAATTATTTCCCTGCTGTCTAACCTTTTAGTTAACTTGAATCTAACTCAGTATTTGGATTATATATTATTGCTTATTGGTTAGTGTATAGAGCCATCCGCCTACTAAATTCTAGGTTACCTGAAGGCAGACTACCTACTATACCTTTTTTGAGTCCAAGCATTTGACCCAAGGTCCTGTACATACTATGTGTATTACACAGAATCACCAGGAACTCTCTACTTGCTATTGCTGTCATCCATTCTGACATGATGCTAGCAAATGAAGCCTATTAAAACCCTAAAGTTCTCAATTCACTATCAGATAAATTTCAGGTTCCTCAGCTGGACACTCAAAGTTCTCCATAATCCAGTCCCAAGTTCACTTTCTCCTGAGAATGCTCACCAATCTGATTGTCTTAAGAATATTTGAAATTTTTCTTTCCAACCATAGCCAATCATTTTAAGACTTTTTTTAAAAAAAGCAAATAACTCTCAATATAGACATTTGGTCAATTTCATTGCTTTGTGTCTGTGACCATCTAGATATGCTTGGTTTCATGGTTTTTCTGTATATCATTTTATATCATAAAGGTCCTTAAAATAGAAACACTACTCATTTTTCTGATTTATGTATTATGAATGAGTGGAAAGGAATGGAACTTTATGAGAAGAGAAAATGAAATTGCAACTTTGATTATTTGGGTAGCTATTTTTGTATAAGAATGACTTTGAATTAAGGTTAGAGTATCTCATTGACTATTTGCCAGTATTTAGTTTATGTAGACCCACATAACACATTACCATAAATTTAGTGGCTTAACATAATACACGTTTATTATTTCACAGTTTCTGTGGGTTGGGAGTCTGGCAGGGTTTAGCTGATTACTTTGCCCAGGATCTCACTGGAATAAAGGTGTTGACCAGGCATTCTTATCTAAAGAGTTGACTGAAGAAGCTCAATTCAAGTTGTTTGCAAAATTCATTTCCTTGTGGCTGTGTGACTGTGGGCCTCGTCATCTTCCTGGCTGTCTGCTAGAGGCTGCTTTGAGGTCCTGTGAGTTGCCTGCAGTTCCTGGCCACATAGTCCTCTCAAAGAGTATCTTACAACATGGCTGCTTACTTCTTTAATGCTATGTGGGCAATCTCACTCCAGTCCAGTAAAATAGAGCTTTCTATAATGTAACTCAATCAAGGTAGTAATATTTCATCTCTTTTGTCACAAGTTCCACCTGTCCTCAAAAAAAGGGATTATATGTGGGCATAAGTAGACCTTTGCCCAAATTTTTTTAAACTGTGAAAATACTTTGAAAATTACAATGCCGTAGTAAGCAAAGCAACTTTCATATTGTGATTTCAAAGATAAAATACTGCATTGTTTAGAAAGAAATATATACTATTAATTCAACTGGTTTACTGTGGCTCAGAATAATGAATGCCCTCTCATATTAAATTGATCTAATTCCTTCTCTAGGCTGACAATATTTTTACTGCCAATTTTCAATTAAATTGTTTCTCTCAGGCCTTCTTGACCTCTGAGTGCTCAGTTCTGAGGAGTCGTCTGGAAGCCCTCATCTAAGTAATGGTGTCTACCAAAATCAGAATAAGTTCTTTGCAGTATGCCAGTAAACACAGGCAAAATATACTAGACTTCTCAATATACTGACCCAGCCAGAATTACTAGTTCAAAAATATAAAGTTTGTCACCCTATTCTTGGATAATTTCCCTACAAAGAGGAAAATTAACCTTAAGAAGGCTATGTTTCATAGCATCAAACACTGGAATCAAATAGAGCTCAATAAATCCTGTTGGCATAGCTAGAAGAGTAGCTGAGACTAAAACACCATTATTGCCAGTGATGTTACCTAAATTCTTCCATTCAATGAAATCCTGGGCAAAGAGGCAAATGAAGGGTAAATTTAAATCCCCAATGTGCATCCCCCTGGACCATGCCCTTTACTATGGGGAAGAAAAGATATTGGGATAAGTTTTCTTTTGTACATATTTCCTATGTAATTAAATATCTTCCTTTAAAAACTATTTATAGTGTCTGGCTCAAAGCATCCTGATTTATAGAAAGTACTGTATTCTAGGTGCACCTGGATGGCTCAGTCAGTTGAGCATCTGATTCTTGATTTTGGCTCAGGTCATGATCCCAAGGTCATGGACGGAGCCCCAAGTCAGGCTCTGTGCTGAACATGGAGCCTGCTTGGGATTTCAGTCTCTCTCTCTCTCTTTCTCTCTCAAATAAAAAAAAAGTACTATATTATAATTATACAATCTTAGGTTGACTACTAGGATATAACTATTATATAACTACAAGTTATATCTTTACCTATCCAGTTACCCAGAGAATTAATTACAGATGGCATATATTGTCTTGACCATATAGTTTGCTCTGTAACATGTAGAACAAATTAATATTATAACTAGTACTTCTCTATCATGTTTTAAGAGTACTGACCATTTTTATTATAACAGGGATCTACATAGATGTTGAACAATTTGCTTCTTCCTGAAAGGAAATAAAACATTTCCATGAAAATTTAGATCAAAGACCTCAGTTGAGTAATATGTCTTTGCACCTTAATTTTCCTCTACAGACAATGAAAATTAAATGCACCAAGTTTAATGCTGTAGTTATAAAAATCTCATCCAATATTTCTGGGTAATTATACAGTTCAAGCCATCTCTGACATTTTCTTCTGTTTTTCTTTGGGGTGACACTTTTTTATCATTTATTAATTTACTGATGATGATGGTGACGGTGATGATGATGATGGTGATACCTAATCCTTATTGAGCACCTACAATTTGCCAAGCACTTAAGCCAAGTACTTAACATCCATTATCTCATTAGGCTTCACAATATCCTATAATGATCCCCATTTAAAGATGAAAAAAACTAAGATTTAGAAGTGAAGAGCACACCCAAACATCAAACAAGTGGTAGATTCAAGAATCAGACCTAGTTCACTCTATCATCAAATTAATTTGGCCTCTATACCCTATTGCACCCCATGTCTTTTTAGTAGTTGAATTTTATGAATCAACAATACATTGCTCATATAAAAATACATAAATCTCCAGTATGTATAAACAGGAAACATTTTGACACTCTGTGCATAGTTACTACAATATCCTTTATTACTACATTTGATAAAATTGCCACAAATATGGCACTATATTTGACAATGTGCCAGATTAAAGTAATTTTAGCTTCAAAATATCTGTTAGATATGATCTTGTTTTTATAGCTTAGCAGAATGTGCATATATCCCATTTGATATGATACCTTGCTTAAAGGTGTAGAAGTCTCCTAGAACACTTAGTGGCTAGATATAATTATATGCATGTTACCAGTAGAGAAAATATGTACAAAGAGACACATATTTTGCAATATAAACTAAAAATGATTGTCACAATATCAAAATATTTTAAATATATTTTTGATTATATCTTCATAAGCACGTAAATGGAAAGAGTAACAAGATGATATTGAAAGCCGTAGTTCTAGGGATGCCATAACAAAATATCACAAACTAAGTGGCTTAAGCCAGAGAAGTTTATTTTCTCAAAATTCTGGAAGGTAGAAGTCCAAGATCAAAGTGTTGGAAGGTTTGGTTTCTTTAAGATCTTTCTCCTTACACTGCAGATGCCCACTTTTCCCTGCGTCATCATAATCTTCCTTCTGTGTGTGTCTGTGTCCTAATCTCTTCTTAAACAACACCAGTTATGTTCGATTAGGGACCACCCACACAACCTCATTTTAACTTACCTACCTCTTTAAAGTCCCTTCTCTAAATAAAGTCACATTTGGAGATAGTAGGGGGTTAGAACTTCAACATGTATATTTTTGGGAGGGACACAATTCAGCCTATAACAGAGGAATATCCTGATATCTTCCTAGAAAATAATAAAAGCACTCCACTTGGGTTAGTGCCAAATAACCCTTCCTTTTTGGGGGGAGGAAGGGGGTGATTTCCTAAACACAATTGTCAGTAAGTTATTTCAGAAAACAAAGAAGTGAAAAATCTTACAAAGAAGTCATAATTTCTGCCCCTCAAAAGAAAACAAACCGGGAAGTGCCTAAAATTTACAAAATGCAAAAATTTCCTCCTATATTTCAGTTACATACTCTACAATCCATCTCATGCTATATAGTAAACAATTTTGACAAACTGCAAGATCAGTTTTGGTAAAGGAAATAGTATTTTTTTTCCTACCAACTTTTATTACAAAAGTAGAGATGTGTCACATGGGCACCAGGAACTCCATTACCTTTATCTGAAAGAGCTCAGGACCAATCATCACATATCTGTTGCTTTTGGATCGGTTCCATCTACCAACCCTTCAAATAAGCAAGTGAGAAGTAGCAGTGACCCGTGTGGCCCCTACATTGCATAGGGATTACAGATTTGTTTAGTTTTGCAATTAACACATTGTACAGTAGCCCTTCCTGAAATTTGTGATTGGGGCTACACAGACCTAATTATTTGCTAATTCATCCTCACTTCTCACTTTGACTGGAATTTGGCAAAAGACTGTAGTAGCAATTTAAGCTTAACATTGGGGTTTTTGATAGCATTAGGTAGTGGTAAAGAAGAAAGTAAGATGCGTATTTTAAAAGGTCATAAAGCAGAAGTTATTGTTAATAATTTTTATTAAATCATGGACCACTCTGAAGAATTTATGAAAGCTACAGAAACTCATTTGCCCACAATCACACAAAATTTTACACCATATTTTAGAGTTTGAAGATTGGTTTTTTTTATAAACCAGTAGACCTCAGTTTAAATTTTTTTTTCATCAAGAAAAAAAAAGGGGGCACCTGGATGGCTCAGTTTGTTAAGCGTCTGACTTTGGCTCAGATCATGATCTCACACTCCGTGAGTCCCATGTTGGGCTCTGTGCTGACAGCTCAGAGCCTGGAGCCTGCTTCAGATTCTGTGTCTCCCTCTCTCTGTCCCTCCACAGCTCTCACTCTGTGTGTGTGTGTGTGTGTGTGTGTGTGTGTGTGTGTGTGTGTATCTCTCAAACATAAACATTAAAAAAAAATTTTTAAAGGAAAAAAAAGTCTTGGAGACACTAGTCTCAGCTCAGGGACATAGAGTTAAAAAGAATCCAGCTTCCGATTAGATTAACACTAACCTCCACACTAATGACCTACAAGATGGTAAAAAGTATTTATCTCGAAGCAGAACTATTTATCTTCAGTCTCACTACTACATAAAATGTCTGGCTTTCAACAAAAAATGACAATACCAGAGGTTAAAATCAATTCCCAAGGAACAAAGCAATCATCCAAACAAGACTCAAATATGACACAGATGTTACAACTATCTGAAAGGGTACTTCCAAATAACTCGAATTAATATGTTAAAGGATCTAATGGCAAAGGTGAACAACATGCAACATCAGACGGGTAATTTTAGTAGAGCAATTAAAAGTATAAAAATTAAACATAAATTTTAGGCATGTATAATACAGCAACAGAGTTGAGGAATGCCTTCAATGAGCTGGTATGCATGTAGACTCAACAAAGCCAACTAAGAGATAATTAAAGTTTGTTAGATCTATAGAAATTACTCAAACTGAAGCAGAAAGAAAAAAAAAAACAGTGGGGGAAAAACATGAGGAAATATCCAAGAGTTATTTTCTATTTGGTCTAAGTGTTCTTAGTTTCAGTTTAAAATATTTTTAATTGTCTTAAAGATCTAATCCATGCATTTTTTAGAAGTATATGTTTTATTTTTCAAATATTGGGTATTTTCAAGTAACTTTCTGTTTTTGGTTTCTGGTTTAATTCCAATAGGTCCAAGGACATACTTTATATGGTTTCTATTCTCTTAAGTTTTATAAGGTTTGCTTACAGCCCAGAATATGGTCTATCTTGCTGACTTCCATATGTATTTCAGAAAAATGTATATTATGGTGCTGTTGGATGGAGTGTTCTATAAATGAGTGTCAGGTCAAACTTAAGGTCCTGTTGAAATCATCTACATCCTTCCTTATTCTCTGCCTACTTCTTTTTTTCAATTATTGAGAAGGATGCTATTGTCTCCAAGCCACAGAGTGGGCCAAAATATTTGAAAAACACATATCTGACAAATCAAGACCTTTGTCTAGAATATACAAAGAATTTTCAAAATTCAACAAAACAAAACCCCAATTTTTTTAATGAGTAAAACACATGAACACACACTTCACCAAAGAGATACAAACAACAAATGAGCCTATTAAAACATATTTAATCTCATTAGTGATTAGATTAATGCAAAATAAAATCACAATGAGTTATCACTACTCATCTATTAGAATAGTGTAGATAATATTACAATGTACAGTACTACACAGCCAACAATCTTAGTATTTACCCAAGCAGATTCAGTACACATATTCACACACAAAAACCTGAATGTGAATACTTACAGCAGCCCTATTCATAATGTCCAGAAACTGGAAACAACCTAAATGTTATTTAACAGGAGAATGGATAAGCAAACTGTAGTATATCCATATAATGGAATACTACTCAAAAATAAATATTGAGCCATGTAATAACAGAGATGAAACTGAAACATATTTTTCAAACTGAAAAAAAAAAAACCAAAACCAAAAGTCTATATATTATTTAATTCCACTCATATAACATGCTTGAAAAGATAATCTAAAAGTACAGGAATCGGATCAGGGGTTGAGAATGGAGAAAGTATTTCTACAAAGGAGCAGCATAAAAGAATTTTGGGTGCCATAGAACCATCCCACATGGTGGTAAATACGCAACTTTATATATTTGTCAAAGCCATAGAAATAAACATCTTAAAGAATTTACAATAGGCAAAATTTTTACAATATCAACCACATCGTCAAGGGACCCAAAGATGGAATACAGACCATGACAATCGTACTATGTAAAATGTTAACATTAGAGGAAGCTGAATGAAGACTATTTGGTAATTCTGTGTCCTATCTTGCAGCTTTAAAATTATATAAAAATTAAAAGTTTAAAAAAATACCCAGTTGCATCACTATTGCTTAATATAACACCACCTTAACACCCCAAAAAAGAAAGATATAATCGAATAGCAAAGCAAAGTTCCTAAAATTTACTAAATGCAATGTTTAAAACACAAAAAGGTTTGGGCAGTCAATTAGAGCTCCAGAAGTATCATTTTCTATTTCCTTTCCTGACACATTTTAAATAGACAATTAAGAGGGATCTGTCTAGGAGGTGCTCAGGAAAGATTTCTGAATGAATAAATGAGTCAACAAATACAGTAAAACCTTGGATTGTGAATAATTTGTTCTTCTAGTGTTCCACAAGACTAACAAAAATTTCTAATAAATTTTAACTTGATAAACAAGCAATGTCTTGCAATACTAGTATGTGACATCGAACGTCACATGATCACAACTGAGCCAATGGTTCTTGAAATTCGCTTTAATATATGAGTGCTTTGGATTACAAGTATGTTTCTGGAACGAATTATGCTCACAAACCAAGATTTTACTGTACTCAAATTCAACTCTTCATCTTCCCTTAATCCCATGGACTTCTAATTTCACAATTTCGGTTAATAACTTTATTTTCTCAGCACTCCAAGCTCAAAACCTTGGCACCTTTTCAACCTAGGTTTTTATCCCAACACTTCTCCCCACCCTCCATATATCAAGCAAGTCATTAACTATGCCATTTCTATCCCTGCTTTTCATTTGCTACTCTTTATCACAATAGTTAAGGCTCTCATAAATCTCCATGCTTGTGGTTTCAATATGACTTCAGATCTCCCCCTTTTGTAAAATGGCTGTCAGATAAATCTTCCTTCCTTACTCTGATAATGGCATAATAATGATCCCAAACTTTCAGTGATTCACCATTTCTTACTAAATAAACTACCACTGCTTTAGGGCATTTAGTGGCTTCCAGTATTTACCAACACAGGCAAACTGAACTGTTCATTATTTCCCAGGACAAACTATCAATTTTCACGGTTTTCATGCCATTGTTATTACTATTCCTCCCACTGGAAAGTGCTGTTCCTGTCTATTCATAAAGATCCAACCATCTTAGTTCCTATTTGTATTCTTCATAAGGTTTTACCTGATTCCCTGTAAAGTAGATGCAACCCCCATCCCCTCCAAAACCCAATACAATTTTGAATTAACATCTCTCATGGATTTCATTAAATTTTTGCCTTATATGATGATTATTTAGCCATCTTATTTATTGCCTCCATTTATATTGCAAGTAAAATGAAAACAGGAGCTATGATTTATCTTTATTTTTAATATTTCTTACTGGACCAAGAAAAGTGTCTGACATGCGGCCATTAAACAATAAATAGTAACAATTAATTAATGGAATGTCCATAGATGAAAAAGTCAGTGTTGACTAAGTTGTAATGGAAGGGAAAGTAAAGTTGGACTAGAGTTTTATTATTAAAAAATAAGTTATTGGGGTACCTGGGTGTCTCAGTCGGTTAAGCATCTGACTTCAGCTCAGGTCATGATCTCATGGTTCATAGGTTTGAGCCCTGTATCTCGTTCTTTTCTGTCAGCATGGAGCCTGCTTCAGATTCTCTGTCCCCCTTTCTCTGCCCCTCCCTCACTCTTTCTCTCTCAAAAACAAACATATTTTAAAAATAAATTATTCCTTTTCTTCTCTAAAGAGAACTTCTGGATAAAATTGACTTCATAGCAAAGAACACCAATGCTTATTCATGATGTCTGCTGGCCACTGGACCCACTATTTTAGTCATAGGCACATTGGTGGCTATCTAGATTTTTGAAGAATCTTCTAGGACAGCAAAAGGAGACAGCTAGTCTCCTTCAGTCCTTCCAGCTGACTTTGAGCTCTGGCAATGGCTATCTTGATTTTAAGAATATAAGATATTCCATCAGTTTCCATGTACTGAAAAAAAAGTATTATTAAGACACTTCCTTTATCTCTTTTACATAAAAGAAACTAGACTGTACAGGAAGAACACTAGAGAATTTACCTCAGATAATAGCAGTGTCAGTAAAAAGCACCTGCTGACCCATACAAAATTAAGACATCACATGACACATACATTAAAGATACACATCAAATTAAATTTTAATACTCCAAATGACACTCTTCTTTATTAAGCATGACTGAAAGCAAGAGGCTATGAGTGACAGGTATTTTCCTACTCAGTCATTAGGTAAAGGATATTTTATGACTGCAACATTTTTTTAAAGATACATCAAGAGTTCCAAACAAAGCATGTTTTTTTTTTTCTTTTAAAAGACCAAGTCTTTCTTAATGCTATTTTCCTGCTTTGAATATTTTGCATATTTACACAAAATTATTGGAAAAATTTTCACTTAGCTGGACAGATACTGCCTAAAATCATTCATGAACACAATACAGATAAAGTACCCTCGGTTACTTCTCCTCCTTCATTAGTGGGACACATCAATGGCGTGAGACACACTAGCCTTATTTGTGTGGTGGCTGGTGTTAGAGAAGAACTTAATGCTGAAATAGCAATAATCTACCTCTATGTTACTCAATTTGGCCTTTAAAATGCTGGGTTTAACATTTCCATACTCACCTCCTACTACTTGCATTTCCCTTTAGATAAATGGCAATGGTGGAATTTTTAAGAATTCAACTATATATGGCATTATATTGGATATAGATTCTACGGAGGGCTGAACTGTTCAAAAGTCCTTGTCTAGTAACATTTAGGTAAACTTTTTATATAGTCCTGGGCACATGGGCAAAAACTTACTTCCTTGGCTGGATTATAATATTTTCTGTATGCATCTAGCTCCTTAAATCGTCATCATTATTGGAGCTTTCCCCAAACTCGCCTGTATACTTATATCATCCTCAAGGGTTGCAATAGTTGTCACTAATAAATCCAGAATACACCTGTCCACACAAATTTTGAATTAATTCATGTTAAATGTGTAATAATCTTTAAAGCTCCTATTCGAAATACTGCTGAGCCCTCACTTTAAGAAAAACTGCTATGAAAAAAAGGAAGAGAGTTTTTAAAGGAAGTCTCTAGTGAATCCTTTTGCAAAGTAAGTAATCACATTCTAACTTATCTGTTTTGCAACTTGAGAAACAAGATTCTCGTGCCTGTATCTCCAGTAGAGGAGATGAGAATGAGGCCAAAGAGCATCTCTTGGTTGGCCCAGGAGGAAAGGGTAAGATGAGAGGAGACGGCAGCCGCCCGGGTTCTCTCCCTAGAAAGTTAAATGCCAGCAAGGTTAGGCCTTGCCAATATAAATACAATCACAATGATGGTATAAAAAGACATGTATTTTCACCTCTATTGACTTTTCACGTTCATGGGATAATTATTGTAACATTTTCTTAAAGGGCAAAAAGCTTTTGATGATGAATACATCTCATTACATGGAATTTTACGTGTAATCCTTACATGAATCTCATTGTAATTCAATGGATGAATTACGTGTTAATGCTAGCATAACAAGCCTTTAACCTATTTGACTTAATTACAGGCATATCATCAGATTTACTGGGAAAAGGTTTCTTCCCATGCTCTAAAAAGTCTTTTCACTTTTTTAACCCTTTGATTAAACCTTGGAAGGCAGTATCAGCTTCCATTACTCACAATATGTCTCTTATGCCCACATCCTGTAGACTTCACCTACAGAAACAGAGAGGATAAAACAGAGAGAACATTATTTTGTTTAACTTTGTGAATGTCTATCTCGATGTTGAGGGCTCCCAGTACACCTGGCCCCTTATGAGCAGAGTCTTTTTTTCAAATCAAGAGATGAGGTGAAATAGAATGAACTTGGGCTGGGACTTGGAAATCTAACTCTGACACTCACTACCAGGGTAGCTCTAGAAGACAATTAATCAGCACGAATCCCAGCTTTCTTCCCTGTTAAACAGATATATTACACTCATTTGCCTACTCACAGGGTTTTGGGTGAAAACCTAACAATGTAATGTAATTGGTGTTTGGAATAGTGTTGCATAAAAAATAAAACACAATACAACTAAAGTATTGATAAGAAGGAAGAGGAGGAAGGGGAGGAGGCGGAGAGCAAAAAGAAGAGGAAGGAGAAAAAGAAGAAAAAGAACAAGAAACAAGAAAAGAGTATTCGACTGTATTACAACAAACCAGCACTTTAAAGAGGATTAATAAATATGCAGTGCATGAACATACAAAAATAAGGAATGAACAGGATAACCAAGGAGCACATGACAGAAAAACCTATGTTAAAAAAGGGATCCCAGAGCTAGCAACTAATCTGAGATTTGAAAGATAAGTAGGAAAGGACTGAAATGAGAATTGTGTAGGGGTTGAACTAGGTAAAAGAAGTAAAACAGACCAGGGACTGGACTCGAGTCCCCTCAATCCTGACCATGAAACCCAGTGTTCCTTCATAGCTGCAACCCTGTGCCCCCTGAGTAGCATATCTTGCAGGAATGCAGAAGCAAGATGCTTACCATAGGGGACTCAAATATGAAGACTGGAGAAGACTGAACCAAACTGAACCAGCACTAAGGTGAATCCTAGTAGTGCTGACTTTTCACCAACTTTATCCCTCATTATAATACTAAAAATCATGCCTGGGTGGAGATTTAACATGCTATTGACACATATGATGTATGATGTAGCGTGTTCTGTCCATTGTCCCTGCATGCCCAACATTCTGTGTCACTTCTTTCCCACCTTACCTCTTTCAAAGGTTTCCGCGGACTGAAGGACCCTTTCCTTTGTGCTGTTTCCCACATGCTCCAACATAAGCCCCAATAAAATCTTGCCTGGAATTTTCACTGAGCCCAGTCAGTTTCTTTGCTCAGAGGGTCCAAGGACCCAAGTCAGTAACAGAGGTAAGAAGTTGCAGCCTTTGTAATAGAGATTATAATTTGTTCCCACTACAAAGTCAGAACCCAGAAAAATTTTGTTGAATGAATGAACAAAAGAGAACATATTTGAGCATAAAGTGGAGATGAGGGTGAGAGGGAGGTGGAGGGTTCAGTTTTAGAATGGTGACTCTAGTTACTATACGAAGAACACGGTAGAGACATGTGGGAGCAAAAAAACCAGATAGGAGACTATTGCAGCAAATCCATGGTTTCAGAGAGACAGAGAAAAACTTGACTGTAGATTGGAAGTGAGGCATGAGGATAGTCTGAGGAAAGGCTTAAGGAAACACAGACATCCCTATTTTAACAAGGATGAGGGCACTAAGTAGAGATTCTAAACCTCCCTCCCAGTTACAGAAACATATGAGAAGTGTTAAATAACAAAAACTCAACAGAGTAAATGTAAAGATCCAGTTGGCTTTATTCAATGATTCATGAACTAGGCAGCATCCCATCTAACAAAGAGAAGGGCACTCCAAGGAACTGGATAAAATAGAAGGCTTTTATAGGCAGAAACAGGGCTGGACATGGAAGATACTAGCAAAAGAAAAAAAAAAGGATTATTTCAGACAAGTTCACCTTCCTTTGGGGGAAAGGTGGGGGTCTTAGCATGCAGACTATCTCACTAGTGCTGATCAGGAAATTCTAGACAGAATGATTTAAAATAATCCTGGAAGAGACTGAACTGCAATCAGGTTAGGTATTAAATTCTGGTGGGGCTTAACATAAGTAGCTCTATGTTGGGCCTGTTGTCCTTTTTAACAATTGCTCCCTTTTGATCAAACTCTTAGCCTGAGAGTTGTGATAAAAATTAAGGCATTAATGCATTAGCACCATTCTCAACTACTGCTTTACAGTTCTCACAGCTTTTGTTGATCCTGGGTTTTTTGGTTGAATTTCTGTGGTATTCACAGATCATAAATTCAGTCATAGAATTTCTTGGTTGGTCATTCTCTTCATTCCATGTTTCATGTTCCAGTCTTAAATAGATCATCTGATTGGTGGTCAGTGGCTGCAAATATGCACTTAAAGCTTTTGAAAGAATACAATGCACCAGGAAGATTATTATGATAACTATAGGTAGGATAATTCCCAATGGTTGGGAGCATTGTTTCTAAGACCTAAAACAATCAAAGAAAGACGTCATTGAAGAAGTTGCCATTTAAAGCCAAACTGGTTTGCTCAGTGATCTAATATAACTGAGTTTCAGCTTCCCCAGAAGTGTTAATCCTGGTGCAGCAGGTAGTGTTAGCCATAGTACAGATACCTCCTTGCTTAGCTAAAAAATAATCATGTTTCAAGAACAATTTTTGGCCAGAGAGTCTAAGGATCTTTTCTGGGCAATGTCTTAGCAATAAAATCTATAATGTCTCTAAGTGTTGAGATCCTTTTGATCATATTCTTATTTCTATTTACTCCTGAACCATGGGTCTGTCAGATTTTTAGCACATATGGGAGGAGAGTCTCCTACTTTGAAATAAAAAAGACATTTTAAAAGCCTTACAAAGATGGGTGCTGCCTTACAAAGAGTGAGATCTTTTAGTGAGTGAGGTCAAATCTGATCTAGATAATCATGGGAATATGGGGGTGCAGATGTACTAAGATTCATGTAGGTTGATGTGTCCAATTGGGTACACTCTTCTAAGGGGTGTCAATTGTAGTTTACAATGACGTTGCAAAGAGAAATTGGTCATAGTGAAGACGAGGGGATCTCTCGCACCATGGCAAATCCAGCAATCTGAAAGTTTACCCCACTTAGCAATGACCTAGGAGATATGGACAGGGCATTATCTTTCCAGACCAATACCAGAATAAAGAAAAGAAGAAGAAAGAGAGGATTTGGGATTTAATTAAAGAATGAAGTCTCGATCCATCTTCTTGAATGGAAGCAGTCTATTTTGATGCCATCTACTTCTCTTCTTCATCAATTTGATTCATAGACCTCTAGCATCTGGATAGGACTAGATGTCAGGTGGGGCCATCTTTAGCTGTGAGATGTGTATCCAAGGCTCAATATATTCTACTTTTGCAGCAGTGTAGTGGGCAGGAGTATTTCATAAGTTCCTTTTCAATGGAAGTAAATGTTGTCTTCCTGTGATGACCCTTCTAGTACACCCATCACCAGGCTCCAGACTGTGATCGACAGGACCTTGCACTGGGATACAGAAAAGCTTTCTTAATCTGTTGGTTTTATGCTTGAGCATAAGACATTAAAGACTTAACAGCAGCTGGTCACAATAGCATGAGACAGAAAATCAGCAAAAGGATGATAGACATTGGTCTACCAGTGACTATTTCATGTGATGTGACTTTTTTTTCCAAAGGGGTTACTGTGAACATTCAGCAAGACCAAAGACAATACCCTAAGCCAGGGGAGTTCAGTGGTTTTGACATGTTTAGTAATTTTAAGTTTGAGGATCCCATTAGTTTTCTCAACCTTGCCTGATGATTGAAGGTAGGAAGGACAGTGATCATTCTACGAGGTTTGCTAGATTTTCATGAAGGCTTGTATGATTTGTCTGGTGAGGTAGGTGCCCAGAGACTGTGGAAGGTGTATCCCAAATTGGAAACACATTTTCTAACAGTTTCTTGGCCACAGTAAGCGCATCAGACTTGCAAAGCTTCAGTCCACCTGGAAAACACACATATAATAACAAGAACATATTGACAACCCATACGAAGAGGCAGCTGAAAGCAGCCCAGCTTCATGTGTTCAAAGGGTCCAAAGGAGGAGTTCTGAGGCCACTGGGGACAAAAATAGTTTTTCCAGGATTATGGATGTGGCAGGCCAGATATTGCTAGTACTGTTTCTGCAATTTTATAGATGTCTCCCAACCAGTATTAGCTCATAATTTGAATCATCTTGAATGCATTATGATGAGTGAAGGAAAGCAAAAATGGAAAAATGAGGTTTTCCAGGGGGCTTGGAAGAACCAAGAGTCTGTCTTCTGTTTTCCATAGCCTTGGTTGTTCATTTAATTTACAGCCATTGTTTAACTATCTTAATTTCCCTGATTCAGGAGCAGGATGTTGCCGCATTACAAGGAAATCAGGATGGCAAAAGTCTAGCAATGAGGGGTCATTTTTTGCAGAAGCAGGATGGACTTCATCCACATGTGCCATAATCTTTATAGGTTCTGTTACTGCTGCCTTTGCACAAAAGTCAGCTAGAACATTTCTCATACTCAGACTCAGTCTACTATGAATCTCAGTTTTCATGACAGCAATTTCAGAAGGTAAAAGAAAAGCAGTAAGAAGATCATTTACTTGCTGCCCATTTTTGATTGGACTTCCAGAGGATGTAAGAAAACCCATTTCTATAACATCTCCCAAATCATGGACAAACCCAAAAGCATACCAGTTATCAGCGTAAATATTTACAATTTGTCTTTCTGATAATGAGCACGTTTGGGTAAGGCACGGAGCCCTGCTTGTTGCATGGATTTAGCTTGTGGGAGGTTTCCCCTTTTGAGTAGGTCATATTGAACGGTAATAGCATAACCAGCCTAGGAATTCCTTTTTTCCTTTCTAAGTATCATCCATCAACAAACAACTTTAGATCAAAATTAAAGGGGTAACTTGTAAATCAGGACATGATGTCACCAAATGGGACCTTATTACCTTTCAGCTGCAGGGCTTCCCTTCCTCAGGGAGATATAGTAACAAGGCAGGATTAAGGAGTTGCAATGTTTAAGATGTAGATTAGGTTATGAAAGCAGAAGGATCTCATAAGAAGTTACTCTATCTATAGAGAAATGTTGGGTTAATTCAGAGTTAAGAACAGAAGTTGTCAGAGTTGGACAGCATGTAAAGTTTGCAAATAAATATCATTTCCTAGGGTCATATCTGCTGAGGCTTCCACTACCTTTGCAGCTGTGGCTATAGTCTTTAGACAGCTGGGATAGGCACAAGCAATTGAATCAAGTTGTATGCTATATTAGGCAATAAGCCTGTGTTTATTACCATGTTCTTGAGTGAGAATTCCCAGGGCTGGCTTATCCCTTTCATGCACAGAGAAATTGAAAGGTTTTGAAGAGTTAAGTGGCCCTAAGACAGGTGATTCTTGCAGTACTTGTTTTACCTAATGAAAGCCTACTCATGTTTTTCTTCCCAAGAGAAGGGCTCAGGAACTGAGATTTTAATAACTTCGTTGAGTGAGGAAACTATAGGGGAAAAATTAGGAACCCATAGTCTGCAATAACCAAACAAGCCTGGAAATCCACAAAGCTGTCCCTTAGTTGTGGTCTAGGAAAGTCCTGGGTTAGTGTAATTCTTTTTGGAGACAGCTGAAGTCCTTCAGTGCTTAGATCATGACCTAGGTAATGAACAGTGGCTAGAGATAATTGTGATTTCTCCTTGGAGACTTTGTGTCCCTTTTCAGCTAACAGTTGCAGTACATAAAAGGAATCTTTTGTGGACTCCTCTTTGGTAACTGAACACAACCAGAAGTCATCTACATATTGTAAAAGGGTCAATTTCCAAGGGGAACTGGAGAGTGTTTAAATCTCAGCGAAGTATTTCAGAGAAATAAGAAAGAATTTTAGAGGACCTTTGAGGCATGACTGTCCAGGTATATTGGCAATTGTTTCAAATAAAGGCAATAGATATTAACTGTTGGGGCCCACAGGGATTCTGCAAAGGGCTGAACAGAAGTCTACAGCAGTGAACCAACTTGAGTATGGAATAACTTGCCACAGAAAAGTGCTTGGGTTTGAGATGACTAGGAAATGGAGAATAACTATCCTATCAATACCTCTGAAATCCCATAGTCCATAAGGTTTCTGGGCCAGTAAGCTGTGTGTTACAAGGACAAGTACAGGGAATAGATAGCCCCTGGACAATTAGATCTTCTACTATGGGTGTGAAAGTAACTTAGGGACAGGTTTACTTACATCTATATGACTCTTATGTATGAAGTCATTCAAGGAGAATTTGCATAGGACCTTTGAGGACAATCTCTTTTTGCAGTGTCCCAGTTAATTACAGCTGAGACATCAATCTGTGCACCAGCATTTTGATGATGGACCCCAACGGGGATGCAATATGGGAGGCCCAGGTGTTGTTTGGGGTCTCTGGCCTTGGAGATGTGATAGTTATAAAGTTAATAGCTTGGCAGATTTTTTGTTCATGATACTGCTCCAGGGTCCTTTCAAAATGTTCAGCTATAGTCATGAGTTCAGTCAGGCTGGTGGCCTCCTATCCTATCTTCTACCTTTTTATCAATCCACTAATCTCAGGAGATAAACCACTTACAAAGAGGGCAGCTACAGTAGACTAGGTGACCTTATTTATCATATGAAACCCCAAATGCTGTAGAAAAAAAGGAATACCAGAGGGCTTCAAAGTCTGCCATAGAGTCATCTTTTTTTGTTTTTTTGTTTGCAAGTTTGTATAATAGACCAGTCAGTGTTGGCATCGAAGACTCTAGGAATGGCTTATAAAATTTGGGTGTTATAGTGCAAGTTTTTTATGGTCCCTGGATCTTGACTGTTATCCTTGGGGTTTTCCCATCATGGTTCTTGCATCCATTACTTGGGCTTCACCAGGTCCTACCAACATGCATAAAAACTGATAAAAATCTGGAAGTATGGGGTTATAGGTCTTAATAATGACTAAAATCTTCAAAAAGTGTTGAGTTTCCTCTTTATGTTTAGGAAATTATTTAACTCTGGCCCTTGAGTCTTTGACCACAGGTGAAGGATACCTGAAGAGATTCATCTATAACTTTGGGTAGTTTTATTTTAAAAAGTAACTGTTTAGTAGTATCTTCAGAGTGGACAGGAGGTTCAGACAGAGAATTAGTAAAACATGAGTATCCGGGTAAAGAAAGAATGGGAGAAGGAGGAGGAGGAGTCGCATCAGTCCTATTGTCTGTTGTTTTAGGTACCTCTTGTATCTTTAATTTTTCATTAGCCTTCTGTAATGAATCCTTTAATGAAGCTATTTTGGAATTTTGAAGCCTTTTGGAAGCTTCTGCATGCCAGTTAAAGTAGACATCTCATTCTATTTGTTCAACTTGGGATCTTTTCCTCTCAAGTGCATTTCTTAAATGAGCAATGTTGTCTAATTGGAAGATTCCCCATAATGGCCATTGTAACTCTAGGTTATTTTTAATAAAATTTTGCCATTTTGCTAGGTATCTGAAGCTTCTACAACTATAGTACTTAAACATAAAATAAGGAGATATGTCAGAAGGTAGCACACTCAACCCTTGGATATAAAGGATCTCATTTCATCTATCTAGGCCTTTGGGTTTCTTGGAGTCAAACTAATATGTGAAAGGGCCTATCACAAGAGTCTTCTTAAGGTGACAAGCTCTCTAACAACCTTTAAATTCTCAACCTGTACCCATCATTGTTTGAGGCTTTTTTGACCTCTTAGATTCCCATTAGCAATCAGTCCTTATTTAATATTCACCTGAGGCCTCCCATTGGACTCAGTCCAGCCCAAATTGGACCAGTCCAGTTTTTAAGTTGGATAGAGTCCTACTCTGATTGGTAGCTACCAAAGCTGCTGTAAGTCTCCTTCAGTTTCACTGCTGCCACCAAATCCATTAAAGGCAAAAATTCCACCAAGTAAATATAAAGATCTAATTGGCTTTATTCAACAATTCATGACTGAGGCAGAATTTCATGCAACAAATAGAAGGGAGCTCTGAGGAGTTATACAAAATGGACAGTGTTTGTAGGCAGAAATGAGGCAGGACAAAGAAGTTACTAGCAAAATAAAAGGAAAAACATTTTCAGGCAAGGTCATTTTCCCTTCAGGGAAAGGGCAAGGGTCCTATCATCCAGATTACTTCACTAGTTCAATCAGGAAATTTCAGACTGATTGGTTTAAATTTTCACTCCTGAGGGAGGCTGCAACTGCACTTAAGACAGGTATCAAGTCTTGGTGGGTCTTAACATAAGTGACTCCATTTTGGGTTTGTTGTTCCTTTTTAACAGAAGAAAGGCCAAAGTCTTAGTGTGTCAGAAGACACTTCCTGAAATAGGTTCTCTTAGCTGTGTCCTGAAGGATGAAGAGGAGATCACCAAGTGAACAGGACAAAGCGGCAGAAGAACTTATTTCTCATGCATCTGCAGGCTATATTTCACGTTATGGTGACTACAGTCTTCTTGCTGAAGATCTGCCCTTTGACCGGGAGCAGTTCTCCTCCACTTACTCATTCTAGAGCCTGGGCTGAAGGGCAGCCCTGGGATTTCTCCTCAGGGCAATAGCAGAAGCACAAAAGGACTGCAAGTCCTTTGGAGTCAGCTTGGAATCTGTACACTATCACCTCTGCCCATGTATCTATCGTTGGCCAAAGCAAGTCATGTGACCATGGCCAGAGTCAAGGGGCGGGGGGCAAGGAGCTGTACTTTGCCTTTAGTGTCAGGTATCACAAAGGTTACATAGCAAAGAGCATAAAAACGGGCCCAGCTGAGGGTCAGCGAAGAATGGGCTCAATAATTCCATCTACCAGCATCTGCATGAACTTCCAGAGAGAACCTGCATGAACAGAAGTCAGTTTCAGATTTATAGCACAATGGAGGGAGGAAATAGAATGAGAAACTGGGATGAAGAGAGGTGGGCATGGGCTTTGTGAAGGGCTTATTTTATGTCATAAGATGTAAAAGTGCTACAGTGCAAACAAGCACAGGGTGCTGTGGGAGCAGATGAGGGGCAGACGGGCTCCTAACCCAGTCTTAGAAAGTTGTCGGGAAGGTCTACCAGGCAGAGTGGCATGGGCCAAGACTGGAACTGCAAGTCTTTTAACAAAGCTGGAACTCATTGATGGCAGGCACAGTGTCTCTGCAGTGTTATAATGTATATTTGGGAAGGGTTTATGCTTAAGCAAAGCAGCCAGGCTCTTCTGTTGTGGTTTGGTGGATGCTGGGAAAGGTCCTCTACCCCCAAAATAACCCCTCAACACATCTAGAAAGCCAATGGAGTCCAGGGTGTGTTGCATCAAAACAGAGGAGAGGACTGGGAGTCTGGCTTCATGCTGGGCTCAGCCCAGCCCACCCAGTGGCAGGTGCTCCAGTGGGATTAAACTGTTTGTTCTCCTGTCAGCAGGCTAGTTAATCCTCCAAAGCCTTGCCAGGGATATTCACACAGTAAACACTCCGCTCTGTGAGAGTTGTCCCGTCAAAAACCAACAGAGTTGATTCCCCTGCAGATCTGAAAACCTCTCTCAGCCCTCTTTCTCTGCAATTACCAGAGGTGATAATTGATCTCCCAAAATGATGCCAGATTTCACAGAAGGTTTATTAATTCCTCCCCCTTAGAAGCCAAGTAAAAGTAGTGTGTGTGTGTGTGTGTGTGTGTGTGTGTGTGTGTGTGTGTGATTGAGTGAGGCCAACAAACTCTAGAGAGTTGCTTGAGGTCACACAGAGTCAGTGGCTCAATATGGATTAGCAAACCTCATGGCCTGTCTCGTCCCCAATCCTTTTTATCAAATCACTGAACAAGTTGCCATATGAAGAAAACATTAAACAGCATTAACCTCTGATAAGTTACATTTATTTTCTTGTACATTTGGCATTTATTTTAGTTGTTCCAATTTGTGTGGCTTAGTATATAAAGTTCTGTATGGTTGCCCTCTGAATGCTGAGTCTTTTATTTCTGTTGGCATTTCCCTTAGTTCTTGGTTAAAGTTACTGTTTTCCACTTCCATAAAAGTTGTCTCAAAAACTGTCCTTGGCTTTGGTGTCACCGAAATGTGGAATTTAGCAGGATTTTCTCCACTCCACACTAAGACGGAAGGAAGGTCTTTTCAGCATCAGCCATTCTTGGCCAACTGATTTGAATGTTTCCTGGGAGAAAAAAATTATTTTAACTCTGATCTCCTACATTTTTTTGGTGATTTTTCTCTCCAGTGAGAACCTACAGCCTTTAAATATGCCCTAACATTTTCCCCACTCCCAATATGGTTGGTGTCTGTTTAAATCTTTCGTGCATTTCACTTCTGTGCATGCCTGCAGCTAATTTTTTATGCAGGGCTGTGGGTGTTGACTTCAGTATAGCTGGACACAGTAGTCTCAGGGCCATTGGAGAGACTGTTTTCTGGAAACAACAAAATGACCCACAGAAAATAAAGGGCTTCACTTGATACAATCTAAGTAGCCCATACGTATATGCTTTGCACTAACTGCCAAACGTATGTGGTGAGATTCATAGATTGCCTGAGTACAAATGAGCGTAGGGATGAACTCAATTCACTTTGCCATACCATTTTTTCCAAAAGACTGAAATTCACTTGAGAAATATGAACAGTTCTCTATTTCTAAAGATAACTGTTTAAATGGTGGTCATGTCGAGCTGGACAAACAAAACAGCATTACAGTTTCCAATAATGTGGCTTATCATAAAATAGCCCAGTTTCTAAATTGGAAAGAAAATCGCTACATGTGATTGTGATGACATAGTCCTTAATGAGCTTCATGGCTATCCACATCTAGGGACATTCTTGCCTGCTGTGCTAGCATTGCTGGAACCAGAGTGAGGTGGCAGCCTCAAGGGCAAAATTGAAGGGTGTGCCAACAGCTCAGTAGCTAAGATAAATATTTTAATGCAATATTTTACAAACAAAAATAATTGCCAAAAAATCCACAATGAACAATGTATCAAAATTGATTGATCAAAATGGATTGAATGTAAAGTTGCTGCCCTTTAGATAGGTGCAATCCCACAGGATGGGATGAAAGGCAATCAGTTTGAAATGTATGGTTATTGGGGCAACATTCTATATATTCTAAGGGACTTTAGGGAATGGGAGGAGAGAGACAGAAACAGACAAACAGGAGAGAACCTATGCTTATTCAATGTTGTGTTTTATCTACCTTAGAGTAAAGGAGACTGGGAAATTGGAGAAGAGAAAGGCTAAAGGAAAAGGATAAAGAAGTTTTACAGATGCTCAAGGCCATCGTTAACCTTGATCTGTTCTATCTACTTAGGGTCCCCTACTCTGAAAAGGAGATGACATTCCCTGGCTTCGATCTGTGCTCTGCAATTGGCTTCATTCCCTTATTCATCAGCATCATACCCTGGGAACTATCATCATGTTCATGCCATAACTCAGTGTTCACTGAGGGCCTGGCTTTCAGGCCAAGGGGATGTGGAAAGTGACAATAGCTGGGGTAATTAGGCAAAAATATCTGGCTTAAATTGTCCTGAGAACCATCTTGTGGAATATATTAACCATTAAAATTGTATTTGGAGACAGTGGAGTAAAAAATGTTTGTTATGAAAAGATCGGGTGTTATCATGTGTGCCGGATAATATTCAAGCGTGAAGTGTTACCCATCACAGTCCCACACCCAAGCACTGCTCAGGGAGAGGGGGTCCCCGAGCAGAGGACAAGCGTGTGTCCCACATAGGTCAAGATGAGGCCACTGTCTGGGGGTGCTTGATATTTTATTAATTTCCACTGCTGAGAACTTCAAATCTTTTCATTATTAGTATATTTTACTAACTTTGTGCCCTCAGGCTTTTCAAGTAAAGGGCACAATTTTTAAAAATTAAACTTTAAATCATCACACATTAAAACTTTTTCATTACCATGAGTATATTTAAAAATGGGGTGCTGAAGTTATCACATAAATCTCCCAAACTGAAATGAGCTAAGGAGAAAATGTTTCTTTAAGAAAGGGAGACCCTGGGCAAACAAATCAGATCAAAGAAGACAGGGTCGACCCTGGTTCAATCTGACTGCCTTTATGTCTGATCAGCCAGATCCAGTGAATGGATTCATAAACCCATTTCATTCATTCAACAAATATTTATTGAAGGTCTACTATGTGTCAAGCACTGAACTAGATCCTGAACAAAACAGACCTAGTCTCTGCTCACATAGAGTTTACAGCCCGGTGCAGAAGCCAGGCTTTGAGAGAATCATCTTCTGAATAAATGTAAAAAGATATATAATTGGGGGACCTGAACTAAGCTCAGGGTCAGGGAAGACTTTACTGAGAAAGTGAACTGTATGTTTATACCTGGATGGATACATCAAGCTAACTTAACGAGAGGGTGCCTATATGGAAGTAGGGGAAGCTTTTGAGAAGAGGTGCAAAGAAAAAGTCTATGATAATAGAGAATGGCAAAAAATATATATATCTTTTAAGGTTTAAAGCGAATACAGAAAAGAAGCAGGAGAGGTAGGCAGGTGTGAGTTAACACAGAAACTAGAGCTTACAGAAAAGGGAGAAGAGCCAGACAAATGAACATGTAGAAGGTGCATCTGGAAAATCTGAGAAAAGCTCACCAATGGCTTCAGCCTGGAGTACTGGAGTGTGAATAGGGAAATGAACTCTCAGGGAAAGTTGTAAAGCCCATCTCAACAGAGTGAGAATTTCCAGAAAGGTTTGTGAAGATTCCCCATATCTGAATCCCACTGCTGCCTGAGGATAACAGCATCCCATTCATTTCTGCCTTTCAAATCTCAAATAAGTCCTGTCATTGGCAATTTCTAACCCAGAACCACGGAAGAAAAGGGAATTCTAGAAACTGTTGCTCCCAGTCTTAGGCAGAAGAATGGCGTGGGAACAGCAAAGCACGCACAGACCATGTAGGGCTTTTTATGCAGCCCAGAATGTGAGATTAAATCCTAAAACCAATGGAAAGCCATTGCAGGAGTAGCATGATTAGCAGTTGATTTCCTTCATTTACTCTGGCTGTGCTACCTACCACAGATTAGAAAGTAACCAGGGAGAAGCAGAAAGACAGGTTAGAAGACGGTTGTAAAGCAGGACATGATCATTTGAACTAGAGCAGAGATTGAGAGAAGTAGAAGAGTAAGATATAAAGTAAGACTTTGTTAGGAACTAGACAGAAGTGGTGAAGCTGAGAAAGGGGGCTGTAGAAAGGTGCATGGGTGTCATGACTGGTACAAGTCTTGCATTCTGCAGACTCAGAGACCATCAAGAAAGCAAGGGCTTCAGGTCAATTTGCTGAAGTCCATCCTTCCTTCTGACTGGTTCCTGTCTTTCTTTAACACCATGTTCATTAGGTGGAGGTTCTCGGGAATTATAGTGTGCACACTTTTCTTTTTTTTTACTGCAGACGGGTTGTAGTGGGAGCAGCACACTAGACAAGAAGTAGGACAAGCCAGGTCCAGCATGTGGTGAAGACAGGTCCCTGCTTCCATAGCTGTATCTGGATCAGTAGTCAGAAGACAAAGTTTAGAGATGGGTAAAATGGGAGCTTAAAGGGGATTTGAAGATGGTGAGAAGAAACCTTATCTCTGTGTGGATAGAGAAGGAGATACTGCAGGCAGGGAAGCCAACGCTTCTCACCATGTCCTTGATCTGTCTTGGAAGCTCCGTGGATTGGCAGGAGCTGCCTCACTTCGAGAGGAGTGCTAAGATAAGTTAATTATATGTTTGTATTTGATACCATGTGTTAGAAAAAATGCCAGCTTTTACCGTTCAGCAACGTAGCTATTGCAAATGAGAAACGCTGATGGTACAAGTGTGCCTTCTTCTAAGTAAATTTGACTACCGGCTCTCAAGTTTATAAAACTTTATCAAAGTAGTCGGAAGCTAATGTCTTCCTGAAACCCTGAACTTAGAAATTTTGTGAATCACATGTGAGATGCTGAGACCTACCTGCAAAGTTTAATGTTGCCATCTGGCATATTGAGGGATATTAATGACCTAAGCGTGGTTTAAGTTTGTAAACCAAGAAAGGGTGCAACAAAGCTTTGCTGGGTTTGAGTGTGGAGTCAAGGAACTGGCAGAAAGAAGAAAAATATTTATAAGTCCACCTGACCCAAGAAGAAAATAATAGGGAGGGGGGGACAGCTAACACCCAGAAGAAAGGATATCCTCAAGTTAAGAAAATGCCTTAAGGAAAAAGCAAGTTTCTAGTTTAGAGCTTTCCACAGCCACTATCTCATAATGTAGAGATACAGTATGAGGTCCAGTAGCTGTAGAATTGGCAATATCTGAACTACTTTTACCCCCAAATACTTCCGATCTCCCCTGTGGTGTGTTTTCCTTTGGAAGAATTTATTTTTAATTTTATAACGAATTCCAACCAGAAGTAGCATTCACCTTCAAGAACTATGTCTTATAAAAAAAATCATTGTAAGATACACAGTTGTGTTTTATAAACACCTTATAGGCATGTTGTAGGAGACACGTATGTATTCTTATGAAAAGGGGTAAGTAATCAACCTTCTCTAAAATATCACAGAACTATTAAACCATTATTTCAATTTTAAAATAAAAACATGAGGTGCAGTTACAGAAATTGATTTTTCATCACTGTTATTCAAAACTGCAATGCCTCTCTCCTCTTTATAACTCCTTAATATATAGTTGTCAACCAATGAAGCATGAAGCATTCAATCAAATTACTTTCAAATATAAAATAACAATGTATTTTGAAAAATCAATTTTATTTCCTGTACTGAAAGCAAATTTTCAAAAACTGTAATGGGTTATTCAAACTCAGAAGGACCAATACTAAAGATTTTAGAAAAAGATTAGTGGCAGCACCTAAAATAATTTTTCAGTTGATGAATGATGCAAAACCATTTTAGAGGGACCTGTTTGCATCTTGAGTGGGATCACGGTGGTTTCTATCATGTTGAAAGCGTTATGTATGAATGCCTGATGGTGGTCTGAGTTTATGAACCCTCATCAACCTCTTAATAACATCCCCAGATCACATTCCTGCTGCATTTCTAATGTTTTACTTATGAAAAATAGCACAGTGGTAACAACCTCCAAAGTATTTGCAAAGATTAAATGAAACAATGCATGTAAAGCACTTAACACAATACCTAACACAAAGCTAATGCTCAATAAACAATTGCTGTCATTATTATTTGACCTTCCTGCCAGCCAGAGAAATTCAATTAGCTGGAACAGGAGTACAACTTTCTGACTGGGGGTTGAGTTCTCTCAATAATTTATACTCTGTCATCTCCATCTAACAACAATAAAAGACAGTCAACCCCAAATCAGCTAGTTATCATTTGCAGGTGAATTTCAAAGAGATATAAGTTATCTGAATGTCCTAAATCTGAAAGGATTTATTAAAATGGCTCCAGGTTTTTAAACTTCAAAAAAGTACTTAAAAAGCCACAATAAAAAAAAAAGCCACAATAATCTGTGCTATCTGTGGGAGCTGAATCAAAAGACAGGGTTTGTAGTCTTATTTACATGGTAAGTCATATGGGACCATTAGACCCACCAGAAGACCTCTTCATGCAGATACGTTTTGATCTATAAAATAGAGATATTAATTATATCACCTCATGAACAAATTTCCAGAGTGCTGTGAGGCTGAGTCCCAATAACCATGGTTCTCTTCTCTTGCTTCTTCTTCTCTTCTTTTCTGCAATTCAGCACGCCTAACTAGCCACCACAGTTGAGTGTTTCCAAAATAAGCAATGTTTTTGGCTCTCACTGGCAACAACAATGAAATCAAAATGGCTTGAGTGGTAAAGGCACTGTATTATTTAAGTACTAGAAATATCCAGAAGTAGATCAGCTCCTGGACTGTTTGGATAAGTGTTCAAGCTCTGTTTCTGTACAAGTGCAGTGTTGCTCTGCCCTCCTTCAAGGTCAGCCTTGTCCTCAGGCTGGCTTTCCACATAGGGCAAAAGGCCTCACCAAATCCAGGTGTTTACATCCACACACATGGCTCCCTACCCAACCCTCCCCCTGCAAGGAAACAAGACTTTTCTTTCCCTACCCATCAAACGCAAGCCCTGAGCTTCACTTTGACTGGGCCACCTTGTTCTGTGCCGTCCTGCCAACCAATCCTATGGCAGGAGGGTGAAATTCTACTGATTGATTTAGAGGGTAAAGGCAGAATTACCACTACCCACAGCAAGGCTGCTACATGGTGAGGTATGATGGATGTTAAGACAACACAAGTTGTACTGCTTGTTAGATTCTGCCACAGGGGCTAGAGAGTAGCTTTGAGGGGGCGTACAGAGATTCTTTTGTGACCCACGTCTGTTATATGCACCACCTCTGAGGTCTACTCAAGTTCTGGATTGCCAAAGGACAACCTGAAAGATACATTTCTTTCTTTGCTAAACATTGGCACTCCTCTAACAACAGCTCATTGTCCTGAGACCAAACTTGTTTACTTCTTCCATTTCCTCTTCACTTGAGATGAATTCTTTTCATAAACTGCCCTTATACAAACAGGCTCTTGATTAATCCCTCAGACTGCTGGGTATGTGGCTTACACTGGTGTCTCACACCCCTGCAGTACATGTGTACTGAAACCGTATACGGCAATGGATAATTTTATAAGGACCAATCAGGATTCAAAGTTCCTGGAGAAAAGTCAATGAATGAGTAAGAAAACATAAATAGCAATCATATGGATTCTTTCTTGGATGGATTTCAGCACACAGGGCCATGTGTGTCCATTTTTTTTTTAAGAGTATGATTTAGGAAATGCTATAATATCATATTGCACTTTGCCTGACCCTCATTTTTTTAGATGGGGAGAAATAACCCAAAGACCTTCAGGTCCTGAAATTTTCTCAAGAGTTTTCAAAAATGATTTAGAACTTGAAGGATATACTTTAACATGTTTAAATCATTTTCAAAAGAATTACTTTCCTTTGTGGAATTTAACTGAAAAGGTAATGTGCTCATTTCTTTCCCATGTATTTAATGTGTCAAAATTACCATTTTGCTATTCATCTTGAAAAGAAGAAATGCAGATCACCTATCAAAAGGAAACACAAACATACACATACACACACACATGAGCTTAAGGGGAACTGAGGTGTAAATACACACACACACACACACACACAGGGATGTGTGTGTGTGCATACATACATACATGTATGTATGTATATATATTTTCAAACTTTCTCAGGCTACCCAAGCTATCCACTTAACAGAATTATATGCCTCTCTCTCTCTCTCTCTGTATATGTGTATGTGTTTAGAGAATTTTGAGTTTTCTATAAAAGGTGTGTAATCTTTTTGAGCTAAGAACCCCTTTGGCTCTCTGGTGACATGCTTAATATATTCAATGCTAAGATTGCTAAGGACTGAATGTTTGTATTTGCAAGTAAGATAACTAAGGTGCAGAGAGCAGGGGTAACTTGCATCAGCAGCTACAGTTAAGGAGTACTTGGTTTTGGTTTCAGTTTTGTGACCCTCAAATACATGTAATTGGACTAACCATAATCATCGCTTCAGGACATGCCACCATTACTATTCTAGGCATTGCCTTCTTTACTTTATGAAGTAAGTAAAATAAAATAATGAATATCTATAAACACACCTCTCAACCCAAGGACTTAACATTGACAACTTATATCTATCACCCCTATCTTATCCTTTTCCTTCCAACCTGAGGTAGCCAGAAGGTTTGTCTACCTTTACACACATAAGCAAATGCACCTGCACACACGTATACACACATACACTTTTTTAAAAATCATGTCTAAATATAGGCATGCTTATACAGCCTTGTTTAGTTTTAGTAGTTTTTAACTTTATTATACAATAGGCAATCTTCTGGAACTTATGTTTCACACTCAACATCGCATTACTAGGAGTTATTCATCCATATTGCTGAATATACCTATTGTTCAATCACTGACCAAAAAAAAAGAAAACATAGAAAGTGGAGCTGTATACTGGCTATAGGAAATAAGTATGAGCCCCAACCTCCTACCTGAAACACCAGCACTTGCTTCCCTGTCCTAGAGCTGCCACTCTTTCCCGGGAGCCCTGAATCACAACAGTAGGTGGCTGCCAACCATATCTTTGGATAGGGCTGGCCTGTTATCTGAAACATGTAAATAAATCAGCATTTGGCATCTCTGGCCTGGTGGACAGAAAAAGAAACTCCAGCTCCCAAAACTGTACAGAGACCTGGGGAAGGAGCCGACCTGGGGAGGAAGGTAGTTCAAAATCACAACAGATTGGGCTGTGAGGAAGACCATCATAATTCTTCACTTGAGCTAAGACCAAAAGCCAAGCATGGCTAGACCTTTGGGGGCAGGACTCACTGCCATGTTGCTATGGTGATTCTTCCGTCAGCTCAGATGCTTCCTCTGCCCTCTAGCAGAGCCCAGCCGCCAAGATGGGAAGCAGGAAAAGTCAAAGGGAGGAAAAGATAGGATTGCCAAAGCGAGGGACAGAAGAATTCTACTGTGGGTTGACCATGAAATGAAAACCCCCTTCTTCCTTGTGTGCATGCATATGTGTGGGTCTCTGTGTGCATGTGACCACACTGGAGAGAGAGAATGTGGGGTGGACTCTCTGCTATACACCCACCATTGGAATGTAGCTTTGATTAATTCACTCCAGACTGTACCCTCTTCCCAAATGATGATTACTAGCTCAGGTAACTCCGAATGTTGCCAAATTTCTGTTTTCCTGGACTATGAAGGTATCTTATATGACTAGCCTCTTCCACAACACACACACACACACACACACACACACACACACACACCCCATACATGCTTCTGCCATCTTTTCTAAACAAACAACAGATTGCATTGCTGATGTTCAGAATATTATGCCAGGAAAACAGGGAGAAATTTTTAAAAACTTCTTTATCAAGATTCAGACCAAATGTATATGCCTACCGAGTGATATACTGCACAATTATAAGTGCTTCATAAATGTTCAAGCTTATACCTACCTGCAAAGATTCAGGGAAATTGTTGCCCAGCCTTACTCTCTGGAAAAGGGCCATATGAGAAAGTGAGTCATATTTGCCATTTGTATAATACATTCCAGAATGCTCGGCAAGCATCCTCTTTAAGGTCACTTATAATCCCCATTTTACAGATGGACAAACCTTTTTGTGTGAGGGAGATGGACAAAGCGAGAAAGAGAGGTGATGTGATGCCTTTCTCTGCTGCTGCTCTTAGGATCCTCAGAAATGAGTAAGTTCCTTTTATTCATCGAAATGACTTAAAAAGAAAACAAGCAACAATTTTTGCCAGGTCACAGAGGCAGAGTTCAGTTTTTCACCAGGAAATATGGCATCTATCATGACCACCACCAAGTATAAAATGAAGAACATATTTCTTTCTCCTTTCTGGGGTAATGCAACTTGAAACTTAACATGGCAGATACTCATAGGCCACTGTAACAAACACTGCCAACAACACTGGGTAAGTCCCACATAAGAATTAAGGTCCCGTTGTACTGTGGCATCTTTGTGATGATATTTTTTAAAGTGAAATAAAATTAAGATGCTTAAAACTGATTAATTTTTCCAAAATAAAAATTTACACCATTAGTGAAAATTTAAAAAAAAAGGAAAGACTGCCCATTTAACAAAATTTTCTAATGACATTACTAGAGTATGTCATTGTTCTATGTATGATCTCAAGAAAATTACTTTAGTCTTCCTCATTTTTCTCATTTGGAAAATGGGGGAATAAATAGTATCAACCTCTCAACTCAAGTGATTTTGATGGTTAAATGAGTCATTGTGCATATAAAGATCTTGGCACAGTGGTTAAGGGCTGAGTAAATGTTAGGAATTCTTACATGGTACCAAGTTCAAACGTCTTCCTTGAACTGGCAAATTATCACCCTTCCCGGTGGAAGTGTAAAGAGATTCCTACTTTGTGAATTAGAAACCGGCACTAGCAAAATATTGGCCCTTGACAAATTCACCCTCAAATTACTGTTGAGCATCCATTATTTGTAATTTACATGAAAATAGGACCACTATACAATTTCTAAAATCATGACAGTACTTTCTGCCCCACGGTGAACTCTGTGGCAGACTTGGATGAGCTGAAGTGTGGAAACCATATGCAGGGAAGGATCCAGGTTGTTTCAGGGCATAGATTCCAACTTTGTGGCATGGATGTGTGCAGCTGGGCAAGTTGCATCAGCCTGGCAGTCGCTAAGCCTGGAGCAGCTCCTTTGAATAAAGGTTTCCAGCTGACTGCACATCTAAGTGGCAGGGTCGCAAATGGCCTTAGGTTCTGGGAGACAAGGCTGCAACCACAATTTGAGAAGAGCCTTTACTCCAGGGATGTACGAAGAGGAGAGTGCACCCCCAGCAGTCTCTTAAGCCACAGACACATATGCTAAGAAGGAGGACCCCCAAAAGCTGTCACCTTGGAATAACAGAGAATGGCTGGTTATTACAGAGAATTCCATAACTCAGTGGGTGTGTTCGTTTGTAAGATTCCTGTTGTAACATGACTCTTCCCTATAACCACCCTGAGAGACAAATTGTTATTCACCTCAATTAGCCATTGATAAAATGAGGTAATTCCATTAGTATGTAGCAACATCATCATGGAGGCTCAGACTTGTAAACATCCAAAGACAACTTAAACATCACCTAATTCACTGTCTTCGTCATATGAAAAAAAAAGAAAAGTAAAGAAAGAGATTTGTTGACCAGTCCAAGCTCTCATAATTCATCACACTAGATGAAAAAGCAACAATTTGGGGCTGCTCCCAAAACTCACTAAGGTTTCCTTTCTAATGAAAACATAGTATGCTGCCATGTAGAAAACCAGTAACTTGGAAACGAAGTGTTGTTTTTCATTTTCTAGTGCTGTTCATATCCCAGTATTCTTCCTGTTCTTGGATATACAAATTGTGACCATCCCCTGAAAAGCATCATTATTTTTTGTTTTGTTTTACAAAAGTACAATTTGTATATGGTTAAAATTCACTCTTTTAAAGTTAAAAAAACCCACAAAACTCACTAAGATTAAGAATTCAGTTGAGGAACTGTCTGTCGCCACTACCCACCCTGAGGACCACGACTCAAATATTCCATCAGTTTAACGAAAAAGACCGAACTACTGAACTCCACTAGTTCTAGGAAATGGCCAACCACAGATTAAACCGTCTCTTCTTCTCTGGAAATCTCCTCAATCTGTTCTTCTACTCACAACTGAACAAGGACAACCAAATATACTGAAATGCAACTCACAAAACTTCCCCACACCCTTTCCAAAGGTCTCACTCTAAAAGACCGTCTCCCTTTTACTCTATAATATTCACTCTCCTTTCAAACCCTCTTTGAACTCCCGCAGCAACAAAAGTGGAGGGAGATGGTTCTCTCGCAACCATATAAATAAGTCTTTGCTAATTTGGTATCTAGCTTAGTTTCGGTTTTAGCACAGTAGAATCTGAGTATGAAAATGTTACCAAAAAGAAAAACAAAACAAAAAAAAAAAAAAAAAGAAGAAGAAGAAGAACAACAACAACAACAAACCCTGCTCATTGAATAAGAATTTGAAAATATAGATTTTAGAATCCAGTGGCTCCACCCCTCCCTCCATGAGGTGTTTGGGCTGGACAGTGCAAGGCTCATGTATGGTTCTCCAGAATATTTCTTCCTCTGTTACAGCTACCAAAAACATTCCAGATGTCACACTTTGTGTTCCTGAGTCACCGATGGTGCAGAAAGCCATACTGATCCATTTTGCACAGGCAGTGTGAGATACAAACTTGTGTGTGTCAAAACATGGAAATTTGTGGATGTTGCTGTTACAGCACCATAATGTTATCTCCACCTGACTAATATACATTGAATAAGTACACAAAAGAAATTTATCCACTCACACTTATTGCAAATAATTGATTTAACACAGCTAATTTTTCCAAATTATGTCCCACATCATCCAAACTTTAGAAAGATTTAGTCCTGGGGCGCCTGGGTGGCTCAGTCAGTTGAGCATCCAACTTTGGCTCAGATCATGATCTCATGGTCTGTGAGTTCGAGCCCCACGTCGGGCTCTGTGCTGAGAGCTCGGAGCCTGGAGCCTGCTTCCGATTCTGTGTCTCCCTCTCTCTCTGCCCCTCCCCCGCTCATGCTTTTCTCTCTCTCTCTCTCTCTCTCTCTCTCTCTCTCTCTGTCTCTGTCTGTCAAAAATAAACATTTTAAAAAAAATTTAGAAAGATTTAGTCCGTTCATGGGGACCAAAGACACAAGGAAGACATAGACACAAATAACTGCGACTATAAAGTCAGCCCATGTCAAATGTTATAATAGAAAGATAGATAAAGTACTCTGAGAGCACAGAGTGAAGTTGGATTAGCTCTGATTAGGGGAATCTGTGAGGGGGAAAAGGAAACATCATTAAGTCATCAAATCTATGTCTGCAAGAACTTCTCTGGGTTGAGATGAGAAACAAGGAAAAGGAAACAATATGAATGAAGGCCCACCCTGCATTTCTTTTGGGGTATAGAGCTAAAATAATAATCAAATAAGAGCCTACAATAGTCCCCTGTGGTTTGGACAACTGATAAAATCAATATATCATTTTCTAGCTGCTAAATGATCGCCCTGGAAGTTTACTTGAGAAGGATGGTACTTTATGTAAGTAGCTCATGAAGGGATAGCTTTTCAGGTATTTTGGAACCATTGGATTCTAAAATCTGTATTTTAAAAATCTTTTTCAATAAGAAGTTATTTTATTATTTTACTTTATTTTTAAATTTTTATTTTTTTAATTCTTTTTGATAATTTTTTTAGCATGGCTGACATACAATGTTACATTATTTTCAGGTGTACAACATAGTTATTTAACTTCTCTACACATTATGTTATGCTCACCACAATAAGCAGGGCTTTTAAATAATATCTTCAAATTCAAATTCTACTATGTCAAAAACAAAATGTAGTTAGAAACCAAATTAGCACAGGCTGTTCGTTCACATACTTGCTGTAGCAAAGAACATCACTTTCACTCCCAGTTCATTGTATAACATGGTATAACATTATATAACATTGTATAACAATCCTACAGTGTTATATCGTTACCTTTACCAAGGGGCTCCCTCAAAGTGGTGTTCTTCCTCACTGTAGCAAGCAATAAACTCAGCTTTGTCTTAGCAAGAGGCTATTTTGGGGAGTCAGCATTCAATAATCACCACCCTTCCAGTCTCTACTATCTGTTTACTCACTACCTGTGACTGGATCACTAAACCAAAGTGACATATTTTTGTATTTTTGTTTTGCACCATCCTATATCAAATGCCAATGTCTATATTAGTCAAAATAGACTGATAATACTGTAGCAACAAATAATCCTAAAGTCTCAATAACTTAATACGACGGAAGCACATTTCTCACATACTCACAAACATCACATGCTCAATATAAATCAAATATAGGGCTGTCCTTCACACAGTTACTCATGAACACAGACTGACGGGGGCACCACCATCTGGAACATTTTTATTCTCCAAAACAGAGGAGAGAGACACTGCAGGATCATTCATGGGTTTTTTGCTGCTTCAGCTTAGCATTGACAAGTATTATTTCACTGGCCAGAACTATCCAGATGGCGCACCTAACTTCATGGGGCCAGGGAACATGGGAAGCATGTTTGATGAAAATTACTGTCCCTGACACACTAAGCTTGTGTAAAGATATCAACAATAAGGAAAACGAACAGACTGCCAGCAAGGGACTTCAAATCTGGTGAATGAAAAACACTATAACACAAGACCCATGATAAATACATTTCTGAAATCTCTTTCATCTGGAGCTGCCTCAAAACCAAGTCATGGTTCTTTAGAGAACCATCTAGATATCCCCCCTCCCCACCTCCCCACCCCAGCCCCACCATACTTTTTGCTCCAGTATAGGCAAGAAAGAGTCCATATCATTTGTGTGTTGTGTTCTGAAACACTCTTCCTTTACCTGCCTCAATGTTCCATTAATCAGATTTGAACTTTGAAGATTTGGGATACTATAAGTGACATGTTAACCGGGAAACCACTGCAGCTCAAGATAATAATATAACCATGTTTAGCTTACTCAGAACCAATGTGCATAAAGCAACTTGGAAAACCCTAAATTCATCACAGACACTGGTAGATATGAGTAAGCCTATCCTCCCTACACTATAAGCTCTGTTGAATTTGAATATCGCTGTCATCCCAACTTACTCCTGGGATGTGGGGTGGAAGGCCTTTCTTTATTGACTGCTGGAAATCCTGCTCCTCATCAGGATCTGTGGTCCAGAGCCCTACTTCAGTGCTTTAGAACCCAGTATTGCGTCTAATCAAGTCCACATACATTCATACATCTGTTCTCATTCATTCGGATGGCGAGATGCCTGTTGGAATTACCATGATCCCGAGGCTCTGGATGTCAAAGCCCCAATAAACTGAGATAAACCACCTGAAAAACATGACGACTGATGGCCCTTTTGCAGGAAGCCCCTTCTGAGCAACAGGGATGCCACGTTGACCCCATAAGGCTCTCTTCATAGTACTCCTATCTATTCATATGTCTGTTCCAAATCTAAGAATAGCTGCAAGCAAAAGAAAACAAATACCCAGAATCTGAATGCCTTTCTCTCTGCCAGGAAGACAGACTGCAGAGCCGCAGGTGCTCAGGAAACCCAAGACAGCCCCCTCCAGACCAGCCAAGGCATGGAAAGTAACAACTGTGTTTGCATTAAAAATAAAAAAATAAACATCCAAAGTGTATGCTTTCCCCACTTATTTCACGTTCATTTCTTTTTGTCTTTACTCCCATCTCCTTGAAGGTAAGACATTGCTGGCAGCTCTCACAATTATTTCAACCACCTTAAAAGGTACTAACTTTATCTGTGGAATTGGCCTGTCATGCTGTACATATCTATTGAGCATGGCATGAAATCACTTTTTATTAAACCATGCAAATGAAGTCAGATCGAGGAGCAAGTGCTTCTACCTCAGGTAGGGAGTGACTGTAGGAGTCCCAAAGAGAAGCAAATTCTGATCGATCGCATGAAGACAAAACAAACCCTTCCCTGGGAGGAAAGGAGAAGAAAGTGAGGGGTTTTTCAGAGAAAGGGGCCTGGAATCCTGATGTTCTAGAGCTGAGACTGCAACTATCAACGTCAGAAGAGTGGAGTGGAGTGGAAGGAATGGTACCCAGAGTCTGAGCGGATGACAAGTGAGAACAGGGCTCTGAAAGAATGCACCAAGCAGAAAGACTTTTTGGAAGCTCTGCTTGCATTGGCTAAGAGACTCTGTGCTTTAGCTGCACAGAGAAATAGCACTCAGCAGTAAACTGCAGAAATAATGCTTGGGTGAGGGAAGAAGATGCTCTAATGCAGGTCTTAAAATAAGAGACTCTTAGAATGAGGTCATTTATGCCATCTGTTAAGTTTCTAAATAAGGAAATGGAGGTGCAGGAAGACATCAGGGGTTGTTCGAAACCAGAGTTCCTAGGGTATTGATTTGCAATACATTTTTGGTAAATTCTCATAAATTTCCATTGTAAAACAAAAGTAAAACAGCAAATACCATTGTCAATTATCCTATATTGGGCTTTCCCCAGAAGTGAACCTTAGGACAAAGACTTGTTTGCAAGTTTGGGAGAGACAGAAGCGACTGGTTACGGGAGCGACACAGACATGGAAAAAGTTCACTGCCAGTGATGCAGTGAACAGTGTGTTCTCGAGAAAATTGTCTCTGAGAGATAATCCAACTGGGGAAGTCTGGGAGATGGACAGACTGCATACTTCAGATCCTCCCACATGTGGAAAAAGGAGCCAGTGTATTTATCTATCAACTTCTTCCATCCCTGGTTGAGGGCTGTGCCTAAAAAAGAAGATAATTCCCCCGCCCTTCCAGTCTGCTCTGCAAGTGGGATAAGCCGACCTCTCTTGCTGTGGAAAAAGACCTTAGACAAAACGTTGGAGATGCTACCAACTATAAACCAGCAAGTGTGCAAGAAATGTAAAGATTTGAAGGAAATGTACGAGGCACCAACAGTTTCTGCTATATACTTAACTATGTTTCTGCTCACCTCCATTCCAGAGATAATTCAGAGCTGGAGGCACCCACTTTGTCTTGCTTACTATGTGACTTGGTCCTTTACAAACATCATAGGGGTGGCATGCACTAAAATGTAACTCAATAACCCAGTTTTGCCATTGATCCATTTTTGCAAACTCTGCACCATAAATGCTACATCGCTGGCTTAAAATGTATATAATGTGGTTTGTAACCAAATCCTCCTATGTATCAATGTGTATCATCAAAATGCAAAACACAGATGCACAGGCATGGAGTTTGTTTTGTTAGCTTCCAAATTGGTGTAAGTACTTCCTAAAACTTCTGAACGCTATAGCGTTTTAAATTTAATGAACTGTGAAAAGATTGAATTAATACCTATAATTCAGGTCATGGAATTTAAAAACATGACCTAACCCCCAGAGTCTTTGTTAATATATCAAAAGGATATATAGGCATATGCCACATCAGCTTTACAAATAAACATGTACATCTCATTGAATTTAAAAAGAAGTCTATATCTCAAATAAAATTGTATGTCTTCTTCTGGCACTGCCTGAAACACTATTTGGAAAGTTGACTTCTAGAATAGTTAAATATAAAGTCATTTTAATGTACAAATCTCTGACAAGAACTAGAAGTGCAACCTATCACCCTGAAAAAAAGATAAAATAAATGTAGATTTAAAAAGGACTTGAATTTCTTTAAAGCTCTCGGAAAATGTTACCATTTAGTAATGACATTACCTATTCATTTGACCTCAGCTTGACACGCTGAATTGCTCTGAACATCTGTGGCCAGACACATAAGTTCTACATCTTAACTCTTGCTTTTCTAATTTGTACAGAAATGCACATTAAAAGAATGCCAATGCTAGAGCCAGAGACAATAAAAGAAGCAAAGTCACAAGTAATTATAAAATCCACATCTATCAGTGCAAAGAGGTTACCAACATCTCCCCGCCAACTTTGATAACATTGCACATGGAAATAGCTCCAACTTGGAGATATTTCATGCCCCTTACCTGATTCCATGGATTCCAAATGCCTGGGTTAGTAATACCTGACTTTATGTCTCTCAAACTAAAATAAAACAGGAACACCCTCATGACTGTTGGACTACTAAATAGATTGTGTTGTGATTAATTATGAGAGATATGAGGTATAGAGAAGAGGTATTTGGTTTATTTCAATGCAGGCAAGAAATTTAAGAAGTGCACAGATCTACAAATGAATTTTCATGATGTTTCCCATAAAGTAACACTAGTGTCACAGTTCCATAAAGCTGAAAAAGAGCAATAGACATTGTGGTCACAGTTTTCAGTGATTCTTCATGGTTCTCAGCCCTGGACACACATTAGGATAATCTGAATTTAAAACCACAGTTCCCGGGCCTCATCTGGCATCTCTAAGCTTAAACCCAAGAATTAAAATGATTTCAATGTTCAGTCAGAGTTAAGGATCACCACCCATTTTTGATAGTAGGAACAACAGTTCAAGTGGCCTTAATAGACACTATTTGTCAAATTCCTAAGAAGCCATGAGTGAAATAGTTCTCTATAAAAATAAACATTTTATTTTGAGAGTAGATAATTAATGTATTATTGACATTTCCTTTCAAGAGAACTTTGCTGAGCACCTACTATGTGCCAGATATAGAACAAATAATATGTGTGAAAAGATTAATAAAACATCATTGCTGACTTCAGGTTTAGATGAGAGGAAACATGTATGTTTATGGGATGATTGTGAGGTTCTGGAACAAATGTTCTTAGAGGTTATACAAGATATAAATGAAAAATAGAAAAGGAAACAATCAGTTCTGCCTAGGGAAGTCAGGGAGAGCATCATAGAAGAGGTAAAAATTAACTGTTCATTGAAAGAAAGTTAGATCTCAGAAAAGTTGAAACAGTGAAAAAGGATTTCAGGCAAGTTTTTTAAAACATAGGCTCCTGTAGGGAAAGGATTTAAATAAACATTTCTCCAAAGAAGATATGCAAATTGCCAAATAACCACATGAAAAAATGCTCAACATCACTATTCACTAGGAAAATGCCAATCAAACCCAAAATGAGCCACCACTTCACAGCCATTAGAATGGCCACTATTAAAACAACAGGGGGTCTGGGTAGCTCAGTTGGCTGGGCGTCCAACTATAGCTCAGATCAGGATCTCACAGTACATAAGTTCTAGCCCCTGCATCAGGGTCCTTGCTGTCAGCATGGAGCCTGCTTCTGATTCTCTCTGTCCCTCCCCTGCTTGCGCTGTCTCCTTCTCTCAAAAATAAATAAACATTAAAACAACAACAGCAGCAAAGAAAAAATTAGTGTTGGCAAGGATGTGGAAAAATTGGAATGCTTTGCACTATTGGTGGGAATGTAAAGCTGCTATTGAAGACAGTATTAAACTTTCTCAAAAAATTAAAACTGGGGCACCGGGGTGGCTCAGTCGGTTGAGCTTTCAACTTAGGCCCTTGTCATGATCTCACGGTTTGCCAAGTTCAAGCCCTGCGTTGGGCTCTGTGCTGGTAGGTCAGAGCCTGGAGCCTGCTTCAGATTCTGTGTCTCCCTCTCTCTCTGCCCCTCCCCCACTCACACTCTGTCAATCTCTCAAAAATAAATAAACTTTAAAAAATTTTTTTAAGAAATTAAAACTAAAATTACCATATGACTCAGCAATTTGGTATATATACAAAGAATTGGAAATATGGTCTTGAAGGGATATTTGTATAGCCAGGTTTACAGAGGGCTGTCTACGATACCTAAATCATGGAAGCAACCCAAGTGTCCACCAACAGATGAATGGATAAGCAAAATGTGGCATATATGCACAGTGGAATATTACTTAGCCTTAAAAAGGAAAGGAAATTCTGACACATGCTACAGCATGGATGAAACTTGAGGACATTTTTCTAAGTGAAATAAGCCAGTTATTTAAAAAAAATATATATTGTATGATACCATTTTTATGAGATACTTAGACAAGTTCACATTGACAGAAAGTAGAATGATGATTGCTAGAGACTGTGAAGAGAAAGGAATAGGGAGCTATAATTTAATGGCTATAGAGTTCCAGTTTTATAAAATGTAAAGGGTTCTGGAGATGGATGGTGGTGATGGTTGCATAAAAATATGGAAGTGCAGTAAAACCTTGGTTTGCAAGCATAATTCGTTCTGGAAACATGCTTAGAATCCAAAGCACTTGTATATCAAAGAAACTTTCCCCATAAGAAATAATGGAAATTCAGATGATTCATTCCACAAACCAAAAATATTTGTATAAAAATGATCACAATACTGTAATATAATACAAAATAATAAAGCAAATACAAAATATAAAGAAAAATAAAAAAATTATCATGCACTTACCTTTGAAAACCCTTTTGGATGGTGTGAGGGACTCAGGAGAAAGGAGGGTTATTGTGTAGGATGACTTTCACCATCATTAATGGAATCACTGCTATCTATTGGCTCAACGGAATCTTTTCCTTTTTGTGCAACTGTAACAAGGAATCGATCCAATGACACTTGCTTTTGCCTCCCTTTGAGGATTTTGTGGAAGTGTGACATTGCATTGCCATTAAACAGATTCACCAATCACATTGCTACAGCCTTATTTGGGTGGTGCTTTTCTACAAAATTTGGCACTGTTTCCCACATTTTACACATCTCCCTAATCTCATTTGAAGTGAGGGATTCGTCTGCCTTTTCTCCTCCTTCTCTGCAGACGAGATCTCCTCCATAACCTTTTGCTGTTGCTCACAACGCAGATTCATCAGTTCTCGGTGGTCAGCTCCTGGCCATGTTCCTCCACCAGCTCTTATATGTCATCCTTATCCACCTCCAGTCCCATGGTCTTGCCCAAGGACACAATTTCATCAACAACTGGCAGCTCCTGTTCACGAGCAAGCCTCTCTAAGTCATGTCCAACAACACAATCAGGACACAGTTTTCTCCAAGCAGAATTAAGGGTTCTCTTGGTGACCCCGCCCCAGGCTTTATCAATGATCTTGAGGCAATTCATGATGTGGAAATGATTTTTCCAAAACTCTCAGTGGGTAAACTTTGTTCCTTCTGTCACCTCAAAGCATGGCTGAAATAGTGCTTTGGCATAAAGCTTTTTAAAGTTTGAAATAACCTGCTGGATTGGGGTGGTGTTGGGAGGAAGGAAATTGACCTTAATGAACTCGAACTCTTCCAGTAAGTTGTCCTCAAAGCCTGGAGAATGAGCAGAAGCATTATCCATAACCAGCATGGCTTTGGGTGGCAGATTCTTTTCTAAAAGGTATTTCTTCACTGCAGGACTGAAGACCTCATTGATCCACTCAATTAACAAGATACAAGTGACCCAAGCCTTGCTGTTGGACCTCCACATAATGTTTAACTGGTCTTCTGCACCGTGCCTTTCCTGGAGGCTCATGGCTTCTCTCAATGAGACATGAGCAGCGGCTTAACTTTGAAATACCCGCTTGCATTAGTACAAAACAAGAGGGTGAGATGGTCTTTCATGGGCTTGTAACTGGGTATTGCATTCTCTTCTTCTGTAAAGTAGGTCCTCTTTGGCATCTCTTTCCAAAAAAGAACAGTTAAAAACTTGCTTCGGCAGGCAACAGTCGGAAACCATGAGTTTCTGGAACTCATTAGTGAACACCTCAGCTGCCTTAGCATCCGAACTCACAGCCTCTCCGTGCCTCACAACACTATGGATGCCACTTCTCCTCTTAAAGTTATCAAAACATCCCCTGCTTGCCGTTAAGCCATCTTTATTTTCTGTTGATGTACCTGGCAGGTTACTCATGAGGTCGGTGTACAGGGCCTTTGCCTTCTCGTAGATAAGGTTCTCAGTCACAGTATCACCTGCTAGTTGTTTCTCTTCTATCTGAACCAGAAGCAATTTCTCTACATCTTCCAGAACACATGGCGGTTGCTTTGATATTCTTTTGACTCCTTTTACTGCATCTAGCCTCTTTATTTCTTCTTTCTTCTTTAATATTATGTAAATGGTTGATGTAGACTTCTTACAAAACTTGTAATTTCAGCCACTCACATACTTCATTCATACTTCTTGATGATTTCCTTCTTAACTTCCACCATAATCATCTCCTTCTTCTTACCACCTTTCGTTTCAACCTTTTTTTGCATGGGGGCCATTGTATACGTTCTCATGAATGTTGACTATACTATAGTATTAATAAAGTCTTGTCATATACTGTATTTAATGTAACTGGCAATAAGGCAGCAGAGAAAAGGGTCTATATCTGCAGGCAGCCTGACCTAGAATGAAGCAAAGCATTCCTAAGCTTACTCTTGTATGGCAAAGCAAAGAACCATCCATAGGTGCTTTGGAGTGACGAAAAATACACTAGTGCCATTTGTGGGCACCTTCCAACATTCTGAAAAATCACTGCCAAACACCATGGCCTGAGACTGAGCATCTGAGCAGACTGAGAGAGAGAAATAGAGAGAGAAAGAACCATTGGCTCAGTTGTGATCATGTGACATTCATTCATTATCATGTACTCCTTATATTGCAAAACATTGCTCGCTTATCAAGTTAAAATTTATTAGAAATGCTTGCTTGTCTTCTGGAACACTCGCAGAATAACTTACAATCCAGGGTTTTCCTGTACTTAATATCACTGAACTCTTCACTTAAAATTGTTAATATAAATTTTATATTATGTGTATGTAACCACAATTTAAATTGGAAAAGAAAGAAAGAAAGAAAGAAAGAAAGAAAGAAGCAAGAAAGCAAGCAAGCAAGAAAGACCATAGGATCCTAAAGCTCCCTCAGTGGCAGCACTTTCTTTTCAGTTTGGAAATTTTTCTCATGCTATCCACTGATTCTGAACAGTCAGTTCTTCACAGGGTAAAGGAGGTAGTCTAGGTAAGAACCAATGGAATGGGGAAGATTAAAATTCAGCTGGCCATGATTTCTATGCAAGATGATCTTGGATAGCCACAGCCAGACTGACAGACACTCAAGAGTCAGAAGAGCTATGGTTTAAACAAGTATGAAAACCAACTTCAAAAAACTACTGAAGAAACAAGATCAGGAACAGTCAGAAATAGAATTAAAATGAAGGCAGATTGGAAATATGAAAGAGAGGGATCTTGGGAAGTTTCTGAAAATCCTGGGTGGTGACTGGGATTAAGTCCTCCTTCCCACTTCCATTGCACCAAGTAGTAGAACTTAACTAAGGAACTGGCAGGAGTCCAGTACTATTCCACCATGTATCTAGCTTCTCATCTTGTGTTGCTAGAGCTAGGCCCAAAAGTATAGGATGGAAGACAGAACTGGGTTGGCTGATTAAAACAGGAAGAGGTAGGTTTTCATGGACAAGGACAGTTAGAGAGATGCAGCTATGGAATTGTTGCCTTGGCCAATTTGGAGGGTGGTCTTCTGACTTGTAGAAGTCAGTGTTTATTCAATGAACAAATCATCTCTATGTGCATTTATCATTTGTCAGGTATAAGAAATAAGGGTAGGCTCTCCCCTTCCAGAGCTTATAGTCCAGTGGCAGAGATAAACAAATACACTATTGTAAATCACATGAAGATTAGAATTATACTTTATGCATATGTTCATCTTCCTTGCCTCCTTCCATCCAATCTCTGCCATCATTCCCACTATTGTCCCTAGAATTGTTCAGAAACTTAATGAGAGAATAAATGAATATATAAATGAATGGTTTGAACTTCTAACATCAGAACTCTGTATGTAAAAAAGCCTGAGTTGAAAAAAAGCTTAAAAATTGTGTGAAACAAATCTCTCACTTCATAAATGAGAAAGTAGTATTCAAAGAAATTGTAACTTGTTCAAGGTCAAAGCTAGAATCCAGGGCTTTTTTTCACAAGATGCTACATGTTGTCAAAAGCCTTTCTTATGGCTTCAATGTAAATTCCTCTTTGGGGTAACCTGAGACATGAGAAATACATATAACATCATAAATTATACCAATATTTGTCAAAGTAAGAATAAACAGTAATACATGGTTAAAGACATTTTGAAAAAGATTCTAATGGAGGAAGGGAGACCCTAACCTTCCCAGAGCACAATATATTATAAAACTGCTATGATTGAAGATGTGATAAGGCTACATAGACAAATTAACAGAAGAGAATAAGTAGCCCAGACACAGAGCTAAGAACATATCAAAATTTAGTATAGTATAAAATGGGTATCACAGATGAGAGGGTAATTTAAAATTACTTTTGAAAAGTGCTGGAACAATAGAGAAGTATTTAGGAAAAACATTACATTTTCCCTTTATACCTTATACTAGAATTCCAGATGGATTTAGGAATTAAATGTAGAAGAACAGAATGACCAAAAATAGCCAAAAAAATTTTTAAGCAAATATTTAGTAAGTCTTTGGAGAAAGAAAGGTTTTATAGCTAATAAGTAATGGAAAAACTCATGAAGAAAATGACAGGTATGATTATAAAATGTTAAAGATGGAAGTTTACCAAAATTAAAAGGCAAATAACAAAGGAATATGTAATATGTAACAGAAGTTTAACACTTGTATTCTACTAAAAATTCAAAAATGAATAAAGATATGCCACAAACCTATAGGGAGGAATTGTAGAGACAAAAATGTGACAATTATGAACATAATGTTAATAAACAACTTATGAACATAAAATCAAATTGCTAATAAGCACATGGGAAAACATTTACATCAAAGGCCACCAAGACATGTATTCACCCATAAGTCAGGAACGTGTCCCAGACCATACAATGAAGAATAAGAAGAAATTACTGGCAAAATTTCTCTCAGATTAGAAAATTAAGGGATACTCATTTGTTTCATGAAGTGCCCTCATGACAAGCCTAAACTTTCTTACACAGAAAGTTCTTGGGGCTCTACCTCTTAGGCTGCATTTTCTTTCTTTTTAAAAAATATTTATTTATTTGGGGGAGAGTGCAAGCAGAGAAAGGGCAGAGAGAGGGTGACAACAGGATTCAAAGCGTGCTCTGTGCTGACAGGCTGACAGCAGTGAGCCTGATGTGGGGCTCCAAAGCACGAACTACAAAATCATGACCTGAGCCAAAGCTGGAGGCTGAACCAACTGAACCACCCAGGTGCCCCTAGGCTGCCTTTTCGAAACAAAGTAATCTAAGGCTAAAAGAGAGAAAGAGATTTTTGAGGAAGGAATAAATTAATAAATGGGTGGATGGATGGATGGTTGGATGGATGGATGGATGGATGGATGGATGGATGGATGGATCAGTAAAACCTCAGCACCATTTATTGCTTTAAAATTCATACAGGGGCACCTGGGTGGCTCAGTCAGTTAAGCATCCAACTTCGGCTCAGATCATGATCCCACGGCTCATGGGGTTCAATCCCCAAGTCAGGATCTGTGCTGACAGCTTGCTCAGAGCCTGAGCCTACTTTGGATTCTGTCTCCTTCTCTCTCTGCCCCTCCCCTGCTCTCCCTCTCCCCCCTCCCCTTCTCTCTCAAGAATAAACATTAAAATAAATTAAAAAATAAAATTCATACAAAACATAGGAAAAGAAAATGAACAAACTACAAGAAAGCAAAAATAATGGAAATTACAAATATTACTGAGTACCAAACTGTATATACTTGGCCAAGATTGCACAAGTGAAGCCATGTTTAGTTCTTGGCTTCAGCAAAACAAGCCGTTCTGTGAATAGAAGAATAGGTTCTGAAAATACAGAATGTATGAGTCACTATTTGTATAGTCCTCTTTGAGGGTAGTGGCAGAGTATATATGAATATTTAGCTGGAGGAAGCATCCATCTGACTGCCATGCAGGGGAGCAGAAGACAATGGTAGGCTACAGAAGCCACCTGCCCTTAACACTTGTACTGGAATAGGATGATTCTCTATGAATGTCTGACCCAAGGGACCAGAGACCTGGGTTCTGGTCCTGGAGAGAAACCAAAGATAGGATCTTAGGAAACCACAAAGTGGACTGCAAAGGAATAGAGAAGAATGCTCCAGGGGAAGCAGGAGAATTTGGTACAAACTGAAAAGGAGAATGACAGAAAGATATGCCCCAAAGAAATCAAGAAAGCTTATGGTTAAAAAGAAGCCATTAAGAATGGTAATGAAGAGGGGCGCCTGGGTGGCTCAGTCGGTTAAGCGTCCGACTTCGGCTCAGGTCATGATCTCGCGGTCTGTGGGTTCGAGCCCCGCGTCAGGCTCTGTGCTGACAGCTCAGAGCCTGGAGCCTGTTTCAGATTCTGTGTCTCCCTCTTTCTCTGACCCTCCCCTGTTCATGTTCTCTCTCTCTCTCTCTGTCTCAAAAATAAATAAATGTTAAAAAAAATTTCTTTAAAAAAGAATGGTAATGAAGAGAGATTACTAAGGAACTTAATGAAAGCTATTACATTAGAGTAGGGGGAACAAAATCCAAACTACAGTGGAGTGGAGAGCCAACATGGTAGAAGGAAAAACATCAAATGTAAAACATTTTTTCCAAGCAGTTTGATGGTAAAAGGATAATACGATTGCTTTGAAGTAACATTAGTGAATTTCTAAAATGAACAAATAAGTTAATATCTGCCAAAACCATATGTATGCATTAACTTGTTATGACAATTAATCCTGAATAAATTGTTCTGATTTTTAACAAGTTGGTTCAAATTTCATGTTATATTTTGGATTCAGAAAACCCTAAATATTTCCCAGTATTTGTTAGTGCTCATGTGGCCTTTTTAATAGCTCTAGGACTCTAATGTCTATTAGATTTTTGTAAATGGAATCAAATGATCTCATGTCCCATCCCAATTCTTCAATGCAGCATTATTCAGCATTCACTAAGCATCAGTAATCCTTTATGTCAAGGCCATTTGACTTTGTCCTGCCCATGTAACCCTTGGGAATGTAACCCCTGCCATGTAAATCTTTTATTAGCCACACTCTTCTACAAATAGTCTTTAGAGGTATTCCTTTCATATGCGATCTGCCTTGCAGAAAAATCTCCCTTATTATAAGATTATAGGAAAAAAATAGTTAAATTAAAAGGTTATAGGAAAAAAATAGTTACAAACAAAAAGGTAAAGTGCTCATAAAGGCCCCATGTTTCTTGGGTAAGGGTTTTCATTAAATTCCCAGACAATGAGGAAGAGGAAGGCATTGGGAGCCGGGTGGTCTCACAGTTCTCTGTGTTGGCCGTGTGCATCCTAAATCTTGCTTTTGTTTGTAATTCTTCCACAACTGCTGTCTTGCTCCCTAACCACCATCTACTCCATTTCTGCTTATTATATATTCTTGGCATGGCCACATCAGGGAACCTATAGAAGGTGCTGTGGCCATGCTTCTGTTCAAGAGGTAACTATACCCATTTTGAACATGGGCAGAGGCTCATGACCTGGCCATCTCCCAAGAAACACACACCACTTACTTGACATCAGAATTCTGTGAGAAATGATTACACCTTGCAGAGCTTCCCTATTAATTGTTCCATGCCAGCATAGGTCAAGTATATAGCCTAATAGAAAGTATTTTTTATTTTTTTTAGAGTACATAATTTATTTAACTTCAAGTTAGTTAACAGTGTAGTATTGGTTTCAGGAGTAGAACCCAGTGATTCATCACTTATACAAAACCCAGTGCTCATCACAATTGCCCTCTGTAATGCCTGCCCATCACCCATTTAGCCCATTCCCCCACCCACCTCCCCTCCAGTAACCCTCAGTTTGTTCTCTGTATCTAAGAGCCTCTTATGGTTTGCCTCCCCCTCGTTTTTATCTCATTTTTCCTTCGCTGCCCCTATGTTCTATTTTGTTTCTTATATGTGGACTTTAAGAAAGTATTTTCTAACAAGGTAGCTAAAATTTATCCCTTATCAAGAATATAGTTGGACAATTAATCTAGCACCTGGACTCACATTCCCCAAATTTAGGAGTCCCAGAAATGGCCCTGGGACATGCAGAATGCCAAAGGACCTATTCTAGAAAAATAGTCAACTCTATATAAACACACCAGGAAGATCTGAATCTAGACATTGTGGTTATGCCACTATGGCCTTTTGACTGGCCAACCTGACTTGTGCAAACCTTTTAACAAGGTGCACAGAGATTGTGGTGGGCACACCCATGACAGGAAATGGTTTAAGTGTCAACTACAGACCTAGCCAATCCAAAGGAACACTGCTCCCAGAATATCCCCAAATACTATCACTTTGTGAGGCTTCTCTGAATATCTCTTCCCTCAACCATGAAAGCACATTTAAAAAAAATGTTTGTTTATTATTTTGAGAAAAAGATAAAATGAGTTGGGAGATCAGAGAGAGAAGGAGAAAGAGAATCTCAGGCAGGCTTCGCACTGCCAGCATAGACCCCAACATGGGGCTCCAGCTCATGAACTGTAAGATCATGACCCGAGCAGAAACCAAGAGTCAGACACTTAACTGACTGAGCCACCCAGGCACCTTGCTGTGGTATATTTTGACTCCTACTCTTGCAACTCCCATTTTCTTTACCTCTAATTGATCTGTTTCCTCTGACCACGGACCCCATTGGCAGCCCTGCTTTAGGTAATGTTGTGTGAGGCATTTGAAATTCCTGTCTACCTGACCATTGTTGTCGGATTCTCGGAGCATAATGATGCCTAGAAAAATTCCTCCATCAGTATACTATTCATCTGCAATTGTCCCACCCACCTCAGCCCTGAATCTACTTCCATAAACCTGTACTGTCACAGCAATTATGGCACCTATTCTGCTTTCCATCATTTATCAACAGGCCTAGTCCAGGAAAACCCTGCTCTGACTCTATCACCCCTATCAGAAACTCTAGTATGTGTAGGGGATAGCTGGTCTCCTGTTTTCTGACCCTAACCCACCTAGGGGTACAAAACAGAAACTCACTGGCCATTGGTAACTTTCAACAGGTAAAACACAGGTAAATCTCAGTGTAATATTAAGGGAGTGGTCAAATAAAAGTACATGCTTTACTGGTTTCTGTCCCATTATAGGATCTCAGCCCATCCCAGAAGGGACCTTCAGAGTAACATTAAAAGCCTTCTCCATTTGAGAATTGCTCCAGAATGACTTCCCTTCCTTTGACTTTTCTACAATCTCATCTTTAGTCTTCCCTCTGTCTCAGGCTCATAGGACATTATAACTTAGTTTGCTTGCTTGCTTGCTTGCTCTTTTTTGTTGTTGTTGTTGTTCTCTTTCTCTTTCTTTATATTTTTCCTTTATCTTCATTTGGCTGAGTGACTGAGTTTTCTACTATTTACCTTGATTGTGTTATGGCATTTTGACACTCAGCTCAACATCTCTCAAGCCCTGCACCCTGCAGGGTCCCCAGTTCACCAGGCGAGGGAAGACAAGTAGGGCCCCAATCTTGTAATTATCAAAGTACAAGAGATACACCAAGGAAAATGCCACTCTGTTCCTTCTCAGTCACTATCAGCTTTTGTCTACTAAATCTTCTCCTTTCTCAGAAACAGTCCATCAACTCCAAGTTAGCTCACTTTAGCCTGACTCTTGGCTTTATAAAGTGAAATATGAATAACAATATTTATATATAATACATATATGACTGAAGAGATTGAACTATTTAAAAGTCCATGCAATCCATCCACATATACCTGTAGCAAATGCTCAACAACTTGTAGCTTTATTTCTATTTCTACTTATAGACTTTTGGTACCACAAAATTAAGACACAAACCATTTCTGTTAATGTTTGTCCTTGGTAATTATTATAAAATTTCCTGTAGTTCAAGAAAATAGCAGAAAACAAGAAGCAAGAACCAATCAGGTTCTCCTTCAATTAACCCATCAAGTTCATTGGGTTTAATAAAAAAATATATCTAAAGAATCTCATACCTTAGGATAATTTTTTCAAAGTTTTCATCCATTTGCATTTGTTTCAGGGAAGTTGAATAGTCTTCCCTGCAAGGGGAAGGGTATGCAAGCGCATACCCTTTTCTCTGGGAAGTTATATTTTTTTTTGTGCCTCAGAGACCACCTATTAGTGAATAATTTGGAGCCAAAAATGTCTGTTTCATTTTATTTGTTTTCCTGTAGTTTGATAAAGTGGCCAATATCACTTGACTTGTCCCTAAAGTATTCAGTGTTAGATTTCTTTCCTCACTGAGAAAAATAGCATATACAGTAATTCTTCCTCTACTATATATAAATTCCAAATGCTACCTTAGCAGAATTATGAAATAAAAATGAATGCTTTTTTAAAGCATTTATGGAGACTGGGGAATAAATGATAGAATTTTCTTATATTTCTTGTATATGCAGATAACAGATACATTTAATGCAAGAAGGAAATAGAATTTTAATAGAATTTTTAACTAAAGATCTTGAAACAAAACTAGACATACATTTTAATTGAATTTCTGGCTCAAATTACAGCAAACCATTATAAATCATTAGGAATCAGTTTTAAAACTGCTTTCACTTTTCCCCATATTACAAACACAGAGGTAAGCTTTTACAGCTTCAGATAAGTGTTAATAAATTACCCGAATTTCAAAATTAATGGCTGCCCGGCTGCTTTGGGGAGATATCATTGTGTTTCATGAATATTTTGATTTTGTGATTAGATCAAAATGCACTGAATTCCTAAACAGTCATAACCAAGGTCTGCTGATCATAAACTGTTCTTTTTTAATAAATTATATTCCTCACAAATCTGCTGATATGGAATAATTAGAAATTGGTTGCCTGCATTTACTGTAATATTTGCATGACTTTAGATCTCCACCTACTGATCTAGAGGCTGGCAGGAAATGTACATTTTGTACATTTCTAAATATACCTTGCCTGCAGAGATAATGGTTTATATTGTGATGGTAAGAAGGTTTTTATTTGCAAAAAACAAAGAGGTGTCACTTGCCAGTTCTGGAAGACATTGATTAGGCAGTTTATGTCATTCCTATTCAGAACTTATTATTTACAGCTTTCTTGTTTCCTTTCCTTTGTAGGAGATAAAGATCTGTATCTTGTAAACTGCTTAAAGAGTGTCTATTTTGTCTTTTTAGAAAGTCTTGAAATACATTTTGTAGAATGCAAGCATTCTCAAACTAAATGTAAACTGAGTAAAATACAGTATCCCAATTTATTATAATATCTCCAAGTATAAACTTCAAATTAAGTGGTTCATAAATAGTTACCCTGAGGAAAAAAAGAAGTCCTTGGTGTAAATCCATCTTTTACCATCTAAAACACATGTATCTAAATGTGAACCTGTATAACCTATACTATGTAATCTGATAATTAAGTACAGTCATTGTAGAAACCACTGACAACAAACACATAAGGCTATTTTTATTCTGCCAAATCTAATGATCATTTACAAAGATCAAAAGTGTAACTTTTACAAAGTTACAAAGTGAATACAAGAGCTAAAATTTGTGTTTTAGAATACACAAATACAAGAATATTTATGGTGTATTTCTGCAAGGCTCATTGAAAGAAAGTTTTTCACCAATGGAAAAAGAACTACATAAAATTCAAGAGAAGCTTACTTGAGACTTTCAGGTGCTTCTTCTTGTCATTTAGAGGACTGGAAGAATAAAGAAGGGATTTCTGGGGGCACTGTTTCCTTCAGTAACAATATAGTTGCCTTCCTCTAAGTCGTCATATGCTAAGGCCAAGGAGTTTGGAGTTTCTAGGCCTAGTATAGTTACAACACATAGCAATCCTTCCATGGGTCCTTGGGCTGGGACCAAGCTTAGATCAGTTGCCTTGGGTGTGGTTCATGGCACCTGGAATTTCCTTAAAGAGCTTTTAGTCCTGGCCAGCCGTTATTGCTTACTTTTGGGATTCATTACAACTGCTCAATTAACCACAAACACAAAAGAAAGTAAAAAGAATAGCTAAGTAGTGAATGGAAGTGGAGAGTATTATGCTAAGTGAAATAAGTCAGGCAGAGAAAGACAGATACCATATGTTTTCACTCTTATGTGTATCCTGAGAAACTTAACAGAAAACCAGGGGGGAGGGGAAGGGGGGAAAAAAGTTACAGAGAGGGAAGGAGGCAAACCATAAGAGACTCTTAAATACTGAGAAAAAAAAATACTGAGAACAAACTGAGGGTTGATGAGGGGTGGGGGAGAGGGGAAAGTGGGTGATGGGCGTTGAGGAGGGCACCTGTTGGGATGAGCACTGGGTGTTGTATGGGAACCAATTTGACAATAAATTATACACACACACACACACACACACACACACACACACACATATATATATGATGAAAATTAAAAAAAAAAAAAGAATAGCTAGAGTCAAATGATTAACAGTCCATGGAAAGGTCTTCAATGAACAACATTTAACATTAATTAAAGATTCTACCAATCCAAAATGGTAAATGCACAAATGTTCACCTGTTTGTAGGAAAGTAAAAGGGGATGTCATAGTTATACTTGGGAAGCCAGGCTCCTATGGCTTAGCATATCAGCAAATATATCTAAGAATCTACACCAAAATCCTGATTAGAGTCCATGAAAGTAAAATTCAGAGCATAAACAAAAGCAGATTATAAACTAAAATCAACTAGTTTACTTCCCAGTGCTGTTATGTGGATTAAATGAAACAAAGTAGTATATGAGATGCTTAAGTGCCTGGAGTATACAGACGGTTCACAACTTACAGTGGTAAACTTAAGATGTTTTGACTTTAGGACAGTGTGAAAACAACAAATATTCAGTAGAAACAGCACTTTGAATTTTGAATTTTTATTTTTTCATGGTCTAACGATAAACAGTACAGCCCTGTCTCATGATGCTGGACAGGGGCAGTGAGTGCAGCCCCCAATCAGCCATACAGTCACAAAGGTAAACAATTGATACACTTAACAACCAGTACTGCTTCGCGTTCAGCACAATATTCAACAAAGTACAAAAGATATCCAACACATAAAATAGACTTTATGTTAGATGATTTTGCCCAGTTGTAAGCTAATATGTGTTCTAAGCAAATATAAGGTTGGCTAAGCTAAGCTCTGATGTTGGGTAGGTTAAGTGTATTAAATGCATTTCCCACTTACTATATTTCCAACTTAAGATGGGTTTGTTGGGACTATAACGTCATCGTAAGTCAAGCAATATCTGTATAAATAATAAATATTACATAAAAACACAAACACCAACCACAGAAATACTAAGGTTTTTAAGGAGACAAACTTTCAGCACGGATTTTTTTGTTCTCATCTGACCTCTTTTACACATTCATTCTGTTTCAGCCATCTGCAATTTCTACATAAATCTTTATTTATGCTTCTATTTGCATTGAAAAAATTCAGGTGAGAATCTTTTTTTTTTTAACTCAAAAGAGAGAGTGCTTACATTAGTCATACATGTCAGCATTTGCATTCACAGAAGGCATCTCTAGAGCCGCAAGCAGCTCTGTGCTCCCTAACTTAAGGTGGAATCTGCACTATAGAACCACGTTTTCCTCAAATCAAACCTGTCATCAGTAAGTTCATATCGAGTTAAAATATTTTCTTCCCTCTGAATGTGTTTATGCAACACAGATGTATATTCTTAATATCTTAGCTAGTTATTTTCCAAGTATATTGTTAGGATTTTAAAATAATGGAAGCATTTCTAGTAATAGACATATAAAGTTTTTTAAGAATGATTTATCCACTTAACAAATATTTATTGAACATCTATTCTATGGCAGCCACTGTTATAGGACCTCGGGATACAGGGATGAACAAGGATAGATTCCATCATTAGAAAGCTGAGTCTATTGGGCAGAGAGAAGACCATGCATCCAGTAATAGTTCAGGGTGATCAGTTCTATGACGGAAGCATGCACAATATACTGTGTAAACAAAGGCAGGTCTCTAAAACCAACTGAGTGGTCAGACAAGGTTCTGAGATGCTTGGAGTTTGGGAAGACCGGGAGGGGTGTTATGGACTAAAGGGAGTAAATTGTGTTCCCTCAAAATTCATGTTGAAGCCCGAACCCCCACTGTGAGAGTATATGGAAATGGGGCCTTTGGGAGACATTTAGGGTTAAATGAATTCACAATGGTATTAGTGCCCTTATAAGAAAAGGAAAAGATCTCTCTCTCATTCTGTTCACATGCACACAAAGAGGTCGTGTGAGTACACAGCAAGATGATGGCCACCTCTCAGGAGACGTCAGAATGAAACCTACCTTCCTGACATCTTGATCTTGAATTCCTCAGCCCCCAGAACCAGTAGAACAACTATGTTCTAAGGATAGAACAACTAAGGAGAAGCTCAGCAAGGAAATATCATAAATCAATTAAACCTAACAGACATTCATAGAACATGGCACCTAACAACAGAAGAATGTACATTCTTTTCACATAGAACATGCTCCAACATAGACCAAATAACACACCTTGATCAATTTCAAAAGATAAAAATAACACAAGATATACTCTCTGACCACATTAGAGTGAAATTAGAAATTAGTAAGAGGAAAAAATTTGCAAAGCACACAAATATGTGGAAATTAAATAACACACTACTAAATAATCAATGGATTAGAGAAGAAATCAAAATAGAAGTAAAAAAATACTTTGAGGTGAATGAAAATGAAGACACAACATGCCAAAACTAATGGAATGAAGTTAAAACAGTGCTTATAAGGAAATTTAGATCTGCAAATACCTATATTAAAAAGGAAGAAAGATCTCAAATCAATAACTTACAACTTTCACCTTAAGACACTGGGGTAAAAGAACAGGAAACAAAACCTATAGCAAGCAGAAAAAAGGAAATAATGAAAAGTAGAGTGGAAATTAGTAATGGCGTCCCAGCGTGGTATTAAGAAGTGTTTCAGGGCTACATATAGAGTATTTATGTTTGCCATAGCTATGAGGTCAGGGTGGGGAGTGGAAGCATATAGCCATTAAGGTACACCTTAAATTCTGGGTCTTGTTAACATAAATCCTCAAAGAAAGTTCCCTCTTTCCATGCTTGTATTATGAACATATGTACTTACATATACTTATGAACATAGACTTATATCCCTAAAAGAATACTATTCTTATGGATCCTTCAAGTCCTTCTTTAGTGGACATGTCACTGAGACACCTGAGTGTCCTTAGAAAGAGTAGATTACTATAGATAATCTGAGCATTGTTAGTGAAACCACAAGTACTACCTGGCTCCATCTTGCCATGGTGGTGGGCTAGATCAACCTTCTTTAAGATAACTCCCTATGGCACATTTTTGACACTAGGATGTTGAATAGTTCCAGCTCCATTTCTTCAAAGCTACTAGCTGACAGTGATCTCACACCTAATTTCTTGTATCATTTTGATATTTATTTTGAAGACTGGAATTACCATACTAAGCCCTAATTTTATAATACAATATGCAGTGGTGGTTAAGATCATGCCTGTTGATTTCTGATTTCCTGGGTTCAAATTCTGGTTCTTCATCTTCACATGACCCTGGGCAAGTTACTTAAGGCTGTGCCTCAGTTTCCTTCTGTCAAGCGGGGAAAAAAATAACCACATGGGTTTATTTTAATAATGAGTGCATTTATAGATATATTAAAGTATTTACTAGAATGCCTACCATACAGTGAATACATGTTGGTACTAATTATTTTCTACAAAGGATTTACACTTACGAATCTTACTTAATTATCACAATCAACTTGGGAGATATTTTATTCTCACTCAACAAATTGGGAGACGGTGGTCCTAGAGCCAAAGTTTACAGGTCCACACCTGCAAAATGGATATAGACCCAGGTTTTTTTCTTTCTAGTCCAATGCTTTTCACACTGTCACAATGCCAGAAGGCAGTAGGATACACTGAGGAAAGTACATGGGCTCCAAAGCCAAGTAAACTTGAGTTTAACCCCAGCTTGTCCACCTGCTAGTCAAAAGTCTTTAGTTGAGGTATTTTACCTCTGAGCCATGTTTATAAGATGAGTATACTAATTCCTACTTCATGAGGTTATTATAAAAATAACCGAGAAAAAATACCGAGCATATTGTCTGTTACACGTTATGTGATCAACAAATAATTTTCTTTCTTTCCCATGTCCTCTTAGCAATGAAACTATTCCCTCCTTACAGTAAGCTGTGCTCAAGAGAATCCCTCTGTGGCTGACAAATCAAGAGAGTCAGCTTTGAAATGCTCTCTCAGTGCTTTGTAATGTTAAACATTTAATATAATTATTGTTAACTGAGATGTGCTCATTATTAGTGGATGGGATGAATGTAAAAAATAAGACTTCTAATAGTAAGTTTGTCATAATTTCAATGTACTATAATGCCATGTGTAGAGGCAGGAAGAAGTCTAATTTCATTCCATTTTTTAAACCCCGAAAAATACAACAAAACAAAGAGCAAATAATTTTTAAAACAAAAATAAAAAGTATCAGGGGTCCTAGGGGATACAGCACATATATAGATAATGTTAGTCTAGTTATGGGGAAATAGCCCATATACCCAGTCTTCCTAATAAAAAAATGAATATCCAGGTTTATGTGTCCCAGTTGAATATTCACTATAAATTATATATAAATGGAGGGGGAAATTACTAAAGGTATAAAACAAAATTTCTGCAATTGCATACAATTTTTTTTGTCTTCTGAACACAGGAGAAGATTTACAAGTACTTGCCAAATTAAATAAGGAAAAAGGAAAACAGGAAATTAGAAAGGTGGGAAAATGAGAGAGATCCACTTACTATTGTTTTCCAAGAGGAACCTAGCAGAAAAGAAAGGTAGCCCATCTGCCCTCCATCCCAACAAAGCTAAAGGTTGCAATTATTATCATCTGCACTGAGCCAAGAAGGGATATGAGCAACAGTTCAGAACAGAGGATATGAGAAAACTAAAATGTTGAGTTTCAACTAGGGAAAATATGCTTTTGCCAAGAAATCTGGGAAAATGGGATTTGATAAAAGGCAGTCATCAACATGACAGAAAGTTCCAAGTCACTTCTAGATTCAGTTTTCAGATCAGGACCTAGACCAGAATCACCAACATCAAAAATACAATAATTTGTTTTTCCTTCTGTGATTGCCAGCATTTGTGCCGAAAACAAGACAGCAATATTCAAGCCTTGACTCTGTGGCCATACCTGAGTGACTCCGGAGAAATAGAACTCTGATGGCCATGATATGATATAATGCATTTCATCCAACTTCATTGATAAAGCTCTTCTCTCTTAAATTTTCAAAAGTTATTCACACCTTACAAAATGGACCAAGCACTCGCAACAGCTCCATTTCCTAGGCATTTAACAGGAACCAGGAACATTTGCAGAATTATAAGAAGTCAAGGGAATATTTTATTAAGATACATTCAAACTTCATGCTAAAGTTTAGTTCACTGCTCTTTTTTGTGGTAAGAACACGTAACATAAAATCTACAGTCTTAAGTTTTATAAGTACATCACACATCATTGTTGACAATGTGGTACAGATCTCCAGAGTTTATTCATCTTGCTTAACTGTAGCTTTATGCCCATTGATTAGTAAATTTCTATTTCCTCCTCTCCCACCTTTGGCAACCACCATTCCAATGTTTGATTTTATGAATTTGATTATTTTAGATGCCTCAGATTCATCAAATTATGCAATATTTGTCTCTTTGGGACTGGTTAATCTCATTTATCTTAACACCCTCAAGATTCATCCATGTTGACAAATATTGCACAATTTCCTTCTTATTTAAGACTAAATTGTATTCCATTGTTATGTGTATATCATACTTCATTATTCATTCATCTGTTGATGGACATATAGATTGTTTCCATATCTTGGCTATTATGAATAATGTTTCCAGATGGCTATTATTTTTAAAAAAGCAAGTGTTAGTGAGGATTTGGAGAAATCAGAACGTTTTTATACTTCTGGTGGGAATGCAAAACAATGTAGCCTCTATGGAAAATAGTATGGAAGTTTCTCAAAAAAATTAAAAATAGAACTACCATATGATCCAGCAACTTTACTTCTGGGTATTTTTCCAAAAAAAAAAAAAAAAAGAAATCAAGATCACCAAATGATATTAACACTCCATGTTCATTGAATCACTGCCTTTTGACATTCCATGTACCCTAGTTTTAGATTGTTAGTCCCTTTATTTAACTTTTCACATTCTCTTCAACTAAATTATAAATTCCATTAAAATATAAATCCTGTCTTATATTTAATAATAAAGAAAATATTGACAAGTTGGTGATGATGTGACATAATATTTTTGAGAATCTCCAAATTTTAATATCATCATAATATACGATTGCCCTTCTAAAAAATTCATTAAATTGTAACTGAAAAACTTAAGTGAACCTTTCAGTCTTAAGAAGTTACTCTGGGGGCGCCTAGCTGGCTCAGTCGATTGGGTGTCTGACTTTGGCTCAGGTCATGATCTCACGGCTCACGAGTTCGAGCTCTGCGTCAGGCTCTGTGTTGACAGCTCAGAGCTTGGAGCCTGCTTCAAATTCTGTGTCTCCCTCTCCCTCTCTGCCCCTCCCTCACTCATGTTCTCTCTCTGTGTCTCAAAAATAAATAGAGAACACTGTGGTTAGTTTGAGCCAACAGTATTGGGTGGGCATCTATGTTCATTCCAAAGTTAAGAGATTTCATATTCAGGTTTAGGTTCATAGCATCTGTCATTCAAATTAATCTTTTAAGGATATTTAATCATTTATACCCAGTCATGCTCAAAAATATCAGTTGATTGTATAAAACACACACATACACAGAGACATCTAAGTGACTTGCCTGCCACTGGAAAGGGTCCTCTGAACAAATAATAAAATAAAGGCACTAAGCCGTCGTGCAGGCCCCAGTCAGCCAAGAAACTAGGGTGCTCAGAATAAATTAATGGGAATCTTAGGTGTAAAAAAGAAAATGACATCGAAAGGAGCTAAGGAACAGAAGTCCTCCATGCATGTGTTAAAAGTAAGAAGTTCATTATTCCATTTAGGCACCTAAGTCTTTTTGTCCTTATCTACCAAACCAACATCAAAACCATGACACCTCTCCTTGACCCTGAAATATAGATCCCTAAATACCATAATATTGTTTGCATCTAGTGAAATGACTGCAGGAAAGCCCACATACCTTATTGGGGAGGGAGAGATATCATAATAATCTGATTATGAAGCATGAAATGGGGCCCTGAATTATTACTATAAAGTGTGTAATACTATCATAAATCTTGATGTTGTCTATGATCCTTACTTCAAATTACAGTGTAGACATCATATAAAATGCTGTCAATTCATGTTTCCAATATCTCATTTGTGTCATCTTTGACTTAGAATGATGCAGGTTAGCATAATCTTCCAAACTACGTAAGGATCTGGTACTTTGTTAAAAATAAAAATGCCTTTACTCATTGTATTGTCAGAATGAGATTCCAAACAGCCTAGGGTACAGCAGAGGGGATAAGAGATAGGTATGAAGAACCAAAATATAAACCATAAACATAAAATAGCTATATATAAAATATGAATATGTAAAAATATAAGATATAAAGTAACAAGAGCCACAAAGGAGTGCTGAGGTAGAGAAAGGAAAGGTAGGCATGCCTGAATTTTACCTTTACCTGACAATTTCTTCTGTCTCTTAGGACTAAGGAAGCAATACATACAAGGGACATAGATAAATGGGTACATTATCACTTTAGAATTAGTTGGGCTAGGGCCCAATCCTCCAGTAGAGTGTTCTCTGGTGAAACTGGTGTGGAGAATGTATCTGGTGCCCAAAGCCCCTCCAAGGCAGGCTACTATCTCACATTCTTAATTCTCCGACTACTCACTAGAAGTGATGAGAATTTAGGGGTTTGTAAGAAAAGAGGAGCAAGAGACCTTCTAGAGAGCCTTGGCACAGCTTATCAATTACATCTCTTAAAGGCAATGGGAAGAAGAAGGAAGAGATCCTGGCACAAGGCTACATCAGTTTGCAATAGCAAATCCATCCACTAGTAAACGTGGTCCAATGAATTTCCTTTAATTTGACCAGACTGCAATTGTAAAGAATAAGGGAGATAGAGGGAACCTCCTATCTCCCCCCAAAAATGTGTCATTGCTTTGAGAACTCAAAGAAAAGAGGGACACTGAAATCAGAAGAAAAACATGTTTCTGACTTTTTTTTCTTCAGTTATTTCTTCCCTGTCTACTTCCTCAGTTGCTGTTCCTCCATCTATTTCTTCAGCTTGCTTCCCAGGGTACCCTGCATTGCTACAGATGCAATCCAGTTATCAAATGCCATCTGCGTGCTAATTAATGTCAGTTCTAAGGCTCAGTTCAGACCTACCTCCTGAGCTTCAGATAGTGTCTACATATTATGTATGTTATCTGGCCTCATTCACCTTCACCTGATGAGATGAGGCCATTCAAATTTATCTTTAAAAAAAATGTTTATTTACTTTTGAGAGAGAAACAGCATGTGCAAGGGAGGGAGGGGCAGAGAGAAATGGGGACAGAGGATCTGAAGAAAGCTCCGCACTGAGAACACAGAGCCTGATGCGGGGCTCGAACTCATAAACCGACCCATGAGATCATGACCTGAACAGAAGTCAGACACCTAACTGACTGAGCAACCCAGGCGCCGCTCAATTTTATCTTTAACTTTCCCATCTCACTTCTCCCACCAAGCCTGCTTATCATGCATTATTATTTTTTAGTATCATTTTGTAGCATCACTATCCAACCCATTATGCAAACTAGATATCTTGGAGTCATCATTAACTCTCTTTTCCTAACGTCCACATCAAGTAATAGAATGCTACCAATATTAACTACCAAGTATTTTTTGTTTCCCTCCTTTTAGTTCTCTTTCCCCCACAGATTGTGTTCATATCTTCCTTCTACTGTTGTTGGCTGTGGACTTTTTCCCTCAAATCTATTCTCAACATAGCTTCCATCTTGGTCCATCTAAAATGTAAATCTGGTCATTTCATTTTCCTGTTCAAATCCATTCATGGCTCCCATCAATGTTAGGGCAAATTCTGAAGTTTTAAACGTGGTACAGAAACTCCTCCCTAAACCCTGCCTACCTCTCGGATATCATCTTCTGCTGCTCCCTTTCCCTGTCCTTTGATCTCAAGCAAAACTTACATCTTGATGGTTTTGCCAAACACCTCCTTTCTTCAGCTAGCCTGTGCCCCTACTAGCTCCAAAATTTGGAAAAATATTCCTTCTCTGCTAAACTTCTTCTGGATAATTCTTTGTCATACTTTAGGATTCAGCATAGCTGCAACTTCCTCCAAAATTTCTCCTTTGATTCATTCCTCACCTCCCCCAAACAAGACTCGATTATGTTCTCCTCTTCTCTGCTCCCATATTTGTTTATACCTATTGGTGTATTGGTCATCTCCTCTGGACTGTGAGATCCTTCATGGCAGGATACACACCCTTTTGGAACATAATAGATGTCTATGAGTGTACCTATTCATACAAAGAAAAGAGAGGGGGAAAGAAAGGAGGCAGGGAAGAAGGAAGGATTTCAATCGGGTTTAGTTTTGAAAATCATTTTGACAACCAATAAATATGTAGAAGACAGTTAGAGGCAGAAGGAAACTCATGAGAAAAGGACATGAAATGTAAAACTCAAGACGATGGGTGGAGAAGGATATATGGAAAAATATGTATGAGAGAAAAAACAAAACGGAATGGAAATTTTGGGGCAAATTGTGAAGGACCAGAATCCCAGTTTAAAGGCTCTGAACTTCACTTGAGCAGGAGAACCACTGAAAAATTTTGAGTAGGGATGACTGTACCAAAGTAGCTTTATGAAAATAATCTATGATCGTACACCTAAAAATAATGTAATATTGTGTATCAACTATACTTAAATAGAAATGTTAAATTATTAAACATTTTAAGAAGTAAATAATCTATGGTTATGGGTAGGATGTATTAAAGGAGTAAGTGAGGGTCTGGGGAACATGGATATAGGTGTACTGCAGTTTTCAGAATGACATATAATGAGGAATGAATTGGGGAAGTGGATTTGGGAATAGAAAAAAAAAAGATAAACTTGAGACAAATTTCAAGGCAAAGAATTGCCAGGAGTTGGTAATGAATTGAATGTGGAGAAGCAAAATAGGGAACCTGTATGACTTAGAGAATGGTGGTCTCGTTAATGGATAATGAAATTCCCAGATGGTGCTAGTGTAAGAAGATTGATGATGAATACAAATCAGAACATGCTGAGCTTGAAGGTTCTTTGGGAGATGCATTTAGAGATACCCAAGTCATTGGGAATTCAGGATTGGAACTCAGGAGACTGACCTTGTCTTCAGAAATAAATTAGGGAGTCATTTGCACAGATATGGGAGTTGAGAAAGAAATGTGGATGTCTTTATCGTCCATCATCCTGAGGTAATGAGTTCACATTTTTTCTATAATCACATTTTATCATAGTAATATCTAAAATATGCTAGTGCAAAGCCTTCCTGAGATAATATAAGGATTCCACGCTTCTCTCTTTGCACACTTATTTTAGATATGGCTAGGGATGTCCCACATGAGGAATCATTCATCTTGTATTCTTCTGCTCCAATCTTCTGTTAAAATCTACTTCCCACAAGCTACCTGAAGAGCAGCTAGACCAATAAAGATTCAGAGAAACTCAAAAAGAACTTTTCAGAGTACAATATTGGAGACAGCATGGTCCCAACCAAGTTCCATGATGTAGCTGTGCCTAAGAATACCTGAAGTGGGATGAAGAGCAGGCTCAGTGGAAATTTTAAAAATATGAAACTATGAGGTAATGGTGGTAGAAACATTGGCAAGGTGGATATGGAAGTCACCAAGAACTTCCTGAGAAGAATATGGAGAAAAAGGTTGTGGGCCAGTTGCCAAAATCAACATGGATGCTGTGTAAAATGTCTTTAACATTTCAGCAATGAAACTGGATGAAGAATGGTATAAATAGACTTGGAAAGACTGTGTGAAGACTTACCTAGACGTTATCACATGGAACATTCTTTGTTGTCTGTCTGTCTGTCTGTCTCTCTCTCTCCTAAAAGCTAATAGAAGGGTGCCTATGTGGCTCAGTTGGTTAAGTGTCTGACTCTTGATCTCAGGTCATGATCTCATGGTTCATGATCTCATGGTTCATGAGTTCAAGCCCTGCATAGGGCTCTGCACTGACAGAGCAGAGCCTGCGTGGGATTCTGTCTCCCTCTCTCTCTGCCCCTCCCTTGCTTGCTCTCTATTTCTCTCTCAAAATAAATAAAAATTAACTTCAAAGAAAAATCCAATATAATTCCACTTATTAAAGAAATCTAGGGGTGCCTAGGTGGCTCAGTCAGTTAAGCGTCTGACTTCAGCTCAGGTCATGATCTCGCAGTCCATGAGTTTGAGCCCCGTGTCAGGCTCTGTACTGACAGCTCAGAACCTGGAGCCTTCTTTGGATTCTGTGTCTCCCTCTCTCTGAATCTCCCCTGCTCTCTCTCTCTCTCTCTCTCTCTCCCTCTCTCTCAAAATAAATAAACATTAAAATTTTTTTTAAGAAATCCAGTTACTATGGTGTCAAAGATGGAGCTTTATGGTATGTGGAGCTGTACTTTCTATATCTTTTATGTATGTAGGAAGTGCTAGTCACAAAGAGATTAATAAATATTTTTTGAATTAATCTAATCCATAGATAACAATGTACTTGTAATTCAATATGAGGCAAAAACAATTTCTAAAAACCCCAATTCACAGTATACAAAATTGAGGTAAAAATGTTGCAAGGCACTCAGTCTTATCAATTATTAGTAAGAGCTCCTATACTAAAACAAGCTCTTCTTATTAACTTCAAATAATAATTTGCAAAACTGTGATTTAAAAACAACTTTGAGGGTTTGTAAAAATGGTGGTAGAAGCCCATTTTCCATAGGGCTCTAGGCATTATTAGAAGTTTGGACTGCTGGGCTTATCAGATGTTGTGCATCTTTCTGAGTCTCAGGGTTGTTAATCAAGATAGATGGCAGACTAGTTAATGTTGCTGTTAGTGAGACTGTAGTAAAGATTAGAAGGTTATCAAACAGATATAAACAGGAGTTCTAGGATTCCTATCTAACATATGAAATTAACAACTAATAGGTATCTCTCTTTGATAGTTGATTTGATTGAATGCATGTGGATAAAAGTCAACAAGTGAACAACTTGATTGTCTGCTGAATTAATAGAATGGAAGAACTTTAAATGGTTCTGAAAGCTAATTTAATTCAGAAACCTCAGTGAGGTTCCAGCTCTTTAGTGAAACTAGTGAATAAAATGTTGGCAATTCATTCAGAATAAAAATATGAGCATTAGCTTCTTCTCTTCTTGGAATAAAGGCTTGGTGTTTAAAAATGTTTTTTGCAAAGAGGGAGCTTTAAACTTATGCGTATGTACCTGTGATCCTCTGAATAAACACTGTAAATTAAAATGAGGAAAACTGCCCTTTGAATTTGCCTTGACTTGACAATCATTTCTATTTCAATCCCTCTCTTGCATTTGTCCTCCCAGACATTTTCATTCATTTGTATTTCCTTCCTTAGCAATTAAAATTGTTCCTTTTCTAGGCCCATTTAAATTTGAACTGCCAGTGTGATTTGGATATTTCAGCCCCCGGTGGGCATTTGTTATATTCTACTGTGCCATGAATTGAAGGATGCAGAATAGGATAGACCAGGTTATTTATCTAGACTCACCCTGAATCACTTGATTATTATCTCCAATCACTCTGCCCTCTCTGTTTCCCCAAAACCTCAAGCTGCTGTCTTCCTTAGGGAAACAGTATGCTCTTTTTTTCTCTACCCCAATTCTCTCCTTACCTGCACTTCCCCTAGACAGGTCTTACTCATCCTTCTTCCTCAGGAAAGCTTTCCGAAACCATGCCTTCCTCACCGGCTCCTATCTCAGGATTCACAGAACCTTCTGTTTTTCTTCCATACGTAGCAAGATAGCACTTCCTACCATGGCACTTAGTTAAGAAGTTAAGCAGACAGATGGTGGTTTAGAGCCTTTCTCTCACACTGAATTACAAAACTGTATGAAAGCAGAAACCATGTTAGTCTCATTACTGTATAGAGCAGAGTGCCTGGTCTAGAGAGAGACCTTAGTAAGCACTTGCATTGGCCAGATGACACCGGAGGACAGAGAAGAACCCCCAGGTCATTCGAGAACAAATCCAAACCCAGGACTGACCTTGGATTTGGAGTCTATTAGAGCCCATTTGGGACCCCTTTCAGAAAACAGGTCAAACATCAGGAGTCCACTTAGTTTGAAACTTTCCCCCACGTCAGGCAACTTTTTTGTGTCTCTAGAAAGTCTCCTACAAGAGAACAGCCTGCTAGATACGAATAGTATTTTGGGTAAATTCTAAGCCATTTTGTACCTGCTCTCTTTCTGTAGTGTTTTTTTTTTCCCAAAAAACTGTAACTTGGCAATTTCGGGTACCTTTAGTTAAATCAAGTTTCCTTGGTAAAAGAATAACACAGGTCAAATTATAATTTCCAAAAATTTCAAGTAGTTATTCATATTCTAGCTTGCACAATGTGTAAGACATGTTGAATGGAAAAAGCAGTATTCACAACTGCTTGTATTGTATGAGCCCTGCTGTGTCACTGCAGATAGCAATCTGTTAACAGCAAAAAGAAAAGCTGAGGAGAAATACACTGAAATGTCAACTGTGGTTATCTCTGAGTTGTGAATTGTTATATTGTCTTCTTCTTTGTGTTTTTCTGTATTTCCCAAGTTATTTTATGATGATCATATAATGTTTCTATAATCAAAGAAATAAGCTACTTAAATTTATAAACAATAACTTGCACATAGTATATACTACATAACAACTTCCTAAATCTCCCTTTCTCTTCATAGGTACCTGTTCTCAAGGTACAATGTCATACAAACCATTAGCTTCCCATTCCTCTGTATAGAAAGAACATGGGCCCAGGGGCAGCCTGTCCAATTTTAATGCCAGGTCTGTCACTTATTAAATTTATAATCTTAAACTAGTTATTTAAGCAACCTCAGTTGACTCATCTGTAAAATGAAGATAGCAATAATTTTATCCACTCCCATTCAAATATCTCTGTGCTTTCTCAGAGAGGCCACTTCCTGTCATGGTATTCCCAGGAAGGAATCTTCTGTCCTGGAAGTCAGAAGGAAGATTTCTGGCCTTCTGCAGAAGTGGTAATTAATGGAGTAAGTATAAGAGTTGCTTTGAACATGCAAACATTGAACTGTAAGTAACTCTACATCATGAAGAGAAACCCAGAGATCCAACATAGAAAACTTTGAGAAGATGGTCAACAGCTGGATGGAGGACTGGCCGTGGAGGGAAAAAGTGCTTCTTAGTAACAAAGCGAAAAACCAAAATCACAAAGTTTCTAAAGGTTAGAAAAGGAGAACTTGACATATTTCTAGTTAAAAAATGGTGGGTAAATACATGGAGATTAATTTCAGGAAAGCCATTATTGCTAATTTTAAAATGTGGGAAAAAAAATGATTGGCAGTCAATTCCAAAATATGGTTGGTAGCATTCCATTCAATTTTTTTAGTATCCCATAATTATTGTCTTTTTTTCCCACTGAATATAAAGGTGTTCTCTTTCTTTTCTTTTTTTCTTTTCTCTTTTTTTTCTTTTCTTTTCTTTTCTTTTCTTTCCTTTTCTTTTCTTTTTTAACAACAGTTTTCATAGATTGGTTCCCCAATTCCGTTTCTTCATCATCCACTCTTAAAATTCTTAGTTGAACTTTCTCTAATCACAGAGGCTTCCATAATTTTCATAGCTGGGTAAAGTGATTTTTAGATTTTTTAATTGAATAAACAATTAATTAAATAACAACAGCTACTGATATAATACTTAATGCACCAGCCACTCTTAAGTGTTTTGCAAACTTTTATAAACTCCAATCAGATAAGTACATAATCCATTTCACTTATGAGGAACTGAGGCACAGAGGTTAATAACTGGCCCAAGGTCACACAGCTAACACATGTTGGACCTAGGATTGAAACACAGCTGTTCGATTCTATCATCTGTTGACTACAGTGTCTTGCAAATAAAGTGAGAACTTATTAGACAAGAGTGCTTTTCAAAATCTTAGAGTTTTAGAGTAAAAACAACATGAAAGAAAAAAAATGCAGTCCAATACCCAATCACACAAAAGAACTAATGCAAAAGTCAGGTGAAAACCCAGGGGCAAGTCTGTATAACTTTCAGTATAAAATATAATCTCTTACTGTAAACAATACATATGTAAGTAAATTTTATTTAATTCACACATTTCAGACATTCTAAATGATTCACTATTCAAAAGGCTCCTATCAAAAATCCTTTCATAAGTAATGAATCTTTTTAGCAAAGCAAATGCCCATAATTTATGTTTTTAATATTTTTAAAACACTCAACTTAGTAAAGCAAGATAAATCTGAATTGAATTATTTATTTGTTATATTTCATTTTTTTAGAGAGAGATATTGCACAAGCATTAGGGGTGGGAGGGAGGGAGGGAGAGAGGGAGAGGGAGAGAGAGAGAGACAGAATCTTAAGCAGGCTCCATGCCCAGCACAGAGCCCAACACTGGCTCAATCTTAGGATCCTGAGATCATGACCTGAGCCAAAATCAAGAGTCAGACACTTAATCGACTGAGCCATCCAGGTGCCCTGAATTATTTATAATATAAGACTATAAAAATCAATAAAGTACAATTATTATGGATCATTGACTAAGGTATAATTTTTTCATATTTATTTTTAAAATATTCGATTTACACATGCATTATAGCTTAAATCCAAATCCCACTGACATTAACCCCCCAAAATTCAGCTGCCATCCCTTCCTGATAATAAGAAACTGAAAACCTTCAATATCGCTATACTAAATTAGGACAATCCAAGACAAGAGAGTTTGTTAACACTCCCAAAGTGTAGCTGACTCTGAGAACAATCAGAAATCATTCTCCCTGATTGCTTTTCCCCGTTTTTTTGCATTTGCTGTAACTTAACAGATATTATGAAACAAGGAATATATAGATCCAAATTTGTAGACAAGAAATGTGTTGCCTTTTTCAGTGAATACTTCAGTACACTATAATATCTGAAATACTAAAAAGTACATATTCCAATATCATTCCTTCTTAAAAATGTCATTATATAAGGCAGAAACGCATGAAACATAGTAACCAATAAGTGTTATTCATAACAATAATAATGGTGTGGTTATTAAAATCACCACCACCATATCATCATAATAATGATGAGTAGTACTGGGACCATAAGAGAATACCCAAGATATGGTCTTCTTCCCTCTTAGAGACCTTTTTCTTCCCACACAAGACAAGTCAGGTCTCCCCAAATCTCTTGTGCCATGTGAAAAAGGAGATCTCCATCCTGCTTCAGGAAAATAAAGTGGAAAAAAATGTCCATTTTCCATGTCATATTCTAAGAGCAGTACTATCCACCTCAGAGACTTGATGTGAGAATGAATTAAGTCATGCACATGGAACACACTCAGAAACATACCGAGTGCCCAGTAAGCACTCAACAAATGTTTACTCTTTCTGTAACTACCATTTATTAGTAGATATAAAGAGCAGAGCTCCCAATCCCTAAATAAAATTCTTTTTTAAATATAACATTGTTTTCAGGGTCAAATTACCAGTAGAACAGGATTTAATAATACACATACCAGATGATACTACTACACTTTGAATTATCACTTGACTGCCTCTTCTATTTCTCACTTATACACATACGAACAAAATCTACCTTCTGACATTTGTGTTCTTCAGCCTAATATCCCTGCATCCAAAAGTACAATCATGGGTAACCTTTCTTGTGTATTGCTTTTCTAAAGATAAAATTTAACTTGTTTATAAATATATGATTTTCCATTCTAGGCTTCTCATCTAACTCGATATTTATTCATTTGATTCTTGCAAATCATTAACAATACACCAACACAGAGCCTTTATTAAATGGTTATTATGTGTTCAAGCTCTGTCCTGGGCATTTGGAAACAGGCTATCTAATCTTTCCCACTGCACAGTGAGGGATCGTTATTGTCATTTTACATAGGAGAACAAAGGGTACAGAGAAGTTAAATAACTTTCTCAGTGTCACTCAGTAAGAAAGTGATGAGATCTCTGAGCCATTAACCCAGACATTTTCCACTTTAATGCAATCGTCTACAGATAGAGCACAGGGAGCATAGCTGGCTCCTTTATGTGTTCTCAGTATGTTCCTGAGGCATGGGCAATGAGAAGATAAACTTGATGGGCAGCAAACAGCCTTCTTAACTCCTATGTTTTCTTAATGTTTGCTTTCAATATTAAATGAGAATGAGTAGAAATAGAAATAGACATAGAAATGACTTATACTTATGATTCCTATCTCAGGAAGCAGTTACTGAAACTTAGGACTCCTTATAGTAGTTCTTACTGAAGGGGAGGTGAGCAGAAATAAACCTAAATGTTGCTCCAGTTTATGGAGAAGATTTCGCAAAGCCTAATCTGGGAGTGAGAATGGAATAAAAAGCCAAGATGACATCTCTGGCCCACATAACCTGCCTTGTTTTGCTCTACAACTGTTATACCTGTTTTGAGTTTGACTCTTTAGAATAATGTACATATCGGGGGCTTACACTCTGTCCCACATGGGACTAAACAGTTCACATTTTTTTAATCATTGATCTTCCACAATATCTTTGTAAAGAAGGTATTACTGTTCCAGTTTTGCCAATGAAGAACTGCCACATAAAAGAATCTTGCCTAATGTCACATACCTACTGAAAGGAAGAGCCTGGATTCAATTCCAGTCATCTGACCACTAGGTTGTATTGAGTATAAATATTGCACATTCTTTTTATTACCATTTGCCATTTAAATCAAAATAATGTGAGCTTTGAACAAGATGTCCTACCTCCTTTCGGCTGAAGGGCTACTGAAGACCATCTAAAACATTCCCTGTGAAAAGAAACAACCGCCACATGCTTCTGACAGCTAGGAAACCAGTTGGAAGGCACTGCTTGGCATTCTAGTTTTGAAAGGCCAGATTCAACTAAATAAAACCTTCACTTTGTATATGTGTGTGGAAGTGATTAGTCATTTAATACTGGAAGCTCTACCTGGAACACATTTCTTAATACATTTTTTTCACATGCATGATGTCTTTCCACAATTTATTGCCACATTTTATTAAACTCTTGTTACCTAGCGTGTAATTGGAATCATCACTGATACATGAAACACGAGTATACAAATCTGAAACAGAGTGGAGGCAGGTCAAAGAAATAACAGCAAAGCTAAATTTTAAAATGGGGGAAAGACATAGACTGTAGTGTGAAGAGTCCCTGCACTCTTCACCAGCTCAGAGCAACTGCCCCCAGGAAAATCATCTTATACCCTACATCCACACAAATTTGATCCTCTGTGAATAAGAAATGATGGGGTAAAACAGTGAAACCAGACCAAAAACTACATGAGTATGAAAATGGGAAAATTACCATAATAGATGCTCTTACATGTTTTGATTCTTCAAAAATAGAAATTCTACCAGAGTTATATAAATTTAACTTCACTTTCTACTTCACGAAGATATTCCGATTTCTGTCAATGTCCTGGAACCAGATTTCATAAGCTCCAGTTTGTACATTTGCTCTGAAATGTGATTATGTCTATCTTGGTCGACCTTCCTTTCCAAGATCCTAGTGCAATGCTTGGCAGAATGTAAGACAAAAGATGTTTTATGAATGAAAGAATAAATAAATAGTAAAGCAGGAAGTGGATTTTTTTAACTGTGCTATATAAAACATCAAGAGGTTTGTTTGGATCCCATGGAAGCAAAATTATTTCCTGGGCTGCTTTGTGAAATAATTGTCTCTTTTTTAGCTTCTTTCTTTCTTTCTTTCTTTCTTTCTTTCTTTCTTTCTTTTTTTTTAGGATATTTTTCTGAATTCAGTGTCTTTCACTTCTTTCATCTCCAGATTACAGCTTCATTTTCACCCCAGAGCATTATATCTATTTTCAGGTACATTTAAGGGCCACAGTAGAAATTTCACAGTAAAGATACTGTCACTGGCAGACAGGAAATACTGCATTTGCTTTACTAAAAGACAGGCAAAGAATAACAAAAAAATGAAAGAGAGAAGAGAAAGAGCTTTCCTTACAATTCCTATCATAATCAAGCACAGCTATTCCTATTTTCTAATTATCATGTTTGCTTTCATTGATGCCATAATTTTTAATCAACATCTGTTGGTAAATATGGCTAAGTATAAATTAATACACATTATTATTACCGATTGCCATCTAGATATTTATGAAGATATATTATCAAAATTTTTCATCTGATCAGGGTTTTATAGTATTCTTTAAAATATTTTTCTGGGGCCCTTGGGTGGCTCAGTCAGTTAAGCATCTGACTTGGGCTCAGGTCAAGCCCCTCTTCAGGCTCTGTGCTGACCACTCAGAGCCTGGAGCCTGCTTTGGATTCTGTGTCTCTGTCTCTCCCTCTGCCCCTCCCCCCATTCATGCTCTGTCTGTCTCTCTTTCAAAAATAAACATTTAAAAAACTAATCAAATAAAATGTTTTCTGATTCTGTAAAGAATAGGTTTATAGGAGAATATATTTAAAATGTGAAACTTAGAAATAAAAAGATTTAAAGTACCCTTAATTTCATAGCCACAAATAACCAGCATCACTTTATTGTACGCTGTAAAAAAACAATAATGCCCTGTGTAAAGTAAAGATGAAGTCCTTTATTTTACTCTTCCAAAACATGTCCACACGATCCAGGACAAGACTCAGTCAACAAATACTTATCTGTGCACCAGCAACCGTTCTAGCTGCTTGGGACACCATGTTGGATATGAGAAATAGAGCCACTCTCCTAAAGAAATTTATGTTCTACTGGCTGAAAAAAAGTAAATAAGTGAAGTAAAAACACACATGTTAAGAAGAGGATAAAGTAGGGTAAAGAGATAGAAAATGCCTCTGGAAACTGCCTTTGTGAGGGTGGCTTGAAAGCTTTTGGGGAGATATGACACTTGAGTTGTGACCTGGTGCCCAGAAAAGAACATTTCAAGCAAGAGACACATGCATATTTGAAGAACAGAAAGAAAATCAATGTTTCTGAAATGTGTTGAATTAGAGAGATAACAGAGAAAAATAAAGTTGAAAAGTTAGGGAAGGCCAGATCAAAGAGAGACTTATGGGAGTTTACATCACATTTTGGTTGGAACCGGAAGTCTTTGGAGGGTTTTGTTTGTTTGTCTGTTTTAAGTAGGCTCCACACCCAGTGTGGAGCCCAGGGCAGGGCTTGAACTCTTGACCCTGAGATCAAGAGCTGAGCTGAAATCAAGAGTTGGACTCTTAACCCAATGAGCCACCCAGGTGCCCCCAGGGGGTTTTAATCAGGGGAGAGTTGTAGTCCTGATTTATAATTTAAAAGTTTACCCTGGCCACATATAAATGATGGACTCTAACAGAACAAGAGAGAAAGCAGAAGCAGGAGCCACCACCATTTTCCAGGCAAGTGAGGATGGTGGCACTGACTGAGGCTGTGACCGTGGTGATGATGAGCAATTAGAAGCAGGGTGCACTAGTAAAAGGGTGGAAGTTACTCCAAGATCAGATGTGGTGAGCGGAGGAAAGAACAATCAAATCCCAGGTAAGTCCTGTTGACAGGTGGCAAAGCTCCCTCCCTTATTATAATCTTTGAATTTTCTAAAATATTAATTATTGATAACAGGTGCCATTTACTATGTCTCAGATACTCTAGGTACATTGTCTCAATTAATACATTAAATAAATTAATATTCATTTCACAAACCTTTAAGATAGATACATGCTATTATTAGCTCCATCTTATGAATAAGGACACAGAATTAGAGGGTAAGCAGCATATCCAAATTCACAGAGCTCATAAATGGTTAAAGTAAAAAGAAATCAAACCCAAGCCAACTTGGCCCTAAAAGCCCTGCCTTTAATCACCATGCACTATATCTGACAATGTGCCAACATTCACTTAACCCGTCCCCTCATCACATATTCAGTTTGTTTTCAGATTATCCCTGCTAAAAATAATGCTACTATGAGCATTACTGTATATACATTTTATATTTTTAAAAAAATGTTTATTTATTTTTGAGAGAGAGAGAGAAGATAGAGCACGAGCAGGGTAGGGGCAGAGAGAGATGGAGTCACAGAATCCAAAGCAGGCTCCAGGCTCTAAGCTGTCAGCATAGAGCCAGACTCAGGGCTTGAACTCACGAGCTGCGAGATCATGACCTGAGCCAAAGTTAAATGCTTAACTGACTGAGCCACCCAGGCGCCCCTACATTTTATACTTCTTTGATTTTTTTCTTTAAGGTAAATCCCTAGAAACTAAATTGGTACAATAAAATTGTGGAAATTTTTAAGACTCTTCATACATATGCCAATTTTCTAATTTTACCCAGTTAAAGTTTCACCAGGAGCAAGTGCAATAAATTCATGCATCATCATTATTTTCATGATCATTTTGAAAAATCTGTCATACCTTGGCTGCTATCACACACTTAGAAAGAGGCAGAGATGAAACATGAATTAAAGCAAGCTAACACCGGGTAATACGTTTTTACCCATTACCTTATGCACTTTCCTTATTCTTTAATATAATATGAAGTGATTGAGGCATCTAATGTTTTTTTTCATATTTTTAACCATGAAATACAGCACCACTTTTTGAATAATCAAACTTTTCACAACTGATCTGAAATATCTGAAATGCCAGGTTAATCATCATCACCATCACCATTATCAAATTAGCCATTTAATAGTACTTTAGATAACTTAAATCAAATCATGCAGTATTTGTCCTTATACAACCAGATTTTTATGTCCTCTGGGTTCATCAACATTGCTGCATATGACAGGATTTCCTTCTTTTTTTAAGTTTTTATTTAAATTCCAGTTAGTGAACATATATCGCAATATTAATTCCAAGTATAGAATTTAGTGATTCAATGCTTACTTACAACAACTGATGCTGATCACAAGTGCTCTCATTAATCCCCATCACCTATTTAGCCCATTCCCCTGCCTGCCTTGCCTCCAACAACCATCAGTTTGTTCTTTATAGTTAAGAGTCTGTCTCTTGGTTTGCCTCTTTCCTCCCCACTCCCATCCATGTTCATGTTTTGTTTCCTAAATTCCACATACGAGTGAAATCATATGGTAGCCGTCTTTCCCTGACTGACTTATTTCACTTAGCATAATACTCTCTAGCTCCATCCATGTCATTGCAAATGGCAAGATTTCATTCTTTTTTATGGCTGATAAAAGTGTATGTATCCCTTCAAATTAATATTTTTGTATCCTTTGGGTAGATACCTAGTAGTGCAATTGCTGGGTCATAGGCTAGTTCTATTTTTAACTTCTTGAGGATCCTCCATACTGTTTTCCAGAGTGGTTGCACCAGTTTTCATTTCCACCAATAGTGTAAGAGGGTTCCCCTTTCTCTACATCCTCACCAACACCTGTTTTTTCTTCTGTTTTAACCATTCTGACTGGTGTGAGGTTATACCTCATTGCAGTTTTGATTTTGATTTTCCTGATGATGAGTGATGTTGAGCATCTTATCATGTGTCTGTTAGCCATCTGTGTGTCTTCTATGGAAAAATGTCTATTCATGTCTTCTGCCCATTTCTTAACTGGATTCTTTGTTTTTTGGGTGTTGAGTTTGATAAGTTCTTTATGTATTTTGTATACTAACCCTTTATCAGTGATGTCATTTGCAAATATCTTCTCACATTCCATAGGGATTTAGTTTTGTTGATTATTTCCTTTGCTGTGCAGAAGTTTTGTATTCTGATGCAGTCCCAATATTTTACTTTTGTTTTTGTTCCCCTTGCCTCAGGTGACATATCTAGTAAGTAGTTACTATGGCCAGTGTCAAAGAGGTTACTGCCTATGTTCTCCACTAGGGTTTTAATGGTTTCCTGTCTCACATTTAAATCTTTCATCCATTTTGAATTTATTTTTGTGTATGGTGTAAGGAAGTGGTCCAGTTTCATTCTTTTGCAAGTTGCTTTCCAGTTTTCCCAACACCATTTGTTGAAGAGACAGTCTATTTTCCACTGGATATTCTTTGCTACTTTGTAGAAGATTAATGGACCATGCAAACTTGGGTTCATTTCTGGGTTGTGCATTCTGTTCTATTGATCTAAGTGTTTATTTTTGTGCCAGTACCACACTGTCTTGATCACTAAAGCTTGGTAATACAACTTGAAGTCAGGAATTATGATGCCTCCAGCTTTGCTTTTCTTTTTCAAGGTTGCTTTAGCTACTCAGGGTCTTTTGTGGTTCCATACAAATTTTAAGATTGTTTGTTCTAGCTCTGTGAAAAATACTGGTGTTATTTTGATAGGGATTCCACTAAATATGTAGATTGCTTTGGTTAATATGGACATTTTAAATAATATTTGTTCTTCTAATCCATGACCATGGAATGTTTTTCCATTTCTTTGTGTCATCTTCAATTTCTTTCATCAGTGTTTTATAGTTTTCAGAGTATAGATCTTTTACCTCTCTGGTTAGGTTTATTCCTAGGTATCTTATGGTTTTTGGTACAATTGTAAATGGGATCATTTTCTTGATTTCTTTTTCTGCTGCTTCATTATTGGTGTATAGAAATGCAACCAATTTGCATACATTGATTTTGTATCTTGAGACTTTACTGAATTCCTGTATCAGTTCTAGCAATTTTTTGATGGAGTGTTTCCAGTTTCCTATATAGTATTATATATATGCAAATAGCAAAAGTTTGACTTCTTCTTTGCCAATTTGGATGCTTTCTATTTCTTTTTGTTGTTCAATTGCTGCGGCTAGGACTTCCAGTACTATATTAAATAACAGTGGTGAGAGTGAACATCTCTGCCTTGTTTTTGACTGTCATTTTTTCCCCATTGGGGATAATATTAGCTGTGGGTTTTTCATATATAACCTTTGTTATGTTGCAGTATGTTCCATCTAACCCTACTTTGTTAAGGGTTTCTATCATGAATGGATGTTGTATTTTGTCAAATGCTTTTTCTGCATCTATTGAAAGGATCATATGGTTCTTACCCCTTATTTTTTTAATATGGTGTATCACATTGATTTGTGAATATTGAAACACACTTGAAGCCCAGGAATAAATCCCACCTGATCATGGTAAATGATTATTTTAATGTACTTTTGGATTCAGTCTGCTAGTATTTTGTTGAGAATTTTTGCATCCATGTCATCAGGGATATTGGCTGTAGTTCTCTTTTTTACTGGAGTCTTTATCTGGTTTTGATATAAGGGTAATACTGGTCTCATAAAATGAATTTGGAAGTTTTCCTTCCATTTCTATTTTTTGGCATAGTTTGAGGAAAAAAATAGATATTAACTCTTCTTTAGAGTGGTAGAATGCACCTGTGAAGACTTCTAGCCCTGGAGTTTTGTCTTTTGGGAGATTTTTGATTACTGATTTAATTTCTTTGGTGGTTATTGGTTTGTTCAAGTTTTTATTTCTTCCTGTTTCAGTTTTGGTAGTCTATTATGTTTCTAGGAATTTATCCATTTATTCCTGGTTGTCCAATTTGTTGGCATATAGTTTTTTCATAATATTCTCTTATAACTGTTTGTATTTCTGTGGTGTTGGTTGTTATTTCTCCTTATTTATGACTTTATTTATTTGGGTCCTTACTCTTTTCTTTTTTATAAGTCTAGCTAGTGGTTTATCAATTTTAGTAATTTTTTTTCAAAGAACCAGCTCCTGGTTTCATTGATCTGTTCTACTTGTTTTTTTTGGTTTCTATATCGTTTATTTCTGCTCTAATCTTTACAATTTCCCTTCTTCTGCTGGCTTTAGGCCTCATTTGTTGTTCTTTTTCTAGCTCCTTTAGGTGTAAGGTTAAGTTGTTTATTTGATACTTTTCTTGCTTCTTAAAGTAGGCCTATATTGCTATATACTCCCTCTTAAGACCAATTTTGCTGCATCCCAAAGGTTTTGGACTGTTGTATTTTCATTTTCATTTTCATTTGTTTTCATGTGTTTTTTTTAATTTCTTCATTGATTTCCTGATTGACCAATTATTATTTAGTAGCATATTATTTAACCTCTATGTATTTGTAGTCTTTCCAAATTTTTTCTTTTAGTTGACTTCAGTTTCATTGTATTGTGGCCAGAAAATATACATGTTATGATCTCAATCTCTTTGTATTTGTTGAGGTCTGATTTGTGACCTGGTATGTGATCTATTCTGGAGAATGTTCTATGTGTACTCAAAAAGAAAATGTATTCTGCTACTTTAGGATGGAATGTTCTGAATATATCTGTTAAGTCCATCTGGTCCAGGGTGTTATTCAAAGCTGTAGTTTCCTTGTTGATTTTGTGCTTAATCTGTCCATTGATGTAAAAGGGGTGTGAAAGTCTCCTGCTATTACTGTATTATTATCAATGAGTTCCTTTATGTTTGTTATTGTTTTATATATTTGGGTGCTTCTGTGTTGGGTATATAAATATTTACAATTGTTAGATCTTCTCGGTGGATTGTGCCCTTAATTATGATATAGTGCCCTTGTTCATCTCTTGTTACAGTCTTTGGTTTAAAGTCTAGTTTGTCCAACATAAGTATAGTTACTCCAGCTTTCTTTTAATGTCCATTTGCATTATAAATGTTTCTCCATTCCTTCACTTTCAATCTGCAAATGTCTTTAGAGCTAAAATGAGTCTCTTGTACATAGCTTATAGATGGGTCTTGTTGTTGTTGTTTATCCATTCTGACATCTTATGTGTTTTGATTGCAGCATTCAGTCCATTTACATTCAGATAATTCTTAATAGATATATATTTAGTACAATTTTATTACTTCTTTTGTTATTGTTTCTGGAGACTTCCTCTGTTCCTTTCTTGTCTTTGTCACTTTTGGTCTTTCCTTTCCACTCCAAGAGTCCCCTTTACTATTTCTTGCAGTACTGGTTTAGTTCATGAACATCTTTAGTTTTTGTTTATCTCTCCTATTCTGAATGATAGCCTTGCTGGATAGAGTGGCTGCATATTTTTCCCATTCAGCACATTGAATATACCATTCCCTTCTGGCTTGACAAGTTTCTGTTGAGACATCTGCAGCTAGCCTTATGAGTCCTCCTTTGTAAGTTAGGGACTTCTTTTGTCTTGTTGCTTTTAAGATTTTTTTTCCTCGATCACTACATTTTGCCAATTTAACTACAATATGTCTTGGTGTTGACCTACTTTTGTTGATTTTGGTGGGAGTCCTCTGGCCTTCTGGATCAGGATGTCTGTTTCCTTCCCCAGATTAGAGAAGTTTTCAGCTCTTATTTCCTCACATAAATTTTCTTTCCCCCTTTTCTCTCTCTTCTTCTTCTGGAACTTCTATAATACAAATGTTAATACATTTAATGGAGCCACGGAGTTCCCTAAGTCTATTTTCATGTTCCATAATTCTTTCTTTTTTTCAGCTTCTTTATTTTCCATTATTCTATCTTCTGTGTCACTTATTTGTTCCTTTGTTTCTTTCATCCTTATGTGCATTGCATACAGTCTGTTTCAAATTTCAGTTATTGCATTTTTCATTTCTGATTGCTGCTTAACTCTTTTATCTCTGTGGTAAGGGCATCACTGAAGTCTTTCGTTCTTTTCTGAAGCCTAGCAAGTATCCTTATGATTGCCATGGGGTATGTTACTTATATCTGTTTCTTAGTTCTCTGGATGTGACCTTACCTTGTTCTTTCATATGGGATGAATTTCTCTGTCTCGGCATTCTGTCTAAGTCTCTGTCTGTATGTTAGAAAAGCCTATTATGTTTCCTGCTCCTGAGAGTAATGGCTTTAAGAAGAAGAGATCATATAGGGTCCAGGGCCTGGCTCTTCAGGGAGTGTCTGTGGTGTCTGTTGCTTGCACCCTGCTGTTGTGTTTTGGCTGCTCTATCCTTCAGGTCAGTTGTCTGTAGAGACTCTCTGTACCTGCAGTGGGCAGTGGACAGTGTTTGGTCCTTGGCCAGAATGTGTTAAGTTTTAAGTAGGTGTACTCTGGCCTGTTAAATGAGACCTGATACTACTTCCAATAGAACTGAAGCCTTGTAGAACTCTCTGGTCGGGAGACATGTTGTGGACAGGGGTTTCTGCTGGCCTTTTGGGGAAGGGGCCCACTGTGCTGGTACTGAGGCAGACCTGACTGAGAAAGGCAGCACCGATAGAGCACAGTGGTGTGGGAGTTAGTATAAGCAGGGTAGGCAGCCAGAGCCAGGGCTATGCTGTTTACTGAAGGTGACTCCGGGTTTATACTAAGGGGCAAGGGTAGGAAATAGCACAAGTCAGCTCCTTTGTCCCTGGAAGGCAGTCTCCATGCACACTGCCTCTCAGGGAAGCACCCCCAGAAGAAGAATAGTCTCCCCCACTGTGTGTCCCAGGCATTTTTCAGATTGCTGTTTTCACAGTCTGCCCCTGGGTTGTCTGCCTGCCTTCTTTCCAGGACCAGCACGGTGCCCTCCCGGCTCTATCCCAGCCAAGCCTGCTGACATTTAAAACTCTAGGCTTCAGGGACCGTGGTGTGGCGGGGACCTGCACTGGTCTTCTGGGGGAGGGCCCACCATGCTGGCTTGCCCAAGAAGGGCAGTTGTGCCAGAGCTCAAGGGTGTTGGACTTGGAGTAGGCAGGCTAGGCAGCCAGTGCTGGAGCCAACCTGCTTTTCAAAAGTGGCTCTGTGCTTATGCTGAGGGGCAGGGGAGGAAAATGGCACCCACTGGCTCCTTTGTCCCTGGAGAGGCATCTCAATGAACACTATGTCTCACAGACATGCTCCAAAAAAAGTGAATTACCCCCCTCCTCCCACTGTGTGCCCTGGGTGTTCCTCAGATTGCCCAGTCTGACCCCTGGATTGTTTGCCTGTCTTCTCTCCAGGAGCAGGGCAGTGCCATCAAGGCTCTATCCCAGCCAAGCCTATAGATCTTTCAAAAAAAAAAATTTTTTTTTTTTAATTTTTGAGAGACAGAGATAGAGAAAGAGAGCTCACTCACATGATCAGGGGAGAGGTAGAAAGAGAGAGGGAGAGAGAGAGTCCCAAGTGGCTCAGTGCTATCAGCACAGAGCCAGATGTGGGGCTGGAACTCATGAACTGTGAGATCATGACCTGGACCAAAATTGAGAGTCAGATACTTAAGTAACTTGAGCCACCCAAGTGCCCCAGACCTTTAAAACTCCAGCCTTCAAGCCCCACTGATTGCAAAAACAAAAATCAACACCTCTTGTTTCCCCAGCCAATGGCTTGGGGAAATGTTCTCCTTGTGCCTTCCCCGGTGTGCTCCTCTCTCACCTTTCTCCATGACCACAGCTCCCTCCCCTCCATAGCACTCATGATCATTTCTCCCCAGAATCATGTCTCTACACCTCCTACCTTCCTCTATGTGGCTTTTCCCCTCCCTTTAGTTGTGGAGTTTGTTCCATCAATCTTCAGGTTGATTTCTGGGTTATTTAGAATGATTTTATAGTTATTTAGTGGTGTTCCAGGGACAAGACGAGCCTAGGGTCCTCCTATTATGCTGCCATCTTAGCTCCTCCCTCCTTTTTATAAGTTAAATAATATTCCATTGTATGTATATGCCGCATTTTCTTATCCATTCACTCATCTATAGACTTTTAAGTTATTTTCTTATCTTGGCTATTGTGACTAATCGTGCAATAAACATTTTGAGATCCTCATTTCAATTTTTTCCAATACATACAGAAAAGTGGAATTGCTAGATCATATGGCAGTTCTGTTTTTAATTTTTTGAGATATTGTCGTTCTGTTTTCCATGGTAGCTACACCATCTTACATTCCCACCAATAGTGTAGAAAAGTTCCAATTTCCTCCACATCCTCACCTACGCTTGTTATCTTTTGGTTCTGGATTTGGTTTTGTCTTGTCTTGTCTCATCTTGTCTTGTCTTGTTTTGTTTACAGTAGCCATCCTAACAAATGTGAGATGATCTTTTGCTGTGGTTTTGCTTTGTATTTCCCTGATGATTTGATATTGAGCACCATTTCATGTACCTGTTAGCTATTGCATATCTTCTTTAAAGAAATGTCTATTCATGGGCGCTTGAGTGGCTCAATTGGTTAAGCATCCTCACTCTTGATTTTAGCTCAGGTCACGATCTCATGGTTCATGAGTTCCAGCCTTGCATCAGGCTCTGTGCTGACACCATGGAGCCTGCTTGGGATTCTCTCTCTCTGCCCCTCTCCCACTCGTGGGAGTGTGTGTGGTCTCTCAAAAATAAAATTAAATAAATAACTAACTAAATAAATAAATGTCTATTCAGTCTTTGTCCATTTTCCAATCAGATTAAAAGTAATTTTTTTAATCTCACAGAATTAGTAACTTGTAGAATCATAAAAGTATAGTAACTATAGCATATCTATATGTATGCTCTATGTTTGACCAAAGTTTTTGAAAACTTCTTCACTAGTCTTTGTGGAAAAGATGAAGAAATATCCACTAAATAAGGTGATAATAGTTGGTTATATAAATTACCAAACTATGCTCATAAATCTAAAACAAACTGATATTTTTATATACGATAAGGATGAAAATATAGATGACCTGTTTCCCAAATTTGCAGTTGGTATGAAATTCAAAAGAACATGAAATACATTATTGCCATCATCAACATCTAAAGAGAATCACCTAAATTAAAGATTAAAACTTAAAAAAAAAAAACCATAAAACTGAAACATAAATATCAAGGTCTTCATTTCAATCAGAAATGGTTCCTTCAAAGAAGCAGAACCACTATGAGTGATAAGGAATAATGGATTTATAGTAGGGATTAGACCTTGTACAGTCATGGGGACTAGAGAGAAGTCTTTTCCTGAACTTAGTGTAGGTCAGCAGAGCAGACAATCAGAAAGGAAAGCTGTAAGTGAAAAGAAGCAGAGTGAAGACAAATAGGATTCCATGAAGACATCTATTGAATCTATTGAATCTATTTCTTACCATTTTGCAACTCAACAACATGGGTGATCTGCCAAAAGAAGCTGGTGCCTGGAGACATAGAGCTGCGCATTCACCTAGCCCAGAACTATATGAAACTGAATTAGGAGATTGATCAGTGGGGGCTGGAAGGGCAGTGGACTCCATAGGGGTCAGAAGCCTATAAAGTGAGTCCACAGGTCAGCTCCAATGTGCATGAGCTGTGGTGGCACCCAGAGCCCTCATGAACTTCAGGGCATAAAGCCCTCGGCTACACTCTGCCTTCCACATATCATACAATTCCCACAACCAGGAATACAGTTAAGAGAATTCTAGAAATTGCAGTTCCAGCTTAGCTCATTTGCCATGGCACACAGTCATCCCTTTGTCATCCCACCACACAGTCTAACCCTTCTTTATTTACAAGTCCTTCTTTATTTAGAAGTTAAAAAAAATCTCAGAGTACCTGGGTGGTTTGGTTGGTTAGCATCCAACTCTTGATCTCAGCTCAGGTCTTGGTCTCAGGATTGTCCCACATTGGGGTCCATGATGGGCACGGAGCCTACTTTAAAAAAAAAAAAAGTTAAATAAATCTCTTTTAACCTTATTTAACTTCTAAATAAAGAAGAGCAAAATCATCCTTCCACCTAAATGATGCAGCTATCTTTCATACAACTGAAAACATGCAAACTCTCTCAACAAAAAATAATACAAAGATATCTCCCTGGAGGGGCCAAGATGGCAGAACAGCATAGAAGTTTTGTTTTGTTTTGTTTTTTGCATCTCTCCTCCCTGAATTGCATCCAGATCAACAGCAAACCATCTTGCACACCTAGAAAACTGATTTGAGGATTAACACAACAAACTGCGCAACCTGAACCACAGAACTCAGCGGGTACACAGCACGGAGAGGTGAACTGGGGGAGAGAAGCTGCGGAGGGCAGGGAGCTGTTTTGCTTTCAGAGAGAGGATGGAGATGGGGGGAGAGTATGGGAAAAGCACCCTGCCCCCCCCAAAAGCAGCTGGAGAGAAAGTGGAAAAGAGGGAAACAGCTACAGACACTGAACAAAAAAGGGAGAAAGGAAAAAGGAGTGTTTAAATTCCATTAAGACTATAAACAGGGGGAGCACAGAGTCTGAAACTCCGCAGCTCGATACCTGGCGGTGCTCTGCTGGGAATGGTGAATCCCCAGGAGCAGAGACTGAGGTCTATTGTCCTCAGGCCACACAGGGAGTGGCTTTTCCCCTGCTGGGAGGACATCTGGTAGAGGCTGTGTGGCCACCCGGTCCCAGCAGACCCAAGAGGACAACCACATTTGCTGGTGCTGGAACAAGGTCGTTAAGGGTGAAGCCCGGTGCCAGATGTGTGTCGTGATTTTCCATAATCCCTGAAACGCTGCTGCCACACCATCTCACGAACTTTTCCTGGGGAAGGCTGGCACACAGTTCCACTCTCTGGGCATCAGCAGCAGCACAGTCCCACAAACGTTCCTGGGTGTGGCCAGCACCCAACCCTTCCTTGGTGAGACGTGCCCCCAGAAGGTCTGAGCCGGTCAAAGCCGCAGTCCCTCAGAAGGGAGGGGCTGGGAAACAGCCGCATCTGAGATAAAACTCGGGAGGGAGGTGTCACCTCACAGCCTGCCGGCTTAGTCAGGCAGTATAGAAGCGGGGAGTGGACAGAAGCCCAGGACAAAGGACAGGTGCTTGATTGCCTGTTGCCAAGAGCACAGAGTTCCAACACCCGAGACTAAGTCGTTGGGTGACACCATTTTCTCCCCTCCCGCGCATGCGCATACACACCTAGACAAGCCACCGCAATCCACCCCAGTAAGCTAAGCAGCGCCACCTAGTGGAGAATGAAGCTGTTACACTAAACGCTGCCCAACTGGGCCAACTGCGCTTTTGAGGAACACTAGTCTCTCTGCCTGCTTAGTTTACAGACTATAAAGTGCTTAGTAGTTTGACTTCTACAGGAAACCAGATGCAATTTCAATCGTACTCCATTCTGTTTGTTGGTCCTTTTATTCAATTTTTTTCTTTTGTTTTCTTATTCTTGAATATAGAAACAGAAAAAATTTATTTTTTTTTCATTTTTATCAAAAAGATTTTTCTTTAATTTTTTTCTACTATATTTTTCACTTTTTTGTAAATTTTTTCAATTCTGTTTTACTTTCATAATTTCATTTTAGTCTATTTTATTCTATTCATTTTTTCAAACATTTTCTTTTCAAACATTTTCTTTTTTTCCTTTTTTCCTTTTTTCCCCTTTGTCTTTTTTTTTTCTTATCTTTCCCATTTTTCTCTAATCTATCAAGCTTCTTTCAACAACCAGACCAAAACACACCTAGAATCTAGCATCCTTTATTTGATTTCTTTGTGTTATTTTTAATTTTTTAATTGTTTTGTTTTTTACTTTATTAATTCCTTTTCTTCCTTCAAACTGACAAAATGAAGGAATTCACCCCAAAAGAAAGAACAGGAAGAAATGACAGCCAGGCACTTAATCAACACAGATACAAGCAAGATGTCTGAACCCGGATTTAGAATCACGAAAATAAGAATACTAGCTGGGATTGAAAGTAGATTAGAATCCCTTTCTGTGGAGACAAAAGAAGTAAAAGCTAGTCAGGATGAAGTAAAAAATGCTATAACTAACCTACAATCTTCAATGGATGCCATGGTGGCAAGGATGGATGAGTTAGAGCAGAGAATCCAGGATATAGAGGACAGACTTATGGAGAATAATAAAGCAGAAGAAAAGAGGGAAACTAAGGCAAAAGAGCATGAAATAAAAATTAGAGAACTCAGTGACTCATTAAAAAGGAATAACATCAGAATCATATGGGTCCCAGAAGATGAAGAGAGAGAAAAAGGAGTGGAAAATTTGTGGGCAAATCAGACCATAAAACTTTCCTAACCTGAGGAAAGACACAGACATCAAAACCCAGGAAGCACAGAGGATTCCCATTAGATTCAACAAAAACCAGCCATCAATAAGACATCATAGTCAAATTCACAAAATAATCAGGCAAGGAAAGAATCATGAAAGCACCAAGGGACAAAAAGTCCTTAACCTACAAGGGAAGACAGATCAGGTTTGCAGCAGACCTACCCACAGAAACTGGGCAGGCCAGAAAGGAGTGGCAGGATATATTCAATGTGCTGAATCAGAAAAATATGTAGCCAAGAATTCTTTATCCAGCAAGGCTGTCATTCAAAATAGAAGGAGAGATTAAAAGTTTCCCAAACAAAAATTAAAGGAGTTCATGACCACTAAACCAACCCTGAGAGAAATTTTAAGGGGAACTCTCTGAGGGGAGAAAAAATGAAGAAGAAAAAAAAAGACCAAAAGCAACAAAGACTAGAAAGGACCAAAGAACACTACCAGAAACTCCAACTCTACAGGCAACATAATGGCAATAAATTCATATCTTTCAGTACTCACTCTAAACGTCAATGGACTCAATGCTCAATCAAAAGACATAGGGTAACATAATGGATATGAAAACAAGACCCATCTATATGCTGTTTACAAGAGACCCATTTTAGACCTAAAGACACCTTCAGATTGAAAATGAGGGCATGGAAACCATCTATCATGCTAATGGTCACCAAAAGAAAGCTGGAGTAGCCATACTTATATCAGACAATCTATACTTTAAAATAAAGACCGTAACAAGAGATGAAGAAGGGCATTATATCATAATTAAGGGGTCTATCCACCAAGAAGACCTAACAGTTGTAAACATTTATGCTTCAAACGTGGAGACACCCAAATGTATAAATCAACTAATCATGAACATAAAGAAACTTATTGATAATAATACCAGAATAGTAGGGGATTTCAACACCACACTTGCAGCAATGGATAGATCATCTAAAAGGAAAATCAATAAGGAAACAATGGCTTTGAATGATACACTGGACCAGATGGACTTAACAGATATATTCAGAACATTTCATCCTAAAGCAGCAGAATACACATTCTTCTTGAGTGCACATAGAACATTCTCCAGAATAAATCACATACTGGGACACAAATCAGTCCTCAACAAGTACAAAAAGATCGAGATCATACCGTGCATATTTTCAGACCACAATGCTATGAAACTCAATATCAACCACAGGAAAAAAATTGGAAAGGTAACAAATACTTGGAGACTGAAGAACATCCTACTAAAGAATGAATGGGTTAACCAAGAAGTTAAAGAGGAAATTAAAAAGTATATGGAAGCCAATGAAAATGATAAGACCACAGCCTGAAACCTCTGGGATGCAGCAAAGGCAGTCATAAGAGGAAAGGATATAGAATCCAGGCCTTCCTAAAGAAGAAAGAAAGGTCTCAGATAGATACACAACCTAAACTTACACCTTAAAGAGCTGGAAGAAAGAACAACAAATAAAACCCAAAGACAGCAGAAGATAGGAAATAATAAAGATTAGAGCAGAAATCAATGGTATCAAAACCAAACCAAAACAAAAACAAAAAAACCCCAGTAGAACAGATCAATGAAACCAGAAGCTGGTTCTTTGAAAAAATTGACAAAATTGATAAACCCCCTATCCAGTTTGATCAAAAAGAAAAAGGACCCAAATAAATAAAATCAAGAATGAAAGAGGAGAGATCACAACCAACACTGCAGAAATGCAAACAATAATAAAAGCATATTATGAGCAATTATATGCCAATAAAATGGGCAATCTGGAAGAAATGGAAAAATTCCCAGAAACATAAAAACTACCAAAACTGAAACAGGAAGAAATGGAAAATTTGAACAGACCCATAACCAGTAAAGAAATTGAATTAGTAATCAAAAACCTCCCAAAAAACAAGAGTCCAGGGCCAGATGGCTTTCCAGGGGAATTCTACCAAACATTTAAAGAAGAGTTAACACCTATTCTCTTGAAGCTGTTCTAAAAAATAGAAATGGAAGGAAAACTTCCAAACTCTTTCCTTGAGTCCAACATTACCTTGATTCTAAAACTAAACAAACACCCCACTAAAAAGAACTATAGACCAGGTTCCCTGATGAACATGGATGCGAAAATCCTCAACAAGATACCAGCCAACTGGATCCAACAATACATTAAAAGAATTATTCACCACGACCAAGTGGGATTTGTACCTGGGATGCAAGGCTGGTTCAATATCTGGAAAACAATCAATGTGATACATCACATCAATAAAAGAAAGGACAAGAACCACTTGATCCTCTCAAAAGATGCAGAAAAAGCATTTGACAAAATACATCTTTTCTTGATAAAAACCCTCAAGAAAGTAGGGATAGAAGGATCACACCTCAAGATCATAAAAGCCATATATGAAAGACCTACTGCTAATATCATCCTCAATATATATCTGATGAACCCTGCCTTTCTACAATTTTATTATTAGTTAAGTGTAACATTTTTACAGTGGTTGTCAATGAATAAAACTGCTGACATAGAGATTTTAGGTCTTTGACTATCAGAATAGGAGAAAAGATGGGGATAAAGGCCAGGTTATGGAAATCTGAGGATAGAAGCATCAAGTTGCCCATGTGCTATGAATTGAGAAGCCCAATGAATCCAACCAGCAAAATATCATCATTTTTCAAGAGACAATGAAGTACAGGTGGAAAAAACCCAAAACACTAGGAATCAAAATACTCAAGTTTTAGTCTCAGTTCCCAGTTGAGTGACCTTGGAAAATTTATTTAACCTCTCTGGGCTTCAGTTCCATCTATGTAATGAGAAATTGGGCCAGAGAATCTCCCATATCTTTTCCAGCTATAATCTATTTATAGATTTGTTTTCTGTATTTACTTACCTATTTTGAAATTTGCTGCTATTAGAACTCTCCTTTAAATTAGGCCAAAATGCCAGGGCCTTGATCACCAGAAGTCACTAATCCTTACTTGGGTTAGAATGAATGCTTTGGTTAGATTACCAAACTTCTCTGTTTGCACGTAAGAAGATATAGCAGGTTTCAAATATTAGGGTGAAGTAGGATGACTGAATTGAATTTATAGATCCCAATGTATTCTATCCCAAGATTGGATAGACAAAATTTCATAGCACACATATAACTATGGAGGTTGTAGAGGCCATAGATGTGATAAGCAGACCCTAAGTGACCAGGAAGTGCCTTAAAGCTATAAAGAGGAAAGCAGATCTTTGTGATGTGCTCCAGCATGAACTTTGGCCCTAGATTTCCTGGAAGTATATACAAATAGGTGATAAAAAGGGCAGGTTGAAGATAACAAGATACTAACCAAGAAGTGATTGCCAAAAGATAGTGTCAGAAAGAGCCAGCAACATGGAGTCCCTATTATGTATCAGGTTTTGTTCTGACCTTTACAGGGATCACATCCCATAATCCTCCCAACAATTCAATTAGGTGGGAATTGTGATCCCATTTATAGATGAGGAAATAAAAGTTAAGGAACTTGCTCATTACAGGGACCGCCACACTTCCAATCACTGACAAAGAAGCAAATAATTGTTCAGTCAATTTAAGATTCATCCAAATGGGGGCGCCTGGGTGGCTCAGTCGGTTAAGCGGCCGACTTCGGCTCAGGTCATGATCTCACGGGTCCGTGAGTTCGAGCCCCGCGTCAGGCTCTGTGCTGACAGCTCAGAGCCTGGAGCCTGTTTCAGATTCTGTGTCTCCCTCTCCCTGACCCTCCCCCGTTCATACTTTGTCTCTCTCTGTCTCAAAAATAAATAAATGTTAAAAAATTAAAAAAAAAAAAAAAGATTCATCCAAATGAAAATAAAAATAACAAGTCTTGGTAAAGTATCGCTGGAATTTTCTTTCTCCCAGGGCACTAGCCTCTTTCTAGTGAGGCCCTCCCAAGGATAAGATTTTCTTCTGTTGGTCACTAGACTGTCTCCTAAAGTAGATATAACCTGTAAGCCTTAGATGCAAGAATAGCTAATGCAGTTTGACAATACAACAGTTTGATTTTAGCTTTTCTTTAAAATGAAAGATGTGATTGTCACTTTGCCTAATTTTCAAGTATAAATAGATAATTTTGGGGGGTGTAGGTGATAGCTAACCCTTATCTATCTGAACTCAAAATTTTAAAGTCTTTAGTGGTCCAACCCACCCCTAGACACCTGTTATTTTTGACATGATTAGAGGTCAGGCCCTTGCTTCCCTGACCATTACCACAATCAAGTACAAGTGTGTGCATGTGTCTGTGTGTATATGTGTGAATGCAATGCAAGCATGATTGTGGGATCACATTCGTTTAGAAATTAAAGTTTATGTAAATTTTTATTCATACTTTATGAGTCTTGGTCTCTGTACAAGTGTCTACTCATTTAGAAAAGAAACAATCTACTCTAGCTGCACCTCTGGAATTAGAAAGCTTGTCATCAGACTAACATTAAGCATCTTTGAAAACATAATGTAAGTCTACACAAGGATAAATTTTTAGTGTCACATCCATTGGAAAATAGAATAATACCTAGACTGGCAATAGAAGTATAAAAGAGGAAAAGGACAAAACACGTTCTCAACAGACAAGTTAGAATATGAAGTTGTTAAGACAAGAAGAACAAGACAAGAACGAAGGGAAAGACTTCAAAGGTATTAAACAGATAAGGATACCATGCATGAAATAGAAAGAAAGAATACAAAACCAAAAGTCAGTCTAGAATGCAGTCCTACACATGCAAAAAGCGAGCTCAAGGTCCTTCCAATTCTCACATTCTATAGTTTATGACTGTGTAATTCTAAAACATTTGCTTAATGAATTATCTTCAGTCCCCAACTGACACATCTTTCCAGGCACACAAGGGCTGCTGATTCCCAGGCTCCAGTTGAGAAGGACAAACCTCCTTTCTGGGTTCCACTTGAATTCAGAATTTAACATAGAGCCCATGTGGATCCCACATTTAAATCTTGTTCTTTTTTGACAGGTTAACAGGTGTGGTACATATAGAAATCTACAAAAATATGAACAGACAAACTTCAAAGACTATTGAAGGTCTGGCCTGTCAGATGGCTGGAGGGATGGAAAGTACCCCAGACCCCAGCACTCTAAAACTTTCTAATGAGAGGAGCAACATAAATATTACACACTTCAAACCACCAATGTTATAAACTGCCTCACGAGAGCTGCTCACAAACATGTCCTTTAACAGGAAAAGCTCGCCATGAATCTTTCTTGCAGGCAGTGCACATTTTAATGAATGCTAACATGTTTGCAAACATAATGAAAATAGTATTTCCCACAGAGCAGTGTGAGATTATTTGAATAAAATATCTGCCTTTGGACATGAGTCTCAGCCGATGATCGCAGTAGGATCTGTGCTTTATTTGTGGATTAGAAGCCACAGTGCAAGATGGACATGTGCTTTATGAGTACTGGCTGTGGCAACCTCTCACCCGCTGACATCTGCCCAGATTGCTCCTGGTTTTAAATCTCTGCATCTGAATTTTAGAAGCTAAAACTTTGGCATTGCTAAAGAGCCATGTCTCTAAAAGGGAAAGTCTCACGAGGGGATGAAATTCAATACCAGAATTTCAAATATTTTATCATTGTAGAACAGAAACCAACACAAGAAAGGGAATACAATGAAAATGGCTGGAACACAGGACCCCAACAAACTGAAAAATGGTGGCATTTCAATTATAATGGAACTACTACACCCTTGGGAAGGATTAACACATGTCTCATAGGCAGTTGCCTTGATTGGAAGATACCTTCTTCACTCTCAGGGAGCAGGTTCTAGATCCTATGGCTCTCTGATGGCATATAAGACTGTGTGTTTGCCAAGTGAATGCATAAATATGGGGGTATTTGTTCCCGCAAAAAAAATTGCTTCAGACCCCAGCCCACATTTCCCTCCAAATCCTTCCCACTTTAAAAATTCTTTAATTACTTCTGTTTGCATTTCGTGTACATCTGGCTTGTGTCACGGGCCTTTCTTCAATAATGGCCCATTTTCCTTTGAACAAGGCCTGGCTTAGACATGCCTATAAGTAGAAGCTACAACAGAAAGAATAGGGAGTTAGAGAGCCGATTGGACATCAGGAAGCAAAAGATAATTTGAACTTATAAAAAGTCATAAGAATACACACAAAAAAGTTCAAAACTTGGACCGCACAAGAAAGCAACTGCCACAGATCATTTCTGAAAACTCATTGGTTTAGCACAATAGAATTTTATCTGTCAATCTCACAAACCCCAATTGACTAGGGTGGGGGTGACTGTGGGTGTTGGGCTCGATGCCATCCTTAGGGCCCCATGCTGACACAGTCATCTTCCTTCCATACATAGTTTCCAAAGTCACTCTGGGTGTCAGGATGTGGCAAGAAAACTTGGGAAGAGAGACAGTGGAGAGTCACCCAAGAAGTGCTTTGAAACAGGCCTGTAAATGGCTCACCTTTCTTTTGCCCGCATCTCAATGGCCAGTACTCAGTCACATACTCACACCTAAAGTGAAAGGAGGCTGGAAAATGTAGTCCAGTGATGCTCTAATAAGGTTTGGCAAAACCACCTCACTATACCCAACTAATCTGGAATAAATTCTTGGTATGTTTCAGAGGAGCTTGACCTGATCGTTACTACATGCAAATTAGTAACAAGTAACAGTAATGTCTGATGATAGATATTAGATTTTTAATACTTTGTGTTTTTTTTTATTTTTTTTAAGTTTATTTATTCTGAGAGAGAGAGAGAGAGAGAGAGAGGAAGAGAGAGTAGGGGAGAGGCAGTTAGAGAAGGAGAGGGAGAATCCCAAGCAGGCTCTGCACTGACAGTGTGTAGCATGATACAGGGCTCAAACTCACAAATCCTTGAGGTTCATGACCTGAGCCAAGATTGAGTTGGACGCTTAACTGCCTGAGCCACCCAGGTGCCCCATAGATTTTTGAATACTTTCAACTAATTTTTTGATTCCCCAAATTAGAATAAATTGGAGCATAGTGACAATGTTTAATGCAATATACTCATTTAGGGCCAAGATCATGCCTGTTTTCCTACCCACTATATCTTGACAACCTCAAGATGAAAATATGTGTTCAATGTATGACCTCATTGATAAATGTATGTGCTCAAGAAATATTTCTTATATAGATACAAGAAACCTCTACCTTAAACCCAAACTTAAAATTGTCTATTCCCATCATGTAGTGGCCAAGATAACTTTTTTTTGATAAACCAAGAATTATGTCTTTGGCTTGAGGGAAGCATAAAACTGGCTTCCATGTCTTGTATATGTGACAGGCCCCTAGAATTCCTAGAAACAGACCTGGAACCCATAGACAAACCCAAATCCCCTGAGTTTATAATACATCTGAGAGTCTCCAACCTATCATCTTGAGCAAGAAGAGGCAGCTGGAGCATGGGCTCTGGAGCTAGTCATCAGAGTCTGAATCTGACTTTACCAATCACTATAATGTGACCTGAGGTAACATGGTTAACTTCTTTCTGGTTCTACTTTACTCTCTGCACATTATTACTGGAAGGATTAAAATAATTACCAGATGTTGGGGCATGTGGGTGGCTCAGTCAGGTAAGCATTAGACTATGGCTCAGGTCATGATCTCACAGTTTGTGAGTTCAAGCCCCACATCAGGTTCTGTGCTGACAGCTCAGAGCCTGGAGCCTGCTTTGGAAGCTATGACTCCCTCTCTCTCTCTGCCCCTCCCCTGCTCATGCTCATGCTCTGTCTCTCAAAAAATAAATAAACGTTAAAAATTTTTTAAAAATAATTAATAGATGTAAAAGCACTTACAAGAGAGACTATCCAATAGTAAACACCTAATTAATATTAGCTGTAAATGATGGCATGCATATGCCTTTGCAGTAGCTGAAGTAAATTATGGTCAGGATTGCCCCATCTGCAATTTCTAATACTCATGAATATCTTTATCAGACCTGCCATGTCAGAATTATGGTTTCCTTTAAAGTGAACACTCCCCTTAATCCATTTGATATCCAAGGTTGCAAGAATAAAAACTAAACTTTGGAGAGTATTTACTATTTTCCAGACAATTTACATGTACCTCCTTACTGACAGTTACAGAAGTTTAAGTATTTGCTCATGTACCACAGTAAATAGGAGAGCTTTAACTTGAAGACAGAGAATCTTATGCTAGAATCTGTGTATTTTTCAAGGGTTGGCCATCATGATTTCCTACAGGCTCTTGGAACAGACACACCACATTACTGGGGCATCCTCCACAGCACCACCCAAAGCATTCACGCATACAGTAGACTCTCCCCAAGTACATATAGAATAGATGGGTACATGGGTGAGTGGATGAGTGGGCAGTAGCTTGACACATGAACCATGGCACAACATTTGTCCTCCCAAATTCGGATACCAGAAAATTTCATCACAATAAATTAAATTTAAAAACCTCCAAGTGCCTTATATCATGATCAATTCAAGAGCACAAATGGAGTGAGTAGCATTAACGAGGAGGCCATTCTAAAACAATTTGGAATGTCTTCACTTTCTTGGACTCCCTGATGGTGAAACAGGCTCCTGATGCTTAGCACACCTATCTGTTGAATATTCACACTGATGGAGGGGGGTAGCGATGCAGAAAATACAGAACATCAGATAATCCAAAGTCATTTATATTTGGCTCAGGAATGCTTTGCATAATAATTTTGCAGCTGATTGATCCTCCAGGGTTTGTTTGTGCTGATATTAAGGCAGTTTTCATTCTGAGAAAATGCTGACAGGATAGAGTGGGGTGTAAGGTTAACATAAATGTGAGAAAATCATTCATTCATTCATTCATTCACTCATCAGGTCCTAGATGAGAGCTTATTTATGCCAGGCATTGTGATAGGTATTAAGGATAGAAAAGAAATGAGGGGGGCACCTGGGTGGTTCAATCTGTTAAGCTTCTGACTCTTGATTTCAGCTCAGGTCATGATCTCATGGTTCACAGGTTCAAGTCCCATATCAAGCTCAGTGCTGACAGTGTAGGGCCTGTTTGAGATTCTCTCTCTTTTCCTCTCTCTGCCCCTCCCCATGCTTGCTCGATCTGTCTCTCTCTCTCTCTCTTTCTCAAAATAAATAAACGTAAAAAAAATAAATGGGATATTTATAGTCTTGGCCCTGGAGAGACTTACAAATACATAAAATTAATAGTTAGCCATATGTCATTTCAGTCCTGTGAATAGATATGCCACTATGCCCCAGATTCATCTGTCATATACAAACACATTGATCACATCTGAAGTAAAAGCTGGCTTAGATATAGATATTTACAAACTCAGGTTATAGCACTGATTCTCATGAAGTAATAATAGTAGACACATATGATACTACTAGATTCTAAGACTGTTCTAAATGCTTTAAATGTATCAGCTAATTTAGCTCTGACAAAAATACCTGTAAGAAGTAATATTATTATCACCCCCATTTTACAGGTGAGAAAACTGAGGCTTAGAAAATAAGTTGCCTAAAGCAACAAAGTTTTTTGGTGGCAGGGCTAAAATTTGAGTCTAGGCAGCCTGCCTCCAGAACCTGGGTTCTTATAACCATAATCTGCTGCCCTCCTCCATCAAAATGCCAAATTCCATGAGACTTAAAGATTATCCTTGATCCTTGTAGAAAAAAAAAATTTAAATTAGATCCTCATCTTCACACCTACAAAAGTTAAATTTCATTTATTAGAAAACTTTAAGCATATGGTATTAAATTTTTTGAAGGAAGGTAGTAACTGAAAGAAAATATCTGCAAACTATGTTACAAAAAAATCATTAGTATAACCTACTAGGAAAGTGAGGAAATGATATAAAGAATTCACTGAAGAAATTCAAGTGGTCACTAAATGTTAAACTGATGTTCAAACTAATTAGTTATCAAAGAATGGCAAATGAAAAAAAAAATATATATATATATCAAATTAGCAAAAAACCTACAGCCTCAACCACACTACGCACTGACCTGGATGTGGAAAAACAAGAACTCATACATTGATGCTGGAAGCAGAAATGGGTAGAACCGCTTTGGAGAGCAATTTGGCACGATCTAGTAAAAGGGTCCACCCCTGCAGCTTCTCATTTCTGTTAACCTTGAAAAAGGATCTTGCCTGACAAAAACTCTTGTAAGGACACATATGCCAAGATACTCGTTGCGGCTTGATTTGTAATTATGGACAAGTGGAAAGCAATGTAAATACTTCTAGGGAAAGGAATAAATGAAAAGAAATCCTGTCCCAACCTAGGATACTAAAACAGTAGTAAAAGTAGGACTTAGTGTTATATCTGTTTATTTCAACATCTGTATGCAGTGCAGAAAGTGAAAAAATCTGATACTACACATCCATATTTGGGAAAAAACAGTATACATGGATACAAATATATGTGTAGAGAAATATGAACCAAGAGCCGGAAGGACACATCCCACATTCTCACCAGTAATTGACACACATACAGACCCAGGTGAACGGAATTGGAGGATCGAAGGAAGCTTCAGCTTTATCTTAGTTTTTCCATAAAAGGGCTCACACAAATATGACCAAAAACTAATTTTAAAAAATGAGTCTGGAGTGGCAGAAATCTGGTGTTTTAAATATTAACGTGTCTAATTTGTATTTTTTATATGATTTTCAAAGACAAAGAACAAAGATGAGGACATCCTCTTGGGGAGGGATATGTTTATTTAAACTTGAATGTGAACTAGTCCTCATCTACTAGATGACACAAACTACTTTCTGCTTTGGTTATAGTTGTTTGTACGCATGCCTTACTTCTTATACTAGACCAAGCTCTTTAAAGCCAGGATTCAGATCTGTGTCAGCTTTGAAGTTCCTCTAAATCACACACACGCAGGCATGTGTGCGTGCACACATGTACACGCATATACACACGTGTGTGTATATGCATGTACATATACACACTATCACATACCAATTCCTGTATGTGTGCATATGCTTACACATTTACACAAAACCAAACCGTATCTTATATATAGAGTACTTCCCATAAACACTTATGGAATGAATAAAGAGTTTGGATAAACTACTCTTTCTTTCAATAACTTGACCTGATATTTTTTCTGCTATAACAAAGTCGACTTGGACAGGAATGGGGCAACAGGTGACTAACCAATCCTCTCTCACTCAGGTAATTCATCTATTTCAGAGGTTATAAATAGTTTTTAGCAGTTACTATTTTTGCAAATGGCATCTTAATTCGAAGCATAAACAAAAACATAACAGGAGAGCTTCTTTGGTTGAAGCAGGGGAAATGGTTCTATGCCACTCCCAAATACACACACTTCCCCATCTCACAATTCAGAAAAAAGTGCCAGAAAACCCTCACAGTGCAGCAAACAGAGTGTAACACGTTGCTGTATTTATAGTGAAAATAGCATCGTGTTCCAATGCACCGCTAGCAAATGGCTTGTGCAAGAAGTGTTGATATTTTCCTGTGTCTTTTGCTGTTCTATGCATTAACTTGGCCTTCCTTTCAGCCCCACCCTATCTCTCCTTTGAAACCATTGTCTCCTTGACATGAAAAATGTACTTCAGAAAGCCTAATGGCTAATTACATCAAAGGGAAGAAAGTCCAAACCTCAAACAAGGAATGATTAACTGCGCAAGCTTTAACGGAAGTTATCACACCCTCAAAACTACTCCTCTTCTTTAATAAAAATGTTTCCAGTAATTTATTTTCTGACAAAGTTTGTGTTCTTTGCCCAGGAGTGACTCCTGTTTTGTTCACTTCAGGGTTGTACCCTATCTATGGCTGGCCCTGACCATGGGCAAAACAGGCAGCCACCTACATAATATGATTTATGCAAATACAGCACATTGAGGGAATACATACCAGACCTCATGGGAGAGGAAATCCTGCTTGCTTCAGTGGTGTTTCCCAGGTTGTGTTGCATGGCATCTTAGTGGGTTTGCATGAAATGCAAAAAACAATGGTAAGGGAAGTTGTTCCATGATCAAATAACCATGTGAAATTTGGGGCTACACAAAAGTAACAATTTTAATTATTAACAGAGATTTTAATACTCTATTTATTCTTAAAACAGGTACCAGGGAAGATTATGTATACATGCATTTTCCTTCTAAAAGCTCCTTGAAAATAAAGACTATGTCTCTAATAGTCAACAGTATATTCCCAACACTTAGCACATTGCCTTTAATATAACAGACACTCAGTAATGTTCTTGAATAAATTGGTAAATCACTAACCATCATCATTGTGAATAATGATATTTTTACACTCTACAATGACTTGAGTGCCTTCATAAGGTGCACCTTAACTATGCCTCAAAAGAATCTCACAGAAATGTAAGACAAGAGTAAAAATCTACACGTCACACATTAGGAAGCTATGGGTCAAAGAAGTATCAAGGAAGAGAAAAAGAAAGAAATTAAAATTTCTGAGGATCTACTATGCCACTACACTACACCCAGGATCTACTTGCCAACTTCTCGATATACATAATCTCATTTTATCCTCACAGCAGTCCTATAAAGTTCCTATTACAGGTGAGGAAATTCAAAGTTCCAGGATTGACTAAACTCACCCCAAAGACACATAGGGAGGCAATGGAAGCACTAAGGGTGGTTCCTGGGTCTTCTGATCCTGTTCCTTGACTTACGTTTAGTTCAACTATTCCTCACTAGAAAACACACACACACACCCACACACACACCCACACACACACACACACACACACACACACAAGAATATTGGGGGCAAAGAAGCAAACAACCTTTGAATAAACATGAAACAGCCATGTCTAAAATATCATACAGACGTCTGGGCATTTTGCATTTTAGTTTATTTATGGATTATCTTTATTTTTCAGATTTTGCTAGAAATGATTCAAAGATCATAGAGTCCATGGTATGAGAACAATCTGAAAGAATTAGAATATATGAACTTGAAAAGATGGTGGCTGAGGATAGACATGATTGATAAATCAACAATATAAATTTTTTCATTACATCCTGAAATACTATAAAGTCAGGTAAATCTGGGTACACTACAGTGATGTTAAAATGATGCTTCAGAGTAAGTGCTTAAGGTCATGATGCCATGAAAGATAAAAATGTGGATATTCATAGGCTGCTTCTTATATGCTTGACTGTACTAAGCGTTTTATGTGGATTGTCTCCATTAAACCTTCAAACAACCTTGTGAGGTATTTAATTTTATACAGATAAGGAATCCAAGGCAGATGAGAGTTAAGTAACTTGGCCATAGCAACACAGGTAGTAAGTGGTGGGGCCAGAAAAATAATTATGATACTCTTTTTCACACTTAAGGAACTTAGCAATCAATTTCAATGGGCTTTGATATATATCATTTCTATTCCTAACATCAGCACTGTGAGGTAGGTAAGTAGGCATTATTATGCCCATGTCACAGAGAAGGAAACTGAGGCTGCATCCAAGGCAAGATCACACAACTAGTAGTGAGAAGAACCAGAGAGAATCCAAGTCTCCAGACTCTTACCTCATTGCTCTATTTCATATTCATTATTATCTCTCTCAGAGCAGAATATTAGACAAACACTCTTATGGCTGAGGCTACACACATTGCCCCAAATCTCTCTACTCAGGGCAAAAGTCAGAAGAACCTCTGTGTGAGGCCTTGGGCATGTTACTTAGTGCCCTCGCACAATCTCTCCCACTTCTCTCTCCCCAAAAAAGCATTTTGGGTTAAGCAACGCAAAAGAGACAATGTCTACAAGGAGATTACTGCTGAAACATATTTTGTCCCAAAAATGAACAAAGCTTCAGTGATCTCCTCTGGCTTTTTTCCAAAAGCACCAGCTACTTATTCTAAGGATGGGGTGGGTGGCTATTTCAACCAAAAGGAAGAACCAGCCCTAACCACACACCATCCCGAGGTAGGACAAACAAGTGTGAACTCTCAAAACAGCAATTGCCCATCATCACAATTGTGTTTTCTTCACTCAGTATAGGTGGAAACTCCAATTTTAGTAAAAACAATCAATACGAGAAAGGCCAGGAATATCTAAAGATGGCTGACTGGAGGAAATCTTGTGATAGTAAAATCTGGAAAAACCATAGCTGGCTCCTGGAGTTGCCTTAATCATCACATTATGTTATTTCTCCCTATGGATCTTGGAAGAGGCTGCAGATTCCATCCACTCCATTGTACCACTTTATCCACTTAATTTCATCCCACCTTTACCTAAAATGTCTTTATTTCTAAAGACAGAAAAACGTCTAAACTTTATTAAAATTTTACATTAATGAATGGTCTCTGGTGTTGGTTCCTCATTCAACAAGCACTTGTAAAACACGCACTAGTGCTATGTTCTACAAAAAAAGAGACAAATAAGGCACCACTAGCTCCTAAAACACCAACAGCATTGTGCTGTAAAAGACATCTCTCATCCTTCTGGCCAGGTATGAATGCTACGGAGACAAAACTGTAGGTCTCAAAATTCTTAGTCTTGTGCTCTCTTCAGTTTTCCAACTTCTCATTACGTAATCTGTTTGTTGTATGGGGGTTTCCTGTAACATAGGAAGTGATGGCAGTGGAGATGGTTAGAAGATGGATATAAAAAGTGTGATAGGTTAGCCTATAACTGGACCTGGTGGCTGACATTGGCTTAGAGAACGTGCACGGCGAAGAGGGAAAAGAAGTCAAAAGTGATGCCTAGGATGGCTAGAGCGGTGGTTCTTCCCAAGACAGCGACTACCCGAAGCAGTTTGTCTAGAAGGAGGTGGAGGGCGTCAGGGGGAGATGAGCCTGGTTCTGAATGTGTTGAGTATGAACAGTTTATGGAATGTCTAGCCAAAAGAACATAATACCAATGTAAGCTTGTAGGGTCTGAAGTTCAGGAAGAGATTCAATGTCTTGGAGGCCCAGAGATAAAGAAGGTCTCCTAGAGAAAGTGTGGAAAGAGAGAAGGGTTCTGTGGTCAGAGCCCTCAGGAACGACATTTGAGACTACAAGTGACCTTGAGAAGGAATAGCCAGCAAGCAGAGGAAAATCTGTCAAGAAAGATGTTGAGAAACCAAGGAAACACGTCATATGGAGAAAGAGAGTGTATTCAGCTATGCCAATTGCTTTTGAGATGTCAGTAGTCAACCTTGAAAAGTGTCCCTACCAACATACAATGAACACTTGCCAATCCTGATCACTACCCTTCCCATATATGTTGAAAAAGCATGTATCTGGCCTTGTTCTCCAGACTCCTTGGCCAAGGCCTTAGAAAAGAGGCCAGGCCATTCACAACCATTGTCTGCCTTCTCTGACCTCCTCATCTTTTTCCTTTCTGTTGGGGCTAGCCTCACAGCTAGAAATGTTGCCCTAATAAAGTCAGTTAAGCTTATTTTTAAGTTAGTTTAGTTTAGTTTTCTTCTTCCACAGAAGACTATAATTTCCCTCCAAATTGAATCCATATCCTAGAACTTGGCAATACTAATCACCTGAGAGAGCATCCATGAAAACATGAAAAGTGAAACTTTTCATGAAAAGTGAAGCATACAACAAATGCTTAATAAATGCTAGCCAAATAAGAAAATGCTTGAACAGCTGAGATAGTCAAGATTCTAACTTTTTCATGTTTTAAAATATTTCCTTATGTCCGGAAAAAGATTGTTAATAACCTCAAGAGCCATGTGGCACGTGTGCATGTGTGTGTGTGTGCACGTGTGTGTGTGTGTGTGTGTGTGTGTGTGTGTGTGTGTGTGCATAAGCCATTTGTGACAATTGGCAACATAGAATGGTTACTGACTTGGAGGATTAAGTTATGAATGATACAGCACAGAGAAAACCTGAAAGAACACATTTTTAAATGCAAGGTCTGAGTGCTGATTGACATACTTTGTACGATAGAAAAATCTGGCAGGTGCATTAACTTGCATTCCTCTGATCTGTACACATCCACACTTGTCTTCTTAGGGTACTTGGTAATAAGCTTCTTTAAAGATCCCTGAGTAAGCACTGCAGATAATATCTGGAGTATGTAGCACTCAGTCCTTTTAGAATGGCTTTTTCCTGCTCCTTTCGTTTTCTTAAGAAAATGTCAGTTTAATCATTTCCTAATGCTTTGATAATGTGTTTCTTTACATAGCTGTAGAACACTCACTTCAGTGTTTTAAAAGCATGAATGTAGATGTAAAAGTGCCAGTTAAATGAGATTACTTTTTCCTAATGAAATAACCAAAGAGGAGTTTAAAGTTTCCTAAACTTATATGACATTTTCAGAGCAAATAATAAAGTTCTAGCCCTCCAGTGTGTCTCTTATTCATGAGACTAACATTTCAATACCATATCTTGCTGTAACACAATTATTGGAAAATAGGGAATTTATTTATCTGAAACAACCTGTCATACATTAGGTGGATCCACTTCCAGGTGAGTGAAGATTTTTAGCAGCATTAGACAATAAAGAGAAGGACACCGGGACCATATAGGCTGGGAATGTACCATCACCATTACCCTGACATGGGACTGACCTTAGCAGGATTAGCAGGGCCTTAACAAAGTCAGCCTTTGTGGAGGCAGGTGACAGTATAAAACATAAAACATCTAACTCGGCAAGTGAGAAACAAATAGAAGAAAGCCTCATGTGGCAGAAAGCCTCATGATGGAGAGGTGACTATGTTTCTGCTTAATCTCTGTATGTAATCCACCTCAGTGTTTCCTCTTGGAAACAGAAGCCTAGTCCTGTGGGTTGGGACAACATGGCTAGATTGGGGGCAGGAGTAGGGAGGTGGAGAAAAAGGGGCAAGTTGCTTATATGAAGCCCAGTATGGGAGGCAGAGCACAGCAGGAGAAGCTGAGAAGAACACCAAGAAAAATTATACAGTCATGGTCCAGACCCTGTTCAGGAGACAGTAGGTCTGGCAAAGGCTGAGGAAAAGTGCCAATTTCTTGGTCAAGCCAGTTGAAGTTCAGGGTAGCACTATGAAAACTTGCCACTCTAAATCTGACTTGTTACCTAAAGTGAGAACCCACCACTGGGGTCAAGAAAACCTCTGGGTACTTGGAGCCCACCCTAGCACTTGAGATTCAGAGATAGTATCCATGAAACTTATTCTGGCCCCAAACAAATATTGAGCCACCAAAAAAGTTAAAATGCACACAGTGCTGGTAGGATTGGGTTTAGGAATGTGACAGGGTGGAGCCTGTCAGGAACAGTGGACAGGGATGGGGGGAGACAGGCACTCATGATCTCCTGCTTGTTTAGATGATCTCCAGAAATCCCTTAGAACAATATCTTTTCTGCTAACATAAAGAGAGAGAAAGTGGCATTAACACAGTCTTTTCTATATAGTTGAATCCATAAACATACTGAAATAGATAAGCCATAATACTTTATAATACTTTTGTAACTCTTTGAGGTACTACAATTCAGTTTCCCACAGTATCTGGATCTATAAGAAAAGCTCATTTTAAGATCTCTGTTGTAACTAATGATACAAGTGACATTGTCTCTCTCACGAGCCACTGAAATATAGGAGTGTGGGTCTGAATTTCAGAAGGGACAATGGAAACTCTACTCTTCAAATTGCCCTTTGGAATGGTCATGCGTTCAGATTTATCAAGGAACCTTCAGGACTCCCTTTTGATAGAAGTTGATATAATCACAGCGAAGATTTTGTGTTCCCCCAAATTTTAAACAGCAAAACGAGCACTAACTTTCCCCTTATTATCTCTCTCTCCCTCTAAAGGATGAAAGACTGACTGTATTCCCAATACATACATGTTATGTATTGCAGATGGCCATTTCGTAGAGAATGTTCCTTTCTTTTACCTTCTGTCTTGATTGGCTTTCTAAAAATAAAAGTATCTCTTCTCGCGGCACCTGGGTGACTCAGGTGGTTGAATGTCCGACTCTTGTTTTCAGCTCAGGTCATGATCCCAGGGTTTTGGGATCCATGTCTGGCTCCACGCTGAACATGGTGCCTGCTTAAGATTCTCTCTCTCTCTCTCTCTCTCTCTCTCTCTCTCTCTCTCCCCCCCCCCCCCGTCTTCTGCCCCACTTGTAATCTCTCTCTCTCTAAAAAAATAAAAGTAAAAATAAAAGTATCTCTTCTAAAAGGTGTGGGTTTGTATTCAAATGCAGGGGCTGGTAACCATGACTCATTGAGCTCCCTGAAATCATTTTCCCCTCTGGACTAGATATTCTGTCTCTCCCTCTAGATTTACTCTTGACCCTTTTCCACTCTGCTGTGTGCCCCAGGACCTTGACATCTGTGGACCACATCAACAGCTCTCCGTTCCTTCTGGCTTCCCAATGGGTTCAGCCAGTGGGGGGCGCTGGCATGAGATCAGAGGGCGAGAGGAAGGAGGGGTTTGGTGTTTACTGCCCTGACTCCTGCTCTGTGGAGCTCTGGTTGCCAGTGGTTGCCTTCCTGTGGGGAAGATCACAGACCCTGCCAGGCAGCTTGGTTCAACTCACAGCTCTGTCCTCTTGCTCCTTCATCCCTAGGGGTGGAAACAGCTCCTGGTCATTGCTACCCCCAGGATGTTTACTCAGTCTTTAGGCTTCCCTTGAACCTACCCACATCTTTGAAAATGGTCCCTTCATTCAACTCTATTTGATTGCTTTCTGAGTGTACCATCTGTTTCCTGCCAGGCCCCTGAATGATACAACCTCTCTATTTACTTCATGGTTTCCCAACACTTTCAGGATATGCTGATAGCCAACATCACAAAAAGGAGGTGCAACTCTTCCCTGGGTCTCCTGAAAGGCTTGCAAGGCAGTCAGTTACAATTGAGGGTTAAAACGGAACCTGCGGATTATCTCTGGGTTTCAATTATCCTTGTTACCCTTATTCTATCTTGCACAGAGAATTGGGAATTGGCTATGTCAAGACTAAGTTGACGCACATCACAGAAGCTATATAGCAGTCTATCTGCTCATTAAGAGTTTTTTACTGAGTATGTCCCACTGATCTCCCACTTCTCGAAATGCTTTTGATGTGGGTTTAATTCTAAGTTCTGACAGAGAAAGGGTCTCACATCTTTGGTCCCCAGTGTAATCTTCACATGACTGTCAAAAATGCAACTATTTGTCCCCAGGCTTAAAGTGCCGGCTCCAAAAAAGGTCAAAGATTCTCCCCAGGAACATGTACAACATTCAGGCACATAGTCAAGATCTTCATTTTATCTCACACTGTTGTTCAATCTCATGTTAATTTGGGTATCATATTTCCATTGGCCCAATCTATGCTGAGCATATTTTAAAAACAGAATAATATGCAGTTCTTATTTCCTTTCTAAGACCACATGTCCACCTGCTGTGCTATAGAAACATGGGTAGGCCAAATTTAAACCCCTAAAAAGGTAATGAACCATTTACCTAAGTAAAAGTCACTTTTCTTTAATAATTTTCACTTGTAACTCTTAGAATGCTTCTTATGGCCATCCTCAGTAGGTTACATTTGACTTAAAGAACAAGATGACAAAAATAAAATCTTTTAAGAAGCAACAAATAGCAAGTCTTACCTAGTTAGTTATCAAGAAAATAAAATGTTTCTCCACATGGAACATAGTTTTGCGTCGTTTTTTAAAACTTCTAGTCAAACATTATGTAAATAAAGTCTTTCATACTATAAATCCTCTTGTAAGTAATAAAATTCTCAATCTTTAACTGCTTTAAGAATTGGAGTCTCCTTGAAATTCGGGATCTCTCTAGAAATAACAGTTGTAGACGGCAATACCATTGCTAATTAATTTTCGCTAACAACACTGCTGGGAGATGAGTAGCTACTTTCCCTGATTTAGGGAGGATTGGTAACTTGGCCAAATTGTATTTTGAAATTTTGCTAGAAGTCCTGCAATTCTGGTGTCACGTTTATGCTCAATCCATAATTCATTTTCATTCTCTCTTCTTTTACACTGCTAACTTTGAGGTTAAAGCAAATTGTGTAATTTTTTGGCCCTAAAATGAGCTGGAATTGCATAGGACCAGCTTCTTACAGTGTGGGCTTTTGGAGTCTCCAAGCATGGCTCAATTTTTAGTTCTGCAGCTACTTACAACTTATTATAGAACTAGTTACACAGTAAGTTCTCTGTTGTTTTACAGTTACACACACACACACACACACACACATGCACACATTAGGGCACCTATGACTGGGATTACAATTAGATCTCCATAGTTTATTGCCATCTTGTAAAATAAACTGGCATGTACAAAATAAATGATGGCCAACTATGACTATTATGATAACTGTTCTTTAGGAATTCTGTCCACAATTAATTAACTGCTTCCAAGCAGGGTGATATTGTTGAGCTGCATTGCCACATGATGAGATTTTTCACTCCAAATATGTGGAAAGAAAAAAAAAATTCCCAACAATTGCTTTTCCTACAAAATAAATTATTTAAACATTTTGTGGAGGAAGTTTGAGAAAACCAAGCAGCTACAGCATAGCATAAAGCTGTGACAGAAGAATTGGGTTATAGCCCTGGCTTTGCTAATATGCTGCCTTTCATCTGGAGGAAATCAATAAAAGCCTTTTGGGGTTCAGTGTTCTTGCCGTTAAAAGCAGTTGGACTGAAATGAGTCCTGGGTTTGCATCAAACTTTCAACATTATGATTCAACCATTGGTGTGCACAGAATAGCAGTTAAACACCCAGGCTTTGGGATCTCTGCCAGAGTGTAAATTCTCACTCTGCCACTTAATCTCTGTGAACTTGGGTAAGTTTCTCACTTTCTGAGGCCTGAATTCCTCATTAATAAAAGGGAGATTCAGTGCTGTGCTGGAGCGGGCTCACATGGACTGAGGAAACGATTGTACACACATCTCTTCCCAACTTTATGTTCAGCGACATCACCCTGGTAGTTTGAATTGGCCACGATGGGAAAATTTACACCACAGAGAAGGAAATTGGCAAAAGCCACAAACAGAGCTCTCTGCTTTCCCCAGAGAGCCAGTTGTTAGACATTTACCAGCATAGCACAGCACTGGAGATGAAAAGAGTACTTATTTAATAAATGTTGTTGGGTGATTTTAGCATTATAGGAAATAAATCATACAAATAATAAATTGTATAAGACCATTCTGAATGCATATTATGCTTTCCATAAATATTATTTTCATTTTATTATAGGCTATCATCTATTTAAAAAGTTATAGGAAAATGTGATGCTATTCTCACAAATCTTGCTGATTCTAAAAACAAGTAAAGCTCTACAAAATTTGCATGAGTCTCACTTTTGCTCAGTCACTAAGTTCCAAAACAAGGAAAAGAATTCCGTGTCTAATTCTGGTACTTACAGTTCCTCTGTGAAACGCTGGCCCCGATAGATGGTTTTCCTCTTTACAGTTTGAGCAAGGATTTGTCCTCTTTGGTTCTAGAATCTGCATACAGCTGGTAGCAGCCCAATGATACATTTTTCCTAGTGTGGAAAAAGATTCCTAGATTATTTTATAGTCAACCCTGATCTCCATCTAATGCTCCCTGTCTCAGTCCATCTTGTTCTGGCCCGAAATCCAGGAGACTGCTTTCATTCTCCTGCTCCCTCACTTTTCGTTCCAGTCAATTTCACTTCCAAACTACCTCTCCAGCCCGCTTACCTTCTTTATCTCCTCTTGCACCACCGGTATTCAAACCTCTGGTGCTGCCGTGAGGACTGCTGAAAAGTCTCCTTCCTGCTCTCATTGCCCACCCCACCCCAGCCTCTATTCTTCCAGCACACTCTTCTGCCCACGTCATTCTTCATTCTCCTGCTTGGAACCCACCAAGGCCTTCCCACTGCTTCTACAATGAAAGTGTGATCTTCCCCCATCCCACCAGTTCCTGTGCAGTCAGGTACCCTGCCTCCCACTTAGAGCTGTGCTCTAGCTTCTTGGACCTTCTTTCTGCTCCTTGAATGAGGCAAGCTTCCTCTGTCTGGGATATTGTCTACCCCACTGCCTCCTTCTTCACTTTATCCTTCAGACCCCACTCCAAGTTAGTGTCATTTGATCAGGAAATCCCTGTCTGACTCCAAGGCTCTTTTTACACATACCTAACAAAAGGTGTTCCAGTCCTTCAGAACACATATCTGCTTGCAATTTTACATTCATTGTTCTTATTAATTTTCCATCTATCTTCCCCACTAGACTGTGAGTTCCACAGGCTAAATTTATTCAGCTAATCACTATATCCTCTGTGACAAATACACATATGGCACATATTTAGCTGAGTGAAAAGACAAATTGCCAGGGTAAAGTGGTCCATCCAGACAATGGAATATTATTCAGCACTAAAAAGAAAGGAGCTATCAAGCCATGGAGAGACATGGAGGAAACTTAAATGCATCCTACTATGTGAAAAGCCTACATACTGTAAGAAGTCTACAGACTGCATGATTCCTACTATAGGACATTCTAAAAAAGGCAAAATTATGGATACAGTAAAAGATCTGTGGTTGCTTGAGGTCTGTGGAGAGGGCAGGATGAACACACAAGAGCATAGAGATTTTTAAGGAAGTACAACTACTCTGTGTGATACTATAATGGTAGACACATGTTACTATACATTTGTGAAAACCCACAGAAAATACTACACCAAGAGTGAACTCTAATGCAAACTATGGACTTTGGGTGATGATTATGTATGTGTCAATGTAGATTCATTGATTGTAATAAAGGTACCACTCTGGTGAGGGATGTTGATAATGGGGAAAGTTTGGAGGGGTGGGGCAGGAATGTGGGTACTCTGTACTTTGCACTCAGTGTTGCTGTGAACCTGAATGGCTCTAAAAATAAAGTCTATTAAACAAACAAATGACTGCATGAATGAATGGGTGAATGAATGAGTAACTGAAAAAATCTTAGCTAGGTCTCTCATGCCAGTGGTCCCCGTGACACATAAGGCAAAATCCAAACTCTTCTACTGCTGAGGAAGCTCCACATGATCAGGATCCTGTTAGCATTTTGCCTCCTTCTCACTAAACTCTGGTGACCCTGACCTCATTTATGGTCCTCAGGCACATCAGGCTCAGCTTTATTTGCTCTTAGAAAATTCTACCTCTAGATGTCACATGGCTGCCTTCTTCCATCTTTCGGGCATCATACCTCAAGTGTGACCTCCTGGGAGAAGTCTTCCCCGATCATCAAATCTAAAGTACCCACCCCTCCCCCTGACTATCCGATTTTAAATAGCTCCCTTCCACCTGTTTTATCTATTGCACTTAACTATGTGAAATAATCTTAGTTACATATTTCTTTTCTTACTGTCTTACCCACTAGATGGCAAATTCCATCAGAGCATAGTCTTTATTTGTCTCCTTCACTGCTATATACCCAGCATTCAGACATATGGCACATAATAGGCGCTCAATCAATATATGTCGAATGAATAGATAAATGTGATTTACTGCTTTTTATTTTCTTGGATTCTTTCCACATTTCTTTCTTCTCTTTGTTCCCCCTTTCTCCTCAAAATTTAAATCTACATAGTGTCTATATTAATCTCTAATATGGTTTTGTAGGGGCCAAGGGCAGGCCAGCCCCAGATAAGTCACTTTGGCATGAAGATTATTTTGATTTAAAAAGCAATTGAAACCTAGCAGATTCAGTAAAAGCTCTTTACCTCCTCACTAAACTGCCTAAAAAGAATGCAAAGGACCTGTTCCAGGAAGAGAACTATCACCACAGAGAACTACATTATGATATAAATTAGGTATGGCAGATAGGGAGAAACTTGGAAAGACCTATTTGATCAAAGTTCTCTATTGCCTACTCTTTCCGAGTGTCCAAACACGCATTTGTTTATGAAACATTTGCTCTTTTTTATCTTCTTGTGAACTCCATTCTTTTCCTTTAAAGTTCCAGATTCCTTCCCCTTCTCCTTAGTTCAGAACCACATATATTTTACCTGTCTTCGGAATTTCATGTCCGTGCGGATTCCTCTTAGTATGAAATTAAACTTGATTTTCTCCTGTTAATCTGTCTCATGTCAATTTGATTTTTAGTCTAACTGAAAAGACCCATTAAAGGGAACAGGAAATTCTTATTCCCTGAAAGTTTTATGAAACTCAAATTTTTGCACCTTCTGTGGTGAAAGTGCTAAACCTTTAACAAAAAGGTTTAACTTAGTTTAACTGAAACCAACTTTCAGTTAAGAAACATAAAATCCTTATTACAGATATATAATCTTTTAAAACATCTTTATGCACAATCTTTACAAATACCTAAGAACATTTTGTATATTTGAGGAAAGGAAAAAAAATGTCTATACTCTTCAAAATTCTTCTGGCTGGTCTAAGAATCAAATTGACATGAAACAGATTCACAGAAAAAAAAAAAAAGAAAACAAAAGTTTAATAACATGGAAACCTTCTGTATACAGGAGAGAGACCCAAGAAAACTCAGCAATTCCCTGAAAAGCCTGAAGCCACCACCCAAAATACTATCTTCAGCCTAGAGACAAAGAAGATGTCGGGGATGGGGAGTCAGTTAAGGAAAGTAACTAGTAAAAGCACAATTAACAATTGGTAGAGCTGTTACACAGGTTTAAGTCCAGTGCCTTCTCCAAACAGTAACAGTTCCTAGAGATTTAGAATCATCCTCGTCCTTCTGAGGGACTCGGGCTCGCAAATAGAGATTTCCCTTATAAATGTAAATGAATCTTACAAAAGGGTAACTTGTACTTGTTTTTCAAAGCTTCTCCTGTGTCTGCTGTTTCTTAGAAATAGCCAGCTTAAAATAACCAACACGCCAAAGAGGCAATTTTAGGGTAGCAACTTTTGCTCTCCTACGATAAAAAGGAGCATAATCTAAGACAGGACAGACTTGTCTTCATTCCACTCTTAAGTAGTAGCTGTCCCCTAAAAATATAACTTTTGGTTAAGGTTAACATAATTTGAACCACATAGAGTAAAGCAAATTGGCTATTTTTTGGTACTAATTGTGTTTAGAAAAAGAGTTCACATGTTCCTAGCATGTGCTAGAGACTAGGATATAAAAACAGGACAGCGCCTGTCTGCATGAGGTCTATACTCTGAGGAAGGGATTCCTTATGCTAAACTTTTCTTCATAAATAAAAGAGCAGGTATTTTTTCCCTTATCCCTTCCATTTGCATTTATTTACATCTATATCTTCATATAAATTTCCAAAAATCAATGTACAATTGGATTTCCAGATTTTTTTCAGTATAGCATGCCCTCCCGTCTTTTTTCTCTTTGAGATAATCATGTGATCCCTTAGGAACTTGTTTTCTTTATATGCAAAATTGGAGAAATAGCATTCTTCCTTTCAATTGGAGAATATTTAAAACAACACAATAAGAGCGTTTAGAACAGCAAAAACCAACAGATAGATACTATAAAAGGCTGAGACATTCTTCCCTTCTTTGGGACAAGTTTCTTGAGAGCTGCTTTTTAATTCAAACAATCCACTGATCTTTTTGCCACCTTTTTCTGTATCTAATGTTGCTGCTAAATTGTTGTAGCGATTGTTCCTTTACTCACCCATTCAATTGTTGCCAAATTTCCATGCATAAAAATTGTTAGTCTTAAGTTAGCACACAAAAAAATCACAGTCTTAAACTAGTATACCTTCCAACCATAAATATGTAAACCAAAAAAAAAAAAAAAGGTTGAATATTTTCGTTTAAACAGATCTTTAAGTAAACACTCACTTACGACTTTAGTCCTTGAATATGCTAACATCAGCTGTAATGAAATGCAAATAACTATGTTAATGCAAATGTTAAAGCTACAAATTCAAACATAAAAAAGTCAAGAAATGCAAAAGTTAAGGTTCTCCTAGAAACATTAACTCACTCAAATTGTACATATAGAATATTTCCAATTACATAGAAGACAGCAAAATGCGATCCCTTAATGTACTATATGTACAACCCGAGTAAGTTAATGCTGTTATGAGAACGTTAAATTTTACAACCTCTGACTTTGTTTTAAAACTTACTGCCTGAACATTGCATCATTCCTATCCTTATAATGCTATTTTCCTAAAATAGAAAGAAAACAGAAGAGGAACAAATGTCACCGTACTTTCCATCAATATAGGATTCTGCATTTAGACTATATTTTAGTTAATAGATGACACAAATACATGCTTGGACACTTTCTCACGTTTTTCCAATTGAAAAATTTCCACTTTGCGTGGATTAATGGGATGTTACATGGAGATAGATCTAAGTTATAGATTTATAGAAATATATAATAAACATGTGTGAAGTTGCATTTGCCTTTATATACGTGTAATATGGAAATTATTCAAATAAAAATTTCACCTACGAAGCAAAACTTTTTATAAAATATAGATTTGGGAGAGAAAACATCAGATGATTTTTTAAAAATGAAATTCCACTCTATTTTAATCCCTGATCTGGAACCACAGTCATTTTTTGTACAGTTTTCCTCAAAGCCATTTCCCCTCTCACTTTTGGAGAAAAGCATAGTGTTCTGTTTAAATATTTTTGTAAGCTGAAAATAATATATTTCACTATCTCTTCTTAAATTTAAATATTCAGTGGTTACAATGAAACATTTTGTTAGTTGCGTAAGGTTTGATTGGATAAATCTGCCTTAGTTAAATCGTGATGTTGGGAAAACAAGAGAAACAAAAGAAGATCAACAAATGTGCAAGCCAGAAAAAGTCTGCAGTCGTGTTGTTTGGAGTGATAATCTCCTGAGTGAGGACAGAGAGGGGTCCTGGGTTTCCTGCCGGGTCTCCTACTGTCTTCTTTGGTCCTCAGTAAATGAGCCGCCATGTTACCCAGGTCCCATGCAGGAAAGGTGCTTTAATGGATGGGGTCTTTAAATCTGGGAGGGAAGTGCAGGCACAGATGAACAAAGCCCTCAAAATACACTGTCACCACAGCGTGTGATGTTCTAGATTGATTACTCATTTCTAGCTCTTTGCTGAAAGCCCTTGATTACTGCAATTTTCTACAGATTTAGTACCCCATTTACAGGTTCTCTTAAAAAATTTGTCAAGCTTTTGAACTCCCAATATGAACCTGCATTTTCTTGTCTTCTGACAACAATTATTCAATCAGACTTCCTTTGTGAAGACTGGGAGATAAATACCTCCACAGTCTGAAAACTATAGTGTCATGCCTGAGCAGCTTGATCTTAGACTTTATGCTACAAATAAATTGCTATGTTCTTAAATAATTACCAGGCGGTTTGCCTACCACCTCCCCCGGCTGTTAAAATGCCTGACATTATCTCCAGCATTGCAGCAGAAACTCCGGTCCCACCCCAAGCCTGCTGTTTCCTCTTTGCTGGACTTTTCCATCCTCCCCACAGAGGACCAGTGGTTAGAATCAGGTGGGGAGACAGGAATTCAAGCTCTCAACAATCCACTTAACCTCTTTGTTCTTTGTCTATGAAATCAGTGTCATCCTATGGCTCTACCTCACAGGGTTTCTAAGAGACTATATTCATCCGTGTTTGTTGATGCTTGGGAAAATCCTCAAACCAGAAATCCCAATTTGTATCATAGATCATATATTAATTTCTTACCTGTTCATTTGTTGTCATCCACCGCCACCCTCGGCCCCAATCTGTTCTTAATGTTTGTGGCACTCTTTCTACAAAATATGCTAGGATCAAAGGGTTAATGCTGTACTGCCTGGAATGGTTCAGGAGTTGCTACGGTTTTAAAGGCTTAAATTGATGTTAGAAATGGAGATTTCACAAAATAGAGGCAAACCAAAAAAAGAGACAGGGGGGAATTAATAAACAAAGGGGCAAAGGGAAAAAATCTTTTCCTCCATTTCTAGTTGGAACTGCTATTTTTTACAGCTAACAGAAATATTTCAACACTTGAAAACCAACAAAATAGCTAGAATTCATAAGTCTGAGAAGGGGAAAAGAAAGCACTTCGCTAAAGTGAAGGAAGTTCAGCGTTTGCAATGTAATTCAAATTGCACTTGTAATTCAGGTCCTGGAATTAACCCACTCAACCAAAGCTTGAAAAGATTTAGATTTACTCAGACTAGCAACAATACAATACTCCCTTACAATTGCACAACCACCCTGTCTTTTGGTGATACATCCAATACACTCTAAATTATAATTCTAAAACTCAGTTTGTTGTGAAAAAAAAAAGATCTGTGCATCATATCAGAGTCTGTCTTGTTGCAATTTAAAAGCAGGAGGGGGACCCACAACCCGTTTTAATCAGACTAGGGTAGTACCTGAGCCCTTCCTAGAAACACTTTTTTAAAAATGACTTTGCCACAATTTTTAACTATAGCAAGGTGAATCTGGAATAGAATTCCTGTATTTTCAGCCCATTGACTACAATGAAAAGAGTAGCTTTCAAGGCATTGTGGTGTTCAGGGTACAAGGCAGGTCATCCAAGCTGCCATTTTATTTTTCCAAGGTTGATTCCACCAGGGATATATCTCATCAAAAGTGGGAGGACAAATAGGTTGGGGGAAATGGATTCGTGGCATGCATGTTTAGACTGCCTGTCCATGAAAGTTATTTGAAGCTTTTCCATGCAAGCCATTTAGGAAAACTCAGCCATTTTTACCCTTATCTAGTTTGGCAACAGTTCAAAGCACCCAGGAAAAGTTTTGTTTGTTTGTTTGTTTGTTTGTTTGTTTTTTAAAGGAAAAAAACCAATTGTCTGCCAAGCCTTTTAAAGGGCAGTACTGAGTTCCTCATTTTTAATCATGGACATTGTCTGACAGTAACAAACAAAATGTAGGTAAACCTTATGATATTTTATAAACAAAAAAAAAGTGTAAAATTTTAGAGCCAGGTCCTAAATGGAACATGAGTTTTTTTCCACTTCACCGGCACACAAAAAGAGAGAAAATGTCCCAATATTAGTGAAAACAATCAGGCTGGTACTCACATAACAGACACACCAGTCTAACCAGTCAAGTTAGAAATGCAGAGGCAATATTTTGAACTACATATTGCAGGTTTTTGTTTTTTATTTTTTATTTTTTATTCTTAAGAAGAACAGCAAGGCAGCATTTTCAGGATATTCTAAAAAACTGGTATTTGATAGTATAAGATACCTTCACCTTATAAATCAGTTCTTTGCTGGAGAAAAAGACCTCTAATTTTACTTCTTTAATCTTATGCAAAGCAGCATAGTTCCATATTTATTTAGCTTAGTGCTTTCTTTCTATTTAAAACATTTATTAACCAGAGAGACCTCAGTGACATGTAAATTTCATTTTCTATGCCCTGTAGATTAAAATACATCTGTTTCAGCCATCATTCAGGAAAGAAATAATTTTAATAGTTCATTTTATTAAAAAAAGATTTATGTCAGCATTCTGTTATGACAAGAGAAGGCAAGTGGCTTGCACATAATACTAAGAGGTGGCTTTTCTTCTTCCAGAATTGTATCCAAACTGAACAGAACTGAGCCCCTAAAATATGTGACAGGAGCTACGTAACTGCCTCCTGGTATATTGTTGCTGATAGCGATTCCCTGAAAGAGCAGGTAAAGTGTTCTTTGTTGAGTTTAACCTGCGATGGTCTGGTATTTGTATTATCCCATAGTTAAAATAATAGGGCTCATTCCAGTGGGCTTCTCTCCCGCAGTAAGGCAAAATATTTAGGGATGCATTTTTTAATCTGGCCTCTAACAAACTTTCTTTGCTTCTACTTCTGTGCAGTGCAGTTTAAAAGCAAATGATGTTTATATAAAAAGTCCAGAAAGTAGATTAGTGGTTCTCTCTGGCTAATAGTGGAGGGCGGCGGCGGGGGGGGGGGGGGGGGGGGGGGGGTTGTTCAGGGAGACAATTGAAGAGTAAAAAGGGAATGACTGCTCATAGGTCCAGGGTTTTTTCTTGAGGTGATGAAAATGTTCTAAAATTGATTGTAGAGATGGTTGTCCAACTCTGTGAATATACTAAAAACCGTTGAATTATACACATTAAGTGGGCGAATCACATGGCACATGGATTATATCCCAATAAAACTGTTATGTTACAAAACAAACAGAAAGGAACCCCATCCCAAGGCCAGGTCCTTGAAAAAAATTAAGTCTTGCTAGGTGGGGAGACAGATGTGTAAACACATAATTAGATCGACAAGTTGATTAATAAGAACCCACAAAAAATAAAATGCTTTCTCAAAGAGTTCTCTGCCTGGGAGACTCCCTTATAGGAGAGAGGTTGTTTGAACAAAATCTCAATATTAGGGGTGACAGAGGAAGGGCTTTCCTGATGGAGGGAATGGTGTATACAAAAGTGGGAGGGCAAAGAGGCAGGAGAAAGCTTTAGGCTGCTACAAAGATAAGAATATTTGAATTCTAAGGAGTCAGTACCTGAGAAGAGGCTGAGGGTGTCAGAAAAGATTTGTAAAAAGGAATAGCCTGAATGCTTCTATCTTTGTTTAAAGTTACAAAAGGAAGCAAGCGAAAGAATTCACATTCCTAACAGTTGAAGGTTAATGATAAAGGCATCAAATTGTAATTAGGTGCTTATTTTCTTTATTATCTTGTTCTAATTGCATATTCTATACACGAAAATTAGTAGCCTCGGCTTATGTTTATGCGTAGGTATTCGAATAAAGAGTTCTATTTGTCTTCAAATGGATTATTAATAGTTAAGTGGGAAAAGCCTGTCAAATTGTTTCTTTCTTTCTCTTGGAAGGTGAACCGCTTACCCACACCCACAGTGAAGTTGGCCACTTGAACCACGAGACCACACATGAAGCACCACAGTCTTCTCCCCAGCAGTATATAAAAAACATAAACAGCCCACCAAGCCCCAGCCTAACATATCCAACGCAACGACCTGATGGCAAATGCTATTTTAACCTTTTAAAATCAACTTCCAAAGGGGCACCTGGGTGGCTCAGTCGGTTAAGCATCCAGCTTCGGCTCAGGTCATGATCTCACGGTTTCTGAGTTTGAGCCCCATGTTGGGCTCTGCATTGACAGCTGAGAGCCTGGAGCCTGCTTCAGATTCTGTGTGTGTGTGTCTCTCTCTGTCCCTCCCCTGCTCATTCGCTCTCTCCCTCTATCTCAAAATTAAACATTAAAAATTTTTTTAAAAATAAAATAAACTTAAAAAGAGAAACAAAATCTGTGAAGAAACGTCTTCTGCAAAAGCAAAACTCAAATGACCATGATGATATATGGAAAGAATTTTAACACCCAGACTGGAAAGGGTTGAATGCATGTAGATCACTTCAGTGTGGAGACTTACATACGTCTGGCTCATCTCAGGTCCTGGAGAACACCAGCCCAGGGATGCTGTGAAATACAGAACTATCCTTCACTCCAAAGCCTTTGCTGGGGTCAGAATCTTCCCACTTTCCATCTCCTTTGCCTCCTACTCATATTCTGTTTCTCCACACTGGGAGGAATGAAAAGACGCACATACGGAAGCAGAACCTCACATACTGTCAAAGGCTGCTCACGAGCCAGTCCTGTGCTAAGAGCATTATTCCGGGTCCCTCTACATGAAGTTTCACTTCTTTTCTTTTTTTTTTAAACATTTATTTATTTTTGAGAGATGGAGACAGAGCATGAGCAGGAGAGGGACTGAGAGAGAGGAAGACACAGAATCCGGAGCAGGCTCCAGGCTCTGAGCTGTCAGCACAGAGACCCATGTGGGGCTTGAACCCATGAACTGTGAGATCATGACCTGAGCCCCAGTAGGACACTTAACCGACTGACTCACCCAGGCACCCCAAAGTTTTACTTCTTGAAAGCAGTTAGCCACCCACGACATGTCTTTGTCATTGGGTACTCATACCAATGAGTACTCATCCTTCAGCAGGCCAACAAGATAGGCACAACTATTATGAACACAAATATACAGATGGGGAAAATGAGGCTGAGCTAGACTAAGGAGCTTGTGTGGGATCAGACACATCAAAGTGCAGATCCTGGACTGACACCCGAGTGCGTCTTGAAGCCCTCTCGAATTCTCAACCACATCACTGTCTTGCTCATTACCCAGAAAGCCCAGGCTTCATGTTGACACAAGTGGGGGAGAGGGGCAATAGGGAGAGGAAGAAACCCCAGTGAGACTAAGAGGCAGAGAGGTAAGAGGCACCCAGACACAGCAGGCTGCAGGGTGACTGAAGGGGGAACTAGGAAACTAAATGACACTCCTTGCCTGATTTCAACTGGGCACCATCATTCATGCCCATCTCCAAACTTTCAGGACTAGAGAAGCTGGGATTTCTTTGTCTGCTGTGGTTGAAAATTGGCATTGCTTCTCCATTGCTGTCTCTTCCTCTCTGAACAGAGTCTTTTCTTTTCTTCAGCTGATGTCATCATTCCACAAATATTTATTGAGGCCCTACTATGTGCTGAAGTCTCTTCTAGGCGCTAACAATACAACATTGATTTAAAAAAAAATTTGCTGTGATGTATCTTACTTTCCAAGGTGTTAGATAGATCACAGGCAAGCAAACAAGAAAATGAATATCTCATCCTCTCAACTGCTCCTGAGTCACGGTCACTACCTAAAACTGTCATGAATTATTGGAAGCTCTGATAAAGGCTCAAGGCTTGAGCTTTAAAAAGGAAATATGCTTTTTAAAAAAGATCTAGAATCAGGAATGCCAGGGTGGCTTAGTTGGTTGAGCCTCTGACTCTTGATTTCAGCTCGGGTCATGATCCCAGGGTCATGGGATCGAGCCCTGCATCGGGCTCTGTGCTGACAACACAGAACCTGCTTGGGATTTTCTCTCTCTCTCTCTCTCTCTCTCTCTGTCCCTTCCCCGCTTGCACTCTCTCTCTCTCTGTCTCTCAAAATAAATAAATAAACATGTTTTTAAAAAAGATCCAGTGAAATTATAAAATCTGTGCTCAGGAATCTTTGTCGATGATCCCGTAACAGGGCTATGATGTTAGAGTCACCTTTAACCATTACATGGATCTATTTGTTTTCAAAAGATGACGGAAGAGCCACTTGTCATGAATTACTAAACCCAGCTCTTCCCATTTACGCACACAGACACAGACAGTCATCATCTTTCATAGAGTCAAACAGATTACGAAAGCATCACCTGTTTTTGCTTTTCCTTTCAGATCAGTTAGCTTATTGATCTCAAATGGAAGACAATTGATCTATACTTTTCCCCATCATTAGAGCATTTAAATATGCCAATCTTCTAACAGTTGAGAGGTACTGAACATGCATAACTCACCTTCTAAAAAATTCTTTTCATAGTGAAGCGACAGTCATCCCAGCCCTAAAATGGATGTCAGTATTTCAGTAAGTGATGTATGACCAACTCTGAGAAAAATTTGATAATTAGAGTATAGATGCAGAACAAGTTTGTATAAACCGTTTCTCACAAAACAGAATAGAAAAGTCTGTTTATCATGAGGTAGACAGGATTTATATTCTTTTCTATGTGATAGTCATAAAAAGAATGCTTTTCTAAATGTATAGACAAAGGAATCTGATGATCTTCTATCCAACTATATCTATTGTCAGTAAAGATGAAAGAAAATTGGAATTTACTTAAAAACCAGATTTGCTAAAATTCAGAGCCCACGTAAGTATAAGGTTAAGAAACCTTTTCTTGGTCACTCTCTCTCACCCTCCCCCACCTCACTCTCACTTAAAGGTAAATTTTAATGGAAAATTGCAACTAAGAAAAGATGCCACAAATTCATTTTTCTTACACAGCAAGATGGACGTTTCAAAAAATAAGAGCATATTTTTTGAATGAACAAGGACCTACTCAAGAAGCTGGACTTATATAATGAAAGAGCAAATTCAATGAAATAAGGTTATTAACTTATTAATACTTTAGTAAAAGATTAAAGAGTTGCTTTTGAAATTTTACAAATCAATTACTTGCAGTTAAATTTTAAACCAGTCTTATAGTCAAAATCAAACTTTTTTTTTATACCCTGAGATCAAAATCCAACTGCTCATGTTTAGAACCAATTAAGTTCCATTTCGAAGGCACAAGAGATATTCTTGCTTTTTTTAAATTTAAAGGTGTTTCATTAAATGATACTTTAGGCAGCTTTTCCTATTTTCAATAAGTTACATTTGCTAAAAGCCATTATGAGAACACATTTGTGATAAGAAGACATGTATCTCAATTGAAGGCTCGTTTTACTGAACAGATCAGAGAAAAGTCAAAACACCTACCCCATAGTTGTATGCTTTTGTTTCTATAAATGTAAATGTCTTTGAAGTAAGTTCTTCAGGGATTTTAGTTAGATGATGACACAATTATTTCTAACCAAATAGACTGAAAAATCTGCAACAACCCTAACTCATAGGCTTTGTGTTTGGGGATCAAAATAAAGTCTAATTTCGCTCCATTAAATATTCAAGTACACTTAGCCAACTTTTTAAACAATAGTTAAAAATGTATTGAACTTCTTTTCTCTGTCAGGTACAATGGTGCACACCTTGCATTTCCTCGCTTAATCTTCACATTTTTATTGTCATTTTTCAGCTGAAACACCCTGGGGGGGGGGGGGGAGGGGCAGGGGTAGCAAATCACCCTAAGGTCATCCAGCAAGTAAAGGGCAGCACCCAGGTACAAGCAAAGTCACTCTGATTCCAGAGACTGCACCATTGACTATTGACCTATATTCTCCTGTGAGGAAATGGAACTCGCTAATTGTCTTTATTATTGCCTCTTTGTCAAAATAGACCAAATACGAACCTTCTGTTTATCAAAAAACTCACTCCAGACATTCTTATAATTTAGGAAGGAGAGTTAAAATTTATGACGGCCCCCACCAAAGCAATTGACAAAAATGTGAACCAAGGCTGAAATATAGAATTTGCATCTTAAAAGATCATTAAAAAAAAAAAAAAAGATGAAGAAGAAGAAGAACAAAGGCTATTAATTTTAAAAGTGGGGGTAATTTTTTAAACACCACCATGATAGCACTTAATTTCTCTTGTTCCTAGCTTTGGGCTAACACAACATACTGTGGTGATATTTGGGGTTTGTGCTTCAGAAATTTCCATGGACACATTAGCTTAGATGGTTTCATTACCCACCCTCATTATTAAGTAGCATTCAATTACTGAGTGTTGTAATGCCAGAGAGAATAAAAGAGAGACAAAATCTCGGTAAGATCTAAGGGTGAAATGGCATTTTTATATTGCTATAAAGATTACTTAACTCTAGTGCGATACTAATGATCATTTCTGTGACTAAAAACATCCCCTTATGATTAATTATGTAAACTCTCATCATTTCAAGCCTAATAAAGACTTTAAAACATTTTTCATGCATCTTGTATTCCTAGCATATTTTTTTCCATTTACCCACATAAGAATCAACCCTAAGAATTAAAGTAACAATTTTCCATTACATTAAAAGGGGGTATCATGTGGCAGTTCTAGGGTATGTTTATATATATATATCTAAACACACACACATACACACACACACAATTCATGTAAATATATGTGGGGAGTGTTTAATATAACTTAATCCACATGGGGAGAGAAAAAGCTTGTATTTTTTTAAAAATAAATGTTGACTTATATTCATGTTTCTGTAAAAGGCATAATTTCTCATACTGGAAGGAATCTCTCAGTAATCAAATACTTCTAAATCGGATATATTTGAAAACTAGATTATACAATAAAAATCACCTTTGAAAGTTAATCACTGCTTCGTACCATCAATAAAATTGGGGGGAAGGAGTCTATTGTTCAGAAAGAAGGGATTGTCTATGATAGAATATAAGGCAGCTGTTAAATGTGAGATTATACATAAATGCCTAGGAATATATGGAAAGATACAATAGCATTCTGTGAAAATAAAAGTCATAAAGCGGTGTGTACAAAATGACTCCTATTTTTATAAAAAATTTACATATGTACAAACCCATAGACCTTTGATTGAAGGGTACACACAAAGCAGGCATTTAACAGTTTATGTCTATGTAGGAGGAATACAGACAGTTAAAAAAATTTTTTTTTTGAACCTATCTGCATTTACTAGAATTCTTCTCTTTAGTGAACATGGTTTACTTTTGTTTAAGAGAAAGAAACATAAGGACAAACATGCAAGCAAACGAAAGTATCCTCCCTTGATGAAATGACCACTCTGAATCTGAAATCTGAGACATTGTTTGGCCAACACTTCATCCTCACAAAATTTCGTTCAGGGTTCTACCCAAATGACAAAGCCCCTGCTTCAGCCACAACCAGGCCCGGCAGCCTATTTCTCTGGCCGGACAGGCAGAGTGGAGACAGACCACTGACAGTGAGCCTCTGAGCGTTTGTCTCCTTGGCCGCTCTGGGAGTAGGAGCTGTGACAGGGGCAGGTGAAGGCGGTAAGAAGTGAAGTCCATACCATTCTTTATTATGCAGCTTTGAAGAAGCTGGAGAGCAGAAGGTAAAGTGGGAGAGCAGAGACAGCCCCTGCCCTCGACTTCACGCGGGTTCAGATGTGCCACCAGTTTGAACGTGGGGTCCTCGAGATTGCTGTGCGGGCCTTCAGCCTGGGTCACCACAGGCATTTCCTCCAGCATGATGCTCACAGTTTACAATTTTCTTTTCTCTCTCTTCCCTGCTTGCCCTCCAACTGGACCCATCTGAAAACACAAGAGTCTCTATCTACGTGGAACAGGAATTTAGTTTTCCGAAATATAGTTCTGGGCACCTTCTGAACAGAGACTGGCAATAATCCCAAACTGCATGCTTTATTATGTGGGCTTTATTTGTGTTTCTTATGAAATGAGCTGAGACACTCAAACTCATTTCAGATAGCAGCCAAAGCTAAATGGCCACATTGTCCCCAGATAGAAGGTCAATACGTCACAGGCAAGACTGTCCAGCTACTGAGTTTTCTTGAAAACTTAAACATGAGGACAGGCTACTTTAGTCGCCGTTCTCAGCAAGCTGAGGATTTTTATTCCTGAATGGCATGACTGCCTAGACAAATAGAAGAGAAAGCAAAGGCTTTTACTTCATATATCTAGATTCTTCTATGAGGTCAACATGGGATTAAATATAAAAATCACTTTGGAATTTCATTGTGAAAAAAGAAGGACAAAAAGCATTAGCTTTCACTGCTACAGTTTTTACATATAAAGAGATCGAAACTGCTTACTCTATGGAAATCAAACAGTTGGGTTCACTTGTTGGCTGCTGTAGAGCAATTTCTAGTGAGGATTTCCTCTTTTAATCAGTTATAAAGTATAATGACAGTCTCCACAACCAGCCACACCCTGTGGGGGCAATGGGAATAAACACTGGTAGCTTCTGCCAGAAATAACCACCAGATTAATAGCACACAGCCTGCCTGTCGGGGGCTCTTCACCTCCCTGGGACCCCAGATGAGAAATTAATTAAGCTAATATATTTAAAACTAAATCCATTTTACTCCAAATTACCATCCCCAAAAAGTTCAGCCAAAAAAAATGTGAAATGCCAAAATTGTAAACTTGTATTATGTGTATTCAGACCCTGGGTAAAACAGATTCAAAGAAAGAAAACCTGAGATAAAGAAAACCAGCAAGCGATGATTGACTCAAGATCCCCATCTAGTGACGCTATGCTGAATCGCAGGTTGTTTGTTTGCATTTCTGGTTGGTCTAATGAATTAGGCATTTACGTGTTTCATTGTTCAGAAGTGAGATGTTTCCTCTTATTATGTCTTTTTAAAGAGTATCCTTGGGAACAATTTAGCCCCTTTTCACAATTATGGTGGTTCACTTCTGAGATTGTTCATCTGTTTTCCAGAGTCTGGTCTCTCTGGATTCACCATTGATTCTCTAACTCTTGTGGCACCTGATCAAAGAGGTACTTGACACGAGTTTAAAGGCATCTGAGTAAAATTGCATAGTACATGTTGCATGTAAAAGTACATATGGTAGTCAGACAACATATACTTTATGTCAGGATGTCTATGTGGCCCCTTGTCTATAGTGGTTAAGAGAAGCATAGACCGGATTAAAATAAGTAGCTTCAATGACATGAGCCAAAGAAATTCTCCCATCAGATCCAAAATGTACGTACTGCATGAATCCATTATATGAAGTTTAAGGACAGACAAAAACAATCAATGGTGATAGAAGTCAAAATAGCTGACCTTTGGACGGATTGGGGGTTAGAAGAGGTAACTGGTTTAAACAGGGTGCCAGAATGTCTATACCTTTATCTGGATGGTGCTTACATAGGTGTGTGCATATGTAAAATACCCAACTATACATTTATGATCAATGTAATTTAATTCATTTTATACATTTACTATACACACAATATATCACAGAAATATTTTTTTAAATGAGGCTCCATACTGTTATTTTATCCTAATCCTGAGAGATAACACAAACAGGATAGCATAGTACATCTGAAGTCTAATCAGAGCCAAGACTCACACAGACTTCTTATGGATACTCAGGAACTTAGGTAAGATGTCCACTATCTACCAAACCCAAATATCATTAAGGATTTGGGATCATGTCATTTCCATAATGCGACTGAAAATTTTAGGACAACCTCTTAGCCCAGATTTTAAGCAAACAAAGAGAATCATATCCATCATTGTTTTCAAAGGAGCAGGGCCCATTTGCTGTGAGGAACTATGAGAACGACTTATGATAGTCACCGCCTAGGACAAAGGGTAGAAATAAGGCAAGGTGGGCACATTTGCCACGTGGCCACCACAAACACATCCTGCCTGTGTCTCTTAGAATGTGTGCTCTTAGAACTTGTAAGACATGGCATGTTAGAGCTGGTAGGAAACTTCGAATGTCCCGGCTCATGTCTATGTTCTCAAGGAAGATCCAGATGGGGTTGTACACAGTCAGAGTCACATGAATAGTGAGTGACAGAGCTACACCTCCACCCAGTCTGACTTCTCATCTTTCTCATTCCCAGGGTCCCCAAATCTCCCTAAAGCATGGTAAGGGGAGCACAGTCCAAGGCCTTCAAAAATCTTTACAGCTGCTTTCAGAAATTACTATTTCTGCAAAAGATCCTCATTTTTCTTCCAAACTATTATCTTCTTGCCTTCCTTCATTCCTTCCTCCTTTGTTTCTTCCTTCCTTTCTTTATTTCCTCTCAGATTTTCACCTTTCTTTTTTTCTCTCTTTCTCCATGGTATACTTACTTACAACTGGAGTTTTCGTTTCAGTTGGCTTATCAACAGTTAGGGAGCAGTTTGAAATTCCGACCATCGGTTCCCAGATTTTACGTCTGAATTACGCTCAAGGGTGACGCTGCCCCTGCTGTCTCTCCCTGACCCAGGAATGACAGGTTTGCACCACAAGCAGAGCCAGACAGACATTCAACATTTCATAGGATCAGTTTCCCCAAGCAGTGCGAAAGCAGCTTCAGCATTGACTATCAGGAAGGAGGAAAGACAAAGATCCCGAGATGGAGCGGTTGTTGGTGCTTTATCTTATAAAGCTCTACAATTCTGATCCTAATGAGGTGCTTAGCATTGACCCTACTCCCAGTTTTCAAGCCCCATTTGAAAATGCCTTCTAAATCCAAGATGGTCTTTTCCTTCCACAACATGTCTACACCCCAAACAATCGACAAAAGGTCATTTGTAGTCTCATGTGTTCTCAGAAGTCTGTAAGAGTAATGACCCATCAAAACAAAAAAAAATGTTATAATGGTTGGTGCCAAACAATTTTGGAGCAAGTTGAATTTACAAAGCTGCTGGAGAAACAGCATATGACAGATTCGCCACCGACAGTATCTTTAATGAAAAGACATTACTGAACTCCTCCATTGGGCAGAACTTGGATTTTAACTGCCCTGGGAGTTCAGAGAAGAGAGAAAATACAGTGGTGGGGAGGGAAAAGCTGAGCAGGGCAAGGAGGGAAGGACCTTGGAGGTCACCTGGTCCAACACCCAGAGCACTTAAATAAATATAAATATGTAATAATTCACGCTTATTCTAAAAAAGTTTGACAGGTAATTCATTTAAGTGAAAAAGGAGAACATAAAATCACTGTAATCATTTTATTATCACTCCTGCCCTAAAACGCCTATCTTTAATAGTTTGGTGTAGCCAATGAGATACCACCTAACACCAGTCAGAATGGTTAGCAACTAAAGGCAACAACAGATGTTGGCGAGGATGCAGAGAAAGAGGATCTCTTTTGCATTGCTGGTGGAAATGCAAACTGGTGCAGTCATTCTGGAAAACAGTATAGAGGTTCGTCAAAAAGTTAAAAATAGAACTACCCTATGACCCAGCAATTGTACTACTAGGTATTTATCCAAGGGATACAGGTGTGCTGTTTCAAAGAGGGACATGCACCCCAATGTTCACAGCAGCACTATTGACAACAGCCCAAGTATGGAAAGAGCCCAAATGTCCACTGACAGAAGAATGGATAAAGAAGATGTGGTATATGTATACAATGGAGTATTACTCAACAATCAAAAAGAATGAAATCTTGACATTTGCAACTACATGGATGGAACTAGAGGGTATTATGCTAAGTGAAATTAGTCAGTCAGAGAAAGACAAATATCATAGGACTTCACTCATGTGAGGAATTTAAGATACAAAACATAAACATAAGGGAAGGGAAGCAAAAATAATATAAAAACAGGGAGATGGGACAAAACATAAGAGACTCTTAAATACAGGGAACAAACAGGGTTGCTGGAGGGGTTGTGCAGTGCGGGCTAAATGGGTAAGGGGCATTAAGGAGGACACTTGCTGGGATGAGCATGGGTGTTACACATAGGGGATGAATCACTGGAATCTACTCCTGAAATCATTATTGCACTATTTGTTAACTAACTTGGATGTAAATTTAAAAAGGAAAAAAAAAAGAGACCTCCAGACTTCTGTCTGCCTACGCATATGCATATTTTTTAATTTTATTGATACTAGTATATATTCCAAGTATACAACATGATGATTTGATATACAGATACATTATAGAATGATTACTGAGACCAAAATAAGGAACACATCCGACACCTCACATAGTTCCTGTGTGGTGAGAACCCTTAAGATCTATTTTCAACAACCTTCAAGTGTGCAATACTGTGTTATTAATTTCAGCCATGCCATACATTGGATCCTCAGCTTCTTACCTCTATGCATATTTTTAATTCATTCATACCTAATATGCTGACTCTAAGCTGGTTTTATTACTTAGCAATATATCTTAAACACCATACTATGCTAATAAATATAGCATAGTCATTGCGATGTCCATATCATATCTCCGTATTTGTTTGCATATAGATTGTGGATTGGTACATGTATGCTCTGTAATTTATTTGCTTTACTCTTCATTAATGTGTGTGTGTGGTTTCTAATGTTTCACTGCTATAAACAAACCTGGGATTAGCCTCCTCGTACATAAATGTTTTTGTATCTGTCTGATCCTTCCCTTTGGATAAATTCCTAGAACTGCTGACTCAAAGGGAAAACAGACAATTGACATTTGGATCCATGGTACCAAACTGCCCTCCTGAAGAAACTGGACAATTTATGTTCCTACCAGCTTTCCTCACCAGCACTGGGTATTATCATTTCTTTTCTTATCTTTGCCAATCTGGTCGCCCTAAAACAGTAACTGTTGTTTTAATTTGTGTGTAATTCCTTGGGAACATTTTTCGTTTGTAGGCACTTTTGCCAACTGTTCTACCTGTTTCTGACTAGGAAACTGATCTGTATTCATTTTCCCCATGACTTTCTCCCTTCATGCTGGATGAAATGTCTCTGGGGAAATTTCTATTTGATGACAAAGCTAGTGAAGTTGTCTCCAAAGTACCCCCTACTGGTTCTGCTACCCACAACAATGCCAGAAATAACTGTTTGTGTCCTTCCTGCAAATGAAGTCACCTCAAGCTTTGCCAGACTGAGGAACAGAAGGTTTCCCACATCAGAGAAGTGATTCTTGAAGGGTTGTGAAAGAGGAGTGGTCCATCGTGGGGCTGGAGTGGCCATCCTTCCACTGCCCCCACTTGTTTCAATGATCACTGAATATTACTTCACAGACTGATGATTTGTTCAAACTGAACTAGATTTTGGCTTTGAGCATGCTTTACAAGGCAGAAACTTAACCTGCCCCTACCTCACTGGGTCTAAATTGAGTTGGGTGAGGGTTGTCTGCAGTATTCAGGGCTGGGGGCAGGAGTGCCTCAGGCCTCAGCCTCTGACACCTACATTGTCACCTGTGTAGATGCCCTCCTCTCCATCAGTTATCAGTCCACATAGCACAAAGCTGCCTCCTCCATGCTCCTGGCTGCAAGGATCCTTGAATCTGATGGCCTCTGGTGTCCTGTCTGAGCTACTCTGTTAGGAACACCTACTTCCCCAACACTCCAGGCTGCACTCTCGGGGACCCTGCCTCGGGTCCTCTCAGCACAGGACATCATTATACTACCCCATGTCAAGTGGAAGCACAAGAAAGTCTTGTCTGAGGGCACAGGCCATCTCTACTCTCACATTCCTCCAAAGAGATAGGAATTTCATGAACACACCTCACCCCCAGGACGCAGCTTCTTAAAGGCCAGTTTCTTTGGGACCCACCTACATAGAACCTCTATCCCTCTGATTTTCTGCTGCTCTCTTCCCGGCCCAGCCCTGGGAACATGTATGTATTTTCAGTTTTGCAACCTACGTATCATGCAGTTGTCTAAATATCTTCTTGCCTCCCAGGGCTAAGCTTCTGAAATAAATCCCAAGCATTGACTTCTGCCACCTGATCCAGGGATGAAAATTGCAGATCTAACTGCCAAAAGTGGGAGCAAGGGTGGAAAGGGATAACAAAAGATGGGGAAGGAAGCACTTGTTGTCTCACTAGTAAGAAGAGGGCAACCCATATATGAGAAACAGCACAGGCAAGACGTGGGAATGGGCTGGAGTCTGGGGTCTGGCCTTGATAGAACAGAGGCCTCCACTGTGGTCCTGCAGAATAACAGTTTGGACAGGTAAGGTGGGGAGAGAACTCGTAGAACACTGGTAAGCAAGCAAGGTGATACTAGCTCAGGGCGACTCACTGACATAAAAGTTCCATTTAACCTGATCACTATTTAAAGGAAACTAGAATATGGTGCTGATGGACAAAATTCAGGCTTCAAAATTACATAGTCCTATGCTTGAAGGCAGATTCTGCTGCTTATTGTCTGTGATGTTAGATGTCAGCCCAGTGGGAAGAATAACAGCTCTTTCATAAATTAGTACTTAACTGCATATGTGAGAACATGTGTAAAGCAGCTAGACTTAAGAGATGCTCCATTCCTCCCTTACTTCCCTTCTCCTTTTCTTATTTTTAGCCTCAACCCTCAGACTAATTCATAACATGCCCTACCCCTACCCAAATTAATCTGCTATTAATATTCCATGGGTTACTAGAAATGCATTCATGAATATGTATGAATTGATGCATAAATTTGTATGCTAGTGAATCACGTGTGCTTCGTATCTTCTTCAAGGAACTCTTTATGCGTTTTAATATTCAGTAAGATCTATACGAAATATCAGTGAAAACACTTTATAAACTGGAAGTAATGTCCAGGTCGGCATTACAAAGGTTCCACGGTATCGTCTATTCTAGGAACAGCTCAAGCCTCCTCACCTCACAGCACTTTCTCCCTCCTTCCAACCCACCACCCAGAAAGCAACACAAGGAGGATCACACCCAAGGAGGCCATTGGTCAGCAGTGTTGGGGAACAGGACTTTAGTCAAGTCAAGCAAAGAGGCCAAAGCCCTGGCTATCGTGTGAAAAGGTTTTCCTGGGTTGGCTATTTGGAAAATGTCTTTTCCATGGACCCAGTGAGGTATCAAAGACTTGAAGAAGCTTCTCTCTGTTGAGATACCCCAACAATGGGAAGACCAAAAGGTGAGGTGATCAACTCTGCTCCAGAGCAAAAGTGCTAACACAGACACTCATATGGTTTACTTTCCCTTCAGGTTCTCTCCTCACCATGAGAGGGATAAGACAAGTTAGGGTGTGGATCCAGGGATAGGAGTTCTGTTTCCAGTCCAATCCACTTAAGCCTAATTAGGCAACTAGTAACAATAACAACAGCAGCAGCAGATTACGAAGTTAGGGAATTATGGATCATGGTTCCAACCAAGGCAGTCTGACCTCTGGTAGCTCCACGGAGCCCGGCCCAGCTCACAGAGCCAGGGACCCAGCATCAAAGGCCTCTGTGCATCCTTGCCTTAGAGCCCCCACAAGAATGTGTAGGTGTGGTAAGAACTGTCTGAGGACTCAGAACACTTGAGCCCAGCCATCTCTTATCCTCCACACCTGAACACGTGACCACTAAACATCATCCCTCCCGCTATTCTGTGGCTTGGCTCAGAGCACAGTGCTACGTTAGAGCAAATTTTGAGAGTCTCTCCTAAGAAAAGAATGTTAGGACTCTCCTTTCAGTTCCCCATCTCCTGAGGAATGCAAACATCCTGACACGTCTTCACTATAGGAGACACAAGATGGAGGGTTTTCTTGAAAGAGTATTTGTTAGGGCCATGTGGTTTCCCAAAAGGGTTGATGCTCAGCATAGAACATCTCTCAGTCTATGAAAAAAAATGAGTATTTGTGTTATCTCTCTCTATGAACTCTGATTCTCTATGAACTCTGATCTTTCATGAGGAACTTCAAGAAAAAATTCTTGGCACCTCCCCGTATATAGAAGAAAACAAGCAAGACAGACCTAATTTATCCCCACTCTACCCTTCCAGGAGTCTCTGGAATTGGCCATATTTTAAGACAGACTCAACCCATTCCTTCTTTACTTCTCTCTACTCTTTCATCCACAATGACAGCTCAGGCTCAGGCCTCTCAAATTTATAGCACGGAAAGCTGTCAGCAGCAGTCAACGCTACAGATTTTCTCATTCTGGTCCGGCAGAAGGGAGGCAGTGTCTCTTCACAATCATCAAAGACCCTTCTCTGAAATCTGACTGGACCATTGTAGATATTACAATTACTTCTGAACCAGAGGAATATTATATACTGATTGACTTAGGCCTGGATTAATGCCCATCCTTGAACTAAAAATTCTATCAAGGAGGTGGAATTTTTTGAAAGACAGGCCAATTAAGGCCCATTCCTGAAGACCGGAGTAGGAACAGCTGGGACTGTTCGACCAACTATACATGGTTGTTATGGTGGGGAATGTTTATACCCCAATAAATCTAAGTGTAGTTAGGAGGGGAAAGAGAAGGTATCAGTACTGGATGGGAGATGAATGAATGTCCACTAAAGTACATAAAGAACTGAAAAAAATATACCAAAGTTTAGCAATAGTTATCTCAATGTAGGATTAAAAGTAACCGTTTGATCCTTATATAAAAATGTAATTCGTATGTCATTGGTGAAAAAAAAAAAAAAGGTTGCTTTTTAAAAAATTTGAATACAAAGTATTTGTCAAGAGCAAGCCAAATGAACAAATACCCAAAAGAGGAAAATCCTCTAAAGTGCCATACTATAGAGGGACAGCAGTATCACATTCAAATATAGACAGAATATATTTCTTACAGTTTTGCCAATTGGCCAGTTGGAGTGAAGGCATGCTAACCAAGAGGTACGGAAGAAATAGTTTAAGGACCCACAAAAACCAAAGCATCACATAAGGCGAGATTTTTACAGAGTATCGAACTGCAGCCCAACATCTTGGTAGGACAGTTATCAGTCCAAAATGAGGATGAAATGTAATAAGTTGGCCAACATTTATTAAAATTTACTACATACCAGTGTTTGTATGCCTGATTGTATTTAATAGCCACAAAACAAAAACAAAAACAAAAAACAGTGCTTGGGGGTAATGTTATTATTCCCACTGGATGAAGTGTTGCTGATGTCATGCAGGCATTCCCTAGGCATTCATCATCATCATCCATACCAAAAAGCATCCACACCTCCTGCAAGCACCTGGTCTTTTGCCCCAGGAGAAGACTGCAGGTGTGTGGGACAGGACAGAACTACTATGGAGTTAACAACCTAGGACTAATTGTTAATAATACAGAACAGTGCTTGATAAATAAATACTTATTTTGTACCAAATACTTGATAAATAAGTGCTTGATAAATAAATAGCTTCCTTGCCCTCAGATGGGTTAACTCTGAGGCATGTTCTCCATATCCCAGGGTCACAGGATCCCAGTAGGATCCAGTCGCAATTGCCCACAATGGTGACCTGCTCGTGGACACACCTACATTGGCTTCTTTTTCCTCCTTGTCTCACTTCCCCACTACCTTTGCTTCCTAGAATCCCAAATGCTTCCTAGAATCCCAAATGCTTCCTAGAATCCCAAATGCTTCCTAGAATCCCAAATATTTACACTCACAGTTTTGTCTCAGGGTCTGCTTCTGAGAGAATCTACTCAAGACACCCATTTATTTATTTTTTTAAATATATAATTTATTGTTAAATTGGTTTCCATACAACACCCAGTGCTCATCCCAAAAGGTGCCCTCCTCAATGCCCATCACCCACTTTCCCCTCTCCCCCAACCCCCATCAACCCTCAGTTTGTTCTCAGTATTTAAGAGTCTCTTATGTTTTGCCTCCTTCCCTCTCTGTAACTTTTTCCCCTCTGGTCTTCTGGTAAGTTTCTCAGGATCCACGTATGAATGAAAACATATGGTATCTGTTTTTCTCTGCCTGACTTATTTCACTTAGCATAATACTCTCCAGTTCCATCCATGTTGCTACAAATGGCCAGATTTCATTCTTTCTCATTGCCAAGTAGTATCCCATCGTATGTATAAACCACATCTTCTTTATCCATTCGTCAGTTGATGGACATTTAGGCTCTTTCCATAATTTGGCTACTGTTGAAAGTGCTGCTATAAACATTGGGGTACAAGTGCCCCTATGCATCAGCACTCCTGTATCCCTTGGGTAAATTCCTAGCAATGCTATTGCTGGATCATAGGGTAGATGTATTTTTAATTTTTTGAGGAACCTCCACACTGTTTTCCAGAGCAGCTGCACCAGTTTGCCTTCCCACCAACAGTGCAAGAGGGTTCCCATTTCTCCACATCCTTGCCAGCATCTATAGTCTCCTGATTTGTTCACTTTAGCCACTCTGACCGGCGTGAGGTGGTATCTCAGTGTGGTTTTGATTTGTATTTCCCTGATGAGGAGCGACGTTGAGCATCTTCACATGTGCCTGTTGGTCATCTGGATGTCTTCTTTAGAAAAGTTCAAGACACCCGTTTAAAAAATAAAACAACTGGGGGTGCCTGGGTGGCTCAGTCGGTTAAGTCCCAACTCTTGATTTCAGTAATTATAATACCTACAATGGTCCAGTCAGATTTAAGGAAAGGGTCTTTGTTTATTTGAATGTGTATTAAAGGTAATATAATATGTCATCAAATTTGAGACACTTTTGATTGCAATATACACCAAACTTTATGTACTCCTAAGAAAAAAGGAAAATAGCTATGACCCAATGTTTTCCTGTTACATAACATATGTATTTTATTCTTACTGAACGAACTCTTTTAAGCTTCTTTGGACATAATATTTTAAAATAAACTACACTTGGGCATACATAAAAATGACATATAACCAAACTTAATTGGCTAAAATATATCTTCTATTTCTCTACAATCAAGTACCCAATTCTTCCAACTCACTTTTAAACTTGAGGTCAACAATGGCCACATGATTTGCCACATGATATCATCGTCTATGGCATGGATAGCATTGATGAATTGCATTTTTTCAAACATGTTCCCTCAGGGCTTTCAGGATTTCCACCCATGCTGCTGACATCCATTCTTGAAGTTTTTATCTGGTGCCTTCCTCTTCTCACCAGAAGGTGTCAGGCAATGACAACTAGGAACCAGGCCAGGCCTGCCGGCTGCCTGGTCAACAGAAAGTGCAAGGATAGTCATTAGCATCCATTGTAGGACACATCATGACTCCAGGTATGTTAACAACGTGAAAAGAAATGTGTATCCTACATCAAATGAAGAAACGTATGCAAATGGCACATCAAATCTCGGACACATAGATATTATTACTTAAGATGAGACCAGAATGGTATGTAAATTTTTCAATTATGAGTCAATTTAAGGGAAATTTTTAAATTAAAATGTGCACAGGCAATACAATGATACGGCAAAAACTGTGAAGGCAGTCAATACCTGAACGTTGAGAAAACCAGCATTATATCATGCCTAAAGGGGGCACGCACACCAACAAACAGCAGTTTCTAAACCAGCAGTGAGGTAGCCTGTCCACCGTTCTCGCACACTCATGATACCACCGGCTAGGCCTCATTCCAAAGGCTCTCAACAATCCCACCCACAACATGAAAGAGAGCCCTCAACTCCTATTTGAAAACGGATTAAAATTCAGGGATAGCGGAGAAGAACATACCCAAAGAACAGAATCAGTACAATTTAATCGACCACATCAGGTTACAGTTCAGATTGGGATTAATGTTTGGGAAAAAGGAACAATTGCTAGCAGCATTTATTTAAAGTCAAGTCGACACTTCTCTTTAGTTGGGCATCTTTTATGTCATTGCAGGCTCTTTTATTGGTGGTAAGATTAAATTTCACCACTGAAGCAGAATTGTACACCACGCTTGCCAGCAAAATATAGAGCCTCAGTATTTCCACATGACAGATGTTTCCATGGCAGAGGGGCTTACTTGGGCTAATAAATAGTTACACTCATTATCCTTAATAATCGAACTCAAACAGAACCCCAATTAAGGGATTTTCTCATGGTTGTCCCTTCAAGACATTAACTGAAGTTCAGAAACTATAACAGACATATGTTCAAGTGGAAATCTGAACAGAGCGACCACTAAAATGCACGATTGTCTAAATAAATCTACCGCGATGCTTGAAGGAGGTAAGGGTCTGTGAAAGCAAATGATCCCATGTGTGAATGTTCCATCTGCCAGATCTGTTAAGGTCTACTACCTAGAGCTAATGAAACTAAAAGACAGAAACAAAAACGATCGGGTGGCGTGCCTTCTTCATATTTTAGGTAGGTCAAATGTTGCAAAGTTCTCAAGGCTCATGGGTAAAATAGAAACTTTACATTTCTTCTCAGCTGAAAGCATTCTGGTTGGTTTTTAAAGATTCTTTTTTCCCAGATTCTCCAACTGATGGTATGAAGCATAACAAGGCCTCTTTGATCGTACGATTTAGGAGTAAGTTTCTCGATATCTCTCCTTACCCAGAAAGTGAAAAAGCTGAAAGTGGGGCATTTTCCCTGTCGGAGACAGTGCTCAGTTTTCCTCCTCCCTGGCCCTTTGCGGTGCTCACCTTTTCTCCTTCCCTGCACACCAGCATCTTATATTCAGACATTTGGTTGGTTAACCAAATAAAATGGCAATACAGAGAACTATCGGAAGCATACTCTCCAATTTATTCAGATAAATTCCAGCCCTGTTTACAAACTATCACAATGTTAGAGCCTCACTGAAAAAGGGAAGCCACAGGCAAAGTGCAGTACCACCTCTAACAGACAGAGGGCACCTGCTCCCTGGAATGTAGTAGCCAGGCTGCTCTTTGGCTGTCCAGCATCTGCCTCCCCTCCTTTGGGTACCAAGCCCCAGGTTTCCCTCTGTAGATTCACCGTAACAGAGTCTCCTCCATCCGTACAATTCCAGAATCACCGAACCTTCATCTTCTCTTTACTGACAACTATTCCCAGACCTCTTTAACCAGGCCAATGTCTCCATCCTCTGGATGCTAACAGTTCTCAACTCCCCTTTTCAGGAGAAGTAGCCTTCCAAAACAGGAGCCACCTAGACAAAAGTTTCGGACCTTACCTCCCACCCCACCTCCAGAGGCAGCCCGCAGCCAATGACTAATTCATTTCCAGGGGGATACAAAAGGTCATCCCCCTTGCCTTAAGGTAGAAGGAACTTTGTGGTACTATTCATGCCCCAGGCTCCCATGAGATTAGGCTATAGCTGATCTCTGGCTGAGACCACATCTTGGCCAAGGTTTTCTTGCTTTCGTCAGCCCAGTTCTGAAAGTGTTCCTTCAATCAGTCACTTGCACAAGATTTCTGGTCTCGGTTTCTGCTTCTAGGGAACCCTGCCTCAGTTTACTTCTTCACCCCAGCCATCTCCCCCTTGCCCGTCCTCAAAAAGAGCCATATCCCAAGGACAAAGTTTGAATCCTTATTAAAATAGTCCTGCCCCTGGATTTCTCAGTTAAGTTACTAAATTATCTTTTTTGCTTAAGCCCCTTTGGTTGGGTTTTGAGTTGCTTATACTAAAAAGACTAATATATTAGAAGATAGGACTATATCCTGGTTCATTTGTTCCTCATTCTATGAATATTTATTGAGCACCTGCTGTGTTCCTGCTACTTTACTACACTCTGTAGATATAATGGAAGAAAAGACATAGCCCCTGCCCTCAAGTAACTCCCAGTTTTCAGAGACCATAATGGCAATGCAGAATGATAAGTGCAATAAAAAACAATGTATTATAGGGACACACAAGAGGAGTAAGTAACTCCTTCTTATGAGCACATTGTAGGGAGTGGGGATGCTAGTCAGGGAAGATTTCCTGAAGGAGGTAATATCTAATCTAAAAACTTACAGGAAAACAGAAATCATCAAGGAGAAAAGCATTCTAGGCAGAGGGATCAGGTGTACAATGAACAAAAGCAAGAGAAAATGGGGTACATCCAGAGGAGTCCAGGAAAATCAGTATGGCTGGAGTGTGGGTTGTTCACCATGCCTGAGTACGTATTCTATTTCCAGCCTTTCTCTGAGCTCAGGAGCAGCTGGAAGTCTGGGGGGACCAGGCAGCCCATCTCCAGATACAGCTGTCCAACCAATGGAAATGGAGCCAGTAGATATGTGTTAAATTCCATCCATGTGAGATAATTCTGAGGATACTACATGGATCTTCAGATGTCCCCCAGGAGACTGAGCCCCAGTTGCCCACCACAGGAAGCAGCAAAATACAAACTGTGTATTGACTTTTCTTTTTTCTCAATCTCACCCTTCTGGTGGCCTCCTTCCATGCCCTGGAATCATCTCTCAAGTAAATTCACCCGTCCAAATCAATGGCTCAGGCTCTGCTCTCTGTGGAACTCAAACTAAGGCAGCCACATTGAGCAATTTGGACTTTCTCCCCAGGGCAGTGGGAGCCAATAAAGGATTTTAAGTAATAGAGTGACATAATCATCATTGTATAGTAGAAAGATCCATCTTTCTGCCCTATGGAATATGAATCTGAGCAAGAAATGAGGACGGCCTGGACTAATGGAAATATAGATTCAAGCCTGAAAAGGAAAGTGGAACTTAAAATGTAATGATTGACTGGATATGAGGACTGAAGGAGAAAAAATTAAAAAAACAGTATATGGAAAGGAACAAATAGTTATAAAGAGGTCCTCAGAGGCAGCTTTGCACTCTAAAGAATAATCAACAGATGACTAATCTCCATGATATCCTCTATTCATTTATTCATTCATTTGAAATTATTTCTTTCATATGCCAAGTTGTAATGAATATTCATTTAATTCTATAGTATCCACAGCACTGTAATAGGTGCCATAAAGAACACACGTGTGTGTGCACACATGCACACATACAGATACTCTTCTTGATCTGCAGAAGTGTACAATCTCCTTGAGGACAGAAGGTATAGCTATAGTAAACAGACAAGCAAACCTAAGAAATGTGACAATTACAAGGTCACATTATATAAGTAGTAATGTAAGTTCTAAGGAGGTTGCCAAACCAAAAGATTGGTCAATGAGGACTGAGTTTGGGGTATGGGTGAGTATGAAAAATTAATGGTTTATTTCCCTATTAAAGTGTATTCTATGCCAGACAAAGCCCTTTATGTGTTAAATTATTTAATCATTATAACAGTCCTTTGCAACTAGTATTATTAATGCCATTTTTCATTTTTTTAAACATTTATTTATTTTAAGAGAGAGAGAGAGAGAGAGAGAGAGACAAAGCATGAGCAAGGGAGGGACAGAGAGAGGAGACACAGAATCTGAAGCAGGCTCCAGGCTCTAAGCTGTCAGCACAGAGCTCAACTTGGGACTGGAGCCCACGAACCATGAGATCATGACTTGAGCCAGTCATACACTTAACTGACTGACCCACCCATTTTTTTTTCATTTTTGAGGAAGAGTTTCAAGATAGAGGAATAGTGGTGTGTGTGTGTGTGTGTGTGTGTGTGTGTGTGTGTGCCCGCATGCCTATGGTGGATGGTAGAGTCTAGTCTAGAGGAAGTAGAGAAATTATGCTAAGGTATGGCCTTAGAAGGAAGGAGATATAGAGTCCATCATGCTTGGCTAGAGTTTGAATACAATGTTGTGATGGTTTAGTTTATGTGTCAACTTAACTGGGCTAAGAAATGCCAAGAGAGCTAGTAAAATGTCATTTCTGGATATGTCGGAGCATGTTTCTAGAAGACATTAGCATTACTCAGTAAACCAAGGAAAGAAGATCCACCCTCACCCATGTGGGTGGGCATCATCCAATCCATTGAGGGCCCAAATACAACAGAAAGGCAGAAGAAGGGTGAATTCCTTCTCCCTTTTCTTGAGCTGGGATGTCCACCTTCTCCTGTCCTTAGACATCAAGGCTCCTGTTTCTCAGGCCTCATGCTTAGACTGAATTATACAACTGGCGTCCCCCAGGGAAGCTTGCAGATGGCAGACTGTGGGACTTCCTGTCCCATCATATCTGTGTGAGCATATTCTTATAATAAATCTCCTCTTATGTATATCTGTGTATGTCCTATTGGTTTTGCCTCTCTGGAGAACCCTGACTAATACAGATGGGATACAGAAAAACAGGTATTATATATTCTTAGGACAATGGAAGATTATTAAATATGATCATAAAATATGCCTCCAGGAGCCTCATGAGAAATACACTGAATTAGGAGCAGTTACTCAGGAGAGAGACTTTCAAGAAATTAAAACATATACTCATGGGACGCCTGGGTGGCTCTGTTGATTAAGCATCCAACTCTTGATTTCAGCTCAGGTCATGATCTCAGGGTTCATGAGTTCGAGCCCCATGTTAGACCCTGCGCTGACAATGTGGAGCCTGCTTGGTTCTCTCTGCCCTTCTCTCTCTCTCTCTCTCTCTCTCTCTCTCTCTCAAAATAAATAAAAATAAACTTAAAAAAACATATACTCATGAAGACCTGCACTGTCAGCATTAGAAAATTGGAGAAATGTCTAGTGACCACTTTGGTGCAGGTGTAAAAGAAAAAAAATAAGAAAGTGTCTAGGTTTAGAAATGTCTAGTTTTGGGAAAGATGATACACTTAACGGAATGAAGAAGAAAGAGGTAGTTTGAAATGACAATACAGAGGGCAAGAGGAAGACCCTAGGAGAATGTTCCAGGGTTCTTTGGAACAGGAAAACTTTTATTCCCTTTTACCTCACCTCCATCCTCAGAGTGGGATGTCTGTGTGTTGTTCAGCCCTGCATGCATTAGACACACAATATGTACGTGCTGGAAGAATGGATGAATGTGTGGGAAGTGGTAAACAAACAACAGTGAGCACTGTGTCCACCCCTTTTGCAATGTCTGATGACTCCCAACTTTGGGGTAGTTCCTTGGAGAATGTGGGAAAACATCAAATCTGGAACCAGAAGATTATATTTCCAAAGCTTGGCTTCTAAAATACCACTTTTAGTTTTTGGACAACTCAAATGTTCTCTCTAAACTTCAATTTCATCCTCCAGAAATGGATAACATCTGCCCCTTGCTTCAAAACACAGTTAAATCGCACATATTAGTTGGGCATACGATACCAAGTACTTTAATCACTATGGGACTATGCATGGGACTATTTCTTCCCCATGGGGCACTGCCAGTTTTCTCTCAGAATCTCTCTCTCCTTTCCCTTCTTTCTGCCCCTCTCCCTCTCTTTCCACCCCTCAACCCAAATCCTTGGCGTGTTTTCAGTAGTTATGTGTTTATCTGGAACCACAGCCAGAATCCCCCCTTTAAGAAAGAGCAAAAGCCATTCCTCTCCTCCACCTTCGTCCTTCAATAAACTGGTAGTTAATAAGAGCATAAGAACACTTAGCTAGTACATCTAAAGGAACACCATTAGGACTCATTTGTCCCCAACAATGAATTAACAAAATGACGAACAACAGGATGAACAATGAGGATTTGCTTTCCTTGATTCTCACTTCATGACACCACACAAGCATATTCAACAGAGATCCATAATCACAGAATGTAGTCAGAGCTTATAAAGTTGCATTGGTTGCATTTTTACTTAACTCTTACACTCTTTTCTTTCTTTGCTTTTTTTTTTTTAACAAGTAGGAAGAGAATGTGCCTTGTCTCTTCTAAGTTACCCCAATAGAACTAAACTCTTGGAAAAAAGAGATTCCACCTTGCTCACTTGTAGACATTTAATGGCTCCTACCATAATTCTCTGCTCAGAATAAGAATATGGAATTCCTTCTATGTTTATAGAAGGAATGAGCAAAGAAAAGAATTAAAAATGGATTATTACTTCACCAATCTATAAAATAAATACTTTAAGAGCAGAGGGATGTCACTGACCCTTTTCCTTCCATTCTGGCAAAACTCCATGAGATTTACAAATCTGTGCATTGCGTTTTCAAACTATAAATCTCACGGCAGTCAACCACATTATGAAATACAGGAGAATGTCTGTAATGGATATTTCTACCTTCTTTTCAACATCAAACGTCAAGAGTAAGCAGGGTCCAGGAAAACTTAAACTCTCTGGTTCCTACAAGTGAATTTATCTACATTTACACACATATGCAGCTTGTAAGCCTCAGAGGGTTTGGTTGCAAAATGAAGATTAAGTCCTCGAGATATAGTCGCAACTAGGAGGAAGATGTCTGTGGCTCAGAGGTAAGAATAGTACGTTAGACAAGTAGCCCAGTCCTAGTTAATGTTCCTTGTAGAGATAATGACAAGTGTTGTAGACCTTGTTGAAATGTTGGGCCGCTTTACTATGTAGGTCTGTTCTACTAGAAATGTTTCCTAGTGATGGCATAGAAACTACTTAAAAGCTATGATGATTTTCCCCCTTGTTCTACCACTGTCCACCACAATTGTGTGTGAGATTCTACATGGGCGATCCATTTCTTTGAGTCTCAAACTATATATATCCATCCATTTATTCAATGGGTATTTACTAAATATCTACTGTGTTCCAAGGATTGTGATAAAAGGCAAACAAGATATGGTCTTTGTCCTCAAGAGGTTCAAAATTAGGGGCGCCTGGGTGGCTCAGTTGGTGTAGCATCTGACTAGATTTCGGTTTGGGTTGTGATCTCATGGTTTGTGAGTTCAAGCCCAACATCAGGCTCTGTGCTGGTGGTGTGGAGCCTGCTTGGGATTTTCTCTCTTTCCCCCTCTCTCTGCCCTTCCCTTGCTTGCACGCTCTCTCTGTCTGAAAATAAATAAATTAACTTAAAAAAATAAAAAATACAAAGTAAACAAAGTATGGCTGAACACATGTCCCTTAAAATATAAAATATAATTTATTAATATAAGTTGAATAAAGTGACAAAATAATCTTCATAAGAAATAATTAAATATAGCAATAACAGAACAAAAATGCAGCAACTTTAATGTCCTTTGGATGGACTTTTAGTCTCCTGAGCATACTTATTCTTCAATTTTGTTCATTTGGAAACTTCTGGGTCTTTCCTAATCAGGTCCCAGTCTTTCTCTTACCCTCATTTTTGGATCATTACTACTTGGTACTAGTTATTCTGTGTTTTTCTGTTTACTTCCCTGGCCTATGATGCTGTTGCAGGTTGCTACTCTATTAACCTAATTCCCCTTTTTTTTTTTTGAGAGAGAGAGAGAGAAATAGAGGGCACAAGTGAGTGAGGGGCAGGTGGGGAGAGAGAGAGAGAAGAGAATTGGGGCTCACCCGAAATGGGGCTAGTGTTCACCCAAAGCGGCTTGAGCTCACCCGATGTGAGACTCCAACTCACAAACCATGAGATCATGACCTCAGCCTAAGTCAGATGCTTCACTGACTGAGCCACCCAGGCGCCTAACTTAATGCTTCTATTAAGCTCTGTCTCAAGTAAGGCTTATGGTCTCCATTCTCATTCAAATCCTGACATTTTTGGAATCTAAAATATAAACACTTAAATCAGTAATTCTCAACTGGGGACAGTTTTGCCCACTCCCCTCCCCCAGAGGATATCTGGCAATGTCTACGGATATTTCTGATTGTCACAGCTGCAGAGGGGAAAGAGATGCCACTAGCAAAAAGAGGGCAGAAGTAAGGATGTTGCTGGACACACTGCAGGGCACAGGACAGCCCCACAGCCTCCAGTGTCTATAGGTGAAGAGACTCCCACCGGGGGGAAGTGGGAGCCACAGTTACAGGAGTGCTATCAGAGCAGATCTGGGTGCATGGAGCAAACACAAGTTTCTTCCCTTTGTGGCGGAGATTGCCATGTAATAGTCCTGGTGAACTGTCATCTGTCAGCAGCTTAGCTTTTAAAGACTCAAAGTCACAACACAGTCCAAACATAACCTCACAAATACCATTTTTATGCAGATTGGAACCTTAGGTTTTTCTGACAATGTTAAGAATTAGTTGACAACTAGCCAGGAACAAGATACAACGCCAGCCATGTGAAAAGAAGCCTTTAACTGTAGAGGTTGGAAATAGCAGCACACACATATTAGCTTTACACTTTTCCTTTGACAATGTTGAATTTCATCTGAGCCCTGTGCTCCCAAAAAGGAGCTACACTTAAGAAATCCCTCTTCAACCCTATTGTATCTCAAGAAAGGGCAACACATAAAGGCTCACCCTGCCCTCACATATATTCCTCATGACTCACATAAGGTCTGAGCAAGGTTCACTTGATGTCCACCTTCCCTCAGCACTTCTTGCTCTTGCCTCTCCACAACTCCAGGTTTTCTCTTGTTCCTTTGGGACGGTCCTCCCTAATGATGGTTTCCTATTGTGATAACCTAAGTGGTCATCCTTGGTGGTCTATCTCACCCTCCTATCTGTCCCCTGTTTTTTCACCGCATTTTAGGCAGCCAGATCTCAGGGCTAGTCAAAGGAAGACTCGTATCTCCAAATCTCCTCCAGGTTAAGCAATCCACGCAAGAACAAAGAAAGGAGTTGGATTTCATATTCCCATCAGCCTTCCAAGATGATATTGTGAAATGTTGCTCTGGCAAACATCAGTTGCTGAGTTGTTTGTAATGAGCATCCTGCCCAAGTCCGGATGTTGGGGCTCTTTCTTCCACACACCACTGCCTTGCTAGGTTACGAGTTTTCCATACTAATGGGGGGGGGGGGGTAATGTTCAAGTCCTATGGGATAATCCATAGATGAGGCAAAGTGCCTAGATGGACCGACCACCCTCTCCCAAGAGCTGTGAGGAGTGCAGTTGGCTGAGTGTGTGGCAGGTAAGAGTTCAGCTCCCAGGGGCCCCTTGGCACCTGCCATCTTCCAAGCCTTTCACACACTTCCCTAAAACAGTCTCCCACATCACTTTCCACCTAGTCCTGTGGTCTTGACCCTTTAACTCTCTCCTTCAATTCTCTTTCTTATCTTTATTACTTAATCCTATCTGCCTTGTCTTTTGATTCTCAAGGACCTAGTTTGGAAGTCAAAATAACTGAAAGCTACCTCTTATCTTACATTCCTTTACTGAATTCCAGTTTTCCCCCTGAAATCCCAATTCTTCCTAGTCTACCTTAGACAGACTAGGGAAGGGGTCAGAAAGTGTGGGCAGGAAAATAAGAAAAGCACCAAGATTAACACTAAGTGAAAACCTTGATACTAATTCTTTTGGAGTTTAAAGACCAGGAATCATTCACCCAATGAGCATTGACAACTGGGTAGATATAAGGTACTAATAAAAAGAAGGAAAGATGATTCTAAAGCTTTGAACCAGGTTAACTGTGAGGAAGGTGGTGACATTGGCAGAAATGGGCAAGTTGGGAGGTGAGGTGGGTCTCAGGAAGATGAAGAGCATGATTTGTGCCCAGGACGTGTTAGGTTGAGGTGATGGGAAGACAGCCAAGTGGACCGTCTACACTGATGGGCTGTGGAATTAGAGATCAGGAAGCATTGGGGCTGAGGCATTATCTGTGAAGGCTTGTGTCTAGTATCATACATTAGTAGTAGTTGCCCAGAGATAAATAGTAAGAGGGAGTCACAACTGTTAAAAACAAAAATCCACCCACATATACGAGGCAAGAGTGAGATGAAAATCCAGCAATGGCAACAGCATTAACTAGAAGGAAAATTAAAGAAGTGCATTTTCATAAAAGCCCAAGATTTTCTGTCAGGTTGGAGAAAGGAGTCCCTCATGTCCACATGCTGCAGAGAGGTCAAGGTGAATGAATTTGAGAAAAACAAACAAACAAAAAAACACTTGCATTTGGTCATCAGAACATTACCAGAGACCTCAGAGAATGGTAGGAGTTGGGGAGGTAGAGTGCCAACCAAAGAGCTGGCCCTGCTTACTCTTACAAGCCCTGGGATACTATCCGAGAACTTTGGGAAGCTCCTGAGAGATCGCTATTTACAAGAATCACCATTAAACAGCCTTCCTTTTTGCATAGGAACAAATTTTTAAATAAGGGTTTATATTTGCAATTTGGGTTTGACGAGAAGCACTGGATTTGAATTCCGAATCCTTGGATCAATTGATGTTCTGGTTCTGCCACCTACCAGCTTGGAGAACTTGGCCCCGGTGGTCACTTTGGTCCTTCATTACTTCACCCATGATGGCAAGTGGAGTTATTAAAGAATTAACACCCACAAAGCTTTTTGCTTTGCTTTTTACTCAAGTACAACATACATGGGTAGGGTATTTAATATGTAATTGCCGTAGAATATTGAGTCAATGCAGTCTGGAAACATAAAAACTGAGAATTTTATCTCCAAATTCCCTAGGGAATGACAGAATTCCAAGTCTTCGAGGCTTAAAATAAATGAAATAAAATGAAGAAGCTGTGCTACCCTTCACACACAGAATGTGCAGACTCATGAGGGAAATCAATCCTTTGGAGCAAAAATCTACTTCTGACTGAATGATTTACTCCATGCTTTTCCCACTGGGGCCCCTGGCTTCTCAACTGGGGTACGCCCTTCTATAGTTCAAGGAAGCATGCCTGAAGATACCTAAATAAACTCAGCAGGGCTCTCTGGAAAGTCAGTTATGTTCAGGTTTTGAGTGGGAAGGCAGGATATTTTTATATCATAATACAAGGTAATTATGGTACAGAATTCAAAACATACATGATGTTTGGGATAAAGCCCAGGACTTCAAAGTAATTTCAAACTCATGGCAGGCCATTTGGGGCCATGTAAGCCCAGATCAATAGAAATTTTTTAAAAACTCTTATTTGCTGTTCTAGGTGGGCAAGTTTTTATAGCGCTATTTGTTTTTTATTCTCTTCTTCACTGGTGAAGATATAATTGTAAAGTCCATTTTACCTCCACTTAGGATCAATATTCAGCTCTCCCATCCGACTTCTGTGTCATTGTTCATTGCCCGTGTCACACTAATGTTAGTAGTTTAATCAGCTCACCTGATATGCTTATTTTTGTATCCGTCTTATTCTCTTCTCCTTTTGTCAAATCTTGTAAGTCTCTTTTAGAACAGGGGCTGTGCCTAAATTTTCTGGAATTTCCAGGCAATGTCCACACCTCTACCTTGCATGCAACAGGCAATCAGTTAAATTGAACCAAATCAAAATTATTACTCTTACTATTTTCAAAATAATACTATACTATTACTTTTTAAAGTGCTCTTTCAAAGCACACTATCTCAGGCACCTGGGTGGCTCAGTCCGTTAAACATCTGACTTCGGCTCAGGTCGTGATCTCACTGTCTGTGAGATTGAGCCTCACGTTGGGCTCTGTGCTGACAGTTTAGATTCTCTCTGCCCCTGCCCTGCTCACACTGTCTCTCTCTCTCAAAAATAAACATTTAAAAATTTTTTTTAATTTAAAGTACACTATCTCATTTGATTCTCACAAAAATTTAGTGAGATAAGTCAAAACCTAAAGCCACAGAGTTGGAACTAGAAATCATACCTTCAGAACACTTTCCATGTGGACAATTAATCCAAAATTATTTCCTGAACACTTATGTACTAGACCTTCTTCTAGGCTTTGAGAAACACTATAGATACATACACATGCACACACATGGTCTATGCAAGCCATGGAAGTATATACCAGGAGGATCTTTTTTTTTTTAAATGTTTATTTATTTTTGAGAGGGAGAGAGAGAGAGAGAGACAGAGAGGCAGAGAGAGAGGGAGGCACAGAATCCAAAGCAGTGTCCAGGCTCTGATCTGTCAGCACAGAGCCCAATGAGGGGCTGGAACTCATGGACCACGAGAGCATGACCTGAGCCAAGGTAGGATGTTTAACCGACTGAGCCAGCCAGGTGCCCCGCAAGGAGGATCTTATTTGGATTAGCGCATATTAGCTTTCCACTTGCTCTCAAAAAAAAATCTTTTTAGATACCTCCCTTCTATTGTTCTGGGTCCACTATGTGAGAAGAAAATGTGCCTAGGAGAGAACTAGAGCTGAAATAGTGAAAGAGCCAAATAACGGAAACAAATACTTGGCCAAATATCTATTTAAAAATCTCAGCCTGTCTCACAGGGAAAAACAAGTTCCAAAACAGCCTTATTCACCTAAGAGTATGTTTTTTCTTTATTATCTTCTTTGCCACAGGCTTGAATTTTTATGGGGGAATTTTCAGGGCTTAAACACTTGATTGTTACTTATAACCAAAGTAATAGCACAACTGTGTTTAGGGTTAATTTATGGATGTTTCACATAACTGTGTTTAGGGTTAATTTATGGGTGTCTAATATAACTTTCAAATGCACTTGCTGTTTCATTGAAGTTAACCCAAAGAACATCAAATCCTGCTGGAGTAATCATAAGCAATGCAAATGGCCCCATAGACTTATCTCAACCCTACAGATCTCTTGTAATACAGGGCATGATGACCAACAACTGCTAATGACAGTTTGACAGGTATTTTCTCCTTGCAGTCTTATTTTAGTAAAGCTCAGTAGTAGGGAGAAGCTAAATTTTATTTTTTTTTTAATTCCCCCTGCTTTTTAAAGGACTCTTTAATCTTTATTTCCTCACTTTAGCGGAGGGTGACTGCCAAATGCTTGTGTGCACAGTCGGGCCAGAGAACATCCCCTAGAGTCCACCAGGGGCCGCTGTTCTGCAAGCAGTGACAACTTCAGGGGCGGACTTGCCTTCCATCTCCAAACAGGATGAAATTGCTGGTGGATGCAACAAAAATACCCCTTTCAAAATATATTTTCCAACCTTGAAAGCACTATACGAAGTAAAAGAAGACAGACACCAGGCCACGTATTGTGTGATTCCGTTTATATGAAAGATCCAGAGTAGGCAAATCCATAGGGAGAAAAAACAGATTCTGGGTGGCAGGGACTGGGGAAGTGGGGGTGGGCAAGTGACTAATTAATAGCATCAGGGTTTCCTTTTGAGGTGATAATAAAGTTCTGGAACTAGATAGTGGTGATGGTTGCACAACACTGTGACTATTTAACACCACTAAACTGCACATTTTAAAATGAAGATGGTAGGGGCACCTGGGTTGCTCAGTTGGTTAAGCATCTGACTCTTGATTTCAGCTCAGGTCAAGATCCTAGGGTCGTGGGATGGAGCCCAGTGTCGGGCTCTGTGCTGAGCATGAAACCTGCTTAAGATTCTCTCCCTCTCTCTCACCCCCTGCCCCTCTCCATGGCTCACTCACTTGCTCTCTTTCTCTAAAATTAAAAAAAAAAAAAAAAAAAGTTCTTTTAATAAAAAAATAAAATCAAATTAAGATGGTAAATTTTGTGTTATGTACATTTCACTATAATAAATTTTTTTTTTCCAGTATTCTTTGCTCTCTGTCATTTACACCCATCCTGCTTCATATAAGTCTTCTATTTAGAGATCATAAATTGACCTGATAAGAAACAACATAAATTCTGCATTTGTTGAAGCTTTCTTCCATTCTGGAGCAAGCTCCTGACCTGAGTCCCATGTTCGGATACTCCTTGTCCCTCCCTCACCCCCTCTCTGCCTATCTTTTACCCCAGCCCTGCTTTGGTGATCAGAACTTTGCTTCAGCTGCACAGTGAGTTTCTCCGCCACCACAGGACCCTGAAAGATCCTGTTCAGCACATGCTCAACCTGGAAGTGCAGGAAGTTAATACTCAGGGGTTAGGCCCTGGTGGGCAATGCACCTTCCTCTGTCCATCGCCAGACCATCCTGAGGTGTATTCTGCATGGGTTCCCCCAAAGGCTGCAGTGCAATCAAGCAGAGCTCCCGTTTCTCACAGTCCCGACCAACTCAAGAGCACACCCTTAGACGGTATACCCTCCTTCCTCATTCACTCTCCCTGGTCCCCACTCCAGTTCCCTGGAATCCATTTCCAGAACAAATAACAGATCACAAGCTATTGCCTCAGGATCTGATTTGCAGAAGGAAGACCATGCCCTCAGAGAGCCCACTCTTGACAGAAAACAGCAGATGGGAGAATGGGGTCACTGAAGTTTTCAGCTTCTGATACAGCTCCTCACCTTGACTGTCCAGCTAGAGTCCCCTCCCTTCCGCCATTCCCCATCACATAATCCACAATTCCACACACACGCGCACCCGCACAGGTTCCCCATAATCTGATTCATGGGAGGAGGCGTGGGAATGAAAAGAAGATGTGTTGCCTTGAAATCAGTGATACTGAGATGGAAACTAAGGCTTCACTCTTCCCGCCACCCATGTAACTTGACATGGGACTCTCTGTAAGGAAAGGATGGTAGCATTGACTTTCTGGGGTTGCCAAGCGGGTTAGATGATTATGTCTTCCAACCATATTATAGACTCAATAGTTCTGTTGTCTTACAGCAGAGAGTTTCCTTCTCCTCTGCCTAAAATTTTTTCAGGATGAACCTAGAAAGACCACAGGCTTTGACAGCAAATGGATCTGATTTTGAGCCCTTTATCCTCTAGTTATTAGCTGTAAGGCCTTGGGCAAATTCTTCAACCTCTTTCTATCAGTATTCTTATCCCTAAGATGAGATAATAAACTTGCCGGCATGAGGTTTAAATTAAATAGGAGCTCTGCGCTTACCTATCATGTACACTCAGCAAAGATTTACTTCAGTTTTGCCAGTCTAAGCTAATCCACAAATGGCTAATTTTCTTTCAAAGTCCATATTGAATACTACTTCCTGCCCCAAGTCCCTCCTCACCTTCACCTCTTTTTACACCTTGTTTTCTTTAATTTCCATAATATTTCTTGTATTGATACTTGATACGTCTTATGTTTATCCCACTCTGTCTTACACACTAAACACACCATGTCTCTGATACCTTTCCTAGTCTTTCTTTCTACACAATTGTTAGTACCTTGGGTAAGAACACTGTCTCGCTCAACATCTTTGTGGCACCGATAGTTAGAGCTTCCTCATTGCACATCCCCAGGGTGGCATTTGCATTGTGGTGTATGGGGCTGCATCCTCGAGACTTGTGCAGTGTGCAGACCTGCCTGCAGTAATGTTTTGTATTTCTTGGACTCTCAACAAGTATGTGTCAGATTAACCTCTATGGTCCTCATATTACTGATGTATAAAGCAGGGTTTTCTAGCTACAGAAACCTTTTCCTAAAGTACATTATACAATACAGCTCGAAACAGAGAAATCTTAGTGGAAAGGAGACTGGGGACAGGATGTATCCTGACCATCCCAGCACCCTACAAACCCACCCTCCCAATTGTCTTTGACGTACCTCCAAGGAACCCTCTGACTGGATAGTCTCCGCACTTCTCTTCAGAACTGGCTTTGCCCGCCTACTTCCTTAGTGTCCAGAGGGCAGTTCCAGCTGTGAGTTCATGTGGCCCCTGGGGCATTGACGAGCATCTGAACTGAGTGGGGCCTGAAGACTTGCGTGTCGGCATTGCCTCCCTCTTCCCCAGCCCCACAGGGATGAAAGGCCCTGGGGAATAAGGTAAGGGGCAAAAGGAAGCTCAGGAAATGACGATCCCATGTGTAATGTCAATAAAAATATAACCCGAAACTGGCCAGAAATGAAATTGAGACAAGTATGAAGGAGACATTGAGGACCATCTGTGCCCTTCCACTTCAAGTAGGTGTGTGCGTGTGCCAGCTGAGTCGAACGTGGGCTGTATCATTAGGAGCAGGTCTGACTGCACATGAGGACAAATCCCACATCTAGTGACTTATCCAGATACAGGTTTTGTTTTTTCTCACATAACCACAAGTCAGAAGGTAAACAGTGCAGGCTTCAGTGGGCCACCAGGATCATGTGCTTTCTACTCAGCCACCCTTGATATATGCCTTCTGTCCTTTTCCTGTCACTTCATATGACAATTTTGGCATCGTGTCTGTGTTCAGTGTGAGAACAAGGAGAACAGAGGCAGTTCCATCCACGGCCATCCCTCTTGCCAGGAGGGGAAAGGCATCCCTTTACAGAAGCCCCCTGAACACTTCTCTCTAGTGTCTTCTTCAGAATCCACAAGCACATTTCTGTTAATATTCTCCCAGCACCTCACTGTGCACAAATCCAGGCAACGGTCTTTACTGAGCAACTACCATGAGCCAGGCACTCCAATAACTACTTCACATTCATTAGCTCACAGCGTCGTCCTGTATTTCTTCAGCCATTATTTCTCGAATGCCTTCAATGGAAAAATAGTAAAACTTGGCCTAACGGTTAGCACAGTCAATCAGGACCCAGAAGATTTACATTTCTAAAGGCTTTCACTCTGAGAAATAAACTGTGAATGAATTACAGGGCCTTCCCCAAAGTTTTGTATCCGGAGATAAACCACAGAAAACAAACACACAAACAAGCAAAAGCCAGGGACATTCTGTTGGGGAGGAGGAATTGTTTTTCAGATTTCATTTTAATCAAAGACAGAACTTTCAGTTTATTAAAATGTATCTAATCGGAACCGCCAACTATCATAACAATATCAACTCTACATATCACTCTCTCTCTTTATTCTAAGAGCCAGTAAATCTGAAGGCTGGGTTCCTTTGCATATGTTATACATTTGCAAAGAAAAAAGAAAAAGAACCGAAATCTTCATTCAGAATTCCAACGTTGTCTGTGTAGGTTTTCTTTGATAGATATGCCAGGAAATGAACAAAACATCTAAGGAATCTGTCCTGAAAAACTTATATCCAGTTGGGTACTAAATTCTGGCCACGGTTATATGTGCTTTTCATACAGGAAAACATAATCATATTATTTTATATTCATACCTTGTATATGTCGCTATCTATTAAAATATCCTAGGTAATAACATTAGCTGGATGAACTTACACAATCCCAAAGAATTTTTCTTTTTTTTTAATTTTTAATGTTTATTTATTTTTGAAGGAGAGAGAGACAGAGTGTGAGAAGGGGAGGGGCAGAGAGAAAGGGAGACACAGAATCTGAAGCAGGATCCAGGCTCTGAGCTGTCAGCATAGTGCCTGATGAGGGGCTCGAACTCATGAGCTGTGAGATCATGATCTGAGCTGAAGTCAGACATCCAACCTACTGAGCCATCCAAGCACCCCTGCCAAAGCATTTTCAAATGCACCATGGATTTAATCTGCACATCAATCACTGAGCTCAGTATCATTAAGCTATTTACAAATGAAGAAACTGAGGTTCAGAGAGGCTTAGGGATGTCCTAGGATCAGGCAGCCAGTAATCAGGGAAGCTGAGATTTGTACCTGGCTCTCGATTCCATGTCCAGAGCTCTTTCTGTCTTCTCTTTTCCAATGACATAACCTAGAAGCTCCAGGCTGCCTCAATTTCAAAAGCCCTGTCCCGTTGTCGACATAAATACACTCACACTTGACTCACCAGGTAACCCAATTTTTAGCTCAGAAAAGTGGTTGCAGTCTTGATTGCACACCGTGCAATGTTGACCACAGAGAGTCCTCAGGCAATGTTTCTTTACAACGAGGATAAGTGGAAGCAAGCTTTCAGACACAGATGTGGAAGAGAAAAAAGAAGGAAGCAGCAATATTCCAGAGGCCATTTGCTCTAATGGTTGACCTGGTCTGTTTGTATTCCACTGCCAGAGCCTTTCAAAAGCTCTACTTGATGAACCTGGGTCACACATCCAAAGGTGAAAAATATCCCCTTCTTCTCATGCCTCATCATTTCTTTTACTAGCTTCATTTTGGCAGTGCTTTCTTCTCTAGCAGGGTTTCTTGACATCAGTATTATGGCCCGGTTATTCTTCGTTGTTGGTGGCTGTCCTGTGCACCGTAGGATGTCTACTAGCATCCCTGACCCTGCTCACTCGATTCCAGTACCACCCTTCCAGCCAAGACTACCAAAAGTTCTTCAGACATAACCAAATGACTCCTAAGGGGGAAAAACTGCCCCCACTTGAGAATACTGGTCTATGTATGACTAAAAAGGAAAGTACAAACAGACTGGCTTATCCTAGTAGAAGCAAATGGCAGAGTGGCCTTCCTCCATCCACATAGGGCCAAACCCACTGCAAAATGAGACCCATCTCTGTAACCCTATTAAAGTGAGACTAGAAGAGGATGATTAAAGACCTCCTAATTCAGAGGTCTTATGGCCTATTTTATAACCATTTTTTCACCTTGATCTCACCATAGAATTGACACTGTGCACCAACAAGTTTCTTCTAACCTGCCTTTCCAACATGCCACTGTCTCCTAGATCCTGCCCCTTGCTGACCATTGCATTTCAAGCTTCTGGGGAAGTTCTTTTCTGCCAACTTTTTAAGTCTGGTGGATCCCACAGTCCACCACTAGTTCTCCCCTCACTTGACAGGCTTTCCCTGGAACATCTTATCTATGCTTCACCTCCTGTGTCCACAACTTCTATTTATAACTTCAGGTGTGTTCTTTCTTCTAAGCACCAGATTTGCATCGTGAACATTTCTACTCGGATGCTCCAAAGACATCTAAAAACAACCTCATCGTGACAATATTCATGGCATTGCCATTCACCTTATTCACTTAGTAAATATTTATTGGCCATCTACTATGTGCTAGGCTTTATTCTTGGTACTGAGGATATAACCATGAACAAAGTCCTTACTCCAATGAAACCTATATTTTAGCTGAAAACTTCACTTCTTTCTTCTTCTCCTTGCAGGCCAATTGGTCTCTAATTCTGTACATTTTTTTGGAGAGAGAGCCCTTGAGCAGGGGAGAGGGACAAAGGGAAAGAGAGAGAACCTGAAGCAGGCTCCATGCTTGGAGACTGCTCTGGGCTTGATCCCACGACCTTAGGATCATGACCTGAGCCAAATCAAGAGTTGGAAGCTCAACTGACTGAGCCACCCCTGTGCCCCTAATTCTGTACATTTTTATTTCAGAAATATATCCCGAATTCTGGCCCTCCTTTCCGTCATTAATGCTACCCTCATTCTCTCACTTTTTAAAACAGCCTCCTATATGTCTTTCAGGACCCTTCATCCTCCAATTCATTCTCCACATTAAAGCCAGCTTTCCTCATCAACAGAAAAATTGTTTATTTTTCCTTCTTTGCTTCAAAATCCCTGCTGGATCACTATCACTGGATGATAAAATTTAAATTCCCTAACATTCAGCTCTACACAATCTGGTCAGAACTTAACTCTTCAAATTCCTAATGCTCCCATCCTACACCTACCATACTCCATCCTGGCTGTGCTCAAGACCCGCCAAGCCCTTCGTGCTTCTCTGACACAGAGACACTTTCACTTCTCTGCCCCTTTGCAAATGCTGGGCCCTCCTCCTATTCCACCCCTGTCTTTCCACCGACCTACTGATGTCCTTACTCATTCTTTTCAATTCTATAAAGTGTCATTTTCTGATCCAGCTCATCAAGCCTCTGCCATTTACTCTATCCTTTGATTCTCAAAGCACTTTGGTGATAACCTTTGGTGCTTAGCTCATTTTAAAGTATAGCCACTTATAAGTGTGTCTCTTCCACAAAATAATAAGCTCCTTAGGGACTATGCCCCATTCCTTGTTGCATTTCCCACAGTGTGTATAAAATCTACATATACATTAGCTTCCAGGTCGTCATAATGAAGAGAAGGACTAGCTACCACTTACTCAGTTTTGTTTCATTACGGTCTTAGATGGCAGAGATCACTATTACTAGTTTAAGCATAAAGAGAATTATACCAGGCACCAGGGTGCTTACACAATTGTGGGAAGGGCTGGAGGAGCAAGCTCTAGGCTAAGCTTCTAAGAACAACTCCCAGCCCCTCAGAATCACACGTAATAAGGAAAATGAACACTGCTGCTGTAGGAAGCCACTCCCTCTGGAAGCTGCCAACAGCCATCACCTTGTCTCTGTCACAGCCTACGTCAGCAAAATGGGCACTTTGCGCCCTGCCAATATCTCTCTCTCCTTAACTCATCCCATAATTGAGTCTTAGTTTAGGTGTGTGTCCTTGATGGAACTCTAATCACATCCAGAACATTAGCTGCAAGACAGTCTAGGAAACATCTTTTCTAACTTTCCAGCCTCTGCAAGGAGGGGTGACCCCACAGGGCGTTTCAGATGGATGTTGAAGAGCCAGTCCACATCATCCACAATTATCTCCTATGTGGCAGGCATTTGACAATGGAGTACCCCCACATTACCAATGATGAGACAGAACTCAGAGGGACTAAACCTTGTCCCAGGTGACATAGCTGGTAGGGGGGGTCTCTGATTCAAAATCAAATCACAATTCCAAGATTGTGTTCTTTGGGAGTTCCAGTGGTGCAATCAGTTAGCGTGGGGTACTTATATGAGAAAACTGTTCTTTCTACCACACTAGCTATTTACAAGTGCTTTAGTTAAAGATATTTCACACAGGTCTAAAGGAAGTGAAACGATGAAATAACAGTAAGTTAACACATCCTATCCCTTGTTATTATCTTGTTACCATCACTCTAGATTTCAAAGGAATGTGTGTTTTTGATAGAAATCTTTGTCTTTTTACTAAGGCTAGTGATAGGCATGGATAAATGTAAAGTCTCATGAAACCTGATAAGAAATATCATTTTTCACTGAAAGTCCACGAATTCCAAATGTAAACCAAGTGACAGTGATGCTTAAAAGCAGTTATTTATATTTCCCAGCACCCCATTAATATTACACAGTACAGTACACCCTCATTCTGACTCAAGTCAATGCAAAATTACTCAAATCAGCATCAGTATGAGACTAAGACTGCATCTTCCATTTCTACACTGAATGTCCTGTCTGTGGCTTCCTCAATCACTTACTGATCACTCTTAGGGTTAGGATATTCAGTTGATCCCAAATAGCATAGACAAGAGAAAATTCTCAGAAATATCAAGGACTGAGCTTAAATCAGGCTATCTAGCTAGAGAAGTGCTGAGACAGAAAAGCAATGGGTCACCCCAGAAGTGCTATGACCTCCATTCTCAGGGCAGCTGTCTGACTGGAGGTCTGGGAGAGTCCATGAAACCCAATTATAGAGCTCCAAAGAGTGCATGACCAGAGTGTGAAACAGGGACCTTGGTCACAGACAGGCTCCCATGCATGTAGGGGAACGTGGAATTTGTGTTAGGAAAACACTGGACTGGAGACAAGAAACCTGGTATCCAATTCCTCTCTGCAGAGGCCAAGGTAAACCCACGAAGGGTTCTGTCTAAGAGAATCAGTGTTGACATGTGGTATAAGGGCCAGAGATTCCTTTGGGTGGTTTTCTGGAGCAGTCAGCAGTAAGAAATGCCCATGGAAGGATAGAAATTTTCTATCACCAAGGTTCAAAGCCAGAGATGCCAACTTCAACAGTCCAAGGGGCATGTGAAAAGCTACAGACTGGTGATGAAAATAAGGGAATCAGAGATTACGTGGAGACCATAATACAACCTGGAGGAAAAGTAAGGACTGGATTAAAGCCTGGGGTGAGTGACAGATCATTTGATTTTCAGATTATCTGACGTTCATTTATGGTGATTATTGCATACCTGAGTTATTGTCCTCTCTTTGCAGATTAGCCTCCAAATCCTGATTCAGAAAGTCATTACACTCTGGTCACACCCTCCTTTCCTTCCAGTTTACCTGCACAAGCAGCATGACTACACCTGTCCTGGGACCTCACCGGGACCTTCACCAACACCACTGTCTCCATTCCCCTCTCCCTTTTTTACTTGTATTTCATGCTATATCTTCAATCACCTCCCCATCTACACACTCAGCATCGTTGCTTATTTGCCCTTTCTTCATCTACTCTCCTGTCAAACTCCCATCTATGGCCTCACTGCCTTCTTCATACCTTACTGAGGATCCAGAGGGGAAAACTACACAAGTGGAAAGACTAGTATCAATAAAAATTCATAGTCAACAAACTTAAATGGGAACCCAGAAAAAAAAATCTGACAAAGGCAATATGACATGGGGCTAGACATGTATGTTTAAAAGCTCTAAAGGTAATTCTGACGTGACAGTAAAGTCTCTGTTATCCTCTCTCTCTTACCTCCTCTTTCTCTCTCTCTCCTTTCCTCTCTCTTTCTCCCATCTCCTCCCCTCTCTCAAATAATCATAATAATCTGTGCCCTAAGTGACTTGTTGTTTGGGAGAAGCCAAGATGGCGGAACAGCATAGAAGTTTTTTTTGCATCTTGTGTCCATGAAATGCATCCAGACAAACACTAAACCATCCTGCACACCTAGAAAACTTATTTGAGGATTAACACAACAAATCTGCACAATCTGAACCACAGAACTCAGCAGGTACACGGCACGGAGTAAGGGAACTTGGGGAGCAAGAAGCTGCGAAGGGCAGGGAACTGTTTTTGCTGGCAAAGAGAGGACAGAGATGGGGGGAAGAGTACAGGAAAAGCACACCACCCCCAAAAGCAGCTGGAGAGAAAGTGGAAAAGTGGAAACAGCCACAGGGACTGAACTAAAAAGGGAGAAAGGAGGAAGGAGAGGGTTTAAATGCCATGAAGACTCTATAAGCAGGGGGAGTGCAGAGTGTGAAACTTCGCAGCTCGATACCTGGCAGTGCTCTGGTGGGAAGGGCAAATCCCCAGGAACAGAGTGAAGTCTGAGGGTCCTCGGGCCACATGGGGAGAGGTGGTTCCTCTGCTGGACATCTGGCTGAGGCTGTGTGACTCCCCCATAGGCAAAGGTGCCAGCAGACCCTGGAGAACAACCACATTTGCTGGTGCTGGATGTTAAGGGTGAAGCCTGGTGCCAGATGTGCGTTGTGATTTTCCATAATCTCTGAAACGCTGCTACACAATTGTGTGAACTTTTTCTGGGGTGGGCTGGCACCCAGCCACAGTCTCTGGACATCGGCAGCAGCACGGTTCCTCGAACATTGCTGGGTGTGGCCAGCACCCAGCCATTGCTCGGTGAGACCCTCCTGCAGAGGGGCAGAACAGGTCAAAAAGCCACAGACCCTCAGAAATAAGGGGTTGGGAAAAACAGCCGCATCTGAGATAAAACTCAGGAGGGAAGTGCTGCCTGTGGCTTGGTCACAGACAGTGTAGAAGCGGAGAGTGGACAGACGCCAGAGAGAAAGGACGTATATGTGATTTCTCATCGGAGAGAACAGAGTTCCGATACTAGAGACTAGGTAGCTGGGTGGCGCCATTTTCACCACTCCCGCACATGCGCATACACGTCTACAAGCGCCACAACATTCCAGCGCAGTAAGCTAAGCAGCGCCATCTAGTGGAGAACAGAACCATTACACTAAGCCCCCCTCAGCCAACCTTGCTCTTCAGGAACACAAGTGTCTCCACCTGCTTAGTTTGTGAACTATAAAGTACTTCATAGTTTGACTTCTAGGGAAAAGATGTAATTTCAATCGTATTTCAGTCTGTGTGCTGGTCAATCTATTCAATTTTCTTTTTTTCTCTTTTTGGTTTCTTTTCTTTTTCTTGAAAACAGAAAGAGAAAAAAATTATTTTTACTTTCAATTTTTATTAAAAATATTTTTCTTTCATTTTTTTCTAACATATTTTTTACTTTCTGTAAAATTTTAAAAATCTATTTTACTTCCATCACTTTATTTTTTTCTATTTCATTGTATTCATTTTTCAAATTTTCAAACATTTTCCTTTTTTTCTTTTTCTTCTTTTTCTTTTTCTTTTCTTTTCTCCACCCCCTTTTCTTCTGTGATCTATCAAGCTCCTTTCAACAACCAGACCAAAACACACCTTGGATCTAGCATCATTTATTTGATTTTGTGTGTGTGTGTTGTTTTTAATTTCTTAATTTTAATTTATTTTACCTTATTAATTCCTTCTCTGCCTTCAAAATGATGAAACAAAGGAATTCACTCCAAAAGAAAGAACAAGAAGAAACGACAGCTAGGGACTTAACACAGATACAAGCAAGATATCTGAACCAGAATTTAGAATCACGATAATAGGAATACTGGCTGGTGTCAAAAATAGATTAGAATCCCTCTCTGCAGAGATAAAAGAAGTAAAAACTAGTCAGGATGAAGTAAAAAATGCTATAACTGAGCTGCAATCTCGAATGGATGCCATGGTGGCAAAGACAGATAAGGCAGAGCAGCAAATCAGTGATATAGAGGACAAACTTATGGAGAATAATGAAGCAGAAAAAAAGAGGGAGACTAAGGCAAAAGAGCACAATTTAAGAATTAGAGAAATCAGTGACTCATTAAAAAGGAACAACATCAGAATCACAGGGGTCCCAGAAGATGAAGAGAGACTTGGTGTTTTAATAATCTCTATCTAGAGATAAGCACATGAGGAAGACAACTTTATGAAAGAAGAAGAGATAGTCACCCAAGTAGCAGTGGGGGGTCCCAGACAGCCAGTGCCCTGGTGGCTGCGGGTGGGAACACTAGCAAGAAGTAATGCCAGTTCAAAGTGTGCCACTGATTGGAACATCTCCAGGAACCCAAGCGACAGGGCCACATGATTGTTATGTCTCTGCATAAACCAGTCAACTAGGACCAGCCCAGGGTAAAAACTACAAGTGAAGATTCAAGTAAATACTGGTTAAAAGTGGTTGAAATTTGGGGAAGCTGGGTGGCTCAGTCCATTAAGCATCTGACCGGCTCAGGTCATGGTCTCATGGTTCCTCACTTCGAACCCCACTTCGGGTGAATTTGAGCCCCTCTTTGGGTGAGCTTGAGCCCCTCTTCAGAATTTTCTGTCTCTCTCCCTTTTTCTCTGCCCCTCATTCACTCACACATACACACACATACTCTGTCATAAATAAATAAATAAATAAATAAATAAATAAATAATAAATAGTGGTTACAACGATTGAATGTTGGGAATTAACAAGCATTGGTGACACCCAGCTTAGATTGCACCATTTGGGGAAAGCAGCCTATGTGGAGCCTCCCCAGAACAGAGTGGAGGCACACTCCCAATGCTCTCATGTCCCTGTGGAGCAATGCGAGTCAGAGCCTGGCTCATTACATCTTATCAGGTGTCTCCAAAGCAGTTCCATGATGTTCTGAAGAGTAAGATGTAGTAAAAAGGACTGAGCACAACTAAGATTACATACAAAATGCATATCCTAATCTGAACTGGATTAAGCCATTGATCAGATATATTCCAAGGATTGGGAATGGGGAAAGGGAAGCCTAGGATAACTTTAAGACTGAGAGGATCATACTGTGAAAAAATGGTGAGAAAAAATATTTGGCAAACGCTAAGAGGAGAGCAGAGAGCTCTCATGCCCCCAGTGAGGATTCTTAAATTCCTGTGGCCCCTTACTGTTTCTAACACTAGTCCCAGAATTAGGTGAAACCTGAGCCTTTTTCAGTCTATTAACCAGACCTCTACCCCTACCACCACCACCAATGATGATATCTGCTTTTTAGATTTTAGATTGTGTGCTCATGTTCAGTGTATTCAAAATCTTCTGAAGCAATATCCAACATACTTTCAGGAAAGAGGTTCAACTCTCTGGGTCCATTAACAACAGAAGCCAAAAAAGACTTTGCTTCTAACCCTGGTAAATAACCAAGCCTTACCAAGCCTTAGCATCATATACCATATTGTTGCTACCATTTTTTGAACCTATGTTTGCACCAGGGTCTTTACCTACATTTTCTTCTTTAATCCTTACAACAACTTGATAAGGGAGGTACTATGATTGTCTTTGTTCTATAGATGAGGAAATGAAAACACAGAAAAAGTAAGTAATTTCCAGTACGTCACAGTAGTATTAAGTGTCAGAGTGGAGATTAAGACCCAAGTCTAACTGACCCAGTGTCCACCTTTTTTCTTTAAGTTTTGTTTAGTTTGAAAGAAAGAGTGTGTGTGCAAGTGGGGGAGGGGCAGAGAGAGAGGGACAGAGAGAATCCCAAGCAGGCTCTGTGCTGTTGATGCAGTGCCCAACTTGGGGCTCCATCTCAGGAACTGGTGAGATCATGACCTGAACTGAAATCAAGAGTCAGGCAGTTAACCGACTGAGCCACCCAGGCACGCCCCCCACCCCCCCAGTATCTGCTTTCTTAACTACAATGCCACATTGCCTCTAATCAGCCTAAACAATGTAAAAATCACATTGGAAGGGATACAGCAGCCCACACTAGGCAGCACCCTTTCTTGGAAGGTAACAGATCAGGGTAGCCCTAAAGCAGAGTTAAGTTGTAGTTCTATAAGGAGTCACATATGTTTGGCCTCTCTTATGCCTGCCTCTTGAGTTTGAGCTTTATAAAAGCCTGTGCTCTAAACTCAGAAGCAGTCAGAAGTGCTGATCTTTGATTTGTCTCAAAAGTTGATGTACAGGAGAAAGTGGTGAGAATAACAACAGCTCATAGTTTGGAGACATTAACCACGTGACAGGTGTTCTGCCAGAGTTTACACATACTGCCTCATTTATTCTTCCAGCACCCCTGTGAAATTGGTACTTTACAAGCCCTGTTTACAGATATGCAGAGAAAATGGATATACAGCAAGGTTAATAACTTGCCTTAAGTCACGTAGCTAGTAAGTAAAACAAACAAGCAAACAAACAAACAAACAAACAAACAAAAACAATTGATTCCAGGGCCTGTGATCTTGTTCTTCCTTAGAAGTTTCTGGGGCCAATGCAAACTGTATGTTAAATGACACTTTTTCTGTTTTCAGCAAAGTTTCAAAATAGTCTCACATGCTCTGCGGGATCCCCTGAAATACTGCATTCTGTCACTTTAGCCCACCCTCCAGCTCCAGGCTGTGTAAAAGACACTCGGAAATTCTCTCAGGTTCGCACAGGCAGGCAATGAAGAACGCTTTGGATTGGGTCATTTCCCTTCCCTTTGAGTCACCCATCTATGGTAGAGGGCAAGGAGGTGATCCTGCCCTTTGCCATGTTAACCCAAGTGAGGGACCTTCAAAAGAACAATTTAGGGAGCAAAACACTTACTCTTCAGGATTTGAAGGCTGCGAGGACCAGTCCCTCACTTGCAACTGAAAAGTCTACATGGGGAGAGTCTGGGGCTAGCCAGAGGGCCTCAGAAGCCATGTCCAGTGAGAGGGGGCCCCAAAGAACCTCTGTAGGGACTCTTGGGAGCAATAGTTAACATGGGATATTCACCACTCACAAAAGACCCCAAACCTTAAGACTTTCCCTGTCCCTTGTGTGTCCTCCTTGACCCTGATTACCAAACCTGGAGAAGCCCAAACAGTAGGTGCTGATAACCAGGGGGAGGAAAGTTGAAACAAGAAAGAGAAGCTGGCTATCCTCACCTGGCCCAACCCAGACTTCCCAGCCTGAGGCAGGACCAAGCAGGAAGAAAGGAGGACTTTTAAGTTACTTTTCCAAAGACAAGACCCCAAGACAATTAGGATGAGGTACGGTGTTCTTCAGCCTCAGATTGGAATAAGGTAATTTAGAATGAAATTCTGCTCACTCACTTGCTAGCCTGATGATTTGGCCAAGGAATGTAACCCTTAGTTTTCAGTGTCCTTGAACCAAGAAAAATGAGAAAATGGGTTAAATGGGATAGCGTGAGGGTTAAATGACATACTGCATGCCTTATCTCTGTTACATCTCCTGACGCATGGCAAGCAGTCAGTGAGTGATAGCTTCCGTCTGTCAGAAGTTTGAGCTGTGTTTTGCAGAACAGCCTGCATTGCAACACCACTGTCGCATGACACAATGATGTGGACTTTAGAGAAAGTCAGGCCTGGGCTCAATCCTAGCTTTTCTGCTTATGAAGTATGTGATCTCAAGCATGTTATTTACTTTCAGAGACTTCGTGTTTTCATCTGGATTTTTGTCTCCTATTCACTGTTGGTTTTTTTGTTTTTCCTCCAGAGCCTAGAACACTAGGCAGAAAGAAGACTCTCAATAAATATTTATTGAATGAATCAATTCTTCTGTAAAATGCTAATAACAATACCTATCTCGCACTGTGATTTGGAGGACTAGAGGACATAATGCGTTATTATACAATGGCATATTAATTTTTGTCTTATTCTTGCTTCTCTTTTCCTTCCCTCTTTTCCCCTCTACTTTCTCCCATGTCCCAGCGCCATAACCCTCTGCCTTGGGCTTCCTGGCTGTAGAGGGACAGGACTTCTTGGGTTGCATGAGCTGTCCTAAAGACAACATACACAAAGGCCGGTCTAGGAGAACCAGATCCTTGGAGAGGAGCCACAGAAAAGAGATGGAGAGGAAGTAGGTGCTCTGAGAGTGCCCCAACCCAAGGTACTGTGTAGACTGGAGCCTGGGGGAGAGCCAGAAATCTCCTTCCAAAGATGACAGAAGCCCTAATGGAGGTGCCTAATGGATGGGTGGGGATTTAACACCAAGGCTGGAGGTCTGGCAATGGCCCAGGGACTAAGCTGACAAAGAGAGACGACACACAACAAAAAACTTTATAAAAATGGACCAAAGACCAGAAGTCCTTTCCTGGATAGTGCAAATCCTCAGGTTACGGTACTCCCCCAAGGGATAGGAAGAAGCCTGTTCCTCCCCAGCAAGAGCTGAAATTGAATTTCTCACCAACCCTTGATGGTCTGGGCCAACCCAGACACAATCTTATTTAATTAAAAAATATATAATGTTAGTTGCACATGAGTGTTGTAGAGCTAGTTCAATGGGTCCTATATATATGCACAGCTCCTGATCTAAGGTCTGGCACTTAGTAGAAACTTAACAGATACTAGTTTTCTCTTTTTACCGACCAGAAAATTCTGTAATGGTCAAATTTGTCAATCTTGGAAATGATGGAAGAAGTCTCCTGCTTAAACTAGGAGCCTCATGTTTCAAAATAAAGAATGCCTACTAGCTTTACTCCTTTACAAAAACTTCCCAGTGTCTATAAAATACAGTGTTTGCACTTAATAAAGGTTCCATTCAAACATGCTGCTTGCCCAAATATTCATTCATTCGTTTAACAAGTATTCTTTCAAGTGCCTGCTATATAGTCCAAGCACCAAGAAAGCCAAAATTTTTTGCCTAATTTGCGCACTGCTCTATTTAGTTACTTGTATTTAGTGGATATCAATAAATATTTGTTAAATCAATGACTGAATAAGTGAGTGAATAAATGAATGCTGATGGTGAACCAAAGAAATAACATTCTTGTCTTTAATTATGGTTGTCTTCTTAGTAACAATAATAGCACATTTTTCTTCTCCATAACTCATAGATGATAATATCCCCCAAGATTCTATTCTAGATGCTATTCTAGGTTCTATTCTTCTCCTTCTACCCCCACTCCTGCCATCTACTCCTGCAACTTTAGCCATCATCTCTATGCAAGAAAATTTGTCTGATTAAGGGTTGATTTTTCTTTTTTCAAGGGAAAAGATAAATAACTTTTTTTCCATTATGTGAGTGAACCTAAACCACAGACACATTCTCAGGCTAAGGGTACAATTCAACCTCTACGTCACCAACTAATCTCTCAAAACACAGAGGACAAGTTAGAAGATTCACAGACAGACAAGTTAGGATGGCACTTTCCCACCATTTCAAGTGAACTCAACTCATACTGGTGGAGGAAAAAGGAGTTTCATGTGAGATTTTAGATGAGCAGGAAAGGAAGATGTCTTGGATTTGGCCAGAGAAGGAGAGGCACTTCTGTTAACAGTTCCAGAAGTATAACAAAAGCAGCCCAGCCAGGTTATCTATGTGCATTAACGAAGTTAATATGACCATCCTGATATTATTATTTACAACTTATAGAAAACGAAAGCTGAGGCATAGAGAAGCATAATATCCCCGACGTTAATGGAGTCTGTAAATAGCTGGGTTGGACCTAGCTGAAGCCAAAGCGAAAGCTTTTGGCCACTACATCATATTGTCCTTGTAAATAGGAAGCGATATTTACAAGGCAAAGCCTCCAGACACAGGATTATCCCAGATATGCCTTGCCAAGACAGCCATTAGAAACAAATACACGTCTCTAACCCTGACCTCCTTCCTAAGTTCCAGACCATGTTTTTAACTGGTTTCTGAAGAATTTCACCAGATTGTCTCACCAGAATGCTCAGCTCAAAATGTCTGAAGATGAAATCAGCATCTTGTCTTCCATACCCGTTTCTCTTCTGTTAATATTATCCCTGCTTTTTCATTCATACTGCCCGCAAATAGTACTGTATGCTTTTATTCTTGTTCACTCTATCCCCAATTAATTGTCATGTCCTGTAGCTTTGACTGCTGTAATATCTTGAAAACAGGATCCCTTAATTCAATCACTGCAGCCTCAACCCTGGTTTCCACCCCTCACTGCATAGATGTTAGTCTTCCAACTGTTTATCCCACGTCATTCTCTCTCAGATCTATCCAGAAAACCTTTATTACAGTAGTTTCCCTGGAGCACAGTGCTAATCACATTGCTACCCTATTCAAAAATCAAACCTTCCATGATAGCCCTCCCCCTGCAATTGCATACCAAATGACAAAGTCCCTACCTGCCATTTATCTCCTAGACAGCTCTCAAGCCCTTTCTCCTATGTCACCACAAACCATATGCTATTGCCAAGTGGCTTTCTTTGTATGTATATTTTATCTTCCTTCTTTTGTTCAAACGTTCTCATGTGCTCTCCTACCTACTGAATCCCCTTATCCTTCAAGACGCACACCAAAGGCAGCTTCCATGAATACTTTGAGCTGCTCTCTCCCATAACGCTGAAATCCCACAACATTTCTTCTCTTCTGAGCTGCGTTCCCTGTCGTCATTCCTGCTCTCTTCCCCCACTGTCGGTGCTGATCCTGATGTGGGGCTCCATCTCACGAACTGTGAGATCATGGCCTGAGCCAAAACTAAGAGGCAGATGTTTAACCGACTGAGCCACCCAGGTGCCCCTGAAACATCAACTTTTACCTACATTTCCAGTCTTCCTGCCTGTCCTGCAGATTTTTGAATTGCCAAACCTCCATAATCATGTAAACTAATTCCTTAAAATAAACTTCTTTCTCTCTCTCCCTCCCTCTCCTTCTCTTCCTATTGGTATAACTTATTAAGCATATCTATATTTGTTTCTCTGAAGAGCCCTGACTGAGACTTCCAACTCAGAGCATGTGATTAGGACACATTTCATTCTGTTGTAAATCCAACCACTTCTGATCCCTATTTCCATTTATCTCAATAATGTGTGTCCTTCCTCAGTACAAAGTGCCACTGCCACCCCCAGCTACAAGATAAGTTGAGAACTCCAATGGGCTCAAAAACTGTGCCTATCTTTTGAAGAACCCCCTTCTCTGCATCACGGGGTCTCTGCCAAAAACAAAAAAAAAAGAAGAAGAAAGAAAGAAAGAGTGCCCTTAACCAGGAATTCTGGCAATGCTGAGCAGTCCTTGTCCACTCCTGCTCATGTTCTGGTGACAAGGAACTCACTACTATGAGAGTATTTCCTTGGGTGCAGGGAAGGGCTGGAGCATCATTTCTTCCTCATCTCATAGTCAGCAGTGCTCACAGCACACTGCCCAAAGCCATCACCTGACCACCTGTTGTTTACTGAGCTCTTTAGGCGCGCGCGCGCACACACACACACACACACACACACACACACACACACACACACACTCCTCCTTGGCCAGGAGCTGTTCTAGCATCAGCCATACCCTGATGCTCTGTGTCCATTTCTGGTGATGATGTTGGCCTTGGCCACCACTCTGGACTTCCCTCCTCCTTAAAACGAGTTTCCTTGAGGACTTCAATTATAAACAGCTGCCCTCTATCATGGTCACTTCGATCCATCTGACATGTTATGGAGGATCAAACTTCAAATGCAAAGGTATTATCTATTCCCTTCTTCCAAGAGCCCTCCTTGGTTCCTACCCAAATTTGCCTTACATCTGCATAACTAAAAGCCACCACAAAGTTGGCCCTTTCCAAATCAGAGAGGGTGTACACCAAAGTAAACTAGTGTTTTCACCTCTAGCTACCAATAACTCATTCATGGCATTTGTTTTTGTTTTAAAAATCATTTTGAGTACACTCACCCTGCACCTCTATCAGTTACTTCTTGGGAAACACATCTCAAACGGATCAGTGAATTGAAGAATCAGTTCTCCTGTGGTCCATGCATTCTGTCTTTTCCTCTCAATCAGACCTCAGGAATTTCTCCTACTGTATTTTATGGTATTGATATGTAATAAAAACACATTGCAATCTCACACTTGGCATGTAGATGTTGTGTGTGTGTGTGGTTCAAGGCCTTTTGAAACCCAGGCAAGGGGCTCTATACTTAATCTGTTAAGCAACGGGTAGCCATTGAACTTGAGCACTTAATTTCAAAGGAATAAAAGACTAACTCTTCACTTTATCAAGGCTACAAATTTGGCATCCTATATACTGGGCACTTTTAGGGCAAGGGATAGCTGTGTGAACTTTTTTTTTTTCCTTTACGAGACGATACTGGTAAGTATTTCACACCTCCAAGGCAGGATCAGAGTTTCTATAAACTGCCGTATCAAACAATTGCAGACTGGAGAATTTTCAGATACTCCTTACTTTTGCAAATCACATTTTAAAAGGAGAACATTTGCACAGTCAAGGTGCAATCCCATGGAAATATCCCTCATGCTCAGTTTTTCAGAACAATTGTTTCTCCGTTGTTGAACTGGCACCATCTGCAAAATATGTCATCTCAAACTGCACAATAGATGCAGGTATTAATTAGCCAGGCTACTTATCCCGACTTGTTTAGACGAATCTAGCAATGGAGCAGCTTCCGCCTGTTGGGTTTTTCTTAAACAACTAACAGTGAAACAAGAACTTGTTGTGACTAGTAAATCCCCAAACACAATTTGCGCCTAAGAACGAGATTCTGCCTTCCCTGAATGCAGGCCCCTGCTCACAAAGCTCAGCCCACAGCCGGCTCTGCCTCCAAAGGTACTTTGAAGAAAGGTCTTTCTGTCTCCTTACAGCAGGAAATCAATACTGCACGCTGGAGGGGAAGATGGAGAGTTAAAACGTCCTCTTCACGCGGGTGAGTAAACACCACCCCCGTGCTAGGGATGGTGCAGCACAGAACTGCAGGCTGCAGGGCAGACTGCAGATAAAAACCCTTCTCCGGACAAAGTGGCAAGGGGGATGCTCAGCCCAAAGCTGGCACGGCACAGCCCTTTGCCTCGTATCGTTTCTGTGCAACTGCAAATCAGTGTGCGCCTGCAAAATTGCATAATGTGCCATTTACCCAGCTGTTATTCCAGCAAATCTATTCTTTGCACACCGATTTGCCCGCCTGCCTGATAAATCCACAGGAAGGGGAGGGAGGGAGAAGCAAAGTTTGCACCCTGACAGTGTGTTCTGGGCCTCTCCTTCATCTCAAACTACCTGCCCCTCCCATGCTTAGAGAAAATCATAGGCCTCAAAGCTCCAATGAATAGGAGATTTGCGTGGGTCTTTCTATACACGGCTCTCACCACTTTCTGGGAGAGATACGTGGTTTTCATGCCCTTTGTGACGTAACCTGGTTATGTCTCCTCCCGAGGTCTAAAACAAAGGTCCCTTTCCTCTGGGCTTATCCCTTGCCGCTCTCCTGTTTTTCCTGAATTGCTCTGGTATTTCTGGCTTCTCCCCACATTGAGTCAGACCCGAGTATGGGTTGCAGAAAGCTTCTAACGTCGTCACTAAATACTAAAGGTAGGCAGGCTCCGGCAGCTTTTAGCAGCCCACATCCTCAGGCTAGTATTTTTCCGCTACAATGATGATAAAAGGTAAGTATGTTCCTTTGCTGGGAACCGTCTAAAAGCAGAGCTTTGAAAACACGAAACATTGCTAGCTCCCAGGGATGAAATTCACATTTTTCTTCGTGGCACCACAAAGCTCTTCAAGAGCCAGGTAGAAGGGAGCTCTAATTACTCATGGCACTCCAGATGAGCTGTGAGAAGCACAAAAGGGAGCTGGGGCATAAAGATGAGGGACGCGAACGGAGTCCAGGGTGAATCAAGTCAGAATCAGCTGTTACTGCCTTTTTCCACCAGAACTCCATGAGCCCTGCTCAAGGGAACCATTGACTTGTTTTCGTTTATCTTTCTCATGATTAATTAAACCAGAATGCAAAAGAATTTCTAAACTATTCATCTCTCCTAATATTTAACTATGCATGTATATGTACTGTTTAGGTTATAGTATGTAAATTAAGGGAGATGCACACGTGTACTTGATTTACACAATAGACATGTTTTTGGAAAAGTGGACGCATAATATTCCTATAAATCAAAGCCCTTGGAGGCTCCATTTTTGAAAAACTGATTGTATATCTATTTATAAAACACAGAACATTTCTGATAATGTGCTTTTTTTTCATGCATCCCACCCAAGATTCTCTCATTTTAAAATGAGCATAGTAGTGTATTTCCTCAAATAGAAAATTCTGAAAAATTTTCTAGATTCCCTTCCCTCTATTGATTGCAGTGCTCAATAAGGCTAGATTTTGAATAATTTATTATTCAAAATTCTAGAATAATCCCAGCCATAACTCCTGCATTCCACACAAGCCCTTTAGTCTCACATGCTCAGGAAAATGCAGTGACCCCACTTTAGAGTGGAGCATATCTTTATATAGCCGTCCTTGCAAGACCCTTGACTAGAATTGCCCTCTCTCTTAAGGCACAAATACAAATGTGGGGAATATCTGAGATACCAGATACCCTCTCATCCTGATCACTCAGCAAGCCTCCCTTTCTCTCTCTCTCTCTCTCTCTTTCTGTCCAGAATACAGATTTTAATCCACTTTCACAGTGAGTTTTGTAACAATTAGAGCTTCCTAAAAATGAAACACACTTACTTTCGAGCAACTTTCGTGGCAGTGAGGATATTCTGGTACAATCTGCATGACCACTCATCAGGTACGTTGCCAAAGGACCTTAGAGGTTGCAGTTGCTATTAACAAACCAGAAAGATTACTTTTTTAAGTGTGTGTGTGCATATATATTTTTTTTTACTGTGGTAAAATACACCTAACATAAAAATTAGCATTGGCGACATTTAGTACATTCACAATGCTGTGTGATACCACCACTGCCTAGTTCCAGAACATTTTCATTACCCTAAAAGGCAATCTGTACCCATTAAGCAGTCACTCTCTATCCTCCCTCCCTGCCTTCCCAGCCCCTGGCAACCAGTAATCTGTTTTGTATCTATCTCTAGGGATTTGTCTGTTCTGGATATTTCATATAAATGGAATCATACATTATGTGGCCTTTTGAGTCTGGCTTCATTCTCTCCGCATCGGCAACCCTTCTGGGTACAAATCATCTCTAGTTAATTGCTTTGAGATCCATCTTTCATTTCCATCCTCTCTGTTTCCTTCCCCCGCGCTGGTCTGTGCTGTTTGCATCTTATACGGTGTGAAATCACTGTCCAGGGATTGCCACCCCTTGGAGTGCCCCAGGGACACCTTGTTTGGGGGGGGAGGCCAGGGACACCTTCTTTGGGGGGGCTTGTCTGTGAAGAGGGAAGAGGAGCAAATCACCCTCAAACTTTTCCAAAGGTTTTCATATTTTAAAATAAAATGTGAGAGGTGCTTTTTGCCTTCTTGACAAATTTAAGTGATAATTAGCTGGCAGCAGAAAATCTCCTCTGACGTGTCACAGTGTGCTTGTACTTAACAGAGCCACCCTCAGATCTGCACCCCAGATTAGCTCCAAGTAGAACACTTGCTTATGGCCAAAGAGCCATCGTGGCTCACCTCAGTGCTGACATTCATCATTAGGCACAGTACGCACATCATACCTGCACTTGCTTCGGATTGACAGAAGCAACACCAGAAAGCGCAGACTGTGGTGTGCTGGGGGGTGAGCTGGACTCCAGGAGAGATCCACGTTTGGATAGTACGGCTGCCATTTATGAGCAACATAACCAGGGCCAGTCATGGAACAGCCTGAGCCTCCAGTTCAAAGGGAAGGTTGTTTGAAACAGTGACTAATCTTTTCAGGTTGTTGCCAAGATCAGAGCCAAGAAGAACAATCACATACTTGTAACCTGTGACCCTGTTCCCCAAAAGTCCGCTAGCATGTAAGCATCATGAAAATAGGAACTTTGCCCTGTCTTCTGCTTCCATGCCTAATGCATCACTCATGACATGGTAAACACTTGGTAAGATTTTAATGAATTAGTGAAAGAAAAAATACTGTTATCATCAGTAACCAAGGCCACACAATTAGCCTCTAATGAGCATCATTTCCAGGCAACTATCCAGATCATTGGCATGCATCGTAGCCAAGTTGCCACAAGGTAGGTTTTACCCCATTGTATTTCTTGGAAATGATAGTAGACTTGGAGATGAAATGAGAAACATTGTTCTACTAATGTAGAGAATAGGAAAGAAATCATGACTTCAGTTGGAGATGGGCTCTTGTCAGGAGCCTAAGAAACCTCACTCAAAATTTACTCCTCCCGGTTCCTTCTTCCTGGTTTCTACTAAAACTGTGATTATGCTTTTACTTCATGCTCAGCACAAAGCAGATTTACTCCTGTGTGTGTAACCTTGGGAATGTTGTGTTTTCTAATCTGGAAGTTTCTCCTGACTGAAACTAGCTAACTTCCTCCTCTGCCCCTTTCCTTCCTTCCTTTCCTTCCTTTTATTCCCTTCTTTCTTCTTTCTTCATTGTTTTGACAGTAATTTTTTTTTGTTTTTAAACAAACTTTTTATGGCATAGAGATAATATTTTAATGTAAATTCCTAGATATTATTTCATAATTACTTCCAATTTTAACATCACATTAAGAAATTTTTTTTTTAATGTTTACGTATTTTTGAGAGAGAGAGAAAGAGAGACAGAGCACGAGTGGGGAAGGGGCAGAGAGAGAGAGAGGGAGACAGAATCTGAAGCAGACTCCAGGCTCTGAGCTGTCAGCCCTCAGGACCCCCGCCGCAAGATCTTGACCTGAGCTGAAGTCAGATGCTCAACGGACTGAGCCACCCAGGTGCCCCAATGTTACATGTTTTAAATAGATATTTTGTCACACAACCACAACACTGTTACTATACCTAACTAAATAATAATCTCTCTTTTCATCTGATGCTCACTCCATATTCTAATTTCTCTAAATGAATCCAAATGTCCTTTACAGTTTGTTTAATTCAAGGTCCACTTGCGACCTTCAATGTATTGGGGATTGGAATTTTGTGTTTCGTTACTCTACTTCCTGGCTTTAGTGCAGCTATAGCACCCACTGCTTGGTGGGCACTCAGTGAAGTGGGTTGTTTGTTTGTTTGTTTTCTGTGGGCCAGACATTTACTGAGCCAAACGTGCCAAACAATGCCTTAATTGCTGGTGACACCATGTTAAAACATAGTTTTTGTCCTCAAAACCTCAAAATTTAGCTGAAACAAAATGAATGTTGAAGAAAATGAATGAAGACAGGCAAGGTAAATTTATCAGGCCAGTCAGTGTCTGCTGTTTTTCCTTCAGAGAAGGGCTTTGGGGTGGAGTTTCATACATTTCCCTAACAGCAGCATCATTTCATTATTTCATACAGTGAAAAACACTAAAGATCTAAAGTTCCATTATATATGAACAACACTTCAGGAAGTTTCCTGAACGCAAGTTATTTTTTGTTGGTGGTCCAGAGCTACTCTTTATGTTCTATTTTCAGAAACTGGATATTTCAATAGTCGGTCACCCTGCTCAATGGCAAAACAACCCATTATTTAGTGGCTTTCTGTTCTCTATAAGATAAAAAGGCCCCTCCTTAAGCACTCCGCCAGACCCCATCTAATGCAGCCTTGCCTCCTTCTCCAGGGTCGTCTTTTGCCTCACATCTTAGGCTCCACCAAAACTGAACAGCTAATGTCACCCTGCGGAAGTCCCCCCATATTCACCCCATAGCTCATGTCTTTGCCCTCCTCCAGGACTCTGCTCATGCCATTCCTCTGCAAGGAATGTTCTACCTGCCCTTTTCCTTTCCTTTCTCCCCTTTGCTCGGCCCCTACACATCATTTAAAATTCAGTTCAGCTGTGCCTTCCTCCAGAAAGTCTTCCAGACTCCCTCTAGACTTGGTTGGATACCCCTCCTTGGGCTTCTTGGACACCACATATAAATCTCATTTAGCACATAGCACTCTGTGCTGAAACAATCTGCTGTCTGGCCTCTCTCTCCTTCCCTCCCCCTAAACCAGACATGATCCCATCCAGGGTCAGAACTATGTGCCATGCATCTCAGTTTCCCCAGGCAATAGGAAGTCCTTAAGAATTCCTTAGACGGAGCAGTGCCTGGGTGGGTAAGTCGGTTAAGCATCCAACTTAGGCTCAGGTCATGATCTCACAACTGATGAGTTCAAGCCCTGCGTCAGGCTCTGTGCTGACAACTCAGAGCCTAGAGCCTGCTTCAGACTCTGTTTCTGTCTCTCCTCACCACTCCCTGACTCATGCTCGCTCTCTCTCTCTCTCTCTCTCTCTCTAATACCAATAAACATTAAAAAATTGTTTTAAAGAATTATTTACCTAGAATTACTGGAAGATGACAACAGGAATAAAAGAGACAGTTACACAATTTTAAGAGATAAAAATCATGATGTTCTTTTCAATCTCTTTGTGATGTTGGAGCTGGAAAGGTGTAGGGGAATGTTCTAGTGTCACTCTCTCATTTGGCAGTTGAGGAAACCACAGCTGTGAGAGAACATGGTCATGAGTGTTCATGGACAACCAGTGTGCCACTCCAGGACCCAACAGGAAAGAGACAACATGCTTGAATGAGATAATTCCAGGATGGTGTGTTTGTTTTACAAAAGGGTTACTTACAAGGGAAGGATGGGTGGGATGGGAACCACAGAGATAGCTCAGTAACCTCAATCTAGAACCCACAAAGGAGCTGTTAACCGTTCCTAGGGCTGGAATGACCAGCTCATCCTCATTTGCCCAGGATTGTGTTGGTTTGAGAACTCAAAACCCCATGTCCTGGTAATACCCTCAGTTTCTACAAACCAGGAAGATTGATCACCTTACCCAGTGCTCAGGTAGGAAGGAAGCGACAGGTTATTAAAACCTGAAAAGAAAGACAGTCCCCTTAAGAGAAATCAGTGATCTTCAGACAAGGCCACATTTAACCCAAAGTAACCTCACAGGGAGGAAGGCAGGGAACAGGAACCCTGCCTTCATTCTCCTCCCTTTTTCTAACCTCCTACAGAGGCTCTGCATGGGGCTTCCCATGAGCCAGAATCAACCAGAAGCCAAGTCCACACTGCCAGCCTCCCAGGACAGAGAGCAGAACGGGGAAAGGTGGAGGGTGCCCCTGGAGCAGGAAAGGACCCCAGCTCAGCCCTCAGGCACACAAAACAGCCTGAGGGAGATGCCCAACCCTCCCCCACCAGGAGAGACTCACAAGTCCTGATGCAGGTAACAAGATGGTATTACACAAATCTGTAAACTCTTTCTAGGATTTCCAAACATTTCCAACAAAATGGAGGTGGAGAGAAAGGGTGCCTTTAAATTCTTCCACCCCCTTCTGGCTCCCATCTCTTCTTCAGTCTGCTGCCTCCTTACCAATCCACAGATGTCATCTCTAGCCCACAACTGCACAGACCCAAACCCAAAATTCAGCCCCTCCCTCAAATTCCAAGAAAAGCATCCACTCACAGTGGGTGGACTTTGTGTTTATTAGATTGCATTGGAGACTTAGAGGTAGTCCAAAGAAGAGTTTACCTCACAAAGAATGTCAAGTTCAACAAGACATCTGTGTACTTGGAAGCCCTTCCAGCCCCTCCAGCCATGTGGGATGCTTCAAGGGCTACCTAATGCTCTGTATTTCCTCTACCTCACACCAAGTCCCCCTGCCTCTCCCTCATCTTCCCCCTTCCTCTCATACCCTTATACCACAGCACAAAAATGCCTCACTGGAACAGTTTTCCATTTCCTTCTGGGCCTTTGTAGAACCAGTCAACACCCAAGCCCTCTAGCTCTCTCACCTTCTTCCCCAGGACACATTCTGGCTGCTAGAGCCAACTCCCTTCCAATGATAAATTCTGCTGTCAGCTGTCCGCTGAGAAGTTTTCGACCTCCTGTTGTACATTATTCTAGAGAAAGCAGTTGATGTTAGTATAATCCATTGAGAAGTTTATTAATCAACTTGCATAAAAAGGCCTGCATCAATGGCTTTCTTGTCTCGTGGAATTCAATTCTTCCTCTGAACATGTCACAGAGCATTACCCCGCTCAGAGTTAGCATATTTAAGCATCTTGTGGTTGCTGGAGTAGCACAGCCATGGCATACTGAGCTCATCTTTTTCTTTCAGAGGCTGATTCAGTCAGCTTAGGATCTCAGCTCTTTAAAATTACATTGGGATGAATCTTGCTGCATACAAGCTGCTAGCCCAAGCATAATTTTGATTCCCAGATCCTACAAGGTTCTGTATCTTAAAGAGTTATATTCAACATGCTACTGCATGCCTAGACCTTTTACCAACTCTACGTTTGCCCTTAATGTAGGAGCAGTTGTGAACAAAAGGCCAAGTCCTTTCAAGAATGCTCAGAATGTTAGAGAGAAGCTTCCTTTTCAGTACTTGCTAGACTTGACACAGAGAGCCAAGGGAACTGGGTGACTCTGGCTCAGAGCACTGGGGAGCTGCTTCCAGTTTATGCTGGTTTGGATTGTTTTGTTTTTTGTAGATAATAAGAGAATGCACCACTCACAGCTTGACTTCAAGGTGGCGAAGAATCCAAAGGACTCTGAAAGGTATGGGGACAAATTAAATTGTTAATAAGTCACTTAAGTCATGGAGTATGAGATTTACAAGCCTCTGCATATAATCCAGACTTAAATGTTATATAGATATTTTCATCTTAAAACTTATGCTCAGCCTTAGTTCTGCTATCTTATTTGCTGGATTTGGTCCATTTTCAAGGTTCTTACCGATTAAACATAATTTGAAATTATGTCTCATCCTATATGATTATCCACACATATTATCGTGCAGTTGCAAAAGTATTTTGTGTTTCTTTAACTTTAAAAACTATATATACAGAGTTAGTGAGGCATAAAGGAACAGAGTTCTGCTAGACAGCGTCCCCAGGCTCTAGCATTAGCTCTGTTAATGAGTGTGTGAACTTTGGTGACTGAATTTTAGTTTCTGTTGAATTGCTATTAGCTGTAAGATTATCAAAACACCACCAGAAATACCCACCACCAAGGAAACAATAAGTATCCTTACGGTTTAAGCCCCTTTCAGCTGAGTTTTCTATTAGGTCAAAGTGCTAGATCTGGGGTCTCTGCAATTCTCTTGAGGAGAGAGCTTTCCCTCATGGTCACAAGATGGCTGCCATAGCTGCACTCATCCCACATAGCTATAGTTAAAGGCAGGAAGCAGGTGGGTCGTCAGGGCTGTTAGAAAGCACTGTCCTCGTACACCACCCTCTTATTCTCAGTGTGGAAAAATTTCCTCCCAGAAACCCTGCCACCCCAGTACATTCCTTTTACCATTTCATTGGCCTAAACAAGATCTAATTTCAAGGAAGGCTGGGAAAGTGGCTAGTTTTATCAGGTTTTATAATGGCAGACAGACATGAGACAAGGTATGTAGACATAGCTGGGACAGTGACTGTTCCTGAAAAACTCCTATTACCAAAAGACCCCTTTTGAGAAAATTAAATATAGAGCTGCTATATTTAAACCTCTATCAGAGCCTCATGACTCTGTAATAATATGGAAGTATATAATAAATCAAGCAGTATCCTGCATAATTCAAATGGTGACTATAAGGAAAGCCTTCTATAGGGAAATAATTTAGAAAGAGAGTCAGAAAATGGAATACGGGAGAAGATTCAGAAGTGCTTCAAGTTACCAACCAAATGATACCCTGGGCCTCTCACCCTCCAGGAGCTCACTTACTAATAAATCACAAGTGGAAGACGGAGCAGCCATCTCTCACAAAATCATAACATGCCCTGAATTAGGATTAGCTTGTCCTGGTGAATCTAAATTGGACCACAAACTGGTAAAAGTCTTTGTGTCTTTCTTTTCAGACATCTCCCTGCCCTCCCAGCAGCCACTCCTGAGTCCACTTTCTGAACACAACCCCAGGGGGATTTGGTGTTTAAAGCTGAATTAGTCAACACAGAAATTTAGCTCCAGCTTCACTGAAAGCATTTTGTAACTTGTAGAGACACGCATCATGAGAGAAATGTCACCAACTTGGCAGACATAAATGTCTGAAAGAAAACATTCCAATAGAATGTACTGAAACACACAAAATCCAAGCGACATGCCAGGCTTTCCGAAGCAATCCAAGCACATCAAGGGGGTGGGAAGATCAGAGAGATAAAAAAGATTCAGATACCTAAAATTAAGTTCCAAATTAGTGCTTCTACATTGGTGCATGGAAATGCCTCATCTAGGGTTACGGGAAACGTGACATCTGTGCTAAGCGAATTTAGGTTAGGTATTCGTTAAATGCTGATCGACTGGTGATAGAATGTTTTTCTACCAAGAAATATCCGTCAGCTTCTTGACTTGCTCATTGTGATCAGAGATCAAGCCAATCTAATCCAGGTATATAACATTCTCCCCTGAGGTTTAACAGCTGCATACACCTGCTGTTCATTGAGCTAACAGACATGAAATCAGAGGAGAACCACCAGAGGCCTGTCCTTTGCTTTCTTTCCTGGAAACTGGTTGGAACATAGAAAATTCAAGCCAAAAGGTGAGCATATACAAGACTGTAAGGCACCCACCTTAGAGGCAGGGATGAGCCAAGGAGACAGCCTTGTGGAAGAAGAAGTGCAGTGATCCCACCAGGCAGGAGTGCCATGGCCAGTGCCCCACCCCCACCCCCCGGGATCCTGGCACTTTCCAAGAAGGGTGCATGCAACACAGAACCTCTGGCTACCCCAGGGCTCAGCCCCGCTGGGAAACTGCCGAGAGAGGAGCTGCTCCCAGCCCAGTCCAAACAGAGTGCCGACCCTCCACCAGTGGTTCTCAACTAGGGACATCTGGCTCCTCGAAGGGACTATCTGGTAGTGCCTAAAGATGTTTTTGGCTTCCACAACTGGGGTGGGGGACACTGCTGGCACCTCGTGGGTAGAAGCTAGGGATACACTCGTAGATTGTCACTTAAAATATCTAGTTGATATCTCAAACTTAGCATGTTTAAAACTGAACTCCTGATTGCCCCAACAGTTAACTCCATCCTCTTAATTGTTCAGACCAAAAATGTAGGTGTCCTCCCTGACTTCCCCTTTCTCACATTCCACAGTCAATAGATCAGTAAAAGTATCCAGAGTCAGACCATTTCTTGCCTCCTCCTACATGCTAATCTGAACCAAGCTACCATCAGTTTTTTCCTAGATTATTGCAGTAGTTTCCAAATGGCCTCCCCACAGCTGATTTTCAGCAGATCGGCCAGAGTGGTCCCTTAACAAAATAAGTCACGTCTTATCCATTCTTTGTTGGAGTCCCTGCAATGCTTCCATCCCGCTCAGATAAAACTACAGTCTCTCTAGCACCCTCTGAGGCACAACCTGTCCTGTCCTTCCCTCATCTCTTGGGCCTTCTCTCTCACTTTCCTCCTGACTCCACCCTTCTCCAGCCTCTCCAGCCACCCTACCATTCCCAGCAGCCTTTGCATCCGCTGCTCCCCTACCGGAACACTCCACTCACTTCAGCCTCAAACATCACCTCCTCTCTGCAGAGAGAGAGGGAGAGAGAGAATCCCAAGTAGGCTCCACACTGTTAGCACAGGCCCCAAGGCAAGGCTCAAAGTCACAAACCATGAGATCATGACCTGAGCCGAAATCAAGAGTCAGGTGCTTAACTGACTGAGCCAGCCAGGCGCCCCTGGATCATGTATTTTATTTTATTTTTTTTTTAAAACGTTTATTTATTTCTGAGACAGAGAGAGACAGAGCATGAACAGGGGAGGGGCAGAGAGAGAGAGGGACACAGAATCTGAAACAGGCTCCAGGCTCTGAGCTGTCAGCACAGAGCCCGACGCGGGGCTCGAACTCACGGACCATGAGATCATGACCTGAGCTGGTCAGACGCTCAACCGACCAAGCCACCCAGGCGCCCCATGGATCATGTATTTTAAATGTTAAGCAGTCCCAAGAGTACACTTGGTTCAATCCAAACAGGTAGACTGTGTGTCCTGAGGTCTGTGTGGTTCTGTATATTTATTTAGATCTTGCATTGAAGTTCCTTAATCTCTCAGAGCCTCTGTTTGTTCATCTGCAATAATGAAATGGTAATATTATCTTAGTCCCTGCCTGGATTGGAGATAGTATTCTGTCCAGACTGAGCCTTACTTTATTTCTTTTAGTGCAGAGAGAAGGAAGCCATAGGACCCCAGGGGCCAGAAATCAGTCAAGAAAATTTTCTCTTTCTTTATTTCCTGTCCAAGAAAATGCTATAAAAATTCAGATGTTACCCTCCCTGTTCCTATCTCTGTGCCAAAGTTGGAATACTTTGCTGTCTAGCAGTCCCAAGCCTCTGAACTGTAACAGTTCACTTGGTCAGAAAGAAGAACCCAGAGGAGTTTGCCTGCAACCCTCAGACACCGTAGACATGACCTGGCAACTGCTTTGAAGGCAGAGAGTATTCTGCCTCTTGAATAGATCCCCAGGTGGAAATGGTGGACCAACAGAGACAGCCAGTCATACCTCTCTCTCTCATCATTTGGGATATATTTATATTTTGTTCTATTCCTTAATAGAGATGTGGAAAGCAAATTAGTGTTCTTATTTGTACACTATTCCCAAGGAATTTGCAAACATTACATATTCCTTTTTTTCTTTTTTACTATGCATGATCTATCTTCTGGGTAAGGGCGCACAGATCTTTATAGTATCTTCACTAAGAAAAGTAGCAATCATCACAGCCTGTTAACTCTGCTTTCTAGTGAAAAAAAAAAAAGAAAAGAAAAAGAAATTACATGGTGAGTATACGTGGTAGGAGTTGAAGCAGGGAGGTACTTAAAGTCCATGAAGAGGATTTCACCATGGGAGCTAAATAATAATTACATATTTCATCTGGTACCATGAGATTTTAGTGAAATCGATATATAAATGGATAGCACAGTGTCTAAGCACCCTGTGCATATAGATGCTAGTTCTCTTCTTTTCTTTTATATTCATATCAGAATGATGGCTAGTGAGCTTGAATACTTTAACAACTCCCTAACATCTCTTATGGCCCCTAAAAATGGGAGCAAATATGATAATGCCCTTTATTTACGCAGGGAGCAAGAGTAGGGTGAGTGGAGACTAGTGTCGATAATGTGCACATGATGTCATATGAACAACTTAGAGAAGTAACAGGTGAAAATCTATTAAGACATTCATTAGCCATAGAATTATTAAGTTACTCCTCATTAATAGAGAAACAATTAAATGAATTATGATATATCCCTACCATAGAACACCAAGCAGATGTCACCAAGAATGAGATAGATCTCAATGTAGAAATTTGATCCTATTGTACCAATTTGCTTACACATGTAAACCTGTGTGCTTGTGCAATAAGTGTGTCTATCTGAAGAGGCACAATTCAAGTAGTTACACATGGAATGATGGATGGGAGGAGAAAAGTAGATTTTCACTTATGTTACACATGTGGCAAGTAATAATTCTCATTGACTATACATATGATCCTGTTTTCCTATGCAGTTGGGTGAAATTATGTGACTGGTTTCTGCCCTTGAAATATGAGCAGAAGTGACACACATCACTTTCTGTCTGGGATACTTAATGTTGTGAGTCCTCCATATACTCTCCCTACCACAAAATAGAAGGAGTCTGGATTACAAAGTTACCCAAGTAAGACAGTTTCCCAGGAGGTCCCCAATTTGAACTAAAAAGGTAGTATGAGTGTCCATGTGTGTGTTGTAGATGGGGATACTTACTGGGTAAAGCCACTGAGATTTGGGAGTCAATTAATGTAGTGTCTTAGTTATCTATTGGACATAACAATTTACCCCACAAGTGTAGCAACTAAAAGCAACCAGCATTTATCAGCTCACTGGTCAGGATCTTGGGAGTGGTTCTGATCGAGGACACTTCATGGGGCTTTGATCAAAGTGTTGGCCAAGGCTGTGGACATCTCAAGGCTCTACCTGGATTGGAGAATCTGCTTCCATGCTCATTCATGTGGCTGTTGGCCAGAGACATCAGGGGACACTCCACGGGCTTTCTCAAGTAGGCAGTTTGCTTTCCCAGAGGGAAAGATTTAAGACAGAAAGGGACAGTCAGAGACTCTAAGGTGGAAGGCACAGTCTTCCTGCAACCTAATCTCAGTAGTGACATCCCATCACTCTTTCTTACTCTGTTGTTAGAAGTGAGTCGCTAAATCTAGCCCACACTCAAAGGAATGAGAATTTCAAGATTGTTAATACGAGCAGGTGGATGACTGGAGCCATCTCTAAGACTGACTACCACATGCAGCATAGCCTAGACTGCCCCGAACAATGCAATATCCTTTTCTACTGTTTGACATTTTTTACAGCAAGCATGAGTTACTCTCATAATTTAAAAACAAAGTTGGAGGGGCGCCTGGGTGGCTCAGTCGGTTGAGCGTCTGACTTCGGCTCAGGTCATGATCTCACAGCTCGTGAGTTCGAGCCCCGCATCGGGCTCTGTGCTGTCAGCACAGAGCCCGGAGCCTGCTTCTGCTTCTGTGTCTCCCTTTCTCTCTGCCCCTAACCCACTCACATTCTGTCTCTGTCTCTCTCAAAAATAATAAAATAAACATTAAAAAAAAAATTTATACTATATATTTTTAAAAGTATCCAGCTAGAACCTTAGTTCTTCCCCTCCCCGCCCCCCAAGAAAGCCAAATGGCAAAATTATCTATTTGCCACTGCTCAAAACAGCCCATTGCTCTCCCGTTCTTAAATGCACATCTTGGAAGTGACTCATTCTATCCCTTATCCATTTGGGCTTTTTCATTTTCTTTTTCACACTAAAGACATTTTGTGTGTTGCAATCTAAACTACTGGGAGGTCCCCTGAGCATTTTCTCCAGAAAAACACTTTCTTCTCCATTGCTTAAGTGTTAATTGTATAGAGCAGCAGGCTATAAAGTGAAAATACAAAGTGAACCAGATAGTAGTTCCCTCCTAAAGTCGGGCCCCCATAGTTGACCTCAAGCCTTGGAGATGCTGTCTTTCAGCAATTAGCCACAGATCTGCTCACGGCTACTACTGTACAGAACCTCGCTGTTTATTTTCATCTGTGCCATCACACTTCTGATTCTAAGGTAATAAAGCAACCAGGAAACTGGCCTAAACTAGAACCTGTGAGCTCTCCAGGCCAGCAGGGTTTGGGTCAGTCTTACAGGATTATCATGTATCTTAGTGACCTTTCTTGATGAAGCCAAAAAGGAAGAAAGGAAGAAAGTGAATATAATTACATAGTGAATATCTTTAAATAAAGGGGAAGGACAACATCTTTCAAGGGATTTCCTCTGTATTTGGAAAGAGAGGACTAAGCAGGCCAAAAGCCAAAGATGCTATAGTGAAAGAAAGTTCCAAGGTACAAATAAGCTGACATAGGAGACAGGATCTAAAAGATGGGAAACAAGATCAAATAGAATAGACAATATTGGGGAGATGAGATTGACCTTGATAGTGTAGTAGATTTCAAGTTGCCAAATAGGAGTCATCAAATCCACACTGTTTTGAGAGTGAGCATGCTTTCACCGTCTGTACTCTTTTTAAGAGCTAGGTAGGATTCAAGTGAATCTAACAGCATGGTAAAGTTGGCAAGTGACTGTAAATCATTTTAAATAGTTGCAGTTTGTAAAATAATGGGTCCTGTGGGAAGAGAGTGAGGAGTTTTCACCACAGCTGGGTAGTCCCTATAATTTCCTTCAATTTTCCTCTAAAAATCCCACATCAGCAATGTAATTGTCTGCCTCACTGTCTCCCTTCCACCCCAGATGGAAGAGAGAAAGCACTGAAGAGAATAATAATGTGACACTCAATAAAGTGTTCTCAGCAAAGCTTGGGCTAGGTGGGGAGAGGGGGTGAAATCCAGAAAAGGGATGCAGTACCATTTCTGGGCATAGTGCTGTGCTTTACCAGGCCAGAGCGATTCAGCAGAGCACCCCCCACCTGCCCCCGACCTCAGGGCTAGGAGAGGAAAGATTTACAATGCCAGACTTTGTCACCAGGCTTCTTTCAGAGCATTTTGGCCCATGTTTATTTCACTTATTGGCTTTCAGTCAAGTTTCATCTGAAAGACCTTGGAGGCAAAAAAAAAAAAAAAAAAAAAAAAAGAAAGAAAAAAGAAAAAAAAGGAAAAACATTTTTAAAAACGAAATTGTCTGGTGGAATATTCCAAAGGTCAATCTTTGCCCATTTGTTCTTCTTTCTGAGTTGAGTTCTTTTAGGCATCGGATGAGGGTAAATACCCAAACTGGTAGCAGACGCGTATTCTGAGGATAGACCAGAACATAACAGGAGACGGTAAAAGAAGTTCGCCTGAGCTCTCTGCATTTGCCTGGTGTCCCTCGTGTCTTCCAGTCTTAGAGTCTATGATGGATAAGGGTTTGCTCATTGTATTAATTAGGATTAAATGTAGCTGCACGTGACAGATAACCTAACCTATCCGTGCTCTGAACAACTTAGAAACATGTCAGCTCCCCCAAGTCATGAGGGATACATGTACCTTCCAGCTCATTGCTGTACCATCCTGAGGGTAGATGGCCTGCACCCTCACACCCTGCAGGAGCGGCTAGAGCTTTGGGATCAAATCTGGTCTTCCAGACAAGACAGCCACGGAAGAGAGGACACGCACAAGCTGTTCTTTAGGGAGGTTTCCAGGGCTGCCTGTATCAGTTAACTACAGGTTAGCCTCAGACTGCAGGCCTGACCAGGCTTGGCAACGTGCTGCTCTTTGGACTCCAGTCGGCTTCGTGTGTGTTCATTCCACGGCCGAGGCTGATATAGTCACCAGCTTTCTGAAACATGCTTTTCCCATAAAGGAGGTCAAATGCTCTCAAATGGTCAAACAGAAACATGCAGTGCCTGCTAGGGTCTAAACTATGAACTGGCACAAAGTCACTTCTGCCCACATGTCATTGGCGAAAGCAAGTCATACTGCCAAGTTCGATACCAATCGGATAGGAAAATATACTCTTCCCATGAGAGTTGAGGGAGAGGAGTGGATATTTTCTTGTTAATGATATCATATATTACACTATCCATGCCAGGGGTCCCAAGACCACCCAAAGTTTTGGTGACTCACTAGAAGCACTCACAGGTCCTCATACAGTGGCAGTTTATTATGGTGAAGGGTACAGAGCAAATTCAACAAAGGGTGAAGTCCAGAGGAAAGCAAGTGCAAACTTCCAAGAGTCTCTCCCAGTCTCTCTCCCTTACCCAGGACATGTGTAATTTCTCCAGCATCAAATTGTGACAACCCCTGCCAAGTGTTGTCAGTCAGGAAGACTGAGTCTAAGGGTCCAGTGTCAGTCACCCAAGCCTATAGTGCCATTGCCCCTGTGACTAACTGAATCACTGGCGCTCCAGACCCCAAGAAAGACACTGTCTCTACAAAATATCTACTCAAACTGGTACAGTGTGATTCAAAGCCCTGAGTATGCGAAAGTCTCTGCTTATCAGTTAAAACATTCCAAGAGCTCAATTCCCAAGAACAGCAAAGGGCCAGTCATAGAACAGATCCTTCTTGGGAATGTGCAACGTTTGAGTGATCTGGGCCTGCCCAGTTAACACTTCCCTACACATTATCCCATATACTTCCCCCTGCTAAAGACCAAAACATAATCACCTTGGTCCTATCTAGATGCAGGTGAGTCAAGGAAGGGTGGTTTTTACTCCACGGAATACACATCAAGCAAAGAAACAGGAGCGCTACTCTTAAAAAGTTGTGAAGAAGAGATTTGGAGTGTCTCACTGATCACTTGACGTGAGCTGGAAAAGTGAGAGCAAGAGACAGATCAGGGTCAGGGAAATCTTATGACTTGACTAATAACAGCGATAAACTTAAAAAAAATTACAAAAAGTAACAGTAATACTACATTTTACCTCAAGCCAGATGCCATCAGTTGTAAGATACATCATTATTTCATTACTCCTTGGAAAGAGAGATAAAATGCTGCCAATTAAAAACCATGACATTTTGTCTATTTTTGGATTTTATAAAGATGGAATTATACATTATGTGCTCTTCGGAGCAACTTGATATTGTCTTTTTATTTCAGCCATTCTGGTAGGCAGGTAGTGTTACTGATTGTGATTTTAATCTGCACTCTCCTGATGACTAATGAAGGTAAGCCCCTTTCATATGTTCATAGGCCGCCTGATATCCTCATTTGTGGGATATATTCATGCTTTTGCCCACTTTTCTATTAGAATGTTTGTCTTATTGAGTTTTAGTTCCTTACTATATGGAGTAGAAGCCTTTGTCATATATACATATTGTAAATATTTTCTCCCCCACCTTGTGACTTGTTTTGTCACTCTTTTAATGGTATGTTTTGACGAAGAAAAGTTCTTAATTTTAATGTAGTCCAATGTATTTTTTTTTTTGGTAATTAGAGCTTTTGAAGTTCTGCTTAATAAAATTTCTCCAGGGGCGCCTGGGTGGCTCAGTTGATTAAACATCTATCTCTTGATTGAGGCTCAGGTCATGATCTTGTGGTTTGTAGGGTTGAGCCTTGCATCAAGCTTTGTGCTGGCAGCATGGAGCCTGCTTGGGATTCTCTCTCTCCTCTCTCTCTCTGCCCCTACATTGCTTGCGTGCTCTCTCTCTCTCTCAAAATAAATGAGTAAAGTTAAAAAAAAATTCTCCAACCCAAGCTCATGAAGATAGTTTCCTATGTTACCTTCCAGTGGTTTCATTGTGTTGTCTTTTTCATGTATCAGGTGGATAGATCTACAACCCATCTGCAGTTGACTCGGGGTGCAGTGATAGGTAGGAGAATGTGGACGTCCCAATGACCCAATGTGCACGCCTAGTGGATTCAGAGCATTTCCCTTTCCCACTCCACAGAAGTGCCACTGTTATCATAATCATCATTTAGATTGTTTTATTATTAAAAGAGCTCTTTCAGAATTACTTTGATAAAATTTATTATAATTGTTTTGCAATTCATAGATGCAAAAAAAAAACAAAAGCAAAATAAGCAGATGAAAATATTCTTAAAACTTTCACTCACTCAGTCTGACTTTTCAACTTTTCAACTCAATCACTGATGACCGTTTTTCCACAAAATATGGTCCTCTGTGTTATCAAGAATGTTGGCAATGCAGCAAAAGAATGCTCCATTGTTATCTCAGGATTTTCTGCATATTTTGGTTTCAGTGTGCAGAAAATGACAACTTTGGCCAAGCCAACAGTGATTTTTAAGATGTATCTTAATTTCAGAACTGTTAAAATATGAAAACGTATGTGGCTTAAAATCAAAATGATTCTTATCCTAAATCAGATTAATAGAAGGCTGAAACAGACCTTCAAGTGTATGTGGTGTATTGAGGAAGTGCCTTTTAAGAAAAAAATATATCTTATTCGGGAGGCAGAGAAGTAACATAGGGAACTGGAAGAGCTGAGCAAGAATGTGACCTCAAGAGAAGTCAAGCTCCAGTCTCCAAGCTGGGGAGTGAGGGAAGATGGAGAGGGGAGGGTGTAGTATTTTGTAATCCACGTCAGTCAGTCATTGGTGGGCAGCAGCAGGGGGCAGGGTGGGTAGCAATCTCTCCAGCAAGCTTTCCTCCCTTGATGAGAGCAAGTCTTCAAGGAAGGGATTAGCTGTGATCTGTTAGCATCAGAACTCAAAACAGCTGGAGAAGGGATGCACCAGTAAAGGGAATGTGGGCTGGGTACCAATAGTGTTTCCTATAGTCATAAATACTGAAACTTCATTGAGTGCTTACTATGTGGCACCTTTTCATAAATGAGAAAGTTGGAGTTTGGAGAAGCCATTTAGCTTATCCAGGGTCACACAGCTGGTCAATGGCAGAGCTGAATGTAGGCAGTCTGACCAGGGCCCTTGCTCTTAATTTCTATACTGTATACTTCCAAATAAACTCAAACAGGTAATCAAGTGCATTATTTACATGGTGAAAGGGGAAGCCTTTGGTGTATTTGAAATTGGCCAAATAACAATGAGAAAGAATGAAATATGGCCCTTTGTAGCAACGTGGATGGAACTGGAGAGTGTGATGCTAAGTGAAATAAGCCATACAGAGAAAGACAGATACCACATGGTTTCACTCTTATGTGGATCCTGAGAAACTTAACAGAAACCCATGGGGGAGGGGAAGGAAAAAAAAAAAGAGGTTAGAGTGGGAGAGAGCCAAAGCATAAGAGACTCTTAAAAACTGAGAACAAACTGAGGGTTGATGGGGGGTGGGAGGGAAGGGAGGGTAGGTGATGGGTATTGAAGAGGGCATCTTTTGGGATGAGCACTGGGTGTTGTATAGAAACCAATTAGACAATAAATTTCATATATTAAAAAAAAATGAAATTGGCCAAATAAGCAAGACAGGAATATTATATTCATTTTTTTAATGTTGATTATTTTCCAAACTCACAATTTTGTTTTGCCTTCAGTCCTGTTTTCTTTAGATTTCTAGACAGATTCTCATCTCTCACCATACACCTTTAATTATGAGTATTTATCATCACCTTTGGTTTAGCCCTCTTGGACAGTTATGAGTCACCCTCCAAAATCTACCATGTAGAAGTTGCACTTAAGGTTTTGTCTTGAGATCATGGTGGGTATTTATAATACACATGACTGATTTTGATTTTCTTTTTTTTTTTTTTAATTTTATCCTTAAGTAATCTCTACATCAAAAGTGGGGGTCGAACTCACAACCCCAAGATCAAAAGTCACATGCTCTTGGGGCACCTGGGTGGCTCAGTCGGTTAAGCATCCAACTCTTAATCTCGGCCTAGGCTATGATCTCACAGTTCATGAGCTCAAGTCCTGTTTCAGGCTTTACACTGATAGTGCAGAGCTGGCTTCAAATTCTTTCTCCCTCTCCTTCTGCCCCTATCCCGCTGGTGCTCTCTCTGTCTCTCTCAGAATAAATAAATAAACTCAAAATAATTTTAAGTCACATGTTCTACCACAGACTAAGCCAGCTAGGTGTCCCCCACATGGTTGATTTTCTTGAAATGGCAATGATTACTTTAGTTCATCATAATTTTGGTTTTTATTAATTCTCTTCTTTGACATCAAAACAATTTTCTCCCTACATATCTTCAACACCTTTAAATAGCATTTCATAAGCATAGAGAGTAGAAGATTGAGAATCACCTTAGTGTCTATTTGATTGACTTGCCCTCAAAAGAAGTACAAAAGTTGGGTCTTTGCAAAATTGCTCAGCCTCACATTAAAATTCTCATCTTGTTTTTTGGCCTCAACTATCACTGAATCATCTTTATTCTTTCTCATTCCTCCTTACTCTCCATAACCTCATCCCAAAAAAGATGCTACTAAAAAAGAAAGCAGCACCCTAGAGTGACAAGCCCCATATAAACCAAGCCAACATATAAATCTTTGGCCCAAAATACAAACCAGGGACCAAAGAGGCTTGCAATGGAATCCCCAAATCAATACCAAGATACCCCACGCTTCCCTTACAATAAGCAATGCAAGCTCAGATTATGAGGATTATCTAGGAATTGTGCTGAATCCCAAAGTAGCTCTTCTGCTTGTTCTTGGTAGAGATCTAGGCCCTCATAACTAACTTCATGCTTCATAACTGAGCCAAATAATGGGCAATCCCAAACCTTCGATGGTTCCTATATGGTACATGTAAGAAAAATGACACTAAAATGTTGGCAGAAATGAGCATAGGCAGTTGGCTGGGGGCAGTTTCATAGAACCAAGACACTGAGGACAAAACTGATCTCCATCTCAAAAATTGTGTTTAGCCTTCAGTTTGCAAGTAAGAGAGAGAAATATAGAGAAATGTAAGAGCTCACATTTGTGCTTCAGGTCCTGCTGTTCAACATCTTTCACCACACTTAGAGTCAGGGTGGGGGCAGAAGGAATTGTTCTGCAGGCCAGTTCAAGGTAATAACCAGAGGGGATAAAGTTGCTCTCTGGGATCTTCTCACTTCCTTTTTTAAGTGATTCTTTCCTTTATACAGCCAGTGCCTCTTGCTCTCCAGGGTCTCCCCGATTCTCTGGACCTCATCTCCCCCTTTCTTCTGTGTGACAACTCAGAGAGTTGAGCAGAAATTAATGTCTCAGTGAAAATAAACAGAATCTCTAATGGTGGACTGTTGGCAACAAGGACAGAACTTCTAGAGAGCACAGGAGCCTTTAAGGCTCATGCTGATGATAAGACACAGGCAATACCTGTGACAAGAAAACCCCTGCTGATCTGGAAAATATTGGGAGATGAAGATATTCAGAAGCTGAAGTTCTCATTTTCTACTCATGCTTCTGTGTTTTTCCAGCTGCCACTGTTATGTTTCTTAATCTTGGTGGGAAGGAGGACAGCTGAGGGCTGGATTCCCCAGCTGATGAATGTGGACACATAAGCGTCAAAGGATTTGCTTCCCTGGTGTGAGGAAACAGAACAATGTTGAATTTTTTTCATGGAGATTCAAATGACTCTTAGTGCCTTTGTTTTGTAAGCTAATAAACAAATCCCCTTAATCCTGGAATAAATGATTCCAATATTGATGGAGCACTTAGCAGAGTGCCTTCCCAAATATTTTTTTTCATTTATCTTCCCACAACTCTGTAAAATAGGTTGACGTGTCTATCATTAACCCCACTTTTGAGATGAATTGATAGGCTAATCCCTACGCAAGTTAGTGGATATATCAGAATGTGGCCCAGTCTTCTGGCTCCCAGCCCTCTGGTTCTTCTACCATATCTCTGTGATCTGTGGAGTAGCCTCGGAACTTGATATTTGTGCTTCTACCCATGATTCTGAGCTTTGAGCACATACTGAAATTGGTGACATCATTTGCCGCATCCTTCATTTTTAAGAGCCTCGCATTAGAGATTGGCTTTGTTATATCTACTGAAGCCAATTTCACACGTTTCCCCTTTTCTCCTTCCTCGTTCTGTTGGGTTTTGACTAAGTTGGCTCACTTGATCCCTCTTCCTTCTGTTAAAACACACAGATAAATTGCTCCACCTGAGGAAGGAGTGAAGTGAAACACTGAAAAGACAAACAAGATAGAGCAAGAAGAAAGAAAACAGAACAGAAACTCTTTTGTTTTACCTCCATCTCAAAGGAGACTGCTTTTATGATAAAGCTACCCTGAATAGCTTCTTGAAAATTTTAGTAAACAATAGTGAAAGATTATTTTAATGAAAGGGCCGTTTTGAAGAATTCAAAAGACATGTGAGTAGGAGTTGAATCCAAGGAAAAATATGGTTGTTATGGAAAGTGAGTTTGATGAGCCATCCTTTCTTTTCTGGAAATCCTGACTTAGCTAATGACTAGTACAGAAAAACAAGTGTATTCTATGCCTCATCAATAGAATGGGTCCTTTGTGAACAGAAAAGATAAACATCCCCACCCTGAAAGACAGACAATAAACCAAAAAGTAATGAACAACTCAGTCTTACAGTGTGTTGCTGCTGTGGTTATATGGAAATGGCTGCTATGGAAAAAGAAAAAGTGGAGCAGGACATAAGGAAACAGGAGAACCAGCGTTTATGGCTTGCGATTTCAAATAGGGTGATGGAGTAGGCCTCGGTAAGAAAGTGATGCATGGGGCACCTGGATGGCTCAGTAGGTTAAGGGTCTGACTCTTGATTTCGCTCAGGTCATGGTCTCACGGTTTGTGAGATGGAGCCTGCACTGACAGTGAGGGGCCTGCTTGGGATTCTCTCCCTCCCTCTTTCTCTGACCCTCTTCTGAAAATAAATAAATAAACTTAAAAAAAAAAAAAGCGATGCTTAAGCAAAGTCTTGAAGGTGAGGTGGTTAGCCAAAACAAGGCAGTGCAAAGGCCCTGAGGCAGGAGAGTTCTTGCATGTTTGAAAACTAGCAAAGAGGCCAGTTCAGCGAAGCAGAGAGCAAAGGAAGGCGTAGCAGGAGATGAGGTTCAAGAGGTAAATGAGAGCTGCTTTGGTCAGGCCCCAGAAACCACTGCAAGAAGTTGGGCTTTCGCTCTGAGTGAGAACCATGGTGGTTTCTGAGAAGGTAAGAGGCACGATTCACTGGGGTCACTCTGGCGGCTGTGCTGAGAACACGAGGGACACAAGATGCAATGGGGGAGACTAGCTGGAAGACCACCTCAGTTAGTGAATTCTTTTGAATATTCAGTAAATAAATCTTTTCTTTTGTAGTCTGATAGATCTAGTTTTTCTTATCCCCTTTGCAGATTCTTCATGGATGGCCCGACATCTACTTTAGAATATGTAAATGCTTGGAATCCGTTGTTCTCAGCTTTGTGGCTTCAGACAATGCTTCTAGGCGGGAAGGGTCCCACTTCAGGGTCTTTTACCCTCACTCATGTCACTGGAATGGGTATCTTCTTGGGCCTGGGACCACTATTATCTGGGCCAGCTGCAGGAGTAACTGGGTGACATTAGGGTCAGTAAACATCACCCTCCACAGGCCCTAATCACCATGGTCCTAACTGTATCTCATTGGTTACCTTTTGGATATCAGGATCTGTGCAAAAAAGAAAAAAGAAAAGAAAAAAAGAAAAAATTTAAAACAAAGAGCCCAAATCTTGGAATTCTCATAGTCTGGTGGAAAAAGCAGACTATAAGTAATAACAACAATACCAGGAAACATGGCAGGTGTCTCAACAGGTGTGTGAACCAAGTGCTATGAGAATAGAGAACAGAGAGGGTGTGCTGCCTTGTAGCTGGACAACAGAACAGGACTCTGCAGTAAAGGCAGCTTTTGAACTTTGCCTTGGAAGTTCTGTCAGGTTCAGACAAGTAAAGACAAGAAAATATATTCCAAGAAAGAGAAGCAGTTTTACCTGAAGTGTAAAAGCTGGCAATTATATAGCATGTTCCAGAACTGGGCAGAGGGCTAGTGGGGCTGGCTTGGGGTCAGAACAAGGGCCGGCACGTGACAAGGGATGAGAGGACACGAGACTGAAAAATGTCCTGGGTCCAAGTCATTAGAGGTGCTGACATTGTGCCAAACATCAGGGAGCCAGCAACAATATGTAGGTCAGGGAGTGATAAAATGCATATTTCAGCCTTTAGGAAATGACCTAGAATGTAAGAGGTAAATAGGAAAGAAGAAAGACTCACAGAATGGCATCTCTCAAGAGATAACAGGAGTCTGAGCGGGGGACAAAGTCCAGGGACACTTTGCAAGTAGAATATAAAAAGGCTAATGTATGATTATCATGTAAATGATAGAAAAAAGAAGAAATAAAAATAGACAAAAGGAATTGCAGGACAGTGATGCCATTAACACGCTAACAAACACAGGAGGAGAATCAGGCGAGGAGAGGGAGGTCAAGGTTGATGAGCATCATGGTTTTCTGCAAATTCAGATTATTTTCTTCATTTCACAAATGCTTATTACCATGTCACTGTTTGTCTACTGCAACCATATCTTGCTACCAGAGCTTGACCATAAGAAATCAGATGAGTAGTCAAGCAGAAAGGGTAGAATGAGAAAGGTACATACAGGTGGAAAGCCACATCCCCAAAAAGCCATTAAGATCTCAAGTGCCTTCGGGGTGCCTTGGGTGGCTCAGTCAGTTGAGCCTCTGACTCTTGGTTTAGGTTCAGGTCATGATCTCATGGTTTGTGAGTTCAAACCTCATATGGGGCTCTGTGCTTGCAGCACGGAGCCTGCTTGGGATCCTGTCTCTTCTCTTTCTCAGCCCCACTCCTGCTCTCTGTCTCTTTCAAATCAATAAATAAACTTAAAAAAAAAATCTCAAGTGCCTTCAGAAATGTCCTTGGCAAGTGAAGCAGGAGGCTAGAGTCCACAAGGCCAGACCAAGCACGTACAATTGTTGCTCTGGGATCCCAGGACAATGGCCCTGTGTTCCGTGCCTTGTTCCATGCTGCCCACTGAGAATGGAAAGCCCTGCCGGTGGGTGTTTCTGGCAGCTGAGAGGAAGTTGAGAGCTTGGGGATGGCCCCTGCCTTTGCCTGCAGGCTGTCCCTCTTCCTGCTAAAGCCACTTTCTGCCAGACTTGCTTTTCCACACATCATATTCTGTCATGCAGTGAAAATGTTATTTTTCTTTTTGGATATTTTTAAACGTATCAACATATGGGGAAAATATAAAACTGGTTTTAATGTGTAGAACAACAACTTCCCCCAATAACAGGTAATAGAGAGTATACAGAATAAGGTATCCAGGCTGTGGAATTCCCTTACTGCCCTTCTTTTCCCTCTGTTGTCTTTGGAGAGAGAAGTGGAGGAAGCAGAGGGAAGAAGAAGTACTTCAGGGAGAGAAAGATGTAGGTGGATGAAAGGGAGGTAGGAAGTAAATCAGAGAAGAATCAGGAAAGGGGAGGGCAGACAGGAGAGCAGTGCTGAGGCCATTTAAAACACCTAAGAGCAAATTCTGTATAATTAGGAAGGAAGGAAGGAAGGAAGGAAGGAAGGAAGGAAGGGAGGGAGGAAGGAGGGAAGGAGAAAAGGAAGGGAGGAAGGGAGGAAGGAGGGAAGGAGAAAAGGAAGGGAGGAAGGGAGGAAGGAAGGAAGGAGAAAAGGAAGGGAGGAAGGGAGGAAGGGAGGAAGGGAGGAAGGGAGGAAGGGAGGGGAATTATCCTAACAGATGAGAGCAAGGGGTGTAGACCATCCTGAAACCAAATGTCAGTTTTTATGTTCCTGTTCCACATGAGGCTGATAACAAGAATGTGCCCAGGGTGGGTGACAGAGGTGGGATCTGTGCCTCCTTTTGAATGGTGCCTGGAATTAGACAAGACAGGTGTGGCCTTATTTATGCTTTAATTTTAAACATTCCAAGCCGGCATTTTCATTCCACATCTGCCTCCTTTTTTGCAATTAATGTAAAAGCTTGCTCTCCTGCCACCTCATCTCCACCTTATTGTTTCACTGAGTTCTTCTCTCAGGCTTCTGGCTGACACTTGTGTCCCAGACCTGGTACAGTCCACTTCTGGATCATCTGTGCAGTAGGGAGAACAGTCAGACACATCAGGATCACCTCATCATAGCGTCCTTATTTGCTCTCTGTCCTTCCACGGTCACCAATAGGTCAGATTCCAGCGCTGGGTTTTAGGAAGGGGACGACTCTCAAATACAGTGATGCGCGGATGGCTTTCTCACTGAAGATCCAGAGGGAGAGACTGGGGTTCTTCAGGTCTGGAGACACCTCGTAGGAGGCAGTGCGATATGCTGGTGAGCTGTTGTGTCTTTGTGGCCAGAATGCCTGGTGAAGGTCCCCACTGAGCCTGAAGGGCCACCTCCCAGCTCTCTTGGCCTGATCTCCTTACCAAGGAGATGATGATGCCAAGGCTTTTGTTAGGATCAGATGGGACAGGGTATGTGAAAGTGCTTTGTAAACTAAAAACACTCTACCAGGGATTTTTAAATTTTTGTTTCAAAAAGCCTGGGATTCCTCAGGAGACTCTCACCAAGAGAGGAGAGATTACTGAACTGGCTTCCTGGCCGTCTACCTCCAGTTCAACCAGAGAAGTTTAGCTTTAATTTAATTCAAAGAAAAGGGGCTCAATAACCTTAAAAATTGGAAAACTGTTGTATTTTATAAATCAGTTCTTTTCTCCTGCTTTTCCCCTACAGTGTATCCCCTCCCTCCCTCCTACTCTATTTTTGTAAATGGTGATGACAATCCAGCCAGGATCTGTCACCTGCTATCCCTTCCCCTTCCTTCTGTGTGACCCTCAGAAAAGGTGGGGCCAGTTCCCCGCCCCGTGTGAAGGGAACTTCCGTGTTCCAGAATGTTCACCCAGCTGCCCTTCAGCCTTATCCCCTCTAGGCGCCATCACCCACATCCTTCTATGTCTCTCCTCACGTCGTGTTGTTGTAGCATTCCATGGCTGCACCTGCCTGCCCCCAGCTCCCCTCCTGGGTGGGGGAGCACTACAGCGAAGTACACTGGGCACAGCAGGGCCGTCTCAAAACAGAAATGGACACGGAGTGAACTCCAGAAAGGTCTGAGAACCAAGTACAGGAGAGACTGGCAGGCACCCATAAGGAGGGCGGGGAGCAAAGGAGTAAGAGACAGAGGGCTGGAGAATAGGGGCAGAGTGGGAAGGCGCTCCTGCTCCAGTGGACTCCCACACTGGCCATCCTCCCCTAATCGCTACCTCCCCTGATGACACTCCCCTGGGACTGTGCAAGCAAACAGGCAACAAGAAGTCTCTCCTCTTCCAGATGTCCACCTCCGCTTCACAGGCAAGGCCCCGCAAAACTTATGGTTTGAGGGGCGCCTAGCGGCTCAGTCGGTTAAGTTTCTGACTCCGGCTCAAGTCATGATCTCGGGGTTTGTGAGTTCAAGCCTCACATGGGGCTCTGTTGACAGCTCAGAGCCTGGGGCCTGTGTCGATTCTGAGTCTCCTTCTCTCTCTGTCCCATCCCTGCTCACGCTCTGTCTCTCTCCCTCAAAAATGAATAAACATTAAAAAACAAATAAAACAAAACAAAAAAACATATGGTTTAAGTTCTGTCATCCCTTCCCTTCCCTTCCTGCTCTCCCCCACCAACCCCACAGCCCTACCTCTCCACATCCATTCAGGAGAAGGCGTTAAGTGGCTTCACGACTTGCCTCTCTCCAGAAGATTTGTACTTTTAAAGAGGCAGCTCCGTTAAGCCACCGTTTAACACAAGGGATACAACATGCAATGTTAGACACCCGTATCGGGCCAGCAAGGGAGGTGATTAGCTGCTGAAAATCACAGCCTAGAGAATTCTGCCTTTTCTACCCAGGCCCTGGTGAAACCTGCCCCTGACACCAATTCCTTTGCTGACAACTCTGTCTGTATCTTCAGTTACAGCTCCTCCAGGCTTCCTTCCTTAAATAATGCCCGATCCTTTGCTGTGGGGGGAGATTGACTGCAAGTTCCCCCTCTGCAGCCTCCCATCTGTCCCCCTTTCCTGTCTCTTTGAATTGTACCAGGTTATGGCTAAAGAGATGTAGCTTCTGAAAGCATGTAATGAAGTGAGACCACAAAAGAGACGGCTTGATTGCCACTGTGATGACAGTGCCATTCTTCTAATACATAGGCCTGTAGAAAGCATTTGAAGGCATTACGTGACCTTCCATCCAGCCCCTAGGACAACAATATAATTAACTTCGTAGCCACCCGGCTTCCCCTGAAAAAGATTTAGAACTCTGGTCTATGGGCATATTTATGGCCTGTATTCCTTGGAATAGAGAGTTGTTATTTTCCATGAGAATTGCACACATCTTTATGTTTATTTTAAGCTGTCTATTCTCTGCATTTGTAATTCTTTAAGTATTAGTTATGGCTTATCTGGGACTTAAGAACAAGAAAGAGGCTACTATTCCGAAGTGCAGTAAATAATGTAATATGTAAGCTCCAGCTGGGGAAAGAAATTGTAAAGCTAAAGAATTCAATTTAGTTTCCAACTCCCTCTGGGCTATGTAACCTTACAAACCCTTTGAGGCAAGTTTCAGAACTCCAGCAGGGTTGGACTGATATATTTTTTAAAACATTGCTTGAATTAAATGGGGATGGGGTCCCCAGGACTCCACAGGAGACAGTCCAAGGTTATACAATAGTTTTCCCTTAAGGAAATGTCTCCTTGATCCAGAAAACAATTCACCTCCTTCCTGAATGGGCTCGATCTATTAAAGAACCCCAAAAAGTCTCCCCAACCCACCTTCTTAATAGAGCCCTGTTGATCCACTGTCCATTATCATTGGAGCTTAAAATTTTGAGCTCATTTAATATTTTCTGTACACACTCGCTCCAAGATGCCTCAAATGACCTAGATGCTACCGTCACAATGCACGTGGCATTGGTTATCTGGGAAGTTCCCAACACAGTAAATTGAGGACAAACACAAAATTATTTCAGACAGTCATCTGGAAGGAGAGAAGGGGACTGTCCTGTCTCTCAGACTTGGCACTGTAATTTGGCACCTGCACTACAAGCCCAGCTAAGTCACGCTGCCTTTGAAAGATGTCTAATGAAGTGACCAGGAATAGAACCAAAACCAGTTCTGCCCTCCTCTGCCTTGAATACCTCTCTGCAAAGAATAGCTAAAAATATTTTCAATGTGATAGTAACTTCTTTTCCCCCTAAGCACAAACATACAGCCTACAATAAATAAGCTACATGACTGTAATAATTCTTGCACTGCTGCTTACGGCAAACAAGGCATGTTCACACACATTGTCTTTCTCAATCCTCATAACAAACCCATGAGGACAGATACTTGACCCTTATTTTACAAAGTGGTTGCACAAGGTCATAAAACTATTGAAAAGTAAAACTTGGGTTGAAACCAACAGATTCTCCTTCTGATTCTTGTTTTTTATTGCTCTGCATTGCTTCCCAGCCTAACTTTGTAAGAATCTCCTTAAGAAAATCTGCTTAAGAATCTCCTTCAGAGTCAAGGGATAGAGCTATCTGCCATACCTCTGAGGATAGAGTTAACTAAAGGAGAGAAAAAAGTTGGCTGGATGTGAAAAAAAAAAAAAAAAAAAAAACCTTCAAGGATGGAACAAGTTATATTTCTAGATGCTTAGGAGGATAATTTGCCTAAATGAGTGAATGATTCACTATGTGTTAGGTGCTAGGATTCAATAGAGATTAGATGCCGGCAAAGAGTTGCAAACTTGAAGGCCGATCAAAATAGAGTTAGTGGTCTAGGCACTCATTTTTGAGCATACATTTTGGGATTCTGTAGGATTTCATAGTTAAGATACTTTCATTGGATGGATCTTAGGACATAGGATTAGCCAAATCACAGTGGACTAGCCAGATTCAAAGGTGATAGGGATCTTATTATTTTCTTCTAATCTTATCTATGATATGCAACATAAAGCCAAAACTACAAATTTCCACTAAATACTAATTTAGAAATTTTCACTGCTTGAGATTTTTACAGTTCAGGAAACTGTATTCTGAACAGAAAAAAAAATTGTGTAAAGTATGATATGCATGCAGAAAAGTGCATACGTTATAATTATACGACTCAGTTTTCATAAACCACACACTCTATAACCAGCACCTAGTCAAGAACACTATTAGCACTCAGTCCCCCTCATCTTTCCTTTAAATCAATCCTCTTCCCCCAAGGGTCACCTTTCTCCTAACTTCTAGATTTCATTCTTCCCTCTAAAATAAACAAACTAAACTTCTGTTAAAAAATTTTTCATTTTGAAGCACTCTTCATCTGTGTGAAAGAGTAGGAAAATCTCAAAAAGTTACAACTTACAATAGACCGCTATAATAACAATCTTGCTGGTGTAGTTGAAGGACTTAAGACCTATTTTCTAAGGCTTTGTAATCTTCATAAAGACCACAGGGGAGATTCAGACATGCCGTATTTGGAGGTAGTCAGGACTGACATCTGAATCTTCAGCTTTTTCTCAGAAAGAATGCTTTTGTAAGATGATAAGCAAGAGTAAATATTTTCAGACCATTTCAAGAAATGCTTTTGAAATCTCTCCTATACGAGGTTGGGTCAAGCTCTCCATTTCTATCCATTTTCATTCTTTCTGTTAAAATCTTGATCTATTGTTCAGCACAAGGATTATTCCCCTGTCAAGCCCAGAGCTACATACGTGTTGTTAGAGAAGTAGTTAGTATTCAAGGCACCAGGAGAAGCTCTTTCTAAATTAAATGAAATTTCAATGTGGTTATATAATACCAAATCAGATTGTCTGATTTTAACAGAGATTTGGTTAAACTCAATTTTATATGTAATTTTCTATTTGTAGAAACTAATAGAAGGAAATTGTAATAGACATGAAAGAGAACAGGAATCTTATAGAGTTTGTCATATTCTGTTATGTATTAAAATGATAACACTGATTTCATGGTCCACTATTTCATTAAATTTCCTGCTGTCATTAATGCTTTTATAATTAAAATAGCCTTACATTTAATTCAGAACTTACTACATATTTACAACTTTCCCTAACACTTGGCAATCAGATTTTAGAGGGTTTTCCCCTTAAAGGGATGTGATTAACCTTTGCACTAGAGCCTGTATTTGATTTTGGCAGACTAAAGAAACAGGAAAGACGAGCTTATTCGATGGGAATTTTGCATAAAGTATTTCCTAGTAGGTAGGATTACATATTAAATAAGGTTTAGTATGTTCTAAGGATTTTCTTTTAAATTACTAGTCTGTTGGGGGCTATCTTTTCATGGGATGTAGCACTGACTCCCAACCTTTTGAAGGAGGCATCTTAATGTATGTGTCTGTGTGTATTAATAAACATACTATATATAAACATATATATATATATATATATATATATATATATATATATATATGTTTCCCCTCTCTACTCACCTATGGTATTTCTTTTATTATAAATGTCTGTGTGTCTATATATTTTATTTATATATATGTATTTGCACAGACATGCATATTCATATATACATATGCATTAAATATATGTATATGTACTTATATATCCATAATGTATATGCACTTGCATTATATATACTATTTATATGCATTCTATATACATACAAATACGTGGGGATGAAACAAAGGGCCTACCATGGATGCCTGCCACACACAGTGAGCAGAATTTGCAGAGCACTGAAATTGGGGTAGTCTCCACTTGAGTAGTGGACAGAAGTGAGCCACTCTTTGCCTGGGTGGAGATATTATCTCATCCCTCAAAGTAGCTTGCTGCAAACATAACCATGAGAGATGGCCAGAATAAAGAATGGTCAGGCCAGGGCCTTGAAATATTGGCATATCCAGCAAGAATACATATGGACCTTTAGGACTGGTGGCAGATCAGCTCTCTCAAAAGGTATATATGAATGTTCTTGGGTTTTATGTACTTGTATGCAGCAACTTTATTGAACTCTCATTCTGAATGGCTTTTCAATTGATTCTTTTGGATAAGATACAATCATTATTTCCTTCGTTTGTATTAAAAAAAAAACTAATAAGTCAGTGTGGTTAAATAATATGATCAAGGTCACCTAGATAGTAAATTCTTCATCTGCAACTTAAACCCTGGTATTACAACTTCAAGTGCTTAATCTTTTCAAGATAAATTATGTGTCTGTCTTACCTGAAAGTTTATTTTTTGAAGTATAGTTGACACACAATTTTAAAAAATAACATTTACATTACCATATAGTATTTCCATCATCTGTTTATAATATATCTCTGAACTTAGATACAAAGCTCTTTGAACAGATGCTGAGTTTACGCATCTTTGCAGCCCTGGTGTCTCTCTCATACAGTGCCTGGAACAGGGTACGATAGATACAAATGGATAGATGGATGGATGGATCAATGGATATATGACCATATCTTTGCTCTACATTTTCATTCTATCTAAGAACACTTCTTTCTTTGCCAAACACATTCCAAAGAAATTATCTGTCTAAATTTTATGGGGCCTCTGGGTGGCTCAGTCCATTAAGTGTCTGACTCTTGTTTTCTGTTCAGGTCGTGACCTCATAGTTCCTGAGATGGAGCCCCACGTCCGGTTCTGCACTGACAGTGCAAAGCCTGCTTGGGACCCTTTCTCTCTCTTTCCCACTGCCCCTACTCTGCTCATGCTCTCTCTCTCAAAATAAATAAATAAATATTTTTAAAAATAATAAATTTTATCAGATTATTTCTGGATAAACAGAAAGCACTAGCATGAATTTCTAAAGTGACCTGGCAAACATTCATTGATTTTTTTTTTTATATTGGTGAAGAATATAATGGAGCTGATAGATATGGGCTCTCACATTTACTCCTATTTAATAGAAAAAAAGCAAAGATGAAGCAAAGTTACCATATTGTAAGCACCATCATTCTTAGTTTTTATTTCCTGAATACCCACAGCATTTACATAAAATGAAGATCAAAAAGGCCTCTCAAAGAGTTGACAATTTGCCTTAGCCTAGTACCAATATGTACTGCCCAAGTGAGTTCTCAGAAATGTACATCTGATCATGTCACTCCTCTCTTTAAGGAGGAAACACACACACACACACACACACACACACACACACACACACACCTTTCAGATGTTCCCCTTTGCCTTCAAGTTACAGTCAAATCATTTGGCAAGATATCAAAGACTCTATGATCTGCCTACTTTTCAAACTTTGCCACTCGGCATGACATTCCCCCGAAACCTAAGCTTCCACAATGTCAAAAGGATTGGAGTCTCCCATGCACGTCCAGGCCTCCAGGCCTTTGCATACCCTGCTTCTTCTGTCTGGAACATCTTTCACTGTGCCACTCCATGACCAATATTTAGTCATCTTTCAAAACTCATTTCAAATTTCATATCACATAGAAAGCTTTTCCTGAATAGTCTTCACAGTAAGCTAACCACACTCTTTTTTATGGTCTCCACTGAATTCTAATCATACTTTATTCAGGGCACCCCTAATACCTTGCTGCAATGACTAATTTGTAAATGTGTGCATTCCTACTGTGTCTAATTCATCGTTTCATCTCTAGAGTTTAGCATAGGACCTGGCATATGGTAGGTACATGTTCCTCTTAGCTTCTCTTCCCTGCCCTACCCTTCCCTTCATGGCCAAAATCTTATTACCAATAAAGGTATTCATGAGCTTTCAACACTGAGGCCCACCTCCTATGAAAATAAGTGAAGAATTAGCATCCTAAAAAGGCTCAATGTGTTCAGTTAATGTTCTTCAGCAACCAAGAAGTCTAAAGAAAAAGACATTATAGATCTACATGGGAACATAGATCCTAGGGGTATGAGTGAAACAGGGATCCACATCTATCACAGAACTGCACCAGTGATTGCCCAACAGCATAGCCAGCCTTGGGGGCTGGTCTGCTGTACTTCCAAATAACCCCTGGAGTAGGAGGGGTTGATGGCTCAGCTGAGACCCTCTCCCGAAATTGCCAACATTCCAGAAGGACCATCCCAGTTCCTCAGCTCTCTGAGGAATTGGCTGGGGACTTCTGCTTTGCCCAAAAGCACTTCCTTCACTGCCTCATGGGAGTTTCTGTGAGTACTCCCCAGTAAATTTCCTGCATGAAAATCTCCATCTCAAGCTCTATTTCCTGAAGAGCCCACCATAAAACAGAGATCTTATCATGTGATAGAATTTTACATGTGGAAATTCTCTCTACACATAAAGAATTTCTGTACACACAGAATTGTGCCCTATAGGAAGTACCCTATTTAAAATACATCTCTCATAACTTTGTGTTTTGAAATCTTTGGAACATTTTTAATTCTGTTATCTAAATGCTTCTGGGAGTGATATCTGGACCTATTAGCTAAAATGACCAAATGAAGGAACAAATAGACCTTATGTTTACAAACATTTTGCTTCTTTTTGTTTGCTAACAGTATAACTCCCAATCACAAACTTAATTCAACATGAATGAGAGAGCATTAATAAATGAACTGACATATTTAGTACCAAAAAAAAAAAAAACTTGGGAGTTTTTTTGTTCGTTTATGCACTTCTATTGCAAAGTAAATATGCAATGTTTAATCCTGGCTTCTTTTTCAGATATTGCAAATAGCATATGCACTCCCATTATTACCTTCATGTGCTCCAAGAATAGAATCTGCTCTCATCTCTTCCTTTTATTTTAGACACAAGGAAACTAAGGAAGAAAGGAACAGAGCCAAAATGATGATATTTCACCAACAGGACTTTCTGTCCATGATTGTCACACCTCCAGGTGAATTGAAATAACCTGCTGATTTTAATGAATATGCATGCTCTTTTTAATTAATTAATAAAGCTATCTTTCCTTTGGCATAAACGAGCTCTTAATTCAAATCGGCAAAATATCAAGGCCAGAAACACCGCGTTAACTTGTTGTCTGGCCTCAATATCGGACATGCCGAAAGGAAAACAGCCACCTCTGTAATGGTTTTATTAAATTGTAGTAATTAAGACAATTCCTGACGAAGGTATATACTCCACGACACAGCTAACTCAGAGCAAAACCGTGAGGTGGGCAAACTGGTTTTGGAACCCTCCGCTGCCTTTTTTAAAAATCATCCCCTCTATTTTAGAATCTTCCTTCTAGAATCTTCATTCTCCCAAAGGACCCAGTGCAGTTCTGCTTCTCTGCCTTTCCTTTCTTCCTAGGAACATAAATCAGACATGGAAGCATGTCTGGAAGTCTGTAAGAAATTTCCAAATCATTGAAATATCTAAGAGGCTTTTTTATAAATTAGATGCAGGTATTAGATATTTTGATTCCTCCCCAGGTCTGGGGTGAGGCCCTGGAATCTGTATGCCTAACAAGTACCCCAGGGGCTTGGGATGATCAGCTAGATTTGGGAACCACCAATCTGAGAATTTCATTCTTATCAAGCATTTAAAACTCCATGGTTGGCCTTCACAAAAGATTTGCCTTTTTAAGAGCCTACTAGAGAAAGGCGATGCCTTACTCAAAGGAATGAATCAAAGCAAAAAGCGGAGAGATTATTGGGGGTAATCAGACAAGCTATGTCCAACTTACCAAATCAAACCCCACAGCAATCATCTGTTCCCTCTGCCCCTTGAAGCCCACTGAGGTTGTCCGTGCCTGTCTCGTAATGTCTAAAAGAAGAAAATAGCTGCCTCTCCCCCACCCCCACCTTGCTCTTCCTCTCTCTATCCTCATCCTTTCTCTCTCATTTTAGAGATTTACGTTAGTCCTTTCATTTTTGGAAAAGGAAAAAAAAATCACCACAAGATGCTGTAATTTATAAGGGAATTCAAAGGACAAAATTGAGCTAAAGAGCTCAAAATTAAGCTGTATACAGAAGGACGGGCAACCTAAAATGGCCCAGTTACAAAGTACTGCCGAAGGAGGCGGCAGCCGCTTCCTAATGACTAACACCAGGCAAATGGCTCCCATGCTCTGAAATTGCATGTGTGCGTCCTAGCTGCCCACGCTCTGATGCAGACAAACAACACAAGTCTTGGTACCAGCGGTTAAAAATAAACTATGAGCTCTCAGAGGAAAAACGGTCTCTGCATTGAGGACACACTGTTGTACCTTCGGCAAAGAAGCTCAGTCCCTGGCACTGAGAACCACCTCAGTGGGCTTGGCTGGCCCAGCCTGGCCCTCCAACCTGCCCCCAAGATAAACTACAGCAGAGATAGCTTCCCCAGGACCCGGATAAGGGACGACAAAGGAGTCATATTGTCAAATTCCCTCTGTGGTTGTCATTTTTGCCTCGAGATTTGAGGGAGACACAAAGCCAGCCCTGACGGGGGCTGGGAATCAAGCACCTCTAAGTTTCTTGCATTCAACATGCAGGTTCAGTAAAAGTCCCCACAACTTTTCGAGGATTTTTTTTGTCTCCGTCTTGAGCTCATGGGTAGTTTAAGGGAAGATTTATCCAAGGGCTTGCTGCATTACACCTACCTCATTAATATATTGCATTGAAAGATGTGTTTAATACCCAAGAATCCTGCTGATCCTCTTTATTAAGCTCTTTAAAGGAACTCTTTAAACAGTGAACTGGCGGAATATTACAGTTTTCATTTAAGCTCAAGATTCATTTTACTACCAGGGTGCTTGCGATCAAGGTTAGATGATCCCTGAGGGCATTTACACACAGGGTCTGTAAGCTATACCTTATGCTGAACTTTTCCAAAGAGAGAGAAAAGGGAAGCATCTGTAGGGAGAGAAAAGCAGCTGAGCTGTCCTCCCTCTGTCCTCAACCACACTCAGTGTTCATACAGGATAGAAATCAAAGTGGCAAATATTTATGAAGTTCCTTTTATATGGTAAACGTTCTTCTAACTCATGTAAACTCACAATAATGATGTGGGTGCTACTGGGAAGTCTGTTTTACAGATGAGGAAAATTGGGGCAACGAGCTTGCCCAAATAACTTGCCCAGGGGCCACGAAAATCCATGATGTGGTCATTGAGGATACTGCCAAATCATGAAATCTCTCCCCCACACCACTTCCAGCCCCAGAAGACTGCTTAGCCTGACGTCAGTAGTCTCACCTTTCTTACTGAACCTCCCCATCTTGCCCTGTGTTCCCTCAGCCATCTTGAAGGCAGGCACAATCTAAAGGGGGCGTTAGCACATTATAACAGAAAGAACTTTCCTTGGCTTCAGAAGAAACTGCTCCTTTCCTGACTCGATTACTTTTTCCTGAATCATCCTGGGCAACTCCGAGCCTCCATATTCTCATTTTCAATGGGGATTGTTATGAAGCTCAGAGGAGATAACATATCTGAAAAGCAAACTGTAAATTGTAAAATGTTGACAAACATTAGTCATAATTATTAGTAAAATGTGAGATGTGTTCCCTAGCAATAAAAGAAAACACTACTAGTTCTGACACAGTCAATATATTTGGTGGAAAAGCAGGGTTATGTTGACAGTTGAATAAGGCAATAAAAAAGACTAGGGCATAAATATATTTCTAGGACCCAGAGCCAGTAAGATTGAAAGCAGGTTATGAATAAATCTTTGCGATCATCTTAAGTTCCATCTATATAATACTTTACGATTTATACAGCTCTTTGGTGATGGTGTTTATTATATAAAGTTATGTAATATAGGCAGGGTATTATTGTCCAGTGGAGCATGTGAGCCAGGAAAATAATTGCTCTGGGCAGACATGTCCAGATAAACATTCACTGCAGTGGCCTAATTACAGATCCTCAGGGAAGCCTGAGCCCTTAGAGTAACCTGACTGACTTCCTGAAATATGATGAGGAAATGAGAGAACTGAAGGATTCTTAGGAGTATTTGCCCATCCTCACTCCAAGCTCTCACTTTCAGATGGTTTTGTTTGTTGGTTTGTTTGTTTGTTTGTTTTTGTGACAGGGTGGTCCTCTAGGAACTGTATGTGTACTAATTCTTGTTTTCTGTGTAGCTCAGGAGTCATTAGGCTGAAGATAAAGGTATGGCAAGTTCACACCTGGTTTCCAAGGACACTTTATACGTAGGCTTCAGGATATTTGCACAGGAGAAGGGATTTCATTGAAGGCTTCTAGAGAAAGAAGATTCATCCCTTGATGGGAGGATCATATATTTTAGAGGGCAAAGCTCAGGTCTGCTTCCTGAACCGTTCAAGGACCTCTAAGGCTTGGAGAGAATAAGAACCAGGATTGCAAATGTATCATTTAGGGTGTTTTCAGCTGCAAATAATAGGACACCCAACTAAAAGGTGTGGTTTAAACAATCCAGATGTTTAAAATCTCACATAATAATTAAATATGTTTGGTACATAATGGGCTGTAGAAGCGTTAGCTGCTATTATTGCTGGTAGTAATAATAACTACCACAATCCTTGTAACAAGAAGGCAGGGAAGTTCCAAGGTCAGTGCAATAGTTCAGGGGCCCAGGTACTTTTCTTCTGTGTGCTCTGGCAATCACAATGAGACATTGATATCTCCCCTTCAGGACCCAAAAAGGCTGCAGTGGCTCCAGAGGTCACATGAAGACACATCATATTCAGAAAACTAAAAAAGGGATACTTCTACTTTTCTACGAAGAGAAGTATTTCGCCAAAACCCTTACAGACATCTCTTTGGGTTTCACTAGTCAATATTGAGTCACTTGCCTATGTATTAGTTGTTAGGAGGCTGGAAAAAGAGTAACTGGCATTTTAGTACTGGAAGTGCTTGCCCAATAAGGCAAGGAAAAGGGTGGCTCCTAGGAGGACAAACAATTGTGTCACCGCTCTTATTATTAGGCTAGTTCTCCCTCAAGACACTGCTCAGAAAGAATGGAGAGCTATCAGTCCCGTAACACTGGGCCTTTCTCTGGAAGTAAGGAATTCCTAAGTGAGAAAAAAATGCTATTAGACAGCTTGAGGTTGGCATAAGAAGCTTTTATATTTTGGAGTCAGTCTTTTCCTTTCTGTCTTTGTTAGGAAAAGGCATTAGGAGCCTGAATAAGGGGGTGTCACCTACTCCTTTAGCAAGAAATCAGCATAAAGAGACGGAGGCCTCCTTGGGAAATGGCAACTTCTGTGATGGAATTTTCTAGAAACAGAGCAGACCACTTGCAGCTCAGCATCTACTGGAGCCTGCCCCATGGACATCCATGAGGCCAGGGTAGGGCAGCCAGACTCCAGGGAAGAGGAGCTCAGCAGGAAGTCACTGTCACTGGAGGACAGGGAATGGTCAACATCCAGCAGCTGTGTGAAGGGACCTTATGAAAAGAGAGGCTAATACCATTGCCTTTGATGCCCTCTTGCCTGGGAAGCTCTAATGTTTAGAAGGGCCGACAGTATATGAAAGAGATAAAAAAAAAAAAAAAAAAAAACATCAGTCTCTAGGAGAAAATGTGGAAATGATGGGATATAGAGGCCATCTAGTTCAGACAGGTTATTTTGAGGAAACAGACATTGGGGGTTGGATTCTTATGGCTCCAAAGTCAAATGCCATTCTAGTGTATTTGTCCCAATACTCACCCTTTAGGGGGGTTTATTAGGGATTTGCCTACATGCAGATGGAGCATACTGACAGGGAATCTGGACCCTGGGTGACCCAGGCAAGCAGTCAACTGGATGTTAGCCACAGGGCCAACTATCAGAAGGTAGGAGGGCTCAGTCACCAAGCTGGCAGGCATCAGAGAACAGGGCCCCTGGTTAAGAACTGATATCAGACGGATTATACCTCAAATCTTCCTTACCATTTGTAGGAACTCTGGTTGATTATTTAGCCTATCTAAGGCTCAGTATCCTTCCATACATACAAAAAGAGATTGATGATGACACCTTCTTAGAGGGTTCATGTGAGGATCAAACAAATTAATATGTGTGCATTTCTTAGAACAGTAACTTGCATATATAAATATTAGTGACTCTATTATTGGAGAGCACGTGAAGAACAGGTCTATATCCAGTCTGAAATCAAACAGTGAGTAACTACCTTGATTGTGGTAAGAATTCAGTGCAAATGGGGAGGAGCTGACAAAGGGAATTTGGGGGTATGACATTTTTTACCCAGGATATAAATTATTTTTTATTGCATTTCCTGGGCTCTCATAAGGCTACTTCCCTATGTTGGGAATGAAGGTCAAACCTCTCTGCAACAAGTTGGAACATCTCTGAGCTGTGCAAAGAATAGGCTAGGTCATTTGCAGTGTTAATCACAACTCCTGCCAACATGAACACAGCCAAAGCACGTGTGCTATTTAAACTCCCTCATGTTACCTCGAAGGACCACACCTACATAATGTCAGTGTGCACATGGTGATGAGGACAACATGAATATCTTTGCAACCCGAGAATACCTGCATGATTAGGCCTCCCAGAGAAGGAATGAAGCTCATGAACTGTGAATGGCTTGGGATCCTAGGTGATTCTGGATCCTAGATACCTTGTCATGCCCTCAGCCTCAGGAGTTCATGGAGTTGACTAGTATAATGAGTCAGCATTTTACTACCTCTCCTTGTGCCTCTTCTATGGCTACAAACTACCTATGTCATCTGGTTCCCTTTAACTCATCACTTGGGTTTGTTCATGACTTCTGCTTACTCCACAATTTGTTTTTCATGATCTTTCATAGCCCTTCTGCTCTGTGGCTTAGCTGCCTTCATTCTCTACGTTTCTTTTCAGAAATTCTGATTTGTCCAGTTTAATCCCCATTGTTCTAGTGAACAAAGCTGTTGCTCTGAATGACAACATGGATGACCTCACGGTTTATGGATTGTCCTTGGACCGATGTCCACATCTGCTCTAATCAGCTATTGCTAAGAAGACGAGGTCACAGTGGTGCCAACAGGAACATAGTTTCTTAAAGCACTGCCTAGAACCTTTCTTCAGCAAAGAAAGAAGTGGCCCTTATAAAAGGACCAGACACTTTGCAGGCATTCTGAAGTTTGGAATACTCCACAGTAGGTATCTCAAACTGTGAACTGAGTAGGAAAAAAAATCATCTAGAACCTTCAAACTCAAAAAAGTTTTGAGTTTTAATAAAGAACAACTCTGGTACTTGTATGGCCACGAAAGGACAGTCAGAGGGCCAGGAACACAATGACCAGAGAATAACCAAGTCAAGTCACCTAGGATACTTAGGAGGGAGAAAAGCCATACTTTGGTACCAACTTTATGTTATAATAAAGACCTTTGGTGGCTCAATATAGCATGCTGATACTTCTATTGTGATGGTAAATGCTATAGTTATAATTTAGAAAATTATTATTATTGAGTCGTTTGGGTTTTTCATACATTAAAAGTTTTTTCATTTTTCATGCTTTAAGAGTCATTGTGAAAATTACCGCCTGTTTTACTAATGCTAAGGGATGAGCCAATGTAAGGCGGCGGGGGGGCGGGGGGGGTACATGCCCAGTGTGAGAGCCACAGAGAAGTGAATCTCAGGACCTGAGTCTCTCGCCCTAGATTTTGTTGTAAGGAACTCCTATCTGTTCTGGTTTTTGTTTTACACAGAGAAAAGTAGCCTAAGGAGGGATGATAGCTAAGTGTAGTGTGGTATCCTGGATAGGATCCTGTAATGGAAACAGGCATTAGAGAAAAACTAAATAAATCTGACCAAATCATGGACTTTAGTTCATAATGTATCAATATTGGTTCTTTAATTATAACAAATGTACCATATTAATGTAAGATGTTAATAATAGGGGAAACCTGTTGTGGAGGTGGGAAGGAGAGGCACATGGGAACTCCCATACTGGCTTCTCCATTTTCCTGCAATTCCAAAACTATTCTAAAAAGTAAAGCCAAAAAAAAAAAAAAAAAATCACTCCAATACATAATTTAGACACTTATCCAGTCCACTTGAATGGCAAGTTATTTGGAACACTGCAAATAACCCATACTCCTGCATAAGAATAAAAAATGAATTATGCCACTGGAAGAAGCTCATTAGAGAGAATGTTAAAATCGTCATTTGTTGGTCCACCATTTGACCTTGTCAGAAATTGCATATCCAAACTGTCATTCTTTACTCTCCAAAATGCAACTTTAAATTCCTAGCAGAAAAACTTACCCGGAAGAAGCAGCATGCTGTGGTTCTAATGCTAGGACTCTGAGCCTCAAATCTTCACATGATGGGATACTTGACTTAAAAAAATGAGAGTCGAAAAGTGCCAAACAGGTGGTACTTGACAGAGGGCTGGAACAGAACAGTGAGTTCCTCATAATGAGAAAGCTTCTAACAGGAGCCATTTCAGACATAATCAGCTCAGGAAAGAAACTCAGCAGAACAGAATGAACGTTCTAGTTCAATTTATATTATTATATTGATGATGCATTTGTATGGCGCTTCTTTCGCCAAGGCTGTCACGCACATTAGGCTAAGTTCTGCACAACAAAATTCGGAATATTGAAAAGGAGAGCTGCACTGTAAAATTCCTCACCTTCAAAAGTCTTTAAGGAAATGCACAAAACCCCATTTGGGGGGTAAATATGACTTGGGAATTACAGCTGCCTTGGGAGAGACATTTGTCCAGATTTTACTTTTCCTTTTTTTTTCAACTGGTTCTCGAAAGGGAACCGCCACTCTGGTTTCCCAGTCTAGGTGGCCAAGGATGGAAAAGTAGAAGTTGGGTTTGGTGTTGGCCATGCAGGAGAGCCTCTTGCAGAAGTTGCGGGTGGTGAGGAAGTGATAGAAGCAGCTCCTTCAGAGTCCTCTTCTGCTGACCCACCAGGCTGTTTCTTTGAAGTAGGCCTTGCTGTCCCCATTGAGGTTATCACGATGACCAGAAACTCACTCCAACCCATCCAGGTAAAAGTGATTTTTATTTAAAAAATAAAACAGACGATTTCATATATGTTCTAAAGGCCAGAAATAAAATATAGTCAGATCACACAGGGAGAGAAATAAATGGGAGGTTTGATAATGAGGTTACCCCTTCCATTCCTCAGCAGGCCCCCCAGTCTCAGCTCTGCTCCCCTCTGGCATCTGCCTCTGCCCCTGCTCCCTCTCTGTGGGCTGGCTTTCAGGGCTTATTCAGGGCATCTGTGTTCCCCCATAGTTCAGTCTGCAGGTGCCTTTGTCTTGTCACAGTGCCAACTCTGGATCTCGCTCTGCGTGACCTTCAGTGTAGCCACTCATCGTCTGTTTCTGCCTTTCAGTGTCTCAATTCCAGATCTCCAGGAGGAATGCCTAGGACAGATGGGGTCCTGTGACATATAGTATGCCTACTAGTTCTTAAAAGGAAACTGCCACTCAAGTCTTCCAGGGGCTGAGGGTAAGAAGAAAGAGAGTGGGGTCTCTAAGAAAGGCATGTGAGAAGGGAGGAAGTGATTGACTTATCAATGCCTCTATCTCCCCTTTAAAACTTAATTTATATTATTATACCAATAATTTGTATTCTTTATAGAGAAACAGAAAATTAAAATAAGCAAACATATTTTTTAAATACCTGTAATCCCAAACATGATGGCTGTAAACAATCTGGCACCTTCGTAAGTTTTTAAATTCTGTGTTTATATGCTTGAATCCATACGCATGCTAATATTTTTAACAAAAACAGGATCATTTTAGATACCACTTTAAAATCTTCTTTACTTAAAAATATATGTGAATGTATTGGATATAAATCCATGTCCATGAATATAAATCAGTGACATTTTTTAAAAGATTTTGTTGTCAAGTAAAGTCTACACCCAATATGGGGCTTGAACTCACAATCTTGAGATCAAGAGCCACACGTTCCACTGACCTAGCCAGCCACACCCCTAATGCAAATGTAATTTCTAACTGCTGCATAATATTCATTTTATAGACGTGCCTCAATTCAACCAGGCACCTCTTGTTGATTTTTAATTTGTTTCAGTTTATTTCTTGTTATTTATAAAAAGACTCCAATCAACATCTTTATGTACATACATCTGTAGAATCTCCTGAAACTTTCCTTAATATAAAATAGTTCGGGGCGCCTGGGTGGCTCAGTCGGTTAAGCGTCCGACTTCGGCTCACGTCATTATCTCACTGTTCGCGAGTTCGAGCCCCGCGTCAGGCTCTGTGCTGACAGCTCAGAGCCTGGAGCCTGCTTCACATTCTGTGTCTCCCTCTCTCTCTCTCTGCCCCTTCCCTGCTCATGCTGTGTCTCTCTCTGTCTCAAAAATAAATTAACATTAAAAAAATTTTTTTTAGGGGCGCCTGGGTGGCTCAGTCGGTTGAGTGTCCGACTTCGGCTCAGGTCACAATCTCGCGGTCCGTGAGTTCGAGCCCCGCGTTGGGCTCTGGGCTGATGGCTCAGAGCCTGGAGCCTACTTCCGATTCTGTGTCTCCCTCTCTCTCTGCCCCTCCCCCATTCATGCTCTGTCTCTCTCTGTCTCAAAAATAAATAAACGTTAAAAAAAAATTTTTTTTTAATATAAAATAGTTCAAGTGTATTTGCTTGGTTAGAAGGCATGAGACAAATGACCAGAGTACTTTGCACAAATGTGGATCGCATATACATTTCCATGGTACTATATCTCTACGATGTGTCAGTTTCTCCATATCCTGGATACTATCATTCTCTTTAAACTACCTCAGTTTCTCCTTAACTGGCTTATTTTCTCCTAATTTGCCATCCCTGTGGCAACTCAGGCTAAAGTCATATGGGTTATAGCTCCCTTTAGACCACATACTGCATCTGTGACTCTCCGCGACCAGATGTTTCATTTGAGAGAGCATTATTTTCAGTCTGACCTTTTTCTTCCTCACTGTCTCTGTAGCTTGCTAAAATATTTGTATTGAGCATCTGTTTTGCCTCTACCAGCTGGGATGAGTCCAGAAGTGTAGCTTTCCTTCTCTATTTAAAGCTATCAAATATACCATTACCAGGTTTAGCCCAAAGAGTTTACTGAATATTCGTCTTTGGTCAAATAATGCAGACATATCTGCTGAATGAAATTGACTGTCTAGTAAATTATCTGAGGGCCTTATACTGAATCAGGCTTTGCCATAATGGTTTCTGCTTTTTGTTTAGAGAAACATTTATTCATTCACCTATCCATTTGTTTATTTGTTTACCCATCTATATACCAGGGAGTGTCCCTTGACTCTCCTGGATGAGATATTTTGATACAGTTATCCTTAGATAGAACTTTTAATATTAAAGAGTTTACCAACAAGGACAAATGAGAAAAGTAGGCATTCATGTAACAAATTTAGCCATTTGATCTATGACAAAGCATTTTAATGATTTTTTAAATAAAAACAAAGTGTTTATTGTAGGAATTTCCTCAAATATATGAAAGCAAAAAAAAACAAACAAAAATCACCTGTAATTATATAACCCACAGGTAATCAACAGGAACAACACATTTATTTCTATTGTTTGAATCTTTATCTTCAACATAATCCAAAATAATAGCCATGAAAGAACCACTTCCAAAAGGGGCTTCGGGATGCAAGTGAAAACATCTTTAAACTGGTTGTTTATATAAAATGAATGTTAATTAATCACTAGGAGGGAAGAACAGTGGACCTCTGAGCAGTGTTTAAAAGGAGACACAGAGGGAGAACATAGGGAGAAAGGAAAAGGAAAGAACGTAAGAGAGCCAGGAGAACTGGAGAGGAAATAAACTGAGAAAATTACATACAAAAGAATGGAAATCACTGGTGGTTGATAAAAGCAAAGAGAAGAATATAGGGGAAGAGGAGACAAGGGGCCAGCGGACCTCTGAGCAGTGTTTAAAAGGAGACACAGAGGGAGAACATAGGGAGAAAGGAAAAGGAAAGAACGTAAGAGAGCCAGGAGAACTGGAGAGGAAATAAACTGAGAAAATTACATACAAAAGAATGGAAATCACTGGTGGTTGATAAAAGCAAAGAGAAGAATATAGGGGAAGAGGAGACAAGGGGCCAGCGTCAGAGCAGATCTACTTGTTAATCAGGACGCTTTTAAAGGTTGCAAGAGGTAACAACTCATTGTGAAGCAGGATGCACAAAAGGGACTGGGGATTATTTGGATACATACTGGGTAGGGTGTTTCTAGCAACTAAAGGAAAGACTGAACAAATCCATGCATGGTTAGGCTGTGCCTCACGAACTGTGGGAACCAGGGACTCACATACTACTAAAAATTTTTTAGTGCATCTCTTGTCTTTGCTTTTCTCTGTGTATCACATGTACCATATCTTGCTGGAGACCGTCTGGCACCATGTGATAGAAAACATAACTGCCAACAGTTGGCAAGCTTCCTACCCCAGGCCTCCCACAACCTGAAAGGGACTTAGTCTCGCTCTTCAATTCCAGGAAAATCTCAGGAATTACTTTGATTTGCCCACTTTGCATAATTTGTGCACACCTCAAGCAATCACCACTGGCAAGATAGGTGATATCGAGTAAGAACATGGTGACTCCCTCCCGCATGTTTAGAGTGAAAGAAAAAGTAGTTCCAAGACTGAGACTGTTTCCAGAAGGCCCTGGACAGACAAACTACAGATGTTCACTACTGATCTCAAAGCAGCATGATTCCAAACCATTTGGAAGAAATTTGAACAATAACAACAGATCATTTCAGCTTCCTGTCTCCCTAGAAAGTATAAAACAGGGGCGCCTGGGTGGCTCAGTCGGTTGAGCGTCCGACTTCAGTTCAGGTCACGATCTTGCGGTCCGTGAGTTCGAGCCCCGCGTCAGGCTCTGGGATGGCCCAGAGCCTGGAGCCTGCTTCCGATTCTGTGTCTCCCTCTCTCTCTGCCCCTCCCCCGTTCATGCTCTGTCTCTCTCTGTCTCAAAGATAAATAAATGTTAAAAAAAAAAAAAACTAAAAAAAAAAAAAGTATAAAACAAGCAGACTTCTCCATGGGTCACTGTCTCCATCCTGCATGTTTGGTTTGGGGATTCCATTCAGCTCCTGGAGTATCTTCCACAATGATGGCACAGTCCCAAGGAGTATTGAGTACCCAGAAAGACAGATTCCTCTAAGGCCAATGTAAGCATTTTCTTATTCAAAAGTCTTTTACAAATCTCAGACTTTGAAAACTGAACCTCTAGTATTATAGTTTATGAGCAAGCCAGATTAGGAAAGGCCATCTATGAGGCATGGAGGAAAGGGAGAGGGCAGCACCTTTGTGGAGTAGAAACTCCCTTCTGTTGCACAGTTAATACCAAAGACCAACAGAGTTACTCACGGACAGATGGAAGAATGGGTAGGGAGTCAGGACGACATTGGAGAGAAGGGAACTGGCCTATGAGCTGGTCTTAACTCTGGAACAAGAAGCCCTGGCTTTTAGTGGAATGGTTGCAGAAGCATTTCATCTACTCTCAGAAAATACCATGCACTCAAACCTTTTTCGTTTTTCTCAATGTCAGACTAGTCACCTTGGTTTTCCCTTCATTTACCTAATATTCTTTCAGTGAATGAAGAGAGATTTTGCTTCAAGGATATTCCAACTGTGTCATCCAACTTTTAGAAGACAAATCATCATTCTAGTCCATCTGTCCTGCTGGATTATAAGTTTCATGAGAGCAAGGTACCCATCATAGTTTTAGACCATTCTCTCTCCCTTTTTGAGACTCTTAGTGAAGTATGGCTAGTAGGGCTCAGTAAATATGTGCTAAATTGAATTGATAGATAATCATAAAATACTTGGGCCTAAAAATGATGCCTACAATTAAAGAAGGCTTATGACACATTCTGTAAATAAGGTTTTTGCTAATCCACCCTTTAATTTACCTTTTAAATCTTAGTCAATCCATGTCAACCCATATTTATTGAGTGGCCTACTTTGTACAACTCATTATGCTATGCACCCACTACATAGGTTCAGTAAAATTCTCACTACAGCTTTGAAAAGATGGATTCTCATAAAGAAAAGTTAGATTGCCATAGGAAAAAAAAAGAGGCAAGCTAAAACTTAACCACTATTTGCTCTCAAGCTGTGGGGGATGAAACTGACAGCTTCAGGCTGGCTATAGATCCCAGCCCCCTTAAGCAACCCTTGCGGCATCAAGAAACACAACAGGCTAAACCCAATATTTGGCTGCTGCTGCTGCTGCTGCTGTTGCTGTTTTAAGAACAAGCAGTATGAGTCAGAAGGGCCATTTTTTTTCTCCAGTGTGTTCTCCAGAGAAGGGCATGGAGAGTTACTCCATTTGAAGAGTCACAATTAACGTGGAACCATTGCCATATGTTAACTAGATTATTCAGGAACCATTTTGCAGACCACTTAAAACTCCAATGTGCTTAATTGCACATTTGGACAGTTAACAGCATGGTCTAGTTTTGTATGTGTGTGTGTGTGTGTGTGTGTGTGTGTGTGAGAGAGAGAGAGAGAGAGAGTCCCTTTTTGTGAGTTTAAATGTTCTTTCTTCATCTGGCAAAAGCAAGCTCTATTTTGTTTTGTTTTGTCTTTAACTCAGTGTCATATGTGTTGCCCAAGAGGGGATACTTTCCCTTAGCTCCAGATGTGATACTCCCAAGGTTGAAAAAACTTCAGGGAAAAGGTAGCAAAGCCAATCCAAACATAAAGCCTAAACTTCCCAGGTCATCCACCTCCAGAAATGCCATGAGATTGAATTTTTGCTTCTTAGTCATCCTGGAAATAAGTAGGTATGACACAAGCTATGACATTAAAAGGGAAGATACAATAGTCAATAGACCTGTCACATGCCTTTCATCAGCCGTGACAGTCATGGGACCTGAGGGACAGTAAACAGAACTGTCAGTCTGACCACATCTCACTTCTAGACTATGCTACTCTCTCCCATGAAGGCCTGGCCTCTCTTTGCCTTGATTATATACAAAGTAACTAACAATTCTTACAATTCTCCTCCCCACTGGTGTTCGATGTGCAAAGGTGATTATTTTCTCCTATCCTTCCATCAGTAAATACAAAGAATATCAAATACAAGTTAGAAGTTGAGATTTACACAAGTATATGCAAATGTATTATATGTACATATACACATTATTTACACATGTATATATGTATGTATTACATATATGGGTAATGCGTATGTGTACATGTGTGTATGTAAATGTATATAAATGTTTTTTGATTAGACTGTGGACTGATAGAAGCCCCTGTATAGGTCCTTGACTACTGTGATGCTTTATTCCTTCACACTATTCCTTTGTTTTTTCTCTCCACTTTCTTCCTTGTTCTCTAGCTCTCTAAGTTCTACTTATGCTAGCTGACTAAACATGAACCACTCAAGATATAGCCCTCCTCAGGGACTTAAACACGTGCTTCTTTTTGACTGGAATGCCCTCCTTCCCACTCCCTGCCACTAACCTTTGTTTATTTACTATTCTCTTCATCATTGCTTCATACTATTTCCTCAAGAAGCTTCCTCTGCATCCCTCAAACTCTATTTGTTTTGGTCAGTGAATTTCTTTTTACATGCTTTCCTCAGATGTTTATTGAGCTTAGGAATGAGACACTCAAAAGCTTTAGTAAGCTTGAATACTTACTAAAGTAGTAAGTAGTGGGCTTTACCATAGAGTGATCTGACTAAACCATTTTATGGCCAATCCCAGATGTCAGCATCCTTAAGTAATCTGTCCAGACTAATGAGGTTCCTCAGAGAACATCCTTCCAGGCTCCCGCCTAAAAGGTAAAGGCCTGGTTGCCAACATTCTGGAAGCCATACAGACCAAGACAAACGGGAGTCTCAACATTTGATATGTAAATATTTACTCGATCCTTCTGTTTTCAGTAAGCACCTGTATTTGTTTCCTATTGCTGGTCTAACAAATGGCCACATACTAAGTAGCTTAACAGAATACGAAATGATTATCTTACAGTTCTAGAGTTCAGAATCTGAAAGTGTTCCACTGGAATAAAATCAAGTTGTCAGCAGGGCTGGGTTTATTTTTGGAGCCTCTAGGGAGAATCCATTTCCAAATCTGCCCTTTCTGGCTTCTAGAGGCTGCCCATACTCTTTGGCTCTTGCTCTCTTCCTGCATCTTCAAAGCCAACAACAGCAGTCAAGTCCTACTTATACTGCTTCCTTCTGATCCTTCCTCTTCTGCTTCCCTCTTTCACTTACAAGGATGCTGGATTACATTGTGTCTGCCCAGCTCAACCAGAAACCTTCCCATCTCAAGGTCCACTGATTAGCGGCCATAATTACCTTTTGCTGCATAACCTAAAATATTCATAGGTTCTGGAGATTAGAATGTAGTCACTTTTGGTGGCCATTATTTTGCCTATCATGTCATCTCACTGCTCAGTTGTGCCTAGGGTGTCAACAAGTACGGACACCCTTGGTTTCGCCCTCTTCACAAACTAAATCTCCTGTTTTCTCTGTGATAGGATGTAGAAGAGTGGCAATTAATGACTAGAGAGACAGGGGAATCCATTCTGAAGGTCTAAGTACAGGACTTCTTAAAGAGAATTTCTTTTTTTTTTTTTTTTTTTATTTATTTTTGGGACAGAGAGAGACAGAGCATGAACGGGGGAGGGGCAGAGAGAGAGGGAGACACAGAATCGGAAACAGGCTCCAGGCTCCGAGCCATCAGCCCAGAGCCCGACGCGGGGCTCGAACTCACGGACCGCAAGATCGTGACCTGGCTGAAGTCGGACGCTCAACCGACTGCGCCATCCAGGCGCCCCAAAGAGAATTTCTATGAATCTGCCTGTTTTTTATCTCTACCTTCACTGTCCACCCCCTACTTCCATAAATACCTAATATATATACCAGACACACCAATTCTTGAGACTTTGGAAGGTGTCTGGATTATACCAGTACCTTGGGTTGCTTCTTGGCTTTCTCCACTGCCAGGTTAGGATAAAGCTTTCTCAGGTGTCTTTAAGTCAACTGCCACTCATATGTTTTCTTTCTAGCTTCCTAAATTTCATTACTCTTCTCTTTTCTTCTGTTCTGTTTGTCCTTATGGGTTTATGCCTTTATGGTAGATTGATTTTATAAATATCTCTAATTTTCCCCCTCCTTATATTCATGCTCCTTGCAATGTAAATTTGCAACTTCTCCAATTGAGAGATGGAGCCAGTTTTCCCACCCCTTAAATCTAGACAGGACTTGTGACTTGCTTAGGCTGACAGAATGAAGCGGAAGTGACAATGTGCTATTCTACACGTAGACCTCAGGAGAATTCACACATTTCCACTCAGTTTCTTGGGGTCCCTCATTTTCCACATGAACAAGCCCAATCTGGCCTGATGAAGGATGGTAGCCTGAGTTGGCCCAGAGGTTCTAGTGAAGACCATAGAGATGGGAGAGTGCAGCCAAGATGAGTAAAGCTGAACTTGACTTGCAGCTGACCGAGGGAGTCCTGCTGAGACCATATAAATCAGCCATTTGAGCCCAGGTCACAGTGCTGACCACAGAATCATGAGTTAAATAAATGGTTGTTGTTTTAAGTCACTACACTTTGTGGTATTTGGTTATGTTGCAAAAGCTAACTCATATAGCCTTTAAAATTCCATTTATTGTTATTAAGTGGGAATTTAGGGACTGAAATTTAGATGTCTATGTTCAATTCTCCCTCCATCTTTACCTGGGATTCTTGATTGATTGCTTTCTCAGTATGGGATCTGTTCAGTAGAGAACCATAGAGCTCTACACAGATATCACACTAAAATTTAGTTCCTAAAATGAATCTATTTATTTTTTCATTCATTCACCTAATTTTGATAAAACAATAACTTTGTCCAATGCACAGCTGACAAAGTTTTTGGTCTATGATGATTCCTGTTGGTCAAAGAAGCAGTCACCATGATGATCCTTAGTACTTCATGTAAAACATATTTTTATATTTAATTCCTGCAAAGAGAAACTATATAGCTCTTTTTATCTTACCCTCCCAGAGTACTCTCTCATGATACTCTTAAATAGGAAGTCCTTTAGGACCTTTAGTCACAGTTTAGTATAGAAAATAATTTTGAAATGTGGTTAGTTAACAACACATTAAAATCAATTCTACTGACATTTTTTTTCTGCTAATTTTATGTCAACAGCCCATTTAAAGTTGGGTATAAATAGCCCATCTAAAATGGAGTAAAGTTCTAAACCAGCAATACATAGTCAACAGCCCAATGTTTCAAATCAAAATAGTATTAAGACCTAAATATCTTCATTTCTATTTCCTAATATGTACAATGCCTTGTTTCGTTGGCAATCATCAATTGAATTTATTTTTATCAGCTCTTTATAATCTGCATAGTTATTTATTTTTCAAGTTTGATCACAAAAGAAATTATTTAAAATATTGTAGTATGAGTCATTCAATGGAACAAGCCTTTCATATATTTGAAGGAAGATTGCCATGTCTTTGGCTCTGATTGTCAAACTAAAGCAGGATATAGCTCTAACCAATACAATAATTATTGTATCCCATCCTAATTATGAGACCAGGAATATAATCATCATTACACAAAAACTTTTAATAATTTTTCTCAACACAGCTTTTGTTAACTCAGTTATAATTAAACATGCATATTTTAGCCCCAAATCCAGTTATAATAGATGATTCACAACCTTTGTGGGCAACATAAAGGATTTCTGGGAAACATACAGCAAACAATGAGTAAAAGGATACAATCATTTTATGACCTTGGTTACTAATGGACCTGGTGTTTCTCACCAAAGATCATTATAATTTCCTAGATACAATAAAATGCCATTATCTTGGAGGTAGCAACTTTACAGAACATATGGAAGATACACAATATGGAAAACAGGGAAAACCCAAGTCCCAATAAGAGTGCATGTTAAACAATGGTAAAGATAGGATATGATAACAGCCCAAGAAGAAACTGATGAATAGTCATAAAAGCTAGTATTTTTGAGAGCTTACCATTTTACATCCTCTCAACAATCCTGTGAGATAGTTATTATAATCCTCATTTTATAGGTAAGGCAACTGAGAAACAAAGAGGTTATATAACTTTCTTAATATTATATAGCCAGAAGGAGGTAGAGTTGGGACTCGTATCCAGGCATTCTGCTTCCAGAACTCTTAACCACTACATACATTGATGAAGATTCCACTCCAAAATGAAGCCATATGCACATTGCTTTCCATGGAATTCGACCTTCTCAAATCTAGCTTCCATTGTTAGCTCTAAAAATGCCCTGACATGAAGATGACCATACTGGCATGAGAGGGTATGTATGTGAAATTATATCTTCTTTAAAAAATTCTTTGTCTTGCCGTTTCTATTCAAGTCTACTTTCTGGAGGCTGCTTTTCACCTTTTACTTTTATCTGACTTTATTTTCATAAAATATCAATGTCAGTGGCCTATTTAACTAAGTACTGAAAGAGTGATATGTTTTCATGATTATTGCAGTAGTCATAATCCCTTTTATGTTGTACAGGTGTGTAATCAATGCACCTTTTAAATTCTATGGAGTGTGGTCCTCCTTCTAATTGCAGTAAATTGGGTGCACTAATCACTTTGAGTTGTTGGCCAACATATTTACAGATTTCTACCAGGTGTTCTACCAGAAGATAATTGCTTAACAGTACAGAGTATTTCAACAGTGTTGATTGTAAAACAAATGCAATGGTAACTTCAGATGCTGGTGTTATAGTTCATTCACTCATTCATTCATTTACTCATTCAAAAGAAATCATTATGCATCATGTCTGTGCCAGTCATTGAACTACACATTGGGAAAATAAAATAAAAGGCATAAAATACACTCCCTGCCTCCAAGAGTCTCACAATGTAGTGAATATTATAATGAAATAAGCTATTTTATAAGCCATGAGAAAAAAAAAAGAGACATATAAAATTTTCCACAGGAGCACAAAGGAGTAGATGACTAACTGCTTTGGAGCGATGAAGTCAGAGTCAAAAAGGAGATAATGACACTTGAGCTAAATCTAGAAGAATATGTAGGAATTCGCCAGTTGTAGGGAATGGTGAAGGTCCTGAAAACATCAGCACATTTTATGTGGTTGACACACAGGGTACACATGAGAGAAGGGCTTGGAATGAGGCTGTGTTGGTAGAATAGATTCAAATTGTGAATGTATTTTATTTTAGGGGGAAAAGTTAAACTTTTATTCTCATTAACAGTAGAGAAGCATGAAAAAGTTTTAATCAGATAAAACACATATCACATGGTCTCATAATTTTCTGTGTATAAGACTGCCTCCCTCACTACACTTGTCACAAGAGCCTTCACTTCATAGGTGCTCTATAAAGTTAAGTGAATCTTGAATGATTGGGTTAATAAATTAACATTTTTTAAAAGATAACTTGGTCAGCCATGCAAACCATGGATTTGAGTGGGGGTCAGTTGGAAGACAAGGAGACCATCTGGAAAACTTGTATTTGTGCAGCTATAACATAACAAGAGACCGAGCAAAATCGTGTCAGTAAGAACCAAAATGTAAAGCCAGCAACCACTTTACCAATTGATCTTGTGAAAGTCTGTGAACAGGTGTGAAGAAAATCTAGTCTGGAATAATATGGTGCCAGTTATGCAGCTTATTGAGGGGAGGGCATTTACCCGTTCGGCCATCACTTGCTTGGATGCCCCATAATATTGTTTGGGGCTGATGCTGTCAAGTTTTTAATAAATTAAGTGATCCACACAGTCCCCCTTGAACTTAAAGCTATGTCTTTTGTCATGATCCACACTTTTGATCAAATACTTAGGTATAATCACATCACTTTGATATGAAGTCTATCTGAACAGTCAAAATTCAAACTACGTCTTTTCCTGGTCTGACAATGATGACTTACAACATCAGCAAAATTCTGTAGCAGCAATAGCAGCAATAATATTAGGCAAAAAGGCTTATAAATAAGAGAAAGCTGTGACAACATGTGGAGAAAGTAGATGAGCAGCTACAGTGAGGGCTCGGTGCACATTTAAGTACCATGCTTTATAGCTAGAGCAGGAACCCTGATGGCCCAAAGAACTAAGGAATAAATGAAACTATTGCAAGGAAAGTGCTTAGAGAATATAATAGACCCATATTAAAAACCATTACGGAGGGGAAACCGCCCTCTTACTACAATGCTATTAGCACTATATATTTATAAAGATGAACAGCAATTGTTCCTTACCTGGTTCTTGGAGGCATCTCTTGAAACAAAAGCAGTACACACATTTAAAAAATAATACTAATGCTACTTTCAATCTCTAGAGTTCTTCCTGCGGACTTATTCTAGATTAAAACTTCTTGTCCCCAAACTCAAACCAGGAGTAAAAGCAACTCAAAGGGTCTCAGCATTATACCAATACCAGATATCTTGCCAATGACAGGACTTTCCTAAGAGTGAAAATAATCAAACATTATGAAGGGCATGTCTTTCTGTTTTAAGCACAAACGTGATTAATTCTCACATCACATACTCACAAACAAAAACACGATCAATATTAGACCACCGTGCTGAGACAGAGGCAAACAACATTTGAAAAAATCATCAAACTATGAATGGAAAGAAGAAACCAAGAAAAAAGAGCTGGTCTTGGTGGAAGATGAGTTTGGCCTTGGGCAATGCTGTTTTTGGAGGAAGGAAAATACTCGTATCTTGGTAAACTGTCTTACCTCATTCTCTATTCAGTTTTAGATAAGAGTTTAACAAAATACAGAATTGAAATTGAAATGCTTAACACCTATGAAAATATGTTTTTAGTTTGCATCTTGAGAAATTAAACAAGAGCACTGCAAAATAATTCCATTCAAAATTGCAACTTTTATAGAAGACTCTCATGACAGAAGTTTCCATTTCATTCCTTGGTCTTAAGGTCTACAGCTTGGTATTGCCCTAGTCAGAACCACTCTCCTGAAGATACACAGGAAACAAGACATCTTCGTATTTAAAACTTAAAACTCGCCAACCTAAATATGCACATGGTGACAATCATGACAGTTCCTTAAGTTGATGAATAAAAACAGGAGTATACATCTGTTCTAATTGGCATTTCTATCTCATCCGGCTCGTTTGTGGGGCCTGATGAGCTGTGGTTTGCCAACAGATTCACATACCAAGGGTTGGGCCAGGGAGACACCGAATAACCTTCCTCTCAAAGGAATCAGAAGCACATTCAATTTGAACAAAAGTCTAGAAATACATTAACAGATTTCCTTATAAAGACCTAGCAGAAAAGCATATTGTTTCTCATTGCTTATTAGCATTAAACCATAATGACGCCTTTAATGACTGTTTTGGTGAAAGGGTCACATTGATCAGCCCACGCGTTTGCTTGTTAATTTTTTGTTTTGCCAGTGAATCAGTTGATATGGAAATGTTCTTTCATTTAAGTAGCTATATCTCAACAGTGTACTTTTAAAAAATACCAAGTATTCACACATATCATCTCTCTCTCCCCCTTTCACACATGCACACACACATACACACACTTAAATGTTCTATGTGTCTGTGTATGTATGTGTGAGAAAGATTTATTTCTGAAATGAGGGTGTGACATTGGGTTACAGATATCAAACAAGTGGTGGGATATTTGGCTCTGGAGTCAAGGGGAGAGATTCAGTATGGAGACAGAGGTATGGGAGCCATCTGTATAGAATTAACAATTGAAGATGTGTCAGTGAGTAAAATCATAAATGGAAGAGAAAGTGCCTTGGTGAGTGCCATTATTCTAAATTTTATGTTACTTTCAAATAAACAAATTGAGTTAATAATGTAGTGAGCATTCATTTTTGTTTTTACTTGGAGGGGGTGAGGCTGTTCCTTTATTTTTGGTTTTGTCTGCCCAGTATCCAATCTCATTTGAGGATCGAGTGGGATAACACCTTCCCTTTCCTGGGTGGGCACACCTGCTGGCTCCAATCTGTGCCAGTAAAAGTCAGTCCAAAGGTTTGCTATCAGGAAAGAGCATCCGCTTTTAGCTGCGGCTGCTAAGCTGGAAGACTGTGTAAGTCTGAAGCTGTCGCTCAGTCCCATCTTTTCTGCCCCTTGGTGAAAGCTTGCCCTGGGATGATGTTAACACGGAGGGAAAAAGTTCAGAGAGGTGAAGAGATGGCTTCCTGGGGGCATCATTTGGTCTGTCAGATCAAGTTGTGGTCAAAGCTGAATGACCTCTGCACTTTCCCCTTGCAGATGAAAAAATTCTAATTAATACACGTACTTGTGGAAAGAGTCAGCATCAGAATAGGAGGAAAATAAATGTGCTCTCATAGATTCATAACTGTTTAAAGAACAAAACAGCTTCTGTACAAAATGCAAGGTTTCCAGCCAGTTTTTATTGTATGGTTTTGTTTGTTTGCTTGCTTGAGTTTACAAGCATTAGTCTTCCCAGATCAGAGCTATAAAGACACAAACATTCAGAATTGTGGAGAAGTAACAAAAGATGTCATCTTCCCAGAGAAGCAAAGGAAACAATGAATTGGTGATCTACTGTAATGGCCCCTCGTTTCTCAAAAGGACTCGCTCTCAGTGGCCTCCATCCAGCAAGCAAATAATCATGGTTAGTTAACTTCCCCCAAAATCTTTAAGACGTACTTAAAATAAATACGAAATTTTTTCCAATTATCAATTTCTCAATTAAGACATTTCTCCATTCTCAATCTATCAATCTACAGAATCTCTCAGGCAAAATTCATACACTACTTACAAAGTAAAGTAATGGATAAGAAATTTGAGCTTTTTTGGTACTTATAATATATAGTAAATGTTCAGAAGAGAAACATCATCAGCTTAGTTTCACAGGCCCTGCTACCAATTTGGAATCTTTAAGAACCCAGAATAACAACTGCTGTCACGCAATGAGCCTTACTGTGTGCCAGGCACCATGCTAAGTGTTTTCATCCCCATACACTAAGGATATATGGGATATCCTCATTCTATTATACAAGTATGAAAAATGATTTGGATAAATTGAGTGACTTGCCTAGGTCATAGACCAGTGATATAAGCCATATCATCATGTGCTGCATCTCAGACTGACATTCATAACCACTCTGTTATTTGCCTCTAGTGAACATGTCTACCTGAGGGACTGTGAGATGACCATCTTTCCTACTGGGACTTGATTTGCAAGGCTTTCCCCAGGTCTTAGGCAAAAACAAACAAACAAACAAGCAAAGCAAAAACAAAAACCAAACAAAAAAACAACAAAAGAAAAGCAGGAGAAACATGGGAAGAGAAATTTAGAATGCTTTCCAAGCCCTTAAATTATTGGAGCTTAAGACATTGCAAAAAGGGAGTGATGAGCTCCGAATTCATCCCCTAAAGTACAATGTCATATCTTTACTTTAGCATGTATCATATAGTTCAAGAATTAGTTATTCCCTTGTTTCCCACCCCCCCCCCCCCGCCGTAGGCTGTGAAGTCTTGGAAGATAGCCTGTACTCTATTCATCTCAGAATCCCTTGAACCTGACTAAAAAGCTCCCACAAAGAAGGAGTTTAATATACCTTCATTGACTAAGTGAACATACCCTTAAGAGATCCCTCCGTAGCATCTGCATGGCAGATACCCCTCGAACAAGGGTGAGTCAGTGAAACTTTTCCTCACCATGAGGCCCCAAGAACAGACCTCTCAGGCAGTCAAAGCTATGATACCATGTGGTTTTGAGTAAGTTGACTTATCTGCTGCAATGCCAAATGAATCAATTTTTTTTAGATTAGAGAAAACCTGTTCACTGTAGGAAACAAAAATAAAAATGAAGAATTTTTAAACTACCCATAATCTTACTAACCAGAAATAGACACAGTTAACATTTTAGTGTTTTTCCTCACAATTTTTTCCATATATGCATACATACAATGATATATATGCTTATATAACTTATATTTTCTCCTGACATTATGAGCATTTTTAATATGTTTACAAAATAATTGGAAACAATTTTAGCAACTCCATTAATCTAACTTGTGGGTGCTTCAGAACACATTTAATCTCTCAGCAACAATAATAATCAACAAAATTTATTGGGTACCTACCTACATAGAGAGCACCAATGCTAAGCTCTGGAGTGATACGACAATGAATGCTGTAGATATGTGCCTGAAGCTTATAATTCCCCCTTGATGAACATTTTGGTTGTTAGTGATGTTTTACTACTTTAAGAAACACTATGATGGCTGTCTAAAAATGTTTTTAGAAGCTTTTTAATAATTGTAATCTAAGTCAGTAAGGAATATGTTTTTCACCAGAAGTACATACTTTCCTACATGTCTGTGTGAGTTTGTGTACGTACATATGCAGGCATATACAAGCACATATGTAAATAAGATAATGGAATGAAACTTTTATAAAATAATATTAGTCCTTTCTATATACAATGTATTCTTATTTTTCTACCCTATAATAGTCTACTCTTTTAAAATTTATTTTTCAAAATGACTGATCTTGACCCACAACAGTTTTTTACCCCACTAATGAGTAAGGATCTGCAGTGGAAAACACTGTCTTAGAGGGCAGTGAAGCATCATGGTTTCACTAGAGGACCTAATAAGGACTCTAGCACCAACCAAGCACAAAAGTCAGTTATTAGCTCTAGAGGAAGCATGGAGCTTCCTGAAAAAAAGCAAGACTCCAGAAAAATTTTTAAAAAGCTGCCGTTAGGAGAATTGTTACCATCAGCCAAAGAAGCCACCAGAGGCAATTGCTGTCTCTTGAAGCTGTCACAGAGAAGAGGATCAACTAAAGGGAGGAGCCCAAAGGGAGGAGTCCTTGCCAAGAAGAACGTGGTGGCCGGGAGCCTTCACCGTCAGGATCCTCCTCTGCTGAGAGAAACTGCCAAAAGCAGCTGAGGCATCCCTGACATGATTTGAGGTTAACAGGATAGTGGGATTTAAATGCTCAGAAACCTTTAGCTTTCTTCCTCTTTATAGACCTCGTCATCTTTGAAATTACGGCAATTGTTCAGTTTCTCAACACAGGGTCACCAGGAGGAAGAATAACAATTCTCTGCCTGGAAATCCAATAGGGTTAGAGGCCCAGGAAGCCATCAAGATGCTGAGTTGTCAGCCTTTCGATTTCCTGTGGTGCAGAAAAGAGTGTAAATGGGCTGCAATTTACAATGAATGCAATGGTGAGCAGTGGGCCGATTTAACTAGTAGAAGAAGGTGCGGCAGCAGGTGGGGGAGGATTACAGGAGGAGATGGTGGGCTAAACATTTTAGGGAGAGCTAAATATTTTAGCCCTCTAAGCAAAATGATGGAGTATAGAGTTTCTAAAGTCAGAATGACCCAGAATGACCACCTGTCCTATTTTGCCTGGGACTGTTTTAACACTGAAAGTCCTGCATCCCAGGAAACCCCTCAGTCTTGAGAACACTAGCACAGCTGGTCACCCTGAGTTTTACTCCAGTTAGTTTGCAGCTTACTGACCATGTGACCTATTTACTCAACATCTCTATTTGCTCAGCATCTATGTGCTTCGGTTTCCTCATCTATAAAATGGAGGGAATAGTGCTTACCCATCACCAATCAAAGAGGATCATAAGTACTTTTTAGTAGTTCTATTCTTACAGGGGCTTTCCTCAGAGCCTGCCTTAACCACAGCAATGCCTAAGATAAGGAGCAGAAAGCTGACTGAGGGGTACATCTTCAGGCGGTACGAGGTGCAGAGGGATTACGGTATTCCAGCGCTAGCACCCATGGCAGCCTTTTGCACTCCTGATAAGTTAGGAGTGAGTTGGGCAGCACAAAAATGCCTTGCAAGCCAAGCTTTCAAAAACAAGGGGAAGACAGAAGTTTGTGAAAAGAAGAGTAAGTTTATTATAATTTGATACACGTGTCCCGAAATCTGTGACAAATGAGCACACTACCCAGCTTGTTTTGCCTTAAACACAGAATAAAAATTGTGGATAACTTCATTAGACGTCACCTGTCAAGTATAAAGAAAATCATCTCATTCCATGGGAGATATTACAGACAGTTCCCATTGTCTTGTTCATGGTGGAGGTAGCTTCTTGCCTGGCTTGGACTCGGAGAGCCAGCTATTTTTATCTGAATAGTTTCACTCTCAGATTCCTTTGCTCCAACGTTAATGGCCCTAGTTTTCATTACTGAGATAGGCCGTGACCAAGCTTCTGCATGCTTGTATTTCTACTTCTTACCACAAATGTTTCTAAACCATGACTATAAAAATGATTCAAAATCAACTCAAACTTGCTAAGGTATTAAGAACATTCTCTCAAAGTCTTATGCCTCAACTTTTCAGAAGTATGGTTTGAGAAGGACCCTTCCAGGATAATATCAGAAGAAACCGTGGCATCGATTTATGAAGGGTTAAGAGTGATGAAATGTAAGCCATTAAACAAAGACTATGGTCAGGGATGAAGTCTGAGAAGATTCAATGAAGAGAAAATGCGAACCTATCAGCCACTCTGTGGCCAAGAGATTTTCCAGACCAGTGGTGCACAACTCCTAGGAAATGAATTAGGATCTTAAACTGTACCTGAGGCAAGAAATGAAAAGACTAGAAATAACAATTTAGCACGAACACTGGAAGAACATCAAATTTAGGAAAAAATAAAACATCATAACCAAAAACTTCCCAAGCATAATACTTCAAGTAAAGGAAATCATCTTTTGCCCTGCATCCCATGTGCCAGGCACTGAATTAGCCACTCTCCTTGTAAGAATTTTACAAGATAGGTATTGGAATCCATAGTAAGTCTTCAAAGGGTAAAAAACTCTTGAAGGTTACACAGGTGTTAAATGGCTATTGGGCTTTGAACCAAGTTGGTCTGTCTCCAAGGTACAGATATAATTCAAAGTTATAATCAGCTAAGATTAACTCTTTTCAAAAACTGATTTGCATAAGACTTGTATTTATCAGGAGTTGAATATGAGGATTCAAAGCTTGACTTCTTTCTGAGCTTCCAAACCGAGATCCGCCCAATGTCCCTCAGGTGCATCCTCCCACTGAGCAGTCATTCTTGGCAGATAAACCCGATTTCCCTACAGGTCATAGGCCACATCAGAATGGGGTGTCTGATCATTGCCAACTTGACAGTGAGTATCAACTTTGGGAAGGATCAGCCTGGGTTTGCATCTCTTCCCCACTAGCTGTGGGACCCAGCCAAGACACTTAACCACTGCAAGCTTTGGCTTCCTTGGCTGAAAGACGAGGATGATGGTAGCAACTACTTCTAGATGTGTTTGAAGATGAAATTAAATGGTATTGAAATAATTAGCATAGTGCCTGGTTTTATAGGGTTGTTTCTTTTTCTCGACTGGTATGTACAGTTATTTGCAGGGATCCAGAAGTCAGGTCATTGTTGAAGCAATCTACAAATACCTTCCATTGAAACAGAAATGCCCAGGATTAGCTCAGGTCGATTTAATGTCCTGGAGTTATGAGAACTACTGAGAGTGCTTGGCTTCATACAAACCAGCAATGCCTGTGGGGACCTAGCTAAAAAGATCTCTTCATGTTGGGACTTGGGCACCTGTTTAGACGAGCACTACAAGCTAATTATACCCATCTTAGTGGGCTGAGCTGGAAGAACAACACAGCAGGTGGCAAAAAGGGAGTGATGCCATATATCTTCTATCTCTCCGTGACTGGAGCCACCAGCATCCAGCATCATGCCATTTACCTAGTATGTAGCTTGAAGAATATGCAATAATTCATCCAGGCACTGTTCTAGGGTGTGGGGATGCAGAGATGAGTAAGACAAGCAAGGACAGCTGTCCTAAGTAGCTCCCATTCCAGTTAGAGGTACAAATGAATAAAGAATCTAATTTGGGGAATATAGCCAATAATACTGTAATGACTTTCTATGGTGACAGATGATAACTACATTTATCATAGTGAGTATTTTGTAATGTAGAGAAACTTCAAGTCACTATGTTGTACTCCTAAAATTAATATAGTATTGTACATCAACTGTACTTCCAAAAATTTTTTAATATTATTTTGCATAGCAATAAAAGTTATGAAGGAAACACAATAGGACATTGGGACAGAGAGTGATGGAAGGGTCTAAAGTCATCTCAGAAGGCAGATCAGAGGGATAACAGCTGAGCTGACACTGAAATGCTTTAGAAAGTAAGTGGTGATATAAGAAGAAAGGAGAAGTAGGCATTAAAAGGCCAAATTACACAAAACCACTGTAGAAGATCCTGATGTAACTCAGGGGTAGTTATAGGACTACAAAATAAATGCATTTAAATATATTCATAATGAACCATATCATCATTGGAAAGTTAACCATAATGATGTGTTCATTTGCGAAGTATTTTGTCCAAACATAGCACTCTGTCTGCTTATATTTCCATGCAGTTCTGTTAAAGACCAAAATACTGCCCTTGAGTAAAAAGGACTTTAAATCTATAAACCTCTGTATTCTTATCTGTAGAATGGCAATAACAATCCCTCAAATTGTTCTATGAGCTTCTGGTAAGGATTAAAAGAGAAAATGTATCCAAAATGCCTAGCCCACAGTAAGTAGGTCAACAATGGTAGCCATCTACAGATCCTATGCTTCCCAATCCACCCAGAAAAAAAAAAATGACAAAATTGTGTGGCTTTGAATAGATATAGGAGAAACTCAGAGTGATGGTTTTTTAAGGTTTCTATGTGGAATTTTTTTTTCATATTAACAAAATTAAAGAACCATAGGACCAAATAAGAAAAAAAGAAATTGGATGAACACTAGAAGGTCAGGAAAGAATGGGGAAAATAAAAAAATAGGGACATCAAGCCTCCAGAAAAAAGAATGCAAGTCCCAGAAGGATCTTGATGCTGTCTCACATCCAGGAAAAGCACCATGTTTCTGAATCACAGAGTCTCATAGGACTTGTTCCTGAAAGATACATCAAAGGGCCTTACTAGAAAAACTAACAGGCCTGGATTCATGTTTTCTCATATACAACATTACTTTCCATCTCCTCCGGATTCAATCGATTTGGATGTTTTGCAAGCAGAAACATTATGACAGAGAATTGCACTGGTTGTTTTTCATTCATTCCACAAACATCCACCGCGCCTCTCTTCTGTTCTAGGTATCCTGAAGTCGGGAGGGCAATGCTTCAGGATGCGAATTCCCAAATTCCCGGTAGAATGAAATCAGCGTACACAGTGCTTGTGCACAAGTTACTGAGTGCGTTGTGAATTAGAAGAAATGGAATGTTAAGCCATTGCCGTAAAGTTAATAGTGAATTAGCATATTCCCTTTGGAGTGTGAAAAAGGGAGTAAGAAGCCTGGTTAATTCTCAGCCTCCCAGAGGAGTGTTGAGAAAACTAGTCAGTTATCTAACAACCTAACATTTTTCAATGCTGTTTAACATTCAACAGCTGTAAATGACAGCCAGCCTGGCTACTGCTTAATAAAACTAACAGAGCACTATCGACCAAGATTTATGGTTTTAGCATCATCAAAACATGCATTTACAACAAAAATAAAAATAAAATGAAAAGAAAAAATGCTATTTGGGGCCTAGCAAATGCTTTGGTATCATCTATAATTCACATTACAAAGGCTTTAAAAACAGAGCATATCAAAAAGCAAAACACCCACTCAGTAGTAAAATCGATATAGCATATACCATTTCAATATTATGCATTACAAATACCTTAGCTTTCTTTTCCGTGGCCTTAGTGTCTGCATTTTAAATGGTTGTATTCTCAACCTAAGTCAGAAGTATGCATTTTTTCCCTATTAGTCTTTGGTAAACACCAATTTCCCATTGTTGCCACTTATTTTGCTCAAATAAATCTAAACTCTCATCGCTACTAAAAATGTACCTGTTTGGGGAGAGAAGGAGTCTTATGGCAAAAGATGCAACAAAAAGATTCATTCTGGGCTTGAATGAGGGAGTCATTTACACAAAATCATAACAGGTAATTTCTGAAACTTTATTTATAGCTAAGTCACTTTCATACAATGTAAAGACAAAAGCTGGAATTCTATGCATCGACTACATTAGATTTAGTATATGGTATTTCAGTTGGTCTTTAATAGTGGAATAGATATTGCTATCCTCATTTTACAAATGACAAAACTGAAATGCTGAGTGGTTAAGAAAAATTTCCTAGGTCATGTAGCCAGAATTCAAATCCATGTCTGTCTGGCTCCAAAATCTATGTATATTGTACAATATCACATCACTCATATTGTCTCTGGCCCTCTTTTAATCCTCCCCACGTGAGAACACTATGGCACAAATTGAATCATGCCCCATTGTCTACAGTTTGTGTAGAATAAAGAATTGGAAGAGACTCTATAAATAATCTGATTAAACACCTGATCTCAGATAAATTTGTGGCATTTATCTTCAATGCCCAAAGGCAATAATAATACACTGAAAATTGCAATCATTTTAGTGTATCATTTTAAATGTTGAAAGGAGCATTGTGATGTTTTTAGCTCTGAATTCTTTTCATCTTAACCGCAGACAGGAACTACATTCATTCCTCATATTTATTATTTGGATTTTTAGCAATTTAGAGGAGTCTTCATTTCAATAGCATTGAGTTTAGTTTTGTACTTCAAAAACTTCAAGGACCCATCTACCTTAGTCGGAAATCTTTGACTGCAAGTGACAGAAATACCACAGAAATTGGCATAAGCAAAACAAAACATGTAATGGCTTGCGTAACTACATAGTCCAGAGGCGGTGTGACTTTTGGCACAGCTTGGCTAAACAGGCTTTCCCCATATCTTGGCAAGATGACCACTAGTATTCCCAGGCTTATGTTCTACAAGTTTAAATAACCACAGCAGAAGGAGAAAGTCCCTTTCTTAATAGTTCCAGAAAAAGTCTCAGGATTGAAATTCATTGGATCAGTTCACTGTTGAACTAAGTGCAATGACAACAACTGAAATATGCCAATTGGCTAGACTTGGGTCACCTGTTCATCCAACGGACTCTGGACTGGGGGTAAGAGGGGGCCTCCAAAAGGAAATTGAGATAGTTTTTTAGAGAGGAAAATGGATTTTGAGCAGACAAAAATAGCAAGTATGTGCACTGCCTGATTCTCACTTTCATTGTTGTTATGCCATTGATTTTTTGTTTGTTTGTTGTTAACATAACAAACCATAGAAATTCATAAAATACTTTCCTGAGAAATACCTTCTTGTTCCCAGGACATTATGGTCAACTCAGTCTAACCAGTTCAAGAAATACTTGATATAACTTTCAAGCAATGAATGCCAAGTTACAAACACTGATATTACCAAGCTCTGAATGGTTCTCAATGTCTGTGAGCCTCTAAGTGATAGGCTCAACCATGTCCTACCTGAGGACCAAACAAGACCATTAGGCAAAACAATTTTCAGGGATATGGGTTTAACACTCTGAAATTCAGCATCAGAGTCTGGCTTTGGCTCTGTCTCCTTCCTGGCCCAGGTCATAACTCATGTATGCTTGATTGGGGAGCATTTTGAGACTTCTTGATAACAGGTCAATAGACAGACCAGAACTAAGTACTAGGGAGAGAAGGAGAGTACTAGAGAGATTGAAATAGATATCCAAGAAGGGGCAATCCAGCAAGTTAGCCCCACATCAGGGCTTTCCAGACACTGGTGTTACTTGAATCAGACAAATGGCAACCTCAAGGTTTCCTACAGTCTTTCTAACCAACCACCCAAGAGAACACTGGCAGGAGGTTCCAGGAAATGTGGACTAAGATTTAGATATAGTTCCACTTCCAATGGGGCAACAGGAATGCGACTCAGGAAGACAAGGTATTCACGGTTTCCTGGAGCCTGGATTTGCAACTGTCAGCTCATTTCACACACCACCTGGTAACATACCCTTTGTCAAAGGAAAAATTCAGCAGTCTTTAGAAATGCCAACAAACACTGTGTATGTGTATTGCATGTGCTGCACACTAAACCAAGACCTTCACATACAATATAGGTAAAGAAACTGAGACCCATGAAGATAAAATAATTTATTCCAAGTCAAAGAACTAATCAGCATCAGGGCCAGAAGTTGAAAGTAGGTCTCTCTGATTTAGAGAACCTGAGCCTCTCCAAGGGATTGCTGGTTCCCTGCTGCCTAGTCCTGTGACTGGGTCTTTTCTTCTTCCCAATAGTTGTGTCCAATGCCAACCACCTGTCTGCTGCTTTCCTGGGTCTCTGAATATCCTCTACTCCTGAGTTGCCTCTTACTGGGCTCAGCCTTGGGCCTCCCTGGAGCCATCTGCTCTGACTACCACTATTTTATTGAATGAGACTCCTTATTCCATGACTTATAATATGGACCAGATTTTCTTCTAGAATTTGTAGTATCTCTACACTCTCGTATCTCCCAGTCTATCCTATTTTTCTGAAGCTAACAAAATTACCCTTTACCAAGTTCCAAGGTGATCACTGTAATCCTCTGTTGGCTTAATGGTTTGTCAATAGAAAAAAAAAAAAGGTCTTGAGGTTTCCTTTGTAGTAAAAAGTTTCAACTTTACGCTTTTGATCTACAAACATAAAGTTTGAGCACCAGTGCAAAACGGTAAGATTGAGACCTATGTAATTTAAAAGTATATTCCGTTATTGAGAAAACATCCAAGAAGAGAGAATTGCTGCAGCTACTCTGGAGAGTAGCCTGGCAACAGAAAGACATTTGATATACACATGGCCTTTCACCTCTCACTCCTGCTTCTGGGACTCTACAGAGACAAGAGCTGGGAGCCTAAGGATAAAAACAAGGATGTTTGTTACAGTACTAGGTAAGCTGGAAAAAACTTACAACAACCTACATAGGGGAAGAGTTGAATAAATCACATCACATTTAAGCTAAGAATGCAGCCCTTTAAAAGAAATGAGTTATATCAGTAACTATTAGGCTACAGAAATGTCTGGTTCCTTAGGCCAGCCCAAACCTGCAATCATCATACACATCTACTGACCAGTAGACAGAAGCCATGGGCCATCCTTTTTTTTTTTTTTTTTTTTAATTTTATTTTTTAAGGTTTATTTATTTTTGAGACAGAGAGAGACAGAGCATGAACGGGGGAGGGTCACAGAGAGAGGGAGACACAGAATCTGAAACAGGCTCCAGGCTCTGAGCTGTCGGCACAGAGCCCGACGCGGGGCTCGAACTCACGGACCGCGAGATCGTGACCTGAGCCGAAGTCGGAGGCTTAACCGACCAAGCCACCCAGGCGCCCCAGCCATGGGCCATCCTTGTATGTTCTTTGCCTGATCTCGCCCTGACCAAACTCTACCCAGCTCTAAATTCCTGGCCCATCCCTTCCTTTGATTGTATCCTTGGCCCTTTGCCCTCTGGTATGTGGTCATCTTAACATTGAACTCTCAGTGCTCTCCAACAAACTCTGAAGGTAGCCCTTCAAAAGAATGACTTCTGTCTATAGACATTGAGCTACAGCAAAGTCAAGGATATTGTAGAGAAGTTTTATTAGACAATCTCATCTTGGGAAAAATACACAATGGCCACAGATATAGATATAGCTATAGATATAAATAGTTATATTTAGGTATTTGTATGAGTTTGAAAAAGTTGTTGGAAAAAATTTTTTGTTTGTATCAGGTTGTTTGCACTGACAATCTCCAATGGTGAGGATGGGAGTGGAAACATCCTGAGGGTATATCACTGTGTTTTCTAAAAATTTAGAAATGTTTGGGGCACCTGGGTGGCTCAGTTGGTTAAGTGTCGGACTTCGGCTCGGTCATGATCTCACGGTTCATGGGTTCAAGCCCTGTGTCAGGCTTTGTGCTGACAGCTCAGAGCCTGGAGCCTGCTTCAGATTCTGTGTCTCTCTGCCTCTCCCCCACTCATGCTCTGTCTCTCTCTCTCTCTTTCAAAAATAAATAAATCACTAAAAAGATTTTTTTTAATAAATCAAACTTAGAAACCTTTGTCTCAAAAATTAAGTAATTACATATCATTAATATGATGATTTTGGAAGAGGACTTTAGTAACAAATTTTTAAAGGAAAAAAAGATATATATATATATATATATATATATATATATATATATATATATATATATATATATATTTGTTTTTCCACACACACACACACACACACACACACACACACACCTATGATGGAAAGGAGCCATAATGAAAAACACCTGTTAGTACAATTTCAGGGATACGGTTCACCTGTGTTAATGCCATCTTCCTCCCACCTCCCAGAGAACAAGTCAAGAATACAACATGCATGGTGCTCTCTGGAGTTAGACAGTATAGCAACCCTGGATTAGTCATTTTAGGTAAAAGGAAGGGCATGGGAAAGCATGGAGAGGTCTGGCACACCTGAAGGGAAAGAGAAAGGTAAGGCTGTAGAGGACAGTACAAACAACTGAGCTTAGATTTTGCTAGCAGATTTCAACATGTTTTTCTGCAAGAGAGACATGGCAGATAACATTTTTGTTCACAACACACACCTATAGATACACCACAGTTTGTTGAAGCCCAGCACTGTAATAATTCATAATCGTGTTTTGTAATAGCTATCAGCACATTAGGAAATGTAGTTCACGCAGGATTTCAGCATACACAAGACTCACCTCAGATTACATGTAATTTCCCAAGACCTACTTGTAACACTGTACCTTTCATTTCTGCTCAAGAAAACACCCCCAAATGCAACAGAAACAAAGTGTAAATTAGAGAGTCAATCTGCTCTAATTCATATTGAAAAAAAATGTTGCATAAACTCCAGCACTTTATTATAAGCAATAAATTACATGACACATACCTACATGTGAGTGCACACACCTAGTTGGTTGCAACATGCCGAAATGTTGTCACTCTACATTGGAGAGCATTACAACAAGTAGCGGGGTTCTGAGAAGAAACCTAAGCGTGGTTTAGAAAATCCCTTTTAACAATAGTGAAGAGAACAACATATATGCTGCCCCAGTCCCAGACAACACTCCAACCACTGTCTGTTCGCACACCCATTGAGGAAAGACACGACCCATGGACCATTCCTGCATGTCCCTCACGTGATCTCACCCTGACCTAGCTCTACCCAACTCCAAATTCTTCACTATCCCCCAGCTTTGAACCTATCTTTGGCCCTTTGGCCTTAGTATATGGACATTCCAATACTGATCTCTCCACATTCCCCAATGGACTCAGATTTCAACACGCCTATTTATTTCCTCCACTTCTAGACCACCTTTGGCAGGTGAGTCTGTCTCCACCACTATGCCTTGATGCAAATCCCAACCGGCCCAGCCCCAGTCCCTCCCAAAGTAAGTAGCTGGAAATGATAAGTTAGCAAAATGGAAACTGTAGGCAAACAAGACAAAACTGATAAGAGCAAAATTCCGAGAATTCCAACCATAGATGATGGGGAATGAACTAAACTTGGAAATGTAACACTACACAAGAAAAAGCTAAGATGACAATGACTGATTCTGTGCTAAGAAATGAACTGTGAAAAGTTCAGTGAAATGCTAACTCAGGCAGATATATACCACACAGACACATGGACACACACACACACACACACACACACGATAAATAACATAAAATAAACTTGTAGTATTAACTCCAATCCCTCCACACTTGCAACTTATTGGGGAAAAAATCTTTTAGCCATGCACACTGTTCAAATATGGATTCTGATACACTCTTATCTTACTTGCCTCCATGAGAAGGAACAATTTCTGATTTGGGGGCTTTTACGGTCATTGTAGAAAATTCTCTCATGCATGCAATTGCTCAAGTCGAAACTCTAAGCACAGTGTCTTAGGGGTCACAAATCAACCCCTATATATTATAGGGCCATTTTTTTTTTCTTTAATCTCAAACTGTATCTTAAAAAGCATCATAACTTGATGGGTATTACGCTTGGTGGCAATAAAGACACCAGTATCTTACTTGCAGGCTGCTTCCCATTTTTATAGGACCCTCCTGGTCTCTGTTTACATTTACGTTATTTCCTTGGCTCCTGTGTACATTTCAGTTTACTGTCTCTTATATTTTCATAGCTTTACCTATATATCTTTCTATCTGCTACTACTCAGTTCTAGACAATATGGGATTTAAAGTGGCCTCACTCTCCTCCAGTATTCATGCTCCAAAGTTGGCTGCTGCTGCTGCTGCTGCCTGTTATCTCGACTCTTTCCCCTCACCCTGTCTTTCCTCCCTCTGCATTTCTCCTTCCCTTATTCCTTCTCACAGCTTCCCCGAGGACTGTAAATAATTCAGACCAGGGACTTCCTGAAAAGCACCCCCACAGTACCAAAGTCGTGACACCACCTCACTTGCTGGCTTAAACTGTTAGGTACCAGCCTGGGTCCTGGGCTGAATGAAACTACTTTTCAAAGAGGCCAAGTCACTACAGCATTTGAAAAGTCTTTCTCCCAGCTCATCTGATTGTAAATCATATGACTGCACAGGATTAGACACATTTCCAATCAGGCATCTAACCTCACTGTATCACAAACAAACCATCAGCATCACAAATGGCTTATATTACTTATCTTCATACATAACCCATCTTTTTTTTTTTTTTAATTCCCAATGTTTTACATCTTTCTACCTAAGGAAAAGAAAACGTAAGGGCACTAAAATTTTCAGTTTGTGCCAGGGTGGAATGGAGACTGTTCTATGGCAATTACCTCACTCCCCCAGTAAAACATGTAATAATCGTAAAAATCAAAATTAATAAACTGTAGTTGCAAACCTAATGACTAGTCACCAGCACATTAATTTCCCTGTATGCCAAACTAGCCGTGTTGTTATTTGTTGGTAACGCTGAATGAAATGGGCTGCATTAAGATGGCCATCTGCTCTGTTTGATTTGATAAGTGGAATTAAGACAAGAAGCAGCCAGCTTATAGTCAGTACGACTTAAACTTATGTAACAGAAGGTAAATGATCTTTCATTTGAGGGACTGAACAGAATGTTCTCCAAGGATATAACTTAAATTAACACTTGTTCCCACAACGATTTAAAGTGGATTTTTCATTCGGATAGTTTGTCTCCAATGGGCATAATGAAAGTTGAATATTCACACTTTTGTGACCTGTACACTCAATTGCTGCATTTTATCACCCTTTCATGCTTCATCTGTAATAAGAAGCAACAAACATTATATAAGATTTTCAAGGCCAATTAGGTTATTCGATAATTACTCTTACTTTCTGTTCTGTGTAGGCTCTTGATGGCCTCTTGTCTAAAGAGCTTCCCATTGATTATGGTATTAGAGAATTCTTTCTTTCATGGCAGGAGTGAGGCTATCCCCAGTTTTTAACATGGATGGCTATCCTTCCACAAGCTCTTTAAATAGATTGTCAGTAGTCATTCTGGCAGAAGTGGAACTTAAAAGCACTAGGAACTAACTGGAAATAGCCGCTTTGCTGAACCAAACAATATAGAGCTCTCAGAATCAAAACAACACCGGACAAGATGTGGTGTTCTTCATAATACATTGTTCCATGAGACCTGACAAATTCTTAGAAGCTTTATGTATGTGCACACATATTTTCACTATTCACATGGCTTTATTTCTTAACTAGATATCATTTTTCTAGAGCTTTAAAAATTATGTCTTATGGGTAATTCCGTATTATTGCCTGCAAGAGTAATCAAATTCTTTTTATCACTTCTTCCAGGTCATTAGGAAGGACATCCAGTGTAAGTGGCCTCATAATAATAATCCCACTAGCATTGTCCTAGACAACCTCTTGCTCTCTCAAAGCACAACAGGACCATCTTTCATTATGTTTTATGTTCCTTACCCACCCCCCCCCCCAATCCATTCTCCACATGGCAGTTCAGAACAATCTTTTAAAAACATGTCACTCCTCAGCTTAAAACTCTTTATGGGCCTCCCATTATATTTAAGAGAAAGCCCAAAATCGTTAACTTTCTGAAAGCCCCTCCCTGAGCTTCTCCTTACCTAACTCTCCAGACTCACATTCTGCCAGTTCCTCTCTCATTTAATAGTCTAGACACCTGGGCTAGTTTTAGTTTTTAAAACATGCCACAGTCCACTTCACCTGAGGGTCTTTATGTACACATGGGGAAAGGAGATCGGATCCTAAAGCTTAAGCTTTATTAGCAGCACATTTACTTCCTCCTCTTCGCCCTGAATTTCTCCATCACAGGTAACACAGTTTAGGTAATTGTTTGCTGACTCTCTCCCCAATCTGACTGTGAACTCCATGAGGGCTGGTCTGTGTTTATCATCTTTCCCACAATAACCTCTTGTACAGATCCCAGGCACTCAACAAATATTCGTGGAATAAGTAAGTGAATAAGTATTTTCATAATGAGCTTATATCTGCATCATTTAGTATTTTCCTGTAGATTTTTTTTTTTTAAGACAAAGAAAACACTGTCTCGGTAACAGTAATGATGAAAGCTCTACTTCAGAAAAACACAGCTCTTTCTCCTTTCCAGTCATCTCAGTAGAAAGTGCCTGCCAAATGGACAATCTAGAGAGAATATGTTTATGAACCAAACCCGAGCGATATTTCTATTGTGCTTGAAAGTTTTGAGTTTTGGCCACATCCTAAGGGAACTGTCTGGTTCTTCCAGGCACGTGCCTACATATATGACAGATTCCATTATCTCCTCTTTCACTTCTCATGAGGTTATGAAGGACATAACGGTTTGTACAGTCTTTGAGCATAAAAGTACTACTAAGTAAAACAGAACTGCATTCATTGATGAACCAGTAAATATTTACCAAGCAGCTGGTTATAGGGATAGAAGGGGTGTGAGACCAGCAGCGTTTGCAGGTTTATGAGATATAAATACCCCTGCCCTGGCCAATTTCAAAGCAACTGTGTTCAATAACTGGATTGCAAAACTCCTGAAAATTTAACAATTGGTTCTTACGAGCCCAGATGAGCATCTCCAGCATACCACTGGCTGTGTCATTTCACAAAATTATCCACATGCAACTGTATGGGATACAGAGTAAATTAAATTCGCATTCAAAAGATACGCTCTGTGCAACATAACACGGAAGAAAAGAAAAATAACTTGCAGGTATAAAGACTGTATTCTGTCACTTTATTATAATAAAGGTTATTTTGCAGTCACTTGATTTCTTCATCCCATTCCTGTCCAGAGTTCACCCCAAGGCAACTTCACAGCCTAGACCCCATGAGTTTCGCTTTGTTCTAAACTTTTTAGTCAGATTGCAAGTGTTAAATATCACAGCAACACTTTCCTCCTAGTTACTAGGAACAACAATAACTTAGCATTCTTTATCCCCTCCCCCTGTCTTACTGTCTCGCTATAATTCATTCATTACGGGGTATACAGGAGTGCTTACCATGAACCACTTACTGGGCAGATGGGCTCTGGTATTCAGACAGACACAGCCCGGGCTTTAAGTCACTTATAGCCTGATAAGGAGATGGGCAAGGACAATCCGAGGCAGAAAGTCTGAGGACACAGGCAACCACAGGGGCCTGGAGGATACACAGAAAGTGTGTGTAACACCCCCAACACTGAAGATGCCTACAGTGAGGCTGGACTTGAAAGATAAACAGGAATGGACTGTGGAAGAAATGAGGGGAGAAACATTCAAGTATAAAACTGTGTGTGGGAAGGTGCAATTGTGAATGCTGTAACTAAAGCACAGATTGAAAGGAGGGTGAGAGGAATCCCAAGGCTGCAGACTGACGGTGGCATGCGTGGGGCTCCATAAAAATCCTCCTGTGCCACATAAAGGAGCTTGACTTTTAAAGACAACGTATCACAGAGCACTGATGGCTACTAAGTAGTGGGACTTTAGAAAGATTATTTAGATTATTAGAAAGATGCTTTAGAAAGATTATTCAGGGAGGACAGTGGGTTGGAGGGGGGGGGGAGAAGTAGGGGGAGAGACCACCTGCTGGGTGGTAACCCTAACCACCTCTACCTTCTCTATTGTTCTCCCCTGAGTTCTCTGTTACCTAATTCTCTGCAGCTCCCAAGTCACTTCTTTATATATTGAAACATGGTGCCACTCTGTTGTCTCCTTTGGTCCCTAAATCTGTCAGGCCTAAAAAATTATTCTCTTAAAAACATTATTCAACAGGAATCAGAGGGAGGAGCCAAGATAACCGAACAGCATGGCAGTTTTTTGTGTGTGTGTCTCGCATCCATGAAATATAGCCAGACCAACACTAAACCATCCTGCACACCTAGAAAACTGATTTGAGGATTAACACAATCTGCACAACCTGAACCACAGAATTCAGCAGGTACCGGCGCGGAAAGGTGAACTGGGGGAGAGAGAAGAACCTCGGAGGGCAGGGAGCTCTTTTTGTTTGCAGAGAGAAGATAGAGACGGGGCGGGGAGGGGGAGGAGAATAAGGGAAAAGCACCCCCCTCCCCCCGCCAAAAGCAGCTGGAGAGAAAGTGGAAAAGTGGGAACAGCCGCAGGGACTGAACTAAAACGGGAGAAAGGGGAGGGCTTAAATTCCATTAAGACTCTATACAGGGGGAGCACAGAGTCTGAAACGCCGCAGCTCGATACCTGGTGGTGCTCTGGTGCGAAGGGCGAATCCCCAAGAGCAGAGACGAGATCCATTGTCCTCGGGCCACACGGGGAGCGGTGGTTCCCCTGCTGGGAGGACATCTGGTAGAGGCTGTGTGGCCCCCCACAGGCAAAGACCTCAGCAGACCCCATAGAGCAACCACATTCACTGGTGCTGGAACAAGGTCATTGGGGATGAAGCCTGGTGCCAGATGTGTGTTGTGATTTTCCATAAACCCTGAAATGCTGCTGCTACATGATCACATGAACTTTTTCTGGGACGGGCTGGCACCTGGCCACAGTCTCTGAGCATTGGCAGTGGCATGGTCCCGCGAATGTTCCTGGGTGTGGCCAGCACCCGGCCATTGCTCGATGAGACCCTCCTGCAGAGGGACAGAACAGGTCAAAGCCGCAGTCCCTCAGAAGTGAGGGGTCGGGAAACACAGCCGCATCGGAGATAAAACTCAGGAGGGAGGTGCCGCCTGGCAGCCTGATGGCTCGGTCACAGACAGTGTAGAAGCAGGGAATGGACACAAGCCGGAGACAAAGGAGAGGTGCTTGGTTTCCTGTCGCGGAGAGGACAGAGTTCCAATACTAGAGACCGGTGGCTGGGCGACACCATTTTCACCGCTCCCGCACATGCGCATACACCTACAAGCGCCGCAAGAATCCACCCCAGTAAGCTAAGCAGCGCCATCTAGTGGAGAACGGAGTCATTACACTAAGCCCCGCCCAACTGGGCCAACCTCGCTCTTCAGGAACACAAATCTCTCTGCCTGCTTAGTTTACGGATTATAAAGTGTTTCATAGTTTGATTTCTAGGGGAAAACGAAGTAATTTCAATCATATTTCAGTCTGTTTGCTGGTCCATCTATTTAATTTTCTTTTGTTTCTCTTTTCTGTTTTTTTTTCTTTTTCTTGAATACAGAAAGAGAAAACAATTATTTTTATTTTTAATTTTTATTAAAAATATTTTTCTTTAGTTTTTCTCTACTATATTTTTACTTTTGTGTAAATTTTTTCAAATTCTATTTTACTTCCATCATTTCATTTTATTCTATTCCATTGTATTCATTCTTTCAAATTTTCAAATGATTTCTTTTTTTTTTTCTCTTTCCCCTTCTTTCTCTAATCTATCAAGCCCCTTTCAACACCCAGACAAAAAAACACACCTAGGATCTAGCATCATTTATTTGATTGTGTGTGTGTGTGTGTGTGTGTTCTTTTTAATTTTTTTATTTTAATTTTTCTTATTTTAATTTTTTTACCTCATTAATTCTTTTTCTCCCTTAAAAATGATGAAACAAAGGAATTCACCCCAAAACAAAAAGCAGGAAGAAACGACAGCCAGGGACTTAATCAACACAGATACAAGCAAGATGTCTGAACCAGAATTTAGAATCATGATAATAAGAATACTATCTGGAGTCAAAAATAGACTCGAATCCTTTCTGTGGAGATAAAAGAAGTAAAAGCCAGTCAGGATGAAATAAAAAATGATGTAACTGAGCTACAATCTTCAATGGATGCCACAGCAGCAAGGATGGATGAGGCAGAGCAGAGAATCAGCAATACAGAGGACAAGCTTATGGAGAATAATGAAACAGAAAAAAAGAAGGAGACTTAGGCAAAAGAGCATGATTTAAGAATTAGAGAAATCAGTGATTCATTAAAAAGGAATAACATCAGAATCATAGGGGTCCCAGAAGATGGAGAGAAAAAGTGGTAGAAGGGTTATGTGAGCAAACATAGTGGAAAACTTTCCTAACCTGGGGAAAGACACAGACATCAAAACCCAGGAAGAACAGAGGACTCCCATTAGATTCAACAAAAACCGACCATCAACAAGACATATCATAGTCAAATTCACAAAATACTCAGGCAAGGAAAGAATCATAAAAGCAGCAAGGGACAAAAAGTCCTTAACCTACAAGGGAAGACAGGTCAGGTTTGCAGCAGACCTATCCACAGAAATTTGACAAGCCAGAAAGGAGTGGCAAGATATATTCAATGTGCTGAATCAGAAAAATATGCAGCCAAGAATTCTTTATCCAGCAAGGCTGGCATTCAAAACAGAAGGAGAGGTTAAAAGTTTCCCAGACAAACAAAATTAAAGAAGTTTGTGACCACTAAACTAACCCTGCAAGAAATTTTAAGGGTGACTCTCTGAGGGGAGCTAAGATGAAAAAAAATAAATAAATAAAGACCAAAAGCAACAAAGACTAGAAAGGATCAGAGAACACCACCAGAAACTCTAATTCTACAAGCAACATAATGGCAATAAATTCATATCTTCCATTACTCACTCTAAACGTCAATGGACTCAATGCTCAATCAAAAGATATAGGGTAACAGAATGGATAACAGAATGGTTAAGTTAATGGTAACATCCATCCATATGTTGTTTACAAGAGACCCACTTTAGACCAAAGACGCCTTCAGACTGAAAGGAAGGGGATGGAGAACCATCTATCATGCTAATTGTCGCCAAAAGAAAGCCAGAGTAGCCATACTTATATCAGACAACATAGAGTTTAAAATAAAGACTGTAACAAGAGATGGAGAAGGGCATTATATCAAATTAAGGGGTCTATCCACCAAGAAGATCTAACAATTGTAAACATTTATGTGTCAAATGTGGAAGCACCCAAATATATAAATCAATTAATCACAAACATAAAGAAACTCATTGATAATATTCAACAGGCATCAGCATTTTGCATCATAAACTTCAGAGTGGTAAAGGTACAAGCTTAACAGAGTAAGACAATCAGAAGCTCGGCATAAACTGAAGACTTCCCAAAAAAGTATCATAGCTGTCCTGGTTATCTATTCCTAGATCACGAACCACCCCAGTTTTAGTGATGCCAAATTATACCAGTCATCTTCATTTTATCTCTCCTGGTTCTGAGTGTTGACTAGATTCAGCTACCCCACTGTAGTTCCAGTCTGTCATACAGTTGTAGTCAGTGGCTGAGGGTAGTGACACTCTAGAAGCCTCCTCACTCATGTCTGGTGGTCGTTGCTGACTGTTGGTTGGGATCTCAATAGGGGCTATCAACTAGGTCTTTGAACATGGTGCTGAATTCCAAAGGGAGTGTTCCAAGAGAGAAACTCGGGCCTGTTCTAACCTCTTAGTTATTCACATAGTATCCCTTCTACTACATTATATTGTTTAGAAGTTAGCCCCTATAGCCACTCTGTATGCAAGGGCAGAGGAATTAGAGTCCACCTCTTGATGGGAGAAGTGTCAAAGAATTTGCAGACAAGTTTTAAAACTCTTACAGTCACTTTAGTGGTTTTGACCAATGCAAGGGATATTCCATTTTCATTTTGGTGCACCAAGCAGAAAGTGACAAAATATAACCATAACCAACAATTTCTAGAATACGTTCAAAAGGAGAAAAAACCTCTTACACATTTTCTCTTATAGACATTCAGGTCTTAAGAGATTTGACTAAAAGATGAAAACATAAGCAAAAACTGAAACTAGGTCAGAAGGGTTCCTTTCAAGAAACAAATATGTAAAGGGCAATAAGAAGAGAATCCAAGACTGCTTCCTTAGCACTATGGAAAAAGGGCTAATTCAATGTCCATAGTGGGAAGAATCTGAAGACTGGCAGCAAAAACCTCTCGCTTTGAAGTATATACATATGTATGTATAGCACGTTGTACGTAGTTGTCAATGTAGACTGTGGGTTACAGAATTCTCAAAAAATTCTTTTTATTATCTCACAAAGGTGATAAATAATGCCTCCAGCTACCAGATGTATAGTTACCTGGGACCCAGAGTGGACAACACTAGGGAAGAACCTTCCCTAACAGAATTTTCTCTTAAGAAGATTTGTTTCTGTCCAGGTGTGATATACTTTACACATCTACCTTATATGATAGGGACTATTTGAAATTCACACAGCTTGCAAGTAGGTTAGGCTAATGTAATTTACAGTACCTAAACACCAATAGTTTTGTTTTATTTTGTTTTTAATTCTCAATACAAGAGCAAAAGAAAAAGTGAACACACCAGTTATAAATGTTAAGAGAAAGCTGGAGGGAGCTGTTCTTTCTACCTGGTTTTGACAGGACTATTGAGAGATGAGAAAAAGCACTTCTATTCTTACCCCTTTATAGATTGCCCAATTTCTCAGTCTATTCTTCAAATAAGGCAATCTGGGTTAAAAGAATGGAATCTGAAATCAGAACTATTCTCCAAATGCAGCAATACTTAGTAACCTATGTGTAATGACCTGGTAATGATCATTTTGATAAATGGTTCTCATATTTTAAAGCTCATAAGAATCACCTATGGGGGGTTATTAAAAATGCAGATTCCTGTGTACCATCACAGAGATTCTGATTCAGCAGTAAGTTTGAGGTGAGAATTAAATTTTATTTGAGTGCCCGTTGTGTGCCTGTTCCAGGTGCCAATTATTCTAGATACAAGGGATACAACTATGAACAAGAAAAGTCTTTGCTCTTATGGAGCTGACATTCTAGACAGGGAGGAAGACAATAAACAAATAAATATATGATACAATTTCAGGCAATGAAGTGTTATTAAAGGAAAATAAGCATTCTAAGTAGGTATGGAGTACTGAGTGATATTTATTTTAAATGGATATGTTATTGTTTATTGTAAATGTAACACATCTAATGATAAAACACCATATGTATAAGATAGAAGGTGGAAGTCCCTTGAGAGATAAAAATGACTAAATTTTTCTCTCTCTCTTTTTTTTTGGTGCTACTTCTTGAGAAGAAAATGATAGGAAATATTTGAATATAATCATGCAGAGATCCTAAGATTTATTTGTTCATTTAACAAATATTTATTGAACATCCATATATGTCAGGCACTGTTCTAGGAGCTAGGGATGAAGCAAGAAGGGAGATAAAGACACTGCTGTCTCACAGTTACAGTCTTTCTAGTGAGATAGAAAGGCAAATATGAAATAAATAATATAATTTCAGATTGTGATCAATGCTATAAGGGAAGATTAAGCAGGCATAGAATAATATGCAAGTTTGGGTTTGAGGTGTGATGAGCTATAAATGGAACCAAGAGTGAAAAGAGTTCTAAGTGAAATCTTACCTACCTTATAAGATGAGGAATATTTGAAATTCACACCACTTGCAAGGAGGTTGGATAATGGAACTTACAAACCCAACAGTGTCAGCTGCCCTTGTCTTTCTCACCCCAGCAGAAGGTCTTGTCCTTGGCAGTTGAAGAAAACTGGAAAGACACCTGGTTGAGGGGAAAGTTTTGAATGGCAGCAGTGGACAAGCTGACTAAGAGTCAGGATAGGAATTAAGAGATTGCTAACTAGCAGAAAAGTTCTGGAAAGCATCTCCAACCCAAAGACTTTGGTCCAAGCTCCTGCCCCCTCTCTGAACTATTCCTACCTCATCTCCCCACATCCTCCATCCCATCCTCTGCCCTCAACTGGACGATGTGTCTTAGTGTGGGTCCTTTTCTGACCCATGAGGCTGATTTCCCCCTGAGCCCCTCCAGTATGGAAACCCATGGCTGTCAACTCTGGGGAAATTTTCAAAAATAATTCTTTGATAGTTGCCTCCCTTCCATTTAATACTATTTTTCACTGTGAAATGTAACATCAATTAAAAAACCATAGGTTTACAGTGTAAAATATATTTTATAAGTAATCATGTCTGTGTCCACCACTTAGGTGAAGAACTTAGGTGCTAGAACACCAGCAGCATGTTAAGCCTGGGAAGACTAATCAGATAGCATAATCAGGGAAGGCTTCTCTGAGAGATAACATTGGATGAGAGACCTGATTTAAACTTGAAGATCTGGGAAGGATGGCATTCCAGACAAAAAGAAGAGTAGAGGTAAAGTCTCTGAAATAGGAAAAATCTTGACGTGTTTCAAGAACCATAAGAAAGCCAGAAGACTAGAGCAAAGTGAATGAGAAGTGTGGTTGAAGATAGGCTCAGATATAAGTACAGACAGATCATGGGGCATCACAGACCATGGTAGGAGTTTAAATTTTATTTTAAATATAATGGAAACAATTGGAAGATTCTGAGTAGAAGATTATTATCTGATATGATATACCTTTTGAAATTATCATTTAAAGCATTATGTGGGAAATTGACAGAAGATACAATGAGGAAGTGAAGAGACCAGTCAGGAAGCTATTTCAATAGTCTAGACAGGAGATGGTGGTGGCTAGGGTGGGATTGTTGTAGATGAAAAGTGATTAGATAAACCAGTAGGACTTGCTATTAGGTTGGCTATGGGGTATGTAAAAAGAGAGAGAGAGAGAGAGAGAGAGAGAAAGGTCAAGATGACTCTAAGGTTTTCAACCCACGCAATTAAATGCTTAGTGGTACCATTGACTGAATCAGGGTACCCTTGGGAAGGAGCAGATTTAAAAGGAGACATAGACAGAAAAGTTAAGTTTGAAGTGTGTATTAGATATTCAGGTGGAAATGTTGAGGCAATCAAATATTAAAGATTGGCATTCAGGGAAATGATCAAAGGGACTCAATAGTGAAAATGTTCACCCAGGAAGTGAGAATCCATTAAGATAGCAGAGAAACAAGACCTCTGGTCCTCCACAATTTATAAATGGGGAAAACAGTGGAAAACAAAGAAAAATAAGCCACTACAATAGGAGAAAAAACAAGTCAGCATGTTGTCTCTGAAAACAGTGAAGGAAGGTTTTCAAGACTAAGAAAGTGATCAACCAGGGTGAAAGGCTGCTGGGAAGGTAAGAATTGACTGCTGGGTTTGACAAGACTGAGGCTGTTAGTAACTTTAGTAATCCTAAAAAGATCAGTTTCTTGGAGAAGTGGCGGGGAAAAGACCTGAGTACAGTTAACTAGGGAAAGAATGAGAAGAGAAAGTATAGAGAGTTTTTCAAGGGGTTTTGCTAAAAGGGGAGCAGAGACACAGGTCAGTAGTTACATGGGAATAAGGAGTCTAGAGAATTATTGTTAAGTCTTGCGATAATACAGAATGTTTGCATGCTCAAGGGCATGGTCCAGCAGACAGACAGAGTTTGATGATTCAGGAGATTTAAGGATAATTGTGAGGCATAGTCCTTGGGTGGGTTAGAAGGGACAAGACCCAGTACACAAGTGGAAGAATTGCCTTACATGGTAACAAGGACAGTTCATCTATCATAGCAGGAGGAAAGGCCCAGGAATACAGGTTTTTCATGACCCTATGTAATTCTTTTTTCTTTTTTAAGTTTATTTTAAAAAAAAAATTTTTAATGTTTATTTTTGAGAGAGACAGAGAGAGCGTGAGTGGGGTAGGGCAGAGAGAGGAGTCACAGAATCTGAAACAGGCTCCAGGCTCTGAAATATCGGTACAGAGCCCAATGTGGAGCTTGAACCCACGAACTGTGAGATCATGACCTGAGCCGAAGTCAGACACTTAACCGACTGAGCCACCCAGGTGCCCCGTGACCTTACCTAATTCTGATGTGGGTGGGCCCCAACCACATTTTGAGAAATACTAATTTAGATAAGCAAGGAAGGAAATAAAATAGATTCATTCGTGTGCCAACATGAGATGAGGAGGGAGAAGGCGATGTGAAGAAGAGAGCAGGACTCCACAAAGGGCTGCTCCACTTTAGGGCCACCTGGACTATTGGCATCACCCCTAAAATGAAGATACAACTCAGAAGCAGGAATGAGGTTTTGCTCCCACCACTCAAATTCTATAGAGAGCACATTCCAGCCCTCTGCCCACCGTCATCTGTTCCTAGAGCAGTGCCAAATCCTTTCCCATCTGCTCCAGACCTGCAATGCTTAACATTCTTGTGGTCACCAATTGAACTGAAGATCTGATAAAAGTTTTAACCCTTCTTTCCAGAAAAAAAGTTATACAGTCACTAAAGCTCTTGTTTGCAAGTCACAGGCCACTTGGATTAAGCAAAAATAATTTATGAAAATATATGTGGGAGTTTACAAATACAAAGGGGAAGCTGATAAATTGACTGGAAAAATAAGAATCAAGCAACTCTAAAGGGTCCTAGTTATAGGAATTGCTTGGGGCACCTCTGCTAGAATGGATAAGCTCTAAATGATTTCAGTCTTGTATTACCTGGTTCATGATTTAAATTCTAAGTGACTATTTAGTAAGCTTAACATGGGTCATATGCCTAGGCTAGGGCTGCAGATGTATTGGGCACCTTCCTTAATAGCCTACCAGAGTATATCCAATGAGGAAGAACTTATACTCCAAAAAACAATCAGTGTATGCTATCATTAATGTGGGATACAGCATTCTAGAGTACCACAAAAACCCCTAATGTTTCAGCCCCACATAAATACAAAATTTTGCATATAATTTTGAAAGGTTCACAGACCCTCTGAAACCCATATATGTATCTTCTGCGATTCTTGTACCCACCCAGTAGGGAACCCCTAGTATCAACATAACTAATGTATATTCTTGGTTATCACCTCACTAAATGCTTAGGTTATTCTGGAAGAAGGAAAGAAAGTGATGACTTCCCTTTCTAATAACCTCCTACTCCTCCCAGTCTCAAGAGGTTGGGTTCTCCATACTCTCCTGAAGGAGAAAGATCACATTCAACTGGTGGCAAGATGTTATTACAGCATCACGTGATACAGGAAAAGAGCTCAAGCACTGACAGAGGAGGATCTGGATTTGAATCTTGTTCCTACGAATTACAGACCAAGAGAACCTCAGCTTGAGACCCTCCTTGAGTGTTAGGTCTTTGTCTTTAAATTTCCTTCAAAAGGTTTTGTGAGGCTCATTAAATACCTCAGATCACATTTTGTAATCTGTAAAGTTATGAACAAATTTAGGATATAATCTATACGGGGCATCTGGGTGGCTTAGCCGGTTAAGCATTCAACTCTTGGTTTTGGCTCAGGTCATGATCTCATGGTTTGGGGGTTTGAGCCCCCCATCAGGCTCTGTACTGACAACACAGAGCCTGCTTGGGATTCTCTCTCTCCTTCTCTCTCTGCCCCTCCTGAAGTCTCTCTCTCTCAAATAAATATCAAAATAAATAAATAAATAAGTAAATAAATAAATAGTTTAGACAATAAAAAATAATCATATAGATATATATCAATAGATGATAGAGATAGAGAGTACTTCATTGGTTGTCAAGCCTGATTAATAATAGAAACATCTGGGAATTTTTTTAAATTCAAATTCTCAGCTTCATTCCTAGATCTATTAAATCAAAATCTTCAGGAGTGGGGATATATATCCATGCATATGTGAAAAGCTCCTTGCTTATTCTCAAGTTATCTAGATCTGGGATCCCACATATTTCGAATCAGAATTATTCATAGTGCTTTCCTATGTGTTGATGATTCTAAGAAAAATGTCAATATTACTTACTACTTGTGAGACCATCTAGACTTTGACTGGATAAAAAAATACACAATTAACTTATTTCACACCATAACATATAGCCAATTGTATACAGCCAGAGAATCCAACAACCTTACTGAATAAGTGCCAGTGTAGCAATAACTTACTTAGAACAAATTCTGCTCTCATTTATATGCTAAGAACCATTAAAGTACGATTTTACAGCTTGTGATCATTTTACGCACCATCGATTTATGAGTATGGCTGTTTCCACAGTTTCAAAACTTTGCAGAGAATCTATAGCTTCCTGCCATCTTTTAATATGGAGATGATGTAATGATTTCCTCAGATGGGGGAAAATGAGAGAAATTAATAAGAATATAAAATATAAAATAATGGTGCTGGGCTTAGCCATAACAACATTCTTTAACATCAGATGTGGCTTTATAATTATAGTATGAGAATTTTTTTTCTTCAGTCTTCCTTAAAGGATAAAGAAATTACAAAGTATTTAAAAACCAAGGCAGAGGAGGCCGTCCATAAATACCTTTAGTTTTCTCAATCTTCTCCAGTCTCAGCTCTGAGAGACTGATGTGCTAGATTTTATGCTGGATCTTAATAATGTCTTCATGCTATTTTGCATTTTCTAAAATGTTGACTCTTATAACATGATCCATAGATAAGCATGACCTGTCAGCTTTCTTCTGATGAGAACTAAGTTTTATTCCTGAGGGCAATGTTGACTTTAGTTCTATTTTCCTGAGAGAATAAAGACAGCATATCTGCACCGAGTATTTTGTCATAGTCTTCCAAATGGCTACTTCCCGGGGCGCCTGGGTGCTCAGTTGGTTAAGCATCCGGCTTCGGCTCAGGTCATGATCTCATGGTTGGTGGGTTCGAGCCCCATGTCAGGATCTGTGCTGACAGCTCAGAACCTGGAGCCTGCTTCGGATTCTGTGTCTCCCTCTCTCTGCCCCTCCCTTGCTCACACTTTATCTGTCTCTCTCTCAAAAATAAATAAACATTTTTTAAAAAATGGCTACTTCCAAAAAGGAGCACTGATTTCTCCCTTGTTAACATCTACTAAACAGAAGGCCATCTTAGAGATACCAATGTGGAGTCAAGAATACCATAAGTCATAAGTCAAGATGTTGATCCTTGACTTGATCAATAAAAATATTTCAAGTTTTAACATCTTAAACAAAACTGACTGAAAATGTAAATTAATAAATTAAAATACCTCTTTGCAGAACTAGGACTACCCCCCCTTATAGATGGAGGTGTAAAAGACAGTCCCCGATACTGCACAATGCAACAACGAGGCCTCCTCACCAGAGACTAGAAAGAGTTCAGTCTCTCCTCTGCTTGGATCCCCCTTCCCTGAATGTTCAAAAAGCCCCCAAGACTGCTTTCTAGAGTCCAAAGTTGTAACTGATCTACTCTCAAATCACACAGAGGCCAGAACTGCCTTCAAGCTACTGGAAACCCAGCAGTCATGAAGGTTGGGTTTTTCCAGAAGTTAACACAATGTTGCTTTGCCCCCATCAATGAGACAGCACTTTGGCCCCTGATGTTGATACTAATTAATTGTTGATGCTGTTACTGGGACTAGAGCTCATAGTCACCACTGATAGAGATGCAAAGGGCCACTCCTGGTGGTTGTCACCCTGTTGTCAGACCCTTGACGCTTCCAGGGTGAACTGGAGGACTTGCTGAAACACAAAATGCTGTCTCAGACTTTGATTCAGTAGGTCTGGAGTGGACCTAACAACATGCATTTCTAGCCAGTTGCTAGATGACTCTAATGTCGTTCTTTTGTGGAAATCTGTACTTGGAGAAGCCCCTTCCCAAGATAGTCTGAGGAAATTTTCCATTTGTTTCTGCTGTTGTTTCTCTAAAGGCATAAACCCTTGCTGGTCTATCCCAAAGCAAGAGAGCTGGATTGAGCCACCACTGTGGTGGAGACTCCTGGCTGAGCTGGACTAGTTCTTCTTGGGATGAGGGAGGAAGAGCCTTATCTGGCCTAGCTTCCCTGCATTGCGATTCTTAGAATCAGCTGCTCAGCCACCTTCCCAGGACCTAAGTCTGTTACCTGGATGTAGGTATAGAGAGGTTCTGATGTCTACTGCCTCACAGACCCCAGAAAAATTATGGTTCTTATCTGTCTTGTCACCCAAGCCAATCCTGTTTGTTTTGTTTTGTTTTTGATGTCTATTTATTTTTGAGACAGAGAAAGAGAGAGAGTGAGAAGGAGAGAGATAGAACATGTGAGTAGGGAGGGGCAGAGAGAGGGAGACAGAGAATCCCAAGCAGGCTCCACGCTGCCAGCACAGAGCCAGACGTGGGGCTCAAACACATGAACCATGAGATCATGACCTGAGCCAAAATCAGGAGTTGGAAGCTTAACGGACTGAGCCACCCAGGTGCCCCACCAATCCTCTCTTTTAAGTCTTTCCACCTCCAATAGCAATTTTTCTCATAATTTGTCATTGACATTTTTTTGCCTACTCTGACCTGGACCTTACTCAGGACCAACTAGGCTGCTTCAGCCTAGGAAGTTTTTATAACACTGACTTTTGTGGCATCTCAGTCCCTTCTGTCCTAGAGGATCCTTGGGCTCTTAATGCAGTTAAGTTCACCCTTGTCATAGCAACCTTCAAGCTCCATGTTTGAGGTGCCAGAAAGAGACACAAATGATTAAGAGCTGTTAATAGATTTTATCACTTTGGGTGATAAACTCTAGTTTAAGTACAGCACATGTTATTTATGAAGACACATGTGCACGTGCACACACACACACAGAAAAAAAGAAATTACAGATTTTATAGCAGAACAAAGAAAAAACATGCACAATTTTCCTTTGTAATGAGATTGCTATACACCTAACAGTTCCATGCAGAATAGTGGATTAAGCATTAAGTGATTCAGGAATCAATAGTTGTTGGTAACATTGTATAATACATTCTAACTCCTGACACTTAGTAGTATGCACTGTGATGTTAGCACAAATGTGAGCCTCATTACCAAGTAGGTAAGTAGACAGGTAAATCTTTTTTATGAGTGTTGACCTTTATTATTTCAGAATAGCATTGTATTATATATAGACCCCAAGTAGGCTTGGAAATAAATATTAATAATAACAAAAGCCTTCCATTCCAGCCAACATTTCCTTATTTGATATGTATAGAGTTTTAAGTGCATAACAATGGCAAAATTTGCTCAAGGTTATTCACTACCAGTGTTTACTCTGCAAAGTGCCTTAAGACATTCTCAGCATAAAGGGTATCACATAAAATATTAGTTTCTATTTCTGTTATTAACCTAATAGCTCAAACACTTTCTGACATGGTTTAAGGTGAGAATAAATCACTCATTCAGCATCTTTCACCGGTAAACAGCAATGAAGTGGCAAATAAAAAATTAATAAAATACAAGACTTTTCTACTGCAGGTAAAAATCATATTTGTATTTAATAATTTAAACATATGAATGCAAGATAAAAATCTCATTAATAACCTTTAAAATTTTCACCTTCATAATTCTTTTCATTTTTTTGTATATTGACTAGTAAGCTTTGATTTGTTTTCATTCTTTGGTACAAGTAGTATTCATTTACGCATGGGTTGTGCTTTTATGAATTTTTTTCTTCTGTGAAATACAGCAAATAGTTATGTGCATAAAATAAAAATGTGGAGTTCGAAGAACTATCTGACTATAGTCCATGTAGACTATCAGGATGGGGCATTATCCTGCAAGTCAGGACCCTATCAGCACCCAAAAGCCTCCCAGCTTCTGAGCACTAACCCCCTCTCCTCCAGAGGTAAATACTATCCTGGCCTAGATAGTAATCACTTCCCTGCCACCTAAGCTTGCATCCCCTAAACCCTGGAGTTTAGCTTGCCTCCTTTTTTGAGCTTTACATAGATGGACCTATACACCACGTATTCATTTGTGTCTGGTTTCTTTCACTTCACATTGTGTTTGTGAGATTCATCCATGATGAATGTGTAGATGTAGTTCATTCATTTTCATTGCTGTAAAGTATTCCATTGTATGAGGAACACAATTTATGTATGCATTCTATTGTGGGTGGACATCTGGGTTGTTTAGAGTGTGCAGCCATGAAACGGTGACACACTGTAGGTGTTTGAACAATGTATTTGCCAGTAAATCAACAGCGGAATTTACCGCACAGCCCAATGTCAGGCCCTGTGTGTTGAGAACTATGAGGCTGGCACAAAGGCGAGCATCACTACTGAGGATAAAAATAGACAGACAATATTTGTACATAATTTTTGGCACAGATGTGATAGAATTTCTATTGAGCATATACCTGGGTGAGGAATTTCTGAGTCACAAAGCATGCGTCTTCAACTTTCCATAGATTATACCAAAGTGACATATTAATTTACACCTTCACCAGCATTAAATAAGTGTTCCTCCTGCTCTACCTCCAGGTCTCAGCTCAAATTTTATCTCCTGCGAGTATTCTTTCCTGGCCATTCTAGTTAAAGGAGCTGTCCAGGTTAAAGTACCCAACCCCCTTACTGTTTAGACTATTACTCTAATTTATTTTCTACAAGCCACCTCCCACCATCTGAAATTATCTTACTTGTTTCTGCTTTCCTCCAGTAGGAAGTAAACTCCACGAGAAAAGGACTTTATCTTGCCCATGACTGGCACATAATGTCTGGAACAGTCTTGATAAATATTCGTGGAGTGAATAGTTGGGAACTTCCTGGATATCGTAAATATTCACACCAATGCCAGTAGAAAAGACTTTACAGAGTGTAAACTTTGAATCTCCTCTTTGCGACAAGCAATGCTTTTTGAGTAAGAGGTTCATGCTCCATGCAGTATATTTAACAGCCAGCATTTGGGAAAATAATTATCCATTTAGCTTTTCCTGTAATATGACCATCATGACATGTTGAATAATTTTTCCAGTCTCATGAACACAGTGGACAAAGCATTTCATATTCTCTGTGAGAAAACAGGTGCCTATAAATCAAGCCTTCTTACTTTAAGTACAGTCTATAATAATCGATCGACATGCCTGCTATAAATAATAATGCATGGTTTCTCAAGGAACCTAGCATGTAATTGGTTCTCTGATCTGAAGAAGCTATAGGTCTGTGATTTTTTGATATCTATGGAAGCCCTCAACCAACTTTATTGTTTTGTTTTTAGCTAGCACTTGAAATAAAGGTTCATGAATCTTTATTGTGCATCTAGCCTCTCTTGAATAGAGAAGTAGTAGTGTGTGACTCTTGGAATATGCTCAGCCTTTATCTTTGCATTTCCACTGTAAGGTCACAGTGACAAATGCCCAGTGAGGTACCTGATCGTGTGTTCCTTTTGTGTTGAGAGCCATCCCTGAGTGAATTCAAATACTTGAGAAAGACAATCATATATTAGACTGTATTTTCACAGTAGGCTTTAAAAAATAAAAAAGCACAAGAGGCTATCCTGAAAGTTCCAAGTCACCAAATTCTAACATGGCTACATAATAGAGAGGTATATACATTCTAAATTCTTGACTGGTGCATAGTTTTTTGTTTGTTTGTTTGTTTGTTTGTTTGTTTGTTTTTAAAGGAAGCTGACCATATGACCTTACTACTCTGGCCACAGTCAATTGGAATGAGGCTGGATGCCTGATTGAAGGCAGGCTACAGCATGAGAAATGGCATGAGATCTCTGTCAGCCTGGCTACTCGACTTGGAAAAGTGACTAACTGAATAAGTCAGATTATCTCTCTTGGAGAGTTTAAATGCAGGACATGTGTAGCATTATAGCTGGGGGAAGATGGGGGAAGATGGGGGAAACGTGATAGAATTGGAGATTTTAATTACATAATCTGGAAAATGTAAATCACAGTTTTATTCAATAATCATGCAAATATTAAGATTGTTCATGAAGACTGAAAATAAGAACAAATGAAAATTATGAGCATTATCCTGCTCAAAGATCACCGAATCCCTGATTTAAGACCTTGTGCACCAACCTTCACCTGGATGATGACACAATGATCACTTGAGAGAAAAGGCAGAGCAGAAAGAAATCCAGAGAAAATGTAGGGAGCATGAGCCATGAGGGAGTAGAAGCTGTAAGGTAGTGGAAACCATGACTGAGCAATACTGAGGACGTAAGTAGAAGGCAGTGCTCGTCTTAAGAGCCAAAGAGACTGTGAGTGAGAATAAAAAAGCAGAGTCATAATGGTGAGCTATTAAGATAAGTAACAATACTGCTAAAGAGACAGAAACTATCACCAGACTGACACTGCAGCACAAAAGCTCTTAGTTTTTACATGAAGCCTGATGGTGTGGCTGTGGTGTTTATCAGTCTTCCTTTCATTAAAAATTCGGTGTGCACAAAAAAATAAACACAAAACAAAACAAAAATTCAGTGTGCACAACAATCACTTGAGATGTGAACAAAAAATCTACTATCTCCAACTCCAGAAAGTCTCTGATCTAGTAGATCAAGGGCATGATCTAGACATCTTCATTTTATATATCTGAGCCTGATATTCCAATGACTCACCTTGTAAGAAACATTAATCTAAGTTATCCTAAGGTAGTAAGCCTTCCTTGAAATTGGAAAGAAAAATCTTCTTAATATAGATCCCATGTGTGACTTTAATATTGCAAACATAGCCCAGAGTTGGAGCATCTAAAACACATTGCTGAACTGGTTTTAGAATTATTTTCTCATTAAATCTTATCACGAGAAATGCTACATTTCAAATCTTTCAAGCTAAAAGGCCCTCCCCATCTTGATCTCCTTAAGGGACTGTACCAAGCTCATCTTCCTCTATTCCCTCAAAGGACTCTGCTCGGGCTGAACTCACTGATTCCCAAATACACAGCACATTTTTTTTCACATCTGAACCCACCCACATCCCCACCCACCATATCCCACTATTCGGGGAAATAGTGAGGAAGCAGGCCTAAGGTTGGCATATGTGGAATACTGAGTGAGGCCAGTCACAAGACTGAGTTTGGGGGTTGGAATGGAAACTAGAACTTCCTGCTGGAGACAGTCTGAAAGGCCAAGAATCAAGACAAAAATCAAGTCAAAGTCCACTGGTAAACACATTTTAAGACTGGAAAGAGCAAGTCCAAATACGAATGCAAAAGTTGGAGGCAGCAATGAAGGCAGAGTCTCAGAGTTAGGACAGAATAGGCAGAAATAAAGTCCAAGTAAGAAAGTCTTGGGCGATTTCAGGCCAAATGGAGCAAACACTACTGGGTGGCTGTGACTTAAATTCATGGGCTGGTAGGTACACATTAAGTAGGTGATTCAGGCCAGATTAAAGGTCCTTGTGTGCTAACCCATCTCCTTCCTAACAGCCTTTCTAATTCTCAGATCCTTATGGGGCTGGAAGTTTGCCAAGATGGACTTTGTGCAGATACCAGTGCTGTTTGTGGACAGAAGTTCCTTATGCCATTTGACTGGGAAGTACCACCTCCTTGTGGATCAATGTCTCAATATCTTCATCTGTAAAATGGGAATTATAATGTAATTAATCTACACATTAGTGAGGACTAAAAGAATGAAGAGATAATGGATATGTGCCTGGCACTTAGCACTAACACCCCAAATTGTTAATTATTGTTGATTCCATTGCTGGTGTTGTTGTCTGTCATTGTTGCTGTAATTAGTATCTATGTACAATGGATTATCTTTACATCTTTCTCCTTTATGCTGGATCTCTTAATACTGACTTTTTGCCAATACCATGTCACATGTTGGATGTTCATTTCCCTCTAGATGCTGTAGCACAGACTGAACTCCCTCCCAGCAACTTCCCTGTTTGAGCCTGGTGTTTGATCCACACTACGGTCTGAATATTCATGTTCCCCAAGATTCATGTGTTGAAATCTTAATGCCCAATGTGATGGTATTAGGAGGTAGGGTATTTGGAGGTGATTAAATCATGAGGGTGGAGCCCTCATGAATGAGACTAATGCCCTAATAAAAGATGCCCAAGAGAGCTCCCTCACCCTTTCTACCACTTGAGGATGATACAACCCATGTATCTCACAACCATGTGAGAAATCCACAGTCCAGAAGAAGACCCTCACCTGACTCTGCTGGCATCCCAATCTCAGAATATCCAGCCTCCAGAAATGGGAGAAGTAAATTTCTGTTGTTTATAAGCTACCTAGCATGTTGTGTTTTGTTACAGGACAGCCCAAATGGACTAAGACAACCCACAACCCACTACTTCCTGACAGTGTTACCTGTCCCACCAGGTAACAGGTCATTCACACTTATGTCTCCTTTCCCCTTCCCAGACACTTTTGAAGGCCTAACTGAAACATTTTCTTTTTCATAAAGCCTTACATAACCCAAAGGGTTCTCTCCACTCTCTGGAAGGTCTAACTACATGTAGTCTGCATACTTAGTCTGCCAGTTAATGACTTAACCACCCTATAAAATCTTTTTAAGGAGTCTCTTAGATTGTATTTAAATCATGTATTATTATTTAATTTATCTGCCTTGTGTTTCCAATAAGATAGTACCCTCCTCGATGATAACAACTATATCTTATTCATCATTGTATGCCCCACAGCTAAGCACTATGCTTTGCATAGAGCTCAATAAATATGTGCGATTTGATTTGAAATGCTTAAGTTAGAATACCATAAAAGACTATACTGTTCCACACTCTGAGAAAGTCATTAAGATTTAAAGAAGCCATTAAGGACTAATCTTATAACCGAGAGAAGAGTAAATTGCTTACTTTTAGGCAGATGTGCTAACTTTCTAGGCCACTAAGGTTCTATTTAAGCAATTTACTAAAAGTAAATTACTAAATGGATCCAGGTAGCTCAAAAAGGTTAATACCTGTCACTTCCTCTTAAGAGGTAAGCTATGCCTCTCTTTCTCACCCAGCCAAGTTCATCTACTGCTTAGAAGATATTGAAAATTATATTTACACAGACTAACCATTTGGACTGCACTTCTAGCGCTGGAAAAAGCAGTCCTGTAAACTGTAGGACAGAGTGCACCGCTGGTGCCCCGTTGCTACTGATTTTCCAGGATATTAACATCGCTCTTCCCCTTCTTCTTACCTTATTTTCGAAAAGGCTCATATGTAACATTGGAGAAAAGAAAAAACAGTTCATTCAATTGCATTCCCTGTTGATGCTAGAACTTCACTCAGGAATAGGGAGATAGATTTAAAACATGAAGGCCTTGCACCCGCTTCATGGAATGGCAATCCTAGTTGCAGGCGAAGGGGTGGGGAGGGGACTGGGATGGAAAACACACCAGCAATTACACACAGTGTGCCACGTCCCATCACAGTGACACTTGCAAAGAAAAGTGAGGAGCCCTGCCAGCTTTAGGGGAGAAGTGGGAGCAGCAGCTATCTGAGCCATGCCTTAAGGGGTTATTAGGAGTTCTCCAGGGGAGACAAGAGGACAAAAGGCATTCCCAAAAGAGAAAGGACAAAGAAATGATTTGATTGGGAAAAGGCAAGAATCATGGAAATCATGGAAGAATCTTTCTGCAGGGCAGAAAGAGACCTTAGATGTATGTTCATCTAAGCTCTGAATTTTATAGACGAGGAAACAAAAATGAGAATGCGGCCAAGGGATGTTAGGTGACACGTAGTCACACAATTAAAAAGAAAAGCAAATCTTGAACCTGCATCTCTCTGACGTATGTCAAATACGGTGTTTAGCCTACCTCGATAGATGTATATTTAATAGATGTTCAATGAAAGAGGGAGGACCGGGAAGAGAATGCTGCCCAAGTTCCCCACCAGTTGGGTTCATTCACTCACTCACTGGCTCGCTCACTCACTCAACAAATACTTATTGGCATCAACTATGTGCCAGGAACTCTACTTAAAGAGGTAGGAAGCTAGGACTGCAATAGTGACCAAGACAGACATAACCAGGATCTCTCAGAAGTAACAAATTCATGGAGGATATGCACTAGTAAATAGGCAGTTAGAATCAGGTTTCACTGTTGTGGCAGGGGAAACAGAAGATGTCATGGAAACACAAAGCACTTGGGAGAAACCTTATCGCAGAGAGCATCAGCTCTCTGCAGGCTCAACCCTAGAGGTTAAGAGGAGTTAGCAAGTGTTCCAGGAAGAGGTAATAGCACATGTAGAGGCCCAAAGACAAACATTTACAAATTAAGGGAGCGCAGTGTGCATAAGGAAAACTAAAATATGTTCATTTTGAGGTACATATAAAGCAGGAAAGTGTGGTTAACTTCCTTCCTCCCATGGCACCCCTTAGCCAACTCCCACTCATCCTTCAAGCTGCAAATGACATGTTGTTGCTTCCCTTCCCTGACACCCTCAAAACCAGGTCCCCATAGTGCCATGGGCTTCTCCTCCCTGCAGACTGCACCTGCTGATTTTTACCTGCCTTTGCCACCAAGCCATAAGCTCCTTGAGAGCAGGTACAATCTCCTGGCCCACCATTGCATCCCCATACCTTGTACAGGGTCTTGCACAAGTATTTGTGGGGGGGCTGATGCATACGTTGTGGGAAACTAAAAAAGATCCCCCCAAAGATATCCGAGTCTTAATCTCAGGAACTTGTCAATGCTACCTTAGGGGGAAAAGGGGTATTCACAAATGTAAATCAATTAAGGGTTGTGAGGTGGGGAGATTATCCTGGATTATCCAGGTGAGCCCTAAATGCAATCACAAATGTCTTTATAAGAGGTGCAGAGGAAAATTTGACTCCAGGTAGAAAAGAAAAAGCCATGTGACCACAGAAGTAAAACTTTGAGTGATCAGCCATAAGCCAAGGAATACCAGCAGCTGTAAGAAGTTGGAAAAGGTGAGGAAAGGCTTTTCCCCTAGAGACTTCAGAGGGAGCACAGCCTTGCTGACACCTTGATTTCAGTTCAGTAATGACTCTGGACCTCCACTCTGCAAAACTGGGAGAGAATGATTTCTGTTGTTTCAAGCCACCAAGGTTGTGATAATTCGTCCTAGCGGCCACATATACTAATACAAACACTGATACACATCTTTTCCCATAGACATTGTTTTGAGTTTGCTTTTAGCAATTAGTTCCTTTGTTTCTGTTTATTTATTTTGAGAGAGAGAGAAAGCACAAGTCAGGGAGGGGCAGAGAGAGAGAGAGAGAGAGAGAGAATCCCAAGCAGGCTCCACACTGTCACCGCAGAGCCCGATGTGGGACCTGAACCAACAACCATGAAATCGTGACCTGAGCCGAAGTCGGATGCTTCACTGATTGAGCCACCCGGGGGGCCCCGTTTTCATTTTTTTTTACATATTGCAAAACTCGGACCCTTTTTTCTTTAATTAGACCCTTTTAAGATTGAAATATAGTTGACACATAATGTTACATTCATTTCAGGGGTTCACTACAGTGACTCAACGACTGTATTTGTTACGCTGTGCTCACCACAAGCATGGCTACCATCTGCCACCACACAAATGCTATTGCCATACCATTGACTGTATTCCCTACGCTGTACCTTTTATCCCCATGACTTATTCATTCCATAACAGCAATGGATTCCTTTGGACAGAGTCCTAGAAGCAGAATGATGGGTCAAAATAGATGCTCATCTTTTGAGGCTCAATGAAGATTACTAAATTGATTTCCAAAAACAACTTACATAATGTAACAGAATGTCGACTCACCATACCCTCTTCATTAAATATTTTCATTAATTCTAATGTATGCTATTTTGATATGCAAAACTAGTACTTCGATCTTGTTTTAATTTACATTTCTTTCGTCTCTAAGGAAGACAAATATTTTGCCATATTTATTTATCAGTTTTATGTCTTGGGTGTGTGAACTTAATTTTTTAAAGAGAGTTTTGTATATATTCTTCCTATAGTAACGATATTAGCTTCGTTAAATTTGCTGAAAGTAATTTCCTTACTCTATTGTTTGCCAGTTTATTTAGGATGGATTTAGGTTTTTGTTTTTGTTTTTTTAATTTTTTTCAATCTTTATTTATTTGTGAGAGAGAGAGAGACAGAGTGTGAGCAGGGGAGGAGCAGAGAGACAGGGAGACACAGAATGCGAAGCAGGTTCCAGGCTCTGAGCTGCCAGCACTGAGCCCGACACGGGGCTCGAACTCATGAACCGTGAGATCATGACCTGAGCCGAAGTCGGACATTCAGCCAACTAAGCCACCCAGGCGCCCCGTAGGTTTTTGTTTTTTAAAGGGACTATGCAAAACTTTTATCCGAAGGAATAAGACAAAGTTGTTTATTTTTCCCTTGGTGCTTTCTTTTGCTTTTAAACTTAGAAAGACCTCCCCTTCTAGAAGCTACATAAAAAGCCAATTCTATCTTCTTTTAGGTTGTCTTTGGTTGACCCTGTTTAACTCTTCATGCTGCCTGAAATTCACTTTTGTATATGCTGCAGAGCGAATAATTAAACTGATTGTTTTCACTATACAACAATGCCAATTGTTGCACTGTTTCTTGAGTAACCAGCTCATTCCCCACTGCTCTGTAACGCCTCTTTTGTTATGTATTAAATTCTCATATATAATCGGATCTGTTTCTGGTCTCTACATTGCGTTTCTCTGATCCTACCATCTTTTACAGTAACAGTATTGTACAGTTTCAAACACTGAACTTTGACATTTTTTCAAAATGGTAGGTCTTATCCCCATCCATATTTGAAGTGTTGCTTTGCTTTTTTAATCTTCCAACAACTTTTCAAAAATTGTTTTAAAATAAGTTCATATTCTTTTAAAACAAATTTACTCCACAGCTTTCTCCATAGCAGAAGTAGTCGCAGTTCAAGAAGTGTTTGTAAATAGTAACTATTATTAATATTGCTCAAGAGCAACTCATTTAAAAAACACTTTTTGTCTATTTAGTGTCTGTGTTAGGTAGAGTAGTTTTTCATTTTGCCAGTTAAAAAACAACCATGTGCAAGGGGTTGCCTTGGTGGCTCAGTCGGTTAAGCGTCTGACTTCGGCTTAGGTTTTGATCTTGTGGTTTGGGGGTTCAGGCCTTGTGTCAGGCTCTGTGCTGACAGCTCAGACCCTGGAGCCTGCTTTGGATTCCGTGTCTCCCTCTCTCTCTGCCCCTCCCGACTTGCATTCTGTCTCTCTCTTTCTTTCTCTGAAAAATAAAAATTAAAAAAAATAAAACATGCCCAAGAATTGTAGCCAATCTTCTTTTAGTGAACAAAATTATTGCTAGCACCCCTGCACACCCCCCCCCCCCCACCACACACACTTGATAAGTGGTATGTTTTTAAAGACTTTAGAATACATGATTCAATGGGTGGTTCTTCTCAGAGTAAGCTGAACGGACCCAGGGTCTTTCACGGGTCTCATCAAGTTCCCCAAACTGCTGAGCTGTACTTGACTTGTAAGCCCTGAAACCACATGTGTACTTCAATAACAATTAGGTCAGTAGTGAGCTTTGTTTGACTAGTGTGAGAAACTGGTCACTTCCACACATTCCTAAACTTCTCATCATAACTTTCAAAATACAACTGTACAACCTTGCCTATTAGAGTTAGCCGATCTACTTGGCCCTGGCTTTTTCTTTTTTGCCATATACATGAACAAAGGTAATCCTTCGGGATCACCTATGCATGCAGCTAAATGTTATTAATTCTACATCTATTTGTTCTTCTATGAGCAAAACCCTGGGAATATAAAAATTAGTAAGACATGGATCCTGCCATTAAGAAGCTCAGACACAGCAAGAGAAAGAGATAAGTAAACAACCACAATGGAACCCTGAGATAATGGCTCACTTCCTTCAAATGGAGTCAGCAAAAGTTTTTATCTTGAGCACAGGGTAGGGTAGAAACCACAGGAATCCCTTCTCCTAACCCCATTTCATGTTCTTTAAAATGACAACTGGCAACTCCTATAACAACCTAATAAGATGAAAATTACAACAATACACTATGGGAGCACGGAGAAGATATTTAAACTGTGCCCTAAAGAATAAGTAGGAGGTTGTTGTTGTTTTTTTTTTTTAATTAAAATTTAAAAAGTACAAGAATAAATGAAAATAAAAATTTTAAAATTTTAAAGTTCATTTATTTATTTTGAGAGAGCGAGAAAGAGAAAGAGAGAACGCACAAGCAGGGGAGGGGCATATTGACAGGGAGAGAGAGAATCCCAAGCAGGGTCTGTGCTGCCAGTGCAGAGGCTGGCGCGGGGCTTGAACCCACTAACTGTTAGGTCACGACCCAAGCAAAACCAAGAGTTGGAAGCCTAACCGACTGAGTCACCCAGGCACCCCGTTAAAATTTTTTTAGATTAAAAAAGAGTAAGTAGAAGTTTTTTAATGTGGAAAAAGAAGGAAGGCATTTCAGGAAAATCAGATATGAGTATGAGAGAACATGGAATGTTCTGGAAAAAGAAACTGCTTTCTCCTAGTGAGTGTAGAATTTCAGTTATACACTTAAGTGGAAAAGGTAAAATACAGTGTAGGGGGTCAAGTCTTGAAAAGCAAGTTGGAGACAGATTGCAAAAATCCTCAAATGCATTTTGTCCCCATAAATTGGTGGAGTAAGACGATTCATTAACCCAGTCCTTTCTAGTTTTCGCCGCCACCACTCCACTAAAACTATTGTTGTCCAGGCCACACAGTCTCCAGGTTGCAGACAAGTATTTTTTAAAGTGTTTAAAGAAGTAATGTGCGTGGTCACCTGGCAGGTTGATGGAAGAGGACCTAGACTTGTGGCAGCAGTACCAGTGGCCTTGTTGCCTCAAAGAAGGCAAGAAATGATGAGGGTCTGAGCGAAGCAATTAGCATTGGTGTACTGGTTATAGAATCATCTACAACATAGAAAGAAGAGAAATCCGTGAGTTGGAAACGAAGGAAAGAAGGAAAAGAGGGAAAGAAGGAAAGAGGGAGGTGAGGGAGAGGGAGGAAAGGGAGAGAGGGAGGAAAGAAAGGAAAGAGAGACTATAGGTGACTAGAAACTAAGGGCTTTGATTTTCAGGAAAATGTCAGAGCAAATTATATAAGAAGAATAGCTTCAGTTTCTGTAGTTCTTAAAGACCAAAGAATAAGAACGTCTGTAGGCAGACAGTTGGGAATTGCCTTATGACACCAACGCTCATGCAACTGAGAGAATTAAAGCTGATAATTAAGGCTGGCAATCAGGGTTTTCCAGCTCTTGTGGATTTAATAACCCTTAATTGGCAAATGCCTGTGCCAGAAAGACTGCATCTTCAAAAAAATTAAAAAACAAACAAACATGAAAACGCAACTAATAAACACCAATGTTTGATTAAATATCAGAGGAAGGATGAAAACCTGAAGAAAACATTCCAGTGATTCAGCAAATCCGAACAAAATAATAAGGAAAATGTGGACCAGAATACTTTGCAGGATGTTTGGACGATTTGGGGAAGAACGGTGGTTGTGCCAAATCTCACTCTGTCCCCAAAGTCTCAAAGGAAGATGTGTTGCTCTGCGCAAACTCTCTACCCAGGATCCTGAATCCATTTCTTCTCATCTCTACTGGTAACTTGCTACAAGAGTTCTTTCTTCTTCCTCCAGTATTTCAACATCTTGCTGTCTCCATAGGCTCCATTCGGAAGACTAAACAAGCTCAACTTCCTTTGTTTGAAAATATACACTTTTTGGATTTTAAGTCCCCACTAGCAATTCCTGTCCCCTCACTTGTTCACTTCGGTGAACTGTAGTCAAGACTCTGCTCTTACTACTCCCTGGACACAGTGCTCTGACAAAGGTCACTGTTGACATCCTAACCCACTGCTCTCTCTTTATTCAGCATCTTGAACTCTCTGAATCAACTGACCATGTTGACATTGCCCTGCTTAGAACAACTCTTCCTTGGTTAACAGAAAATAGCTTTCTTGAGTCCCATGCTACCAATCTTTTCACTCCTTCTTGGTGCTTTTTCCAGATCCCCTTCCTTCCCAGTCCTCTAATGTTAGCAATTGCCAAGGATGACTTCTCCACTGCTTTCCAATATTAACATTCTCCTTTGTGTTGTTATCAGTCCCTGTACCTTCAACAACTAACACATGTCAGTAACATCCTAGTCCATGTCTCTGCCTCAGACCTGTCTCCTGCGGTTCAGGGTATTTATTGTATTGCCTAGTTACTCACAGACATCTCAAAGTTCTCTCCAATCTGTACTTGCTCCTCTTCGGAAATTTCCCCATCTTAGTGAATGACCCACGATGGTGGGCCATCCATCCAGTGATCCAACCCAGAAATCTAGGAATCATCTTAGACTCTTCCTTGTTCTTTATTCTAACCCACAACCAGGTCCTGGTGATTCTACCTTTTCAAAATTATTTTTCCAATCTGTCTTCTTTCCATCCTTCTGGCGACTGCCGTATTTAATTCCATAGGAACAGTATTCTCAGGCTCTCTCTACCACACATCTAAAACCCCTTTTATCCATCCACCATGTTCTTGTCAGAATTTTTTCCTCAAACTAAAGTTCCTGCTCCACACCCCACTTATTTATACTTTTGTGTCCTCTCATCACATTCTGTGGCCTGGAGCACCTTAGTGCTTGTTTACTGACAGAGCATTTAGTCACTTATCAGGTGCATTTTAAGGACATCCTTCTCCATGGAGATTTCTTAACCTTCCCAGGCCCATAAAATTGATGACTCATACTTCTACTCCCCTTGTATTCTCTGCTGACATATGTCATGCCCCCCAAACACTTCACTGCACCTAAAAACCATTCTACTCTATTCTAAGTTCCTCCAACTCTATTTTAGGTTCCTTAATGTCAGAACTGGAATTTATTCATCTTTCTACTCTCAGCACAATCACCGTGTGCAGCACACAGCTGACAAGAAAATAAGCCTGCTGAATGAGTGAGTAGCCCTTCCACGGTCAGGAGAATAAAAACCCTATCACAAAAGACAGTCAGCCCCTCTGGTTTAAAGATGGTAGTAATAGAGCACATTAAAAATTGACTATATCAACACTCATCCCTACTTCAAAATTTAATTTTCCTTTAAACTACAATCCTAACTATAATAATAATGAAATATTAAATACTCCCTGAATGATACGTTCCAAGGCAGATGGACAGCATGGGTCTTCATGATGGCCTGGAGATTTGCCGTACAGTCTACTAAGATCCTTCCATTGACCGCAACCCCTCCGCTCCTACCCTCTGTAGAAACAGTGTGCCCCGGCTGACCTTTGAGAGTTCCCTCGGGCTACAGTTACACCCCTGTGAGCCCTGAGCCATCTATTGCTTCTGAGAGCAAAGAGCAAACACCCAGAGCAGCGCTGTTTTATTGTATCGTCGCCCTGTGCTTCCAAAGGCAGCCTTGGTCTGGAACCAAACTCACACTGGGGTTCTACTGAACACCTTACACGGCGCTCATGATCTCACCTTACTTTTAACTTTCTCTTCCTTCCTGAATCTACTTTGACTATCTGAATCCGACCTACTTCTTGCGCCGAACTTTATTTAGTTCTTTCTCAGAGCTAATTCCAGGAGGATGTACACTACATCCTACAAGCAACGGGAGACAGCAGCCCAAGTAAGGGAGAATTCACTGAAATTTGGCAGAAATAACAAAACAGAGCCAGAAATGGGGTCTCCAGTGGCAGAGGTCAGAGACCAGGATTATAAGCTGCTACTTGCAGATGCAGTTCAGTCTCAGATCTGGTTCCTTGAAATGAAAGATTACCTGATTCAAGGAGGAGTTCGCTCAGTAGAGCTTCCGAAGTAGAGGTAAGAGAGTGGACGAGTCAGAATCAGAGACAAGACATTTTGGGAAGTGGCCTAGCCCCCAGGAACAGGTAGGCGTGGAGTCATACAGGAGGCCCACTGTCAGACTCCCAAGCCTGTGCTGATGGGGCATGTACTCCGAACCATCAAAGGTTATTGGTGAAGATCAGACCCTAACATGTAGGATGTGGTGACTGTTCATGCTGCCATCAGTATCTCTCACTTGACCCCACAAAGTCACCAGCTACTTTTCCCCCTGATATGTACCTTAATCGATTTAAAATTTCACCATCTGAAGAAACTTTTCATACTCCTCAAGCCCTGCACCTTCCTTATGAAGTTTTAAAAGATGCTGGTGGATTACTGTCATGACTGTTTCCTAGGGAATTCTACTGTGAATCTTTCTTTGTGCAGAGGATTTTCTGGTATACTCAGCACTTATCCAGTATATTTAAATAATAACTGTGATTTTAAAATGTCCTTATTCTACGGTGACTCTGTTCTGCTTTGTTTTGATGATCAACTCCGGCACTCTCTCTGGATACACCTTCTCAGTGTCCTCAACAGACCTCTCTTCCCCTACTTGACCTTGAACTCTTAGACTTCCAACACGGATCCTCCTCATACTCTGAAGAGTTGGGATATGATGTTTTGTCAGAGGCTTAATGAAGTTCTTAAATACTGTTTCTTAAATTGCTAAACATCCAGACGATCAATTCCTACACCTTTCTTACTAATATGCTGATAGGGTAGTAGCTGTGCTTTGGGTCCTATACATATACACCAAAAATCACACATAAAATCTATCTTATTAGCATATTCAATAAAACAAAGAGATACATTTACAGGATGAATAATCTTACAAAAAATAAATGTCCTATCATAAAAACCACATAAGGAAACAAAATAGCCTTGAGAATTTTGTCATAGTTACACAAAAGACACATACATGCATTTTAAAGGAACTTAGACAGGATCAACAAGAACTTTTGTTCGCTTCTGTCATATTTGTATTTAGAATTTCTAACAATTGATTCCACATAGACACTGCAAGATCAGAGATCTTAAAATACATTCCATGTTACATATACTGTCACTCAATAAGACCCAAATATAAATTTAGCAACACAGAATCCTTCAACTGCATTAATATTTTACCAGACTGATCAATTTCTTTTTTAATGAAATTCCTTATAGGGGCTCCTGGGTGGCTCAGTTGGTTAAGCATCAGACTTCGGTTAGGTCATGATCTCATAGTTCATGGGTTTGAGCCCCACATCAGGCTTGGGGTTCTCTCCCACTTCCTCTCTCTCTACCCCTCCCCTACTTGTGCTTTCTCTCTCTGTCTCAAAATAGATAAACTTTTTTAAAATGCTTACAATACTTGGAGAATTTTAAAATGGAAATCTGAACCATCATAACAGTATAAATTTGTTTTTTTTTCCTTTGTCTCATTTTGTTGTTATTGTTCCATGTGACATGTTCGTGAATGGGTACGAATTTCCATGGCTGCTGGAAATTATGAGAGATAATCAAGACTGAGATCAAGTCCTGTCTGAATGATAATTTTCTTATTGCTGAAACTTACTTATTTCTTATTACTGAATTTTCTTATTACTGAAACTTAGTAAATAGTTATGCTAAATCATTATACCTACCTCTAAAAAGAAAAAGAAGCTAAGAAGAATTTGGAGTGCAGAAAATGGACTCTTTTAGAGTCTTAAACTTTGGGTTACAAACTTCACAGCATTACAGTGATGAAGTCAAGATGGCTTGCATTTCAAAAGTTGAAAATCACTGACCAAAGTGATTTGCCTATTAAACACTGAGAAAAGAGAACAAGAAAGATGTGGGCTTAAAGGGTTATACTTATTTCACAGATTAAAAAATATCTTTGCAATTGCTGGTGACATTTGTTTCCAAAGAGCAATCCAATTTCTGATTTCTGCATGCTTGGTTGGATTCTCTTTTATTACTGTTTCTCAGCGGTCCACAGTTACTCTTCATGGTGTGAAATGGTTCTTCAGTGTTCTTAATGTGTTTCCTCTGCACCCCTATGTGCATTCACTTTGCTGAAGTTTTACATACAGTAAATGCTTAGAGTTCTCATTACATACCTCTCACATCTTCCAAGAGCCATTAAGAACTCTCTTTTTTTTTTTAAAGTAATTTTTATATTACTCTTGTGAAAGCCATGAAATTTGGACCCAATTTTGCCACTTATCACCTTTGTAAACATGAACAAAGCATTGCTCTCTCTGAATCTCAGCTTCTTCATCTATAAAATGGGAATCATAACATCTCCTTTACTAACCCAGCATCCACCAGTAACTAGTGGTTTGAATGGGCACATTACTTAACCACTCTGTGCCTCTACTTCCTCTTTACAAAGTGAGGGTAGTAATACTACCCACCTCTTAAGGCTGGTTAAGAATTAAATGAGATAGGGGGTGCCTGGGTGGCTCAGTCGGTTGGGCGACCGACTTCGGCTCAGGTCATGATCTCGCAGTCTGTGAGTTCGAGCCCCGCATCGGGCTCTGTGCTGACAGCTCAGAGCCTGGAGCCTGTTTCAGATTCTGTGTCTCCTTCTCTCTCTGACCCTCCCCTGTTCATGCTCTCTCTCTGTCTCAAAAATAAATAAACGTAAAAAAAAAATTAAAAAAAAATTAAATGAGATAGTACATGCCAAATATATAAAATATATTTTAAATGAGATAGTACATGCCAAATATATAAAACAGGTGCATGGTAATTGTTCAAAACACTCTTGTGATTGCTGAAAAGATACAATGAAACTAATATGTGTGGAATGATAGAGTAAAAAGAGGAAGGGCTTCACAGTTCAACAAACTTAGCTTCAAATCATGCCCTTTTATTGGCTGTGATATCTTACATAAGTCACTCCACCTCTCTACACCTTGGTTATCTCTATTGTAAAATCCAAAATTATGAATATTAACAACAGCATGCATAAAGAGTAGAGTGAGTATTCAAAATATAGTGGTTATTATGAGAGTAAGCGAAAGTAATTTACAAAAAATATCATTACTCAAATAGCATTTATAAGACATGAGTAATATCAGAGATACATGAAATCCCTATCGCAATCCTTATCAGAAAGAGTAAGAAGAAAGCATATTCTAAAGAAATAGGAGAAACAACGATGACAACAGTGAAATGGAACAAATCTATGATCATTACAAAATAATGAATGTGTCAGCAAAATTTATAAAATGAAGGGAAAGGCCACTGGACTCACAGCTACAGTCATCTGCTTGGTAGGGTTGCCAAATAGCAACTGGTAAAGTATACATAGATTTCTTTCTAAGAAAATCAGACTTAGTCGGTGGGTGGTCCTCACCATAATCATAACAAATATACTCACTACCCAGAGCTAAAAGGGGAAATACATACGTAATATAACATAATTCCAAACAGTCAGGATGCTAACTTTTGGTTGGCAGTCTGACATGGTAGGCTAGGATGGAGATTATATAGTAAGACATCAAGTCTATTTGCTGTAGTAAAGTTGATGGAATAGGACCTCACTTTGGAAATGGCCCATCAGGGGTGCCTGGGCGGCTCAGTTGGTTGAGCAGCGACTCTTGATTTCGGCTCTTGATTTCTCACGGTTCATGAAGTCGAGTCCCCTGTCCAGCTCTGGGCTTCCTTCTCTCTCCCTCTTTCTCTGCCCCTCCCCTGCTCATATTCTCTCTCTCTCTCTCTCTCTCTCTCTCTCTCTCAAAATGAATAAATAAAACCAAGAAAGAAAGAAAGAAAGAAAGAAAGAAAGAAAGAAAGAAAGGGCCCATCAATTAATGCATAATGGAATTCTTTGTGACTTGGGAAAACTGCTGATAATCATTACCATTGTTGCTATTTTTTTTTTTAACTTTATTTTCTTTTTATTTATTTATTTTTGAGACAGAGAGAGACAGAGCATGAACGGGGGAGGGGCAGAGAGAGAGGGAGACACAGAATCCGAAGCAGGCTCCAGGCTCTGAGCTGTCAGCACAGAGCCTGACGCGGGGCTCGAACTCACGGACCGTGAGATCATGACCTGAATTGAAGTCGAACGCTTAACCGACTGAGCCACCCAGGCGCCCCCCATTGTTGCTAGTATTAAAATCAAATGCCCAGTATTCATTATCACATGATGATTTTCTAAAACTATTTTTTTAAGTTTTTTTAATGTTTATTTATTTTCGAGAGAGAGAGAGAGAGAGAGAGAGAGAGAGACATAAAGTGTGAGCAGGGGAGGAGCAGAGAGAGAGGGAGACACAGAATCCCAAGTGGGCTCCAGGCTCTGAACTGTCAGCACAGAGCCCAATGCAGGGCTCAAACCCATGAGCTGTGAGATCATGACCTGAGCTAAAGTTGGACACCCAATCAACTGAGCCACCCAGGTGTCCCTAAAACTATTTTTATATTTTAAAAACAGAAAGTAGGAAAAATATGAAAATACACATTAAATAAAAAATAAGCCTAAAGGATTATTTTGTTCTATTCCATAGGATATACATCTTTTTTTTTTTTTTTTTTTTTTTTTTTTTGAGAGAGAGAGTCAGAGCATAGGTGGGTGGGGGCAGTAGAAGAGAGAAAAAGAGAATTTTTTTTTTTAAGTTTATTTATTTTTGAGAGAGAGAGACAGAGACAGAGTGCGAGCAGGGGAGAGGCAGAGAGAGAGGGAGACACAGAATCCGAAGCAGGCTCCAGGCTTTGAGCTGTCAGCACAGAGCCCAACGTGGAACTCAAACCCATGAGCAACAAGACCATGACCTGAGCCAACTCATTGCCCAACCGTCTGAATGACCCAGGCACCCTATTTTTTCTTTTAGTATTTTTAATGTTTATTTTTGAGAGAGACAGCATGAGGAAAGAGAATCTTAAGCCCCAACATGGGGCTCAGTCTCATGACTGTGAGATCATGACCTGAGCAGAAATCAAGAGTCAGATGCTTAACCGACTGAGTCACCCAGACGCTCCATGGATATGTGTCTTATTTTATGTTTTATGGTATGAGAAGAAATGAGATAAAGTGCCATAACTTAAAAACAAATTTTTTTTAATGTTTATTTTTGAGAGAGACAGAGAGACAGAGACAGAGCGCGAGTTGGGGAGGGGCAGAGAGAAAAGAAGACACAGAGTTCGAAGCAGGCTCCAGGCTCTGAGCTGTCAGCACAGAGCCTGATGCAGGGCTGGAACTCAAGAACTGTGAGATCATGACCTGAGCTGAAGTCGGACGCTTAACCAACTAAGCCACTCAGGCACTCAAGTGCTATAACTTTTAGACAAGTATATCTAGCATATTGGCTAGAATGTCAATGACCACAGTAATCATGCCCTAACTTGCTCTAATAATTGCAGACCATGCAATGCCTACCTACTAGGGTACCTTGGTTCCTGACTCTAGAACCAGTCCCATTCCTATGGGCACAGTAAAACTCTGTAGGTAAGTAGCTAATTGATCCAGTATTGAGTCAGACTGAATGTGGTATGGATGTCCTCCTTGCTCCCTATTGCTCCCTCCACACCATTCACCCTCTCTCCTCCATTCCCTGTCCTTGTCACATTGATTCTCATTTCTTCAGACTATACCACTGTGATGCCTAATTTGGTAAATATGGTTATTCAGGGATGGTTAATTTGGTTAATTCAGACAGTACCGCTACGGTGTGTCAAATTGGCTAGGCATGGTGCCCAGTCTTCACAGTCTAGACATTGCTGTGAAGGTATTATTTTTTAGACGAGATTAACATTTAAAACAGTAGACTTTGAGTAAAGCAGTTCACTCTTCATAATGTGGGTGGGCCTCATCCAATCACTTGGGGGCCTTAAAAGCAATAATCAAGTTTCACCAGGAAAAGGGAATTCTGCCTCTGGACCATCTTTGGACTCAAGCTGCAACATCAACTCTCCTTGGATCTCCAGTCTGTCAGCCTGCCCTGCAGATAGACTTCCAGACATGCCAGCTCCCACAGTCACATGAGCCAATTCCTTAAAAATCTCTGTGTTGATACAATTATATATATATAGCCTGCTACTCTGGAGAACCACGACTAATATGGCCAGCTGGGGGCCCATGATTAGGTCACATTTAATTTTGCTTAAAACCAACCAATTCAGATCCCTATCTTCACTTATCTCAGTAATGCATTTCCTTCCTCAATAGGAGGCTTCTTTCCCACTCCCAGCCACAAAGTAAGTCAAGAACTCCAACAGGCTGGAAGATGAGTCCTCCCTCAGCTGATATCTCACTTCCTATCTCACCGAGAGAAAACAGAAGCAACCAGAAGAGAAGTTCGTCAGGCTATGCCCACAACCTACTCACCTATCTGCTGTTGGCCCATATACGCTGCCTTCCTCCCATGTACTCCTGTCTGAGAGCAACCCTCCACTTACCCAATGACCCCGTCCCTTCTCAGCTATTCCAGAAACTCTCCCCCTCTCTTGCCTCATCAGGCTCCTCCCCTCCCTTAGGGCTCAGTGGCAACACTATAAAAATATGGTGTCACTTTTCCCATCTTAAAAAAATAAGTTTAAAAAGCCTCTCTAATTCCACATCCCCTTTTACCTTACATCTCGATTCTCTGTTGCCCTTTACAAAAAAGTGCCTCCAAAGAGTTGTCTGCACTCACTGTCTCCCATTCCTCGCTTTCTATTCTTTTTAGATCCACTCCCTTCTGCTTTTCATCCTTACCATTCCACTGAATCTAATCCTCTCAAGGTCACCAAAGACCTTCCTGCTGCAATTCTAATGATCAATACTCAGTCCTCATTTTACTTGACTTACTAGCAGCTTGTCAGTTCATTGTTTTCTACAACTGGAAGCTCTTTCTCTTGGTTTACAGGATGATGACATCCTCCTGGTCTATTTCCATTAGCTTCTCCCTCTCAGTTTCTTTTGCTGATTCTTCACAATAAGAAAGACCCCAAGGCCAAGGGGCCCCCCTTCCTTATTTCCCTCACTTCCTTGGTAATTTCATCAAACCTCAGGACTCAGCCCTTTTCACTCTTCCTTCAGATGTCCATGTGGCTCACTCTCTCCCCTCTTTTCAGTCTTGGCTGAAATGTCACCTTCTCAGTAGGACTTTCATTGCATAAAATTGAACCTTCCTCTCCCCTATTCCCAGCTCTGATAATCCGTTGGCTTGCAACCTCAAGAGCTTCCTGGGTGAAATCTGAAATGAAGCCCCTGTACACGGAGGACAAAGAGAGGCCAAAGGGAGACACAGACCACCCCAGATGTTAGGTGGCAGGTTTAAGAAGCAAGAGAACTTACATACAAGGTTCGTCTTGGGTGGTGGCAAGACTAACAGATCCCCCCATCCACCCTCTAGAACCTGAGAAGCTTATATAGAGGGCTTAGCTAGGTTCAGTTATATATTCAGTCCAGATAGTCTCAACACACCTTACTCTCTCAAGGCTGTATCCTTGAGAAAGGGCCGCTAGTGTGGGAATAGTAGAAAGAACATATATTCTAAGGATGGGGATGGGGTTGGGGAAGGGGTGAGGAGCCTCTGATTGCCCGGGTCCAGCTCTCAGGTCAAACAGCGACTACATCCTCTTGATGACCTCCTCCAACACAATCCTTATCTCGCCCTTCCTTCCTATTTATTATTCTTTATAACATCCATTGTGATGTCACAAACCCCATTTACTCATCTGCTTTATTGTGTGTTCTCTTCCACTTAGGACCTACATTCCCTAAGGGCAGGAACTGCAGTCCTCTTTGTTTACCCGTTTATGCCCAGAGCCTAAAACATCTGACAAATTGTAGGTGCTCAGTACACTTGCTGAATCAATGGTCTTGCCTAGCTTTGTTACCCACTTGACGTGTGGTAGAGAAACTAAGATTCTTTGTTCAGTTTTCCTATGAATTGAGGTCTTCAAAATGTATTGATAGACCTCCCTGATTCTGAACATTCCTCTGTTACCTCCCTAATTGCCTTCCATCTGGATTACACCACATATGGACACCTTTTCTGTATTAATGGGCTCTCCTGAACATTTTATTAACAGTGCTCATCTCTGTCCTGAGGTAGGAGAGTCATCGGTCTGTCCAAGGAAATCAAAGTGGCCAAGGAACATCAAAGTGGCCGGTGTGAACGGCTGATACAGACTGAGCCAGGAAGACAATGGAAGGAGATGAGGTCAAAAGTGGTAACCAAGGGGTGTAGAAGGAAGATAGAGATCAAGCAGTGGCTTGAATAACTTGAAAAGACTTTGGCTTTTTCTCAGAGTGAGTTGAGAAGTCCTTGGACAGTATTGAGTAGGTGTAACATGATCTGATGTGTTTTTAAAAATTCACTCTATCTGCGGGTTGAAAATAAATCACTATTCAAGGTCATTTAATTTTTCTGCACCTCATTTGCAAAGTGAGTAGGCTAGATTAGAGATCCTTTTAGGTTGCTTCAACTTTTAAGAAATCATACAAATATGAGTGGAAAAAGGATTTTTTTTAAAATACCTGGTTAATTAAATGTTTTGTGATTAACAACAAACAATACATCAGTTGCTTCACTTGACACTATTTTTAAAAATCGGTGCATGGGGCACCTGGGTGGCTCAGTCGGTTAAGCGGCCGACTTCGGCTCAGGTCATGATCTCACAGTCCGTGAGTTCGAGCCCCGCGTCAGGCTCTGTGCTGACAGCTCAGAGCCTGAAGCCTGTTTCAGATTCTGTGTCTCCCTCTCCCTGACCCTCCCTCGTTCATGCTCTGTCTCTGTCTCGAAAATAAAAAATAAAAAAAAAAATGAAAAATAAAAATAAAAATCAGTGCTTGGCAACAGTGAAGTCATGATGATCTAGGCTGCTCATCAAAGTGCCCTTCAAATTCTCACATTCTCCTATTTGCCACGGTCTCAGATATTTCCACATGTCACTACTAAAACTTGGCTTGGAGAGACCCGAAAAGGAAACATGGCAGAGATTTGTCAGATGCAAGATTTATTGCGAGTCAAATTTGCAGAAAACTAATCAAGTCTTGACGTGGGAAATTGAAGTTCAATGTATTGAGATGCGTTGTTTTCCTGACAACATTTTTAGAGAATGCAAACTCTACTTGCCTAACCACACCAAGCTAGCTACCTGAGGTATTTAAGGTTTTCTGCATTTCATGGACTGTAGTCAAGGTTCTCCAGAGACAGTGAATTAATAGGATAGCTAGCTTGCTAGATATTTATTTTAAGCAATTGTCTCATGTGACTGTGGGGGGCTGGCAAGTCCAAAATCTGTAGAGCAGACCCACAGGCTAAAAATCCAGGCAAGAACTAATGCTGAGGTCCAAATTCCCTAGGGCAGCAAAATGAAAACTCAGGCAGGGTTTCTCTGTTGCAGTCTTGAAGAAAATTCCTTTTTCAAGAAATCTGTCTTTGCTCTTAATGCCTTCAACTGATTGGACAAGGCCCACCATTACAGAAGATAATCTGCTTTTGTCAAAGTTTACAGACTTAGATGTTTAATACATACAAAAAACACCCTCAAGGCAACATCTAGACTTGTGTTTGACCAAACATTCTGGTACCATGACCTAGCCAAGTTGACAGCCTCAGTAAAGGCTGAACTGAGTAATAACAATTCTTTTTAAATTTTTTTTAATGTTTATTTATTTTTGAGACAGAGAGAGACAGAGCATGAACGGGGGAGGGTCAGAGAGAGAGGGAGACACAGAATCAGAGGCAGGCTCCAGGCTCTGAGCTGTCAGCACAGTGCCTGATGCGGGGCTGGAACTCACGGACCGTGAGATCATGACCTGAGTCGAGGTCGAACGCTTAACCAACTGAGCCACCCAGGCACCCCAATACCAATTCTTAAGTAACAGAGATTATCCCACTCTCTTGAAATGTTGCATGCAATTCCAATTATAGTGTTCGTCATTTTCCTCTTTTTGCTAGTAACAAAAGCAAGAGCCACAATTCAAAGCTCTATTATTAAATTCATCCATGAGAACAATCAGTATTATTAATGAGGAAAGAAAGGGCAAGTTTTCTTCTATGTTTCCATCCCTATGTTGCTAATAATATCAGTTATATGTGAGAATTGCGAGGGTTAAATCCCTAGACCAGATTCATCAATTAAATGTGAAAAGTAAACTGATAATGCACAAAAGTATTCCAAATGAAGTTGGGTCCGCAATGCTGGAAGTGACTAAATGTATTTTCATGGAACTGCTACAGCCATAGCACCCCGGATGTGTGCCATCTCATCTGTATTTTCATGGGACTTGAAGCCCTCTTCTCCTCGCAGTTGGAACCACTGGATTTCCACATACTAGAGATGCTTAGAAAAATCTTTTCCTTAAGAGGAATTTAGGGAGTTCTATCCTAGCATCTTGGAACACACCATCTGTCTACTTGGCTTCTATCAGCTCCACCCTGTGCCCTGGTGGTAGGAATCTCTCTTGCCCCAGGGCTGCAAATCCCCATCTTGAACATCCAGTCCAATTCAAGGCTGATTCTACATTTTTAGCCGAACCGGCCCCCTAGTTAGGTATCTTTCTGAGATTGGAGCCCTGTTTGGCTCTTGTTAGACTTCCCTTCTTTCCAGGGCAGGATGGGACACCTGTGTCTGAACTGGAGATGAACCCCCGGCGCCGAGCGCAGACTGAGGCTCAGGGCGCAGGTGGCCCGAGCGAGCACGTGCGCGCGGGTGGCTGCGTCGCCAAGGCCCAAGTTACCGGCTCAGGATCCGCTACCCGCTTAGATTTCCCAATCCCAACTGCTGGCCTGCCATTACCACCTCCGTGCTATCGTACGTGCTGTCCAGCTGCCAGAATGATCCTGCTGCCCCAGCCCTCCTAGCTGAGGATACTCATCCAGGATAAGACTTTCTCTTGGGTGCTGTATCCTTGGTTGCATATGCCATGCTTTTTTCATGAGATTGGGCTTTGCTTTTGGAAGGCAGTCCCTCTTTCTTGCCCCCTTCCCCCCAAGTGTGAGGTCTAGTTCTGGTTCCCCATTTCTCCCAGAATGCCTGTCCTCTAGCAGAATTCACAGAGTATTAGTACCCTTGTACAAATGGGCCTGAGTTTTCTCACCTGTAAAATTAGGAGATTGGACTAGAAATGACCCTTTCAGCTCTGACAGGCTTATGATTCTATAAATGCCTCCTCTATTTAATGGTCCTTGACAGCACCTCAGAGAAAATAAAATCACACCAGGTCCTGAGTAGATTATTTTTATTCTGACATGTCTATGCCTGGCTCTCTTTTCTGATGATAAGTTTCTCATCATTGAGTAATGCTTCTATTTCTTAGAGAGTGCTTTTCCTTAAATACTATAGTTATTATCAGTTCACCCAATTTATTCTAGTCAGACCATTAAGGGATGTGCTAGAGATTTTCCTTCGGTTTCTTACACAACACAAATGGAATCTAAACAGAAGACCTCGCTAATCTCCTGCTTCCGGCCCCTGGGGGCTTGTCACTGAAATCTGGCCAGGACCCACACAGGCCTCTGGTACTTGGGCCTTTGCTGGTGAGAATATGCTTGGGCAGTTCCACTTCCTCCTCTCTTTTGGTAAAAGAATACTTTTACACCATGTGTTTATTAGGAACCGTGTTCCCTCAGGCTGAAGTGTAAATAGAGGATTAAGAGCATAACTAATTTACATGAGAGACAAACATACCCATGAAAGCAGAACACATTGTAAATGATACACTGAGAAAAAGTTAATCTCGTTTTCCATTGCATGTCCGAACAGGCAAATCCTCTTGCCATTTACCTTTGCTTTTAGAAACAAAGTGCAGAACAATAAAATTTTTCACTCACGGAGCCATTCTTTATTTCCAATCAAAGAACCTCAGCAGAGACCCTTGCAGGAAATGCAATATCTAGGCCACACACATAAACGGAATCTTAAAAAAAAAAATGATGAATGAGATTGTTTCCCTTTCCTTAAAAACTGAATTAAATTAAAAGCATGATCAAGCTACTTGGCTGTACAAAAGCCAGTCATTAATATTGTTTTTAAAAACTCAACAGGAAGCAGCTGATTCAGTGGACATGGACACATGGCCTCTGCAGAGTTGAACCTGTCTGTCCCAAACCACATTTGAAGTTATTCCAATAGCTCTGAGCAAAATAGTGACAGAGTAATTGGCAGTAAACAAGATAAAGTGTATGTGTTCTTTGGCTATTATGTTAGCAACTAAGTACATTGAAATACTATCAGCCAAAAATATAATTTCCAAAAAGAACATTACTGATATAATAAATGTTTGTGACCTTTAAATCTTCTAAAGGTTTAGTATGGTTCCAGGAGGAAAAATTGGGCATTCTTGCACAGCCATATCTTGGGCTGGGTACCCAAGGCAAGGATGCCCTGGATACCTCAGGCAAGGATAGCCTTGTGTTAAGAGGTCACCTGAGAGGAGCATTGGGAAAACTTCCCAGGCCCCAAATCTCTCCGCCATCCACTGACATTCCACCCTGAAATGTGTACTACAGATGTTTAATGTTTTCTCCCTTGAACTTGTCCTCCTGGGAGAGAAACCATATTTGACTTCAAGATGGATTCACTTATGAAGGTGTTTCTCGAGAATTATTTCTGATGCAGAAAAGGTGAGGGTTGGAAAGCATGAACATGTCAGGAGTCTGAGGTCAGAGGAAGAGGATGTGAGCAAGGCTGGGAAGGAAGAGGGGCCATAACCAAACAAGGAAATACTGCATGAGGAAGACAAACTGGGTACTTCAACGTCACGTCCAGGGCCAGTGCTGAACTTGGAAGTTTTTAAATTTGAACTTAAAATGGATTAATACTGTGACATAAAGTCTGAGGCAGGGAAATGCTAAAATGCTGGATGAAGCAAGAAAAAAAAAATATAGATGATCCAGAATTCATCTTTGATCTAAATTCAAGGCCAAACAGTTATCTGTAGAAGGCTTCAGAAATGTACATTGGACTTTCTTGCAGCCGATTCTATTCATTCCTTTTCAGGTCTTGACCTTTTATTACTTGAGCTCTTTGGCATCTATGTTCTTTGCCCCTCCTTTGTTCTTAACATTCTCTGTGCTTGGTTTCTGTGACATCGGCTTTTCTGCATCTCCTCCTACCCTCTGGCCATGTTGTTTTCCCTCTACTACCTCTATTCCCTGAATGCTGATGCTTTTCCTATTAGCTGTGGGAAAACCCATCTTCTCCAAAAGTAATCTTATCAGTGCTGGTAGTTTTCCATCTGGAGCCCATTGCTCTCCTCTGGGATCTACAGTGTATCCAACTGCTTATTGGACTTCTCCATCTGAATGTGCTGGTCCAAAGTTATACTCCCCATTTTCTCAGTCCTCTTCTGCCCACCTCACTCCCTCTCCCATATTCCTCATTATGTGGAAAGATGCTGCCATCCAGATGCTGAGACTACAAAGCATGGATTCTCATCTTCCAAACAACTGTTGATTGAGCTAACTACTCCCCATTCCTATGGCCGGTGAGCACTCACCACTCTGCCTCATTCCTCCCTGCTCTGATATCCTCCCAACTGGTCCCCAAATTCCCTCCCTGTCCCATTCCAGGCTCCATCGGAAATGGAACAGGACTCCATTGCTCACAGTTTGTTCATGACTCCCCACATCCTGCATCTTACAGAATAAAATCTACACATATTTGCAGCCATTTAAGACCCCTTATGATTTATGATTATATTTATTTCCTCCCTACCCCCAACACACACACACACACACACACACACACACACACACACACACACACTTTTAAGTCAGCAATACCAAACTACTTACATTCCCATATTGCATCTAACTCTCCCATTTCTACTTGATGTTCTTCTGCCTGGAATGCTTTTCTGTCAACCCTGGCCTACCTCCTTTTTTATTATCGTTCTCACACTAAGGCTTCCTTTCTCAAAGCAAGTGTTTTTTCTCCATGAGGACCTCTCTAACTCTCCCCTGTGGTATATCTTATGTGTGTGCACCTCTACCGTGGCAGGTACGTTTGTTCACCAAGCAGGCCCAGCATCTTAAAAAAAAAAAAAATGACTGGCACATATTAGGTGCTCAATAAATACTTGCTTAATGAATGAGTGTTGTTTATATTTATTGGGATATCTGTTTCCCCACTAGATTATAATATCCCTTGTATCTGCAATGACTAGCCAGATAGAGAAACCCCACCGTTAGGTGACTGAGTTTGGCAATGTAAACTTCCACATTTTACAATCTTTAGCATATTTCAAGGATTCAAAAATATAAATGAGTTATTATTAAAATCCCAACAAGATTCTAGTTCTTAGAGAACTGATTTTATTTTGCCTAACGACCAACTTTAGCAAATTCATAGTAATGAAGAGAATATTGAAAATAGCAAATGATACGTAAAAAAAGATAACTTCCTTTTGAATTTGGAAGTGGAAAGTGCTCTTTGTACTTACATTTTAAAGATTTTATTTTATTTATTTATTCAGTTATCTCTATACCCAGTGCAGGGCTCGAACTTACAACCCTGAGATCAAAAGTTGCAGCTTTATCAACCGAGCCAGCCAGGTATCCCTGTACTTATGTTTTAAATTGGGAGTGACTGAGGACCCAGCAATTCATGATCTAGTGATTAAATTTTGAATTCATACTGCAAAGGTCTGGCTGTCTGGGTTCTCTTCTTTGCCCTCTGATCCTGACTTCACATTGGGCACTGATTTCATCACCTCTTAGACTGATTAACTCCGCTTAACTTCATAGACAGGTGTTAGTTTACAGCTTTCTGAAGAAGGTTTTGAAAAGTCTTCTGAGGGTTTCTGCAGGGTTAGAGAACAAAGGTCTCGTTAATAATCAATAAAATCAGTAGTGCCCAACTTACAGATCTTATAAGGCCAGTTGAGACCACTAAAAATCCATTTAGGGGCACCTGGGTGCCTCAGTCGGTTCAGTGTCCGACTTTGGCTCAGATCATGATCTTGCAGTTCTTGAGTTCGAGCTCCGCGTCGGGCCCACTGCTGTCGGCTGCTCCCCTCTCTCTCTGCCTCTCCCTGGCTCAGGCTCTCTCTCTCAAAAATGAATAAACATTTAAAAAAATCCACTTAACCTGTCATATACTGGAAATTTTAGACAATGTTCAAAACTAGAACTTAAACACCAGAATAGTTTTTTAAAACCTCTTTGAGAACTATCTTGAATATCGGCACACAAGGTGATAGGTGCTTCATCTTGCAGTGAGGTCTACTGGCTCTTCCTAGAAGCCCAAGAACCGATGGTTCACTCCATTGTGCTTGGGCTCCAAAGCAAGCAGGCTTCTCTTCAGGCCATCTTGGACACTGATGTCAGAACAAACACAGGTTCTCTCTGTAGGACCCTAACAGCTCTGCTTCTCCTTTTCCCCAGGGATCTATTTCATTCCTCATATCTCTTATTCATTCACTCAATACACGTTTCCTGAGCATCCGCTGGGAGATGAGCCTTCTTCTAGGTGCTGAGGATACAGTAGTGAACAAAACAGACAAAATTCCCTGTCTCACTGGAGCTTTCTCTCCCTTTCTTTATCCACCTTCCTCAGTGAAGATGGGGGAATCTGAATATGCTAGTCCTGCTCTTCAGATTAGCAAATGCACATCAGTCCAGGGATTCAAAATGCTTCTCCCATTTCCCGAGATGGGTCCGTGTCTCAATTCTTTTTTTTTTTTTTTTTTTTAATGTTTATTTATTTTTGAGACAGAGAGACAGAGCATGAACGGGGGAGGGTCAGAGAGAGAGGGAGACACAGAATCTGAAGCAGGCTCCAGGCTCTGAGCTGCCAGCACAGAGCCCGACACGGGGCTCGAACTCACGGACCGTGAGATCATGATCTGAGCCGAAGTCGGATGCTCAACCGACTGAGCCACCCAGGCGCCCCAGTGTCTCAATTCTTAACACACTTTTTCTGAGTTAATGAGGAGTGCCCATGAACTGGCTCGCCAGAATGGGTCTGAAGCCTGTTCTAGAAGGAGACTCCTGAGGGAACAGGTTAACTGATCTGATGAGGGTGAACATCACTGAGAACAGACTTCCTGGAAGACATCATTGACTGAATACAGAGAGGGGAAGAGAGTGGGAAGAAAAAGCGTGCGTGGTATGCAGCCTGGCTCTCTGCTCTGCCTGTGCGAGGCAATAGAAAAAAAAAAAAAGGGCAAAAAAAAAAAAAATGTCCTAAGGAGCCTCATTCCCACAGATTCTAGTCCCTGGAGTACTGAAGGTTAGCGCTGCTGGGAATGTAACCCAGAGACAGCAAAGTCAGCACAATGTGCTCTGGGACTGTCCTTTTTCTCATTCACGGGCCAGCTGAAGCAGCTTCCTCATAGCTGTTTCGCCACTTGCTAATTGCCAGTAATTACCCTTAAGCCCCGCGTTGAAAGGGCTAAAACTATTTCATGAAATTTTGTACAGATGAGTATTTATAAATTGGGGTTTCCGTCTCAGCGGTGTCAGTACTTAAGCAGAGCTAATAATTGACCTGGAAAAAAAGTTTTGGTGGCTGCAGTTAAGCGACTTGGTGACTAGAACCAACCGACACGATGTTCCGAGGTGCTTAACTTTTCTTCAGTTACTTAATTCATTTCATTGGGTATGAGAATAAAATTTTTATACTGAAATGCTTTTTGACACTATTTCTTTCATGTCCCCTGCTGTGCAAGTGAGGCAGTGGACTACAGGAATCGAAAGGATTAGACTGTTCTTTTCCATCACAGCTGGTACATATTCAAAATGCAAACCCGCCTGGGTATTTCCAAGGAGAACATTCTTTTCATGATCAAGCTGGAGTAATCTATTCTTTAGTAGAAATGACCTCTGTTTTCATGGCCTGATGACTGAGCAGTTTTATATGATTTGATATATTCTTTGGGATCAGAAAAATCTGTCATAGATCTTTTCTAAAGATTAGGGCGATAAGCAACCTAAGGTTCTCTGATCTTGAAAGGAAACTATAAATAATGACTACAAGGTCACCAAAAAAAATAAAAAATTAGTACAAGCATCAAAAAGTCAGACTTATGCTTCATCTGATACTCACTTGATGTTTTCCAAAATTCAAGGAAATAAATTTTTTAAAAATGACTCTTCTTTTTAAAAAGAAATCTAAAAGAGGCTTAAGTCTAACTTAAACCAAACTAACAGTACTATCAGCTACTTCCAGGAAATAAAAGGAAGACAGAAAATTCTCTGTACATTTTATTTTAAATTATATGATATTAGAGAATAAGCATTTTTTTTTTGCTTATGTCATTTATATGTTTAATAACAGTAACTGCCATTTATTGAGTATCTACTAAGTGCCTAGCATTCTATTCAGTGCTTTACATACAACATGGTAGAAGGATTAAGACGGCATGCTCTGGAGTTAGACTGCCTGAGTGTAAATACTGATTATTTACTATCTGTGATCTTGATAACATTACTGAACTTTTCTGTGCCTGTTTATTCATTTGAAAAGGGGGAGTCAATAATAGTATCAACATCAGAGGATTGTTTGAGGATGAAATGTGTAGTATACCATGAGCACTCAACATATATTAGCAATTATTATTATCCCACTTAAGGCAGGTACGTAATTTAATGATGCCCCATTTTTTCTCCTGATTTTGTAGGTGGGAATAAGAGACACAAAGGGTTGGGTTACTTGACCAAGGTTAACTCAGCTCTGTTAAACTCTTAAGATCTACACTCTTAACAACTATAGTCTACTACAAATACACTGGGGATCACAAATCCTTTTTGGACATGGGCAAAATATAAACAAACAACTTATACATGTCTGAAATTAGCCTATAAAGAGCCATTGTGTTGCCATTACAATTGCCAAATTCACTTCTGATGGGCTCATAGGGGATAAGATTCTATTCTATGAGCATCTCCAGCTCACATCCTCAATCAATCATAGGAAGAGCTTAAAATTAACACATCTAAATGCATTTGGAAATCTAGCAATTAAACAACAAAAACACTCAGAGTATCTATAAGTACCAATGTCTGTAGTTAATTCCCCCTTCCCTCCTTTTTCTTGGTAGGGGCAACTGCTACATATGTCTACGAGAGAGATGTTTAGCACTGTAAAATCACGCATGCTCTACAGTTGGGTTTTACAATTAAAAAGTAGGTTTATGAGGGCAAAACTAAATCTATGTGGATTGGGGCTATTTAATTTAGAGCCAGGATTATGTCTTTGACTACTTGGTACAATGCTGGGTATGCTGTCAGAGCACAGAACATAATAAATAATAACCACAATAAATGTGCTAGGGAACTGGTATAGAAGTCGCCTAGATTGATGGATCTCATTTGCTATCCTGTATTACTCAACTCCAATGGAAATTACAATTTGCTTGTAAAGATACCTTATTTATGTAACTTCAATTTGAAAATTTTTTCTTTCCCTTTTAGTTATATGTGTTTATCAAGTTTGCTTTTCTTTTTTAAACATAATATTCCTTTGAGGAGGAGTTAAAAGATTTAGCTTTGTCTGGCAGCATGCCAAGTAGAAAAACCACTATCATCAATTTTCTTTCCAATAAAAGATGATGCTCAGAGTGGTAGACTTAAATTCCCAGTCTAACCTCACAGTGTTGATGAGATTTTCAAATGCTACTAAATGGAACAGGGTCTACACTAGAAGGAATGAATTTTTATTGGTGACAAGAGTGAAAATTAAACCATTATATACAGTGATAACCGAATAAGGAAGAAGTTTAAAATCAAAACAAAAGGATTATTTAAGGGCATGTCTCCATACAATGAAGGACTGTGGCCCTTTTCAGAATATGCCAAGGGAAAAAGAAACAGTCTATATACTTCTCCACTCCTGAATGCATGCCTTTGAGGAGTTTGAGAACCATTGGAAAAGGATTATGAAGCAACACAGGGACCCCTGGGTGGCTCAGTCGGTTGAAGGGCTGACTCTTGGTTCAGGTCATGACCTCATGACCTCATGGTTTGAGCCCTCCGATCGGCTCTAGCTCACAGACCACAGCCTGCTTCGGATCCTCTGTCTCCCTCTCTCTGCCCCTCCCCACCCCTCTCTCTCTCAAAAATAAATACATGTTTAAAAAAAAAAAGCAACTCAAATAGTTGCTTCATTTAACCTTTCTTAAACGTTTTAAAATGGTTGACACACACTTTAAGAATCTCCTGAAAATAATGAAACTTATGCCAATAGGAAGACATGCGCACAAAATTTTCATACACTTTCAGGAGGATTAAGGGACCCCTTGAAACCCATCTGTGGATCCAGGGATCCAGATTAAGAACTATATGAGTCTCAGGAGCACACTTTATGTTTTATAGGGTGTAGATAGGAACACTGGCCAAGCTAAACCGTCAATCCAACTGCAATAAAACTGTTAACTGATACTACTGTATACAGTTTTTATAAATTTCTAAGTGCTTTTTTTGTAGAAGTTATTTGATATATTAGCCCAGTAGACACTTAGATGCCAGGTTAGATAGATTAGGTAAGAAGGGGTAATACTGAATATGTATTCTGTGCTGTGTTGCTTACCAAATGTCTGGATAGTCTATCAGAATTAGATTTTGTATAAATAAAAATGTTCCTTCATGCAACATAAATATCCTTGGCTGGTGTACATTGAAGCACTATTCTTCTAATCCCTTAGAATAGATATTTATTAATTTTTTGCAATGAGAAACAAAATACTTAGGTTTCAAAGGTGTTAAGATAGACACCTAGATCAACAGTTCTCAAAGTTTTATCTGAGAATCCCGGGGAGGGACATGAAATCTTCCCTTTGCCAATTGTGTATCTGTGTGAGTCTGAATTCTCTTCATATACTTCAACCAAAACAACATATTGCAACAGATTGAATGCAGAAGCAGATATGAGAATCCAGCTGTCTTCTATTAAGCCAGACATCAAGGAGATTTACAAAGATGGAAACAATGCCACACTTCTCACCAACTTTTGTTTTGTAAAACGAAGTTAACTTGTAATTTTTATTTTCAGTGAATTTACAAATATTTAAAACTTCTGTTTTAATTTCTAAACGGTAAATATCCCTAGATATGAACTACATAAACAAACGCTCTTTGGAGTCCTCACCAAATTTTAAGTGTTTTCAAATGGACCCTGAGACAAGTTTGAGAACTTGATACATCCCAGAAGACAGGTCTGGGTGGAGGACCAAGTATAGTTGGTGGGTAGGGTGTCAATGCATGTGTCACGGGACTGATGACACTGTGTGCCCTGTCTTGGGGATACTGTTCCTTGAATGGGAATGGTACTAAAAGTGGAGAGGGGAAGATGCAGTCTAGGCTCTCTTCGTTTTGTGTCCTGTCCTATGCACATCTATCATGGCAGCGCAATTTCTAGAAAAAGGTCTAAAGAAACAATGAAATAGAATCCAGAATCCTAAAACTAGGACAGACAACTGCTGGCTGTTTAATGAAAAACAAAGAAGCTGCTGCTTCTTCTCCAATGAGAACGGAAAACACTTTTTGGATTTCCATTGTTGTTTGTTTTTTCTTTTTGTCAGCTTATACAAAATTTATTAGTTGTTGGATTTTCTATTGTTTTCTAATAAGCTTTTTTTTTTTCGAAATACCATTTCCTGGAAAAAAAAATTTTTTTTAAGGGGACGAATCGGTAGAGGATAGAGGCAAAGCCTAAATGTACCTTCAAAATGTATATCTTAAAATTTAACATTTACCTCCTATGCACTAAGCATTGTGCTACAGAGTAAACTGTGACACAGGGGAAACAGTCTTGAATTTGGAATGAGAAAAATTGTTTCAAACTATTTATTTGCTGTATCGTTTGGGGTAATTTCACTTCTCCGAGTCTCATTTTCTTATTTATAAAATGTGGGTAATATTATTTATCTCACGAGGCTGTTGGGGGTTAAAAAGGGTTAACCTGTGTCTAGGAGACAGCATAGCGCATTGTAGGTCTTCAATGAATAGCCAGGGGAGTGCATGTAAAGGCCAATGATATCAGTAAGGGAGAGGAGACGTATAGACACTTTAAAAATAGACAAACACTTTAAAACTACACGGCGGAAGGTCTGACGTGCCAGTGTCACTACAAAAGTATCTAGAAAGTGCTACGGAGTGTCAAGGGAAGGAGTCGCACTCGCTGTGATTGGGAGAAGATGCTTAGGGAAATTAGGGAATGTAGAAAGACACCCCACGCCCCCCACCCTCCGCACCTTCTCCAGCCGCGCATCCCGCCCTACCCTGCGAAGTCAAACTGCTTCCCGCGGCTTCCACGCTAGACTGGAAGAGCACCGCGCTCTAGGCTTGCTGGACTCTCGCCGGGCACCTTGAGCGTGGGTGTCCAGCACGAGCATCTCAGCACGCGTGCACACTAAGCCGGCCGGAGACGGCAGCACTAAGGCACCCACACACCCTGAGCTCTGCGCAGATAGTAAGCGGACGCAAGCAGGGGTAGGGGAGAGGAACTCCCAAGTTCCTAGCCGCCGTTCACCCACTCTCCCCGCACGCACAACCATCCTCAGCCTCCCAACTTGCCCTCACACCACCCGTAGGGGCAGCGAGGAGGCCTCCGACTGCGGCGGAGCTCCGCTGCGGGGCCCCGCTCCCCAGCTCGCGGGAACCTAGCGGCCGGCGTTCGCGTGCTCGCTCATCGATTGGCACTGCCTTACTCCTCTGGCTCTACTCGCGGGGAAACGGTCCCCGAGACTTGGAAAGACCGGCTGAACGCGGGGCGGGAACCAAGACAGGCGGGCCAGGTGATTGCCGATCGCACGGATGAGCGCGGGTCCCGGCTCGCGCTCCGTCTGGCGGGTGGCGGCGCCGGCTAGCCTGTGCGGTGCGAGGCCGGAGTCGGCGCTTCCGCCGCCCCCTCTCCCAGCGCCTGTGCGCGCTCGGCCTGCCCCTGCCCCGGGGAAAGCGCCCCGCGTAGGGCTGTCGCGCCGCCGGAGGTGGGAGCTGGCGTGCTGAGGAGGGAGGGCCGGAGGGAGGGAGCGCGGGCGGGCGACGGCGGTGGCCCCTCCCCTCCCCCTCCCGCCGCCGCGCAGCGCGCAGGGAGCAGCCGGGGGCTCGGTGGCGGCGGCGTCTGGCCCCAGCTCCTCCTCCTCCTCCTCCTCCTCCTCCTTCTCCTCCTTCTCCTCCTTCTCCTCCTCCTCCTTCTCCTCCTTCTCCTCCTTCTCCTCCTCCTCCTCCTTCTTCTCCTCCTTCTTCTCCTCCTTCTCCTCCTCCTCCTCCTCCTCCTCCTCCTCCTCCTCCTCCTCCTCCATCTCATCCTCGCTCCCTCCATCTGCCGTGGTTATGGCCCGTCGCTGGAGCACAAAAGAGTCTCCGCGGTGGAGGTCTGCGTTGGTCTTGCTTTTCCTCGCGGGAGTGTACGGTAAGTGTCCGCGTCCCTGCGCCCCGCTGACCGAACAAAGCTGGGGCGACCCTGGGCCCCGAGGCCTCCAGGACAGGGGTTCCCCGGGAGAACCGGGGAGAGACCCCACCGCCGACGGGACAAAGACCCGGCGAGGGGTGGATGCCCCGGAGGGGTGTCCACACACGAAGATGCTTTCGTCCGCTCACCACCTCTAGACCCTCGGGGTTGTCGGAGAGGGGTTTGGGCGTCCCGGCCGGAGGGAGTCCCGGTGGAGCGAGGGGGTGGTGGGCGGACTTCCCGACCTGGACTCGAGGGCCCCTTGCACAATCCACGCACACAAAGATGTATGACTGTGAGAAGGAAGAGGAGGTCGCCCTCGCCGCTCTCGGGACGGTCCTGCCACCCCCGACCCTTCCGGAGTCAGGAAGTTCTCTCCCCAGTGAAATTCCCACCGCACCAATTCCCCATTCTCCCCACTCCCTGAAAAAGCAGCCTACCGCTCTCGTCCCACTCCTGCACCTCGGAGGCCGAGGCTCCGCTGATCCCGGGCGTGCTGGATCCTGTCCCTTCTCTGGGAGCAGTACGCGGGAGAAGGCCAGAAAATAGTTTCCAGCCCCACCTCACTCTCTCCCTTAGGGCGTAGATGTCTGCCCCGACTCCTGGTTCATTTGTCATTTCATCCATCATTGGCCGCTAATGTTGTCACTGTTGCTTCATTCCAGTCTGTGGATTGCGTCGCATATACTCACTCCTTTGAGGTTGAGAGAAGGCTGGAGACTGTGCGAGGTCTAAGCTTTATGTTACATCAGGGTCTGAACTAGAGCTGAATGGAATTAATTAGAACATTCATTGCTTGAGACTTTGAGTTCCACTTCTGACTTCACCGTTCTTAGTTTATCAGTTGAACGCATTGAAAAGGTGTTTCTGTGAACACGCTTAACATTTACTATTTAGCGTGGTGTTTTGATATCTTCAGAAGGAAATACTGTAAATAGGAGTTGCCATTCCTTGAGAAATTTCATTTATAAGACGTCTAAGTCATTTGCCACGAACACTAATTCCACTAATGGTATGGTGATGGGAGTTCAGTCAGTATGTACTTCATGAGCAATATTACCACTTTTGAAGCATTTATCTGTGGAATCGAATGCGATGGTAACTGTTAGAACCTGAGAAATTACTGCAAATGAATTTAATGACCGTAAGTTAACATTTACTAGCAACCGAAATAGTTTTTCAGTGTGATTCAAAATGTGTTGCTCTCTGCCTGATCTGATTAATGTATTATTATACTGTATTATATATATTATACATTATATATAGTGTGCATTTTCGTTTGTTTAGGGCGGAGGAAGGTTTGCATTCGACGTGGTAATTGTGAATGGTATGCCTGTGTGTGATCAGAAAACCCTGTGCGTGACTTTTGAGTATTAGTTGCACCGAGTAGCTGTGATTCCCACTTGCATGATGACTTGTGGGTTTGGGTCTACACCAGAGATCAATAAGCTATTATGTTGTTTCTTCTAGCCTGAAGTTGGGTATAGTTCTGCCCTAGGTTTGGTGTAATGGCCCAGAAGAGAGAAGAAAGCAAGAAGGCATCTTTAATCTGGGGTGATTAGAAGTGTCCTGCTTTGTCCTCTGCTATAGTCAGAATTGAATCCTAGTGATGTCTGATCAGAATAGATAAATAAATGAGCTCTTTTAGCTCTTTCATGAAAATCTGTGTCATTAGTGTTTGAACTAAAAGTCTTTTTGCCTCCAGGGATAAGAGGCTGTGAACCTTGTAATTTGTCTTGGTACATTCTTTTGTACTTGTACACAAAACGACTTTCTAGTAGGTGCTTATCAAAGATTTATCTTTTTGGAATTTATGTTTAGTGACGAACTGTTGGTAGGCAAAGAAGGAAACTCCTTTTCCAGCAGTGTGGGACCATGTTATGAAACTAGCAAGTAATTGTGCCAGGGTTGATGTCTCCAGCCACAGCAAGTTTCAAAGTATAAGAAAAAAGGAGGTAGTGAGCCAGGCAGAATATTAAAACTATGTGAGCAGAGACCCTTCACCCTGCAACTGGGGAAATTCTCTATACAGCTATACTTTTGTCCTCTTTTGTCTCTCCAGCCGTATGTGGGTTTATATGAGAAAAAAAAAAAAAGCTATAACAATAATATGGGGGGATGTGCTTCTATATAAATAGTGGGGTTTGTTTAACTTGAATATGCACTAGTGAGGAGTATTACTGAGAAATACTCATCACACTGGGCCTTTAGAACAGATATTAGGTGTAATTTATGAAACTGTACCTTATGCATCAAAACGTGTTTTTAAATGGCTTCAAAAATAATTAGCAATTATTGTTAAAACAACTGAGTGTTGAGAGTAACTCTTAACATGGCTCAGTGAAAAAAAGCAGGTTGCTCAATATGTAGGCAGTTCCAAACTAACTCTTCACAATGAGTCTTCTGCATTAATGGCAGTAATAAATGGCTCCGGGTTGTGTCTTGAATCTTAGAACATTTCATGTATCTTTTTAAAAAATCTGGGGGCGCTTGGGTGGCTCAGTCAGTTGAGTGTCGTACTCTTGATTTTGGCTCAGATCAAGATCCCAGGGTCGTGGGATGGAGCTGAACGCCTAGCCTGCTTAAGATTCTCTCCCTCTCCTTCTCCCTCCCTCCCTCTCTCCCCTTGTCCCCCTCTCCTCCCCCGCCCCCCCCCCCCACCTTGCTCAGGGCTGCACTCTTTCTCTCTCAAATAAATAAAATAAATCTGTTTATTTTGGCTTTTAATTCTCTTCACATGGCCATTTTAGTGGCCTATGTTTGTGACTGTTAAATGTGACCATATTAGTGGAATAGTGTGACTGTTTGACTTCCAAGTTACTTTTCTGAATGTTAAGGCCTTACTTGAAACTCTAAATTGTAATATGGAGTATAGTAATGTTTTTTAGAAGTAGCTGTTTGGTGGGGTGCCTGGGTGGCTCAGTCGGTTAAACGTCCGACTTTGGCTCAGGTCATGATCTCACAGTTTGTGGGTTCGAGCCCCGCGTCGGTCTCTGTGCTGACAGCTCAGAGCCTGGAGCCTGCTTCGGATTCTGTCTCCTTCTCTCTCTGACCCTCCCCACTTGTGCTCTCTCTCTCAAAAATAAATAAATGAAAAAACATTAAAAAAAAAAAGTAGTCGTTTGAGAACCAATAATTATCTTTCAGGAGCTGCTCTATCTTAGGTGCTATAACTTAACTATTGAATGCCCCTGAGAATTAGTAAAAGTAAAAGTTGACTTCTGTCTTTGGAATTTGGAAGGAATAAGAACATTAGTGGAAACAACTGTGAGCTTTGCTGGGCACTGTCCTAGGCCGACTATAGGAGAAGGTGCTTTTTCAGATCTCACATGGGGATGTCTGGCTTTTGCAAGTGCATGGAGGTTTCCAGAAACTGTCTCCTAGTCAACAGAAGCTGTTGGTTGGCTCATCTCCCAAGCCATAAGTTGGTAATTGTAACAGTTCCATTGCTTTATCCTTTTTCCACTTCCCGATCAGTGTTTTCTAACTTTTTTTCTCCTTACTGAAACCCACCCTTAAAATACATTTTATGTTACTCCCAGTACACAGAACAAAACGAAGACCATGAAATAACACTTTTACTACCTGTGATGCACCCAACATTCTTCATTTGCTGGTTGGACTCATTATTTTGGACCCATTAATAGATTGCAGTTCCTAGTGTGAGAACATGGCCCTAGATGAAGTTTTAAAATGTAATTTGAAATGTTTGTGGTATTTGTATATCATTTTACAATAGCCTTGGAGAACTGCAGGTGGTTAGTTTGTGGCTACTTGCTGCCAGAGCATTTGATAGCAATAAGAACTCTTCTTGGCATACATGACTGGCCTGTGATAAAATTCTTCTTTGAACTGGTTTTCGGCTAATTATAGTCAAAAGTCTTTGCCATACACAGTACTGTTACAGAGGGTTGTGGTAACATAAAATACTCTTTTTACCTTGCATTTTCTATCTAATGGTAAATCTTTTCCCATGAATTTTGTGGAACATTCAACAGCATTTTATAAATTTCCAGTTTAAGGATAGACTAGAAGTTCCAATTTTAGAAAGGTTGTAGAAATAACTGGAACGTGAGGAAAAAAATCTAAACCAGATTCCAATTACTTCTAAAAAAGTCAAGCTTGATTACATAAAATATGTTGAATAAAACTGAATTAATTGCTTAACATAAACCCTTCCTTGGGTTTAGAATCTAAATTATATCCATATCCTGGGGAGAATATGAAGGTATACAGCACATTTCTTAAAAATTATTAGCAGTTATCGGGCAGAGACTATTAAATGACCACTTTCAGAGGGCTAGCTATGTTCTAGGAAGAATATGGTGGAGATTTGAATGATGTATCATAAATGGTTTAGAAGGTTCCTAGAAAGTAAAATCTCTGACAAAAACATAAAAGTGATGTCAGGCTGAAAAGTGAGCAGCAGTTAAAGAAAATGGAAAGAAAAGACTGACTTTTGTGGTTAGACCATTTAAAGCTTATCAAGAAATTAAGGGAACAGTGAAACCTTTTTGTGTGTCTGATTTTTGTAGTTGAGGTTTTTTCTTGTTTTTTTTCTTTTTCTTTTCTCAATGCTCTTACAGTTTAAAGAATGAAAGGTAAAAAAGGGAGGTAAGTAAATATAGATGAGATTTGTATAGATTTGAGCAAATAGAACATGTTTTTATTTTAGAATAAGTATTAATCTTGTTCTTTCTGCAAGTCTTTATAGGTAAGTGGAGGTTGTTCTAAACCTAGGAATTGAAGTTGAGTTAATGATCTCTAATTTCTAAGGTCACCTTTCCCTCTTGTTTTCTTTTTCTCCTCCCCCTCCCCCACCCCCACCGTCTTTTGGGGAGAAGTGAGTAATAGATGTACACTACTTATTCCCATTTTCTAAAGCATAGGATTAGATCCTGCAAATACAAGTTACCAGTCCATCTGTTGAGATGCATACCATCAGTCTTTTAAGTATATGCAACAATAGGTTTATATATAGATCTATCTTTCTATGCATATTTTCAATACTGAATTAGTTTCAATACTGAATTAGCTTAAGGAATTCTCACTGTCTAAGCAAAAGAAACAAGGGAAGGAAACTAACATTTATTAAATTAAGTTTGTAACATTTATTAAGTTCAGATTCTGTGCTTGGTTTTTATTTATTGCAGTTAATCTTCAGTAGGTCTTATTCAGCAGTCCTATCAGGTGTTTGCCCCTTTTCTACAGAAGAGAAAATTGAAGCTCAGAAAGGTTGTGCCTTATCTAAGATCCAACCACTAGGGAGTAGTAGAGCTGGGATTGCAACCTAATCCTGTCTCTTTACTCATTGTTCAGTTAGCAAATATTCCTTGAGCGTTTGCTTTTGTCTGGCACTGTGTAAGGTACAACAAGCTGATGGACCTAGTTTCTGCCCTCATAAGGTTTATAGTCCAGTGAGTAAGTTACAGTAAGAAACTCACAAGAGGCTGAGATAGTGAATAACAGACACAGGGTAATTAGAAGACTTCCTTGCGGAGACATTTGTAAGACCCAAAGGATGGCTAACCATATTATGATTGGGAAAAGAGATCCTTGCACTTGGGAACCACGTTTGAAAGACCCAGAATCAAGCAGGTGCTGATGTAGAAGAGCTGATGTGTTGTAGGTAAATGAATAAAACCAATGTAGATGGAGCACAGTGGTCATAAGGGAGACCGACAAGGTGAGCTTAGAATCTTAGGCAAGAACTCAGGGCTTTGGAAACCGTGGTAAAGAGTTTGGGTTTATTTTAAGTGTAATTATATAAGAGGTTTAAGTGGACCTGGTGTGATTTACGGTTTGAAAACAGTCACTTTTGCCCGCTGTGTGGAGACTTGTGAAGTAGACAAGAGTAGAGATGGGGTGATCAGGCTTTGGCTGTGATCCAGGTGAGAGACATGGGAGTTTGGACAAAGGTAGTAATAGTGCAGATAGAAGAGTATGGATTGGCTTTTTGCTAGGAAAGAAAGGGATGCTTCCTCTCTTGTCACAAGAGGGAAGGAGGAAAATACCGCCTCCAGTGTACTTAGGCCTCTAAGTTTCAGGGTGGGAAGATAGAGATTTCTTAAAGTAATATGACATGGGATCTGGCGAGTGGAGGAGAGAGGAGAGGTTCCACAGTTCATTAGAGCAGTTTAGGTCATTAGGAAGGTAAGTTTCTGTTATTCAGTCTAGAAAAGGAAAGGCTAAGAACACTCAGTGCAAGAAGGGGTATTGTGGTGAACAGCTCTACAACACATGACAAGAAGGAATGAGGATTTCAGTTAGGGGAGAGGCTTAACAAGTGGCCTGTGGAGAACCCAGTTCTAAAGACCATCAGTTTTGTCAATGAAATAAGTATAGAACATAACTTTCTACAGTGTTTTAAAAGTATTTCATCTCTCTCTCAAAAATAAACAAACATTAAAAAATAAGAAAAGAAGAGTATTTCAGGTAAGAAGCAAAGGATAGAACAAAAGTTAGATTTCAAGGACCTGTTTGCCCAAGTTAAATGCTTTATATTAAGTGGTCAATTAAAGATTGCTTTATGTCTTAGAAAGGGCAACAAAAAATTAAGTGACCTTTTTTGTCTTTATTCCCCTGGGTTGCAGTTTATTTACAGAGGATACAACTTTAGAAGGTCCCAAAATTTCAAAATAAATGAAGCTGACAAAGTAGTTTTATAGTTGACTTTTAAATATTTGATAACTCACTGCCCTGCTAGTATCAGTTTAGTGAAGAAGCGAAATGGTTTGACACTCACGTTTGTACCACTGAATGAGAGTAAATTGGTATCTACCTTTAATTTACTTACATTTCAGTTTTTAGAGAAACAGGAAATTGTGCTAGTCTTTTAATGCTGAATACATTACATAGCGCACAGTACCACATTTAGTAGTTGAGATTTACCTCTTAAGTAAGAAAGCAAGCCTTTCCTTAACTTAATTTCATTGATTATTAAAGCATCATTTAGGTGTTAAGTTAGCAAATTGGAGAAAAGATAAATCTTTGTATCCTGTATATTCTGAATTAAAAATCAGTTTCTTGAAATTATTATTGCCCATTCTAGTGACACTAAAACTTTTCACCAAGACTTAGAATATGAGGGTAGGTATAGAGGAAACTGAATTTGATAGCAGTGATTTTGCCTAAGGTTCACATACCTCTACTGCTGTGTTCTCTACTCTTTGTGTACAGGCCCATCATTTTTGTTTTCTTTTTTTTGTCTACGTTATTGTAACAGCTCCCAACTAATCATGACTCTAGTCTTGTTCAGATTTTTTTTTTAATTTTTTTTTTAACATTTATTTATTTTTGAGACAGAGAGAGAGACAAAGCATGAACAGGGGAGGGGCAGAGAGAGAGGGAGACACAGAATCTGAGACAGGCTCCAGGCTCTGAGCAGTCAGCACAGAGCCTGACGCGGGGCTCGAACTCATGGACCACGAGATCATGACCTGAGCCGAAGTCGGACGCTCAACCGACCAAGCCACCCAGGCGCCCCTAGTCTTGTTCAGATTTAATCAGATACACAGCAGCAGCCAGAGTGGCTTTTCTAAAGTACAGATACAGTTATGTAACTTTCTTGCTTAAAACCCAACAGTAGTTCCCTGTTCTTAAAATACAAGCATAATTCACTCGGTCCTTCATAATCTGGCTAGTTTTTACCTTTTTCGTCTCTTGTTGCTTCCCTTCACCACTCCCTACCTTCCACCATGTTTCTGCTATACTGAACACAGTTCTCTTATCTCCTGGCCTTTGCACATTCTGTTCCCTCTGCCCCTTCCCTTCCTTCCTCTATCACTTTCTTTGCTAAGCTAACTCCTGCATGTCCTTTGGCTTTCCTTTAGATACTCCCTCCTTTGGGGAGTCTTCCTTAAAGGTGCCCTTCTGAGAAGCATCTCACTTCTTCTATACAGTATTGTTATTGGGCTCTTTTACCTCTGTTTCCTCCTGGAGCAGCACTGTCCCACAGATAGATAATGTGAACCTCAAATGTAAGTCATATACCTAGTTTTAAATTTTCTAGTAGCCACATTAAAAAAAAAAGGAACAAGTGTCATTAATGTTAATAATTATTTAACTCAATACTGTATATCTAAAATACTATCATTTTAACATATAATCAATAGAATAGAATTACTGAGGTATTCTACAGTGTTTTTTATATTAAGTCTTCAAAATACAATGTAAGTTTTATACCTGTAACCCATCTTAATTAGAGTAACCACATTTCAAATGCTTATTAGCCACTTTGGAAATCATATCTATTAAAGTTATATATAAACATGCCCTGTGATCTAGCAATTCTCCTCCAAGGTATAAACTCAACAGAAGTGGGCACATAATGTCTGACAAAAGACAGGTACAAGATTATTCATAGTATCCTTATTTGCTATAGTCCTGGACTAAACCCAGCCCCTGTGTCCGTGGGCAGTAGAATAGATGAGTTAATTATGGTGTATTAGCATAAGGGAACATTGCAGAGCCACAGTTCTCAAACTTGTAGGTTTCAGGACTCCACAATTAAATCTAAAATGACAGTGAGAAATCCAGTACATGTGACCATAAATAGCATACATTAAATAAAAATACGTAAAATGACAACTGTTTTTTTCCAAACAAAAATTAGTGAGAAGAATGGCATTGCTATACATTTTTGCAAATTACGATCATGTCTGACTTAATAGAAAACAGGTGATTTCCCATGTCTGTATCTGCAGTCAGTGCACTGTGACATGTTTTAGTTGAAGTGTAGGAAGAAAGCTTGTCTCACATAGATGTGTTACGATAAAAAGAGAAGTATTTTAATAGCCTTTTCAGATAAATGTGAATATTCTTTGATGTGCCACCAGAATTTGAGAAGTAGTAGTTTCTTAAGTTTAGTTGCAACATGGAATCTGAAACCATATCTAAATGAACTCTGAAGGGGTTTTGGGGGTTCCCAGGAATCCACTGCCCATATTTTGAGAATAACTTTCTACAAAGTAATGAAAAAGAACAAACTACTGATACAGGTAGCATGGGTGAATTTCATTTGTTGATCAAAAGCAGTCAGACACAAAATTATAGAGTGTTTACTATATGGTCACAATCTTAGAAGTTAGGGGGCACCTCAGTGGCTCCGTTGGTTAAGCATCCAGCTCTCCGCACTCACAGCTTGACATTCTCTCTATCCCTGCCCCTCTTCTGCTCTCCCTCTTTCAATCTCTCTCTCTCTCCCTTGCACTCTCTTAAAATAAATAAACATTTTTAAAAATTAAAAAAAAAATTTAAGAAGTTAGAATACAAGGAGAGTAGTTCCCTGTCAGTGGGAAGCAGGGAGGTTGTGATAGAGAGGATGAGCAGGGTAGCTTTTGAGCTGCTGGTCCTGTTCTGTTTCTGGACCTAAGTGAGAGTTTGCACAGATTCGGGGTTCTTTGGTGATAACTTGTGGAACTGTAAACATTCAATTAATGCACTTTTTTGTATGTATATCTCCGTTAAAAGCTAAGTACTTTTTTAAAAAATAGAATCATGTTAGATAATAGTATGTATGGAAAGTTCTCTGGTAGTTTATATTCTCTCTAGCGTTTTCTGCTTTTGTTCTTTAATTTTTTTCTTTGGGTTTGATAATTAAAAAGAGTTTTAAAACTTTGGAAAATTCTAAACATATTCAAGAATAGAGAAACTACTGTAATTAACCGGATATACCCAATATCGAGCTTCAAAAAATTATTATATGGCCAGCCATGTTTTATCTAGACTTCTACTCACTTCCTAAACACAAATGATTTTGAAGCAAATCCCAGCTAATTTATTCATATTTCAGTATGTATCTTTAAGGTGTGAGGGCTTTAGGGGTGCCTGGGTGGCTCAGTTGGTCGGCTCAGCACCTGACCTTTGATTTTGGTTCAAGTCAGTTTGAGTCTCGCGTCTAGCTCAACACTGACAGTACGGAGGCTGCTTGAGAGTCTCTTTCTCTCTGCCCCTCCCCTGCTTGCTCTCTCTCTCTCAAAATAAATAAACTTAAAAAACAACAACAAAAAAAGATGTGATGGCTTGAAAAGAAAAGCTCAATACCATCCTCACACTTAAAACATTAACAATTCCTAATTATCATCAAATACCCAGCCATGTACATATGGCCCTGGTTGTCATATAAGCATGAATTTTTAGACAGTGTTTGGACCAGGATCCAAATAAGGTCCCCATAATCTGCAATTGTTGATACCTATTAAATACCCCATTTTTTTTTTTTTTAATTTTAAGTGTGATATTTGCTATATAAGTTTCTGGTATTTTTAATCACATTGGAGATTTTTAAAAATACCGACATTAATAAGTTTTTGAGAATTGGTATTGATTTTGTCACATAGTTTTTTCATTTCCAAGATGATCGTAAGGTGTTTATGAGGGCCAGTGTTAGGCAAAGCAATCATATCTAACATAATTACAGATAGTACTTGAGTAAGTGAATTCCTATGAATGGAGTAAATTGAAGGATGGAATAGGCCATAACAAGTTGGTAATGATGTATTTTCTTTTAATCTGCTGGAATACACTTAGTATTTTTTTTAAGACTTTGTGTTCGTATTTATGAGATCGATACATAATCCTAAATTTCTTCCTCCCTCCACTCCTTTCTCTCCTATAAACTTTCTCTCTCCCCTTTCTTCCTGCCTGATTTTCATATCTAATCCCTAATCTCTTAATCCTTTTAGATATGTTTGTAAACTTTTTTTTTATTTCAGTGGTTAGGAAGAGGATAAAAGATTTTAGCATTTCAGTTGTGATTATTTTCCTTTTTAAGATTAGGAAAGGAGAGTATGTGTTTATAATAGGAAAGCAACAATTAACTTTGTCCTGCTGACAGCAGAAATGTTTCTCATTCCTAGTATTGTTAAACTTTGTGTCACTAAGCAGGATAATACAGATGGACCTATAAGAAGTAGATCCCTTCTAATGAATGGGCCTGAAGACTAAATAAGCCAATAAGATACCTTAGTGGAGGTGGATGCACATCTGAAGAAGGATGAGGGGCAAATGAGAAGTTTTTGAGTTGATGAAATTCAATTTATCAGTTTTTTATTTTATGAATTGTGTTTTTGGTGTCATTTCTAAAACTCTTTGCTTAATCCCAGATCATAAAGGTTTTCTCTTATTTTTTTTTCTGAAAGTTTTATTTTTATGTTATACATTTAGGTCTAAGATCCATTTTGAGTTTATTTTTTATACATTGTAAATTTTAAGAAGAGGCTCATTTTTTGTATGAAAAGTAGTTCTAACACCATTTGTTTAAAAGACTGTCCTTTTTCTGTTGAACTACCTTTGCACCTTTGTCAAAGATTAAGCAGTTATATTTGCATGAATCTATTCTGATTTTTTAAATGACAATTTTATATACTGAAGTCCAGACTTTTTAAGTGTATAATTCATTTGTTTCTTGTATGTTCACAGAATTATCCTATTATCACTATCTAATTCTGAAATATTTTCATCAGCCTGGAAGGAAACCCTGTATGTATTAACAATCACCACCCTATTCCCTTCCCCCTAGCCCTCGGCAACTGTTAGCTTTATGTCACTAAAGATTTGCCTTTTCTAGACATTTCATATAAATGAGATCATACAATATGTGATCTTCCATGTCTGCCTTCTTTCATCTGGTTTAATCTTTTCATGGTTCATGCATGTTATTGAAGTATTGAATCAATACTTCATTCTTTTTTATAGTCAAATAGTATTTTATTGTATGCATAAACTACATTTTGTTTATCTCTTTATCAGCTGACAAACATTTGGGTGGTTTCCACTTTTTGTGAATAATGCAGCTGTCAGTATTTGTGTACATTTTTGTGTGGACATTTGTTTTCAGTTCTCTCGAGTATATACGTGGAGTAAAATTGCTGGATCTTGTGGTAATTCTTCATTTACCTGTATGAGGAAATGCCAAACTGGTTTCCAAATGGCTGTACAATTTTACACTCCTACCAGCGATGTGTAAGAGCTCCAGTTTCTCTACATCTTCACCAATGCTTGTTATTGACCTCTTTTCATTACAGGCATCCCTGTAGGTGTGAGTGGTATCTTATTGTGGTGTTGATTTGCATTTTTCTAAGGAGTATTGATGTTGAAGTTTTTTTCATTATTGGCTGTTTGTGAATGTCTATCCAAATCCTTTATCATTTCTTAATGGGTTGGATTCTCTTTTTGTTGAGTTATAGGAGTTCTTTATATATTGTGGATATTAACCCCTTATCAGGAATTCGGGAGGATGAGACATGAGAACTTACTAAACTGTTTTGTGTATTATTTGATAGTTTACATAATAAAGCCAAAAAAGAAGATATTAAAATACTTTCCCAAATTAATTACGTTAAAATTTGCATCCCCATTCTTAATTATTTTGATTTCTTAAGTTTTCATCTCCTCCTCCCTTATCATTTTCTTTATCCCATATTATGTTTCTTGAAGTCTTTGATTTTTTAAATTTTGCTAAAGTACATTCTTGAATTGTATTCTCCTTCTCCCTAAGAAATATGTATTGATTGTATATATACTTAGGTGTACACAGCTGAAAATGTTTCTTTATTTTGTTTTCACACTTAAATAATGGTTTGGCTGAGGGGAGAATTCCAGGTTTCAGTATTTTTCTATTCAGAATTCTATCCAGAATTACTTTATCATCTTGTAACTTTAGGTTGCCATTTTGATTCTCATTCCTTTGTTCCTTTGGAAGCTTATAAGAATTTCCTTTTTATCTTTGTAGTTTACAGTTTTCACCAGTATGTGTTTATGTATGTATCTTATGTTATTATTACCATTTGGTATTTGGTAGGCATTTTACCTGAAAATACCTAGATGTGTGGTAAAAAGATAGGTTCATGCATATGTTTTGTATATTGTGTGTATCTGTATATGTGTTTTAACTCCATTATCCTATAAGTTGTCTACTTTAAGAACTGCTCTTTAGTGAATATTTTATGTCTTGTCCTTATCTTTCTCATTTCTTAGAGTTTTATATCCTTGTGTTTTTATTCTCAAATGTAAAGATTCTTCAGTTTAGTCTTCTAAGTTATAATTGTCTATAATTTAGATTGGTCTATGATTCTTCAGTTAGTCTTCTAAGTTTTTTAATTGTTATACAAATATAAAATATTTGTCTTTACAAATAACTTTCCTTTTTCATAGTGACAGTATTGGTTTTTTTCAATTAGCTTTGGAACTGACGTGTGTTTCTCACCTCTCCTGTGAATTCTCTTACTCTCTACCTGCCCTCTCCCCTACTTGCACCCCCACCCCTGACAGTGTGGTAAGAACTGTGGGTCCTTTCCTCAGAAAATAATCCACATATACACATTCAGAGAAAATTTTGTATATGGTATTGTGTAATTCCAGAACTTCTGAAAGCTCATTCATGACCACTGATGGTGTTGTTCTTGAGCCAGCTGCATTGGTGCTACCTGGGAACTTGTTAGAAATGGCGGAATCTCAGGTCCTGTCCCTGACTGAATTAGCATCTCCAGTTTAACAAGATCCACAGGTGATTTCTTTCATATTCAAATTTGAGAAGCGTTGCTGTAGAAGATGAGGGACCTCTATGGTATTGTGTATCTCATCTATATTGATTTTTTTCCCTTTATATATATATGTGTGTGTGTGTGTGTGTGTGTGTGTGTGTGTGTGTGTGTGTGTGTATGAATGATATATTGTCAGGGTTACTTTTTAAAAAGTCATATTGCAATCACCCAAATTGCACACAGGTTATTAAAGTAGAAATATTTTTAAATAGTTACAATTTAGTCTTTGAATACCAAGCTATGCTATACGAAACAGCAAGAGACAAAAAGGGATTGTAAACTCATGTTTGTATCAGTAGCAAACACGTAGCAGTTACTATGTGCTGAGCAGTGTTCTGATCATTGTGTATGTGTGTGTATATATGTGTGTACATGTATGTATATATACACACACTCGCTTTCTTATAACAGCCTAATCAGCCTGGATACTATTATTATTTCCATTTGATAGATAAGGAACCTGAGACACAGAGAAGTTAAGTATTTTAGCCAAGTTCACATAATTATTAAGTGGAAGAGCTAGGATTTGAATCCAGAAAGATTGGCTCTAGAATCTGTGCTCTTAACCACTACTCTCTACTGCTTCTTTGTATTTTTACTTAACAGATTTCCCTAAACTCATTGTTACTTATATGCAAATTGATTAATTACTGATACATTTGCTCTTTTAAATTCATTACTGGGACTCATCTTCTTGTGGTGCTGATAAATGAGCCACAGATACCAGATCATTAGTGTTTTCTGAATTAATTTCGGTTTGCTGTTAATTGAGATTTTCAAATGGCAGGATATTGGGTTATTGGATTTTATGCTACCTATCTTTAAGGTTTGTTGTGAGGCTATTAAATAACTTAAGCAAATACTTTCTACATAAAATATTCATTTTCTTCCTTCCTCAGTAGATGGACAAAAAATAATTTTATAGAAATAGTAATTGGATGGCTAATAAAATTAGAAACAAAAATTAGCTTTAAAGAAGAAATGCCAGGGCGCCTGGGTGGCTCAGTCGGTTGAGCGTCCGACTTCAGCTCAGGTCATGATCTCACACTGGGTGAGTTCGAGCCCCGCATCGGGCTCTGTGCTGACAGCTCGGAGCCTGGAGCCTGCTTCAGATTCTGTGTCTCCCTCTCTCTCTGCACCTCCCCCATTCGTGCTGTGTCTCTCTCTGTCTCAAAAATAAATGAAAACATTAAAAAAAATTTTTTTTAAAAATGCCAAGTAAATGCCACATACTAATTTAATAACTATGTAAAAATCAAACTTCTGTCAAGTGTTCCAAGTGTTCAATGAAGACGTAAAAAAATCAACACGTGGTTAGGGTATACTAAAATGAGCATTCCTATTTGACTAGTAGAAATGGTAATCTTTGATTGATGGGTTTATTGGTATTGCTTGACGTATATCTTTGGCATTTTTCCATATCACTTTTCCTCATAAACTGTTTCCCTAATGTTGGACATTAGATTATCTACAGTTTTGTTGACATTTATAAATACTGTAATAGACATGCTTTTATGAATATTTATCTTAATTTTTTATTATTTTCCTTTTAAGTCATAAAAGTAGATTTACCGGGTCAAAGTTTGGAGTACTTTCAAATTTCTCAAAAATAAACAAAAATAATACCTAATTTTTATTGAGTGCCATATGCTACTCATTGCTTTAAATACTTTATATATATATTCATTCATTTTAAAAATTTTTTAATGTTTACTTATTTTTGAGAGAGAGAGACACAGAGCATGAGCAGGGGAGGGGCAGAGACAGTGAGAGACACAGAATCTGAAACAGGCTCCAGGCTCTGAGCTGTCAGCACAGAGCCCAAGGTGAGGCTCGAACTCACAGATTGTGAGATCATGACCTAAGCTGAAGTCGGACGCTTACTCGACTGAGCCACCCAGGCACCCTATATTAATTCATTTAAATCATTATATCAGAACTATGAGATGGGCCTGGTTTTTTACTCCATTTTATAGAAAACTAAGCCATAGAGAAATTAAATAATTTCTTAAGGTCATATAATTAGAGACAGAGTTTGCTTTCCATAAAGAACATACTATTTTAAGCTTCTGCCCATGAAATTTAAAATTACATACCTTTTGTTTTTTCTTGAGAGAGAGAGGGAGAATGTGTGCGCATGAGAGAGCAGGGGAGGGGAAGATAGAACCTGAAGCACGCTCCAGGCTCTTAGCTGTCAGCACAGAGCCTGATGTGGGGCTTGAACCCACAAACTGTGAGATCATGAGCTGAAGTTGGTCGCTTAACTGAGCCACCCAGGTGCCCCTAAAATTATGTACCTTTTTATACCCTCATCAGTGAATACATCGCAATAAGTAGTACAACAGCAGAGAGCACAATTAGAACCCTAACTGTCATCTCTAAATACCATTCTGAATTGAAAGGATCCTAACTAGGGTCATGGATAGGCAGCTGATTCTGTTCTGGGGCAGAAAATACAAGAGGTGAGCCTGAGACAGTCTGATAAATCAGAAAGCAAGGAGACTCTCAAAGACTGGTTCATGCCAAAAGTCACAGGGGCCAATCAGTGTAAAAGGGTTGCCATTGGCCAAAGATGAGAGAACTTTTAAGTATCAGAGTAATGAAGACATGAAGACAGTTGGTTGAAATTCCCTGAATATTCAAAACAACAACAACAACAAAAACCTTGGTTTCTAATAACAGACATGTAATAAGAAACACACACACACCACACTACAATAACAGGTTACTGGTTACCAGTGGTAATAAATGGGGCACTACCTCCATACTCTGAAGGTAAGCAATTTTAAGGGAAGAATTAAGTACTTACGCTTCCTTTTTCTGTGTGAACTGTGTTTTAAGGTAAGCAAATAACATTTGTTGAGAGAAAAATTTTTTGCAGAATTTCAGGTAATGAATGTATAAAGAATGGCAGGATTAGAAAATATTTTGCAACCCCTGATGAAATAATTTATTCAGGCTGTAATCATCAGTAAAGGAAACTATTAGACGGTTATATGTGAACTTTACGACGGAGGGATCAGGTTGCCCTACCTATACCTATTGATTAATCTCAATCTTATGAAAAGCAGGGCATGGAGATAGTGCGTGCCTCCTAAGATTATACCTGTAAAGCATCCAGCACCAGCTCTGAAGTAACCCAACCAAAAATGTGGAAGCTTCTATGGCAGGGGTTACAAACCACGGCCTTTGAGCCAGAACCAGCCTGCTGTCTGTTTTTTGTTTTGTTTTGTTTTTTCCTAATGTTTTATTCAAATCTAGCCACTCTGGTGCCTTTAAGTATTGTCTATGGCTGCTTTTATGCCACAGTGTCAGAGTTGAGTAGTTGTAACAGAGACTGACCCACAAAGCCTAAAATATTTACTATCTGGCACCTTTTACAGAAAAAAGTTTGCTAAGCCTTGAGCTAGATGAACAAAGTTAAGTGGCACCCAGAGGAAGTGACACCACAGAAAACAGCCTCTTAAAGGACAACTGATCTAGTTTCTGAAACCAGTCAGTGCAATGGAAAATAAGGGAGTATCACTCTAGACTAAGAGGCATTTAAACACCAAATGAAACACTGAGACTTTGTGGATCCTGCTTCAAATGTAAAAAGACATTTATGAGACAACCAGGAAAATCTGATAATGGCCTGGTTAGATAAAATAATATCAAGAATTATTAATTTTGTTAAAGTAATAGCATTGAATTTGGGCAAGAGAATGTCTGTCTATACTTTTAGAGATGCATATTGAAGTATATAGAGGTGAAATGATACGTGGCATATACCTTAACATACTTCACACACACATACAAGAGAAAAATAAGTATCAAAGGCAGAAAAGTCAAACTCAGGATTCTGATGTCAAGGCTCATGTACTTTGCACACTGTATCCCACACCATTATATACTGACTCTAGTAGATTTTAGTATTGCCTTCTGTGTTGCTTTTAACTACCCCTGATCTACCTTTTTAAAATTCCCTCACCTCTTGGAATCCTTGTCAATGTATGCACAACCTTGGTTTTCTCCTATTCCACTGTATGTAGACATCATTGATGGAGGAGCATCTGTCAAGGATGGACCTACATCTCCTGGTCTTAATAGGAGAAGAGCCTGTATTCCATACAACGTTCTGCTTCTCAGTAGCTATGAGACTTCAGTCCTGTCAGTTAAATTACTGAGTCTCAATTTCCTGGGCCATGAGATGGGAATAACAATTATTCCCAGGATTGTTTTAAAATTAAAGGATGTGTATTAGGAAAGTGCTTTGTACATGATGAAATTATTATCCAAAATATGACCCATTTATATTTTGGAAAGTGTAGTGGAGGAATTAAATGTATGATCTTTTTAAGACCTAAGTTTGGGTACTATTTCTTAGCTGTGACCCCATAAGCAAGTTTTTTACTCTTTCTAAAATTTAGTTTCTTCATTTGTAAACTAGAGATAACACCTATCTTAAATATTTGTTCTGATGATTAAGTAACTTAAAATTTGTGGAAGTACATAGTGTAACCACTAATACATACTAGGTAGATAAATACTTTTCTCTTTGCTCACTTGTAGAAACATACCAGTATAGTAGAGATAGCTATATTTACGCTGGATAATTTTTTACAGTTATGTGAAAAAGGAGAATCCTCAACTTCACGTATGATACTTCTCTAGGGAAATGCCAAGTTGACAGCATAAACTGCAAGGCACTATTTTAAGATTCTGTGAAAGAGTAAGTGTATAAGATGAGCTTATGTAGAGTTAAGTAAAGAGCTAGCCATTTGCTCAGAAAAAAGGAATGCTTTAAACATATTCACTAGATTGATGACCTTTAAGCTGTTAAGAACCCAGGAGTCATTAAAAATCAAAAATGGCAAAAGCATCACGTTTTTGGCTTGGTGTCTTCCCCTCACTCTCCCCAATAAGTTGCTAAAGCTGATGCTGAGTAGACTCCCTTGCAGCCTGAGCACTGAAGCTGCTCAGGAGCTTTGAACAATCTTTTACCGAGTAGTTTACATATCAAAGGGCAATGATGTTTGTGAGGATGCAGAGAAAGGGGAACACTTTTGCACTGCTGGTGGGAATGCACACTGGTGCAGCCACTCGAGAACAGTATGGAGGTTCCTCAAAAAATTAAAAATAGAACTACCCTACGAGCCAGCAATTGCACTGCTAGGCATTTATCCAAAGGATAAAAAAATGTGATTCAAAGGGACATGTGCACCCCAGTGTTTATAGCAGCACTATTGACAATAGCCAAATTATGGAAGGACCCTAACTGTCCATGGACTGACGAATGGATAAAGAAGATGTGGTATATGTACACAATGGAATATTATGTGGCGATCAAAAAGAATTAAATCTTGCATTAGCAACAATGTGTATTATGCTAAGTGAAATAAGTCCAACAGAGAAAGATAAATATGATTTCACTCATATGTTGAATTTAAGAAACACAACAGATGAATGTAGGGGAAGGGAAGGAAAAATAAGATAAAAACAGAGGGAGGTAAACTGTAAGAGACTCTTAAATACAAAGAACAAACTGAGGGTTGCTGGTGGAGTGTTGGGTGGGGGGATGGGCTAACTGGGTGATGGCCAGTAAGGACGGTTGTTGGCATGAGCACCGAGTGTTATATGCATAAGTGATGAATCACTAAGTTCTACTCCTGAAATCATTATTATACTATATGCTAACTAAAAAAAAAGAAAAAGAAAAAACAAAAAAAGAAAAAGGCAGAACTCTAAGGGCAGAAATCCAATCTGAGGTTGCCAGGGGCTGGGGGAGGGAGGTGTGACTGGCTTCTGAAGGGTCACAGTCAACTTTGGGGATGATGTAAGTACTCTGTCCTTAACTGAGATGATGTTTGCATGACTGTATACGTTTGGCAAGTCTTACAAAACTGCACATCCTAGTTTTATCGTATATCGTTTACATTCTCAACAAACCTGACTTAAGAGGAAAAAAAAGAAAGAAAGAAAGAAAGAAAGAAAGAAATAGCTCTCTAAAGCCCATAATCCAAGTGAACAATGGATCTGAAATCTTGCTTTCCCCTTGTGGCTTTCTGACTTCATTCTCTAATGAAAAAATGCCTATCTTTCTATTTATATTTCTCTCGCCGTTTCTTTCCTCTTAGCATCTGAGCAAGCCGTAACATGAAACCAAGTTATTAATTACAGAGGGTGTTTCATGCTTGATTTCAAAATCTGATCATTTTGATTCATTAAACCAACACATATTTACTTTTTTTTTTTTTTTTAAATTTTTTTCAACGTTTTTTATTTATTTTTGGGACAGAGAGAGACAGAGCATGAACGGGGGAGGGGCAGAGAGAGAGGGAGACACAGAATCGGAAACAGGCTCCAGGCTCCGAGCCATCAGCCCAGAGCCTGACGCGGGGCTCGAACTCACGGACCGCAAGATCGTGACCTGGCTGAAGTCGGACGCTTAACCGACTGCGCCACCCAGGCGCCCCAACACATATTTACTGAGGTCTTAATTCTGTCAGAAACTGGGAGAGAGTTGTTGAGGAATGGGAAGGCAGGAAGAAAGAGTGAAAATGAGAAAGAGAGAAGAAAGTGGGGGGGGGGTGTTTCTTTGCCCTTAAGACACTCAAAATTTGATGTGGAAAATGAACAATTAATAACCCCAAACAAGATCATAAGGACTGTAGTGGTAATATGCTCATAACTCGGTACTAGCATGATGTACTATGAGAACATCAGGAAGGACTCCTAACTCATTCTACGATTGGTAGAGATCTGTTGAGCTGAGTTGAAGGAGTTAGGTGAGTAACTGGTGGGAGTGCACTGGACTGTTTCAGGGAGAGACAACATCATGTTCAAAATACCAGTTTCAGAAACTACCTCAGCAGCGTTAAAACCAGAATATGTATAAGTGAGGCAAAGGTAGACAAGAAGCAGTAAAAGTTGAGGGTGAAGAGATAAAGAAGAGCCAGACTATAGTGGGCCCTAGAGGCTCTTAATACATATAAGGAGTTGAACCAGTTACAGTTTTATAAGCTGAAGATTAATATCAGACATGCCTTTAAAAAAGGTCTCCAGTAGCATTGTGAAGAAAGGATCAGAGAGCTGCGAGACCAAAAGCAGGAAGCTTGCAAGCTAAGCCGTTTATTCATACATTTAGCAAACACAGTTGACCCTTGAATAATGCAGGGGTGAGAGGCATCTACCTCCCCTTGCCCTGCACAGCCAAAAATCCATGTATAACTTTTACTCCCCCAAAATATTAACTACTGATAGCCTACTGTTGACGAGAAGCCTTACTGATAACATAAACAGTTGATTAAGATACATTTTGGTACGTTATATGTATTATATACTATATTCGTAAAATCTAGTAAGCTGCAGAAAAGAAAATGTTATAAGAAAATCATAAGAGAAAGTACAGTTACAGCACTGTACTGTATTATCACCACCCCCTCCAAATCTGTGCATAGGTGGGCCTGAGCGGTTCACGATTGTTGAACTACAGCCTGTCTTGTTCAGGGGTCAACTGTATTAAATGTCTGCTGTGGGCCAGGCACTATTCTTTGTTTCTGTCCTTGTGGAGCTTATTTAATGCAGTCAAACAGGAAATAAATAGCAGTAACATGAAGGAGGTTTGAAATAGCAGGACTGGAAAGAATCAAGAGAACTTAATATGTAGTGCCTGAGCAGAGGAAGGGGATGGTAAAGAAGAGATCTGGAATGACTTCCAGGTTTCTGTGTGGACAACTGGAAGATGCTGGTGTCATTCACCACGATGAAGAGTATAGGAAGAGGGACAGACTGAAGACAGATGAAAGGAAATCAGTTTTGGACACGAGTTTGAGTTTATATGTACTGTTAAGGTAATACTGAATTCCTGTTCAATAGGAAGTTAAAAGACAACTTTTATGATGGAAATAATAATAGCAGCCCCTTTGTTAGGTGATTATGAAGATTGAATGTACTGAAACGTGGAAATTGCTTAGACCATCATCTGGCAAATAGTACTTCTCATATTAGTCGTTGCTGTTATTTCAAGAGTATGGTCTTTGAGCTAGACAAATCTGTCTAAATCCTGGCAGTGCCACTTACTAGCTGTGTGGCCTCCAGCAGTTCTCTTAAACTCTTTAATTCTCAATTTCTCCACATGTGAAATGGGGATAGTATCTATTTTACAAGGATGCTGCAAGGCTTAGTAATAGTGTATGAAAAACACCAACCACAGTGACTGGTACAAGGTAGTGAGTATCAGGTAAAAATTTGCAACTCAAGAAAAAGATGCTGATTAGGGGTAGAAATTTGAGATTTATCAACATGGAGGACTTGAACCTTTAAACATGTATGTTGAGAAGGAGTGTCTAGAAACAGGGAGGATAATATGCCGGAAGATCTCTGAATGGTTGAGAAGGGAGATGATTTGCTAAGAGTATTGGTTGAGGAAGTTGTTTGGAGACTCAAAAGGGAATAATGAAGGATTCCTGTAGGTTTTGAGGGAATAGAAGATAGAGCTGACTAAGGCTTTATTAAAAGGCTATGGTCCCAACATTGAGTATCCAGAAGAGTTGAAACCATGAATTTATAGTGACACTGTTCCTCACAGTTAGGTGATTTTCTCCATCTATCAGAAAACTGGATTTAGATAGAGTTCATATTTCTGAGAATAAAGTGTTTGATAGATGGAACATTGGTGATCTTTGCCTTGAGTTTCAGAAATGCACCAGGGGTAAAAGCTAGATTGAGAAAGTGTTGGGGCAATTGGTAGGTAGGGTAATTCCCTTAGTGAGTATTCATTCTTCTTTCAAAAAAGTTTGGCTGAGAAAGAAAAGACTAAGATAGGGAAGCAGAAACAGGGAGGTGAACCAGCAAAAAAAGTTTTCTTTTATGGATGAGGAAGACCTGAATACATGTCATCAGGAGGAGACAAAGGAACCAAAAGACTGGAAATATCTGAAGGGAAGGGAAAGAGGGGAACTAATGAGTGACTCCAGGATCCAGAGTGATTTTAGACTTACTGTGTCCTTGACTCCTGTGATAAAGCCTCTGATAAACTTGAGAACAATCTTCCTGAGAAGTGAAATGCCATTCAGAATGTCATGTTCTCTGGTCATTGATACTACCACAAGTAGAAACAAAGTATTTACTGTTTCATCTTGCACAAATAATAAAGGTAATAGAGACAACAATATGGATGTTTGATGCAAAAAGAAAAAGCATGGAGTTAATGTCAAGAAAAACTTAAATTTACAAAAGAGACTATGATTTTAACAATTTTGTATCCTTGTATACATATCTCTACACTGTAACTTGGACTCACAAAATACACCAGAGGTCACAAATTCAAATTCTAACAAAGACCAAGAAAGTAATACAAATGTACTGAGAAGGTAGGGTATCGGGTATCGGTGTCAGAATGACAGTAGAAAGTCATGGGGCAGTTGGTTACCTTAAAAAAAAAAAAAAAATGCATCCTTCTCCTGAAAGAGATCAGCTCAGTACGTTTCCATTCAGGAATACATGTAGACAGATGTTAATTAAAATGTTTTCAAGGGAAGGCAAGAAATTTATATTTAGTATTTTTAGATGAAAACTCAGTCTTTAATGTTAGAATTAGGTAGATACGGATTTGAGCATATCCCTATGTGGAAGAATCTTGCACAATTTGCTTAATCTGAGTCAGTTGCCTAGTCCATAACATGGGGGATAACAGTATCCTTAGGAAGAAGATTAAAATAACAACTCACGAGGTCAGTGCAATGCATAATGCTTTATGGACATTGACTGGTGATCAGTAGTTGTCTGGCTTTAGGAGCAGGAAGGGAGTTGACTGCAAAGGGGCCCAGAGATGGGCCCCTTTGTTTGGATTTTGGAAATGTGTGTCTTGGTTATAGTGGTGGTTGCAGAACTGTGTGCATTTGTTAGAACTCCTCAAACTGTGTACCTGGAATTACTGAACTTTTTGCGTGTAAATTAAACCTCAACAAAGCCAATTAAAAAAAAAAAAACACATAACTACCTTTTCCTTCTCTCTGCACATAAGTTTTCACCGACTATTAAAATACAAATGACATCAGAGGTTTCCAACCTGTTTATCTCCTAGTGTCCCTTTGCAACCTCAGTCACAGGCCCCTGCATTGCAGAAGATTTTGCCTGTTGAGAAACAAGAAAGAACTACCTTTATTTGTCTGTTACACTTTTCTTTTGTACTAAGCTTACCATGTACTGAACTCATCTATTTGGGTACTGTGCCTGGTACATTGAGTGAAACAAGTCACTAGTCACTCTTCAGAAATGTTATAATGTAATCAATAAGTTAATTATCTGCTGTTCAGTAATCTATGAAATTTAATAAACCAATAAACAATTAGAAGCAAAAACAATATATTGGTATTTTTTTAAATGAGAATAAAACACATAGTAGCACTCTGTGTGTGTGTGTGTTTGTGTGTGTGTGTGGGGGGGTGGGGTACAAACTCATCCCAACCCATCCTATGAGGTCAGTATTACCCTGGTACCACTAAAGGAAAACTACAGACTAATTTCCCTTATTTATATGGATGCAAAAATCCTCTAACAAAATACTAGCAAACCGAATCCAGCAGTATATAAATAGGATTATAAACTATGACCAGATGGAATCCTTCCCAGGAATGGGAAGTTCAGCACAGGAAAATCAATGAATGTAATGCACCATATTGATAGAATAAAGGACAGAAACCATAGGGAAATCTCAGAGGATGCAGGGAAGACATTTGACAATAGCCAACACCATTTCATAATAAAAGCACTCAATAAACCGGAATAGAAAGGAACTTTCTCAGCCTGATAAAGAGCATCTATGAAAAACCCACAGTTAACATCATACTTAATGATGAAAGACTAAAAGCTTTCTCTCTACAATCAAGAACAGGACAAGGGGGCACCCAGGTGGCTCAGTTGTTTAAGCATCTAACCCTTGGGTTCAGCTCAGGTCATAATCTCACAGTTTCATGAGTTTGAGCCTGGCATGGACTCCACACTGACAGTGCGGAGCCTGCTTGGGATTCTCTGTCTCCTTCTTGCTCTACCCCTCTCTCACTTGTACTGTCTCTGTCTCTCTCAAAATTAATCGATAAACTTAAAAACAAAACAAAACAAAACAAAACAAAAAGATGTCCACTCTCACTACTCTTATTCAGCATTGTATTGGAGGTTCTAGGCAGGGCAGTTAGGTAGGGGGGAAAAGGCATCTTATTTGGAAGGAGAGAATTAAAAACTTCCTCAGTTTATAGATGTGACATGCTTGTACATAAAAAAGTTGCAAGGAATTCACAAAAAGCCTATTAGAGCTAATAAACAAGTTCAGCAAGGTTGTAGGATGCAAGAAAAAATGTATTGCTATATACTAACAATGAAAAACTGAAAATCAAGTTAAGAAAACAGTTCCATTAATAATAGCACGAGGAGCACCTGGCTGGCTTAGTCAGTAGAGCACACAACCTTTGATCTCAGGGTTGTGAGTTTGAGCCTTATGTTGGGTGTAGAGATTACTTAAGAATAAAATCTGGGGTGCCTGGGTGGCTCAGTCCGTTGAGCATCTGACTTCAGCTCAGGTCATGATCTCACGGTTTGTGAGTTCGAACCCCACGTTGGGCTCTGTGCTTACAGCTCAGAGCCTGGAGCCTGCTTCAGATTCTGTGTCTCCCTCTCTGTCCCTCCGCCACTCGTGCTCTCTCTCAAAAACTAAATAAACATAAGAAAAATTTATTTAAAGAATAAAATCTTTAAAAAATAGCATGAAAAAGAATAAAATACTTAAGGATAAACTTAACAAAGTGCAAATCTTATACTCTGCAACTACAAATTATTGTGGCAAGAAATTAAAGATGTCCCAAATGAATGAAAAGATATCCTTTTTTAATGTACTGATGTAATATTTATTAAGAATTAGTGGTGTTGATACTTCCCAAGTTGATGTACAGATTTCACACAGTCCCTATCAAAATCTCAATTCTCTTTGAAGGAATTGACAGACCGATCCTAAAATTCATATGGAAAAATAAGGAATCCAGAATAATAAAAATCTTAATGAGGAAGAACAAATTTGGAAGATCCGTGTTTCCTGATTTCAAAACTTACTGCAAAGCTACCAAATGAAGACAGCGTGATACTGGCATAGGAATAGATAGATCAGTGAATAAAATTGAGATTCCAGAAATAAACACTTACATTTATAGTCCGTTGATTTTCAGCAAGAGTGCCAGGATAATTCATTAGGGAAAGAATAGTCTTTCCATCAAATTGAGATGAGACAACTGGTTAACAATATGCAAAAGAGTGAAATTTGACCCTTCCCTCAACTGCATACAACACTTAACTCCAAATGGACAGAGACCAAATGTAAGTGCTAAAACTATAAAACTTTTAGACGATAACATAGGAGTAAATCTTCATGACCTTGGGTTAGGAAACGATTCTTAGATATGACAGCAGAGCAGAAGCAACAAAATTAAAAATAGTTGAATTGGATGGGCTCAAATCGAAAACACTGTGCTTCAAAGGACACCATCAAGAAAGGGAAGAGTCAAACTATAGGATGGGAGAAAATATTTGCAAGTCGTATATCTGATAAGAGGTTCATATCCATAATATATAAAGAACTCAAAGAACTGCTACAACTCAACAACGATAAAAAGACAGATCCAGTCAATTATGATATAGATATTCCTCCAAAGAATATGCAAAAAAAGTAAACACACAAGAAGAACCTCAACATCATTTCTCTAAATTAGGGAAATGCAAATCAAAACCACAGTGATACCACTTCATGCCGATGAGGATACCTAATAAATGAAAAGATAGACTATAACAAGTGTTGGTGAAGATATAGAGAAATTAGAACTCTTACACATTGCTGGTAGGGGTGTAAAATTGCACAGCCACTTGGAAAACAGTTTGGCATTTCCTCTTAAAGGTAAGTGTAGGGTTACCAAAAGACCAAGCAATTCTACTCTGTATATACTCAGGAGAGCTAAAAACATATGCACACAAAAACTTGTACACAAATATTGATAGCTGGATTATTCACAAAAAGTGCAAACAACCCAAATGTTTGTCAACTGACCAGTGGATGGGTAAGCAAAATGTGGTTTATCCCTTCAATGGAATTCTGTTTGACCACAAAAAGGAGTGAAGTACTGATTCATGGTGCAGCATGCATGAACCATGAAAACATTAAACTTGGTGAAAGAAACCAGACACATAAAATCACATATTCTGTGACCCCATTTATGTTAAATGACCGGAATAGGCAAACCCATAGAGATAGAGACAAATTTGTTGTTAGGGGCTAGAAGAGGACACAAAGAAATAACTGCTAGGGGAGGGTGGGTGATGGGTATTGAGGAGGGCACCTTTTGGGATGAGCACTGGGTGTTGTATGGAAACCAGTTTGACAATAAACTTCATATATTGAAAAAATAAAATACAGGCAGAAAAAAAAAGAAATAACTGCTAATTGGTATAAGCTTCCTTTTGGGTGTGATAAAAACATTCAGCCATGAGATAATGGTAATGGTTGCACAATTTTTGAACATTGTAAAAACCACTAGATTGTATACTTTAAAAAGATGAATTTTATGGTGAAGTATATCTCAATCTGTTATAAGAAGTATAGGTGTATAATTTCTTCCCGTTTTTTTCCTGGAGTTCTGAATCCCTTCATATTTTCGTATTTATTCTTGTGACCCACAGGGGTCACAGTTTGGAACCTTTGAACTCCTATACTTTAGTGTTCCTTTCTGGTGTAAATTGTGACTTCCTACATCAGTGATTCAAGCTATTTTAGAATAAAGAAAATTATTTCCATGAACAGTGTTGCTGAGCATCTCAACAGTAGGATTCATAATTATCTAGCACGTTCTTTAAGGGATTGATTCATTCTCTGAATACGGAGAATGTGTATTTGTTTAGTATTTTTAGTTTGAGTAATAGTTCATTGTCATCATACCCTTATTTGAAGACATTTTAAATATAAAATCTTACTAATATAGTACCGTAGGAAGTTTATAAATAAAAACATTGACTTTACAAAAGTCTGTTAAGAATGTGGTTTGAAAATTATGAAGTACATTTTTATAAAAAGTAATGTTATAAATAATTATTTTACATTTATTTTTTTAAATTGTTTTTTAAGGTTTATTCATTTTTCAGAGACAGAGACAAAGCGTGTGTGGGGAGGGGCAGAGAGAGAGAGGGAGACACAGAATCTGAAACAGGCTCCAAGCTCGAGCTGTCAGCACAGAGCCCCACGCAGGGCTTGAACTCACAAACCGCGAGATCATGACCTGAGCTGAAGTCCACGCTTAACCGACTGAGCCACCCAGGCGCCCCAATTATTACTATTATTTTAAGTGGCAGATAGGTTTAGGCCAGTTCATAAAAGTCTATAAAATACATAATGAATGGCTATAATTCAGATTGAAATAATAGTTTCAAAATACCAGTAATTAAATAAAGCAGGAAAAATAACTCTATCTCCCAGGGGTTACTTAACTTTTTTTTCCATGAAACATCTCATTATAGGTATTTGTTAAACAGAATGGAACCTCTCTTCAGAAGAATGTACTGAATTTTTCATACACTTTCAAGGGATTCACAAACATCTTAGTTCAGCAAACCTTTGGGAAAAGTGTGTGTATTAGTCTACTTGGGCTGCCATAACAAAATACCACAGACTGGGTGGCTTAAACAATACGAATTTATTTTCTCACAGTTCTGGAAAACTAGAAGCCCAAGATCAAGGTGCCATCAGTGTTGGTTTCTGATGAGATTTGATTTTCTTCTTGGCTTGCAATGCCCTCATATGACGTTTTCTCTGCACAGATGGAGAGAGATTTCTTACACCTCTTAGAGAAACCAGTGTTATTAGATTAGGTCCCCACTTTATGACTTCTTTTAACCATAATTATCCCCCTTGTCACATTGGGATTGGGGTTTTAACATATGAATTTTACGTGACACAATTCAATTTAAAACAGTGTGCTAGTCTGTACCTTACTTTGACCAGACCAAAAGACGTAATATGTTGTAATAGCTTAAGAAAAAAGAGGAGCATAGGGCTGGCTCAGTCAGTACAGCATGTAACTCTTGGTCTTGAGGTTGTGAGTTTGAGCCCCATGTTAGCAGTAGAGTTTACTGTAAAGAAAAAAAGATGGGATTGAGTACAGTCAGAGAGCTTAACACCTAAAGATTCAGAAGTAATTAAAAAATATTAATATGCCTTCACAACATTGAAATCTGGAAAGAGAGATAGTCCAGAGAGGTTATTAAGATCTCAGAAATAATTTCTGGTTATTAAAATTCCAAACGCAAAAGGAATGAATGGTGAAGAAATCTAAAGAAATTAAGTGGTTGCTCAATGACTTCATACTAATTAACATATTCCCAAGATAGAAAGGATATTTAACCAAGAATAGATTATAAATATTACTAATGTAGAGAAAATTCAGGATTGAGTCGAACAAAAAACCAAGAATGGCAAAATGATCTTTGAAACATTTGTAAAATAAAGAATAACACAAAGATATAGAGAACTATTGCTTGGATAGAGAGTTAATACTGGTAATGTTTATGTCCCTTCTATCAAAATGTGCTTTTCAAACTGAAAGGATAAGAGTAACCATTTTTGAAAAGCTTCTTGAAGGACAGAGGTGCAAAGATTATAGGAGTTGATTCAAGTATTATGAATAACTTCAAGAATCCTGACTTAGATACTAAAATAATTCCAAGAAAAGAGAGAAGAGAGGTCAGAAGACTGGAAGAGGAAATGCAATTTTGATTTTCCAAACCAGGGAGTGAGAAGCATTAGAATTCCATAAACCAACAACTACCAGTAGTATACCCTAGGGCAGATGATGAATAGAGAATAGAAGAAATAGGAGAATATAGAAGAACATGTAGGAGAGGAAATAAATCTATAAGTTATATGGATTTGGTAAGAAGAAGGTTGGAGAAACTATTTCCTTTTCTGATTGATAATCACACTAGTAGAAATGTTAGAGACAAATGTATGTTAACTTCTACAAGGGTCCAACAAATTGTCTTGTAGCCTTTGCACAATTCAGAAAAATTTGGTCTGGATACTAGAACAATGAACTTGGGTTGTCCTTCAATGTAGCAGGGTCCAGAAAATCTCTAGGCAGAAAGCTAGTGCTATAATAGAGCTCATCTTAATTTGTTTTCCTTTTCTCAGAGATCATAGTCTTATGTTGCCTGTTGTCCAGGTGTCTGAATTTTTTTCACATGTTTTTTCCACCTTTTTTTGGTTGTTATAGCAGATTTACTGATCCATTACCAATTGCTCTGTCATGAGGAACAGCAGGAGTTCTGTGTCTGAGTTTTTAAATATCTTTTTTTGTTGCTACTAAAAATGGGTCTCTATTTTCTGACTGGCTGTTGTTTGTATTTACAAAGGCTTTTGATCTCTCTATGCTTATTTTATATCCTGCTACTTTACTAATTTTTCATATTTAAATTATTTCTCTGTTGACTGCTTTGGGTTTTCCAAAAAGATACACAATTATATCATCTACAGATAGATGCAGTTTTACATCCTTTTATGTTTGTAACTGTTTTTCTTGTTTAATTGCATTAGCTAATAGTAATAACTATAGCGGGCACCCCTGTCTTCCATTTCCATTTTTGGCAGAGAAAGAAGTCTCTAGCGCTTCCCACTTGAATAAGAAGCTTGCCAATTTTATTTTGTTTTTGTACGTTTGTTTCTGTTTCACATGTTTTTTTTTTAAATCATTTTCTCAATAGATTGTCAACTCTTTGGGGCAGGGACTATGCCTCTTATGTACTGACCTACCATTCTTTTATTTGAACAGATATGGTCTAAGTATTTCTTATGCGTTATGTTCTGTGCTAGTCACTTGGCAAAACAAAACAAACCTAGCTATGTCCCATCACCATATCACACCACCTCCCCCCGAACCCTGCTGCCAAGATTAAGATATGATGGGAAATACAGACATTACACAGAAAACACAAGTGTGGGAAATTTTCAGAAAGTGACAGTATTAAAAACTATAGGAGCCTATAGCAGAATGACCTAACCTAGTACGGGAACATCAGGTGATACGTCCCTAAAGAAATAATATTAAAGGAAAGTCTAAAGAGAAGAGACAGCTGACACTTTTCTAAGAGAAATCCAGTATTTCTGAACAGAAGAAAAAAGAGTGGATCACAAGAGATGAAGCTTTTGCAGTAGTTAGATAGAACTGGACTGTGGAGAGTTTAGTAAACCCTATTAGGATTTTGGATTTTTCCCTTTCATGTGGTAGCAAAATAGGAATGATGTTTGCTTTTGTGTGTATATATATATGTATTTATGTTTGATAACTGCTCTCAGTGCACATAGAAAATGAAATTGTAGGATGCTGAGTAGTATATAAGTTACTTGTAAATGCTGCTCATTAAATTTTAAACCAGTGACTTTCCAACATACAAACTGGAATTGCTGTGGCAGGCAGGTTTTAACTCTGAAAGCTAAGTACTATTTTTTTGTAAACAAGAAATACGTTCATTCTGAATTCTTTTTAAAAAGTTAAGGAACACAAACTTCTTAGTGTCTGGATTTGAATTTTCAATTCATCCAATTACTAGCTTTTTGAAAGAATTACTAAATTGCTAGAAGCTTTGGTTTTCTCATCTCTAAAAGGAAGTATTGTTTTAAGGATGAGCTGAGGGAAGGCTTGTAAAGCACTTAGGATTTGGCTGGCACATATCTGTCAAATCTTAGCTCTATTTATTAGCTATTCTTTAAGAACTTCAGTTCTTAAATATAAGCACAAATCAACAGAAAATTACAAAGCAATAAGGATGCAGACCGTACATTTAGGCATTCTCTTAATGATGACATCCTGCTTATTCAGGTGAGGAAAACACATCTTAGGAGAAGTAGTTTATTTAAGGTTCATGAGTAAATAAATAGTAGAGTTGGGGATGATTGCGGGGAGTCTGGTTCCACAGCTCCAACTCACCTCCTTATGTGGCCTCTTTTCTAAAGCAGGATCACTTTTGGAAGATTCTTTCTCTTTCATTTGACTGTAGTAAAAAACTACAAAACCATGTTTCGTTTTGGAAAGAAAAATAATAAATAGAGGAGATTGATAACTTTGGTATTTGGTTAGTGGGGCTAAAAACAATTTAAGCTGTAATACATTATTTCCTGATTTAGGTGATAATAACTTTTTCCTGCTTGAAAACTCTTTATTAGGAGTTCTAGTTTATTAGCTGATCCATTAATTAATTAGCTATTAATGTATAGTTATAGAAGTAATGATTTATCAGATCCTATGTTTTTCTAGTACATGTTACCTCTAAAAGGGACTGCTGTGAGAACATCTAGCATGGCTGCATTTGAACACTGTGGTTATAGTGAGAAGATAGCATATGTACATTCTTCTATGTGTGGAGTTTTCTTCTCTTGGGGACTGATGAGGGGCATTAGGGAGAGTGCAGTTTGATTTGTGGGAGCTGTCTGTTTATAATATTGAAATAATTGTGTTACATAACTGTCATCTTTGTAAAAATACTTTTGTAGAATGGCAGTATATGTAAAGTAGCTCACTTACTTCTAGTGTTAATTATAAGAAAGGGGAGGGGTGAGGATCTCTTTTGCATGGCTGGTGGGAATGCAAACTGGTGCAGCCACTCCGGAAAACAGTGTGGAGGTTCCTCAAAAAATTAAAAACAGAACTTCCCTACAACCCAGCAATTGCATTACTAGGTATTTATTCAAGGGATACAGGTGTGCTGTTTCAAAGGGACACATGCACCCCAGTGTTTATAGCAGCACTATCAACAATAGCCAAAGTATGGAAAGAGCCCAAATGCCCATCGATGGATGAATGGATAAAGTGTAGTCTGTGTGTACACACACACACACACACACACACACACACACACACACACACAATGGAGTATTACTTGGCAATCAAAAAGAATGAAATCTTGCCATTTGCAACTACGTGGATGAAACTAGAGGGTATTATACTAAGCGAAATTAGTTAGAAAGAGACAAATGTCATATGACTTCATTCATGAGGGATTTAAGATACAAAACAATGAACATAATGGAAGGGAAGCAAAAAATATATAAAAACAGGGAGGGGGACAAAACATAAGAGACTCTTAAATATAAAGAACAAGCAGAGGGTTGCTGGAGGGGTTGTGGGAGGGGGGATGGGCTGAATAAGTAAAGGGCATTAGGAATCTACTCCCGAAATCATTGTTGCACTATATGCTAATTAACTTGGGTGTAAATTAAAAAGTAAGTTAATTAGTGAATTAAAAAAATTAAAAAAGAAAAAGAAAGGGGAGGAGCCACCTGGGTGGCTCAGTCAGTTGAACATCTGACTTGTGATTTTGGCTCAGGTCATGATCTCAGAGTCCTGGGACCAAGCCCCACATGGGGCTCCACACCTGCTCAAGATTCTGTCTATTTCCCTCTGCCCCTCTCCCCTGCTTGCACTCTCTGAAATAAAATATAAAATAAAATTAAATTAAATTAATTAAATTAAGTTATTTATGTTAACAGAAATAATCATTGATTTTTTTTAACTTCTAAATAGGATTTTTTTAAGGTAGAGTAAATGTATGAGAAATTAGCAGTGTCATGTTTTATGTTTTCAGATGTTGTTTATCAGTTTTAAAATCATTAATGTTTATGAAATTAAAATATTTTATAATATTTCAAAATATTTATCAGACTTCCATTTATTTACAAAGGTGGGAAATGAACTATAATCTCTTCACCTGTGTTTTTAGGAATACTCCTAAAATTTTTAAAGAAATCCACACCTGTTATAACAAATTCAGTCAATGCTGAAGGATAGAAACCGTGTCTTCCTCCTTAATTCCAGTCCCAGGGGTTTTCTTCCACAATTTATATATACCCGTAGACTCTTTAACATATATATAAGTATATATACATATATATATCATATGCTTATGTAAATATATACATTTAGCTCTGCATACATCATTTTTAGTTAAAATTAGATCATATTTCTAATCAGATCATATTTTAATCTTATTCTGAAACATGTAACTTAATGTGCATATCTTTCCAAGTTAGTACATATAGAATTCATTCAGTTTATTGAATATTTTATTATAAGGTTATATTAGTTTATTCATTTGCATACTGATAGAGATTTAAATTCTTTTTTTTCTATTTTAGAGAAGTTTACTAAGCATTTTGAGATAGGTATTATCTTCTCTATTTTAGAGATGAAATTAAGACACAAGGAAGTTAGGTAACTTGGCCTAAATTGCACAGCAAGTAAGTAAGTAAAGCTGGTGTTAGAATCCTGGCAATCCAGTTCAGAATCCAGTCTTAAATACTACATTATGTTACTCTTTTCTTTCTGCCTTAGTCTACCTACCGAATTGAGGGGGAAAAAAAATCAATGTATGAAATATATTTAATATGAAAACTCTCCTGAGGATAATTTAATATGCTACTTTAAGGATATTGGAAACCTAGGGTCACAGATTACACAGTTATAATTTGTGGTTGTTTCTAGTATACAAGTAGAAGGTTTGAACCAGTGCTACTCAAATGTTAATTTACATAAAAATCTCTGGGAGTGGGGGGAGCATCTTGTTAAAATGTACCTTCTGATTCAGTAATCTGGGGTGGGGCCTGAGCCTACATTTCTAGTAAGTTCCTGGTGACGCCAGTACTGCTGACCTGTTTGTGAGTAGCAAAACTTTAGGCAATTTATACAGACCTTTGGCAAATCTTATTGATTTTATTGAATCAGTTTTTACATCATTTTATTTATGGTACCTATTTTTATAAGTTATAAGTGTTAAATAGGTGGGGGTTTCTAGTTTCAATTCTATGTCTGTAGCATTTAACATTGCTGAAAAAAATAAATCGTGGTTTCTGTAGTACTAATGTACAATACTTAAATAACTATAATCAGATTTATTTTTGTACTAAATACAGCTTACACACCTTTGTCTCCATTTCCATTGTATCATTTTTAATGGAGGGAAACATTTATTTTCATTTTGAAGGCTATCGCTGTAGTTGAGCTGAAAGGTTGTTTTCTGACTATTATTTTCTCCTTTGATAATAGCATATTTTACACAATTACAAAAGTGAATACTTGTTCAGTGCTATGCGCCACACAATATATCAAGTGCTTAATTGGTATGATTTGACTTCATCATCATGACCTCCCTCATTTATTCATTCATCAGCTCTTCGAGCACCTGCTCTATTCCCGGAACTGTGCATGCAATGGTGAGCCAAATAAGCAGATTCTGCTCTCCCAGAGCCTAGTATATTGCAGGGTGCTATACAATAATCAGGCAATCACAGGAATGTGATGGTTGTGAAAGACAAGTTGTTAATTACCATGCTTGCTATTGTCTCTACTCTTGTCAACCGTCAGAATTCTACCTTAGCCCTCTAACCTTCTCCCACCTAGCTTCCTCCTCTACCCGACTGCAAGAATTCTTTCTCTTACAGCTGGATTCCTGAGCTGTTGTGATGCCAAATCGACCTAATGATTAGAGAGAGACTAAACTTTACAAGTAAAGATGAGCAATAGGTACAAGAAAAAAAAGAATACCTGAAGGGACACTGTTCACATTAATTGAAGGAGTAAATATCCTCAGCACTTTAAATGGGAGTTTGAGGTGACCCTCAGCAACTTATTTCAGTTATTTTAATGCTTCCATGTGCCCATCTTTGTGGTAAGAAGTGCAGGAAATCAGCAGATACCAAAATAGGGTGTAATTCTGTCCCTACTCTTAGAACCATTAGAATTGTTGATGAGAAGAGGTTGAAAGATTTAGAAGACAAGGCAAGAAAGACATTATTGTTTTTTAAGTACCAACACGTATGACCATTAAGCAGTAAGCGCATTGTGGACTAATTGAGCATGCTCTTGGTGGGATGCTGTTTTGAAGAAGTATGTGATTCTCTTTTCTGATAGTAGTTCTGAGTTCTCTTTTGATAGAATTTTTTTCCTGATATTAATCAGATCTATAAATTTGATCTTCATGTATATAATACCACATTGTTGTGATTTCCAAAATGTTCTGTTATCCCTACTACGGTTATAATTTGGGGCTTCATTGTATTGTTTTGAAGATTATCATAAGAGATTTTAGTTCCTGAACACTACAAGTAGCTCTATGTAGTTGTATTTCTTTTAAAGGTAGAATCCGAAAAAAACTTTATAAATTTTATCTTGGAAATTAGTTTATTATTGTGTTTAATTTTAGGAAATGGTGCTCTTGCAGAACATTCTGAAAATGTGCATATTTCAGGAGTGTCAACTGGTAAGTCATTTTTTTGTAATGTTTAAATTTCATGCATGACTTATATGGTAAATATTGAAAGCCACCTGGTATCTTACAAAGTGATATTTGGCTATAAAAATTATTACTGCTTTTTGCAGCATGTAATAAGGAATGAAGTAACTGGAACATGGAGAAATTCTCATAAGATAAAGTTGATACTTGCATGCCCCTGGATTGATTATACTCTTCCATACAGACGGCATAATTATTTTTTCTTATAAACATTAAACCAAAAAAAAGTTAGCTCGACTTGCATTAGTATTTTCTTTCCACACAAAGTTACATGAAATGAAATTTATTAAAATGTAATTTTGAGTCTGTTTCTAGTATTAGAGCCTTAGAAAAGCATTTTTCTTTATTTTTTTGAGTTACTACTATGCATAAAATTGTTGTTCTTAAGTGCACAATTTATGTTCTTAAAAAGCAACCCAACAACATGTTTGTATCCGTGAAATTCAGAAACTTGTTGAAGCAAATGCACTTTCTCCCATTCATCTAAGCTTTTATAACTTAATAATTACATAAAGGTCTATTACTATTATAGTTTTCGTTCTTAACATGATTTCCACAGCCTTGTTTTCTTTTTTGCTGTGTCAACTATAATTACTTAGGAGAGCAAAATCTTTTATTGTTGCATTTAGTGAAATAGAATTTCTTACCATTGTATTAATTATATTATTATTTCCTTTTAGTCTTGATAAGTTTTATGTGGTTAAAAAAATTATACTTTGTGTATTTATCAATCTACTGATTGATTTCCTCATGTCATCTTGTCCTTTGGTTATTTTTTCCTCAGATGAAGTAAAACTGACAGTTTTCTCTTTGGTTTTATGTCTGATTTTATATTCGAAAACTTTAGTAGACTTAGGAGCTCTAAGAGTTAGTTTGCAGAGCCAAATGCATTGACAAGTGTGGTTTTCTGAAAAATGGAAGTGAGTGCCTTAGTTTGTTTCACTGTTCTCTTGTCTTTGAGTTCTGTATGATTTTCTACACATCAAGCAAAAATAAACTTATTTAAAAAATAACTTCGATTTTGTCCCTTTTTCTATTTTGAATAGCTAATGAGAATTACGATTATTTTTCCAAAACATTGAGGACCATGTTAATCTGCCTGGGCTACCATAACAAAATACACAGACTGAATGGCCTATGTAACAGATATATTTATTTTTGCATAATTCCAGATGTTATAAGTTTAAGACCAAGGAGCTAGCAGGGTTAGTTTCTGGTGAGATCTCTCTTCCTAGCTTACAAATGGCCACCTTCTTGCTGTGTCCTCTCATGGCATTTCATCTGTGTTCAGAGAGGTCCCTAGTGTCTCTTCCTTTTCTTAGAAGGACCCTAAGTCCTATAGGATTACATCCCACCCTTATGGCCTCATTTAACTTCATTTTACCTCCTTAAAGGCTCTATTTCCAAATACAGACAAATTGTGCTTAAACAAATGAGTTTGACGGGGGACCCAATGCAGTCCATAACAAGGACTTCAAAGAATTTTTTTTTATGTAGGTTCTAGCTACTGATATTTATTGTATTTGAAATTAAAACTGAGAAATTATTTTAAAATGCATTAATTTACTTGCAAATAATAGTAATGAATCTATTGCATGTTTACATTAATAAAATAATTCTATAAAAAAATGAATTTTCAAGACAAACATCAGTAAGAATTTATAATTTTGCAGTCTTTAAAGAATAGCTTAAGGGAATATAGCTGGATTTTTAGATCTGTAGAAAAAGATCTGTAGAAAAGACTGCCTTCAGTCTTGTAGTATGTTATTTTGTTTGACATATATGAAGACAGTCCAGTCTCACACTGATGTGTAATTGGTAAAAGGAGGAGTATTTTTAACAGCCTTGTCAGATAATTGTGACAATATTCTTCTTTGCTATTATACCAAAATTCAACAATTTGTAGTTCAAAGGTAGTTTCAAGTGGAATCTGAAACCATTGTAGTGAACTTTTTATTCTCTATTACAGAAAAACCCAGTTGTCCTTTCTTGCCCTTGGGATGGGATTTTCTTTTACCATGCATTATTTTGTAATATGCAGTAGTAATTTACAAAATAATTGTTTTCTGAGTTTTGCAGATTCATATGGAGTATGAGAGCTATGGAAATTTCGACAGATTTAGTATTAGGCTCAGAATTTTGCTTCATTTCATCAAGATTAGATTCTACTTCATAATTTTTATGTTTGCTTGAAATTAGACTACGAAGCCACCAAGCTTTGATGTTTGTTGGACATCAAAATTACCGTTAAATAGATTCCTATTTGAAAAAAAAAATCAGCTTAAAAATTCAGCACTTAGAATATGTAGTTTTGCATATATTAATTTTGTTTATTTTCTTTTTATCTTGTTTATTTTCTACTTCTGTATTTCAGACGTATATTTAGAAATGTGTATTCGTTTGCTGGGGCTGTCATAACTAAGTACCATAAACTAGGTGACTTGATAGGTTTATTTTCTCACAAATCTGGAGGCTAAAATCTGAGATCAGTGTGTTGATAGAGTTGGTTTCTTCTGAGGCCTCTCTCTTTGGCTTGCAGGTGTCCATCTTCTCCATGGATCTTCACATGGTCTTTCCTCTGTGTATCTGTGTGCTAATCTCTTCTTATAAAGGCACCAGTCATAGTGGGGCCTGGGTGGCTCAGTCAGTTGAGCATCCGACTTCGGCTCAGGTCATGGTCTCACACTCTGTGAGTTCAAGCCCCGCATCAGGCTCTGTGCTGACAGCTCAGACCCTGGAGCCTGTTTCAGATTCTGTGTCTCCCTTTCTCTCTGACCCTCCCCCGTTCATGCTCTGTCTCTCTCAGTCTCAAAAATAAATAAATGTTAAAAAAAAATTTAAAAATAAATAAATAAATAAATAAATAAATAAATAAATAAAGGCACCAGTCATATTGGACCAGTCATGAGGGCCCACCCATATGACCTCATTTTAATTTAATTACCTCTTTAAAGATTCTATCTCCAAACCCAGTCACATTCTGAGGTACCAGAGGTTAGGACTTTAACATAGGAGTCTGGGGAGGGTGACACAATTCAGCCGATAGCAAAATGTGTATTTTAATGAAATGTTTATGCATCAAATTTATACATCAATAAAATGCTTAATTTCAGAGGTCAGTGAAACCTTATTAATGGTTTATTGTTTTTCCTGAAGGTTGTTCTTATAAAATCTTTCTTCTATGTAAAAAGAATAATATGAAATCTATTCCAGTTATCCCATTAAAAAAATAAATGGATGCTGTCTCAAAAGGTGCCCTCAGATACAGATTCACTATGGTTTTGCTTTGGCCAGTGTGCAGCTATAGAAGATGTAATACTTGGTATAGTATAAGCTCTCTGACTTCTGTGCATCTCTAGGTGAAATGAGAGCTCCTTCAGCACTGGTCTAAATGGAGAACTAGCCTTCGGAAGAATCTCTAAATGTAGGACTTGCTTCCTCTTGAGACCAGCAAGCAGCAGAGGCGGCTTCTGCTTCATCCCTGCTCTCATATTACCTCTGCTACTCTCTCTGATGGTGCTCCTTGCTCTTGTCCAGTCTAGTTCTGTGCTTTTTGGAAATTGTACTGACAGTTTTAGAAATAATTTTAATTTGCCTACAGTTAGTGTTTCCACATAGTTAATTGTCCAAATCAGAACACTTTCAAAGTGAAAAGTAACACTATTTTTATTATTCTAGTACTACAGACAAAACCAGGACTGTCCAGGACTGTGCAGGATATAAGGTCACTCTGTGTGTGGGGCGCCTGGGTGGCTCAGTCTGTTAAGCATCCTACTCTTGATTTTGGCTCAGGTTATGATCTCATTGTTAGTGAGATCAAGCCCCATGTTGGGCTCTGGGCTGACAGTGTGGAGCCTGCTTGGGATTCTGTCTCCCTCTCTCTCTGCCCCCTCTTTCCCCTGCTTGCTCTCTCTTTCTCTCTCAAAATAAATAAACAGCTTTTTTAAAAGTCACCCTATGTGTAATGAATTAAGTTTCATTTAACATGTATTAAAGCTCCTGTGGACCTTGTGCCAAGAAGGGTGGGAATAAGAAATGAGTAAAACATTCTTATCTGAAGGAACTTATTTTAATGGAGGAAGTAGATATGTGCAAAATGCACCTGTAATGTTGTCTTAATGTAGTATCCTATAGTGAATAATAAGCATATTAATTGAGAAAATGAGTTTATGAAAGACCTATTTACAATATGTAGTGAGTAGTAAATGACACTATTTTTCATATTTCATTATGAATAGCACTAAGTACTTAATTTTATTTTATTAATATGAATTTTGAGAATTCATATGAATTATAGGAATGATTAATTTCTGATTGACAGTGTATTTTTGGTTCTTAGGCTTCGGGATAATTTGTTTCTATTTCCAATAATTCTATTCATTTTTGTCTTCCTCCTCCTCAAATATTTGCCCAGAGAGAGAAGTCTTTGTCTTTTTGCTGGTTCTTATAAGTATTGGCATAAGAAAACATAAATTATCAAAAAGTATATATCAGATGATTTTAAAATGGGGAAGCATTACTGGATAAAATTTTATTTTCTATACATGTTTTATTTAGAACTTTTCATGGTCCAGAATTTTAAATCTGCTTTCATATATACAATAGAGGAAGGAGAAAGACAAATGGTATTTTTGTAAATCTAATAATATGTGAAAATCATGAAATTATATCATATGAACTGTCAAATAATTTAATTGTATATGTTGATAGAGTAGAAATACTATTTCAGTGTTCTTTTTAAAAAATGTGTAAATCAAATGTCTCCTGTTCTCCTTTAAATGTCTAAATCTTTAAAACAGCTAACTTAACTGCTCATTTGCATAGAATGAGACATTTCTTAGGTGAGATTAATAACAAGATCTTTACGTAAGTTAAACCAGTCTATTTGACTTTTTAAATTTATCTACTTTAAACTTTATGATCTGTGATATTTATTTCAATCAGAATAATTCTACAAATAATTTGGTTATGCCCTCCCTATTCTTAATTACTTCCAAATCAAGGTTTTTACTTGTTTTCATAAATTTTACTTACTCATTATGCAAGGTGCATCAAACATTTAGAAAAACATGGAAAAAGAGCAAGAAGATTTAAAAAGTCACCCATTAACTCTGCTTATTAGTATAATTAATAATAGTATTTTATTTCATCTGTCCTTTTTCTGTACATATATTAAAAATAATTGTATATGCATTTGAATTATAACTAATTTTGTCTCTTGCCCTTTCTGTTGAACATTTTATAGAATACATTTTTTCATAACCATTATTTTGATACCTGTATAAAATTCCCTTCAGTGGCTATGTTGTAATGTTCTTAAACATATCGGTGGATTGTTTCCAATGGTTTTTTCCTAGTCTGGGTCATGGTGCAAGCCTTTTTTTTTTTCTAAGACTTTTTTTAGCATAGATTTCTAGAAGTGGGATTAGTGTATTAAAGGTCATAAATAATTTAATTTAGAAACTTTTTGACAGATTTCTTTCAAAAAGGACAATACCAGTTTACACAGCTGTCTGCAGTATATGAGAACACTTGTCTTGGGTGTGATCATGTTTTTCTCTTTAAACTTTTTTCTTATCGTATTTCTTTTAAAGTCCCAACCTTTTATTTTCCCCAGACTGTTCGGAAATGTAATTGTTTACTTCTCTTTTTGATTCATGGCTGAGAGTTGTGGCATTGCATAGAATGAGAGAATGAGATTGGCTTTCTTTTATAGTTAGGCAAAACTACCCTGAATTTTAAAGAAGATTTTCTGGTTGCTAATAGGAACAGATGTTGGATCTTGCTGCTTTCTCAAATAGAACGTTTTTACATATGAGGATTAACACATTATTCCCAAGTCACTAGTGATACAGCTTCTAAATGCCTACCTTATAACATCGGTAGCTGAGGTTAGCTTTGTCTTGAGTCTACTTTACATTTAACTTGGATTTTTTTTTGTCTTGCATTTCTGGGAGCTGAGAAAGAGAATATCTACTTAGGAAATTTCTTTTTTAAGCCTTGTTCATATTAACTGAATTACCAGAGTATATAAAATAGACTTCAAATATTTTTTTTAACATTTTTAGAAAAATTTTATTTATTTTTTTAATTTATATCCAAGTTAGCATATAGTGCAACAGTGATTTCAGGAGTAGATTCCTTAATGCCCTTTACCCATTTAGCCCATCCCCCCTCCCACGACCCCTCCAGTAAGCCTCTGTTTGTTCTCTGTATTTAAGAGTCTGTTAATTTTTGTCCCCCTCCCTGTTTTTATATTATTTTTGCTTCCCTTCCCTTATCCTTATGTTCATCTGTTTTGTATCTTTAAGTCCTCATATAAGTGAACGACTTCAAATAGTTTTTAAGTATTGTCCTCCCTTTATTTCGTCAGAATTTTTATTCTATTAAAGTCATTACCTTTGTGTTTGTATATTTGCATTTTATAGTTTCTATTATGGTATTCAGAGGCCTAGCATACTGCTGATCCTATAACCCTTTTAAAACAAATAATTAGTTGTGGCCTTTTTAATTAGGATATATTATTTTCTAAATTGCAGTTATTTTGCCTACAAATTAATTAGTAATATTTTGCATTAGTGTTAGAGCACTGTTGTAAAGTGACTTTTGTTTTTAGCTACCATTTTGGGCTTAAATACTGTAATGCAGTATTTTGAAGTTTCCCTGGAAGAACATCCTGTCTGATAACACTTTTATTATCCTAGAATTTTCAGATCTTCTGAAAGGAAATAAAGCCTAAACTCTAATTATTTGATAGCAGTTTATAATTATTTTTTTAAATATAGAGAAGTTGCATGAATAAAGCAGCAGGTGTAAGTGGTCTTTGTACCTTTCATTTGTGATTTTAATATTATTTTCAATTATTCAAGCAAATACTGGACTTCCTCCTAAACTTCCTAAAAAGAATTTCACCAGTTCTTTTGACCAGTATTGTATGGTGTGTCTTTTATCCATGTTTCAAATGGAGAAAAGAAATAAAGTTTATTATATTTTAGGTGATACTGAACCCATTAGGGTTTTTAGGATTTCAGAATATAAAAAAAATAGAACTTAATGTGAACCCAGGAAACCATCTTTCAAATGAATAAAGTGAGTCGAGAATACAAGACAGAGTTCATTTTTTAAAAAATAATGGACATGTTTTAAGATACTGTTAATTTTTAAAAGCATTGCCTGCCTTCAGAGTATTTATTCATGAAATGCTTTAGCTTCTGGAGTAGAGCATTCCTTGAAACTTTTAGAAAAGAAAGTAATGATAGTAATATAACTTTATGTATTGTACTTTTATATGTAGCATTACATAGTATATAATTAAATATTATTTATGATGTTTTATTATATAATATTTTGTGTGAAGCCTGTTTCTGTATTATGTAATAATATTTCATGTATTATCATGTCTTTATTGAACAATTGCATATTTATAGCAGATTATTACATAGAATAATTTTATATTATATTATCATAAGAAACAGTGTTAAAACAGTAAGCGTGAGCACCAGGACCATAGATAGAACAGGTGGTAATGTGACAGAAGTGTGTGACACTTTAGACGATGGAAGTGAAACTCAACCACTTGAGTGAGCGAGCCAGATCCTGTGAATATGTAACACATTGCGTTCAAAGGTTTGATGTTTTCTCTACTACTCTGTAACTTTGAGAATAATTCTTTTCCTACTTGGAGAATAACTCTTCAAAGTGAGATAGCGTGTGACTTATTTGTGATTTTGCTGAGGCATGAATTTGAATTAGAGGCACTGTGCAGCGGTTGTGCAAGAGCCAGTCACTTGGTGGATGAGCAGAACAGACTTGGGATTCCAGTTGACTAATAGCTCTGTAAAACGGGTGGTGCGATCTTAAACCGCAGTACTGGAAATACAGTATCCAGAACAAAGTAGGTGGTAGTTCTTCTTTCCTCCTCTCTTAAACACACTCCGGGTAGTATATTTATTGCTGGGTGTCACTCTTGACAAGACACTAAGACACTCCTGGAAAAAGATGTGAGTATATAAAAAGCACTGTCAGAGCTGAGAGAGGTGGCTTAGAACATCACGAGCATCAAGGCCAATATGTGTTTGCTCGGGTGCTGATTTCTGCTCTGCTTCTTCTATTTTTCCAGCAAGAATCACAGTAAACTTCAAAATTAATGTTATTTCCCATTCAGGAAATAGAAGTAGCTTGCTTAGCATTTGACTCTTCTGTAGTACTTAAAATTGGGAAATGTAGGTACCATATCAGTAGTTTTTATGCCCATACAGGAGAAAATTGCCCTTTTATGCCCTTAAAAAAAGGTATAAAAGTTTGAGTCTTCTCCATTTACCTTATCTTACACTTTGCTAGCAAAATTCAGAATTATTCTTACTACTTAGAAATTTTAGGGTAAAGCTACTTGGATAGTTCTATTAAGGGTACTCTCCTTATCTTATTCATATTGTGCTATGACCATTTTGGAACTGGAAAAACTGTATGGTTTTTTTTTTTCCTATTTTTCCTCCTTTTTCCATATTTTGTGCCTCTTGACTTTTTAAAAAAAAATATATATGTGTGTGTGTGTATATATATATATATATATATATATATATATATATATATATTTTTTTTTTTTTTTTTTTTTTTTTACTGCGATGTTCCCTTGATCATTGTTTGTTCTGGACAACCTGCCTTGTTTAGAGCTGAAGACCACATGAAATATTTTGGTCCTCAAAAAACATATTTAAACTAACATGAATAAATATATTGCTGCACTCATTGTTATGTATCTACATTAATGAAAAGGAATATTCATTTAATTATAAGGATTCTACTATAATATTCTACTCATAGTAGAAATATTCTACTATAATATTCTACTTGTAGTAGAAATGTGTGATTTCTGGTAATAGGTTTGAAAATAATGAGAGTCCTGAGTGTAGGCGATAGATTGATACAAACTTTTCTGCCTGTACTGATTCTTACCTTTCAAATGACAGTTAAATCCTTCCCATCTTAAGCTAGTAAATATTGCTGTTAGGGTGCTAGTAATTGTTTCCATAAAAAAAGAGAAGTTTAGTTTTCAGACTTTCTGAAAACATTGGAATGAAGCGTGAAGTAATTCTAAGGGAATTCTACCCATGTCCAGTCTCTTTCTTCTTCCAGTTCTGTCCATCCTCAGTGTGTTGACTGTCCTGACATTTATGTTATGTGAGAGCTCAGCTCAGATACCAGGTATTCAAGGAATCTGCGCAACAAAAGGTCAAAGAAATCAAAACACTGGGATGGGCAACACACCCAGTCAAGTTGTAAGAAGAGAACTTTCAAACTAAAGTCATTTCTTCCTGACCATGGGCTCCTAACCATCGTCTTCTGGGGAGGTTGCAAGGGCTTAGCTGTGTCACATGGGACTGTCTGAAGAGGGACCCTCTTGTACTTCATTCATCTGCAGATTCTGACGCTCGCCTGGTACTTGCCTGATACTGGGCTCAGTGGCCCATAGACTTCCTACTCAACATGCTTGCTTCCCAAACTCTGACTGTCCAACATTAAGAATATTACCACCTTCCATTAGTCCCCCAGCCTTCCCTGCTTTTCCCCTTCTCTGTTCCTCTTTCCTTTGAAATGTCTCCTTCAGCCTTCATCACATCCTCTTACTGCTGTTTTATCCCATGCCCTAAACATCTTACCTATAATTAACCCCTACATGTATATTTTTCTTATTATAAAAGGTAGGTCCTAGAATAGAGTTTATAAAGTCTTAATTCCAAAGAGACTTAGAAGCAGATTAGTCCTGCCTGCAGTCACTACATAGATTTGTACTAAATAGGAATCCGTCTTTAGGTGCTTTAAAACCTTTTCTGTCTGCTAGTACAGGACCAAAGTTCTTTTTTCCAAAATAGACTACTTTTATCTTTACTAGAATTCTGTTGAGGCAGCTCCCTCCACCTCCTTGATAATTATTTCAAGTATCATAGGAAGCTCTAGGGCAGGTGTGTGTCTTAGTGGTTAAGAGTGTGTCCCTTGAAGCCTGTTGCCTAGGTTCAAACCCCAGTTGTGACACTTACTAGCTTTTTTGTGATCTTGGGAAAATTAATTTCTCTCTGCCCCCATTGTGTTCTTTTCTGTTAAATAGGGATAATAATACTAAGAGTTAAAGAATACTAGGAATTAAATACTAAGAATTAAAAGGAAGTACCCGACAGGCAGTAACATTATCATTAGTCATGTGATCCACAGGCCTGACCACACACTCCTCATTTTGATTGTATTTACAGGCCTTCAACTCATGAACCATAAACTTCTGACTTGCAGCAGGAATCTCATCTTCAGCCTTGTGCACCATAATTAACCTTTAAGTTTCAAACTGCTGCCCTTCTCCTAAATTAACTGGACCAGCAGGTATCTGGTTTGCATGCTAATCATCTATCTACATATCCTAATTTTCCATGTCCTGGTGCCTTGTACTGCTTTTGCACTGGCACACTCGTTTCCACGTACCCTGTGATTCCCTCGTCAGCTTTCCGGATCATTCTTTTCTCTCATCCCATGCGCCCATTTAGTAGTCACCATTTGCTTACCACTTTTCTTATTTTGGAGATGGCATTTTTTCTTAAGTACATCTGTTTCCATTGGAATTAAATTCTTCTCAGTAGTGTTTTCAACATTTGGCATTGCTTTTGTATTATCAGACATAATGGAGCTAATCTTTATAAAATACTGTACTCTGAAAATGAGACAGCCAAATGATAGTGACCACCATTGACTATAAATGCTGTCTTTTGCTTATAAACAGAGTGAACCTGCTCTTGTTAGATAATGAAACTTCTGTAAAGTGAAATTTTACAGGTTGGAGGATTTGCTTCTTAGCTGATTTCTATGCTTCACCAGTTTCTTTATTTGCATCACATCACTTCTTTTCATAGTAGCCTACCTTGGCTTGACTAGCGTCTACAGAATTGAGTCATTAAATTTTTCTAATTTGGAATGTGCTCTTTCATTACTCTGGCTCTGCCTACTTCTGTTCTGTGAAGGAAATGCTGTGTTAATAGTCAAGTAAGCCCTCCCTGTTTTATACTTATGTAATGCAGGTTTTTTTGTATGTGTGGGTCTTTGCGTCTGTTTAGTAACACTATGTCCTCATGATACATTGTGTGAAATTACTTTAAAATGTATTATATCACTTAGGACTACGTATGTTGTTTTGTATGTTCTCCTGGCTGTTTTTATGTTTCTTGGATTATGAATAAGCATATCTCATTATTGCAACACTGCAGTTTCCATGAAACCATGAATTCTCCTCATGCTCTTTTGTGCCTTTCATATGTATTTTATCTACTTTGGTGGTCAGTGAGCACAGTTGATTTTTATTTGCTTTTCGGTTTTGTGATTTATTAAAACCAAAGGCACAAAGATTCCATGTCGCTTTTAGTCTCTACTTATTGTCCTAAAATGTCAACCTTTTTCAGTTTTGAAAAGAAACCCAGCTCTTCATCTGTAGAACAGGAAATTGTAGTTTTCATTTTCTTTTACAGGTAGTTCAGCTCTAATCATAAATTTCCTTGCCTGCTTCTTTTCTCCTCAGGCTTTAAAACCATGAAATCTCAAGTTGAAGGGCAGTTTATTTGACATTATTTTGAAATCATCCTATCCTCTCCTCTGCCATGTGTCCTGTAAAATAGAGGTTGTTTGAATACTTCCTGTTTAAAGATGATAGCTATAGTACATTAATCTAGCTTAAAAACCATAATTCTTTGCTTTTCTTTGAGATTATTGGAATAGTATCAGGTTAAACATGAAGAAATCTTGAGTATTTTCTCAGTTTTGTCATTTTCTAAACTATACAGTAAGATCTTTGGATTTTAAGCCTGAAAACTAATATCAAAATCTTATTGAGAACTCCCATCAGAGAATCTCTGCCTATTCATTCCCTAATTTTCCCTTTCTTATTTGATAAGCAGTCAGATAACCTCTTCACTACATAATCTTATGGAGAAGATGCTGTCCAAGTTGAAAGCTGCCATCCTTTGAATGAACATTTGGGACCTCTTTAACTTGGGAGTTTCTGTTTCCAAATTTATCAAGAGTAGAGAGAATGGATTATCATCATCCAAAATTCTTGAGTGCTTCTTTATATCTAAAAATACCGACCAGAGTAAATTAGATACACATGTTTTTTGTGGATGTTTATATTCTAAGAGAGTTGATACTGGTTATTAAGAGATCAATTAAGGAAGCAAAATGAACAGACTAAAACATAGTCATTTCTGCCATAATGCTACATATGTGTTCTTAGAAAATCTCACATTCTTTAAAATTAAACATTAAACTAACAGGGCATGTGACAGAAGTAGTGTTGATACAGATCACTTACAGCTATGTAGCTTTGCAAAGTATAGCCCTGATGAAATATCAATCCAAATGCTAACACAGTCAAATACCCCTGGCATTTATACCTAGAATCAGTCCAGACTTTGCAGTCATATCCTTTAGGCTTCCTACTTACTCCTTGAAGACATTTTCTTCTAATGGAGAACAACTTCATCAATAATAAGAATATAATTCAGAAATACCCTTCATTAAAATGTTTTGTTTCCGTAGCAGGAAAATGTCTTCATGTCCCCATTTGTACGAGCAACCTCCCAAGATAGATTAAAATAGAGGAAAGTCAAGCAGTTCTTTAAGCTTGTAAAGTAACCACTTGGCAATAAAGGAAAGCCATTCTATAGAGTGTTTATATTTTTTCTTAAACTGTGAAAAACTCCTGCTTCTGATTACTTCAGATCATTAACATGCTAGAAATAAAATCTGTCACAACTTTGCATTATACTCACGAGATTCTTCTATCTACTAGTTACGTATAAACTATTTCTCACTGAAGAATCGGTCAGATTGGGGCTAAAATAATTATGATAAGCAGTACAGAATGAATGGGTAGAATAAACATGGGTAAAAGAAGGTCAGGTTTGGTATATCCCAAATTGGGAATGTAGTCAAAATCTGGAAAGATGAGCTTCAGACTAGCAGAAATATGTAAGCAGTGTGGTTCAAAACAAAATTAATTTCCTAAAGCATTATTTTGTGGGTATGTATCCTAACCTCATCCTTACCCTGGCTTCTGCCCATGTTAGATAACCAGTTAATTGCGGCATAATTTCTCATTCTTTCTAGAGCATAATGGTGCCAGTACATACTAAATGAATAATCTGTGTCTCTTTCCCACATAGTCTGAACACAGCCTTAGTAGCCATCTCAATACAGCATTCCAAGGCATTACTACCAACCAGTCTGACTTGGTAGATCATGTGCTGTTATTTATTGACAATTCACTGCAATCCAAGCACTGTGCTAAGTCCTTTACCATAATAGTTATATTTAGCCTTTGTAGCATTCTAGATGGTAGTAGTGTTCAAATCCCCATTTATAAGTGAGAGGATGGAGGCTTAAGTATTATGAAATTGATTTGTAACAATAGGTCACCCCAAATCTTTTAATATAAGGATATAAAATTAACAACATTAATATAAATAAATTTAAGAAAAAATGATATTACAGTTGATGGTAGGTACTTGAGCTGAAGGGTTACGATGAATTAGAAATGGGAAATCATTAGAAGACCCTGAAATAATGAAAAAAATAGAGGACTCACAGGAAGTCAATTGGAAGATTGGGGTGGATGTTGGGAGATAAAGCAGGCCTAAGAGGTGATAAAGGCATTCTCAGAGTTTGACTTGGAAATCTCTAGTTTTAGTCACTATTAGGCCTGACTTACTTCGTATGCTTGGAAATCCTTGAAGTCACCTGTAATACTAAAGTAAATTTCCTTTCTATTTGAATTAGATGAAGTGACTATTCCTTTAACCAGTTGATGCCTAAGAATAAAGATTAAGAATATAGGATAGAAAGAAAGATTTGTGAAATATACCATCCTGATCATGTTGAATTTGATGTTGGAATGTCCAGCGGGCATTTGACTAATGCAGAATCTCTGCATTAGAGATTTTAAACCCATGAACTGTAGATAATAGCTGAAATTGTACGATGGAATGGGACCCTTCCCTAGAGAGTGAGGAGAGCAGAAGGCTTGGAATGAACTACAAACACCAGCATTCCAGGAGCTGGCTGAAGAAGGAGGCCCTGGACTAGAGAGCTAACAGAACAGTCAGAGGGAGGCGGAGAGCCAGAGAGGCTGTGTCAGCAAGTCAAGGTAGTAGTGTATCAAGAAGAAACAAACCACTGTCATATACTCCAGAGAGATCAAGGAGGATGGGAATTGAGCATCCCTGCAGTACGGCACTGATGTCTGTGATGGTTTTGCCAGCTGGCAAGATTTTCATGGAATTCAAATTGGAATCAGATTTCAGTAGGTCAAAGAGAAATTAAAAAGTCAGAAAATACGGAAAAATGTATGAGTTCATCCTGATGAGCCATCAGAAGGGTAGTGGAAATAAATCATCATGATGGGATATGGGGGTGGGCATGAGTTAGTGCTGAAATAGACCTTAGGGATATTCAAATAGCAACTTCTTATTTTAACACATAAAGAAATCAAGACCCAAAGAAGTTAAGTAGTTTACAGCATGACAAAGCCAGTAAATGGCAGGTAGAACAGATAGCATCTAGGTCTCATGAATCCAAATCTACCCAGATATATATGTAAATTCCTAGCCCAAAAGGGACAGAAAACTTTTTTAGTGGTTTCTAATGTTAATCTTACTGTTTTAACATTTGAATTTACTCTTTCTTAGAGAAAGGTATGTGTTATGGCTGTTCTAGATTATATTTATCTATATGCCCAACGTACTGTACATGCAAAAAATGTGTTGATAAAAAACCACCAGCTGGATCTGAAACAAAATGCCAAACTCAGTCATGTTGCAAATGTGCAAAATTAAATCAAAATATGTATTCATAACCAATTAAGGGAGAAACATGATACTACAGTTTTGTTTTTAAAGTACTTATTGAATTAGAAATGTAAAATACTGAATCTCAAAATAACCGTTCTTATGGGTGGTGTGTCTTATCTTCGGGCAGTCGTATGAAAATGAAGTATTTTTGAGCATCCATATCAGAACATAACATACTTAGTTTTTGGTATAAGAGCACCACCTATGGGTGTCTCAGTTATTCAGGGGGGAGAAATTTAAAACCAAAACCTAATAAAATTCCAGCTTTTCACCAATAACTGGTCCATCCACTTATATAAAGGCTAACAATTGTCTACGTTGCCATAAATTCTCCCTACCTGGTTTTTGCTTTGGCATACTACTCCAAAATGCTTTGGCAAGAGATAATGAAGAAAAAGTTCTTATAAATGACTTTGGATGTCTTTCTTTAATTATTGTGATAACTCATTAGAGCAAAGTTAAAAGCAAAACTCTGACTTCATGTTCAGTAAGCTCACATGCGGATAAATTTAATCATTTTCTAGAGTATCATTCATCAAAATTTTTAAAAAATTTATAAGGAAAATTTTACTCAATGAAATTTAACAAAAAATATTGGAAGCTTTGACTATGAATGGGCAATAAGATGTGTACTAGGCTCTTGATATATCCTTGTATTCTATGCTGTGAAGGTTTTTTTTTTTTTAAGTGATTAAAAACAAGATCCTTTTGGTGCAGTGTTCCCTAATTCCAGGGTAGACCCATTTTAGGCATGAACATTTTTTTCTTCACTAAAGTACATTTTTAAAACCTAGATTTTTCTTCAGAGATTGGGTTATTCTATAGAAATAAGGATTGAGTCTTTAAGCAATATAGCTTGCTTTATTTTGATCATTATAGATAAATTTTTTTTAATTGCATAATATACTTCTTGGCATTCTAACTTAAGTTGAATGGATATAACCTCTGCTATCAAAAAAATGACCATTTTTACAAATTATAATTGTAATAGGGATTCTTGCCTATCTACAAATTGGGTTAACTAATTTTTAAAAACAGCAGAACTCAAAAACGCATGAAAGTTCAGGCCACCTATTACACCAGGCACTTTGCTTACAAAGATTCATTTATTCGCTCAACAACTCTTTTAGCTACGAATGACCACTAATTAGTATGAAAGGGCAGTCCTCTCTTACCTTTTGGAAGATAGGCAGTACTATGCATATTCTGAGCTGTCGTGGTTTTTTAGTTCAGCACGTACTTTATTCTGAAAATTGCGTCCATTACTTCTAATAACTGTGTGTACCTCTGGCCGCTGCTCTCCTCACTTCTGATTTGCGACTTCTTATCTGATTTTAAAAATCAGATAATCTAATATATTGAAATTACATCAAATAAGAGGTTTTAGAGTTTTAAATCTTACTGAAAGCTTAAACATTCATCATGTATTTTTTGTAGCCCAGTGGCTATTTTTTAAATTGAGGGAGAATAAATTGTCACATTATCTGCTGACTTCTGGATAGGTAAAATGTGCACTGTGTCACTGTGAGAGTTCAAGATAATGCAAGAACAAACCAGGAAAGTGTTGGTAGTAGTTTGACTTTATTCTGTATTTCTTCACGATACTCAGATCTGATCACATACTGATATTTTAATCACTATTTCAAGCCTTTATTTTTCACATAATTTAGGAATCATTTATCACCCTGTAATAAAATTTAGAAATATTCATAGAATAAATTGAAGACTTCCTTTGCAGTAATTTTGAAGTATACTCTTTTGCTGTCTTTATCCAGTCATCCACTAACTTCTTAATGACCCAGGATCTTACTGTTGTGTTTATATGTACTTCCCCTTAATTATTTTGTCCAGAAGACTATTTATATACATACATATGTATATAATAGTTTTTTAATTTAAAGTATCCAGAAAATAAAATGGTACTTTTAAGGATCTAAACACAGTAGTTCGGCAAACATTGAACTTTAATAGGTGGTTTATAAGAAAGAAAATGAATTTAAAAGGTGAGTTTTGAAAAAAGATAGATGGATCACTTGATCAGAATCCATGGCTAAAGCTCGTAATCCTGACTCTTAAACTGTTATTCAGAGATCTAATTTGAAAACTTCCATGCCTCCCCAAAATGTGTACTTAATTAGCATAAGATCCTTTGACTAAGGGGAAGAAAATATCTTATTAGAATAATAAAAACTCTTTAAGGTTGATAATACCATATTTTATTGTATATAATTTGATCTCTAAAGTGTTGTGGGTTTTTTTGTTTTTTAAATAAAGACTGATTTACTTAGTGCTCTGTTTTAAAGTATAATAATTAGCTAAGATTGCTTTGGCTTCTTACAGCTTGTGGAGAGACTCCAGAACAAATTCGAGCACCAAGTGGTATAATCACAAGCCCAGGCTGGCCTTCTGAATATCCTGCCAAGATCAACTGCAGCTGGTTCATAAGGGCAAACCCAGGGGAAATCATTACTATAAGGTAATGCCGATACCTTTCTGTATTATGTATAATCTTTTATTATGTATATATATTTATATATATATAATATAAACATATATATGTTTAATATATAATATTTTATTATAAATATAAATATTACTGTATGTTCTATATAATATAAACATATATATGTTTAATATATAATATTTTATTATAAATATAATATTTTATAGAATATAAATTCAGGTTCCAAGTATCATCCCTCAGCATGCAGTTATATTAAATTTCTAAATTTTCTAAAAATTTTCTAAAATTTATTACAATTTTCTAAAAATGTAATAAACTGTAGTTACCAGTACCATATTAAGAGTAGGAGTAATGGCCCATTCTTCCTGTACTGTATGGGTATATGTTTTGAATGTTTTCTGATGGTGGTAGTGGATTTCCACTGAGCCATCCATATTCTTGTAGGTCATTTTGTAACAAAAGGTACACATTTGAGAAGTAGCTTATTAGGGTCAAGAGTGTAACCTTTAGCTATGGGACAAATAAACAAAACTCACTAATCCACTTGGACACCTAGCCCATAACCTTAGTCTCATTAGTAGAATCCTCTATCTTAATAAGCTAAAACATGACTGTAGTGTTTATCTGTATACATGTACATATATAAAACTTGAAACAGGCTGATAATGGATAAACGTTGTATCTAGGAAAATCTCCTTTTTTGTAACGTTGAAACAAAAGAACTTCTGTTAAGAATATAAAATGAAAGATACTCCTAGAAGAAACATAAGTTTAAGTTTCTAAGAATAAATATAAATAAGGAAGATTAAGATTCACTTTAATAACATTTAAAATTGCAGAGAAAAACCTTGAGGATAAGATACTAAAGAGAAAATATTCAGTGGAACTAGATAATGCTTGCTTAAGGAAGTTATATCAAGGCTATTAAAAAAAAAATGCCTGAAGAGGAGAAAAAGAAAAAAAATAGTGTGCTTAAAGAACTGTGGTTGGAAATGAAACACAAATAAGAAAGTCACGCCCACCACGGAGGCAGTGTCTGCAACAGCACAAAGGCCAGCATCCGCGTCTTCAACATTGTTTCATTAGGAACATTTTTATAGGCAAGAGTATGGAATTTTAGATTTAAGAGAGACCTTGCACATCAGACTCAAATCCCTTCTTTACATTTTTTACAAATAAGATTGTAAATTTAGCCTACTTTTGTGGGGGTTTTTGAAGTATAACTAACATACAATGGTATATTCGTTTCAGGTGTACAACATCCTGATTCAACAGTTCTCTACATTATTCAGTGCTGACCATGATAAAGTAGTCACCATCTGTCACCGTACAATGTTATTATAATATATTGACTGCGTTCCCCACACTCTATTTTTCATCTCGGCGACTGACTTATTTTATAATGGGAAGTTTGTACCTCTTCATCCCCTTTATGTTTCATCCAGCTTCCTTTTCTATATCCACTAACTAATGAGACACCCACTGTCTCTTGAGAAACACAACTGTGTCCTATCCCCCTTTGTCTGTGGAAGCCGTAAAACAGGGGCCATCTGGTTTGCTTTCCATCTGGTCCCTTCTGCCCCAGGCCAACATCTTCTGGAACACCAGAGCTGAGCTTCTCTGGAAACCGTTCTGCTCTGTGAGAAGGGTGAATGTCTTGCTGGATGGATTGATAAGATGTGCTACTAAGGTTATCCTTCTGCAGCACTGCCCGAGCTGGAACCCAGACGATACACCTATTTTCTATTACTTATAATGTGTTTACAAAGTAGCATTTTTACCATAGGAATTCCAAGTATAAGATTTCTTTCCACATAAAACTAGAGTTTTGGGAAATTTTTATCTTTTAACCTAAAAGTCCAACCCCAAAATTAAATTTGCCACCTACCAGCTCAGTTCCATAAAACTTGGCAATTCTTGCCAGCACAGAGGAGGCTGCATGGAACACTGCCACTTGGTTCTTTTATTATTATTATTATTTGAGAGACACAGAGAGAGCTTGAGCAAGCAATGGAGAGGAGCAGAGGAAGAGAGAGAGAGAATCTCAAGCTGACTCCACGCTTAGTGTGGAACTCAACACAGGGCTCAATTTCATGACCCTGGGACCATGGCCCAGGCCAAAACCAAGATTCAGATGCTCAACTGACTGAGCCACCCAGGTGCCCCTGCCATTTGGTTCTGATCGTGTGTTGGACCCTTTAGATTTTACAAAGATACACCAAAACCAAGCACAATGCTGAAATGCAGAACAAAATTAGAGATGGACCATACATCTAAAGGAAAATTTCCCAAATTCCAGACAAAGCTAGTGAATTTGGATTTACCCAGCCTAATGAGATCGGAAAGTGATTTTAGTAATTGTCCTAGTTCTTACTGAAATCATTGTCATGGTAACACCAAACTTGAGAAGGGTCACATACATACAAAGACAACCAAGTTTCACTTGTGAATATTGGTGTAATCCTAAATTGTTCAAAAGAAATTTATACCATAATCAAATGCGGCTCATTTAGACATACAAGTCAGTCACTATTAGAAAATTTTAAATTAATTTACCATATTAACAAGTCAAAGAAAAAGTATATGATTATCTAGAATAGACAGATGTTTTAAAGCATTTGATAAAAAGAAAACATTCATTCCTGAGTTTAAAATAAAATTAAAATCTAGATAAAGGAGGGAAACTAAAATTATAGACTATAAGCAATATTTAGAGCTGTCCTTGTAAAAACTGGTTAGGGGTGCCTGGGTGACTCAGTTGGTTAAGCGTCTGACTTCAGCTCAGGTCGTGATTGCACAGTTTGTGAGTTCAAGCCCCACATCAGGCTCTGTGCTAGCAGTTCAGACCTTCGAGCAGGCTTCAGATTCTTTGTCTCCCTCTCTCTCTGTCCTCCCCCATTCACGTTCTGATTCTCTATCAAAAATAAACAGACTTCAAAAAAAATTTTTTAAAACTGGTTAAAGATGGTAACGTAAAGGCATTTTTACCTTACTCCTCTCCCTTGAAACCTACCAAAATCAACAAAGGCCATCTTATCAAGAAAAGATAGAGGATTAGATTCTAATTGCTTGCTTGAAGCCAGGGACTGGAGTCAGGCTATTGTGCTCAAGAAAGAAGGCTGAAAAGAACTTCTACTAACCACTGCCTGAGTTTGTATGGGGCTGAGAACTTAAAGAAGTGGGAAGACCTACCCTAACAAATAGGAATTTAACCAGGCCACCTAATGACTCCGTGACAGGACCTATAATGTTGTGAACCACCATGTTAAGACTGTTCTGGAATGCAGACCCAGTTGGAAGTAACTATAAAACACAGGCTGTGGAAGAATATAGAGAGAGAATGGATTAAAAGGAGAGAGAGTAAGCCAGAAAAGCGTCTAAAGAATAAGCCTTATTTCCAAAATGTATGGAAAATGTTAATACTGACAGAAACAGCCACAAAATGCAAACACAAATTTACTCCAGACGTGATAAACTTACTATATCAGGGTGGTTTTTTTTTGTTTATTTTATTTTAATTCCAACATAGTTAACATACGATGTTACATTAGTTTCACCCAGTGCTCATCACAACAAGTGCATCAGGGTTTTTTTTTTCCTTACATTTTTTATGCTGTGAACACTTTGGTAGTTAATGAAATCTATAGATCCTTTCCCAGAATGTTTTAAACTCATAAATCATAATACACACCATTACAAAGGGAACCAATTATATTGAACAAAGCTATCTGATATTTTTTACAAATATGTAATATAGTAATACATGCTTATTTATTAACATATTAGTAAGTGATGGTTCTAACAACTACTGTAATTCCAAGGTGATTTTGAGTGTAAATAGTGATTCTAGGTATCTATTAAAACTGAAATGTAATGTGTAAATATCTGTGATTTCTGTTGGTAACAGAGTGACAGGTACTGTAAATACTATAATGGTTTGTTTATATTCATAAGTGAAATTTCATATTTCAGTTAGAGATTAGTGAAAATAAGGTTGTAAATTTTTCCACCAAATTTGACATTTTGAGAGGAGAATAGAAACACTGAATACTCTTACTTGGACTTTATTAGAACAAAAGTATGTTTTAGTATTTGAATTACAACATCAAAAGATAACTCCTGAAACAATAGAAAGCAGTCTTGAGTAAAAGTAAAAGAAACTTAAAAAAAAAAAACCCAAAACCTACGAATACAAAAGAAGAAAGGAGGAAAATTAGAACTCTAATAGAAAGGCCATTCAGGAAAAAGCTCATTTAACCTTTAAAAGATAGACCATCTGATCAGGTTTATTGGTTTGTTGATTGGTATAATCCCCCTATAAAGGGCTTCTAAGAACATACTAAAACAAAACTAACACAGAAAGTTTAAAAAGGGGGGTGGGGATAAAAAAAGAAACTTCAGAAATACTGAGAAAGAGAAAGCTAGTGTAGGAAGATTAACATTAGATATAATTGAGCTTAAAACACAAAATATTAGTAACAAATGGAATAAGCCACTAGGAAGATATAATCTTGGTAAACTTTGTATACCTCCTAACACAGTCTAAAATACAGTCAAAGTAGCAAAATATGGGGAATTATCAAGCAAGTTTGACTAAGCCAGTTAGTGGAAGTTTATAAACATACCTTTAATTAGAATTTAATAGATTAAACAGAAAAAAAATTAGTAAAGATAGAAGATTTGATAAACAAAATTAACAAGCTTAATCCAGTAGGAACATGTATTATATATGTGTATAGTGATTCTACTTATTTCAATGAATAGAGAATATATATATTCTTTTCAAAGACATATGGAACATTTATAAGAAATTGATAATGTATTAAACCACAAAGGAACTCTGAATTCCATTTTTTAAGACTTTACATCATTCAGAATGTGTTCTCTGACCACAATGCAATTAAATTAGAAACCACAATAAAAAACCCATATGTTTGGAAACATATTCCTAAATAACTCCTGCATTAATGCTGGAAATCACAGTGGTACTGTACTCATAAAATATTTTGAAAATAACCATAATAAAAGTATTATATATTAAAACTGTTGGAACACATTGGTAGAGTACCTTGTGAAAAATTTACAGCCTTTAATGCATTGAAATAAGTAGGATATGAAATAAATGAGCTCCCCATTTACTCAGGAGTTTAGAAGGAAAATTCCAGGTGAAATCTTAAGTAGAAAAAATAATATGATCAGAAAAAAATAGAATGAATTAACAATAAGATTCAATAAAACAAAAAACAGGCTTTCTGAAAACTTGGGGAAAATAGACAAATCTGAAAGCAAGACTGAAGAAGAAAAGGAAAAGGTACTAATAAAAGTGAGCAAAAGTGTCTATAACTACAAATACAATAATAGAGATTTAAAAAAAAATTTTTTTTTAACGTTTATTTATTTTTGAGACAGAGAGAGACAGAGCATGAATGGGGGAGGGTCAGAGAGAGAGGGAGACACAGAATCCGAAACAGGCTCCAGGCTCTGAGCAGTCAGCACAGAGCCCGACGCGGGGCTCGAACTCACGGACCACGAGATCATGACCGCTTAACCGACCGAGCCACCCAGGAGCCCCCCTTTTTTTTTTTTTTTTTTAATTTCTTGAGATTTTAAAAGTCATACGGGAATATTACAAGTAGTTTGTGGTAACATTATTATACAGTTAGATGAATCGGACCATTTTCTGGAAAATGTATATTACCAAAATTGGTTCAACAAGAATTAGAAAGCTAATTAAATCAATATTCGCTAAAGAAATCGGATCAACGTTCAGAATAAGATTCTAAACCTGAGTAATTTTACAGGCAGGTGTTACTAAATGAATAGATAAGGAAATCCTTAATCTGATGAAAGGTTATCTGTTAAAAAAATTTTAAATCAAACTTAATATTGAAGTTAATTTTAGTGCCAAGGGCCAGAACGATGACGCATGTTTTCACTGCTTGTACCAGAACCCTCAGAAAATGCAACAAGATGATAAATAGAATTAGTAATACAAAAAATGGGAAGGAAGAGATGAGTCTCTCCTTTTTTTTCCAGTACTGTGCTATCTCCACAGAAAATCTAAGCAAATATAAAGACCACAAACATGAAATTTGTTTAATGTAATAAAGTACGATTTACAGCTTTGTACCAATAAATTTTACTGTCAAGATAAAATGGTAATTTCTACAAAAATTTAAATGATCAAAGTGACTCAATACCAGTTTAGAAAAAGCTGATTAAACCAAAAAACGAAGAAATTAAAATTTTCAACTCTAGATCTATACTTGAAATAGATGGCCCAGGTATGTGAACAGTCTTTGTTATATAAACTACTGTGAAGCATTAAAAAAAAGAAAACCGAAAAACTAATTTTGCTTTTAAATGGATCTTTTAAATTCTAAATGAAATATTAGCAAAATTAATCCAATAGCGTATGCATGAATAGATATTTCTTTTGTTCTGGACAAGGATCCAGCTTTCCTCAATCTTAAACATTTTAATGGATAAAAACATACTAACGGATTCCTTAGCTTGAATCTGACTAGCCCTCCCATAAACAGTTATCAACTTTGGATAAAAGTTTTTTAAAAACTACTCAAAGGCACTGGAGAGTAATCAGAAGCTGGAGGAAACTGGAGGGGATTAAACTCTTAAAAGAAGGGATCCACACTGGTGAGATATGTTTGCTTCCTGTCTGTTCCCTAATCCGTGCAGAATGTAGTAACTACAACTCAAGCAGACTGCCACAGTCTTGTCAGCTTGTGGTTGTATCACAGGGTGGAGTTGAGGCTGTCAGAGTAGCTGGAAATTGAAAAGGCAAATCCAAAAAGGAGAGAGCTCCAATGTAGGAAGTCCTTACATCTACATATAAATTCTTCTCAAATTCCTTGCTGTTTTCTGAACTGTGCATGCTTAAGAGACTCCCAGGAGCCTTGTAGAAAGCTACGCAAGGATTTCAGTGCCTGTGTGGTGTAGCTGAGACAGAGTTTGGAGTCTGAAACTTGCTGAGTTTGACGAGCTTGTTAAATACCTTGGGATTTCATTGAAACCACAGAAATGTCATAGGTAAAGACAATGTCCTAAAATAAAGAGTTCACCTAAGACTAAATAAGGGCAAAGCTGAGCCAAGCCTCCCTCCACAAGTGCAGGATGACCAGACCAGGATGTTCCATGCATGATAGAAGAAAATAAGTGTAAGAATCTTGACCTGCCTCTGAGAACACACAAAAATTAATTCAAGATAAATCCTAGATGTGAATGTAAAAACTAAAACTCATATAAAACATTAGGAGAAAACATTGTTGAATATCTTGGGGTAGGCAAAGATATTTTAGAGAGGACACTAAAAACACTGAATATAAAAGGAAAAATAGGCTTCATCAAAACTAAAAATCTCTGCTCAGGGAGCTTGGGTAGCTCAGTTGGTTGAGAGTCCAACTCTTGATTTTGGCTCAGGTCATGATCCCAGAATCATGGGATTGAGCCCCCTGTGGGGCTCCGCACTGAGCATGGAGCCTTGCTTAACAGTGTCTCTCTCTTTCTCTCTCCCCTCTTTCTCTCCCTCTGCCCCTCTCCCTGCTCATGCTCGCTCGCTCTCTCTCTCTCTCTCTCTCTCTCTCTCGCTCAAACTCAAAACAACTTTAAAAATTTAAAAAAAAAAACACCCTCTGATCATTAAAAGATACAATGAAAGGGCAATTTATATAGACTAGAAGAAAATTATCAATACACATATCTAACAAAGAACTTGAATCCAGAATATAAAATTAATTTTTATAACTCAAGAAGACAACCCAATTTTTTTAAATGGGCAAAAGACTTGAACAGACACTTCACAGAAGATGTAAGAACGGCCAATAAGCACATGAAAAGATGTTCAACATCATTAGTCTTCAGAGAAGTGCACATAAAACCACAATGAGAGATGTGAGTTCATGCCAACTAATGACTGAAGTTAACAGGAGTTACCTCACCAGCTATTTATTGAGAGAATGCACGTGTGGATATCAGTACATACGTCTTGTGTTACAGACATGCCCCCAAATAGGGACGTGTTTGTTCAACGTAAAGAATTTTTAAATGAATAAGAAAAACTTCTGATGGGTAAAGGATGATATAGCAAGGCAATTCATAGGAAAAGAAATAGTAAACTGGAAAAAGTGTTTCCATCTCGGTAAATAAGGAAATGTAAAATGGAACAATGATAAATATTTTATCATTAATATAAGGTACTTTCACATACATTCAGTGGGAGTGAGTTGGTATAAATATTTCTGTCAGTGTCTATCAAATTTAAAGTGGAATTTTGTGTTTTGACCTAGCAATTCTACCTCTAGAAAAATTTGCCCTAGAGAAATATTTGCTCGTGTAGAGATACATGTATAAGGGTTCTTTAAAGCATTGTTCATAATAATGAGAAATTAGAAACAATCAAATTATCTGTCAGCCTTTGTTGTAGTTACTCAGAATACTTAAAGAGGAAATATCCTCATGTAATAATCCTTGGATAATTAACTTCTTTATCACTTGGATTAAGGCAGAGGCAAGGAGGTAAAGTCAGATACTCCCTTTTTGGTGGAGACATGTTATTGGAAAATAATATTTTAGTTTCTCTTTTTTCATAGCAGTAGCTAATTTTGTGTGTACTTTTTGATACCTTTTAATGCATGCCCATATTTTGTGAACTACAAGACAATGTTTGACTATAATGTAACTTATGTTAAAAAAAAAAAAAGAAGTCTTTCCAAACTTAGGGGTTTTTCACTGATAAAGATTTTTTGTTTGTTCACTTTTAACTTTTTTACTTTGCTCAGATTTATGTTATTTGATCTCCTGAAAGTGTAAGCTATAAGCTTCTCACTAAGCAAGCAGACGAACCAGTCTAATCTAAGAGGAGGCTGACTTTCTCTTTTTCACTTTAGCTTATCAGATTAGGTGTGGTGTTTCTGGTTCAAATACAGAATAATTTAGGATATTCTGAATTAGAAGTGGTCCTTCCTAAACACACACAAAGAAGAAAAAGGAACAAGGTGCCAACTATTACCTACGTTTTTTTAGCATTATTTTGGAATCTGGTATTTTTTATGAAGAAGTATTGTTCAGGAATCTGAGAAAGAGATACAAACATTAGGAACATAGAAACAGTGTTATTATTTGCTGATGATATGGCTGTATGCCTGGAAAACCCAGGAAAATCAATGAATATTGAACGAAGGCTTATAATAAAGTCCTCAGTTATTAAGTATTATTAAGTGAAATTTTTCCCCCAAATTACCCTTGTTAATAGCCTTTTCTGACTTTTTACTTGTAGCTTTCAGGATTTTGATATTCAAGGGTCCAGAAGATGCAGTTTGGACTGGTTGACAATAGAAACATACAAGAATATCGAAAGTTACAGAGCCTGTGGTTCGACAGTTCCACCACCATATATTTCTTCACAAGACCACGTCTGGATCAGGTTCCATTCCGATGACAGTATTTCTAGAAAGGGTTTCAGACTGGCATATTTTTCAGGTGTGTTTTTATTTTTTTTTTATTTTTTTTTTTAATTTTTTTTTTTTCAACGTTTTTTATTTATTTTTGGGACAGAGAGAGACAGAGCATGAACGGGGGAGGGTCAGAGAGAGAGGGAGACACAGAATCGGAAACAGGCTCCAGGCTCCGAGCCATCAGCCCAGAGCCTGATGCGGGGCTCGAACTCACGGACCGCGAGATCGTGACCTGGCTGAAGTCGGACGCTTAACCGACTGCGCCACCCAGGCGCCCCTCAGGTGTGTTTTTAAAAAAAAAAAAAAAAAAAAAATGAACAGAATTCTGTAGTGTTAAGTACGAAGTCACTTTGGGGCTAGTCTTCTAAACAATATCTAATTGTGACTAGACCTTAAGAAGCTTGAGATTGAAGGGGCGCCTGGGTACCTCAGTCGGTTAAGCATCCGACTTCGGCTCAAGTCATGATCTTGCGGTTTATGAGTTCGGGCCCCATGTCGGGCTCTATACTGACAGCTCAGGCCTGGAGCCTCCTTCAGATTCTGTGTCTCCCTCTCTCTCTGCCCCTCCCCTGCTCACACTCTGTATCTGTCTCTCTCTCAAAAATAAACATTTAAAAAAAAAAAGGGGGTTGAGATTGAAGAAGGTTCAGGTGCCCTAAAGCACAGCACGGCCTCATACAGGTGTTTTGTATATTCTAATGAACTGATTAATTTTATAATCTAAGGTCAATTTTGTTTTCAAATTTTAAATACATCAATTACTTTAATTAATTACTTTAATTAAATACTTAATTTTAAAATTAAGTCTTTTTGGGGTGTCTGGGTGGCTCAGTTGGTTAAGCATCCGACTTCAGCTCAGGTCATAATCTCACAGTTCATTAGTCAGAGCCCCGCATTGAATTCTGTGCTGTCAGCACAGAGCCTGGAGCCTGCTTCAGATTCTGTGTCTCCCTCTCTCTCTGCCCCTCTCCAGCGCTCGCTCGCTCTCTCTCTCTCTCTCTCTCTCTCTCTTTCTCTCAAAAATAAACACTAAAAAAATTTAAGTAAGTCTTTTTTTCCCTCAAGTGTTTACTGACATCCTGAAAGTTACTTCAGAATATGTTTTTGTGTGTCTGAATTACCATGGTCTTCACAGCTTCGCAAAAAAGACCGCTCTGTTCCACCTTCCTAGTTTGTAGTATCAAATCTTCTTTCACCTCTTTAAATTATATCTACTTTTTTGCTGAAAATCATTTTGTATCTTCTGAAATTTGTACTTGTCCTTTAGCTTTTTTTTCTTAAAAACACAGTCTTTGTAATACTTATTTAGCTTTCGAAGCACATTTTCTGTCACCTGCTCACCAATAAATAAGAAGTTAATGGAGATGTATTATCCCAAACACTGTCAGTTTGGGGAACTGTCAGGAGCTAATGTTTGATTTTCTTTCCATGCCTCACTATTGGTGTATATTTAGCATTGTACACTACAATAATTGGAATTCTGTAGGTATTTCAGGTTTTTTCCTCTCTCCTTGCCCCTGCTAATTTGATGAATGAATTTATAACATAACTCAAATTCATGCAGTTGTGTAAAACAATAGAAATATAAAGTGGCAGTGTTGTGTTACGGTCACATGAATCATTATGAACCGTGTATAAAGTTAATCTTACAATAATCTTAGCAGAAATTTGGTTCTAAAGAATAGGATTACAAAATATACTGTAGGACACATACAGCAAAATATTGTGTGTATGTATATAGATATAGACATAAACAAGAACTAGAAAAGGATATGAAAAATAGGAAAAAAATTGATTTGAAAGGTGATTATTGTGGGTAAATTTTTCTTCATTTGAAAATATTCTAATGATGTTTATGCAATAAATTATTTTCAAATTTTAGGCAGTGCAGTCTATTGGCTCAAGTGTCTTGTATCATATCAGTAAATGTTCTGCAGTAAGAGAGTTCTCTACAAAAGCAGAATTGTTCTTTGTTCCCCCAAGATTTTATTTAAATTCCAGTTGGTTAACACCCAGTATAATTTTAGTTTCAGGTGTAGAATTCAGTGATTCATCACTTACGTATAACACCCAGTGCTTATCACAACAGGTGCCCTCCTTAATGCCCATTCCCCACCCACCTCCCCTCCAGCAACCCCTCAGTTTGTGTTCTCTTCGCTTTAGATCAAAATACTAAGGTCTTCGTGGAACAAACAATAAGTGTTTAATGAATTGGACTGTTGAGTAATTAGTGAGCCAATATTAGTTTGCCACTAGAACTGATCTATTTTGTAAAATAAGATTTTTTTAAACCCTATCACTTGGGCTTAGTTAATATTTATTATAAAAGTGTCACTTACTGTTATATATCTTTTCAAAGAGTATGTTTTTTTCTCCCTTCTTCCATCTCCGTCCTCCCCACATCCTCCCAGGGAAGTCTGAAGAACCAAGCTGTGCTTGCGATCAGTTCCGCTGTGGCAACGGGAAGTGTATACCAGAAGCCTGGAAATGTAATAACATGGACGAATGTGGAGATGGTTCCGATGAAGAGATCTGTGCCAAAGAAGCTGGTCCCCCAACGGCTGCTTCTTTTCAGCCCTGTGCCTACAACCAGTTCCAGTGTCTGTCTCGGTTTACCAAGGTTTACACTTGCCTCCCTGAGTCTTTAAAATGTGATGGCAACATTGACTGCCTTGACCTAGGAGATGAGATAGACTGTGATGTGCCAACTTGTGGACAGTGGCTAAAATATTTTTACGGTACTTTCAATTCTCCCAACTATCCAGACTTTTATCCTCCTGGAAGCAATTGCACCTGGTTAATAGATACTGGTGATCATCGTAAAGTCATTTTACGCTTCACTGACTTTAAACTTGATGGTACTGGTTATGGCGATTACGTCAAAATATACGATGGATTGGAGGAGAATCCACACAAACTTTTGCGTGTGTTAACTGCTTTTGATTCTCACGCACCTCTCACAGTTGTTTCTTCTTCTGGACAGATCAGGGTACATTTTTGTGCTGATAAAGTGAACGCTGCAAGGGGATTTAATGCAACTTACCAAGTAGATGGCTTCTGTTTGCCGTGGGAAATACCCTGTGGGGGTAACTGGGGGTGTTACACAGAACAGCAGCGTTGTGATGGGTATTGGCATTGCCCAAATGGAAGGGATGAAATAAATTGCACCATGTGCCAAAAGGAAGAATTTCCCTGTTCCCGAAATGGTGTCTGTTATCCTCGTTCTGATCGCTGCAACTACCAGAATCATTGCCCAAATGGCTCCGATGAAAAAAACTGCTTTTTTTGCCAGCCAGGAAATTTTCATTGTAAAAACAATCGTTGTGTGTTTGAAAGCTGGGTGTGTGATTCCCAGGATGACTGCGGCGACGGCAGCGATGAGGAGAATTGCCCCGTAATTGTGCCTACCAGAGTCATAACTGCAGCCGTCATAGGCAGCCTTATCTGTGGCTTGTTACTGGTCATTGCATTGGGATGTACCTGTAAGCTTTATTCTCTGAGAATGTTTGAACGAAGGTCAGTATCAAGACAAAATTGTAGTGGTTATGGCTTCTGCAATAAACATGGCCCCAGTATTTGCAACAGTACTTTAAGTGTGATCAGCAGTATACTTTGGTCTCATACTATTTTGGGAAATAGATAAATATCTTTTATGGTTTATAAATCAGTGTGAAAAGGCTAAGACTCAAGAGGCTAAACACATAAAAACTAATACTTAGATGGGGCACCTGGGTGGCTCGGTCAGTTAAGCATCCGACTTTGGCTCAGGTCATGATCCCGCAGTTTGTGAGTTAGAGCCCCACATCAGGCTCTCTGCTGACAGCTCAGAACCTGGAGCCTGCTTTGGATTCTGTATCTCCCTCTCTCTCTGCCCCTCCCCCACTCACACTGTTTCTCTCTCCTTCAAAAATAAACATTTAAAAATATATTTTAAAAACTAATAAATACTTAAGAACTGGTATTTACTAGTTTTTGTTTTCAGATTATTTTGTAGGAATTTTGCAAGCTGCAATATTCAGTTGTAGTGTTTTAACCTGTATTTTTGTAAGTAAGAATTCAATTCTAAATATTTGAGAACCTACTAGGTTCAAAGCACAATACGGATGAGTAGAAAAATGAATAAGGCATAATTTCACAGGCACTGTACAGTTAGGAGGAAGGCATTGGTGAGTGGAATAAGATGGCAAAAATATAAATGGTAGAAAAGCTGTAAAACAAAGTATAGAAGAAAAGTCAAAAGTTAACCTAATCTGATGGGGGGGAATGGAAAGGCTTTTATTGAACAAGTGCCATTTGAAATCTACAAGTAGAATGTAGACAGGGAAAAGATATTGTAGTTGAAAAAAATAGCCTGGGAAAATGCATAAAAGTAGGAATGCCTAGCATTGCTTGGAGAAGTATCACATACTTCATTTCATCTGGAGCCTAAGATACATATCAAGGGCTAAAAGCTAAAACTTGGAACATGGGGCTAGTGTCTCAGGTCCATGACAGCCGTGTGTCAAGAGTTCTCAGTTAATTAAGAAATGGTTAAGTATTAAAAGGTGACCTTCAGAGAGGGTTTTCTTCCACGTGGTGTGGGATAGATTGGACTTGGGAGAAGCTAATGGCAGAGAGAGGTCCCTTAGGACACTGTTGTAGAGACAGTGACCCTCAGTTCCAGGAGAATTACAAATAATAGATTCAACAAAAGACTTCATATACCCAACAGGTAAGCTAATAGATACACGCAGATGCACAGTATCTAAGTAATCATGCTGCCTCTTTGGCCAGAAAGCTTTTGACTACATTGCAGCATAAGAGCTCAGTGAAGAGTCTGAGGTCTTATAAGAACAAGCTATTCCAGAAAGTGTACTGGTGGCTCATTCACTCTTTTCCTCATCTAAAAACTAAATGTGTTGAACTTGATGATTACTTTCACCTAAAGTCTCAAACCTCTTATGTTCTTAGGGCTTTAAAGATCTAATATATTTACCTTTTACGGGAATTTCTAATTCACTCAAACTTAGTGATCCAGGCTCCTAGTGAAAGCCCCATGGCTTTTTGCCTTTGTATTCTCAGTGTCAGAATGCTATGCTATCCAATAAATGTTAGTTGGCTAAGCTTTAAAAACGGTCAAATATATTAAGGTTCAGCTTTTTTTCATTGTTGATTTAAAAAATTATTTTAGCTTGCCTTTTTAACCTTTTCTGTTCCCCTGTTTTCTCTAACAGGTCGTTTGAAACACAGCTGTCAAGAGTGGAAGCAGAACTGCTAAGAAGAGAAGCCCCTCCCTCTTATGGACAGTTGATTGCTCAGGGTTTAATTCCACCAGTTGAAGATTTTCCTGTTTGTTCACCTAATCAGGTATGTTGCAATTTATGATTTCTGTTTCCTAAAATGAATTCTATATTTGTATATATGGTAAAGGACCTTTGTCATAATTCTTGTAGTCAAGGATTATTAAATATATGGAGGATTTGAAATTATGTTTCATTGTATTTTAACAAATGCTACAAAATACCAAATGGTTTCATTCTTCTGATTTTGTTATGTGATTCTTGAGCATTTTACTATTTATGATAATTTGGTGCATTAAAATTCAGAAGTAAAGTTTAGTAAGTTATTTTCTGTTTGAACTAAACATCTAGAAGATTTAAGAATGAACGTTAAAATTAATACATTAGTAATCTGCTAGATTAATGAGTTAATAAGTAAAAGTAAATTGCAATGAAGTTAACATTTCTACCTGACTAGAGGGAAAACTTTTGTTCACAACCAGATTTTACGGTGTTTAAGAATTCATACCGGTTTTTTTAAAAACAGTAACTAGTAATATATCAATAATTAGATTAGTTAACAATAAAAGTAATTGCAATGAAGTTAATATTTCCACCTGGCTTGAGGGAAAACTTGACAGCCGGATTTTACAGTGTTTAAGAATTCATATCATTTTCTTTAAATAGTAACTCATTATTTTATTAATGTTTCCGAATTCTTTAAAGTTCTATTAACACTATTTTGGGGCTCCTTGGTGGCTCAGTTAGTGAAGCATCAGGTCATGAACTCATGGTTCGTGAGTTTGAGCCCCAGATCTGGTCAGCTTGAGCCCCTCTTCAGGCTCTGCAGTGACAGTGAGGAGCCTGCATGGGATTATCTCTCTCTCCGTCTCTCTTCCTCTCTTTCTGCCCCTTGCTCACTCTCACTCTCTCTCTCTCAGAACTAAATAAATTTAATAAAAATATAAAAAATTAAAATTAAATAAAGTCCTATTAGCATTTTTTTAAAAATTTCTTTTTCAATGCCTAAAGTATACCAGGGTTCATAAAGACATAAGGGTGTATACATTTAAAATGTAAATTCGGGGCACCTGGGTGGCTCGGTTGAGCGTCCGACTTCGGCTCAGGTCATGATCTCGAGGTCCGTGAGTTCGAGCCCCGCCTCGGGCTCTGGGCTGATGGCTCGGAGCCTGGAGCCTGCTTCCGATTCTGTGTCTCCCTCTCTTTCTGCCCCTCCCCCGTTCATGCTGTGTCTCTCTCTGTCTGAAAAATAAATAAACGTTAAAAAAAAAATTTTAAAAAAAATGTAAATTCATTCAGAAATATTTATAAAAATTGATAAACATTATTTTCCCAGTGATTTAATTCTGTGCAAAATAGAAAACCGTTTTCTTTCTGGTAGATATGATTTCTGACTACAGTCTATCACCTTTATTTGAGTCTTTTAAGAAATATTGGTGAGAATTTATAGCTTTAAGAACATTTCTCTAGATGTAACTTGCTAAGTAAATAATTCAAAAGTTCCACTGGTCAGAATTTTGTGTGCAAAATAAGAGAAAGCTATATATTCTCAGCCCTGCCAGGTGGCAAGTTTCTTTGTAGGTAGGAGCTCAAACAATGGTCAACTCCACCCACCTAGTCTATCATCTGCCATCTGTCACCTACCACCCCTATGCCCTGAAGCTGCCTCCAGGAGTTCAGCTAACTGTGGAGTTAAAGAAAGCACAGTCCACACCAAACAGGTCTCATCTTTACAGAAATTATAAGTTCTGACGTTCCCAAAATGATTTTCAGTTTTGACTGTTCACTAGATGGACTCAGAGGTCACTGAAAGCTCTTATACTCAGGGTTATGGTTAATTACAGGGAAAAGACCTAAATTAATTCAGCCAAAGAATAAGACACCTGGAACAGGGTTCAGGAGGGTGCCAAACCCAGATCTTCCAGCTGTCGTCTCCACACAAAGTCAAGACAGTGTTACACTCTCAACACGGGTGTATGACAGTGTGCACAGAATATTGCCAACTAGGGAGCTCGCCCGAGACGCAGCCTCCCCCCCCAGAGTTTTTACTGTGGCTCCACCGTGCAGGTCTGATTAACTGCGCATGTGGCTGATCTCAGTCTCTAGCCCCTGCGCACTGACTGATCCTGCCGAGTCCAGTGCCCACCCTACATCACACTGCTGGTGTGGCTTAGAGCCTCCACCTTAGACACAGCGTTATCTGTATCTGGCTGGCCCCGGGCCCCAGGCCCCAGGCTAGGACACTCCTGTCAGAGATGATGCTGTAAGGGCTCAGAGGTCACATCCCAGAAGCAGATGGCAAAGGTCAGACCTCACTCTGAATAACATTTAATTCTTTACTACATGCTACACCGTTCTTTAGGTTTATAGTTGAGCCTTATGAGGGAATTATACTCAACAAAGTTTTAAAATAAAATGTTTATGAATAGTAAGCTAGATTTTATTCCATTTATGAGATTAAACTTTCAAATTTCAAACTTTTGGTAACACATTATCAATTTGTTATTAATTATCAATTATTATTTTCTTTAAAAAGAAAAAGAATATTCTAAATTCCCATCCCATTCAAAAATAGAAATGCTTTCTGAAGAATGCTTTCTTCTTTCATAAACTGAAGAAGTATGTAAAATTATCCCTAAAACATTAGGAATCTAATGTAAAATTAATTTTAATTAAACAGACTTTTAACTCTAAGTAGAGAACTTCACTATGACGGACTCTAATGTGAAAGTGAGCATTGTTGATCTCGATGGGTAATAGCTGAATAAAAGGGAAGCTTATCTGAAGAGCCTTCTCTTCACTGCTGGGTATAACATAGTACTCACATGAAAGCCTTAGAACTCAAATGCTAAATGGGGAGGACCACATCTATGGAGAAATTCCTTAGGGATGTGAACCGGTTTTTTGTTTGTTTGTTTGTTTGTTTTTTAATATAAAATTAGATACTTCTTAATTGGTGAAAAATCTGACTCATTTGTATAGCAAATCTGTGTATGCTGATCTTCAGATTTCTTATTGACAGTCCGTGCCAGATTATTAAATATTCCTATGATCGTAGTTCCTTTGCTTTCTGTGGATTATATTCCTGAGATTATGTTCAAAAGGCCTATGTGGGACTTACAAGTAAGTTTAATACCCATCTTGAAGAGAGGTGGAGAACACATGCTATCAAGGGAAACTCTTTTCTTCTGTGAAGGGAAAGGGAGAGCCATTCGTTTTGGCAGGGTGAAATTATAGCATCATTGGAAAGGGAATATGTCAACTCACCATTTTTTCCTGGAAATACTGTATTTTAAATACCAAATGCCACAAATGAAAGCTGGGTTTGTTCCAAGTTTGAATACTCCTTTTTATAACCACTAGATGGAGCTTAAAGACTGTTTTATATAAATGTTGTATGTTTTTAAAATAACCCATTAATGTATTCATCTAGGAAAATGAGTAAATTTTCAAAGAATAAGGGTGTGAAAATTTATGCTTAACGCTATGCTGTAGAAAATAAAACCTAATCTTTAAAGATTGAGAAGAGTCCAAATGTCTCAAATACCGTTGTGTTGTAGTGCTATAAAAAAATTAATCTTAAACTTTGTTTCCTGTGCTGTATTATAAATTAATTAATTCTCTTATTTATGACAGTATAAATCAATCTTCACTACCCATTCATTCAACAAATCCTTGAGAACCAGCTGTGAAATATATATATATATATAACTTTACCATGTTTGGGGAAGTTTCAACCTTGTAAATCAAGTCTGACTTGTTCTGTGTTTAAAAACAAGAAAGGCATAAACCAGATAAAGAGCCTAGTTTACATTCCTAGCTAAAGCAGTGTCAAATAATTTTGTCCCTTTGGCACACTTTTAGAATTGGATTACAGCGTCCAGTTTTGAAATAAAATAGTTGTTGTAATTGATATGAAACATCACTCTAAAGTTGTATGTATAAAATGCAGTGTCAGGAAAATCTTAAGTGAGCAATGGTACGAGTTATAGATTAGATTCTGTGGTAGGTGAACCTTTACAGATGAGAGAATTGAATTCATCCTTCATAGATTCTAACAATGAGTAATATTGTCTTCACCCACAACATGTTCTTGTTAGAAGCATGTTTTCTGTGTTAATACTTCATTGTTAGCGATCTTAAGATCTCCTCTTGTTTTCTGTAGGCTTCTGTTTTGGAAAACCTGAGGCTGGCAGTACGATCTCAGCTTGGATTCACTTCGATCAGGCTTCCAATGGCAGGCAGATCCAGTAATATTTGGAATCGTATTTTTAATTTTGCAAGATCACGTCATTCAGGGTCGTTGGCTTTGGTCTCAGCAGATGGAGATGAGGTTGTCCCTAGTCAGAGTACCAGCAGAGAAACTGAAAGAAGTCATGCTCACAGAAGTTTGTTTTCTGTGGAGTCCGACGACACAGACACAGAAAATGAGAGAAGAGATACGGCAGGAGCATCTGGTGGGGTTGCAGCTCCTTTGCCCCAAAAAGTCCCTCCCACGACAGCAGTAGAAGCAACAGTGGGAGCAAGTGGAAGTTCCTCAACTCAGAGTACCCGAGGTGGTTACACAGATAGTGGAAGGGATGTGACAAGTGTAGAACCCCCAGGTGTGAGTCCTGCGAGGCACCAGCTCACAAGTGCACTAAGTCGTATGACTCAGGGGCTGCGTTGGGTACGTTTTACATTAGGGCGATCAAGCTCCGTAAATCAGAACCAGAGTCCTTTGAGACAGCTTGATCATGGGGCAAACGGAAGAGAAGAAGATGATGATGTTGAAATGCTAATTCCGGTGTCCGATGGAGCTTCAGACTTGGATGTGAATGACTGCTCCAGACCTCTTCTCGATCTTGCCTCGGAGCAAGGACAAGGGTTTAGACAACCATGCAGCGCAGCGAACCCTGGAGCGAGGCCAAGTAATCGAGACGGCCCCTGCGCGCGCTGTGGCGTCGTCCACACTGCCCAGATCCCAGACACTTGCTTGGAAGCAACACTGAAAAATGAAACAAGTGACGATGAGGCTTTGTTACTTTGTTAGGTACGGATCACAGCGAGCGAGGCCATGTACGAGTCGGAGCAGCATCCGTTCGTTGTTTTGTAAACTTCACAATTAAACTAGTTTTAATTTAAAAGCAAAAAAGATGCAGGGTGATTTCTTATTATTATATATTAGCCTGCATGGTTAAATTAAACAACTTGTAACTCTATGAACTTTAGAGTTTACTATTTTAGCAGCTAAAATTGCATTATGTATTCATGTTGTTCAATAATGTTCTTCCATTCGTTTTAATTGTTTTTATCCTGGTACTGTAGTTCACAGTAGATGTATGGCTGCTGACTCATTCAACTGTCAGTTTATCTATCCTATGTTAAAACATTTGTTTGTACAAAATAATACCTTCTTCTCATTGAACCCTTTATGCTTTTTGCCATTACATCTTGTAACTTAATATATCACATTTCAAGGTGGTTAATGTACAAAAAAAAAAAAAAAGCCCCTTATATTCACCTGAGTTTTTATTTAGGTAACATCTGTCTAAATATTATTGGATTTCATCATAATATGAGCTTTCTCAAAGGGAAAAACCTTTGTCTACAAATTTTTCTCTTACATTTAACATTCTGTGATGTGAAATTTAGATAGAGTTAGAAAAATTAATGGCAAAAGTGAAACTCTTTTATAGATTTTCTAATGTTGACTTTAATACTCTAATATGGTACAAACCAAATGGTAAAATCCCAAGTCATTTCTTTTTTCATCCCTATTTCGGGACAGAATTAAGCAGATGAAGATATTCTACTATGCATTAAATCTTGAACTTTATAAAAAATGTACAAAAATTGTACAAGATAAGTTCCAACTGGTAATATCCTTCCCTGGTACAGGGTGATGCTTGTATTGGACCCTAGGGATTTGCACTAACGTCATGTCAAGGTCACAGATGAGTTCAGTGCACAAGCACTATCACTTACAATACTGTCATTTGCTACCACAATGACTATATATTTCCATAGCTTTGGGGGGGGGCGTTTTTATTACAACTTGAAATTGCTTTGCTGGTTTCATATTTATTTGTTGTATTTAAAGACTGCATTATTGTAAGAGTGATTTTCGATATATTTTATTCACTGCGGGGGAGGATCATGCTACACGTCAGAAAGCAAATTATGAAATCATTCAGATCCTCCCCCCTTTTTTAAGTAGAATGAATTGCAAACCCCGCATATTTTTTTATTGTCTATTCTTGTTTATTTATTCTTTAGCTGTCTGTTTTAATAGCTTAATGATTGAGTATGAAATATGTATTTGTGTGTGATTATTGCTATTTATTAAATTTTCAATATTTTGCTGAATGTCATTTTAAAGCATGTTTGAGGTCTTGTGTATTTGTCGTGTTATGCTGTCAGAAAGAACTGACTGAAATGTTTTAATATGTATCCAAAATTAAAAATCACTTTTTTTGTATTGCCTTGAGGTACTTTTTAAATCAGAGTTGCTCTTTATTTTTGTTGCATTTTGGTGCACGTGCAGATTGAGGCCGTAAAATACTGCGCTGTGTCTAGAAGAACATTGAAGGGCAGGCAGTCTTCTTCAGAATAAGGTGGTAGCTTATACCAGCACTTGAGGGTAAAAATTCCTAAGGAGCTGAATATATTTGCCTTTGAGAAAACTTCTTAATTAATGTTTCTTATAAGATGCAATAATTCAATTAGTTCTCTTTGTATGATTTTCAGATGCATTTCAGACCCGTATAGAATATTTTCCTAGCAGAATTTGTATCACCAAATTAATCTTGTTTAGGTCCTACTAATAATATATTGTATAGGTTTCTTGGTTTTGTTTCCTGGCATTTCTATTTTAATTTCTTTCTATAATTAACTAATACATTTTCCTGGTTCAAACAGTAAAAGGTGAGTCTCTCCCCTTCCCTGACACCCATCTTTTAGTTCCCTTCCAAAGAGACAAGTACCAATACCAAATTCTGTATACCCCTCCAAAGGTACCATGTAAATCCATAAATGTGTCCATATATATATAAATGTCATATATAATAATACAAATTGTAACCTACTATGCATACTTTGTACTTTTTTTAAGAGAAAAATGTTATCTATTTAAGTTTGAATATTAAAACTAAAGTTGGGTATTTCTTTTATTTCAATTTTCCCACTTAAATCACAATCAATCCGGAATTTAAGGCTCCATTTTTTCCCCAGTTAATTTTATCCTGCAGCTCTTTATTAAATAATACATTCTTTCCTTACTATTTGAAATGACTTTTATCATAGAATTTATATACTACTTGGATATGTTTCTAGACTCCAATTCTATTCTCTTCAATTGATCTACCCTTCTCTTTTTATACTAGCCCTATACTGTTTTAATAACTGTAATGTTTAAATGTTTTAAATATTCTTGCTTATTTTTCCATTTGAACTTTAGAATTGACCTACTCAAGTCTCACAAAACAAGTCCCATTAGTATGTGGGTTTTTTGAACCATTTTTTTTTAATGTTTATTTATATTAGAGAGAGACAAAACATGAGCGGGGGAGGGACAGAGAGAAGGAGACACAGATTTTGAAGCAGGCTCCAGGAAACAACGTGTCAGCACAGCGCCCGACGCGGGACTCGAACTCAAGAACTGAGATTATGATGAGTCGAAGTCAGACAACCAACTGAGCCACCCAGGTACCCCTAGACAATTTTAATTTTTATAGATTAACCTAGGGAAATTGGACATCATTATCATGTTAAAGCTTCTGTCTAAATCATGGTACCTATGTAAAAATGGTGCCCATTCATTCTTTTTGTGGTTGTTTCCTTTAGACATGTTTCGCATTTTACTTTATAGAGATCATCTTCGTTCTTAAGAGTTTATTCTTAGGACTTTCAGTGTTTTTGTTATCAATATTAAGGAAGTCCTTTTTATAATTCAATCTGCGTTTAGTATATGTTAAGCCTAATGATTTCTTTACATTAATTTTCTCCACAGCTACCAGACTACCATTTTCTTATAGCTAGTAATATTTTTTTCTTTTGTGTTCTCTAGTTACACAATCATATTTTCCAGCTTGCATACCTCTTTACATTTTAATTGCATTGTCTAGTACTTCTAGAATAATGTTAAATATATCAGTCAATCACGTTAAGGAGAATCAATTGATCCACCGATCTCTATATTTAAAAAAAAACTTAACCAAGAATGCATGTTGAATTTTATCACATGCCTTTTCACTATGGAGATGATCATATGATTCTTCTCCTTTGATCTTTTAATACGTTGAATTTTATTAATATATTTTGTAATTTTGAACCATTCTTGCATTCCTGAAATGAACTACTTGGCCATGTGTATATTTTTAATATATTGCTACGTTATATTTTATTTAGCATATTTGCAACTGTATTCATCAGTGATATTAGTCTGTAGTTTTTATATGTATGTGCTGTCTTTTAAGAAGTTTGGTTTTTAGTTTTATGCCGGTTAATTTGGAAACTTCCTTTTCCTTTGGTCCACAACAGCTTAAATTGCATTGGAATATTCTGTTCCTTAAAATTTCAGTGAAATGATCTGATGGATGTTTGGCTAGTAGCTCTTTAACAACTTTGTTGCTATCTTCTGTAGTAATTGGTCTGTGTAGTTTTTATATCTTAGCTGACATCATAAATCTTCCATTTCATCCAAGTTTACAAATTTAGTTGCATAGCATTGAGCAAAGTTCTCTCTTTCTCTTTTGTGCATATGGCTCTCCCTTGTGTATTATGTTTGCCCTATTATCTTCTTAAATAAGATAGCTAACAGTTGACATTTTGAACTTTTTGTTTGTTTCTCCCAGAGTGGTATGTTTTGAATATCTCTGTTCTATAATTTTTCTGTTTTCCAATTAACTGACTTCCACTTTAATAAATTTCCTACTTTTTGCTCTCCTTAGTTCATTTGTTGTATTTTCCCTGACTCCTTGAGTTAGCACTTCATTCATTCATTTTTATTTTCTAATTATTAATGTAAGATTTAAGGTGTAGACAATTCTAAGCACTGTTTAAACTGAATTACTTAGATGTATTGGTGTTGTCATGACTCTTATATTCTAGGTATTGTGATATTTCAGTGTTTATTTCTACTTTAATCCAAAAGTTGTTTTACAGAAGAAAATTTTTTTCCTTTTTTCTTTTCTTTGTTCCTTTTTTCCTCAGATAATGGAATTTTGGTGTGAATAGTAGTTTTGTTTTCTGGTTCTTACATTAATTTTCATTTTTATGGCATCAAGATCAGAAAATGTTATATGTATTATTTGGGGAGATTTGAGTTTCTTGTCCTTTCTCATTTTTTTTTAAGTGTTCCAGGAACACTGTTAAGTACATTCTCTGTTTATGGATACAGATTTTAGTAGATATTACTCAGATTATCATGACATAGTACTTTGTCTTGCCTTATCAGTCCATCAGTCAGGGCTCCAGGATTAGTTTGGAAGAGACTAGAAGCCAAGGAGGCTGTGTTAGGATTCTTTGGGCCAGCAGCCCTGCCTTAGCGCTTGTCATCAGCCGGGACTGAGAACATAAGCACAGGATGAAGGGGAGTCTTTCTACAAGCTCTGGAGTTTCAGTTTCTACCACTGCTACCCCCATCATCCGCTGTTCAGCTGGAAATAAATGGGTGAGACAGGTTAAAAGGACAAGGAAAAAGGTACTATACATTCAATTTGCTAGGTATTTGTTGAGTACCTACCACAAACCCATTGATGATGACAGTGATGGTAAGAGCTCCATTCTAGCTGCTTGCTGGTTCCTTCACGCCCTTGCCCCTGAACTTCAAGGGAGACAATGACAGCAACTTCATAGGACCTGTTTTACTTACCCTGTGTAAAAATTGATAGGCAGTAGAGAGGTTGGTTCTTGGAGTAACTGCACCCTCGTTCAGAAATAGCACACAAATTACAAGTTGCATGTGGCTACTACCAGGGGCTGGAGGTTGGCTGATTGCATCTTTTTCTGAGGCCCTCAACATTCAAGGTAGAATGAGGCAAAGTAAAATATTCACAGAATTTCAGAGCTGGAAGGAGTCTTTTGAAGGGAAGTAACAGATGTAGCTGATTAATCAGGAATGTTTTCCAATTCAATGAAATCTGTATTTTTTCTATGCCTTGTAACATAAGCCATATATGCACACATGGTTTAACCATTATGTGATGTTATGGATTTTTTTTAAAGGTCATTCTTTTTGACATGTTTTAGCACATACCTGACCTAAATGAGTGTATCCCCATGTTCACACTATCAAAAACCATTTCTAAGAGTCCTTTACCACCAGCTGGTTTTTTGTCATAGGAAAGAATTCTCAAAGCACATACTTATTTACCCCTTGTTGAATGACTACCATCTGTCAAGCCCATTATATGGATCTTTGGATCCTCACAGCCCTGTGCCAATAGGGCAGAAGTCCTAGAAGGACTTAAACTAAGACAATGGGACAAAACTAAGAGTTGACCTTAGTCTTGTCTGCCTCAACAGTTGTCTTTTGAATAAGATGAACCATAGAATGAAGTAATATCAGTAAAGAAAAATACCCATATTCAAATTGGAGCCAACAAACCTGGATTATTATGCAAACTCACTGAGCCTCAGCTTCCTCATTTTAAAATAAGGATAATAGCAGTTACCCCATAAGATTATTGTGAGGAATAAATTAAGATAACATTTGTAAAGGCCTTAGCACATGTTCTAGTCATCTATTGCTGTGTAACAAACTTCTCCCAAACTTTATACTTAAAGCAACCACAAGTCATTCAGTTTGCTCACAAATCAGTAACTTGGGCAGAGCTCAGTACAATTGGTTCATCCTACTCCTTGCATCCACGGAGCCGTAGGATATACTCACAAAAAAAGCTCACCTATATGACTGACAAGTCTGCTGGCTGTTGGCTGGGAGCTCAGCCAGGACACTTGAATCCTGTCCACGTGGGCCTCTCCATGGGGCTGCTTGTGTTGCCTTAAATATGGAAACCGGGATCCAAGAATGAGTGTCCCAAGGCACCTGCAGAAGCTACAAGGCTTCTTATGACCTAGTCTCAGAAGGCCCAGGATGTCACTTCTGCCGTCTCCTATTGGCCAAACAAATCACTGAAGCCAAACCAGATCCAATAGAGAGAGTGCTAGACCCCACTCTCAATAGTGGACACAGCAAAGAATTCGTGGCATTTGCAATCTACCACAGGACCGGACACATAAACACTAACTTGCCAGTGAATATTTTAAGAATAACAGTGTTACAGTCCCAGGAAGAAGCTCATTTGCCAAAAGGATCAAATCAACTCAGCTCTCCTATCATATGTCAAGTACATCAATTGTCCACATATTGATTACAACTACAAAGGTAAGGGGCGTCAGGGTGGCTCGGCCAATTAAGCAACTGACTTGATTTTGGCTCAGGTTGTGATCTCACATATCATGAGATCAAGCCCCACTTTGGGCTCTGTGCTGACAGCACAGAGCCTGCTTGGGATTCTCTCTCTCTCTCTCTCTCTCTCTCTCTCTCTCCTTCTGAAATCTTTATTTTTAAATTTATTAGAGGTGAATGGTGGGTAATCTTTCTCTGACTTATTTTGCTTAGCATAATATACTCTAGTTCCATCCATGTTGTTTCAAACGGCAAGATTTCATTCTTTTTGATTGCCGAATATTCCATTACACGCACACACACACGCACACACACACCCCACATCTTCTTTATCCATTCATCAGTCAATGGACATTTGGACTCTTTCCACACTTTGGCTATTGTTGATAGCACGATTATAAACATTGGGGTACATGTGCCCCTTTGAATCAGCACCCCTATATCCTTTGATTGAAAACCTAGTAGTACAATTGCTAGGTCATAGGGTAGTTTTATTTTTTGAAGAACTTCCCCACTGTTTTCCAGAGTGGCTGCACCAGTTTGCATTTCCAACACCAGTGCAAAAGGAGGAGCCTCATTTTAAAGGTTTGGGGAAAGGAAGAGAAAAAGTCTCCTATCTCTGAGCAACGGCACAAGCCTTGGTTGGCTTGGCTACCTCGACTTCTGCTTACATGATGCACCGGTCACAGGCTTCTCCATTACCCACAGAGTAATACCTTCCTAACTTGTCGACTGGTTCCTAAATTGGAAATAACAGTGGATTGGAGGATTAAATGAAATAATATATGTAAGCAAGTTAGACAGGAGAGGTTAAATGTAGTGTCGTGCTCAATAAGCATAGTTATGGTTGATGGTCAGGTTATCAATAAACTGCTGGCCCTGTTCTCTGCCAAAAGTAACTAAGATTTCATTTAACAAAAGGTTTTCGGGATTAATAAATTTGGAAACCAGTGCTAGAACATTGTAGGACCAAGTCACCCTATGCTAACCTAGGGCACATACGGTTTATTTAAGATACTGAAATAAATATATTCGCAAAGAATTTACTAAGACTGACTTCAAGTGAAGTTACTGAGATGTCAACTAGGGTAGATCTTCCCATGTGCTGAAAGAAGGCTCAAGCCCTAAGAAGCTTAATGTTTTCCTAAAAGTGACATGGAAGCTTTACTAGGGACAAATAGAGTGAGCTGGAAAAGCATGGGCTTTGGAGTCTGACACATCACAGTCTGAATCCTGACTCTGCTGCTAAAGAGTTTTAGAACTGAATACATCATCTGATCTCAGCCAGCCGTGCTGTCTCATCTGGAACATGGGATAATACCTACCCTTAAGAGTTACTACTATAAGGATTAAACAAAAGAAAAAGAAAGAAAAAAAAAAAAAAAAAGACTATGCAGAAGACTTTCCCAGAGCATAACAGGTTGAAAATACATTTTAGTTGTCAATATTACAGATTCATTTTCCAAATTAATACCTTTGTTTTGTTCTCCCCTCCACTATGTGTTATGTGTTATGTATATTAGTAGAGCTTCTCAAAAGAGCAGATTTACAACAGCCACGGTCCTATTTTCTTGATTACAGGGCCACTTATGTCTGCATCTCAATGAAAAGTGGTATCTTGGCAGAGACATCTATTTTACTTTACAAAGGCCAAAGTGAAGAATTTCCACAGGGCCCTGAACAGAAAAGATGTGGCTACATGCTATGGACTTAGTAACATGCATTGAGCTAATATAAATAGTATAAATAACAGGCTTTCAGGGAAATTATTTGTATCCAGAAACTATGGTAATAAGCAACATATAAATAATATTCTAAAACTTTTTTCACTTTCACTACAATAGGATCATGTATATTTCCCTTATCTGCTGAGCCCTGATTTTAAAGAACATAGAAGTTTCTCAGGCGCCCAAGTGGCTCAGTCAGTTAAGTGTCCCAACTCTTGGTATCAGCTCAGGTCATGATCTCACGGTTTTGTGGGTTTGAGTCCCATATTGGGCTCTGCGCTGGCCCCACAGAGCCTGCTTGGGATTCTCTGTCTCCCTCTCTCTCTACCCCTCTCCCACTCTCACTGTCTCTCTCTCTCAAAATAAATTAAAAAAAAAGAACATTGAAATTTCTTTTGGCTTTTAGATTTAGTTTTTCCAAGTCTGACTTAAATACAGACTTTGTATTGGTTATTATGCATCGTATGAGTGTTAACATCATTGTGTTCCTATTAGTTTCCTTTGGCTGGATTTGCATTATTACTGTTTTTTATGGAGATTTCACCATACAATATAATTTCCATTCCTCTAGCTCATGAGTTGCCATTAGAATTGTTTGCCACGTGTGCAAAGTGATTCTTTGTAACCATTTTCTTGAATGGAGTGAGTGAAAATAAGCATCCATGTGTTGAGTACTTCCTGAGCACCAACGGTAGTACTAGATGCCTTATGTACATCATTTCTAATCCTCAGAACATGTCTGGGTGGTAGATATTGTCCTCTGAAGCAGCAGTATCGGCAGCAGCAGTAAGTGCCTTTGTCATTGATGTTGGAAGGAGTATAATTCTTGGAACATGAACTAATTCTTTACTACATGTTCGCACAGAGAATAATGGAGAAATTTTACTTTATATTTAAGATTTTATTACAGTCACATAGTGAGCATTTCTGTTTTCTTTGGAACCATATTTGCTTTATTAAAAAATAACAAAAAGATTAGGGGTTCCTGGGTGACTCAGTTGGTTAAGCATCCAACTCTTGGTTTCAGCTCAGGTCATGATGTCATGGTTTGTGAGTCTGAGCCCTGCATCAGGCTCCACGCTGACAGCGCAGAGCTTGCTTAGGATTCTCTCTCTCTCTCTCCCCCTCTCTCTCTGCGTCCCCCCACCTCAAAATAAATAAATAAACTTTTTTAAAAATAACAAAAATTTAAAAACAACCACTTCACAATCTAGGATGGCTATTGTCAAGCAGAGAGGGAACTGCAAGCATTGGCAAGGATATAGAAAAACGACCTTCCATACATCACTGGCAGTAATATAAAATGGTGCAGTCACTTTGGAAAGCAGTTTCTCAGTACTTTAAAAGTTAACTATAAAGTTACCATCTGACCCTGAAATCTCACTCTTAGGTACATACCCAAAGAAATGAAAACATATGTCCACATAAAAACTTGTATGTGAATTATTATAGTAGCATTATTCATAATAACCCAAAAGTAGAAACAACCAAATGTACATGATTTGATAAATGGATGAAAGCATGATATATCCAGAAAATGAAATACTACTTGGCAATAAGAAGGAATGAAGTGGAAAACATCCTACAACATGAAGGAACTTGAAACCATCATGCCAAGTGAAAGAAGTCAGTAAGAAAAGACCACCAATTAATTGTATGATCCTATTTATATGAAATGTCCTGAAATCTGTAGAGACAAAAAGTAGATTATTGGTTACGTAGGGCTAGGGAATGGGGAGATGGGAGAGTTAGGATTGGCGACTTCTAATGGGTACAAGTTTCTTTTGGGGTTGATAAAAAACATTCTGAAGTTAGATTAGGTGAATATTTTTAAAATATTGTAAATATATTAAAAAACCATTGAATTGAACACTTCAATGTGGTGAACTTTGTGATGTATAATTTATCTCCATAAAGCAATTAACAATTAGAGAACAAAAACACAAACAATATTCCCTTTCTCCTTTTGCTTTTAGAATTAGGTCTATGCTATTCGTGTACAAATATTCTTGCTTATTATTCTGCAAGATAAAAGTAATTGTTTTATCAAATTAAAGACAGAAAATACTGTCTTCATCTATTTAGCCATATAATATAGTGGTTGTCGGTTCCATTGGCCTTGAAATCTGATCAACTAACTGTGTGACTCTGGCAGTTAACCCCTCTGAACCATAGTTTTTACATCTGTAAAATGGAAGTAATGCTTTCTACCTCATGGAGTTCCTGTCAAGATGAGATAACATTTATAAGAACCTCAGCCCAGTACCTATTGGATTCAAGCTCAGCAATTAACTATTCCATAAATATTTATGGAGGGACTATGTTTGCTCACTCTATATGCTCTTTAAATCATAATGTGAAGACTTTATTTAATATGAAGCATATATTTTGTAAATCTAGAAAATCATAATTTTATAATATGAAATTATACTTATATATAAGTATATATATAAGTATATATATAATTTGAAATATATAATATGAATTTTGAATATATAATATGAAATTATTATATGAAATTATTATATAAATATGAATTTATATAATATAAAATTATATGAATGTGTACATTAACATGTCCACAAAAGGATTCATTAGTCCTATTCAAGGGAACAAGGAAACTATTTTCCTTTCCAACTTTAAAGAGAGGATAATAACTATATATAAATACAGATATAAGGTTACCAGGAGTGGCTTATCTGTTATTCACAAAAGTTTCTGAACCAAAGAACAGTTGGTCTTTTCGAGATGCCATCTAGTGGTGTATTCTAGCATTACAGTCATTTATTTTGGAACGCAATTAGTCGAATACTTGTTTTTAGTAACACTCCAATGAACTTCTTTGAAGGCAAATGTGTGAATGGAAAAGTAAATAAGGCTGAAGCTCAGTTTGGAGCTCCAAAGAAGTCTAAAAGAAACTTTTAACTGTGATCTAATTAATGTGGACCCAACGCTGAACATTTCCTCCATGTGCTGTGCTGTGATACTGACAAAGTGAACATGAAGTTAGTGAGCTCTTTTTATGTGCCATCGATAGGTTTTTGATTACACAGGTAAATAACATCACAGATTAGTGGCCATAAATACACAGTTACATAGTAGATGGGTAGTTAGGTATTATCCTTGACCTACAGCATTTTCACTGTGTTTGTCATGTCTAGTACTAAGTACCGCTTAACAGCAAAGGAATAATTTTTTCCCAAGAATTTAAGATGCACAACGTTTTTAATGAAGTAGGAAGAGCAACTCCACTACCTTATGTGAGAGAAGTAAGAGCATAAAATGAGATGGCATGGCCAGTGCAGAGGTCGAAAGTCTCTGCTTCAGAGGGCGTGGGTGTCGATGAGACCAGTGCATGTAAGAGGGACCGCACCCAGACTGTTGTGTCTGTATTTCATCTTCTTGCCTGTACACTGATTCCTCCCACACCTGGGGCATCAGAATCTCAACACTGTCATGTCTGCATAACTTTATACAGTGTTGGGAGGGTTCCAGCAGAGCGCCTGCTATCCCTGCCTCAGCCCCAGCTGGGGTCTGGACTAAATTCCAGTAAGGTCTGCCTTAAATCCCTTTTGCTTTGTATCTTGATGGCATCAAAGGGGAAGGGAGTGGGGTTGCTTTAGATGTACAGCACAGGAAGAACGCTACTAAGTTGAAGATGACTTTTAGAACCAAAGTAGGTAAACCCTGCAGATACTCTACACCTCACTTTGTATCCAAGTCGAAAGTCAACAAAATTCAAAGGACAGAAAGAAGATAGTGGTTGCCAGGGGCCAGAGCTGGGGGCAGAGAAGACTGACTGTAAAGAGGCACAAGGAAACTTTTGGGGCTGACGGAAATACTCTCCATTTTGATTGCGATGGTAGTTGCCTGCAAAAGATTGCATGTCTTTGTCAAAATTCATAGCACTATATACTTAAACAAGATGAATTTTACTGTATGTATTTTACTGTTTTTATTTTTTAAACTTTTAAATATAAAATACAGTATTCAAACCCTATTTTGGTCTATGCAACAAAAATCCAAGTGGCATTTTTTTTTAATGATTTGCTCTTGCTTAGAATGGCCAAGAAATTTAGCCAAGAATCCATAGGTGATAGGTGATAAGCCAGAACTCATATGCAGATCAGCTCATTTATTTACTCATTTATTTATTTTTTATACCCTTTGTAACCCAGGGTACACTTTCACTATTTCCTTACGTATTATCATATTGCTGCAATAAGTTTTGCTAAGAAAGATTAAAATAACTCGGAAACCGTGGCACATTCTGAGTGAGTTAAAGGAGCAGGAGGGTTTCTGTAGGCACAAGCTAGTGAAGCTGGCAGATGGGCAGAAGAAACCTCTGAACCCAGCCTGGTGTTCCCAGCCCTTCGCTTGAGAAAGCAGTGTCTTTTTGTTCAGGGGAATGATGATAGGCACTATCTTAGGCTGAATTAGGGGCCCCGAAGATACCCGGATATCTTCCTAGACCCTGGAACTTGTGGATGTTGCCTTATAGGGCAAAAGGGACTCTGTAGATATGAAATCGAGGGGTTTGAAATGGGGGAAGTTATCCCGGGTTACCTAGCTGGGCCCTGACTGTAATCACAGTGTCCTTATAAGAGGGAGGCTGTGGAAGGCAATTGCAATCATGGACCAAGACTGGAGTGATGAGGCCACAGCCAAAGAATGCTGGCACCCACCAAAAGCTGGAAGAGGCTAGGAAGCAAATTCTCCCTCGGAGACCCCAGAAGGAAACAACACTGCCAAGAGCTTGACTATAGTCCAGGGAAATGGATTTTGGAGTTCTGGCTCCATGACCAAGAGAAAACAAAGTTGTGTTCTTTCAAGCTGTCACCTTTGTGGTGCTTTGTTCGAGCAGCCAGAGGAAATGCAGAAGGACTGTCCTACGTTTCCAAGACATGCCTGAACTTCCAGTTCAGCATCAGAATAGTTTAACAAACAAACCAGAAGCAGAACAAACAAAAATTATGTTAATACCAGACTGTATAGGAGACAAGAACGTTTGCAAAGTATTTTTCCTCGAGTTTCTTGGAATCACACCAGAACATGTCTGAAAGTTTTCCCCCAAGGCAGGTCGGTGTTGCCTGCTTTATAAATTGTTTTAACCACTCATGTCCTTGGTGACCTGAACAAGAACACAGAATCACTCCACAATACAGTCATCACAATCTAGGCGACTGTGCAGCAGCTTTGAAACAGCTCATCACGGGTGCTATAGGTCAGAAGTCACTGTCAGGGAGGCAGGATTTCATTTCTGGGTCATCATGTATCCATTTACGTCACCTGAGGCCCCAGTGCAGCCGGGATCTGAACCTGGCTTTGGAATCCGGAGTCACATAATGGGCAAATCACAGGTTCCAGAATGGCTTACTGCCAACATTTACTGCTATGCGGCCTTGGGCAAATCATTTGACCTCAAAAAGGGAAAAACAGTACTCAGTTCAGAGAGTTGTGAGAGTGAAGTAAAATAAGGTGCATAAAGCATTTGGCCAGTCCTGACTTGACGTGAGTGCTGGATAAATCTTTGCTACCGGTGCTGGTATTGTTATCCAGGGCAAGCATCCTTCCTTCCTTCCGGCCAAGACTGGTGCTTCAGGGAAGGGTGCCCTCTGGAGTTGTCCAATGGCCAGTTCTCTCACTCTCTCTTTCTTTCTCTCTCTCTCTCTGGCCCTCCACAGGCAGGGGACCGTTCCCACCTGTCATGCATGTCATTGCTGAGCAGTGATAAACATGTTGCCCCTGGGCATCAGCACACAGACTTCAGGATCAGTTCCATCAAGCATCATTCCCTGATGATGACTGCAGGCTTCACACTCTGTATATGGCACCCTTTCCATGAAGGGCCTCCAATGAAGTGGAGGGACCAGAAATAAAATAGTCCTGGATCTCAAAGGCAAGTCTTACTTTGTCTCCAATTCACACACCTTGACCCAAGAAGAGTTAAACTCGAAGACTCTGCCAGGCACTCTCTGAATGAGCTTCTGTCCCTGTTCCCAGAGTCACAAAACTCTAAAAGCCCAGAGGGTGGGTCTTACAAGCTCCTGTCAACCTCACTCCTTGTGTTTCAGTTGAGAAGATTCCTTCCCTCTGCCCATAAACAGTGGTTTGAAACCCTCTCAGGGCCACAGGGTCCTAGAGCAGGAGCCGGCCAGTTCAGGAGAATAGGGAAAGCAAACTCCTGGACTCTGGGCTTGCTGAGGACTTAAGTACCCCTGGGTCTGATGGATTTGTTTTCCCAAAAACTCAAGTCACTCAGTGAAGGAAGTCGCCATTTTCTCCTCTACCTTGCTGCCCTTTGAAATCATCAGTCAGGGCTGATTTCTGTGGTTAAGCATCGATCTTTGTAATCTTCTGGGTGACAGTGAGTCCTCCACTCTTTGTTCTGTGAGTCAACCAACCCAACTCTTCCCCCAGCAAGAAAAAGGCAAAATGACAGTCTTGCTTCCCACCAGTATCGCGTCTCTCTCTCCCAAATCCTTGTTACTGCCCAGTGAGGCCTTAAGTAGACCTCTGGGTAAGGAGGAGGCTGAACAGGACAAAGCGAAGAGAGGAGGGGCTGTTCTGAGGACAAGCTTCCTCCAAGGATCACTTTTGTCCAGGCTCATCCCACCCGGTGAATCAGGGAGAGCTCTTTCTGTGAACTAACACTTCTCCTTGAACTTCCCCACTCTGTCTCGTGTTGCTGTCGGTGAATCTCCATGAGCCACTTCCTCCTGCTTCAGCGACGTTCTACAAAGCCCTTTTTCTGATAAAAGTTTGAGTTAATTAAACATGGGAAGTTGGTTTGATGTAAAGTATCTAAAATAGGGGCACGTGGGTGGCTCAGTCGGTTAAGTGTCCGACTCTTGATTTTGACTCAGGTCATAATCTCACTGTACGTGAGCTCAACCCCCGCATCTGACTTCGGATCCTCTTTGTCTCTCTCTGCCCATCCCCCATGAGTGCTCTCTCTCTCTCTCTCTCTCTCTCTCTCTTTTCTCTCTCTCTCTCTCCCTCAAAAATTAATAAACATGGGGGGAAAAAGACTCTGTGGGGCGCCTGGGTGGCTCAGTCAGTTGAGCATCAGACTCTTGATTTCAGATCATGTCATGATCTCAGGGTTGTGGGATCGACTGACCCTATGTTGGCCTCCATGCTGAGCATGGAGCCTGCTTAAGATTCTCTCTCTCTCTCTGTGTTTCTCTATCCCTCTGCCTCTTTCCCCCACTCGTGATCAAGCTCTCTCTCTAAAATAAAATTAAAAGGGAAAAAAGGGGGAAAAAGACTCTACTAAAAAAAATAAAATAAAGAAACCTTTGAAGTCATTCACCTGGACAGTTTCAGAAAGGATGTCGCAACCACCCTGGCATCCCATCTTATTTTCCTACAGTGGTGTGTTATTTCGATAGCTTACAGGAGTTTCATTACATTTGTAATTATTCCTTTCACCTTTACACAGCAGCCTTTTCACAATAATTGCATAACCTTCTTGGATTTCTTGTTTCTGGCTTGATGGCCAAATCAGGAATCTGAAATTACTGAGGCTTTCTAATTTTTTAATCACTTAGACGTATGTGTAATCTGAGAGATGAGGAAATTTGCAACGATACCGTCCATTCCACTATTGGAAACACCATCCCTGAGGTCACATGTGACCGCCTTGTCTTTAAACTCAAAAGATATCTTCCCAGTCTCTGTCAGTTGACTGCTGAAAGTGACAGAAGACCCGAAGTCAACCAACTGCCACAGAGTGGAAAGTCTAGAGGAGGGGGGGACTTGAGGCACGGGTGGTTCCGGAAGCTCCAACCATGTTGTGAGAAACCAGCCTCTCTCCATCTCTTCTGCATGTCCTCTGTGTTGGCTCTGTTCACAAGACTGTTTCCCTGTGTTGTCTACACGGCTCCCAGAAGCCTCTTGTTTATAACCTTCCAGGTTCAAGTCCAGCAGGAAGAAATAAGGTCCCCATCTGCTCCATCTAACCAAAGTCTTGGAATCTGCTCTCACTGAGCACAGTCAGGTGGCCTGGGACACATGCCCATCCCATCACTGTGAGGACTCCTTCTGGGTGAAGGATTTCCCACAGAGAAACTCCAGGGCCTGTTAGCAGAATAAGGACAAAAACAGGTGCTGGAACAGCAGATGTCTACCACACTCTCCGACCCTTCTACAGCATTCAGCTCTGCTGCCCTTCTTGAAATTCTGTATTGCTGTCTTCCCTCACACGTTGCTTTCCCATACCCCTTCTGACTACCCCTCTTCTGTCTCTGCTTCCTCCTCCTCCCCTGTAGGGTGCAGGGCTGGTCCAAGGTTGTCTAGCTCTATCAGACTCAACTTTGCCATCCTTCCTCTGTGCCTTTACATACTCTGTTCCCATGGCCTAGCATGCCATTCCTTTCCCCTCCCCTCATCTCTTTATGGCTGTGTCCTCTATATCCTGGTTCAAATACCTCTCTGTGAATCTTCTAGATCCAATTGTCTTCAAGACAGAAGTCGACTCTCCCTTTCCCCCAAACTCTTATCTTTATCCTCTCTCAAAGGTAGAATTTTCTGTTTTATATATTTTGTCATCTATTGAAGTATCGAATGTGTGTCACCATTGGCTGGCTCCTTGAGGACAAGATGATATTTATCTTTATCCCTTACCCCCACCCCCCACCCCCTTGCCCATCCAATCCCCTCCATGGTCAGTCCTTACAAAGCCAGTATTTGTTCATTAGGTTTCTGTGGTATTTCCCATTTTATTAAGGTGCATTCACATCCATCACCATATCCGCTTCTCAAAGAAGTCTGCAAGGGTGGAGGGGGAGAACAAATATCTCAGTTTTATGTATGAGAAAAGAGGGTGAAAGACTTAACAGAAGACCTCTAAACCAGTCTTGTGAAAAATCGGACTAAAACCCGGATCTTTAGAATTACATTACTTGCTATTTTCCAAGAAAAACTTGCTGGTACCTATTGCATTCTTAAAATCTGGAGAATCGCTGATACCAAGCTGCTTTAGTTTCAAAGAGATTAAATATTTCACTCCGAATTTTCACTCCGTGTCTGCCAATTACTGGGGTTGTGTGATGGATGATTTGCTCCTCATAAAAAATATTTTTTTTTAATTTTTTTTTTTAACGTTTATTTATTTTTGAGACAGAGAGAGACAGAGCATGAACGGGGGAGGAGCAGAGAGAGAGGGAGACACAGAATCGGAAGCAGGCTCCAGGCTCTGAGCCGTCAGCACAGAGCCCGACGCGGGGCTGGAACCCACCGACAGTGAGATCGTGACCTGAGCCGAAGTCGGACGCTTAGCCGACTGAGCCACCCAGGTGCCCCTAAAAAATATTTTTAAAAGGCAATCCAGATCAAGTATCAAGTGGTTCCTTCTGGCGTGGGTATTTTCATTGTTGCTACTGCAGGTGATATGTGTGTGTGTGTGTGTGTGTGTGTGTGTGTGTGTGTGTGTGTGTGTGTGTGTGTGTGAGAGAGAGAGAGAGAGAGAGAGAGAGAGTGAGAGAGTGTCTGCCTGTGTCTATGTGTCTTGGGACAGGCACGTTCGTCTTTAAGGGGCAGAATAAGGTGGATTTCTTTCCCCAAAGTGCCTTTTCTTACAAGGGAAAACAAACGCTTAAAACTCCAAGACTCTCCCTCCCAGTGACCCGGACCCCTAGACTCCGGACGACGGAACAGTCGGGGTGGTGACCGAGCGCAGCCGGCCTGCCCCGGCCTGCCCCAGCCTGCCAGCGCCAGCTTCGCCTCCCGGGGTGGAGCCCGCCCCGCGGCCAGCAGATAAACAGGCGGGCGGGTGCGCCCGGGCTGCGCGCTCCCCTGGGGTCCCGGAGCCAAGGCCGTCGGCCGCTCTCGGGGACCGCGAAGGAGGCCAACCCGCATGCGCGGTCGGCAGCCCTTGCCCCCTTCGCCATGGCGGCGCCGTCGCGGCTCCTGATCCGCGGAGGGCGCGTGGTCAACGACGACCTCTCGCAGGTGGCCGACGTGCTGGTGGAGGACGGCGTGGTGCGGGCGCTCGGCCGCGACCTGCTGCCGCCCGGGGGCGCGCCCGCCGGCCTGCGGGTCCTCGACGCCGCCGGCAAGCTGGTCCTGCCCGGCGGCATCGACACGCACACGCACATGCAGTTCCCCTTCATGGGCGCGCGGTCCGTGGACGACTTCCACCAGGGCACCAAGGTATCCGCGCCGCCGCGCCCTGCACCCCGGGTGCCCCGCCGAGCCCGCGGGCCTCCCCCAGCTGCCCCGGAGCCCCCGGGCCGCCGCCTGCGCCGCGCCGAGGGGCCCGCGGGGCCGGAGCGAGCCTTGCAGCCGCGACCGAGCGGCCGTAGGGCCGGGGTGGGCGGTCCCTTGCGAGCGCCCTTCTACCAGGCTCCCCTTCCCGCTGGCTTCCCCCCAGCTTAGGCCAAGCCACACGCCCGCTACTCCTCGCTTTGGGTAATTTGACACGTTTAAGTCAGCCTATCCTCTCGCCCTCAGTTCTCTGCACCCTATACTCCCCAACTACCCCCTTCCCTCCCCGCGCCTTCCCCATTGTCGCTGCTGTCCTATGGAAGTCCGCAAGTGTTCCATACTATCTCTACAATCTCTCTGTTTACCCGGCACCCCCAGCCATTTCTCCCCATCTTCCACCCCCAGCCAAAACCAAATGAAAAATCCGTTCCCCTAGTAGATACTGCCTGACTCCAGGTAGGCAGCGTATGCTGGGCAGTGGATTACAAGTCTGGGCAGGCTGGTAGCCTACTGGGTCCACAGTCTTTGCCTCCACCCTCCAGTGGAAAAGACACAGCCCTGACAAGAATTTATTTATTTATTTTTGATGTTTATTTGTGTATTTTGAGGAAGTAGGGAAAGGGCAGAGAGAAGGGGAGAGAGAGAATCCCAAGCAGGCTGTGAACTGTCAGCACAGAGCCGGAGGTGGGGGGCTTGAACTGAGGAACTGTGAGATCATGACTCAAGCTAAAATCCGGAGTCAGACATTGACCCGACTGAGGCCCCCAGGCGCCCCCTGACAAGAATTTAGAAGAGAAATATTCCAGGAATGGTCTCCCCAGCACTCACACGGGTGCCCAGGCAACCTGGCCCCATTTCTTCTTAATCAGCTGGCCCAGGAGATACAGAATATGGACCTCCTTCTTGATGCTTGAGCACCTGGGGCTTGGCTGATGGTGCAGGAGGATCAGATCATCAAACCAAGGTGGGAGAGGGTTGGGTTTCTCTAGACACAAAGGCCTAGAGGCTCTGCTCAATGAAAAGAACCTTGAACGTTTCTCCAAAGCTCCTGAAAATAAGATCTGGAGACAAACTGGGCTGCCTTACAGCTACATAAAGTTACAACCCCACTCAGCACTTTGGTTAAAGCTAAGCCCATGCCCTCCTTGAGGCTTGCATTTTGGGGTGAAGGTATTGATATCCTTAAGGCCTAAACTCTTGTGTGTGAAACAAATCAGGCTATTCGTCAAGATATTAATTGTACAGGCTTTCAAAGTAGTTTGAACTGTAGTTTGTTTACCTTACTAACTTCTTTCCAATAGTTTTATTCTCCTCACACACACTCTGTCCACATTTCTCAATCATCTATGATTGACCACACTGTTTAATAGAAAAAAAGAACAATTTGATCCAGAGAGAAGGGTCTGGGCAGGCTGTTCACATCGATGTTTGGAAAGCTTACTCCTAGTTACTGATTATTAACCTTTATCATCAGGGCAGTGGTCAAAGTGTTTTGTGGGACATATCATTTCTGTTGGGGAAAAGTGAACATTCATTGCCCTTTACTTTAAAAGTAAACTTTCCCAAACTTATTTTTTACGTTTTAAGTGAATCTTTCATATATAAAAGCAATACATGATTGTACAAAATTGGAAAAAAAGTATTAGGAAGGTAGAAAGAAAAATAGTACCCATAATCTCTAACTCCATTGACAACTCCTGTGTCCGTATATTGCTTTTGTGCTTTCTAATATGCTTTATTTTACATAATTGATGTGGTATTATGCATGTGTGTATGGGCCTGTGTGCATACCTGTCCATAATTTGCAACCTGTTGTTTTTGGTTACAGTACATACTCTTGCTGTTACCACAGGCTCATCATTAACAAAGTGCTTTGCTAAAGGCAGGGCATTCATTGACACCCCCATTTGCCAGGTGCAGAGCCGCTCTTTCTGGCCATCTGCCAGGACCGCTAGTGTCATTACCCCACATCATCTCCCTTTTTCTCAGCAAGGTTCTAGGATGAGAAGCAGCCAGGATGCAGGGTTGGAATGCTGTTGGGGAGAAACATTCCTTCGCTTTCTCAAGATCATCCGTGTATGCCCCAAGGCCCTGGAAGGTGGTTCTTAGTCTTCTGTCTGTCGTTCTTTGGCCATTCAGGGATTCCTAGCATGGAGAGATGTGCAATTCTATTGTGAGAAGGAAGGTCTTTGAAGCATATCACAATATTATAGTCATCAACATCTGAAAGAACTTATCCACCAGCTGATTCTCTAGGCATCTCTGTATTTAAACGTTGTCAAGCTATTAAACAGACACATGTTCTTCATGAGCTTAGGATCTTAATTAAACCGAAAACAATATGGTCAGAGATGTTAAGGTCAAAGATTTAGTAAAGGCTAAATTCATGTTGAACACGAAAACAGTCCTCACAAAGACACTAAGTTACAGAAGTCTACTTCAAAATCAGTTGGATCCCAGGAGATCACCTCTCCTGCCCCCCAAAACAGAGGAGACTCCACATGGGTAAACACAGATACACAGGAGCATTAAAGTGTTGGCCTGAGTTCTGGAAGGACAACATTATTGACTCACTTTGCCCTCTTTTATAGAGTCTTTCATAATTCCCAAGGCAGTGTTGGTGGAGTTTCTGGTTTGGGGAAATAGGGGCAAAGAAATCTTTTGTAGATGTTGATTGGGCTGTATATTAATCTTGAAAAAATCTTATTAATACCATTACATAACGTTTATTTTATCAAGCACCTACCATGTGCTGGAACTGTGCTGAGTTGTCCACCATCTTCCAACAATCTCAGGGGTTGTTCTTTCATTTTGCAGCTGAGGAAATTGAAATTTAAGTCACTTGCCTAAGGCCACACACCAGTCAGTGACCAAGTGGCTCTTCAAATTCCTTACTGCCTGCCATTGCTAGAGCTCTTACCTACCTACTAGGCTCACTTCCTTTCTGAAACTATTGGGAAAATGTGTGATGTTTGTCCGTGTGGCAGGTGCTGGGATGAAAATGCTGGGTACGTCACATGCCGATGTGAGATGGCTTTTCTCAAAAACAGAGCAGGGTCATCCTTAAGAAATACAGGAGCTCTTCACTCTCCCAAAGCTGGAGGCAGTTAAGGTTATCAAAATAAATACATATTTCAGGAGTTAGGTTTGTGAGGCATTTGTACTTGAATTTATGGCTGCATCATTTCTAAGGGTAAGAAATGGGTACCTTGCATACAGAAAGCTATAAAGTAGAAATGATATATTATGCTTTCAGAGATGGGCCCCAAATGTTAAGACCAATAGCTTTTACTTTCTGCATGCACCAGGCAGATCATTTATAATATCTAACACATAGAAGGGATACTGTTCATGGTATTCTATTTATTGGTCACCAGATTGTGATGGGGCCCAATTTAAAAAATGAAATATAGGTCAACCAAAGGTTACATATTTTGTAAGTCTAATTTATGGCATAGGTTGGGTTTCAAGCCTAGAATTGATTTACTTAATTACAGGTAAAAGCTTTCTATCTGATGTAACTAATGGAAATAATTTTCTGCTTTAAAGAAATCATATTTCATTTTGTTGAAATATACTAGATGTACAGTGGTTTTCCAATATTCAATATCCATGAGGAAAAACAATGGGATTTTTTAAATGCAAATGGATATTGTGAGTTAGGTAAAGTTGAAGGAATTACGACTTTGCTTTTACTATATCCTGTGATAAGAGAGTAAATTATGAAAGCCTGGCCAGTTTCCAGATAGATAGATAGATAGATAGATAGATATAGATATAGATATTCAGACATATGCAGCTTGGAGTGGGTGGGCTCACATTAAAAATCTGGCAGCATCAGTAGCTGGTATAAGGATCTTTTTTTTTTTTTAATTGGGAAAACACACAGAACACTTTTTTCTTTTTCTTTTGTAGGACAAAAGTCTTCAAAACTGTCAAGAAAGGAAATTACGCTTTGCTCTGGGACTTTTTGGTAAATTGCCATCAAGATGATTGCTTATAATAAGGCAGTGGAAGGTGTATGATTAAGCATGCGTGTGTGGTGTATTTATAGAATTTCTTCACGTTGTAGAACTGCACTTCAGAAAACTTGGTCGCAAGTCAGATCCCTTTCTCTGTTGCTTGTGGGAGCTCCAGGCTGGGCTTTGGAAGCTGTGTGGGCTGACAGTGTGACCTTGGGCAAGTCACTTCTTCTCTCAGAGTTGTTAACATTTCCTTATCTATATTATGATGCCTTGGTTGGAAGAACAATCTCAATTTAAAAAAAAAAAAGTGAAAGTAATGAAAACAATATATATTATTCATTATCCAGCCCTCAGGAAAATGCTGGAGCGTTATAGTTGCTCAATATATATTGCTTGAATAACTGCCTTTTTTTAAAAAAAGGAAAATACAGTTGAACGTAAAGAAAAATAATATTTAAATCACCTATAATGTTTAACATCTTGCTTCCCGTATTTTCACGGTTTTCTCTTTGGGGTGCACATTTTTCCTTCTACTAAATTTTGTGTGCTCTCTGGAGACAGCCTCATTCATTACACATTTCCCCCAGAACCTTAACTGCCGTTGGAGAATGTGATTTCCAGGGCCCTGTTGTCCTCGCCAAGGCTAAGCCTCACAGGTTTCTCTCTGTGTTCTTGTCTCTGTGCATCAGGTTTCTATTTCGGCCTGTCTGAGGATATCACAACCTCAATGTCCCACAAGCACTTTGCACTCAGCATGTTCCGAACCAATTCATCCTTCCTTCAACTACGCTACCCGTTTTTCATCCTGTTTCATAAACTGTTAAAAGCTCCCTTCCTGTCTTCTCAGTGGTTGACATTTTGGTGGTTTCTGGGTTCTTGGGGGTTTTTTTGTTTGTTTTTTGTTTTTTTGTTTTTTGTTTTTTTGCTTGTGTAACAATGTTGGGACATAAATTATCATACGGATTCTTGATAATTGACTTAGAAATCACCCTTCAGAGTGAAATGACTGGACCAAAGAGTCTTAGATTGATCTTAAAGGAGTTTAATACATATTCCCAGATCAGTTCATGCTCCCATGAGCAACGCATACAATTCTCATTTCACTGAATCCTGGTTAATTGTAACTACTGCCTTAAACAAAAAAATCAATGCCAATTTAATAGGAAAAACAGAATTTCTTAATGTTTTTAAATGAGCTTTTTTTTCATTGCTGGTGAAGCTGAGCTTTGAATGCTCTTCCTGTGCTAATAGTTTGCATGCTCCAGCTCTAAGAGTTTATAATTCTGTGATTTTCTCGAGTAGCTCTTTACTGATTACAAAGTTAATCTTTGCACTAATCAGAGGAAGAAAAAAAATCTCAAAGATTAATTAGAAACCGCTTGATGTTAAATAGGGCCCCATTAAGGGTGTTGTTTGTTAGGAATTCTTTCGCTGAACTTGACAGAATCTAGGACTTGCCTTCTTACAGTTTTCATACTTGAGTTCTCCCTGCTTTTCAGTTCCACTGCATGTTTCCTCCTCATTTGCCTGAGGGTTTTTAATGTCCAACAGAAGTAGTGTGTAAATCAAGGTTTCCATGATGCTACTGTCAGGAAGGAAAAAGTTTTCCTATATCCTCTTATGTTTAGTAACTGGGACATGCAAATTAACTGACAAAAGACACATTAACAAGAGAAAAGACAGATCTTTAAAATTCAGGTATATGCAGGTTCACAGAAAAATGTGACCCAAGAGGTGGTTAGAATTTGGGGTTTATATACCACCTTAACAGGGGAGAGGAAAGGAGAGGGCATGTATGGGAACATAAATGACTTCTTAATAAGAGAAGAGGGGGAGTAGAGAGGACACTGATGGGGAAACAAATGACTTTTAGGAAAAACAGATGGGCTCTTAAGAAAATCGGTGGGAAATATGATGGTTTGTGACAAGGTCTATTGAGGTGTGGTGCAAGTTTCTAGTCTCAGGTGTTAAGAGTCAATCTTCCCTGGTGGTGAAACTTCCTAGAAGGGGATTTATTACAGTTGAGTTTTGGGAGGCTTTGCTTTTAGGCAGATAAGGGTATTCGCGCACACACAGACACACACTCTCACACACCTATTCTTAAATACCTTCAGCTCAAAATGATTTTTATGCCACAGAGGCATACTCTGGACCCTGGCACCACAATTTAAAATGGAATGATCCTAAACTAAGGATTTTTCAAGTTGATGATTAGATTTTATTATTTCAGCCAACAATATTTCTTGGAAACCCACAAAGTGGCTGGCACTGTGGCTGGGGTAGAGATGAAAACCATGCTCTCTGTTCCCAATGGCAGACAGACTAGAGGTATATGGGGCTCTAATGTATGTTGGCCTTCATAATAAATTATATACAGTAGACTTTGAGCTTGTGGGCTTAACTTTGATGATTGTGACTATTTTTGAGTGAATGCTTAAGGTCTGGCATTTTCCCTTTCGCCAGGTCACCAGTCCTAATGGCTTGCTGCATCACAAACTATGTTTCTGAGCAAGTTATTTAGCAGATAAGAGAGCAGCTGCCCAGAGTCTACTGCTCGCTTCCACTTTGTGCTTCTCCTGTCATAGGTCAAGTAACAAACTGAGGGAGGACACTTCAGTTCTTCAGTTATGTTTCATTGCAAGTATTAGAGAAATTGATATGGTGATACTCATGAATTCCCAAATCCTGAGGATCTGTTCACACATAAAAACAAAGACCTTAAAAGTTAAAGTACAATAAAGTGTAATCTTTTTTATAAAACAAGAAATCACTTGGGGTGCCTGGGTGGCACATTTGGTTAAGCATCCAGCTCTTGATCTCAGCTTAGGTCATGACCTCATGGTGCAGTCGTGAAATCAAGCCCTACATCAGGTTCTGCACTGATGGTGCAGAGCCTACTTGGGATTCTCTCTCTCTCTCCCTCTCTCTGTCCCTCCCCTGCCCTTGTGTACTCTGTCTCGAAAGAATGAAAGAGAGAGAGGGAGAAAGAAAAAAGAAAGAAAGAAAGAAAGAAAGAAAGAAAGAAAGAAAGAAGTCATTTGAGGCCAATATAGATTCTAATCTGTTAATTAACACTGATTAGGTGATGAGCTTTGGAGAAAACTGAGCATTCAGCTTTCATATTTGCTCAGTCTACATTCCACATTAACATGTTCATAGAAGGATCCAGAAAGCTCCATGGCCAGGGCTAGCAATATTTTTAAGAAATGAAATGTCACATTAACATGCAAATTACACTGCTTTCTCATTTTGCTATTGGAAAAGTGAATCATCATAATTACTCCATCTCATAGCTACTGGAGGAAATTCATTGATCCCTCCCTTCCTTTCTCCTGTTAAAGAACAGAAATTCAGCTGAGTAAATTTGAAGATCTAATTGGCTTTATTAAGCGATTCATGAATCAGGCAGCATCCCATCTGTCAGGTAGAAAGAAGCTCCAAGTAGTTTACAAAATAGAAGGTTTGTATAGGAAGGAGAGTGGAGAGGGAAATTATTTAGCAAAAGAAAAGAAAGGATTGGTTCCTGAAAGGTCACTCTCTCTTAGGGGGAAGGGCAGGGGGTCTTATCCTGAAGATTACCTCATCTTACTTTGGGGGATGGAGAGGGTCCAGATGACAGATTACCTCATTGGTGCCAACCAGGAAATTCCTGACTACATTTCTGAGGCAGAGCTGAGATTGCGGTAAGGTTAGGTATTAAACTCTGGTTTGTGACTTGGCCTAGCTAGCATTAGTGACTCCCTCTTGGGCCTGTGCTTTTCTTTTTAACATTCCCTTAAACATTTAAAGAATATTTGTGTACCAGGCACTGTAATAGGCACAGAACATACAGAGTTGAAACTACATCCATCCAGTCAGGATCTCTGAGGGATGGGATAAATTTCCCTAGATGATGCTGGTGTGTACCCAGGGTTAAGAGTCACTGGACCAAGTAGAGGAGGGGCTGGGGAGGAGAGAGCAGGAGTGACATCTCTCTCTGAGGTAGAACGGAGCTCAGAGCTCTCCAAGGAGAGGGAGGAACAGTGTCATTGAAATGGGTCAAATGGGTTGGAAGGGAGGTGACTCAATAGCAAACAGAGGAGTCAGCTAAAGTTTCAGCCTTATGGGATGTGTAATAATTGTGTTTTCTCCATTGTAAGAGCAAAAGGGAAATCAATATAAGATCAGAAGTGGTGAGCATGGCTAGGGACAAGGTGACAGTGAAGAGGCTACTGCTCTAGTCCAGTCAGAGGATGTAGGTGGCACTGGGCAGTGGAGGTATAGACGCAAGAAGTAAGGAGATTCACGGACGATGTAGGAGGCAGCCTGGGGAAGAGCTGGGCTTGCCAATGGGTTGGCTCTGGCAATGTTGAGAAGAAGAGAGAAAAATGCCAAGGGTGACTCTTCAGTCTGGTTTGCACAATTGGATGGACGATGGTGTGGCTAATATTTCAGACTTGGGGAGACAAGGAGCCGGGCACGGAGCAGCAGTGCGGAGGACATCTTTACAAAGCCAAATGGGCTTCTGGAATCGGAACATAAATTGGGATCCTGAAGTTTGTTTTCATACGTCTTAGTGACTATAGGAAAGCTGAGAATTCAGCCCCCTTCCCTAAGGCTCAAATTGCCCTCTTCCATCTCCTTCTGCTTTACTTGGGTTGATTAAGCAGGTCCTATGATTGATTTTCATAAGACAAACTCATTGGTTCCAGGATGAGCTTAGAAATGAAAATTCGGTGACACCATCAAAAGGAAGACGATGCTTGGGATGCCTTCAATAGTGATATACAACCTAATACATTCTTAAATAGAATCTTGTGTTATATAATATTGTGACCCCCGCTGTTGGAGTTTATCTCAATTTATGTTCTATCACATTTGCACCTGATACAGCACATGCTCTCCTCCACCCCCCCCCCACCCCTGAAGAAGGCTTTAGATAAATTGGAAGGTTTTCAAGGGAGAACAGCCAAAGTAATTAGGAGCTGAAAGAATTGATTTATGAGCCAAGATTAGATAAGGTAAATACATTTTGTTTGGCTCTCTGACAAATAAAAGTGGCGTGAAGTCTATCAGCAGCAAAAACGAAGGAGACAGTTGAGGTTCACACAGAAATATGAGAGAAATTTTCACCCTCTACGGGTTCTCCCTCCCCTGCCTAAACTCTCTCCATTCCTCAAATGTTAGGTAAACCCTGAACATCTGTGACATGAACCTAAAAGCCTCCGATGATAAAAGCAGTTAAACAGACGCTGTGGCTACCTGAGGTGGGCTGGGAATGTGATGTTCTGACCGGTCAGTTTGTTGAATCAAGGAGATTATTCCAGGGGCAATAGGTCTGTGAAGGGGAAGCAGCAGCAGTGTGGGGCCCTTCCTTGTAGACCTTCTAGGGACGTATTACTTCCACAGTGATTGTCACAGTGACGAATATCTAGTGAGCTAAATAAAGTTCTGTTGCATTTGTGGATTTCCAATTCACAGTTTGACAGTTGTTTTGTTTCGTAAGGCTTTTGGTTTCTTAAGTGCTTGATTCGTTTTATCAACCTGTGCCTCTCTCCAAGTAATGATTCACTGATGACCAGAGCAACTGGCTGGAAATCAGATCGCACTCTACCGAAGAGTGGCTCAGGTGAACCAGCCGGCGTAGGGCCGAGGCCCAGAGTAGGCTGAATGTCAGACTTACCCCTCAGAGTCCTGTGCCCCTCCGTGTTGCCTTGGAGAATCATACCACATCTCTGAGCCCCCATATCCTCAACTGTGAAGTAAGAAAAACAACTCCTACCTGTTCCAGACTGTAGAAAGGCTTAATTAAACGAGCTAATGTGTATAATAAGATGCTTAACCCAGGCCTGGGCATTCACAAGCCCTTCTTTGAACAGGCAAATAGTGGGGTGCCTGGGTGGCTCAGTGGGTTGAGCCTTAGACTCTTGATTGCAGCTCAGGTCATGACCCCAGGGTTGTGGGATTGAGCCCCGTGGCGGATTCCTTGCTTAGTGTGGAGCCTGTTTAAGATTCTCTCCCTTTCTCTCTCTGCCCCCTCCCCTGCTCTTTCTCTCTCTCTCCAAAAAAATAAATAAATAAAAATGAAGAGGCAAATACCTCCTAGGAGGAGCACATCTCCTTTACCTCTACTTGGGATTGTACATCCTCAGTTCTGGCACACACGTGACTCCCCAGATCCAGTAGAACAAGGAAGGGCCATTTCAGGTCTTGAAATAATATTCAAGGATTTGAGATCCCTTTGGGCAGTGAAAGGAGCATGGGTAACCAGACAGACCAGGGAGATCAGGAGATGAGGGGAGAAAAGAGGCTCGGTCGGTTGAGGGTCTGACTTGGCTCAGGTCATGACTTCACGGTTCATGAGTTCGAGCCTCGCATCGGGCTGGCTGCTGTCAGCACATTTTAGATCCTCTGCCCTCTCTCTCTTTCTGCCCCTCCCTCACTTGCGCCCTCTCTCTCAAAAATAAGTAAAACATTATTTTTTTAAAAAAAGAGGTTCAGAGGAGGCTGGGGTGCAGACAGTGGCTGGTGCCTGTTTGCCAGGACCCAGGGTGGCAGCGGGATCCCGGAGGCCAGTGGCTCATGCCCCCCGGTGGTTTGGTAACAGGTAGATTTTGTTGTCCATACATCTTCCCACACCCTTTCCCATTCACTAGGGTTTCTCGAAATTTGTTCCCATTTTGGGGGGAGGACAGGGAGAAAGAGAGTGGAGGAGAAACAGAACCAGAAGCAACAAAGAAGAGGTAAAGGGTGGTTCTCGGTTCCCTTTCCTGCTCCCGGGTAATGAGGGAGGTGGGGCAGGTGTGAAGAATCCTGATTGGGGAGCTTCAAATTGTAACCCCAGGACTTTTGGTCTGCTGTTGTTTTAGTAAATGGTCCTTTGACTATCACATCTACAGTCTGGCAAGAAGACCATCTACAGTCTCCATGTAATTACCTAGCATGTGCATGTATTTTTATCATCTGTCCATGAAGTCTTGTTTTCTTCTTATAAAGCTTGTGCTTTGTTATAGAAAAGTTAGCAAATATTAAAAATAAAATTTAACTAGAGGGAAATTAAAGCAACCTGCAGTTATGCCCACCCAGAAACAGCCACTGTAAATGGTTGTCTGGGCATGGTACTGTTGCTTTTGTGCTAAGTGTTGGAATGTTCCGGAACAGGTATTATGATTTAGATTATCCTGTGTCACTTCTCTCTCCTGGGGTCGTTTCGGCCAACCTCAGGACCCCTCTGGCATCCTCTCCAAGGTGACTGCCCCAACTCTCCCCTGCCTTCAGCGTCAGGTCTGTGTTTCCTTCTGTGTGCAAATACACAAAGTCCACATGTGCCCAAGCACCTCACACTCAGGATGTTGCACACCACACTCGCCAGAGCTGCCTTCCTCCGGTGTCCCCTCATCTGCCACCATCAGCCATCCCTGTCAGAATCAGTTCACGGACTCCCGCCACCCCTGCTGAAGGTGCAGCCTTCCTCTTGTCGGAACCAATGCTTTGCTCCAACCCTAGTCCAGGTCTTAATTCTGCCCCTTACCAGTTTCTGCTGAGGGGCTGGCTCTTCCTCACGGGCCCTTCCTCAGAGCATCCCCCATGCTGTTGGCTGTTCCTCAGAGCACAGGCCCTGGCACCTGATGACCTGACTCCAGTCCGGCCTCTGTCAAGTTATTTGGTAGTGCTGTGTTGGGTTCCCTCCACCCTAAACAGGGGCTGATAATATTCCCTGCTGCAGATCTGGTGAGAGGATTACAAAAGTTAGAACATCCGGAACGTCAGCAGTTCCTGGCACATTAGAAGTACACACTGCCAGTTAGATATTATTAGCCGGCTGGCAACTTCACGTGTGTGTCCTAACGCTAATTTAAATCCATGCCTCCTCTGGCCTCTGTTCATCCTTCCCTCTTCTGAATTCCCAGTAGTCTTTCCCCGGGACCTCTTCCAAGGAGCTTAGCGATTTTTACCTACCCTTAGCAATTTCTAGACTACCATTTATTGTAGAAATATACTTGCTACCTGGTATTACAAACTGAGTATTTTGTCATAATTATTTATTCTTATTTCCATCTCCCGCTGCAGTCTATAAACACCGAACGGGAGAACCTCTGTCTGATTATTTGTGGGCCCTCCCACCCCTCTCATTCCATAGCTTACATGTAGTAAACTTTTTTTTTTTGGTAATAATTTCACTAAGACATAATTCATATATGATACAATTCAGCCATTTAAGGTGTACATTTAAGGTCAGTGGTTTCTAGTATATTCCTGGAATTGTGCAATCATCACCACAACCAATGTTAGAGCATTTTTATCAGCCCAAAAAGAAGCCCCGTGCCCGTGAGCTGGCACCTCGACTCAACCCCTCCAGCCCAAGGCAACCACTGTTCTCCTTACTGTCTCTAAGCATTTGCCTCTCCTGGATATTGCGTACAAGTGGAATCATATACTACATGGTCTGTGACTGGCTTCTCTCACCGAGCGTAACGTTTGCAAGGTTCATGCACATCGCAGCATGTGTCAGTGCTTCCTCTTTATGGCCGAATAATATTCCACAGCGTTCACGTGCTGCATTCTGCTGTCGATCCATCCGTTATGGACACGTGGGTTGGTTCCGGTTTGGGGCTATTATAAATATTGCTGCTCTGAACATTTGTGTACAGGGTTTTGTGTGGACATGTTTTTATTTCCCACCCATAGATGCCTAGGATTAGAATTACTGGCTCACATGGTAACTCTATGTTTAACTTTCTGAAAAAGTGTCACACTGCTTTCCAAGGTAGCTACACCATTTATTTTATTTCCACCAGCATCATATCTAGTTTGCCTACATCCTGAATGTGGAAGACTTTTAATATGGAAAGAATGGAAAGGATAGTTCTTTAAGCTTGATTTTGTAGTTCAGTAGGCACTAAAAAAAGTACTTTTCTTCTAACACTTGAATTAACAGCATTTCTGTTAGAAAGATGCCCTTCATCCTCAAGGGATATCCGCATCGCACTGGGAAGACACGTTAGGAAGGAAGACGGCAAGAAGATTAATCTGCATTCAAATAAAAATACAGAGCTTGAGGATTTTTTTTCCTAGTATTGTCATTACACCAATAGTGATTTCTTAAGAAATGCAAATGTGTATTGTTTGCCAAGAATAAGGCACTGTTATCTAAAGGTGGAGACAAAGTATAGGCTTCTGTACAAAAAGTGAGATTTTTCAGAGCAAAAAGAATTGGAGTGGGGCCAAGTGACTTAGGAAAAAAAAAATCTATTGAAGTAAGATGAGAGCCAGCAAACCAGGGGGGACACATGGAGTCTGGGCGGCTTTGCAGGGAGGCTGATGGGGGTGCAATTGGAGGGACCTGGGAGAGGGGGCTCTTGGCCTCTCAGGTACCGCAGATGACAGGTGCTGAATCTAACCTCTATGCTCTGAAGTCTGTCAGCCTCCTTGGCCAGTGCCTTTACCGCACCACCACACTTCCTGGCTACGTTTGTTTTCTTCACCTACCTTGTTTGACTGCAACACTTAAAGCACATTAACCACCCTGTGATTTTAGTTTAAGTAAAATCAATTTCGGTAGTTCATCAAAGACGCTTGGTTAAGCAACTTACTTTTAAATTTAGTCATAAGGCAATGTCATATAATGTAATGTGCCAAGGAAAATACGAGTTGAGGCAGATCACGTGGGGCCTCGTAGACCATGTTGAGAAGACTCAACTTCAGTCCAGAGGTGGTTAAAAGCATTTGGTTTTAACCTTTGGAGTCAAGTGGTCACATTTGTGCTGTGGAACGTGCTTCCAGTTGCACCAAGGAGTCTGTGGAGGGGGTGGGATATAAAGATCAAGCTGAAGGAGGAGAAGAGGCTGGACCAGGACCAGGGGGATGGATTAGAGGGGACAGTCGGGAGTTAAGGAAAGACGAAGGGTCCCCAGTTGGTTGTGGGGAATGTAGGCGAAGCAGGCATCACGTGAGTCTCCAGGATTCTGTGTGGAGCACGAGGCAGTTGGAGATACAGTTCACTGAGACTGATGCTAATGCATTGGGATTTTCACAGTGATGAATACAGTCTTCTTGAGAAGAAAAAGTTTTGAGTCTTCTCCATTTTTCCATTTCGGTTTTTCCTTGCAATCCTCACTCTGTTTTGTTTGGGCCACAGCCATTTTCTTCTCACCAGACATGCCATTCTTTTTATGGAAGCAAGTCCAGCAAGTTTAGCACTTCAAACTTTAATTTATGGAAAGTCTATTCATGTCCCTCTGGGTCTTTTAAACAGGCAGCAGCGTTGTGCAATTTCGTGGACCCACAAGTGCTTGCAAACGCACAGCGTTCAAGGAGATAAGTGACTCGGCTGAAAAATTGATGGCTAACTGTTGAAACCCTCTTGTGATTCCAGGCTGCCCTGGCAGGAGGCACCACCATGATCATTGATTTTGCCATTCCTCAGAAGGGCGGTTCCCTCATCAAGGCCTTCGAGACCTGGCGAAGCTGGGCTGATCCCAAAGTCTGCTGTGACTACAGTCTTCACGTGGCAGTGACATGGTGGAGTGACCAGGTGAACCAATGAGGGGTCCATTTCTTCCATGTAGTCCCCTAATCCTTGCTCCGTACAAGATCAAGAAACTGGTAGTGGCAGGGGCGCCTGAGACTCTCTCTCTCTCTCAAAATAAATAAGTAAACATTTAAAAAAAGAAAGAAAGAAAGAAACAGGGGTGCCTTCATGGCTCAGTTGGTTAAGCGTTGGATTTTGCCTCAGGACATGATCTCAGGTTTCTTGGGTTCAAGTTCCGAGTCATGCTCTGTGCTGACAGTGTGGAGCCTGCTTGGGATTCTCTGTCTCCCTCACTCTCTGCTCCTTCCTTGCTCTCTCTCTCAAAAAATAAGCTAAAACATTTGTTTTAGTTATTAAAAAAAAGAAACAAACGTTAACACGTAAGAAATTGGTGATATCGGTTGCTTCCTGGATGACTGGAGTCAGAATTAGAGGGGGGGCTTTTCCTTGCATATTCTTTTTACCTTTTGAATTTGGAGTCCTGTGAAGAGTTATCAATTTGAAAAACTAAAAAAAATGTTTAAAGCGTATAAAGATGATAGGATAAATCCTTTATAGTCATTCACAATAGCCTTTCATGATATGTAATCCATGAATTGTAACATTGTTAACTGTAATTTTTTAAAGTACTGAACTCAATTTTAACACCTCCAGGCTCTTTTAGGCAGTATTTTCTCACAGAATAGAACTTCAGTCAGAAATGTTTAATATCAGGGGAAAACCAGGGAAGGGACAGACCAGAAAGGTTATGAAGGTCACCTCCCAGCTGTATTCTAACCTGGGCCATTCCTGGTCTCTTCCACTAACATCAACACCAGGTCAGATCATTTCATAGCAGAGCTAAAGCCAGCCCTCCCTATCTGCTAATCATTTAGGCCATGGCAGAAATGACAACATAATTCAGATAGAAAAGATAGTTTTGAGAGATGTTAAAATATGTTTATTTCTCCTCATTAAAAACATGTATGCATACTTTGGAAGAAATTTTTACTTGGATTTCAATTGCCAACATGTTTTTTTAATAATTTTTAATGTTTTATTTATTTTTGAGAGAGATAGAGTATAAGTGGGGGAGGGGCAGAGAGGGAGACACAGAATCTGAAGCAGGCTCCAGGCTCTGGGCTGTCAGCCCGATGAGGTACTCGAACTCACGAACTGTGAGATCATGACCGGAGCTGAAGGCAGGTGTTTAACCAACTGAGCCACCCGGGAGCCCCTCAGTTGCCAACATGGACCTAATTCAGAAATCCTTTTACCAGGAAGGGCTCAGGAGGGTGACTTTATTTGAAGTTACCATGTAACTTATGTCCCCACTTCCCCCTAAAAGTTGGGCTTCAGGCACCAAATTAATATAAAACTAGTAATCAATCTTTAACAGATAGCTCAGCAAACATAATAGCAAGGTTTATAGTCCACAGCAAAAGTTAATTTTTCTCCAAGAACACCATTCTAAGTGATGAATCTAGTATCTTTTGTGCTATTAGGGTCTTTTGGCTTTCCACCTTTCTCCCTTCCTTCCTCTTTCTCTCCTTCTTTCCTTCCCCCCACTCTCATTTTTTTTTAAACATTTTATTTTCTTTTTTTCAATATTTATTTTTGAGAGAGACAGAGAGACAGAGACAGAGACAGAGAGAGAATGCGTGTGTGAGTGGGGGGAGGGGGGTAGAGAGAGAGGGAGACAGAGAATCCCAAGCAGGCTCTGAGATGTCAGTACAGAGCTCAACTCAGGGCTCAAATCCATGAACTGTGATACCATGACCTGAGCTGAAGTCAGATGCTCAACCGACTGAGCCTTCCAGGCACCCCCCTCACCCCTGTTTTATAAGACAGAGTCAAGGTGAGGATGTTTGCCCTCAGCAGTGTTTCTCACACTTTAATATGCAAATGCTTACCTGGAGAAATTGTCTAACTACAGATTATGTTCAGTAAACATATTAGTTTGTTAGGGCTGCTGGGACAAAGAACCACACACTGAGCGGCTTAGAAATTCGCTGTCTCAGCCTCCTGGAGACAAGAAGCCTGAGATCAAGGTGTTGGAGGGCTGTTGCTTCCTTCTGGGGACTGTGAGGGAGAACCTGGCACATGCCTCTCCCTGGCTTCTCATGCTTCACTGGTAATCTCGGCTGTTCCTTGATTTGTAGAAGCAGCACCCCAGCTTCTGCTCTCATCTTCACGCGGCGTTTTCCCTGTGTGCACATCTGTGTTCACGTTTCCCCCTTTTATGAAGACACCAACATACTGGATTAGGCCCACCCAAATGGCCTCGTCTCCACTGATTAGATTGGCAGTGCCCCTGTTTCCAGAAGGTCACCTTTTGAAGTACTGGGGGTAGGACTTAAACAACATGTGAACTTTTAAGGGGGTGCACAAGTCAACCCATAGCAGCAGGTCTGGGGCAAGCCTGAGAATCTGCATTTCCAGCAAACTCCCAGCCGATGCCAGTGTGGCTGGTTTGCGTACCACATTTTTGGAACAGCAAGGCTAAGGTATGGCGCCTGCATATGGAAGTCCACGTGTGCATATGCGAAATGTTTAAGGCATTTTTTTTCTGACCGTGAAAATAATAGACTCACAGTAGAAAGTTTGACACTGTAGAAAAGTAAAACAAAAACAAAACAAACAAACCCGAGGCACTTTATATCATGCTCTGCCCCTTGCTGTTGTTCCTTAACATATCTTAGAGCTCATTCCATCACTTCAGTGATGACCATGTCAGCATTTCAGTGTTATTTCCAGTTCTTCATGGGGCTGAAATTCTAGTGGGGGAAGGCGTTAACCAGTAAATACATAATGTGCCGGACCATAAAGCACCATAGAGAAAAGTAAGAAAAACCAGTAAGGAAATAAAGAACAATGGGAGTGAGTAATTTAATATGTAATAAGAGTCATTTATAAACTTTGCTGATTCAATAGAAAAAATTGCATTGTTTTATTTTGCACTTTTTAAAAATTTTTTAAAAATGTTTATTTATTTTTGAGACAGAGAGAGACAGAGCATGAACAGAGGAGGGTCAGAGAGAGAGGGAGACACAGAATCAGAAGCAGGCTCCAGGCTCTGAGCTGTCAGCACAGAGCCCGACGCGGGGCTCGAACTCACGGACCGCGAGATCATGACCTGAGCCAAAGTCGGACGCTTAACCGACTGAGCCACCCAGGCTCCCCTATTTTGCACTTTTTAATCAGCAGAAAGGTTAACATTTTTTCATGTTTTTAGTCATTCGTGTTTACTGTTTGAATTGTTGGTAATATTTTTTACCTGGACCGTTAGAGCTTCTCTTAAGTTGATGGATAACAACTAAGAACAATAATCCTATGCCTAGAACGTGTTTTGGCATGTGTGTGTGTGTGTGTGTGTGTGTGTGTGCGCACGCGCGTGCGTGCATGTGTGTGAACATACAGAAATTCAAACAATTTTACGGGCTCAAATCCACCAATTTTTTCTTTGACGTTATTAGTTTTTATCGCGACTCCAACTGGACCCGCACGGCGGTTACTAAGCTTGTTTTGATCTTGTCTTTTACCTTTGGCACCCCTGAAGGCTCCTGAGGATTCCGACCGGTCCAGAGTCTCTCACCTCCTAGCAGCTGCCTGTGGCTCAGTGCACGTCTACCTGCTCCTTCTGAGAGCCCATCCTGTGGGTTTCAGATCTGAGCCCAAAGCTTTACCTTACGTGAGCTTCGATTCCTCCTGGAGACATGATTGCTTCTGTTACTGCCAAGTGGCTTTGTTTTCATTTTCTAAAATAATTTCCTCCCATCAGGAGATAGATGCTGAGAATTTTACATACAAGTAAAGACGTGCAGTACTTTGGGAAAACTATGAACTCTCTCCTGATTTAAAAGTATCATACCAGTAATATTCATCAGATGAAGTGAGTTCTCACCTGTGGGGGGAGTTCAAGGCCTTAACTGCATTTTTTTTCTGGAATTAGACTGTTGTCCCTACTTTACTTAATTCTCTTCTGAATGCAGCATTTTGAACGTGGAAGAGAACGTTGAAATAAATTTGAAATTTATTATTATTAATAAATAATAACAAAACAATAATTTATAAATAATAAAATAATAAAAATAAAATAAATTTAATTTAATTTAAATAATTTAAATAAAATTAAAAATAAAATAAAATAATAATAATAAATATTATTATTTAAAGTGTGACATTGTATGGGGCGCCTGGGTGGCTCAGTCAGTTGAGTGTCCGACTTCGGCTCAGGTCATGATCTCACGGTTTGTCAATTCGAGCCCCACATCGGGCTCTGCGCTGACAGCTCAGAGGCTGGAGTCTGCTTCAGATTCTGTGTCCCTCTCTCGCTGTGCCTCTCCCTCACTCATGCCCTGTCTCTTTCTCTTAAGAATAAATAAAACATTTTATTTTATTTTATTTTATTTATTTTTTTTTTGTTTTATTTTTTAATATATGAAATTTACTGTCAAATTGGTTTCCATACAACACCCAGTGCTCATCCCAAAAGGTGCCCTCCTCAATACCCATCACCCACCCTGCCCTCCCTCCCACCCTGCCCTCCCTCCCACCCCCCATCAACCCTCAGTTTGTTCTCAGTTTTTAACAGTCTCTAATGCTTTGGCTCTCTCCCACTCTAACCTCTTTAAATAAAACATTTTAAAAAATAGTAATAAAGTGTGACTGTGTGTGTGTGTGTGTGTGTTTGGCTACTGCTCCCCTTTAGGTTAAAGAAGAAATGAAAATCCTTACCCAAGACAAAGGTGTGAACTCTTTCAAGATGTTTATGGCCTATAAAGACCTGTACATGGTGAGGGACGAGGAGCTGTATGCCGCCTTCTCTCAGTGCAAGGAGATCGGAGCAATTGCTCAAGTCCACGCGGAAAACGGAGACCTGATTGCAGAGGTAAGCATCCCAGAGCTTCGCCACAAATGAGAATGGCCACGACTGAAGCTGAAGACAATGGGACCCAAGTAGGTGAACTCATTCAGTGCACTGGAAGAATGGAGATCCAGAAACTAATGTTCTGTGGCTTGGAAACCCTTGACTCAGTTTACTTAACTCCATGCTCTGACTTTTACTCAGGTGGTATATGAAGGGAATGAAGATTTCCCTTTTTCAACTCAGTTATCAGACCCCAAACATGTTTCTCAAACAAACAATTGTCTTTGTGTGTCCTAGCACTTTCTTTTTTTTTTTTTTTTTCTTCTTTTTTTGAAGTAGCTCCTCCTGCTGGTTCAGAATGCCAAAGTGTGGACATCAGCGGGATCTGATGACTTAAGCAGTGTGTTAAGTGCTGTTTAAAGCCCCACTCTTTTCAGAAACTGGGTATTAAAATGTGCTCTGGAGGAATCTAGATGTTATTTATTTCTTCTGTGAGTTCCATTCTTAATGCCCGAAGGGACACCATCTGCAGGATTTTAAGAGCTGTCTCTTACCCTTCATATTAGCTGATTTTTTTTCCCCTCCTAGGCTCGGTTCCCATTTAAGTCGGTGAGAGTGAGGCTGGGTGGCCGTGAGGCAGTCAGGGATCATGAGAAACGGGCATGAGCCGTAAACTCAATTAGACCAGAGTTTAAATGGTACTCTTCTGCTTCCTCAGTGTGACACCTGGCCAGTCATTTTACCATTTACCAACAGTCACAGTGTTGATTTCCTGCCTTTTTTGTAAGGAAGAAGTAATATTTTGGAGAGGGCAAATGACGGTCCAGTATCATTTGGTGAGTGGAACAGAGGGCAGTGAGGACTATGATTCAGCAAAAAGCACAACTAATTGCAATAATGTGACATAAGACACTTTAATAATATTGGGGGTTAGAATGTTTGGTTTTATTTTATTTTATACTAAACCAGTCATAAGACTGGGACTAGAATTAGCCTCATTTCTTTTTTAGCTTTTCAGTCAAAATAATGTAATTGTGAAATGTGTGTATGAAAAACTAACATATACTCTCAGAGTGTTAAAATTCTATTTCCCAAATATACACACCACACACACACACACACACACACACACACACACACACACACCTCTCTTCCTAACAGGTCTGAAAGCCTGGCCGTGTACTTAATTTGCAATAAGATAATGGTAGCTGTCATTAGTAAACCTTCCTTGCACATGTGTCTGTCTCTGCTGTCTCTCTAGGGAGCAAAGAAGATGCTGGCATTGGGGATAACAGGCCCTGAGGGCCATGAGCTGTGCCGCCCGGAAGCAGTGGAGGCAGAGGCCACACTGAGAGCCATCACCATAGCCAGCGCTGTGAACTGCCCTCTCTACATCGTGCACGTGATGAGCAAATCTGCAGCAAAGGTGATAGCCGATGCAAGGAGAGATGGTAATTCTCGAGCGAGACCCTCACTTGTAACTCAGTAGTAGCTGAAGAGGGACGTAGATCGACTGCAGCCCCTGCTTTGCTTATGAGAAGGTTGCAGGTGAATTTCCACAGCTTTTCTTCCTCCCTTTTTATTAGCATCCTTTCTGTTTTCCTCCATCTCACGCATGTCCACTTTTGCCCTTCTTTTTGTTCATCTTCATGACTGCTTCTCTGCCTTGGGTCATTTCTCTACCGTCCTTGGAGCCTCAAGACCTTTCCTTCAGCCGTAGGTCCCCCCTCTTTAATCTGCAGCCCACTTTTTAATCTGATGGCTGAATGCAGACTCTCCAGTTAACTTTAAAGAACCTTACCTGTCTCTGGGGCATCACCACTATCCCTCCTAGGACCTGAATCAGGACGGTGCCGGGTACAGAGTAGTTGCTCAGCAAATATCTTTAGAGTTGAGTTGATTTGTCTGATAGCACCTTGGGTGTTGTAGCTATTAAAGCAATTATCCAAATAGTGTTTGTATGACAATTATTTTACAACTTAATTTAATGTTTTAATTTTTTAAAGTTTATTTTGAGAGAGAGAGTGTGAGCAGGAGAGGGGCAGAGAGAGAGAGAGAGAGAAAGAATCCCAAGCACATTCCATACTAACAAAACAGAGCCCGATGCAGGGCTCAAGCTCACAAACCAAGAGATCATGATCTGAGCCAAAATCAAGAGTCAGACACTTAACCAACTGAGCCACCCAGGCGCCCCTGTTCTAAGGTTTTAAAACCAAGTCCTTCCCCCTTCCATATAAAATAATAGACCTTCCTAAGATGTGCTAGTGGTTTTGCCGTTTCACTTTTAAAAACCAGGAAATCAGAAATAGTCTTATAAATCCTCCTGGCTCTTTGTTGTTGTTTTTCTCAACACTGAAACCGACCGAATTTTTAAAATATGGATTGTGAGAATAGGTTTGACATGTCTCTAACTCTAAAATTAGTTTTGCCAAAATTGCTTCTTATCACATGAAGGTTCAATCAGGATTTTTGTGCAATGTAATCCATTGATGTCTTGTGTGAAGAGTAAACTCAGTTTCACACAGGCGCTCTTAATAGGGGCTACCAACCGTTTCTGGTTACCTCTCCCTGCTCCCCTTCCCCAATAGAATTTCAGTATAAAAGAGCACAGCAGTTCAAAAAGAAAGCACTGCAGTTTTAAAGGTACAGTGCTAGTTTCTGCCACCAGGTGGCTCTGTTGCCAACTCTATGGAATTGGTTGTTCTGTAATTATTTGCTTTGTAAATCATGTACCCTGTCCTTCCTGTCAGTCAGGTCCATAATGTCAGAATATGATTTAAAAAATAGCAAAGTCAGTGGAAATTGTCGATCTTAATCCACTATCAAGCTGCAATTTTGATGGTTCTGTCAGGAAACAGTTTCTTGATCTAAGGGATACATTTTGTACTGGGATAGAATTCCCTTAGGCACAGAGTAAAAGTCTAGAAAACGTTTTGGAATAAATCACAGGCAGAAAACTATTAAACTTAACTGTGGGCATTTTCATTTTATTGTAAATTTTAAATTGAATTTTATTTTTTGAATATGCAAAACATTTACGTGGTCCAAAAGTCAAAATTATAAATTTAAAAAAAGTATTCTCAGAGAAGTCCTGCTTCCTTCCCTAACACCTTCATCCTATATCCCCATTAGTAATTATTTTTATTATTTTTTTCCCGACCTACCTCTAAAGTGTTTCTCTTTATTAAAAAAGAATATATGCATATTCCTATTTCTCTTTTCTTTCCTACTTGAGAGGTAAAATAGTATACCTCGTGTTCTGTATTTTGCTTTTTTTCCCTACTTGAAGATAGGTCCTAAAGGTCAGCTCACCTTAGGTATAGAGAGTTTCATCATTCTTTCCTACAGGTGCAGAGTATGTCGCTGTATCTGCTCAACTACTCCCCTACTGATGGATACGTGAGCTGTCGTCAGTCTTTAGCTCTTTCGTATGAAACCACAGTGGTGGACTTATGCATGTGCTATTTTATATGTGGACGGTATATTAGTTTTCTGTTGCTGCCATAAAAGATTGTCACAAGCTTCATAGTTTAAGGCAACACGAATGTGTTCTCTTACAGTTCTGGAGGTCGGAAGTCTAACACACGTCTCGCTGTGCCACAACCAAGCTGTCAGCCATGCTTACTCTTTCCCGGAGGCTTACTCTCTCCCGGAGCTCCCGGAGGCTCCCGGACTCTCCAGGGGGAGAATCCCTTTCCTTGCCTTTTCTAGCTTCCAGAGACCACCCGCATTCCTTGGTTCATACTTCCCTTGCTCCACCTCCAAAGCTGCAGTGGGGAGTGGAGAACATTGCATCATTCTGCTCTCCTCGTCTGCCCCTCTCTTCTAGTTCAAGGACCCTTGGATTACGTTGAACCCACCCGTTTAATCCGGGATAAAGTCCTTATTTCAAAGTTCTTAATTTAATCACATCTGCAAAGTCCTTTCTGCCACGTAGGATAACATATTCACAGGTTTTAGGGATGAGGACACGGACATCTGTGGGACGCCACCAGTCTGTGCCACAGAAGAGAATCCTCAGAGTAGAGTCCTAAAAGTCAGACTCCTGGTTCAAAGGGTAAATGCTCAGACGTACTTTTTGGATACTGGTAAATCCCTTTCCAAAGGGGTTGTAAATGAGATCTCTAAAACGTCAACCCAGATGTTTTAGCTGGGTCAGACTTACTGTAGTAACACTTGTGAAAATCCTCTATTGCACCACTGTCAGAAGCAGCAAAAGTCCAGAGTAAATTGGCATAAGAGGGTTCCCCCCCCCCCCCCCGGCATGCGACCTCTCACATGTGATCAAGCAGGAACCCAGAGGGAGAAGGGAGTGGGTTGGACATGAATGATGCTAAACTGTTCACATGGTGACTGTATCAGTCAACCCAAGGGCAGGTTCCTGGGGAGTATAGAGTGACAAGCACTTTTGGACCACACTGACCTTTTATTCATTTATTATCTAACATAATTTCTGAACACAAAAGAACAATACACATCTATTCATTGTTATCATGTTTAAATAAGAAACAATTCAGCCTATAGATTTATGCTATGAACACTTCCTATCTGTAAATACCTTTGCCAGCCCATTCTATCACCAGGGCCTTACCATCAGAGTGTGGTCCCTAGAATGCAGCATCAGCATCCCCTGAAGCTCTTTAGAAATTCGGAGCCTTGGAGCCCATCCCAGACCCACTGAATCAGAATGTACACTTATAACTGCAACCCCAGGTGATTCATATGCATATTAAAGTTTGAGAATCACTGCTCCAGGATGCACGAACGAGATCCAATTATTAATTCTTTATTGTAGTAGCCTAACAGTACAATGCTATTAAGTTGGGTATTATTATTAAATTGCCAATTATCTACCCAGAAGAGAGCAACATGATGGTCAATGATGATATAACAACCAACATTACTTGTTGAGTGCTTAATATGTCCCTGGCACATATTTTGATGTCTTAAATCATTTCCTGTTTTGCTATATGTTTTGTCATTAATGCATTTTGATATATGCTATCTTTTTAAATTATCATAACAATGCTTGAGCTAAGTTTTATCAGTTTTGTGACTGATAAAATTGAGGCTTGGAAAAGTTTGGTAAATTAAGCCCAATATCACTTACTAGTAGGTGTTAAACCTGGAATTCAGGCCCACGTCCATCTGACCCCAAAGCCCCAATTTTTTCCCATTTTCTCCACTCTGTTCAAGAAGAAATTGATTTACAGATTTTGGAAATGCAGATATCAGGTTCGTATTTAATTGGCTTTGGTGTTTGGCCTTCCATTGAAGTTTTTATTTAAAGCGTTATCATCAGTGTGTCATTTTTTATCATTATTAAGAGAGAAACACGTAGTTGGAGTGACGGCACCAAGATGGCAACATTCCTGATTTCGCTCCCCCTCACGAGAACAGCTAACATCTATTCAAAGATAAGACGCCACTGAGAGAATCCCAGAACACAGGGCTGAGGCTGAAGCACCCCCTGTACCTCACAGACCAAGACAGACTGCGTTACAAGAGTAAGAAAAGAAAGGGCACCTGGGTGGCTCAGTCAGTTAAGCGTCTGACTTCGGCTCAGGTCGTGATCTCGCGGTCCGTGAGTTCAAGCCCTGTGTCGGGCTCTGTGCTGACAGCTCAGAGCCTGGAGCCTGTTTCAGATTCTGTGTCTCCCTCTCTCTGACCCTCCCCCGTTCATGCTCTGTCTCTCTCTGTCTCAAAAATAAATAAACGTTAAAAAAAAAAAAAAAAACAAACAAGAGTAAGAAAAGTGGCTACATGTTGACCGCATTGTGCCACTCCCAGGCCAGTGCAGTAGAGACAATGAGTAGAGGTCTCCCTGGGCCTCTGGTTCCTCCAGGGGGAAAAGAGGATTTCAGGGGACTCTGCAGGGCTTCACTGTTGGGAATCTGACTGTGGTAAAGAAGGGAAGGGCTGCAGCAGCCAGCACTCAGATCTTGACAGAGAATTCGTACCTGCAGTACCCAAGTAATAGTCCCAAACAGCAGCTTGACTCATCTGTACAACCAAGTTGGGGGCACACTCTGACTCTGACCACGGACCTCTGTGGGGTGCAGATCTGCCTGATTTAGATCTGTAAGCAAGGAGGTTTGCTGACCCTAGAGCCCAGTTTGCTCATGCCCAGGCAAAGAGCTGAGTCACAACTCCACCTGCTGAGGGACTGCCTTCCAACCCTGCCTGACGGGACAGGCTGGCAGCAGCTCCTGGAAGCTGTGTGGCCCAGCAGTGCTCAAGCCGAGAGGTAGACAGGTAGACCTGAGCCAGTACCACGCATGGAGGCTCCCCATGCTGTGCATAGGCAGGGGATTAATTCATAGCCAAGGCTGAGGGTAGCTCCTGGCCCCTTGCAACCAGAGAGCCTGTTTGGGAAATTGAGAATAGCTTCGAGTGGCCCCAACCTCTCCTGTGCAGGCAGTGGGGCTGTGACAGAACCCCACCCACTGTGGAGAGTGTCTTCTGGTCTCATCTGGCGAGAGGAATGGCGAAGAAAACACCTGGAAGCTGTGTGGTCCAGCAGCTCTCAGACCAAGAGAAGAGCAGACAGAAGCAATAGTTTGCCGAGCAAAGCCGATGGATGGCACTGTTTGGCCAGGGAATGTGGGGTGCAGTATGGCATGAGTTAAGGCAGCAAACAGAAAGCTTTACCAGTTTTAGGGCTACTTTGCCCCCTGTGCCTGGCCAAGGAATCTCATTTATAGCCCCACTTGTCACTGAATACAGTCTTTAGCCTTCTAACCAGAAAGCTTAACCAGAGCACACAGGAAGGTGCTCTGCCCATTCAACAGCCTTACAGTGGCACTTGAACAGAGAGCACAGCCAGTGGCTTCCCCCACCTGCAAAGTAAAACCAGTAGCCTCACCTGACAGAGAATTCAGCGCACACCCAGGCTTGATTTGGGCCCTCAGACAATGAGCTGTAATGGCCTCGAGTCCAGGCCTGCTGCCCTGCCAGGGCAGGGAAGCTAAGTCGTAGTTCCACTGGCTTCTGAATATAGTATCCTGACCATCTAGGAAGGCTGACCACAGATTTCAGGCCAACCACAGAGCCCATCCTACAGCCTCACTTGGGTAGAGAACCAAGCCAGCAGTCTTATCCAACCAACTGTCCTCAGCCAGTGGCACACCCCATCCCTGTCCCCAGAACCCAAACAGTTGCGTCAGCCAAAAATAGACCTTAATAGCTGGCCCCCACAGGCCCAGACTCATTACCAGCAGACACACTCAGAAACCCAAACTGAGCGGACTGGTGAATTGTCTCTGTCAAAGCAACCCTGTAAGGTCTGGAAGAGGACCCCAATTACTCTAATGTGCAGACTACCAACATAAGAAATCAAAGATCACAAAAAAATTGGGTAAATATGATACCATCAAAGGAAACTAATAAAGCTCCAACAATTGACCTTAACAAAAATGGAGACCTATGAAATGTCAGACAAAGAATTCAGAATAATCCTATTAAGGAAGTTTAGTGAACTACAAGAAACAGATGGGCAACTAAATGAAATTAGGAAAACAGGGCATGAACAAAACATTTGATGAAGGCAATAGCAACCATCAAAAAACAAACAAAACCCAAAAATCTTAGAGTTAATAAAATAGAATAATTGAACTGAAGAGTTCAACAGGGAGTTTCAGAAGTAGACTCGACCAGGCAGAGGAAAGAATCAAGGGCTGGATGATAGAACCTGGGACATTACCCAGTGGGAAGACTAAAGAGGAAAAAAAGAATGAAAGAGTGAAGAAAGCCAACAGGCATTATGGAACACAGTGAAAGAACCAAAAACAACATTCACGTTATGGCCATTCCAGAAGGAGAAGAGAAAGAGGTGCCAAGTGCCCTTCCCACCCTGGGAAAAATGCTCACCATGACTTCCTCTACTTTGAGTTCAAGCTATAGTGGAGGCTCCCTCTACTTTTCTTCATAAAGCTATTGCCATCTCTCCGCTTTCTGTCTTCCTAAAATCTACCCAGACTTCTGGCCAGCCCCGGTCCCTCCTTCATTCTCAGAGCAGTTGTGGGTATGGGCCATCTCTTGTACAGCTTTGCCAGGGTTTGGGTGTGAGCTGGGAAGAAAGAGATAGAAATGCACATTCGGTCCACCAACTTTAACTTGAAGCCTGAGGTTTCCCTTTGTTCATACCTTGATGTTTTCTTTTAACACTTGCGATAAAAAGCAAAAAGCGGGTTACAGGAAAAAGAATAAGAATGTCATGGGCAAGCCATTGAAATTGGAGTTGCTTTTGACAGTTTGCAAGGAATTTAAATTTCATGCTTATTTCTAGTCTTAGTTCCTCTAAATTGAGTAACCAGAACTAGGTTAGTTCTCATCCTTCGTGTGAGAAACCACTTTTGCAAAAATGAGGTAAGGGAACCAGAAGGCTGTACCTAGAATGATATCCTTTTTTCTTTTAGAAGCAGAATCTGCTGCCCTTGCTTCATACCCCACACATAAAGTTGGACCAACCAGCTGGATTTGTGTCACATATAGAAGTTCCCATCTGCCCGGCCCCAGACCGCTTTCACTCACTGCAGTCTTTGTCCAAATAGTGTATGTGTCAATATGTGCCATTGGCTTCAGTGACACTTTTTATTTTGGTTTGAGTAGCTTTGGTTATACACGTTCCTTTTCTCCATATATTGGCATCTGGAATTATTAATGGCCTTTCAAAAAAAATATATCGTTTACCTTCCCCTCCCTTTCCAATAGAACATGGATTCACTGTGTTTCTGGTGCTTTATTTGTAATGGTGGTGACTTCTCTCAGAACTTACTTGATGTTCTACTTATGCATATCTGTTGTAATTTATTTCCCAACTATGACTGAAACTTTTAATCCCTTTTTTTAGTTTCCAGTTTAACTCATCTCAATAGAGTTCAACTCTATTTTGTATCCATATTCCTGACTATAGGGTACAAATAGGACTCTCATCTGAATTTGTTAATAAAATGTTTTCTTTATACTTTTTACGTAAAGAAAACCAAATTATTGGACACCAGATATATGCTAGTCACAGGGCTCTAGGCATTGGATTTACAAAAATGATGAAGTTAATTTTGATCCTCAAGTAACTTGTGGTGAACTGGGCTACACTGTGGTTGGGGTTTTTTTGTTTGTTTGGTGTGATTTGGCTTTCCTTATTGGAGAAAGCTTTACTTTCCAAGTTTATTGCTGTAAAATATAAACTTCTATTACAGAGAGGTTTTAAATGTCTTATTTTCCACTTTATTTAAACTCTGTCTTTATTTAAACTCTGGGTTATTTACCTCTCCTCCCCCTGCCCAGCCATATTCCTTTTGTGTTTTAAAAGATGGGGAGGAAGGTCCATCCAGGGGCCTTTCTCTCTCTCTGTGTTTGAGTTGACCGCTGTTTGTTAGAGCTGAACAAGAGTAAGTCAGATCTTGTTATCTTATCACAAGCATGTTTTACTGATGCTTAGTAACCCGTGCTGTTCCTAAGGAAGGATTAATATGCAGCTCAATCAAGGTGATCTGAATCTCAGGCTTTCTTTTTTTGTACGTGAACATCTAAACACTCCCTTGGCCTTTAAATTTAGAACAAGGTGATCTACCTTATGACCAACTGCAAAGCAGTTGAAGATTGGCCATTTTAAAACACTTTTTAAAAAGAATTGTGTAATCATAAGGAAACTAACATTTGTGGAATGTATTTGCTGCAGTAACAAAGTACCACAGATTGGGCAGTTTAAGTGACAGAAACGAATTTTCTTACAGTATCAGATATTAGAAGATCAACGTGTTGACAGGGTTGGTTCTGAGGGCAGCAAAGGATGTACTGCGGACCTCTGTCCTTTGTCTGTAGACGACTATCTTCTCCCTGTGCCTTCACAGTGTCTTCCCTCTGTATGTATCTGTGTCCAAATTTCCTCTTCTTAGAAGACCCCTCTCATATTGGATTAGGGCTTACCCTAATGACCTCATTTTAACTTAATTACCTTTATAAAGGACCCTCCAAATACAATCACATTGTGACATACTGAAGGTTAGGACTTTACCATTTGAATTTTGGCAAGGGGCACAATCCAGCCCATAACATGAAGTGAACCCAGAGTCCCAAGAAGATGCTAAGTACCTTCATATATATTGATGTATTTGATCCTCACAAAATTGCCACACTGGAGAGACATTGTGACCCTACTTCATAGAGGAGAAAAACTGAGACTAAGAACAATCAGTCATCTTGCATACGGTCGCCGTCTAAAAAGTAGCAAAATCAGGATTTGAACCCAAATCTGTGTGATCTACTCTATTATGTTGCTTCTGTGTGTTTTCCTTCTCAGTGTTTTCCTTTCTGTGTAAATGTAATATTTTGAACCAAAACAGAGCCCAGAAATGTTATACTCTATCCTTCTTGCTAGGAAAAAATAGTCTTATAGATGTGCTTGGCTTTCTGTTGGTAGCCAGTGCTTCTACTCCGGGCCACCTGTGCTGGCTTCTCTGCATTTTCCAACCTTTTATAACAGATCTTGGGACTTGACTAAGTGCTATTCACAAATCTAGACAAGGTGTGAACATCTGCTCTATCACTTTCATCTGATAAATGCCTTGACATGTTTCATCATTTGGAAATCTTTAGAATCTCTTAGAGGGCAGAAGTCCTTAACGTAGGAGATAACATCATAAGTGCAGAGACTTTTTTGGTTTTGGGCCAAACGATGGAGAAAGAAAGAGAGAACCTGTATGGGTAGACAGGGAATGATACAATGTGAACCTTGCTGAGACAGTGGGAGGAGATTAATGACGAAGATGCCCTATCTCCGGAGAGTTGTTGAAACCATGTGCCTCAAATGTAATCAGGAGAGCACCAGACTAGGACAGATATAGCACTTTTCATTACCAACCTGCTAAGCGTAGTAAATGACACCAGTAAATGAAATTGGAAAATTTCCCAGCCACAACCACAAAGACCTTGTGGTTGATTTAAACATTTAAAAACACGTGCTCTTAACCAAGAAATGAAGAATAACACTTTTCCTGGTAACGCAATGTGTATGTACGATAAGTCAAAATACTAGGATTCTAATTCTGGTTATCATTTACTACCTGTGTGACTTGGGCAAATTAGTTAGTCTCATTGAGCATCAGATGCTTTATCTGTCACACCAGCTTGAGGGTTGCTGTGAAAGCCAAATGAGATACGTGAATTTCCAACTGTATTTGCAGTGCTATAAGATGTTAGATATTTTTGTTTTTCTTATTTTATTTTTGGCCTAAATCTAATAAAGCCCACAATTATGCTGAATTATCTAGTGTGATTCTCCAATTTACGAACTACCCAGTCCCTTCATTTTCCTTCCCTTTTTTACTTCTTGCATACTATCTGTTTTGTTGTTGTTGTTGTTGTTGTTGTTGTTGTTGTTAATGTCTTAGAACCATTGTGAAATAGGAGGTAGAGTAGTTAGGAATTTTTACCTTTTATTTAATTTTTTAATATATTTGCAGATGCTTAATGAATGGGGAGACAGTTGGAAATAGCCCAGTTAATGAAGAGTTTGTTATGTATACCAACACAGTGGCCTGTCACATTTTAAAGGTGTTAAAGCCTTCCAAGGAGATTACATGTCATCTGGTTTCAAAACAGTCCTGGCAGACTCCTGCTAGTTGCTGACGCTTTTAATTTTTCCTGAGAGCTAATAAATTTGTAGAACTTTGAAACTGTGTTCCCATCTCACCTTGATGGGCCAAATGATTGAATAGAGCATGTGATAAGAATCGTTCCCACATGATGAAGCACCACGGAAAATCCTGAGTTGACAGTTTGTAAACTGATTGCAGATCAAGTCTCTGAGTTTTTCAGTGTCTGAGCATCTGTATGTTCTCTTGGGATAGGAAGGTCACTACATGCCTGCAAGTCAGATATTGGGTCCATCTTTCTATCCCTCCAGCAAATAGTACATTACCTCTTAGTTCACATGAAAAAGGATTGCTTCTTGTTCTACACACCAGAACGAGATACAAGTGGCATTTCTTCTTTCCTGGGAGCAGGGCAGTAGGCAAGAGGATGCGGGTGGGATTCAGCATGTGTGTGTGCTGTGTGTTTGTGTGTGTGTGTGTATGTCTGTGTGTGTGTGTGTGTGTGTGTGTGTGTGTGTGATGAAAGTGAAAGATCTTAGCCATGGCTATCTTGGGGCATAACTTTTATTGACCATGTTTGGTACTTGGTTACTTAAGAAGCAAGGTTTGTTAGGCTTCAGTAAGCCTTGTTTCGTGGTTTGCAAGAGGAAAGCGGGAAGAGATGATTTGGGAGGTAATAGGATGCTACATTCTAGTAGTACGGGACGAAAGCAACTGGTGGCCATCCGCTGTCAGTACTCTCTGAAGAAATGAGTTAATTTCAGTTCTATATCGAGGATTTGAGCTGAAATCCGGTGACTGACTAGCCAGAGTGAGCTAGTTAGGTGTGCCAGGATCTGTTTACTCTGCGTTCACCTCTGTGGCTGCTTGGGGATGATCAGCTTGATGTTGGTGTATCTATTATTCCAACAAATGCTAATCAGAGATAGGATTCTGATTTTAAATTCAAATTTACTCTGCACTATTAGCTTTTCTAACACCGTTTGCTTTTGATGGCCTCATTTGCATGATTTTTAGAATATGCATTGCTGGCTACAATTATATTATCTGAGTGTTCTTTCTATTTAACATAAGTTTTTGGAGGAGGTTTTTTGTTTTTTGTTTTTTTCTCAAGGGTGTGAAGAGATTCTCGGTGTATTTGCAGTAGAGATATACTGTGGTTAAACTCCATATGACCATGTGGTAATTGTCATCAGGGGTATAGCACAGAAGTTAGGAGTGAAAAATGCCCAGATTCAGATCCTGACTCCTCCACTTCATTGATGGCATGTGGAGTACATGTAATGCAACTGTGCAGAAGTCATTTCACTTCTGTTATAATAACAGAAGCTATTTAAAAGACAAGCTTTTTCTTCATCTTTTAATGGAGATAATGATCGCACTTCCCCGGTAGGGTTTTGAGATCCTTTCATTAGAATGGCACACATATCAGCCAGCATTTGCTAGATCATGCTGCACTAACAGATACATCTAAAATATCAATGGTTTATAACTGCAGAGATTTATTTCTCATTCATACTCGTGTCCGTCATTGGTCGGCTCTACCTCTGTTCCATATTCTCTTCATCCTGAGGGACAACTGAAGAAGCAGTCTCTGATAGTCTAAGGTCAGAAAGAAAACTCACTGTGGCTTTAACAGCTTCTGCTTGGAAGCAGCCCATGTTACTTCCATTCATGTTTAATTGGCCAAAGTAAGCCACGTGGTCAAGCCTAGTATCAGTGAAAGCATATAATCGTCTACCACAACACGCATGGACATTGACTGGAACATAGTAGATGCTCAATAAGCAGTAGCTTTAATTTTTTTTTTTTAAACCAGGTATCATTCTTTTTTTTTTTTTTTTAATGTTTATTTTTGAGCAAGCAAGAGAGAGAGTGCGCATGAATGGGGAAGGGGCAGAGAGATAGGGAGACAGAAGATCTGAAACGGGCTCTGTGCTGATAGCAGAGAGCCCGGTACGGGGCTTAAACACACAAACTGTGAGATCAAGACCTGAGCCGAAGTTGGACGCTTACCCGACTGAGCCACCCAGGTGCCCAAACAGTAGTTTTAATTTTTAAATCCTGTTCACAAAAGGTAAATTCTAGTTTGGGATTCCTATCATCTCTCACTAGCCCAGAGAAGACTAATATTTATGTTTGTCAGATGGTTCTCTTGAGAGCAAATTAAAGTACTGAATGTGTCCTTTGAAATTTCCAGGGAAAGTGGTCTATGGAGAACCCATAGCGGCAAGTCTCGGCACAGATGGCACTCACTACTGGCATAAAGACTGGCACCATGCAGCCCACCATGTTATGGGCCCACCCCTGCGACCAGACCCATCAACGCCTGACTTCCTCATGAATCTATTGGCTAAGTAATCTTTGAGCAGATGGGTGTGAAGTGTTTTGCCAAAATAAGGTGTTAGATGAGTCTCAGATTTGAATGTAGGACATCTTGTCCACCATCTGACCTTCCATTGACCTCCAGTGTCCTGCTCTACTTGACATGATAGGTGCTGGGGACTCCCTTACCTGAGACCAACGAGCAGTGGCTTAATTATGATATGGTGTCAAAATCTCTCCTGGACGCAGAGAAATCACATAATTTTTACTGAAGTTTGACTCTCTTCTAATTGTTTCCTTGCCCTTTCTATCCTGTATAGAACCGGGTCTCTTCACTGTGCTTTGTTTCTATCATTCACATATTCTTGAATATTTTTCTGTGCTGCTGTAACCCAAGAACCAGATGTGCCTGTATAGGTACATCTCTGAGATTATTCGCAAGTCAAAGCAGGCTATCTGTTGCTGGTGACACGAACATCCTCAGCCAGTTGTCACATGCCTGCCCATCACAACATTGCCATTTGGGCAGGAGCTGCCTCTGTCCATGCGGGTCACTGAGGCTCATCTTTGTGTAATGCTCTACTCACAAGGAATTTTCCCTTACGTTATTGCCAGTGACCCTAATATAATTGTCATCTAGTACATGTCATCACTAATTTCTAGATAAGAAACTGAGCACTGAACAAACTCATAACCACAGAACCTACAAGTGAGGGAGCCTGGAACCAGTTTTTCTGGCCTGCACGTGGTGGTGCATCAGGCTTCTTGTAAGGGTCTTATTTTCTAAAAGCGCTTCCTAGAATACAGATGAGTATGGATGAAACACATACTTGAAACAGCTTCTCGTTCTCCACTGCAGTTTTCTGACTTTCAGTTGAGGAGCATCAGGAGAACCGGAAAGTTCTGGTAGTTTCCTCTTGACGTCTTTTATGTATTTATCACACACTCTGGTGTGTTCTTCTTTTCCAGTGGTGATCTAACCACAACAGGAACTGACCACTGCACTTTCAACACCTGCCAGAAAGCTCTTGGGAAGGATGATTTCACGAAGATTCCCAATGGGGTGAATGGTGTTGAGGACCGGATGTCAGTAATATGGGAAAAAGGCGTGGTGAGTTTCACGGGACCCAGCTTGTTTTGCTGAACTCTGTCACCAGGATCTGGCTTGTTTCAGGATCAGAGTGTTGCAAACTGTCAGAGAAAGGCTTTTTGATTGTTTTTATTACAGTGGAGACTCGGAATGCAGCACCATGACCACGGCCACCCCATTCCTCCAGGGTAACAATAAGAAATAATTTTCTTCTCACATAATTTAGTTCAGAAGATACATTGCATCATTATGCAGACATTAGGAGGTAAATTTAGACTGGGTACCAGGGGGATTACTCTCCAAGTCAGTGAAATGTTATAGCCCTTCTACTTGATTTCTCATGGTTTTGAATCCCAGTTCCTCATGTGTCATTGGTGTAGACACTTGGAATGACTGAAAATACATGAAGGATTTTTATTATGTTCATAATAAAGGAGAAATTTTTCTTTCTCATGAAATTTTTGTGGATGTCTCTTTTTGAGGACCGTTGAATATCATATTTTTGAAACTTCTGTGTAAAGTCACATAAATAATAATCCAAAGTCTAGAACAAGAGATTATTGTAAATACCCACAATTTAAAATGTTCTCCCTGAGCATGGAGAAGAATCAAGTGGCTAAATGTCCATATGTCAACCTGTCCAGCCATTTGACATGTGCAGTCGTAAAGATCAGCAGGGGGAGACTTGCCTGGTTACACCTGGGGCCACCATTGTCACACCATTCTCACCCATCTCTCAGAAACCCTCCCTTAGATGACATATTAACCATATCTCACACCTCAGAATCCCCTCCACATACCATTCATGTCTAACTCTTAATTATTTACCAGTTCTTGTCAATTCTATTTCTAACATGTCTCCTTATTTTTATCTTCGTGTTTACTACTCTAGTTTGAGTCCCGTCCCTTGTTTGGACTATTGCAGTAGTCTCACAGCTGGTGCCCCTGCTGCCGGTCTCTCATTTGCTACGGCCTATGCTATAGTTTAGGACCAGAGCTGCCTTCCAAAGCCAAAGGACTATTCATGCTTTCTTCTCCAAAATCCTTCAATATCCTCCATTATTTATGGGATGATATTTGAACAATTAATTTACATGTGAGGATCTTCAAAACATCTTGACAGCCCTATCTTCTGCTAATCATCCTTTCAGCCCTTTTCACCTCTACCCAAACTCTAATCAACCCAGATGACTCTTCTGCTCTTCCTGTTTGCATAGATTTTCTTGCTGAAGTTTCAACCTTTTTCTCTGAACTTGTGCTATTACAATGAGTATGTGCATTACAGCAAACTTTCATACTACATCAAGTGCATAAATGACTTCAAAGTGATAGACTATTTCTTAATAGCATCCAGGAACTGTTATTTTATGAAACATTAAGGGGGTTTGCTCATGGGAATATTACTCTCAGGATGTGGTTCTTCATCATTTTGTGAAACATTGACACACTGATAATTAAATAACCCTTAAGAATGCTTCTAACCATATAAATGTGCATAGGGATAAACTCTCAACATTAAAAAAAAAACAAATCATATCAGTTTAGAGAGACCACATTTGTCCAGAGTTTGTCCATATGAAAATCTCTTATAATAGACTGTCCATGATTATTGGTTCATGTACATTTCAATAGCGCAAAATTTAACCTCTTGAATTGATTTTTTCCTCTTTCTAGAAGTGTTGCCACTGATTTAAAGGTCTGTCTTAATTTAACTCTATCATATTCTTCGTATTGTCTACATGATCATCTCATACATTTTAGGTCTGCAATAAACAAGTCAGATTAAAATTGTAGTGGGTGGCAGTAGTAAACTCCAAACAAAAATTGAAACCACTATTGCTAACATTTAGGTGTTGTCTGTGTGATTCTGGGAAGGATGGGGGCAATTAGTGGGGGGTGGGCGTTAAACTGACAGGTTTTTGAAAAGTTGTCTTCAGGCTTCCATGTGTTACCCCATCATCCCCATCATTATCATTGTGATAATTTAAGACCTACCAGTATCCACAGATGTGTTATGCTCCCCAATATAAGAAATTAACTACAGTTCTGTTGAGTTTTAAGAGACAAATCTTGCACCTTAATTGATAGGAGATTTTTAAGCATATGGTCATTAAAGCAAATGCATTTTCTCTCTTGGATTGTTTTACAGCATAGTGGCAAAATGGACGAAAATCGATTTGTGGCAGTTACCAGCACAAATGCAGCTAAAGTCTTTAATCTCTATCCAAGAAAAGGAAGAATCGCGGTGGGATCAGATGCAGACATTGTGATTTGGGACCCAAAAGCCACAAGGTAGGTCTAAGTTCTTGTATTCCTTAGCTTCTCCAGGGAGAAGAAGCGCTAACTTGCAAAGAAATGATTTATTGGTCTTAATCAGACTCTTCTTGTGGGTGACTTATTTAGCCTGTATTTTGAGCCTGTGCACAAGATAAAAGTTTTGATGTACAAATATCCCTTTGTTTTCCTGGACACAGAGGACAAAAAAGTTGTGTTGCTTACCATTCCTTGGATAATGCATCTGGGTATAAAACCAGTATGAATTTACCGCTTCAATGGTAAGCTTGGCAGACACCTGAGTTCACATGGAGGGACGGTATGGCGCAATGAAGAAACTAGAAGGCTTAGTTTGGAAAGGGCTGAATTGAAAACCCAAAATAATTATAGCCTTTTTAAAGCTTTCAGATAGAAAAATTCCAGCACAAAGGATGTCACTTTTAGTTAGCCAGATTTTCCAGTTGATTTCATCTTGAGCTTGTCATTCCCAGTAGACTCCAGCTTTTTGTTTCCTATTTCTGTAATTCTATGTTAATATTGCAGATTTCACAAATTCCACCAACTCAGGAAAGCATTCAACAGAGGCCAAAGCTCTGGTAATTTCTCCTTGTAAGACATCAGCAGAGACAACACCTGCATCCCAATTTGTGTTTTCTATAGCCTTTGCATTTGTAATGGAGAAAACCCCACCTACTTTAATATTGTATGTGTGTGCATGTGTGTAAATAGGGATATATACACCTTCTACCCCCACTGAATGGCATTTATTCAAAGTCTACTGGGTTTATATGTTGTACTAAGCAGAAGTCTTTAGTTTCTTGGAGGTGCTGTTGTCACAAAGACCCAGCTTCAGTTGAAAGGCTCCTGGACTACCCTCTGGGGAAAAGAAGACTGAGAAGCATGAGAGCTACCATTGCTATGAGCTTAAAAAATAAGCACCAGGTATTCCTGTAGAAAAGGGTTGTCTTTTTTAGTTTAGCACTCTCTGGGGATTCCCTCAGAACCCAAGCACCAGTTCACACCACTGGCCATCCATAGTCATTGCAAGCAGCCTGTACTGAATGTGTACCATCTTGTTTCTGGTTTACAGTCAAGCAGTGCAGGGCATGGTGGTACGAACATCTTATTTAAGACGATGTCCTAAGATGCCAACGAGGAACAACTCAGGGTCTTTGTTGCTATGATATTAACAAGGAACTGTTGCTTACTTAAGGACAAAATATCTGGTTGTCAAATCATCTAGGCCCCTCTCTACGCAGAAGAAATGATGATAAATAAACTCACATTTGGAGCAGCTTCTCTACTAGACTAGAAAAAAAAAAATGTCCTTGGGGAGACAAAGGGAAAAAAATTGCTTGGTCTTGGGTTGGTTTGCGGACAAATTGAGCATGCTGTGTTTAGAGAGCTCCTGGTGTCTTAAATGTCACTCTACTCACGCTCTTGTACACCCAGCAGGGACCCACCCAGCATCATTTCTGCTGTGATTCAAACGGTTTTGATTGCCCCCAAGTACTGGGACAGATAGGTCTTTTGAAATGATTTGTGGCTTATGGAGATGATGAGACTTAATCAGGAAACCTCGAAAATTTCAAAAGGAAGAACACTATCATGCAGAAAAATATTTGTGAGAAATGGTGTTTTTGAAGCATTGCATCTGGGCGAGTCCTAATAATGATATTAATTTGCAACCATTTCTATTTGCACAGTTCTCCATGGTTTAAAAACATATTTTTGTATCTAAAATGTGATCTCAAGGTAAAACAAACGGGACTCCCCCTTACGGCAATGGGAAGACCTTAGCACAAGGGCGTCCATGACAGGTTTGATACAAGGATCCTTGATCCAGTGTCTTTGACTTTGCAAACTTTTAGGTCTTTCAGGAGATTTGGTACCATGCTATCTCCTAATGCCAAAGCAGAGAGCACTTTATATCATACTTGTTTGTTCATGTTCCGTTTTTTCTTCCAATCAAGTGGTCCAGTCACGAAGAGACTTCCTGGATTTGATTCTATTCTGTATTCATTTTCAAAAGTGAGGGAGAAATGAAAATCATCAATTGAGTGATCCAGTGTCTAACAGAGTGAAGAACCATGGGAGGCCATTCCTGTGGTTCTTTTTAACCCTGCACCTGGCTCTCTCTGGCAGGATTCACCTTAAGCATATCCTTGGCTGTTTTAATCTGTGAGGGTGACACCAGCTCAGGGGTAGAGCATTGTCTTCCTTAGACAACTGGACAAAGAGAAATGATCCAAACCTATGGGTGTGAATAATTCACTTACTTTATTTCCACATATATTGTTGCTCGGTGGATATTTATAGGCTGTGATTATGTCTCTTTGAGTCATGTTTTCAGACGATATAAATTTAGAGCACTTTCGCACAAGTTTTAGTTGCTGATTTCTGTAACATTGTTTTGTCCTTCCTTTCCTATTCAGTTGTTGCAGAATAGCGCTTAATGATCCAGATGTTTACTTCTTATTTTTTCAGGTCTATATATTACCTGCTTGCTGCCCCTCATTTCTAGCCTAAGGTCAAACTAAAAAGTTTCTGTGCTTTTAAGTTTCTTTCTATCTCTCTTATCAAGTCTTTAATTTTCTTATTTGATGTTTGTCCTTCACTTTATAGCGGTCATGATAGCAGGAAATTAACTATTTACATTTTCATATACAAATCTTTTGAGATAAAGATACATATTGGCGTTTAATTATTAGCTCAATGTCCTCTTTACCTACGTCTGCTTACTGCGCATGCCTGGGCACAGGGCTACATAGAAACAACACAGGGGCGCCTGGGTGGCTCAGTCGGTTAAGCATCCAACTGCAGCTCGGGTCAAGATCTCAGAGTTTGTAGGTTCGAGCTTCGCGTCGGGCTCTGTGCTGACAGCTTGGAGCTTGGTGCCTGCTTCGGATTCTGTGTCTCCCTCTCCCGCTCTCTCTCTCTCTGCCCTTCCCCTGCTCACACTCTGTCTCTGTCTCTCAAAAATAAAATAAAACATTAAAAAAAATTTCTTTTAAACAGCGCAGCCTAAGAGCCTGCTGAGTAGGTGCTGGTCACAGCTCCATCAGTGCCAAGCTGGGGACCCAGGCAGGTCAGTTAGGGTTCCTGAATAGCCTCTGTCTCATTTGTAAAATGAGATTATTAATAATTGTTAAGCCTACCTCATAAGATTTTTTGTTAGAATCCCATGAGATAATTTATGCGAAAATGTGTTGTAAATCAAGAAGGCGCTCCACAGAGACAAGATTTGTGTTGTTTTGGTTACTTCCTATTTATCTAGTTTAGCTGGTGTCGTTTCTTGCTTCAGTCTTCATTTTCAGGTGGTCACGGCTGTTCTCCTGAGGTGACCAGGGAGGTCGGTGAACCACTGGGTTCTCTGACCCTCAGATTCTTTTTAAAAACTGGAGACCTTTGTTTGTTTGTTTGCTTTTCTTTTGCATTTTGCTCTCCTTTTAAAAAATGGAGAAATGTTATCTTTACGTGGCAGGATATACTGAAATGATCCAGCCCCCTTTGGATTTCTTTGACTTCTCCTTGCTTCTCCAACCCTTTAGTTTAAGAATTTTCTGTAAACCACCCCCCCTCCATTTTTTTTGCACTATCATTATTCATCCTTTTCAATGTGAAAATTGCAGAATGTGGGAAACAGGAGAGAAGGGGTGTTTGAAGAGGGAGCTTCACAGAATAACGAATCTGCAAGAATATTTGAACAAAGAAAAAGTGTGTTTATTATGCTTCCTATCAAAAGAGAGAATTTTGTGGGAATGGTATGCGGATTCCTTATCTAGGTCAGTCATAGCTCCGGCTCCCTCTATTCCTGGCCTGGTTGTTATGAGAAAGTTGCTCATCTGGGCTGGCTGTTCCTGACCAAAATTTATGCTGATGACCTCAACGAGGACCTTTCTGGTGCACAACAATATTTTTAGCCTTCTCTGACTGCCCGTACAGCACCCGTAGCTTCCCACTATCCTTAGCTGCTGCCCTGCCCCTGTCTGCGTCTGCCTCTTCCCACCTTGCAGACTGAGCTCACTGACTCCTGCACACCCACGTACAGTACCAGACCACAGTCCTTACTCACTGTCTTTCTCCCTCATTAACATTCTTGAAGTAGAATTCAGTCTTTAAGATCAATGTTTTATTTCAGAATAGTTTTAGATTTACATAAAAATTGCAAAGCTAGCACAGAGAGTTCCCATATACCCCACACTCGGTTTCCGTTATTATTATCTTATATCCCTCTGGTGTATTTGTTATAATTAATAAACCAATACTGATATTTTACTATTAATTAGAGCCCATACTTTGAGGCTTCCTTAGATTTTACTTAATTTCCTTTTTCCTATTCCGGATCCCATCTAGGATACCACATGGCATTCAGTCATCATGGTTCCTTAGGCTCCAGGGTCCATGAGTTTCTCTAACTTGTTTTTGATGACCTTGAAAGTTTTGAGGAGTACTGGTCAGGCATTTTGTAGAATGTCTATTATGGTTTTTCTGGTGTTTTTCTCATTATTAGCCTTGGGTTATGGGTATAGAGTGCCATTTTCATCCCATCCTTTGAAGGATATATGCTATCAACACGACTGTCACTGCTGATGTTGGCCTGGATCTGCTGGCTGTACAATTTACTCATTTCCCCCCTCCATATTGTACTTTTTAGAAGGAAGTCACTGTGCACAGCTCACACTTAGGGAGTGGAGAATTATGCTCTAGTTTTATGTGGTTTTATGAGTTTATTTTGAGAGAGAGAGAGAGAGAGAGAGAGAGAGAGAGAGAACACGAGTGGGTTGGGGCAGAGAGCGAGGGAAAGACAGAACCCCAAAGAGACTCTGAGCTGTCAGCTCAGAACCCAACTTGGAGCTCAATCCCATGAACTGTGAGATCATGACCTGAGCTGAAATCAAGAGTTGGATGCTTAACTGACTGAGCCACCCAGGCACCCCTCTAGTTTTATGTCTTAATTGATTCTATATCTTCAGGGCCTGGCCCAGTTCAGCACAGAGTAGAAGCACAATAAATGTTGAACGGGCAAGCAAGATGGATCCAGCCTTCCACACTGCATGCAAGATTCGTGTAACTAAGAAATGGCTGCAAGTGCCTTATACGCTTAAAGTTCCCAAGAGAGTAGATCTTAAATGTTCTTACCGTGAAAAGGAAGTGGCAATTATGTTACAGGATGGTGGGGTCAGCTCATGCTTGGTGGTAAGCGTTTTGCACTATGTAAGTGTATCAAGTCACCTTAAATTCATACTATGTTACATGTCAGTTATACATTTTTTCATGTTTATTTATGTTGAGAGAGAGATTGAGAATGCAGGCAGAGGAGGGGCAGAGAGAGAATCTCAAGCAGGCTCCGTGCTGTCAGAGCAGAGCCCAATGTGGAGCTCGAACTCAGGAACTGGGAGATCATGACCTGAGCCAAAACCAAGAGTTGATGCTTAACCAGCTGAGCCACCCAGGCACCCCTGTGTCAATTATATCTTAAGGTAACTGGTGAAAAATAAAGAAATGACATGAGGGAAAGTTGGAAAGATTCTATTCAGCAACGATTACAGTGAAAGGAAAAGTACAAAGAGCAGCATTTCCTCACCTTATGCTTTTAACTTATTGCAAGTTATCAATAAATGATTGTTGAATGAATGAAGGTGAATGTGAGTAGAAAGGATCTCCCAAGGAGAGGAGGAAGAATTGCTTCACTGGTCTTATTTTCTCTGTATCTTTTTCATTTTTGAAGTTGGGAGCAATTAGCTTGTTAAGCAGCTCTTATAGAGAAGAAAATGAAGTGAATACAGTTTCCTTACTGCATTTCTTCATTCCCACGGCCACTCATCATGGGAGCACCACCATGAGCCAGACACGAGGGTCCAGACTGTGTCAGAGCCAGGCCCTGCTTTTAGGAAGCTGGCAGTGGAGGGAGAGGGGATGAGATACAAAGTCAAATACTCTCAGTCTTAGCAGGAATGGGTTAAGAATATCGGGAGCAAGAAGTTCAAAGATCATTCTCACCTTAGCACCGTCATTGGCATGGGACCACATTGGCCCTGAGTGTCAAGACTAAACATGGAGGCAAGGTAAACCAAGGCAGTGCTGGGAGCGTCTGGGAGGAGACAGTTAAGGCTGGCCTTAACTTATGTGAGAGAGAGAACAGGTTCAGGTCGTGGAAGCAAGTAGGGAGGTGAGGGGGTCATGGGCTGCCTGTCTCCAGCTTTCATGTTGTTCATTACAGACAGAGGCAATTATAAACAGAGCTCATCTGGTGGAAAGCATTGTTGAATCCAATGAATAAAATGGATCTATCTGTAGGTTTTGTTTTTTTTTTCTTGAATGACACTGCCTTTTATTTTACCTACCTGGTTTAAATATTAGCTGAAGCCTGGTGATGTGAGGGCTTTCTGTCTGACCACACCATTAGAGGTTGGCCAGAATTTTCCTTTGAAATTTTCTTGAAAGGTTTTAGCAAAAACAATTGCCCAGCTGACTAGTTAGCATCTCAAATGAGAGCAGCATGCGTTTCACCCCAGACCCTGAAGGGGGCACCCACAGCCCACACTGAGACCCAACGAGGCCAGTTGAGGTGTTGGTTATGCAAGAACAAGCCAGCCTCTGGAGAATGGATGTGTTTGCTAATGATTTTTGGCTTCATGGTACATAGATGTTTCCCCCTTTCTCTAAATTCTCATTATTTATTAATGGCATGTAGAAGTAAGTATGCTTGCGACACAATCTGTAACCTTAAAAATGAGCCGCATTATAGTTACCGAGGACGACCAGAGCCAAGAAAAGGCAGTGCAGCCATGTTTTTTGTGTTGGTTTTTTTTTTTAAACCTGTGAAAAGCCCGATGATTCCAGGATGAGAAATCTGACATGTGGGATGGATGGTGAGAGGGAATTGGGGGTCTGTAGAGAAGGTTTGGACATCCTAATGCAAGATGACCTAAGATGTTACTAGCCTGTACAAAGTTCTCACAAAAATCAACTGCGGTGGTTCTTCTGTGTCATTGCACAATAAAAACAAACTGCATTTGGTGCATATGGAGCGTCCACCTTTTCCAGAAGTAAAAAGAATCTGCTGTATTCAGCTTGATGGCTCACTGAACCAGTGTCTATTGCTTGTGACAGAGGTATGTGTCCCAACGCGTCACTACTCGGGTCAAAGATTCCAATTTCAGGACACATTCCTTATCTAAATGTGTGGCTCGTTTCTGTAGAATGTTTTGGTACTTAGAGTCAAGGGGAAGAAACCAGGGGTAGGATTTTCATGCGGAGTCAAGAGAGAATCTGGCCGTGTCATGTGGTCAAGACAGAGACCAGTCAAATCAGCCAACTTGTTAAAAAATCGTGTTAGAGAGGATGGCACGTAAGTTACTTGCAAGCTCCCAGCAGCAGCAGTAACTCACGTTCCTGCAATTTAAGACTATCCTATGAGCTTCGGTTCTTCGGTATTCATTAAATAGCACTTAGTTACTATGGCAACTGTCCCTTTTCAGTATTTATGAGCTACAGGATATCTCGCAGAATCTCCAGCACACATACGCATAGCTAACACATTGTGCGCACTGGAACATTTAATGAAGACTTCTAGCTGGACCGTATTCTGCAAAGCAGGCATATTTTGCTCACAGCTATTTTCATTTATTATTTTTTAACTCAATTATAGTGGGCTTTGACCTTGAATACACCATTCGTAAAGGCATTGTGCTGTCCTTCCTGCTTAATTTCCTTCCCTTTCTCAGCAACGATAGAGATGAATGAATTTTACTGTATATTCAGTGAAGAGGAGTAACTTGCCGCCTGTGAAAGTGCCCCCTGGATTCTGGAGGGGGCGTTGTGTGTGCAGGAAAGTGGGGTGAGAATGACTATTTCATCCTTGGGTAATTGGGCTGTGGGTGTGGGGACAAAGAAGAGATAAGGAGTAAGGTGCCTGTTGGCAAATAGTGGCGGCTTATGATTATAGCTATATTATCAGTGACTGTTTCACGGAAACCTTAGGCATTTTCCCCTGAAGTTGCACATTGTGTATGATTTGACCTTTAGTCTTCCTGCTCCTCAAAAGAAGTCTGCACACACACACATACTTGCACAGATGTGCACATGAACACAGCAGCTGCGTTTCTGCTTATAAGCGTCGGTCAGCCTGATGACTCTGCTTTTAACGCCCGTTTCTAAGAGTGTTTATGACTAACTCCTCCCTCGGTTCCCAAACGCACACCATGGCAGTGCATATGTGTGGGAGGAAAGAGTGGGGGCCCAGGTCTCAGACCAGGCATGCAGGTGGAAATGGCAGTTCATGCCATGATTTTTCACTGTGTTGCCTCGCATACATTCATGGCGTCAGGTTAAGGTTGTGCAGGCTGTGCTTTGCACCACTCCAGGGGCACCCTTCACATGCTACGGTCATAGCAGTGACCATAGCTGTATGTAGTACTTATGGCCATTTTCCCACGGATCATGGCACAGTATCTTGAGGAATAATTGTCTTTTGCTAATCCACACAAAATCCTGCCCATCTTCCTGGTTCCTTGGGGGGCAGGAGCAGAAAGAGAGTGTAAAGAGAAAGGCTTTGGGGTTTAACTCCTACCCTGCCTCTTAGTAACTAGATGGGACCTTGGGAATTGTGACCTAATTTTTCTGAATTTCAGTCTCTTTATTTGTAAAATGGGGATGACGATGATGATGGTGGTGGTGATATTTATTTTATAGCATAGTCATGCGTATCTAAGATAGTATAATGAAAAAACAAAACACAAAATAATTAAAGCGCTTAGTACATGATTAATGTTCAGTGGTTCTTGGCTTACCTGCTGACGATGTAGTGGTAGGTGGTCAGTGGCAGTCAATTTATTGAGTAAGTGGAAGCTGTGATCAGCTCCAGTTGTGATCCACAAGTCCTTGCAGTAGTGACCTAATTCAGCCATGACCAAAGTCACTAGAATTCTATTTCATGTAAAAGCTCCATCTCTTGTACTTCATGCACACTTCTAATTTTCACCAAGAATGACTAAAATGGAGAAGCTTGGATGAGTTCTTCTGACTGAGATAACCTGATTAAAGCAGAACTCTTCAGTGGCCCCAGAGGTGACTCCTTTGAAAAGTTGTTTGCTGTGAAACCATTCCAACAAATCACCTAAGATTTATTCTGTGGCCTTCGGAAGAGGCTTTAAAAAAAACACCTTTGTGCTTTAAAAAAAAAAGGCTTTGACTACGCATTAAAAAAAAACCCTAGTTTTGCTGATTACAGATGGGTAAAATTTTAACCACTGTTTATTCCAACTTGTTTATTTAAACATGTTCTTATGCAACTGAACTTTTCAAGTGAACTAGAAAATGATTTCCAGGGACTTCACTACTATTAGTGGCATTTTTTCCTAATTATAAAAGAAAATCAGCTTAGGAACAGATCACAGTAACCCATTCTATCATTGATCATTTGCCTTTGCCAGAGTAAGCACAGTTTATTTTAAGCATTAGGATTTGGAAAAGAATAAGTATCAAGGGGAGGTGGTTGTGTGAAAGGCATAGGCTCTTCCAACTAAGCACCTGCTATATTGTTCTTCCTGCCCAACATATATTACCTATTTTCCTATCTTTGGCATTTGTCCCTCTTATTTACAGCTGCATCCCTAAGTCTCAAAGCAGTGCCAGGAGACCACATCTAGGAACTCAGTAATTATTTGTTGAATGAATAAACCAGATACTAATAATGGTCTTGGGCCAATGAGCAAATGTGTGATTTAAAAATTTTGGTTAGGCTTTGTTTATTATCTGTTCCTTGAACTGGTTTAAGATTGGTCTTACATTTCTTCCCTTTGAGTTAAACAAACAAACAAACCAGAGAATTCTTGGCACTTCTACCTTCTCCTTCCCCAAAGCAGTGCTTGGCCAAGACGCATTCCAGACTCAGTGGCCAGCAGCATTGCCAGATCTGGCCAGGAATGTGGCCTAAGCTAGGTTGGATCTTTTTGTGGGTCAAACAATTCTGGTTTTGGCCCAGACTCACTCTTAATTCTGGCCACTTATCTTAAAAACATGGGAATCTTGGCTATGGAGGAAACAGAAGACGAAATGAAGATGGATCAAAAGAAATATAATGTCAGTACCTGGAGAGAATCCCAGGGTCCTTATATTCTTAAAGCACAGCAAAGAGCCATGGCTTTTTACAAAGGACTTTGGAGAAAGCATCAATTTAAATATGCCCTTCCCATCAGAAGAGGACCACTGTGGAAGTCTATTTGGAGGCAGTGAGTGGTGTAGGGAGAAGCAGTCTTTTCTAATGGCTTGGAGAAAAAAAAAAACTCCAAAAAATTTAACTGAAGCTTATCTACCTCTTCTTTTTAAGAGCACATGTTCTCAAAGACCAGCAACTTCAACATCATTTAGGAATTTATTAGAAATGCAAATTCTCAAGTACCACCCAGACCTGTTGCCTCAGAAACTCCATGGGTTTTAACAAGTACCCCAGGGGATTCTGATGCACACCCAAGTTTGAGAACCACTGGTTCTCATAGAATTGGAGAGGGCTTTGGAACTCATAATATCCAGCTAACTCCTCAGAGTTCTCTATGGCCTTGCTTGATTACTACTATTTTTAGAGAAGTTACTACCTAACTAAACCATTCAGTTCTCTCTGGGATAGCTATAACTGTTAAGATGTTCTTCCTTTGGTTCCATTAAAAATTACCTCTGTTGTGCTCCTCAACTGTTTGCCTCTGGAACTATGCAGAATATATCTGTGCTCTCATAAGATAGTTCATTCATTCAAACATTTAGAGAAAGTCATTGGCCCCCAGTAAGCTTTCCCATCACCAAATAAGCTTTCTCAGTTCCTCAGTAGATCCTTAGGTCCTTGATTAGCAGACTCCCAATGTCCTGACCACACTTCTATTCACCCTTCTCTTGACACACACTTGTCCCTGTCCTACAAAGATGTGAGTCTCAGAACTGCACATGATTCTGCCTGGAATAGCACCAGAGCAGGAACATGTGAGCTAATTAGTTTTATACTAAATGTAAAACTTTGCATTTCCTTTGTTACATTTTTTTGCAATAACACCTTATGAAATTGCCATTTGCAGGTTAAAAACAGTGAAATGCGGGGCGCACCTGGGTGGCTCAGTCGGTTAAGTGTCCAACTCCTGGTTTCGGCTCAGGTCACGATATCACCTCTCGTGATATCAAGCCCTGTCCAGCTCTGCACTGACAGCATGGAGCCTGCTTGGAATTCTCTCTCTCCTCTCTCTCTCTCTCTCTGCTCCTCCCTGCTCATGCTTTATCTCTCTCTCAATATAAATAAAAAAACTTAAAAAAACAAACAGCGAAATGTAAACCATTGCATGAAGTTCCAATATTTTATCACATTTGTGCAGTCGCTAATTTAAAAACTTGTATTGGGTCTTCGTCTCTGATGTTTATGTTAAAATGACTAGGATTATATTAAATGGATTCTTTTCTATATTATACTTTTAAGTCCACTTGAACAGACAGTAATTTATAATGACCATAATTTTTAGAAGATGCAAAATTTAATATAAAGAGAAAGTACAAAAAATAATGCCCTTGTATTCACTCCCAACAACCACCTTGGGTCCTGTATTTGATGTTTATTACTCCCATGCATTTCTTTCTATTTTTACTATATACAGATGCAGTCCCAAGCCATTATATATATATATATATATGTGTATATATATATATATATATATATATATATACACATATATATATGTATACATATATACGTATACATGTATATGTATATATATGTATACATATATATACATACATATATATACACATATATATACATATATATAATTATATAATTTTGTGTATTTTTAGCTTTATATGAATTTATTGCACTATGTGTATTATTGTGCAATGTTCTCAGTACTGTCTTTCTGGGACTTATCCATGTCGAAATACGTAGGTTTTTCATTCAGTTTCACTGCTATATAGTGTTCTGTATATGAATACAGCATAATTAATTATATATTCTCTTGCTCAAGGACATTTAGGTCATTTGCAGTCTCTCACTATCCCAGACACTGTGTACATCCTTATGTACATGTGTCAGAGCTTCTCAAGGACAAGCATCTAGTCCCTGATTTCCTTGGCATCAAATGATGTCAAATTTTGCCAGTAGAAGCATATGAAATGGCTTGATTTTTGTAACTAAATGCAGAACTTTCCATTTGTCCCCATTATATTTTATCTTGTCCCACATTCATTTGCTCAGTTATTAAGAACAGTATATTGGGCCCCTGCCATGCTCCAGAGAGCCCAGGAGGCAGCTGAAGACAAAGCGAATGAAGTATAATCTCACTTTTTACCCACGGTAGCATGTGCAGGGCTAGTAGAGAAGTGATGGCTTTATTTCTAGCTGCAGTCACTGATTTTTGAGTTGTGAGTCCAACATTCCAGATATTATCTGTCACTTCCAGAAAGATTTCCTCTCTCTCACCATATATAAATGCAGAGGGATGAGCTGGATGTGCTGAGTGAGCTGCCCGTCTGCCTGTGAATCCAAGGTCAGAGCTACCTCAGTGTTCTGCAGGGCAGCAGATTGCATGCTCTGTCCTCGGTGATGAGCGCACACTTGGCCGGTGTGTGAAATGGGTCCCTGTAAATCTGCCAGCATTCCTGGACATCACTCCCCAGCACGTTTTGCTGGCAGTGGGATTCTTTGGACATGAGAGGACAGTTGACCTGTTCGTTTCAAAGATACCCATGTGCCTGCGAGCACCTCTCAGTGCCACCCCCCCACCCGCACCCCAAAGAGTGGCCTGTGCAAACCAGAGAGAGCTCAGGAAGGAGAGTCAGGGTACGTTACGTTGATTTTGCCATTGCAGTTGGAGTCATATTAAACCTATTGCCTAATTTCCTTTGTCTAACTTGATTTCTTTTTGGCCGGGAGGCAAATGGATCAATATTGTTTTTTATGCCGAGATTATGTTGCCTGAAGGAAATTTTCCATCGGTGTAGTGTGCCTGCCTTCAGGCCTGTAACTGGGGCTGCGTGCTGTCTGGGCGATGAGGGGCCTCCCCAGACAGGCACGTGAAGCCCGCCATCTGTGCAGAGCCCCCCAGGAGCACTCTTCTGGAGGGGCTCAGGCGGGCCGCCCCTCGCCGGGCAGAGCTTGGCCTTTGTGTTGGGCCCTTTTGCACCTGTTTCTCTGGCCATACTCTAATATAGACAGCTTTATTTTTGTTTTCTTTATTTCCTGTGTGAAGCCCTTTCCTCCCCATCTTTTCTCTGTGTCTTTTCCTATGTTTGGCACGCTCTATGTCTCTCCAAAATTTCATTAAAATCGTTTCTTTACATTTTTTTTTTTTCAAATGTTTTATTTATTTTTGAGAGAGAGAGAGAGCGCGCGCGTGTGCCCGTGCACGCGGGGGAGGGGCAAAGAGAGAAGGGGACAGAGGTTCCAAGGTGGGCTCCGTGGTGATGGCAGGGAGCCTGATGTGGGGCTCAAACTCATGAACTGTAAAATCATGACCTAATCTGAGATGGTACAGTGAACTGACTGGGCCACGAGGCATGCCTCTTTACCTTTCTGTGATATTTTCTTCCTGTCTTCCTTCTCCCCATCCCTCCACACTGTGGTTTTGCCAATACTCATCATCCAGCAGAGGGAAATGTTCATACTTTGCTCTCAGTTCCATTCTTCTACCAGGCATTTAAGGAAAGCTAAGATTCTGGAGGCAGAATAATGAGAAGGCAATTTACCCCCACACACAAAAAAATTGGAGCATTTATCTGTGTGCAAGTGTTGTGGAATTCCTCCTGTGGTGGGGGAAGAAAGACAGTAGTAATCAATTATCTTTAAACATATATTTATTGCACCCTCACTCTGTGTAAGAAATGGCATTGCTGAGTGCCATGGGGGTCATAAATAAGGTGCCATACCTACCATCAAAGAAGCTGTATTCTGCTTGGGCAGACAAGAGGTTCGTGTGGGAAGCGATAACTCTTGGAAGAGGAAAATATTAACAGCTCAACACATCAGTTCAAGAAGTGACCAGGGTCTGGTGTGCTTCACTCCTCCACAAAGGAAGAGTCAAAATAATTGTCCTGACTTGAGGTCATCAAGACCTCACAGAAGGCTGGGTTGGGCTCGTGAAAAGACTTTGAATTAACTGAACCCTTGAGGTGGCTCTGGGTAAATAGACGGGGGCAATAAAGTTATCCAGATGAAGAAGTCAGTGCTAAATAAGGGGAAATTGAAAAGAGACATTCAAGGGGCGATTGAGGGACCAGAGAGCCTGGGCAGAGGGGTCAGGATGGCAGGTAGTTGAAGATAAGATCTCTCCTGGCCCGACTGCCAAAGGCTTTGAATGTTAGTTGAAGTATAGATTTTCTGCGGCAGGGAGCACCATTGAATGTCTTTGAATGAGGATTGAATTGATCTGCATCTTTTTTTTTCAGGTTAGTTAACATGCAATGTAGTATTGGTTTCAGGCAGGAGTAGAATCCAGGGATTCATCACTTACGTATGACACCTAGTGCTCATCCCAACAAGTGCCCTCCTTAATGCCCATCACCTACTTAGCCCATCCGCCTACCTACCTCCCCTCTAGCAACCCTCAGTTTGTTCTCTGTAATTAAGAATCTCTTATGGTTTGCCTCCCTCTCTGTTTTTATCTTATTTTTCCTTCCCTTCCCCTATGTTTATCTGTGGTGTTTCTTAAATTCTACGTATGGGTGAAATCGTATATTTGTCTTTCTCTGACTGACTTATTTCACTTAGCAAAATACACTCTAGTTCCATCCACGTTGTTGCAAATGACAAGATTTCATTCTTTTTGATCACCGAGTAGTATTCCGTTGTGTGTGTGTGTGTGTGTGTGTGTGTGTGTGTGTGTGTAACATATCTCTCCTTTATCCATTCATCCATCGATGGGCATTTGGGCTCCTTTCCATACTTTGGCTATTGTGGATAGTGCTGCTATAAACACTGGGGTGCATGTGCCCCTTCAAAACTCCTATATCCTTTGGATAAACACCTCGTAGTGCAATTGCTGGGTCATAGGGAGTTCTATTTTTAATTTTTTGAGGAACCTCCATACTGTTTTCCAGAGTGGCTGTACCAGTTTGCATTCCCACCACAGAGCAAAAGGGTTCCCCTTTCTCCACATTCTTGCCAACATCTGTTGTTTCCTGAGTTGTTAATTTTAGCCATTCTGACTGGAGTAAGGTGGTATCTCATTGTGTCTTTGAAAGATGTTGAGCATCTTTTCATGTGTCTATTAGCCATCTAGATGTCTTCTTTGGAAAAGTGTCTGTTCACGTCTTGTGCCCATTTCTTCACTGGATTATTTGTTTTTCAAGTGTTGGGTTTGGTAAGTTCTATATAGATTTTGGATACTAACCCTTTATCTGATATGTCATTTGCAAATATCTACTCCCATTCCATTGGTTGCCTTTTAGTTTTGTTGACTGTTTCCTTCACTGTGCAGAAGGGGTTTTTTTTTGTTTGTTTTTGTTTTTTTTTATCTTGATGAGGTACCAATAGTTCATTTTTGCTTTTATTTCCCTTGCCTCTGGAGACATGTCTAGTAGGAAGTTGCTGCGGCCAAGGTTAAAGAGGTTTTCTTCTCTAGTATTTTGATGGTTTCCTGTCTCCACATTTAGGTCTTTCATGCATTTTGAGTTTATTCTTGTGTGTGGTGTAAGAAAGTGGTCCAGGTTCATTCTTCTGCATGTCACTGTCCGGTTTTCCCAACACCATTTGCTGAAGAGACTATCTTGTTTCCATTGGATAATCTTTCCTGCTTTGTCAAAGATTAGTTGGACATAAATTTGTGGGTCCATTTCTGGGCTCTCTGTTCTGTTCCATTGATCTGAGTGTCTGTTTTTGTGCCAGTGCCATGCAATTTTGATGATTACAGCTTTGTAAAACAGCTTAAAGTCCAAGAGTGTGATGCCTCCAGCTTTGGTTTTCTTTTTCAACATTACTTTGGCTATTCAGGGTCTTTTCTGGTTCCATACAGATTTTAGGATTGTTTGTTCTAGCTCTGTGAAGAATGCTGGTGTTATTCTGTGCTTCCTGATTTTTACATGGCATAAGTAGAAACTGGTTTTATTTGTAGGGTATGTGGTAGTGAAAGGAATTTGGAGACTGTGAGGAGAATGTAACATAATCAACTTGTCTTGGTTTGGCCAGAACTTTCCCAGGTTTAGCACTGGAAGTCCTACATCCCAACAAATCCTTCAACCTAACCCTACACCAGGACTGCTTGCCTGTCACCTGGGAAGGTGCTTTTGGCCACCAGTGACTAACCTCGGAGCTCTACCCCGACCTGGTCACCATGGGATCTGAGGGTTTCAATCTTGCATCTGGGCTCATCACTTGGGAAAGCTCGATGACTTTAGGGTAATGAGTGTGCAGGACTGGTTGGAGTCTGATAGAATGGTCAGGAGACTGTTGGTGAAGTCCGATTTGCAGGGATAAAGCCTCATACAAGATGATGACAACAAAAGTGGAACTGATTTAATGTGTTTTTTTTCCCCCGGAAGGAAAACTTTTCCCTGACAACTTGGTGAAAAACTGGAAATCGAATGAAGTGGAAGAGTCAACTGTAGCTTTGTTGCTTTATGACCCAAGCATTTATTGAGTGCCAACTGGGTGCCATATACTGTGCTCAAAGCTAAATGAGAAATGTCTTCCTCTAATGTAACTCAGGACTTAAGTGGACAGAGAAAAAAAAGTACTCCACATAACTATTGTATAAAGTAATAGATCAGGATGTGTGGCTCAGTGGCTAAGGGGCATGGGATCCAGAGCAGAACTGGGTCACTGGATTCAAATCTCAACTCTGCCAATACTGTCTGAATGACCTTGGACAAGTTCCTTATCTCTCTGAGGCTCAGTTTCCTGTCAGTAAAATGTAGATATGCTAATAATAATACCAAGCTCTGCAGGTCACTGGAAGGAGATAATACCTTCAACAGAAGCATGGCATATAGCAAAACTCCAAGAGACATTAATATCATTATTATCATTATCACATACAAAAGATAGCCATGAGAGATTTACAAACTAGCAGGGAGGCATCAAAGTAAATGACTTTTATAATATGGGATCCTAGAGGGAAAAAAGCTTAGAGAAATCAACCATAGCCTCAGAATTCCAGTTTGTTTTGTCAGTCACTGCTTATACATATCCTCCTCTGCACATTGAATTTGTAACTGGCATGTCAACGAGGCACAAGTGTAACTGCAATTTCAGTGGGAACGCCTTAGATGTCACATGGCACAGAGCTGTTCAGTATTTTTGAATGTCTGACTTCTCAAGGAAAGTCTCTCTCTCTAATGACTTTGTGTTAGGCCCTTTATCCAGGTTTCATACACTTGAATAACTTTGACAGTTTTCACTTTCATTTTTCTGCTACTTTAAATCTAGATTTGGGATTATTTCTATGGGCCAGATTACTGACAGCAGAGTTATTGTATCAGAGTGTATGTGCTTTTAAGGGCTTTCTGCATATGTGGTTACCACCTCATAGTTCCTCACCAGCTCCGGATACAATCTTTTTTTCCCTTTGCTTCTTGTTATTTTTGCAAGTAAAAATTATTACCTTTCAGCTACAAATTGCATATTTTTGAGCACTAGGAAAGTTGAATGCTTTTTCATGTGTATTAGTCATTGCTTTTTTTTTTTCTTATAGAGAAATGTCTGTTCATGCCCTTTGTTCATTTTTCTTTTGGTAAAGTTATATTATTTGTCTCTTTATTTAAATGGTCTGTCATATTTCTTGCAAACTCCCCAAAGTTCTTTTGAGGAATAAATGCTGTGTTTATGGGGAAGTGTTTCATGGAAACTGTAAAGCATTGTGTGTGTGTGTGTGTGTGTGTGTGTGTGTATTATTGTTATTAAAAAGTTGACCTTGTTCGTATGTTAGAATCACATTTATAACAAGCAGGTCCTTGCACATTCAGAAATAGGCATGACAAGGAGTGTGAGCGCCATTCAGGTGAGGATTTCTGTTTTCTTCCCTGCTGCATCCCCATGGCCTAGAACAGTACATGACATGGAATCAATCAATAAATTGGTAATCAGTAGATACATGTTGGGAATCAATTAGTATGCAGGTAATAAATAAATTTATGTTAAACGGGTGAATATAAGAGAAACACAAAGATGGAAAGGGATTTTCTACATTGTTCCACCACGATGACTTCTTCATTTCCTTTTCTTTTTTGCCTCAAACCAGAGTGAATAGAACTGTAGACATGTTGGTAGGTCAGAACTTTGAAATAGTGGCCTCACAGTTCTGGGCTTATGAAACTCATTTCTTAGAACCTAACTTTAGGTATGGTAGCATTGTAAGCCTAATTAGCAATTCTTACCTCATTTACTTAAGTGATAAACCAGAGACAAGAAGAGCTTAATGACCCAAGTATGGCTTTCAGCAATATGACAAAAGACCCCGGCTGTTGTTTTGTTTTTCATATGAGAGCATTTTTAGTTCCTAAATACATGGAACCTCTGAGTCCTCACGTGATTCATTTGTTGTTTTCTGGCACCTATGGGAATTAATTGTACACAAAGTCTAAAAGAAAACATGACCGTATTCCTTAAAATTGATTCATTCTTTGGGTGACTATTTTGGGGGAAGCATTTTGCATAGAAATTTATGCTGCTGAGTATAATCTCATGTATAGACATATATTCAACTACCCACCCAAGAGTCTGGTACCATATTCTTTCATACAGTTTTTCCGTTCTGTTTTTAACCCTAATTATCCTACTTCACATTGTGTTTTCCTTTCAAAGTGCTTTAGTATTTCTGGAAGAAGATGGTGTAAAATCTCATATAAATGTGGGTTTCATTCAAGGCCTGGGTCCTGGATGGATCTCTTACAGTGAGAGGCAATATATAGTGGTTAAGTGAGAGGCAATATATAGTATTTGACTCTTACTTATGATATTATGTGAGCTACTCAGCTTTCCTGGGCCTCAATTTCTTCATTTATAAACCAGGTATTAAAAACAGCTTGCTTCTACAGGGCTGTAAGGAGGATTAAGTGAAATAATCTATGAAAAGATGCTAGCATATGGTTTGACGTGTAAGCGTGCAGTAAATAGAAGCTGCGTTATTTATCATCACCATACTCACCATAGATGACTTGGCCATGACTCCTAGCCACTGAGGCGCTATCAGTAGATGTAAGAAGACCCGATGAAAATGTCAAAGGTGAATGCTTTCGGATAGCAAAAAGGAAAAGAGATCCTGGCAAGAAACTATCCCGGAAGTAACCCACCCAAGATACATCAGTCAGGGCTCAAACAGAGAAGTAGGACCACCTGGAGATAGATATAGACACAGATACTTGTACAAACACACCAATGCACATATAGGCATATGTATATAAGGATGTGTATGTGTGTGTATATATACATATGCACACATACATATACAGATAGATATGGACATTCACCACATGCACGTACAATACATGTATGTATATATAATTTGACCTTCCACAGTTGTAGGAGCTGGTTGGACAGTGTCTCAAGGCTGCTGTCTTTGTGTCTGATGCTGGAGCCTGAAGTCCAGAGGGCAGGCCATTTGTGAGGGCCAGATGGGGTAAAGCAGGCAGAGCAATGACAGGATGGAGCCATAGTAGGAGCTGGGCCCCGCGGGGAGGATGGAGTGAAACCATCCTGTTCTCGTGACCTCCGCCCTTGGCAGTGTGGTGTGCAGGTCTGCCTTTGGTCATAGGACTGGACACACAGGAGTCAGAGCTGCTGAAAGAAGATCCAAGTGGGTGCAGCTATGGTGGCACCTCATGCCGGGAGAGGAGCCTGCAGATAACCAGAGCTGCAAGGTGGTTTCTGCTTCAGTTCCATCCCCGTCCTGTGAGGCCTAGATGCCATTGTCAGTGTGAGTATCTGTTTCAAGGTGAAGACACTGAGGTTTAAAAAGGTTAGTTATTTGCCCCAAATCGTACAGCTGGAAAGGGCAGAGCTGGGATTCAGAGCAGGCCTGGTTGACTCAAGTCCAATCTCTTAAGCACTGCAAAGCTCCAGCCTCCTGAGAGGGCAGGGAAGGGAAGGGCACTGCAGCCTAGAGGTGAGTCTTGGCCTCTGGAGTCAGACCTCCTGGCTTCAAAATGTGGCTTCTCCACAGAATGGCAGTGTAACCTGGGCCGAGTTGCCTGACCTCGGTTTGCTTCAATTTCCTCCTTGGTTTGCTTCGGTTTCCTCATCTGACAAACAGGCATCCTGGGAATGTTAGCAGTTCTTACCCCGGTGTGCTCCAGTCAGAAGGTTTGGGTGTGCCTGCAGCAGCAGAGAGCTGGTCAGGCCCTCCTGGGGTGCCAGTGGTCCCTGCCTCCTTACTGGCTGAGTTTGCCCTTAGGCGTGCTGGGTGTTGCGGCTGAGTCTGTTTCACTGGCTGCCTTGCCCCAGCTTCCCAGTATCATCACCGCCTTGCATTCTGAGCCTCTCGCCTGCTCCAGGGGACAGAGATGACATTGTAGTGATGACATTAGCCCTGGAGCCTGCCTCTGTGACCCGACAGTGCTTCCTAGAAAACAGGTGCCTTTTGGGTCGGGCCACGTTTGAACTATACAACCTCATTGCCAATTGGGACTCTGGGGCTGTGCTTCTCACTCTGGCAGCACTTCCAAAGTCCTCTATTCTCGGAGGGTCGTTGGACTGCTGGTGTGCACCATGGCTGAACTAGATGATTGATTAGCTGCCGCCATGTTCTGGCCCAGATGGAAGGCAGATGATGTCTGTTACAATTCCAAGTGTTCTGATACATTTTAATGAGTGAAGAAACGTAGTGCTTTCCTCCTCTGATCAGGGGAGTGGTCACTGATGGCCTGGGGTGTGGGAGAGAGAGACGAGTGGGGGATCAGCCTGCTTGTGTTTTATTTCTGGCCTCGCCACTTCTCAGGCAAGTTCCTCACCTCTCAGTCTCCATTTCCTCATCTGGTCAACAAGGATAATAACATGGGTTGTTGAGAGATTAAGTGAGGCAGTGTGCATGGAAGTACCTGGAATACAGCAGATGCTTAATGGGCAGTGATGAAATCTGGAACTTGCTGGGATGGTCACTGGCGTCGCTCTGCCCCACAACTCTTGGGTCATGTTTCTGTCTTCCTTTACACTCTCTTAATTATTTCTTTGTTTTTATTTTTTGCCCCTCCTTTTCTCTCTCCCTCTCTCTTTCTCTCTCTCTTGGCCTCTCATCTTTTTTTTTTTTTTGTAGCTCTCTCCCTTGCCAAGGTTTTAGGTCTTGCAAATCTTTCAAGGGCCTGGTGTTTTGTTTGTTGTTGTTGTTGTTGTTGTTGTCGTCACTGGAGGCATTTAGAGGAGGGGTCGGCAAACTCCTTTAATAAAGGGTCACAGAGCAAATGTTTTAGGCTTCATGGGCCAGAGGGTCTCTGTTTCCACTATTCAATTCTGCCATTGTAGTACAAAAGCAGCCACAGATAATACACAAATGAATGAACATGGCTGTGTTCCAATAAAACTTTATTTACAAAAACAGACCGTGGGCCTGATTTGACCTGCAAGTTATAATTTTCCAACCTCTGATTCAGACTTTTGGAGATTAAGACTCCTCTCACTGAACACTGATGTCCTCTGATGGACATTCTAGACCTCCAGTTCACACAATGACAACTGAGGAAGACTTTGGTAACTCATTGACTCTTGGTCCGTATTTTTCCACAGCACAGTCTTACACAGTGAATCAAGAAATGATGGAAAAGATGACTTTGTTACTGACAACTGAATGACACTCAAGTCTAGAACATTCTAAAGAAATTCCATTTAGACAGTTGGATCATAAGTAGCTCCATCAATTCAAAAGCAGTCAAGGTTAAGTAAAACTTGCTGGCCGCAGCAGAAATAGATAAGCATAGTGCTGGTACCATGCTCTCTGCAGTTATTGACTAATTGTCTCAGGCCACTTCCAAAAGAGCTTGTAGACCCTGCACTGTGGTTAAAACGAGCTGCTTTCCATCATTAATGGGAAGCCTTTTTACTCCACAGACCTAAGTTCCAGACCTGCCTTGGCCATACACTAGCTGGGTCGTAGGTAATGTAACCTCTTCCACACTCAGTTTTTCTTACCCATAAAACAGGGATAATAATAAATATGTCAATATCATAGCCTTACTGTGAGGATTAAATGAAATGATGCTTTCTACGTCTATCACAGAGTAAAAAGTCCATCAGTATCTGTTATGGTTATTGTGAGATCATGTGTTTGACAAGTTTGGCATTTCTGAGAGCCCCTAATTGAAATGACTCAGGAATAGAATCATGCAACATTATGCTTGCCTCATCACCTTCCCAGAAATCCTGGAGGCCAGGCTGCCCTTCTTCAGATTGCAGAGCTGGAAATTCTCTCTGACTCTTGCCGGGGTATCACCCAGGTCTGTGGCAGCCTGCCTTCACGGTGTTCTCACCTAGCCACAGCTTTTGCCTCCCTTCTTCCCGAACACACCTCACTCTCCGTTGTCAAGCAGTGATTTTCCAGTGTCAAACTATATTTCATCTTCCCGTGTTTATGCTTCCTACCTCTTTTTATTCCCCTCGATAGGGATGGAGGGAAAATAGGTCATCTTCCTTTCAAAAAAAAAAAAAAGAGTAAGTTTAAAAGTCCCCCAGACATTTCGCTTACCCAGCCTTCTCTTTTCCATCCCTTTAGAGAACTCAGCTGTCTTTTCTCTATATTCCAGGCATTCCTTTCTCTCCCTAAAATATAGCATTACAGCTGAACATCATAAGCACCGGGCCTACTCTGACTTTTCAAGAAGGATATTGTGTGAATTGTAGCCAGTATATTCCTGCGTAGAAAACCAACATCTTGTTTCTGCCCAGGTTGTACCCATAGATAGTCTGTCAAACAATGTCATCAGGCAAGGGCAAGGCAACTTCCCAGCATGGGGACAATGTAATTACAAGCCCAAGTCCACACACCACCCCAGAAAGTTATTTTTAACTCTGACCAATATGTTAGGCCAACAGCCTTGCTTGCAAAAGCTAATAATCATATCTCACCTATAAGCATGTATCTGTTTAATATTCATGGAACATACATCCTAGAATCATGCTAGCTTTTGCTGATTCACATTCAGTTCCTGTTCCTTTAAGACACTAAATTATTTTCAGTTGCCCACCTTCTGAAAACTAGTGTATAGGACATGAAATATTTATGTTAAGTAATAATATAGAAATTTACTAATAAGTTATTTTCAGATAAACAAATGTGTATATAAAATGCCTTCTATTTGCTCAGTGCTGTGCGAGACATAGGAGGTGAAAGATGTGATACCTACTTCCAAGGTCAACTTTCCAGTGTCCAAATTCAGTCTCTCTAACCACGATCCACACCACCATTTGTGACCTATACGATATAACTTCAAAGACAAAATAGCAGGGCTACCTTGTGGGTTTATTTCTTTAAGTCAATGTTGGGGAGTTTTTGTGAACTTGCATTAAATGTCTTGTCATCCATTGAGCACCAATACAGTTCCAAGTTATTGTCCAATTTAGATTTAATAACGTGGCTGAAGCAATTCCCATTTTCTCTTCTGTGGGAGGCAGGTGGAAAAGTCTGAATAGAGGGTGGAAGATTGATGGGTGCAGTGAGCAGCAATTTTGCTTAATAATGACAATGTACTTGAAGTAGCACCATTTAGCATTTCCAGAGATGTGGCTGCTTTGCCCCCCATTTATATAACTTGTCAGGTCCAAGAAATTGACAGAAGAGGTAGTTTGAAATAGACAGTTGGAACACATGTCAAAAAAATATCTTCTATGGTGATCACATTGAGAATGACCGGCCAATTTTGGTTTAAGAACTTTTTTAATAGCATACTGAATCCCTTGCTGCTAAATGGAAAACAAACTAAGAATCATCAGGATGTATGGAACGAGTTGCTTCTCATTTGTTTTCTGGTTGATGAAAAAATGCTTTCGTTGATTGCCCGCTGTCTAGGTGGCTTCCCATAAAGCTTTCAAGGGCAATATTGTCTAGAGGCTAAGACCTCAACGTTTTATCTCACCTGACCTACATGAACTGTGCAGTGTGGGGTGAATTATATAAACCTTTTTGCATCTCATCTTCCTCACTTAATTGCACGGGAGTAATAATAGCACTTACTTCACAGTGTTGAGATTTAACGATGATTATTCTTTCATGTGATACATGAGGTGTCATATAACCCAATGTAAAGAGATGAGGTGTATTTTTAAAGAAGCCGCCAAGCGACCTGATGAGACTTTTAAAAACTTTTTTGGGCTCTCATGGTGACCTGATAAGAATGCACTCGTGCCACAGACAGAATGGCTGAGTTGGAGAAAATGTAACAAAATAAACAAGTCATTTCTCTGGGGCCAAGAAGACCCACGTTGCTCTCAGAAATTCTCTTCCTCTCCAGTGTTCTCTCTGAATGCACATCGACGGGGCTGCAGTCTCCTGCAGGCTTTGCTTCAGTGATTTTCTCATCTATAACCGCACGCGGCTCTTTGATAGAAAGCTATTTGCAAAGGGACAGAATGTTTTTCTGCAGCTGTGATGTGAGTGGTATCAAAGTTATTGACTAAGTTGGAAAATAGCTTAATGTTATCTTCAGGGCTTCTGCTTCCCTGTCGGCTTGAGCCTTGGAGATGTGTATAATTGGGACTCAGTAAGACAACCTTGACACCCCTCTGCAGAGAGACGTGCCCTTTGATACAGGCTCAAAGCGAGCTTAACAAAGAGCAGCTTTTCCCTCGGGGCAGAGTGACCACTGAGAACACCCTTCCTGTGAATCTGGTAATGAAGAGGCAAAGGCCCAGGAACCCCATCCTCCCTTACCAGCTGGGAAGGTTTTAATCATTCCTACCCTTCCTGTCACCACCCAGACAGGACAACAGCCTAGCCATCCAATCAGTAATTACAGAGAAGAGATTTCTCACAAATGCTAGTCTCCTGAGCTACCTGGCATATTGTTAAATTTGAAAAAATATTTGATGATAAATCTTGCAGCTCTTTGGTTTTGCTTACAAATGGAATCAGAGCATCGTCCCACATCTGCATCTGTTCTGCAGACACATTTGGTTGAACGTAGCTTCTAGGTTCCTTCTGAATCACAGAATTTTTTAACTTTGCCTCGGAGATATCCATGAGCTCTTTGTTAAGGGAATTACTCTCCAAGGGACAAAGTCTTTATCAGTTGGAATCTTTGGCTGCAAATCATAGTGACCAACTTGCTGTCACTTAAGCAAAGGCACACTCTGTGGAAAGGCTATGAGGAGCTTACAGACCAAAAGAACAGTCAATGCTGAGGGCTCTGCAAGGGTGGAGCCCAGGGCAGCCTTGGACAGCCTGTAGCATGAATTGGTTTGCCATCAGGATTGTACCCACCAATCACTTTTAATTTTTGTGGTCACTCTGCCAATGATTCAGGTTACTAGGAAACAGAAGGCAATTGCCCATCCCTTGGTTAGGTAAGAACAGGGCACCATATCTAACTGTCTTACCAGATTATCTCTAATGAGGGAGAGAGATGGCTTAAAGAAAAATGGGGGTGCTGACACCAGAGGAAGGGAGAATGAAAGCCAAGGGACAAAATTACAGTGCTTGCTACCCTGCATTTCTCAGGACGGGATTATTTGTGTGGCCCACTTAAGAGCCAAATGCACCTCCAACTTCCATGACCCCTGCTCCAATTTATCTCACAGTGTTGCTGAACCTTACAACGATGATGAATGAGTCCATTGACTCAATCTCTCTTTTAGCCAGAGTCTGGGTACCTCCATTCTTGCTTTCTTCCAAAATGGTCTCTCAGTGTTCCACGCACTGCCAGCCCACCAGGTGACATGAGATCCGCCAGCTTTGTAAGGGAGGATAAATGAGTCTGACTTTGTCTTTCACACCTGGGCTTGGGCTGCATCTGAGGGAGCCCCTTTGAGCAACTTATGAAAACCTAGGGAATATTTCATTATTTTTCCGTAAAGTTCTAGGACGAATGGGTCTGCTCCTGTGTCTTGCAGGGCAGTGGCCTGAGTTAGACTTGAAGAGACAGTGCTTAATGCTCACCTCTGCTCAGGATCTGTTACAGAGATAAGACCTGAAGGGCAGTTGGGCTCAGGCTTCATGCTCAAGAAAGGCCTCAGTTTTATACTTTTGAGATTACCACAAACGATTTTTCTAAAAGTCCCAGAAATACACTGCAAATATTGAAAGAAAAAGATGTATCTGGCGAAGTTCTTACTGCAACCAGGAGAAATCTACTCTAGATAGTTAAACAAAAGGGAAACGTATTAAGGGACACTGAGTGGCTCAGAGAATCTCCAGAAGGACCAGAGGACCAGGCTAAGAGGCTATACAACCAGGACCAATGCTCTAGGCCTACCACAGGGCAAGAGAGAGCCACGGTGCTGCCCCTGGGCACAGTTCCCATGGATGGCTTCAATGAAACAAGGTTGGACTCTGCTGCTAAACTTCTGTCACAGCTGGCCCTAAAAGCAGGATTTATCTGTCTCCACCCTCACCAACATGAGTTCCTGTGACACCTGCATCCTGAGTCAGCAGCTCGCATGCAAAGTCTGGTGCTGGGGCACTATTTTGGAGGAGACAAGGTCTCATAACTGGGCCCCAGCTGCAAAGGAGGCTGGGAAGGCATGTTCTTGGCTTTTGCCTTAACAGAAGGTCTCTGCCTTTAAGGGAGCATGTTCAAAGGAACAACAGGTATCCTCGCAAAGGCAATTGTGTGACTTGGAACTTGTGTTCATTCCATCAATGGACCACATCTCCCATACTGCACTGGTGGTGAATAGATTTTAGATACATTTTGTAATAATTTTATAAATCTTGTGATGATATTGAATTCTATTTTTCTTTAAAACAATGAAATATTGAAATGCACCGCAATTTTTTTAACCTTCTTATGGCAGCATTACAAATATACCAGTATTCTTAAGTGAGAGTTATTCTGTCCTGTTAGAGGTTCATTCATTATCAAACTGAGTGACCCTTGGGCAAGCTCTCACACAGCTCTAATCCAGCATTATCAACAGGGATGTGGGGTGACAACAGTTACCTGTGAATTTATAACTGTCGGTAATATTGGCATCGCTAAATATTGCTAGGTATGGATGAGCAAGCGTTTCATATGACTTGATAAGATGCAATTAACAATGATAATTATAACAATTTACCTTATGCATTTATTTATGTATTGCTAATGAACTGGTACAGCTCACCAGAAATGTTAAGTAAACAATGAAACTCTGGGATTAGATGTTTCTATCTCATGTAATGTGGTGCTCTATTTCCAAAACACAGTCACGTCCTAGAGGTTGGTGGAGGCAGGAAATAAAACACACAGAAGGAAAATCGTGGCGATTCTTTTTGGTCATTTCATACATATTTATTAAGCACCTACTGTGTGCTGGGGATGAAACGACATGGACTCAGTCTTAAAGTGTGCACTAAGTAGGAAGAGAGGGTCTTGTCAAGAGATCATTGGATCATTTAGCATTCAGATAGGGCTAAGCCACAGAGGAAGATACTTGGTTTTGCTGGGGGTCATCGGGGTCAGGATTCTCTTCCCACCGCCACCCTCCACCACCTGCTTTATTGAAATGTAATCGACATGGCACCGGGATTCTTGAGTGGAGTCTTAGGGAAGGGAGGGGAACAGATGTGAACAGGGAGGAGGGTAATCAGAGTGATGAGAACTGCATGCATCAAGATCCATAAGTGTGAAAGTTCCTAAAAGACTGGAGAATTGCAGCTCTGGCTGGAAGGCAAGAGTTGGGCGAGGACTGACACCCTGTCAGACACCTTCCGATGTATAAGTGGAAGCACATTCTTTTTGCTGCTGGTGATACTGCCTAGAATTTACATTTTGTGTTAATTGCACCTCATTTACATAATGCCTTATTATAAAGAATCACTTAGATGCTGCCTAATTGTCTTCTTTCTCTTAGAACCCTTGAGAAAGTCAAGGTCATGATCTTTATTTGTCTGAGGCAGAGAAATCTGATTTGACATTTTGCTGTCACAGACCTTTTGCTTTCATATTTGTTTCTTTTTTTTGCATATTCATTTATTCCCAGCCCACAAAAACACTTTACTTTGTGTATTTCCTTTTGTATTTGTCTACCTGCATATGTATTTTCCTTGTAGATATAATATACATGCTTTGTATAACTTTTTTCCATTTATTATTATGTAATTATCATTTTATTTGCTTCCCTATCATATTCTTAATTGTAGGCTTTCATAGATGCCCAATAGTCCACCAGATAGTCATTAGAAAATTGTTATGCTTCAGATTTTGAATAGTTTAGGCAGTACTGCAATGACAGTCTTTGTGTATAGAGCTTATTTCTTCTCTTAGATTATTTCCCTAAGAGCGTCAGTAATTTTTAATTTCCCATCGGGAAAATAGACTTTTATGATTTAGGGCTTCCCCTTTTTTGCCTCCCATTCTTGTATTTCAGGAACCATTTCAGCATGAATTTTTATGCATTTTACTTCCTCCATTTAGTAGACTTACTAATGCATTCGTCCAGACATTTTTATGTAACATTTTACAAAGCAAGCCGGAGAGTTTCTGCCATCAGTGTAACTGATACTTAGGAAAACACAGCCCAGACAGACTATGGAAGTATCACAAAGAGACTGTGATGGTCGTAAAAACACTTTAACCTGCAGATTTGAAGCTCCTTTATATTGTTCCTTAGATTTATCTTGAGTTTGTATCTTTCATCACCAACTCATAACTCATCATAACTCATCCTATTCTTAGTAACCCTTTAAATATTTTATTCATTTTCCTATTTCCTATCAAACATCACTATTTGATCAGTAGCCCCCCTCCTCCTTAGTGTTTGAAATTATTGTTACTGTGTTTGTATCTACCTCTTATTCATTGTGATCTTTTCAACTTTTCTATCAGTCAGTTGGTTCTTAAGGCCCCTCTTTGTGGACAGTGGTGAGGAGTGTATGAAGGTAACAGGGGAAACAAAGAGGGCTGTAGGAGGTGTTGGGTCGTCCAGATGAGAGATGATGGTGGCATGGGACTTGGGTGGGAACAGTGGAGAGCTACCAAAGCGGGCAGGTTTGGGATTTCTTTATTTATTTTTGGGGAGGTAGAACCAATAGGCTTAATGATATCTTGAGGGAGGAGGAAAGGCAGATGGTAGTATCATTTACTGAGTTGAGAAACTCAAGGGAGAAGCAAACTTGAGTGGGAGTGTTGTGGGAGACATTGAAAATCAAGAATTCTGTTTGGACATGTTAGGGTTGGAAACCATTCCAACCATAGGGTTGGAAACCCAATATCCAGGCCAGCACCATCTCGTTCATTTCTAGGGTGGCAGCACACAAAAGCTCTGAATCTCCGAGCTCCATCCTTCCAGATTAGGGTTGGAGGAGCCTTGGGCTACTGTTCCTTCGACCCAGCCTTGGGTATTTTAGCAAAGAACTTTTCTCAATCCATCTTGAGAGGGCTTATAGAGACTTGTACAGAATTCAGATGATGCTCATGTTATTCACTGCTGCCAGATCACTCCCCCCACCCCCGCCCCTTTCCACCAAATGAGATTTAGGGAAGAAGTCACTCAACTTTCAAGGATCCAGCCTGGAAGTCATCGATCCTATTGTATAAGATTGAACGTACTAATAAACTACTAAGAATAATGATGAATATACAAATAGATGACATAGACCCTGCTAAGTGATTATATTCTAACATGCTTTGTTATTTTTATCATCTCAAATTTTTCAAGTTTTGCTCAGACAAGGGAAAGAAATTCCAGATACAATTTTCCTTGATAACGACCAAGTTCAATTTGACAACCACCAATTTCTGATTCCGTCTGGGAAAGGAGGGACAGGGATGGGATTTGGGGAGTGGGAATGAAGAAGCCTCAGATGCATCTGCCAAAAGTTACACTTCTGTAAAGCTGGGTGGGTACTGAATCAGTGTGTTCATCAGACTCATGCGTGTTGTAAAAATTAATTTAAAAATCTAACCGTGAGAGACAATATCTTCCTTTCACCCACTTCATCCTCATTAATCACCATAAGGAGTGATCTATTGGGTTTTTCTCTCAGAAAATGTAATTACTTTGTAATGAAATGTTAATGCTATGTTCTATTCTTGAAGTCGCTTGTTCAAATGATAAAGCTTAATATGGCTTAATAGAGTTGCTAAATTTTCTTCTAAAGTCATTCTTTGAATATTGTATATTTGTCAGGTGAGCTGGTGATGATGTGGAGGGTCTTTGTCTTTACAAACAGGACTATTTCGGCAAGAACTCATCATCAGGCTGTTAACTTCAATATCTTCGAGGGCATGGTTTGCCACGGGGTGCCCCTTGTGACCATTTCCAGAGGCAAAGTGGTGTATGAAGCTGGAGTTCTTAGTGTCATAGCAGGAGATGGAAAGTTTATTCCTCGCAAACCATTTGCTGAGTATATTTACAAACGGATCAAGCAGCGAGACCAGGTGAGTTGTGCAGAAATAGGTTATTACCGGGGGCTGAACCGTCACCTGTTTCTGGATGTTGTTTTTGGCGTTTTCACATATGCTCGCCTTAACACATTCTTGGGAGTCAGGATTGAGAGGAGAGGTTCCAGCTAAATTCCAGTTTTCTAAGAGAGAATCATTATTGGATGTATGCATTTTCCCTTGAAGATAGGTGTATCTACCAAGGGTTTCCTCATGGACCAAGTCACTTTTCCCCAGGCAGATTCAGGGTCTCTGGGGAGTTTTGGCAATTGTGTTAGTCGGCGTCCTCTAGGAAGCAGATACTCATGTTTTTATTAGGGGTAACACCTGTGTGAGAAGATTGGAAGGAGTCAGAAAGTGCTGGGAGAGCCTTCAGACTGAAATTCAAGTCTGACTCTGGTGAAGGACCGAGAAAAAAGAAAGCAAACATCCTAGTCTACCATTCAATCTAAGATAGGTAGAGCAAGGCCTTGGGCAGCCCTTGAACCAAGTCTCCTGTCAACCAGCTACATGGCATGCTGTCATTGGCTGGGAGCAGCTATGGGAGGCGTGGCCTGTGTGCAAAATGGAGGTGGAGTTTGGAGCTCGCAATGAATGGTGCTTAGCAATGAATGGTGCTTCAAAAAATTACACTCCTTATAGTAGAATGTATGAAAGCTCATTTTAATGGCCATGAGAGCAGTGGTGGAGTTTTGAGCAGGTAGATCTAAATATGAATTCTACCTTGCCCTTCCATTTCCTAGTTATGTGGCCAACAGCAAGATCTCTCATCCTTCTGCTCAGTTGTCTGATCTAGAGAAAGGCAACATTTTCTCCTTAACAAATTGCTAAGACTGAAATAAGAGTTTTAAATATAAGGCACATAGTATGGGTCAAATGTTAGTTCTGTCTCTTTGTTTTCCTCTTTTGATGACCAAATCTATGACAAAGTTTCCCTAAATCTTTGTTTGTAATAAATGTATAAAAGAAACATTTGTTCTTAATGTATCATGGGTTTTTATACCTTTGTTTACTTTACACTGTTTTAAAAATTCATTTTACTAAATACACTAACATGTCAGAAGATTTCAAATGAAAACCATATAAATTGCTAGACTTGGGGTGTCAGGGAGGCAACCTGTGCCCTCGACCCCACGTGAGGACAATAGGCCATGGCTGGATGCCCGAGATCTTCTAAGACTGCCTTTCTGGTTTTTACTCAGTAGGCTTCACTCACTGTGTTCCTCATCTGGCCTAGAGACAGTAGAGTTTGAAACCCTTGGATCAATTCTAAGGCTTCTCTCTCTTCTTTCCATTTTAAAATATATTTCTATTTTTCCAAAGTTCTCTGGCTGTTTTTCAATGCATTCCATTTGGATCATGTAGTCTGTTTGATTTTTCCTCTTATGTCTTGTGAGAAATTTTTTACTTGTGGATTCTCAGAGTCCCTTATACAGGATTCATCCTGTTTTGTTTGGTGTTTTTCTTTTAACACTTCCTAAAGCTTTGATTAAGTAAACAGGCACTCTAGAATGTTTTAAATTCTCAGGGTGCCATAGTTCTTTATATACTGTATTTTAGTCAAAATGTTTAAGATTACAGTTCATTTTGCTAGGGTTAATTTGTAAATGTTGACATTGACAGGTACCAGGTAGATAGTGACTGTAAGAATCCCCTGTGTTTCTGACCACGTGTGTGATAGATAATAGCAATACTAACATTTGCTGATGCTAACTGAATGCAAGTCAGGGCATGAGTTCTTTCACTGTAAAATTCTGTGAGGGAAGGAACTATTATTTTCCCCCATTTTAAAGATTAGGAAACAAGCTTTAGAAATTTAGACACTGATCCAGGTCATACAGCTCGTATATGGCAGGGCCAGAACATAAACTCTGGTTGTCTGACTCCAAAAACTGTACAGGTGAGCAATGAACGATATTGTAAATCATAAAGATTGAGTTAAATGAGTTAATGGGAGACAAATGATTCAGCATTTGGTTTGGAAAACAATAGTCTCTCAAAAACTAATCTGAATTGGAGACATTGTTGGCGGCTATGCATTCACGAAGCTGTAATAGTAATCCAAGGTATAAGCAGAAAGGGATTGGGTTAGGGAACCATAAGGAGCCAGAATCAGCAGAACTGGGTGATAGGTTAGGTCACATGTGAATTGGATTCAAGACAGCATCAGTGCCAATGCTCTCCAACAGGGGCGCTAGACTAACAGGGAAAGCCTGATAGACTGTATTTAAATGGCTGACGTTACCTAAGTTGTCTTCTTGTAGAGAAAATGTTTGAGGCAGCAGAGATCACCAAATGACTGGCGTCATCAATTATCCTTTCCAAATTGTCATTTTAGGGTTTGTTGGCAAAATTCTTATCAACTTCCCTTTTCAAGAGTTCACTTTGTTTGTGAGTCATCTTAGTTTCTTAATATTTTCTTCTGATATCACCAACTTTTTTTTCCTTTTTTTAAAAATTTTTATTGTTTATTTATTTTTGAAACACAGAGAGATGGAGCGTGAGTGGGGGAAGGGCAGAGAGAAAGGGAGACCCAGAATCGGAAGCAGGCTCCAGGCTCTGAGCTGTCAGCACAGAGCCCGATGCAGGGCTTGAACCCACAGACTGTGAGATTCATGACCTGAGCTGGAGTGGGGTGCTGAACCTACTGAACCACCCAGGCACCCCTGATATCACCAACTTTTAAGGCATTCAAGGGCATTATTGTTTTTGCAGTAACAATAGGTGATAGCTGTTATCATTATTGTCATGTGCTGTTCTGAGCACTTACTATCTGCCAGGCACTGTACTAGATGGTTTACAGTCATTATTTTACTCAACCTGCATAACAAGTCATATGGTAGATATTATCAACCTCATTTTACAAAATAGAAAGCTGAGTCTCAGCAAGATTAAATAACTTCCCTGTGATAAGCAGTAAGTAAACGTAAGAGCCAGGATTTGTAACATGGCCTTTCTGATTCCTGCTGTATCATGGGACCTCCATACATCAAGAAAAGAGAAGAAAGTGATTGTGAAACTCAAAGTGTGGGGAAACTCATTATTTTGGAAAACGGTGGTGTGGGAAAAATATCAAAGAAAATGGATAAAATGAGGTTTGAAGGCTGCCTGGAGACATTTCAAACATTTTTTTCTCTCCATGAAGCAAAGATAATTTCATAGAAGAAAAATATCACACTAAGGTTAATAAAGAGAGTTGTTAGGCATTCTAGTTTTAAATTGACATTAGGTTATTAGAGCTCTTGCTTTGGTTTCCATTTAAAATATTCTGGTTATTTTTGTAAGGATAGGAGTTTGAAGGCAAGCAGAAAAGTAAGAAAAGGAATCCCTTACCCTTCTGTGGTAGAGACACATCAGCGTTTGCCTGCTCCATAACTTGGCTGACTTGGCTAGAGTGTTGGTTCCTTAAGGACACCATCGTATATTCTCATGCCCAGTACTTGGTACATAGTAAGAATTTGATGCATAAACAAACTGCAGGGGCATCTGGAGGGCTCGGTGGGTTAAGCATCCCACTTCGGCTCAGGTCATGATCTTGCGGTTCATGAGTTTGAGCCCTGCATCGGGCTCTGTGCTGACAGTTTGGAACCCGCTTCAGATCCTCTTTCTCCCTCTGTTTCTGCCCCTCCCCCACTCATGCTCTGTCTCTCTCTGTAAAAAATAAACATTAAAAAATTTTTAAAAATAAAAAAAAACTGCAAATAGAAAGAGCAAAGACTATAGTTTTAGAGGTCTTAGAAAAAATTTTAAATCAACTTACCCAGGAGATTGCCCCCTGACTCATCCCAAATTGTGGAATTATCTGTGAGCTTGATTCTTGTCCATGAGTTTATTACTTAACAAAAGTTACCAGCATCATGCCAGGCACCTACCACTGTTATCAGATACAGTAAGGAATTTCAAAGGAAAGAAACAACATTTTTATCCAATTTGACAGCTTTTGGGAATTGTTTCTTTATTTATTTTAACATTTAAGCAGCTGATCCTTAAGGGAAAAAAATTTAAATCAGAAGATGAGGCATCAAACTATTTGATAAATATAACATAATAAAATATATATTACAGTATTTTATAAAAAGTCACTTAAGTGACTCTTGGGGGATGAAGGAAGGAGAAAAAAAAAAAAGAGTAACAAAACTTAGATGTTCAAGAGCATCTGGAAAGAATAAAATCAACTTACATACTGTTAATTCCTTACCCCAAAAAATATAGCTCGTGAAACTCAAATGAATTACTTTTTCTAGAATTTTTTGTGTGTTTAGACTTGTAATTTTCACCCAAATTTGGAAGTACAGAGTTGCTTTAAGTCATCTCTTTTTCTCTTTTTTCAGTATTAAGCAACCCAATCTATTCTGGGAAATCAGGGTCACATTGCATTTTATAGAGAAACAGGAATAGCTTCACGGAGCAATGCATGGCTTCAGAGTTGTGCCAAAGCTTTGAAACTTTTAAAGCTTTGCAACAATAAGCATAATTTGCCTTTTAGATAAGATAAAATTGAATGGATGGCTGATCTGGTCCTTGAAATGAGTGTTCTCCACTTCTGAAGGAACAGTTTGTCAACGTCTTTCTCAATGTGGTAGCTCAGAGAAAATAATTTAAGGGATGTCGGTAACTGTCACGTATCCTCATTTCCTCAGATTGATTGTTAATAATAATCAAAGGTGATACCTCCGTTGGAGTCGGCTCATTTTAGTTCATGAGAGACATTTGTGTGTGCCTCTTCCCAGCTCCTCATTCAGTGACGTCACTTCAGTAGCCTGAAATCTGCTGTGGTGGGAGCATTTACACCCCAGAAATAGGCAGGTGCTATAAATCAGGGCTTTGGGGGGGCTGCTGAGAAAAGGGAAGGCAGCGCTGGTTGTTGACATTGACCAGTGCACCACTGTATACGGGGACTTCCTAAATACTCTCTTTTTGCGCTTTAACCACTCAGCATTTATTCAATAAATATTTATTGATAACCAATTATGTGCCTGGCATAGTTTAATCCTTACAACCTTCTGAGGCAAGTAGTGGTATTCCAATTTTATAAAGTAAGAAACTGAGGCATTTTTTTAAGTTTATTTACTTATTTTGAGAGAGGCTGAGACAACATGAGCGGAGGAGGGGCAGAAAGAGAGAGAGAGAGAGGGAGAGAATTCCAAGCATGCTCTGCACTATGAGTGCAGAGCCCGACATGGGGCTTGAACTCACAAAACCATGAGATCATGACCTAAACCGAAATCAAGAGTTTGACCCTTAAATGACTGAGCCACAAGGTGTCCCAGAATCAGAGGCTTAAGGAGGTCGCATAGCTACTAAGTGGCCGCCTTAGAACCCAGACCCAGATTTTTCTACCTCCAAAGCCAATCCCCTTAGCCTCTATTGCTGCAGTGTACTGATCAGGAAGTTTACTCCCCCCCCACACACAAAGCCACCTGCCCCCATCCTCAGAATGTCACCCCACTAGTCTGCCTTCCTGTACATGGCGTTCACTTACCCTCAGGCTGGCAAACTTATTACCAGAGGAACCATCCCTGAAATGAGAGGGCCCAGCTTTGTCACATTGTCCTTGAGAAATAGCTCAGCAGATATGTTGAAGGTTAAAAGGAAATAATTGGTGGATTGCAAAAGATTTTCAAAATGCAGGTTTTCACTGTTACAGGTCATCTCTAATGAACCTAGGGGTTCTTCGTGCCCTAGGGATTCACAGCCCTGAAGGGCTCAGTTCATTGTGTGCTGAGTGTTCACCAGACAGGCATGGACTTCATTTGCTGCTCATTTGGACTGCTAAGTATTGGATCAGTACCTGCTGTTTGGAATCTGGAAATTCTGTTGTCTCAACTGATATTTTAGTTTCTTAGTCTCCATGTTTGGCATGGTATCAGAACTTCCTCTGGGGCCCAGGATTCTTCTCCGTTGGTCTTCCTAGTCTCAGAAAAGCTAGCATCCCAGCACACAACTCTCTGCAAACAATACAATTACATTTTCTATCAACTTACAACTTCCTGTTTCCCCTGGTCAGCTAACCAAAAAGCATTTCTGCAATTACCTGGGTATAATAATGATGATTGCGATTCATATTTATTCATAGTGCTGCACATTGTGATATAGTTCTCTTTTTTGTCTATTAACTCATCATAATGACAGTCATCATTAAATGCTGTAAACTTTGAACTTTACCAACGCAAGCACCAGCACCCTGCCAGACGAGGTGCCATCTGTGATCCCTATGTTACCTAAGAGAGCCTCTCACACAGTTTTACACTCGAGCCACTTTATTGGATTGTGATATCATCAGGATGGAAAGATCTGGTGGTGGGTGAAATCATTGGATTTTGACCCACCTGTACTGAGGGGAACAGATGCCACAACCCAGTTCACCCCTCTGAAGGTGCGTTCTCAGGACACTAGTCTCACACTAGTTTCTCTCTCTCTCTCTTTCTCTCTCTCTCTCTCTCTCTTTAGGACACTAGTCTCTTGAGGTGCACCTTGAGAAAGGTGTCACATAATTTTAGATAATGCTGCTCTCAGACTGATTCTATTGCCCAATATCATACAAAAGTTCTAAGAAGTCCTACAGTTGAGAAACCTTTCATTTAACAAATATTTCTCGAGCACCAGGTACTATCCTAGGCCCTGGGGATACAGGCGTAATATAACACCAGTGTTCGTTCTCAAAGACCTTAAATCCTATTTCCGTTTCACCTACAGTTCCTTGTGCCTAAGTCCCAATTTTGCTGGAGACCCTTATTACATCCCCCTGCGATGAGGTCTATTAGCCACTTGAACAAAGGAGTCTGGAGATTAGGAGAGATCAGGGCTGCAATTAAAATTTGGGAATCGCAACATGTAGATTTAAAACCATAAGTCTGAGGCCACCGAGAAGAAGAAAGGGGGCTTCAGACGGAGCTCTGGGACTGCCAACCTTCAGAGGTTGAGGAGCAGAGGAGCCAGCAAAGGAGCCTGAGAAAGGGGCCGGTGAGGTAGGAAGAAAACCAGGAGAACATGGAGGAGAGAAGGCAAGCAGAGAAGAGACCTGCCCTCTTTGTTCAATCCAGAGCCCTCTGCTTCTTTGTCCGGCTCTTCCATAAATGTCCGCGAAGAATTAGGTATGGGTTTAGCTGGGAGACTCAGGGCGGAGTCCGTGTTAATCACTGTACTCATCTGAGATCCTAGGGAACGAAACCCACTTTATTTTGGACCCCACCACTTAGGGTAACCCATGAGCATGACACATTGGTCTCACCAGACGCTAGGGGCCATGTCAGGGCAGGGCACTTCACACTTCAGATGGAGATCTGTTATTGTCACTAGAGAGAAGTAACAAGAGTTGTAGGTTGGGTCTACTGAGAAAACACATGTGCAACTGAACTTCTGAATAACACAGTGACGGCTTGAGATTTTGCAAGACGAGTGCCATCACTCTCTGTTTTGTCGCAGTGAATATCTACTGAGGTTCTGAAATAGACGGAGTGCAATGCCAGGGGCAATAGGCAGTACAAAGATGAACAAGATGTGGGGCTAGCATTAAAGAGTTTATGTAACCCACCTCTAAGGATAAGAAGATTTTACAAGGTGAGAGTACTGGGAGGCTTGGGACCAGAACTTGAATTGTCTTTGATTTCTGTCAAATCATCTATCAAAGCGGAAGGCTGTGAAGTGTGGAGCAGCAAAGCCTCCCCAGAAAGGGCCGGTTTGTCTCTGAGGCGGCGGCGTGGGCAGGGGTGGTTAATGCCCCACGGCAGTTCTGGCGGGAAATCGTGCCCTGCCTACCCAGAGCCTCAGAGGCAGATACAGAGCAGGACCAGGTGCAGATTAGACCTGGCCAGTCAGGTCAGAGATACACGGTGGCCACTGTGACCAGAGTGACCAGCAAGGCTACGAGGGGCCTAGTGGCACTGCTAGTGAAGTGACTGAGCAGCCAGAAGGTGGTTCGTGGACAACCAGGTGAGCCGAGGCCTGCCCACAGGAGACAGTCGGCCAAAGAGGAAGGGCAGCCTAGAGAACAGATAAACGGCGAAACACAGCAAAGGAGTGTGAGGGAAACGGAGTTACCCCAGGCCAGGATGACCCACACAAGGAGGAGACAAAGCTCAGATGGGGATCTCCTTCCCATCATACCCTGGGCAGAAATTGATCAACTGTGTATTGAGTACTTGTTATGGAAAAACAGAGCAGTACCCCAGCCCTGAATCTGCTGGAAGGGATAGATGAGTAAACAGATAATTACAGGAAACCATGGTAAACAGGGTGGTGGATGTGTCAGGGAGGGCTAAAGCATCCTGGACGGACAATCCTCTGGACTTGAGTGAGAGAAGATAAATCAGAGATATTTAGGCCAAGGAGGTGGTAATGCCAGCATGGGCAAGGTCTAGCCCTGGCGGGAGGATCTGGGAAGGACCCTGGTCATCTGTTGAGTCTCGTGATCCCCACCAAGTCTGCAGCTGGGGTCAGGGAAGGATCCTCCAAGGGACTGATCAGGTTGTGAAGCAAGCCCACCCCTGAGTGAGGAGGACTGTGCCTGGGCGTGATGGCTCTGCTTAAATCACTGCTTTTAGCCACCCCTTCCCAGGAAGGAGTCCAGGAGAGACAAAAAAGTAATAGCTGAAAACCACAAGCAGTGAAGTTTCAAAGGAACTGTTGGGTGAAGAGGGAGACAGAGTGGGGCTGATGAAGGGCACGCAGCATGAAGGCAGGTGACACCAAGATCTGCCCACTTATGTCACTTTTTCCAGGGGATCTTAGCTGTGGAAAAGGCTGGCCACAGGTTTTACTGAGTGCCAGTGCTAACAGAAAAGAGAGAAAGGAAAGACCCTTCCGATTATAGGCAACATATGGACATGAATCCTGGTTTTCCTAGCTAGTTCTTTTTTTCAAAGTTTATTTATTTATTTTTGAGAGAAACAAAGAGCACACATACAAGTGGGGGAGGGGCAGGGAGAGAGGGAGAGAGAATCCAAAGCAGACTCCATGCTGTCAGTGCAGAGCCTGATGCAGGGCTTGAACCCACGAACCGTGTGATCATGACCTGAGCCAAAACCAAGTCGCTTAACCGACTGAGCCATCCAGGCACCCTGTTATTAGCCAGTTCTGATGATGCCCGTTAATTATGTTTAGTTCCCTTTACAGTCTCAGTCGTGTTTGGATTCAATTATATGGTCAGCCAAAGTTTAAGTGATACATCATACAGTCTGACTTGGAAAGTAAACCAGGAGAGGAAAAAACATGAAGACCTCCCTGAAAGGTCATAGAGTGGGACAGTAAGTAGATGTAAGTTTCAGGTGTGGCTTAGCTCCAGGTAACACAAGGTCCAGGGGCTGGGTGGCAGAAATAGGAAGTTGGTCCTTCATTTCTTGGTGTCGATGTTCCTCAAGATGACAACAGGATCCAGGGCAAAGTAAAGGACAGAGATAGTCAAAATGAAAGTGCAGCAAAGCATCCAACCAGACACAGAAAACGGACAGAGGCTGGGACTGGTGAGCGGAGGGCAGGGGTCCCCCCCTCCCACCCCCTAAGTGCTCTGTGTGTACCCTGACACTACACTTCAAATGTCACAACTGTAGGGACTGTCTCTGTGTTGCTCTTTGTTTTGTCCTCTGTGCCTGGCAAAATATCTGGGACTGTGTGTGTTCAATAAATATCCATAAAATGAAGGAAGGTAACGCTTTGTATCTGGGAGATGGCTTTCATTCCCTCCGTTTCCTAGATGAGTGAGTAGGCTCATCTGGCCTTTATGGCAAAGCTAGAACTCAAACATAGGGCCGGTGTCTGGCAGAGCTCACATTGTTGATCACCACAGTATATTGGTTTTGGTGGTCAAAACAAGGCAAATGTTATTGGAGGGGGGATCTACATACTTATGTGTACACACATACTTATTTATTAAGAGCTTATTCTACACTAGGCATTATTCTAAATGATTTACTTATTTTTAATCCTCTCCCAACCATACCCAAAAGCCGGTGCTGTTACTATTCCCAGCTTAAACTGAGGCAGCAGGAATACAGTGTTCAGGAACATGCCCAAACAGTCTGGTTTCAGAGCCCATGCCCTTAATCACTGTGGCTTGCTGCCTCTTGACTTGCCAGTGAATTTGTGTCCATGTTTATAAACAGTGTGACTTATTTCTTGTGAATGCCTTTGTTTATCCAGTCCAGATTTCTAAACTCTGAGCAAGCACTGAATTAACTCAAGCTGAATCCAGCCGGCGGGTTCTGCTCTCAGCGGGCCACCCGAGAGGTGTAGTTAGAGATGTGAGATTCTGTGGACAGCCTGTTACACACAGGGGCAAGTGAGAAAATGAGAAAACACATACACAGATTGCTAGACTCAGAAGAAAATGCTCAGAGTCTTAGGAGAGGTACCACAAAGCGGTCTAGGAATATAGATGTCTAAGATTGAAATGAGAAGGAAAGGTAGAATGTCCGAAGGACCATGAGGTGGTTAATACAACCAGAAGGGTGTGGGGATGGGGTAGAGGCTCCAATTTAAGTTTCAGTGAAAGGACAATCAGAGCGTGCTTCCTGGGTCTTTGTTGGACACAGATTAGCGCCAGCAAAGAGTGGGGCACAGCTCAGGTACTTGAGGTTGCCAGGAACTTCAGTGAAAGGGCAAGGGGCGGGAGGCACATGAGAGGTCAATTAGCAAGATTCGTTTTGCTCTCGCTAAGATTCATTTTGCTCATTAAGGGAGCTGCGCTTAGCTTTGAATTCAGGAAATCAGTAAACCACAAGAGGAAAATGAACTGTTCTGTTTCAGACTTGCACACCTACCCCTGTGGAGCGTGAACCCTACAAGGGAGAAGTCGTCACACTGAAAACTAGAGAGACAAAAGAAGACGCCGCAGCAGGGACCAGGAAACAGGCCCACCCCTGAGCTGGGTGCTGTGGGTAAGGGACGGTGGGCAGAGAAAGTATTCCTGCATGAAATCAGCAGCTCTGTCTTCATAAGCTTTTGAAGAGTCCAAGGTCAATGTCAAAGGCTTCAAAGTGACAAAAGACTCAAGGACAGGTTAGCCAAGGGAAGACTGATAAAAGACCTCTTAACACAGAACACTTAGTTGAGCCTGCAGATTGAAGAAGGCCTTGGTCTATTTCGAGATTTATTTTAGGAAACATTCAGCAAAGCCTTGAAGTATCAAATATGAGCAAGAGGCAAATAGACGGGTAGCATACAGAGGGACCTGTTAGTGAGGAAATTTGACACGTCTTAAAACAGTGTAATTTTGTGGTCAAAATTTATAAACTATTTAATTAGGATCTTATCTAGAAAACAAATCTTCGTATTGTAAATGCAATTATGTTCTAGAACTTAGAATGAATGAAAAAAATAAATCAAATGTTGCTTTTGGGTGTATAATTTTTCAGGAAAATTATTTGATAGTCTTTGATGTACTTTATTGCACACTTAATTCTTGGAATAGTATTGTAGATATGGTCATTTTGAAAAAATATTTCAGTGCTTCCTCAGTTTTCTCTTAGTCTTTTGATACCCAGATCTTTCTTTTTTTTCAAGTATCTATTATCACCATTCTTGTCAATTTCTTTCCTTCCTTCTTCCTTCCTCCCTCCCTTCTCTTCCCTTCCCTTCCTCTTCCTTCCTTTCTCCCTCTCTTTCCTTCCTTCCTTCCTCCCTCCCTCCCTCTGTCTCCCTTCCTCCTTTCTTTCCTCCCTCCCTCTCTCCCTCCCTCCCTTCCTTCCTTCCTTCCTTCCTTCCTTCCCTCCTTTTCTTTCTTTCTTTCTTTCTTTCTTTCTTTCTTTCTTTCTTTCTTTCTTTCCTATTATTTTCTGATCCTGCTCTGGCAGCCTCTCTCCAACACCACTTCCACTGGCTTCATGAAATCTGCATGTTTTGCCAGCTTTAAATTTTATTGGGCTCTAAAATTTTTTTTTTAATTTGTGATGTTTTTGGCTGTTTCAACACATAGTGATCTGCAAAAGACTTGTACGAGGCGTCGACATGGTAAACGGGGTTAGGTGTTTGTGCTAATTGGGACACTGTCAAAGGACTACTTTTATACATACCCACTTAGGAGTTGCACATTTTTACACTAGGACAACCTGTACTTCCCTAAACCCCATGACTTGAATCATGAGGTCCTGTGTACTCTGGGTTATATTCTCTTTATTATGGAGTGCTGTCTTTAACAATGCTATGCAGCCGAAGCTTCAAGTTTTTTGTCATTTCCTGACTATTGGAATTCTTTTTCCAATCCAGGAAGATTGTGTTAAAAATTCAGAGGAAGATTAGCAAGAGGGAGAGATTCTGTTGAATGCTATAACATGCTATTAACATCATTTATAGGAGCAGGATTAGTGTTTACTTTGATTATAGCATTTCTTGGGGGTTAGGCTTGAGTTCTGCATCTCTTTATGAGGGAGAATGTTATACTGAGTTCCTTTTGTTCTGTTCAAAGGTAAAATCAGAGAAAAGAATTCTGCTGTTCCCATCACTGTTAAGTGTCGTCAGCCCGTGGAGAAACAGGCCTCATTTCAACTCCCCAAGATGCTTTTGAAAAAATAATCGCTCAAGGCCTCTTTGATTTCCTTTCAGAAGCAATTGCTGTCTTTCTCACTGTGACTTTGTTGCTGCGTAAGATGGAAGATATAAATGACTATTATTGTGATGGAAAGTCCATGTGAAAATTCATTGATGATACTTTAAAATGACATCTTTGCTTGTACTGGATTTCTTGCTTTGAAGTTTTAAAAATCACTTTCTTGTTTAAGGTTGTTTTAATGGCTACCATTTGTTTAAAAATAGCAAACTCTGTGGTTTTACATCCTATTCTAATTAATAAACATTGAGATCTGCATTTTATATCCTGTTTTCTGGGTCATGTGTATCTTCTAACTTACAGGGTTGAGACCCTGAGAGGTTGGTTTCGATTCAAAAGCACAATTTCCTCTGTGACATCTGTTTCAGTAACTCCTGGAAATCGGATCCCTGAACAAACCTCATGTAATTAAATTGGATACTCAACCTTAGATTAAGTCTGAACCAAATTATCCAATCACACTGATGAATGCAGGATTTGGAGGAATTAACAAGAATCAGCATGGCTGAAAGATGTTACAGTGATACCTTCCCTCCCCTATGCTTCCGGGTCTGTCCTGTGATCCTTCTGTGTATGCAGAGAAGCTGAGCTTCTATTTCTTCTCCTAAGTAACTAGGTCAAGAGGAATTTTTAAAACATGGAGTAAAATCAGGGCAATTATGCTCTCACTGCAGATACTTCTGCCCCTGACTTAACTTAGATCAGGAGTGTACCCACACCTTTGACAAAGGGTGATAGGAATCCAGTTTATCCAATTCTAATTGGTTTTGAACACACAGGAAAAAATGACGGTGAGCTACACCTGAAGAAGAATCATGGGTCTTTTTTGTCAGGGTAGAGGTACCTTAAAATATTTGATTAGTATTCTCCTCTGCTTTGGTTGACAATGGAAACCCCTCAATAAAATGTCTGAATCCTCTGAAAAGAAATAGTGAAATTGCTTTCTTACCTGGAAGCCAGCTCCCACTCATCCTTCAGTCTCCGGCCTAAATATCACCCCTTCTTAGAGGCTTTTTCAGATCCAACATGAGAGGTCACGTTGGGTCATACTCGTCCTTACCAGAGCCCGGCTTACGCCCAGTCACAGTGCCTGTGTCAATGTGCTATAATCACTGCTTTACATGACTTCTCCTCCCGGAAACTGAATGCTCATTCAGGGCAGGGCCTGTCCGGTTCAGATCATTTCCCCAGCATTTAGCAGAGTGCCTAGAAATTGATGAGCATTCTATGCATATTTATTAATTTTTAAATAAAGGAGGAAACGAAGGAGTTCCTGCTACGTTCCTCAATTGAGAGAGATGAAGTTAGTAAGAAGTCTGAACAAAATAGGGACAAACTTTGTGGAGTATTTTAGTCTATGGCCATACCACCATGAACGCACCCAATCTCGTCTGATCATGGAAGCTAAGCAGGGTCGGACCTGGTCAGTACCTGGATGGAGTATTTGAGTGTAAGCTTGCTTTAAATGAAGAGTACCTGGGGCGGGGGGGGGGGGGGGGGGTGCTGGGTGGCTCAGTCGTTGTGCATCCAACTTTGGCTCAGGTCACGATCTCAGGGGTTCGTGAGTGCCAGCCCCACATAGGACTCGACTGTCTGCCCTGAGCCCACTTCGGGTCCTCTGTCTCCCTCTCTCTCTGCCCCTCCCCTACTCATACTCTCTCTCTCAAAAATAAATAAACATTTACAAAAAATAAATGAAGAGTACAGATTCATTGTCTGTTTGATAGATCCTTTTTTGGAGAATGAAATCTGTGTCAACAAAGTCATTTGAAATGAATGTGGGGATCCCTTTGTTGCTTTTATGAGACTTGTCATGAATATTTTTGCAGAAACGTAATTCTAACTAATATTATAAAGCCATAAGAAAACATGATTCAAGCTATTAATATTTAATACCATGTTTTTCAGGATTGCCTCTGGTATACAAAGCGAGGTACCTTTGTCACCAAACAATTGCATTTTCAAGGTCTGTGCAAAAAATAGATGGAATGAGTAGCATTCCATTTTTAAAATTAAAATACGAGTTTATTAAAACATACAAAAAGCAAAACAATTAACATAACCACACCTATGTACCTACCATCCCATTTAAGAAATAAAACTTTACCGATACAGTGCAAGTACCATTTCCACATCTCCTACCTGCCCCAAGGTAACCAGAGCTCTGAATCTGGAGTTTTATTCCCACGCACATCTTCCATACCTTTGCGATACCTGCCCATATCTCTAAGCATTGTGCTGTATGGGGTTAAATCTTATAGAAACATTATATAGTATGTATTGGGGGTTTTTTGTTTGTTTTCTAGTGCCTATGGTATTGATTCCTGCTTTTTTTTTTTTTTCTTTTACAGCCAAGGTGTTTGGGAGTTATTTGTTTTGATTGGTCTAGCTCTCATGATCCATTTTAGCAACATAATTTCCATCATGTAACCACACCACAGTCTATTGACCCATTGTCCTCTTGACAGGCATTTACGCTGTTGCCATTGTTTTGCTATCACAAACGATGCTGCTACACGCATTTCTGTGCAGGTTTCCTGGGACGCAATTCGAGCTCCTCCAGGGGACATGCCTGTGGTGCAGAAGAGTGGGGCTGGTGGGTCTTACAGTGTGCACATCCTCCCCTTACTTCAATACTGGCAAATTGTTCTCTAAGTGAAAAGTTGTGCTAATGAGGCTGAGCTCCTTTTCACTGTGCAGTTTCATCGGTCTAACTGAGCCTCAGTATCTTCATGTATAAGATAAGATAGTATCAGCCTAACACCTGAGGCTGCTGCAAGGATCAGGAAGCCTGTACTGTAGGGTCTGCACAAGCTTGCTACAATTTCTGTGCCATATGACGAATTAACACCCAGAGATTGTCTAAGTCTTGACCTTGCTGTCTCTGTGGGAAGGAAGCTCACCAGGCTTCGAAAGAAGCTGGCCGCTTTGGCAGCCTCAGGAGCATGGAAGCCTAGACTAGGAGGCAGTTACAGAGGGCACAGCCCGGGGTGGGGGGTGGGGGTGAGCACAGCAGGGGTCTGCAGAGAGCTCAGAGGTCAAAGGGCTTGGTAGCTCCCAGCAGGCACGGCGTGAACAAGGGGCACAAGCTGAAAAATGAGGAAGGGTGGAAACTGGCTCTCAAGCGCCCCCTGCAGGTCCAACAGGTCCCGATGTGCGCTTCTGCAGCTGCAGCTGGTACCCTCTTCTCCCAACGTTCCTCTCCCCTCTGCCTGCCCACTGGACAGGGGAGGCAGCATCCTCTAGGGGAAGGATCGTGGGCATGTCACAGTCCTTAAAGTCACAAAAGCTGAATTCGTACCAGTTGATTGAGACCCTTGACCTTCCTGAGCCTCAGTTTCTTTCTTGGTAAGGTAGTAATAATAAACACCTCCTTTGCAGAGGTTCTTTGAAAATATGAATTGAGAGGGTAAGTGTAAAGCCTCTGGCTCTCCACCAGCGGAAGGTCAGATTTGCCCGCTGCTCCTTGCCCCTCCTCCATACCAACTTTAACTCTCCTCTTTACCTTCTTTCCCAGCTACCTGCTACGGAACCCCCTCAAGCCCCTAATCGATTAATTTAGATTTCTTTTTGTCAAACCCACTCTCTCCTTTTCCTTCTTTTTGAATAACATCTGTAGACAGGTTTTTAAGACAACAAGAACGGATCTATCATTTAGTAAACACCCACTGTTTATAGAACACTGAACAAAATCCCTTAGTTCAGGCTGCCATTGTCCCTCAAATGCACACTGAGTGGCACAGTGAGGGGCTCAGTGAATTCATCTTGAGAATAAAAGACAAAAGATGCCAAGAGAAAGAACTCACAAATGAAAATTCACACTACAGCAAATTATTGGTTGTGTTCAGAGGTCAGGACTGCATCCACTATGTGTCGAGGGAGCTTCTAAAAATATAAATGGCCGGTTTTGAAATATATGTGCCCATGTTTTATTGAAGCCTGCACGATAATCTAATATGACCAAATAATTATGTTATACTTACTGTGCAAAATATTTGCAGCCGCATGGTAATTGTCAGTTCCTTGAGGACAGGGACAAGTTCTTCACAGCTTGGGTCCCAGACAGCACCAGCACAGTGATTTCCACAGGGTGGGCCTTCATGATGGGCTTGGTAAGTTGAAATTAACATACCATAGCTGGGGGGATTTAGAGGAAACTGTCTGAATTGGGAAAGACTTTCTGAAGAAAAAGGATTTCAAATCCTGCGTTTTTGAAGACACTCCTGTCTGCCAGAGGAGAGAAAGGAGTACGTTTTAGAGAGGGGAACAGAACAACAAAATCACAGGTGAGCTCAACTGTCAGCCTTGGAAGTACACCTTGCACTGGTCCTCGAGGCTCCTCAGGGGGCAGTCGGCTTTACGTAACAAGCCCTTGGAGTAGGGAAGCATCAACAGGCTTTCTAAAGACTGCTTTTTGCCTAAAAATAGTATGTAGTCTCCACAAGAATACAGGACCTTTGACTTTTTCCATAATGAAACCCATAAATGTGCTCAGTAGATTCTTAATATTTGTCAGGCCCTTATTAGATGTCTGGACCAGTGCTAAGCTCTCTGTATACATGCTGTCACTCCATTCTGTCGGCAGCCCTATGAGATAGATGCTATTATCACCCTGACTGAACAGATGAGAAAACAAAGCCTCAGAGAAGTTAAATAATTGCCCAAAGGCACTTCGCTGGTCAGTGGGTGACCCAGGATGTGAATCCCAGCCCACTTGACTCCAGTTGACCATGATAGTGTATTCCTTCGTCAAGATTTTCAAAGGAACCCACCCCTGGATGATGTACAGTTGTCTGAACCTCATTAAAGCTCAGAAAAAATCAAGGCAGCTATCAGTCATTAAGAGTCTACCTATGAAGACCTTATGTACTTTAATAATCTGTTTTTAATGTTCATTTATTTTTGAAAGAGAGTGAGAGCTGGGCAGGGGCAGAGAGAGGGGGAAAGGATCCAGAGCAGGCTCTGTGCTGACAGCAGAGAGCCCAATGCGGGGCTGGAACTCACGAACTACAAGATCGTGACCTGAAGTTGGACACATAACTGACTGAGCCACCCGGGTGCCCCAAGGCTCTACATACTTTACGAGTATTAGTTCACACCATCCTTCCGACATCACTCTGAGGAGGGGGCTGTGGTTACCTCCATTTTATACGTGGTGAAACCGAGGTACGTTAATTATAACTTCTCAGTTCCTAGATAACGTCAGGGGATGACCTGGGAGGGGGTTCCCAATGTGCGTTACGTCTTCTCGGTAAACGGTTTCTGAACCGCCCAAGACAGTCCTGGTGAAAGTGCATCACCTCACCCCTAGATAGTGCTAGACTCTCCTTAACTAATAATACATAACACAGGAGGAGCAGAAGACAGGATTTTCAGAAATCAATGGCTGTTCTCATGGAATTAGATTCAATTCTTTCTAAGAACTCTAGCATCCTACATAAGGACATTTCTCTTGGAGCAGTCAGAAGGTTGGGTTATCTTTCTTTTGTTCATTTTGTTGAAAAGAATTGAATCCTGATTTGTCGTCTTTCCTCCTTGAACCTGAAGTCAAGAGCACAGGTGGGAAGCACAGGCCAGCGAGTGACTCATGGACACTCCTCCCGGTGTCCTGAGTGGGCTGCCTCTCCCCGTGCCAGGGACCTGTGGGAGCTCCCCTGGGCTGGCCCTTCCAGCCATGGGGAAAGACACCTGAAGCAGTGTTAACCTGGCCCTACCACTCCTGGGATTGCTCACATCCGTCGGTGCCTCTGCCTGATGGGACACCTTGCATGATGCAGCGTGGGGTTGACATTAGAAACCCGGTGTCAGTACCAGCTCTGCCCTTTTACCTGTGTGGCTTCCGCAAATGACACTCGGCTCCAAGCCTCCTTGACTTCATCTTCCCACAGAGGAGGTGGGTACACTGGCTGTGTACAGAAGCATTCAAGAACGGGGGCTCCGGAATCAAATGGACTGAGTTTCAAAACTTGCCTCCGTCACTACCTGTATAGTCTGGCAAATTACCTAAATTCTCCTGGCCTCATATGTTCCATCTGTAAAATGGGGGGAATATAAATGCTTACCTGCAAGATTTGGGGGAGAATTAAATGGGATAAGGCATAAACACTTAACGCTGTAAATCCTCAGTCAGCATTAGCTACTGTCATTTCTTTGCTCTCGACTGCTTTAGTGTTCTACATCAAGGTAGAATGAAGCCATCTAATGCCATTGTAGGAGCTTCTGGCCTCCTCCGGGTCACAGTTCATGGCCATTGCTGCTCAATAGCACAGTCGCACAACTAAAACTGAGAGATGAAAGAAATGCTTGTGCAAAAGCAGTCCCGTAGTGATTGGTGGACTGCTCATCCTCCTCTTTACTTCGATTGGCTCTCCAAAAAGTGACTACGTTGTTAGCCGCTGAGGGGCAGGTGAGTGTTGCTTTTGCTTCAGTAATTTATGAAGCCACTTGAGAAATAAGCCTTGCTGTTTTCCCTTCAAATTTTCCCATGAGCCGCCTAAACATACATCTTTCTGTCTCATAGAACATATTATTTGAGTTAATTATTGGGGAATGAGAAGTCACCAATAAATGAAATGAATACATTTCTGCAACTAGTCCTTCCAAAGTCATAAATGTGTTGAAATTTTATTTTCACAAAAACCAAACTTAAACTCTGGGTGTTTATGCCTCAAAACTTGTATTAGAATAGAAAGAGAGAGAGAGAGAGAGAGAGCTGTTTGCTGGATGAAATCTTCATAACATTCAAGATCAGACTTAAACTTCATTCAGACAGGAAATGAAAGCATCATAGAGACTTAAAGCCAGAAAGACCTTTTAGCGCCCCCATAAGCAAGATGAGGAAATAAATCCCTCCAGGCTATATTGCTCTAGGTCCCACTCCTGGCTCATGCCCTTGGGCAACTAACATTTATTGAGTATTCCTCATGCGCCAGATATTGGCACCAAAGATAAAATTGTGAGTAAAAGCAGATACAGTCCCTGCCCTCCTGAGAAAAACAGAGATTGGTCAAATAATCACAAACCATCCTAAATTTGTAACTGTTCCAAGCACTACAAAGAAGAGGTATACAGTGAAACAAGAACCTGAGAGGAAAGATTTCATGACTTGGAGAATGATCAGGGAGGGCTTCCCAGAGAAGGTGACTGATGAGCTGAGACCAGAAGTAAGAATATAAGCAGGCAACACAGGGCAGGAGGAGTCTGCAGAGACTAGTGTGTGTGGCTGGGGCTGGGGAGGGCAAGGACCCGGAAGTATGAATAAAGGAGCAAAGGCTGAGATATCTGGTGGGAGAGGGAGAGAGAGACAGAGAGAAAGAGAGCACTCGAGAGAGAGGCAGGAGCCAGAACAAGCAACCAGAAGCCTCTGAAGGGTCTTCAGCCAAAACACGACCTCACCAGATTTGAGAGACAGAGCAGAGGCTGGGGTTTGGCCACGTTATGTCTGAGATGCTAGTGAGCTATCCAAGTGGAAAGATCAAAGAGACCGTTGCACGTACTAGAGGAGAAAGCGGCGCCCGAGATTTCAAATTGCAGACGCCTCCAAACAGAATAGCTTGTTTCCTTACCTTTAAATTGGAGTCGTCACGGTGTCTACCTCAGGCTTAAAAGAGATAATGTAAAGAAATCCCTTAGCACAATGGCAACACCCAGTAGGTATTCAGTAGAAGTCAGCTCTGGCCGTGATTATTATCAGGAAACTTATTTCCTGAAGTCTATAGCTAGTCAATCACCTGAGAATAGGGGCCCTATCGTCAATGGTGAGATTCAAAAGCTCTGCTGTGGCACTCTTTTTCTTTTTTTTAATCTTCTTAACGTTTATTTATTTTTGAGAGAGCGAGAGAGAGAGAGAGAGAGAGAGTGGGGGGGAGGGCAGAGAGAGAGGGAGTCACAGAATCTATGAGCTGTCAGCACAGAGCCCGACGCGGGGCTCGAACTCACGAACCGTGAGATCACGACCCGAGCTGACATTGGACGCTTAACCGACTGAGCCACCCAGGCGCCCCAGCTGTGGCAGACTCTTAACTTACTACAAGAACAAAATCTAAAGGTGAATTCTCTGGCCTAGAAACTCTAGCTTCTGGGCAGTACCATCTGACTCTACTGACATGACCCACGTAAAAGATCTCAAATCACCAGTGCCTCAAGATAACCCAAAGTACTGGGCCACTGATTCTGCCTCCGTTTTGTGATCTGGAAATACAAATAATCGTAACACCAGCACCCGAGCAACGGTGAGAGGATGAAGTGAGACGGTATTTCTTCAAGCCTCTTCTGAAACGAGGTGGGTATAAATAACTAAATACATTTTTATACGTGACACGGTGGGTGTGAAGGCCCGGTGTCGCGTCTGACATGCAGAAGGCTCTGGGCTCTTCTCTGTGACGTAACCACACGGTACTGTACTGAGCACTTCACTCATTTGTCTCCGCAGCACATGTTCGCTGGCTTTTACTTGGTGCCGGTAACGTGCTAGGCTCCAGGAATATGAAATCACCCCTTTATGAATGAGCTGGGCTTGGTAGAGTGCAGTCACAAAGCAACTGTCTCCTTCTCCTACGGTCTGAATCCCTTCTCCCCTCTCTCTCCGGTTAAATATTGGGCAGTTGCCGTAGCTCTGATGACCCAGCTCAGATCACAGGACAATAGGAGTCTTGTTTCGGCGTTAGAAAATCAATTCCAGTCTAATTATCCCCAAACTGCAGTCCAGTCTAGGGTAATAATGGAACCTCGGGAGCCGGTTAATCAGTTGAGCCTTCTCAGCAACCACGTCCATTGTCTTCTCTCGTCTGCACCCACCTTCTCCCCCTCACCTGGTGCAGTTTCTGACCATCCTGCCTCCTGTCGTCCACGCAGCCCCACCTGTGTGGCTTTGGGCAAATCACTGAATCGCTGTGCCACAGTGTCATCAACTCTCAAATGCTGAAAGTATTTTGTCTCCCTCATTGGATTGTCGGGAGGCTTAAATGAAAATATTTCAATCGATGTCTAACATATGATAAACCTTCAGTAAATGTCAGCAATTACTATTATTGTGCCTTCCCTTTTGCCTACAAGTATGCTTAAGTTTCTCCTTCATTTTTTTGTTTGTTTGTTTAATTGTTATTTATTTTTGAGAGAGAGAGAGAGACAGAGCGTGAGCGGGCAGGGTCAGAAAGAGACAGAGACACAGAATGTGAAGCAGGCTCCAGGCCCTGAGCTGTCAGCACAGAGCCTGACGCGGGGCTCGAACTCACACACCATGAGAACGTGACCTGAGCCAAAGTTGGACACTCAACCGACTGAGCCACCCAGGCATCCCAAGTTCCTCCTATCTTACAGAAATTTCTTGACCAATTTATTTTTGACTCAAGCTATTTTGATTCTAGTGGTCTTTTCTTCCCAGCCCAGTTTGGAAGAGGAACCCGTATTTACATTCTCACTTTAAATCCACTCCTCAAAACCTTGCATTCTTGGATCCACCCACAACAGCTGGACCAAGCCTTGTCCCCAGTGTTCGCCAGTCACCGCATCCCAAGACAGCCCACTCACCCTATTAGGCGACACAAACATTCTCTTGTTGAAACTCACATTTCTATTGTCTTCAATGACATTGTACTGATTAATTCCCCAATTAATTTAACAAAGAGCCTTAAGGTACGTGCTACATTTCCTTTTGTTAAACCTCACCAGGAAGGAGCTCAGGCAGGGTTTTATTCAAGTAGGGAAAATGAGGAACCGAGAATGGAAAAGACATCGAGGCCGCATGCAGTGACGGAAAGGACAGGTTGAACACCAGCCTCTGAGCACGTGGTCCAAAGCCCTACTCTGCAGCTTGAGCTGTAACATAGCAGAGAATGCACTCAGTCCTCTTGTTGCAGAAAGCTTTAATGTTTTTTTGGTGACATGTGCCAGGCACTGAACTACGTGCCAGGATATAATGAAGCCCCTGAGCCTAGACAGACAAGGACATCAGTACAGTGTGGGAAGGACCGTGGTGGCGGCAGGAGGATGGCAAAGATCCCCCTGTAGCTCCAGCAAGCCCTTCCCAATCTTCTCAATCTTCTGTGCAAGCCTCTCTTCCTCGGCCCCCCCCTGAAGCCTCCTCCAGATGCTGCAAACCTTGAGCCACACTGCCATTCTATTCAGCCCACACCCAGAAAGAACCAAGAGCCAGATCTTTTGCTTCCCTTCTATCCCTCATAGCAACCAGCACCTCAATGGGTAAATTCATCACTGTTCCCAAGTGTCTAACACAGCACCTGGAACATAGTAGGAGTCAGGAAAAGCTTGTTGCATACACATATGTTAGCAATGAATCATAATGAAACAGAATCGGTGTAATTAACTGAATATTTTGAGACCTCTTGAGGATAGAATTAACCCTTCCTTCTCTAGGACTGTGGGTCCTTTTATGTCTTGTTATGTGTGGTGCGGGGAGGAGTGGTGGCAATAAGTCAATGGTTAGTGCCCCCTGTTGCTATGGCATTCCAAGCCCCCAAGCAATTCTTGACTTTCGCCGGCTGCTCTCTGAGTTTCTAAGGCATACAGTATACAATTCTGACAACTGCCAGCCATGAGTATTCTGGAAGACTTTGGAGTTCTAATATCCCATAGCACCGTCCCCAGCAGAGTCCTTGTATTGAGAGAGCCTCTAAAAGGTTGGAGTTTGACCAAACCAAGTCACCAGTTACACACTCCTGTGGCCGCCCCTACCCGTGCCTAACAGGAGTGTGTAACTGGTGACTCAGTTTGCTCAAACTCACCCTTTCAGACGACTGTTTCGTGGGTCTGAGATCTCTTTGGGGGGGATGATAAAAATGTTCTGAAATTAGAAAGTTGTGTTGGTTGCACAGCTTTATGAGTACGAAAAGCCACTAAATTGTACACTTTTAAATGGTTACAACAGTCAATTTTATGCTGTATTATTTTACCACAAGAAAACACTAAAAAAAAGGAGGCACATGTGACCGTTTTCAAAATACACTGATTCATGTAAGTGAGGGATTTGGGAGTTTTGCTGGTTGGAAAGTTAGGAGGCAAGATGGAGAGAGGGGTGGAACAGCAGGTGTCCTCATGACAATGGCTTACTTTAAGGAGCCCGGCTGCAACACCCTCAGCTGTCTCCCCAGAGGTAAGAAACCAAATCCTTGCAGATGATAGGTGACAGACTGTGAAATGGCCAGAGATTAGGACTCAGCAACCGTCACTATGAAAACACTATTAAAACCAGAGCTGGTTATGTTAACAGTTGGGTTAGGGCAAAGTTGTAATAAGCATCCTGGCAATAAATTCATTTGTTAATTCCAGGACAACTTCTGGATCAGCTGTCTGTGCCAGGCATTGGGCCCACATGCTTCATCCTTATCGGCTCTCCAGTGGTCCACAATCCACCCACTCCCCAGGCTGAACCCCTGTGAGATGGAACCTCCCAGTGACTTGGCTCATGGTCATGAGACATGACCACAGAGTTAGATTTACTGTGAACAGGCTCCTGGGCTCAGTGTCCAAGGGCCTGTGCTGATCGCCCTCCTCTGTCCCTTTCCAGCTGAGCGGCTTGAGGCCTATCTGAACCTCCATTTCAACGGAGAACATTCATCCAGTCCATGTCATAGGCTGGTTGCGAGGCACACACAAGATAAAATGTGAAATCTTTGAAACCCATCAGATGCCCGGTAAAAGCGCGTTTTTAGAGTAGGTGAAGGGCACAGGTTTTTGGAGTCAGACAACCAGCGTTCACCGGCGGGAAGATCGTTGACAAGAAACTTCCCGGGTCTGAGCCTCAGTTTCCTCCTACGTAATGGAGGCGGCAGCACCTGCACAAGTCTGCGGGGAGGTGCGGCTGAGACGGTGCACACACAGCAGCCCGCGGGGAGTGCGCGATCGGTAGCAAATTCTCCCGGCAGCGCCATCTCCCTGAGTCATGCAGGGCCCGCCGGGACGCGGCTGCAGGAAACCGGGCGGGACAGCGCCGCCTCCCACACGGCCCTCGGGGGCGCCCGGCACGGCCCGCCGAGCGAGGCGCCGCCGCAGCCCAGGTGGGTGCAGCCCCCGCGGGGTGGGGGGGGAAGGGGGGAGGAAGCGCGGCGGGGTGCGGCGCGGGGAGCGCGGCTGGCGGGCGGGGCGAGCCGAGCTCGCCCGCCCGCTGCCCTCTGCCTCCCGCGCCAGAGCTTTCTAGACTCCCCTCGCCGCAGGCCGCCGTCCCGGGACTCATTTACTCCCCGCGCCCCGCCCCGCCCGGTTCTGCCTTCTTTTCTTAAGTGGTTTACAATACCCTGAGTTGCTTTACACCGTATGGCCAGGCTCGCTGTAAATAATTCTCTTGCCCTGGGAATTCTAGTAACAAGACGGCTGGCTTGCTTTCTAAAGGAACACGCTGCCCCGCTCCCCGCGCCTGGCCTCCCCCCTGCCCCCCCCCCCCCACCTCCCCAATCAATATTTACTGGCTCTGCACAGGCCCGCCTGGAGGGAGAGAGTTTTACAGCACATTAGGAAGATGTCGACGCGGCCCTCGGGGAGCTTGTGATAAAAACGTTACAGGGAGAGGAGTCTGAGAATCGCTAGGCTTCTGGGGAGTGTGCACGGATACTCTGCACGCGGCGCTGCCATTTCTAGAGTTCCTGAGAAAAGGGTTTTCTTGTGTAGGGTTTGCTTTGGTTATCCCCCCACCCCCCACCCCCTTTGTAGGCAACAAAGGAAGAATGGAGCTTCCTAAATCTTAGGATCTACAATTATGCCACCGGATCTAAAGGGAAAGGGGAAAATGAAGGCACAAGTCGCTGTTTCTGTTTATTCAGATTCTTCGGAGGACACTGGCTTCACACAAGGAAGCACCCTGAGAATCACAGTGAGCCACGGTGTGGACGAAGACTCAGGGCCCAGGGCTCAGAGCTTTCAGTGTGTGGCCTGGGGAAAGCTGCAGCACTTCTCTGACCCTCAATTTCTGGATCCGTGAAATGGACATGATAACACCTGCCCTGCTTACGGTACTGCGTTGCCAGAAGAACTGCGCCAAGTGAAGTTTGTGAACAGTGAAACTTCATGCGTGTCATGAGTACAATAGGATTGTGATATCAGTGTCACGCTCAAAAACACACTCTGGAAGGTCGGTTTGTGGTTAAAAATGATTCAGACTGAGAGAGAGATTATAAAGGCCGCGGGGATTTACAAATAGATGGGTGAGATCACAGCAGGCACGGAAGGGCACTTTTGAGCGGATGGTGGAGACACTGAACAGGAAGTCTGGCAGTGGCACCAGAGGAGGAAGAGGTGTTGCTGGGTGCTATTGGAGGAGGCTGGAGGATTTGTTCCCTGACATGCAGGGGAAAGCGGTTGAGGAAACCGCTTATGCTGTGAGCTTATGATTTCGTGAGTCACTGTACCATCCATGTTGAAGGTCACATGCAAAAGCCAGAGACAGGAATAGGTGTGCCTTGCCGAGGTGATGACCGTGCCCGAGGACCTGTGGAGAAGACACGCGGGGCTGGGTGGTCCAGGAAGTGAAATGAGTTGGACGCTCCAGGCAGGTTCTGAGAAAGCCCAGCAAGAGGCGGTGGGAGGAGGTCAGAATGAGCAACCGATGTCTGGGCAGAGGCAGCTGACGGCTGTGGTCGGGGGCCAAGAAAACCAGTTCTGAAGGAGCTGGAATCCTAGGCAAGGTGGCAAGGATGCCACTTGGCAGGAAGGAGACCTGGCAGTCACCCTGGAACAGAACCAGAGCTGCAGGGCTCCGGGAGGCTTGATGCCTGGGAGAGAGAAAGGAGGACTGTGTTTAGGTCTTGCTCCTCCAGACAGCAGGTTGGGATAGCAGGATCCTTGAGACGTGGGACATATCTCATTCCTCTCTGTAGCCTCGCTACCTAGTACAGTGCCTGGCCTATGGAAGGCACTCAGCCAGTGTTCGTTGGAATGAACCGACAGATAGATGAACAGCAAATGAATAAGGCCAAATTCAAGATTCCCAATGAGCTTGGAATTTTTATTCCCTCTTTTGGTGGCTTTTGACTGCCTTAGGCTCTTTTCTAGTGCCATATAGCTAACGCCAGGACTACCCTCAGTGTCCCTCCTGAGAACTCTTGGCCATCTGGCATGTCTCCAGTCTCCTTCCTTTCTCTTTATAGGGTGTCTGCATTCAAGATGGCTGCGGTCCACTTAGTGGCTTGTTTCCATGGCAACGTGCTTCTTCATTAAGCTATACCCAACCCCTCTCTAGTTACTAGCCTTTGCTGTACCTTATTCAGCTCCCAGCCGTGTTTACATCCTGTCCTGATACAGAATGTCTTTCATTAAGGGAACATTGTCTTCTCAGAATTAACTTAAAAAATGCACTTAAACACATTATGGTATGACTTTTTTTTTCCAACTAGAAATATAAAATTTCTCCACAACTTCTGTGCCAAAAAATTAAGTTTCCTTGTCAGCCGTTTTCACTGACTCTTTTCAAAACTGTTTCCTCCTCACATAGTGTATGCCAGCCCTGGAAAGAGTCTCCGGGAGAAGCATGTGGCTCCCAACATAATGTCTGGCAATCACGTTTTCACCTACATCTGGGGACTCTGCCCCCTGCTGGTCGTTGTCATGATTTTAATTGCCAGCAGTCTCGCCCTCAGTACCGACGAATATGAACACTAACTCAAGAAAAGAGAGGAACAAGAGTCACAGTGCACATTTAATTTTATGTTACCGTGTCATTTTTATTAGACCCATCCATTTCTGTTTTTAAGGCTCCTGACATGGTTTTCATCACTTTAATGAAGAAGGCTCTATCTGACCCATTATTAGAATCCATCTTGCTCTACTCACAGAGTGTGGCTTGCCCATAGCTTTTTTCTCAGCTGTAAACTTGTAAGACTCAAGAAACACCGAGGTGGTGCCCGCTACTGCCAGTTCAAGTTCTACCTTTCTTTTTGACATGGATTTTCACATCCGCTGGCAGAATTTCTGCCATGCAATCACCACTTGCAGCCAGTGAGGGTAGGCTTGTCCTTGGTCCAACAGCTAGTCCCATTTCTCAGTTGGGGCCCGTCACCACTCTTCCTCACCTTCCCATGAAGCACCATATTGATTCCCACATTCGGTATCTCCCACTTACTAGGCCTCTCATGGCTCAGCTCAGTGCATTGCCAAGATCTTCCACCCGGATCCTTTCCTCAAAGCTCTGTGGGACTCTACACAGCAGAACATTCATTGTGGCTAGGGTATAAACCCAAGTTCCTTAGAACAGCTTGCCTCTGTGCATTGAAAATCCAGTTTTGATTGCCCCTGCTCTTTCCATGCCTGCATTTAGAGCTAAAGTGCACCAGCAGATATGCAAAGTTCATCCTAACCGTGCAGTTGTGCTATGACCAATTTCGAAAAAAACATTGTCTAAAGAGGTGGTTCTGTATACTGTGCGTTGTGTAATTCTTATAGGGAAAGTGAAAGTCTTTGTCGTACTGGGTTGATCCGTGTCCCCTTCAAAAATACGTTTCATTCCTTAATCCCCGACACCCTGCACGTGACCTTATTTGGAATTGAGTCTCTGAAGGTATCATCAAATGAAAATGAGATCATGGTGGATTATGGTGGGCGCTAGCCCAATGACGGCTGTTCCTATAATAAGCGAGAATAGGAAAGAAACCTGTCAGTGTGAAGACAGAAGAGAAAGTGGAGTTAAGCTACCATAAGCCAAGGAATGCAGAAGATTGCCAGCAACCACCCAGAAGGTAGAAGAGACAAGGAAGGATTCTTCTGTAGAGACTTTATTCAGCTTCTAGCTGCGAGAGTGTACATTTCTGTTGTTTTAAGGCACTCAGTTTGTGATAATTTGTTATAGCAGCCCTAGCAAACAATACATTCACCAACCAGAAAACTAGAAAGAGGTGAGAGGTTTGACTCTCAAATGTTGTCATCGTTTTGCCTCCAATGTTCAGCTTCCCCCAAGGATAGATGGGAATTTGCCCGTTTGGTTCTTGGAAGAGAATACTTTCTGTACTTTTGGACATTAGGGGAAAAAAATGCAGCGATTTCTTTCTCCCCTGACATTGGTAACATTATTACCCATAATGCATTAGACACTTAGATTTGAGATACTACCTAAATATTTACAGCTCTTCCTAGAGTGTGACTGCGTGATATCCCAAAGAGAGGCTACTTGTGAACCACCCCTGACCGCACCACAGCCTGCCGGACCCTCCTCTGGTGCCCAGCTAATGAATTAAATGTGGCTGCTTGAGTGGATTCATTAGCCTGCGAGGGCGGCAAAGCAACTTGGAGGTTGCATGTGATAAGTAATGCAGGTTATAAATGGCCATTAAATGTTCCTCCAGGGAAAATTGCTGAACAAAATGCTTTTAAACTTATTTTTTTTTATTTTTTGTCTTTGGAGAAAGAGTTCTAGAGCTGGGGGTGATGGAGAAGCTCAAGCAGGGATGGATCCAAATCCACTGGTTTGGTAGGGAAATGATAGGAGCAGTCAGCACTGGTCAGAAGGGAAATTTAAGGGATGTGGCAGCAGTAGACTTGGTCGGACGTTGCACGGAAGCAGAGTTACAAACAAGGCTGACTCCTAGACTGAGGAAATCTGAAAAACTTTTGAGTCACTGAGTGTGGTAGGGAATTCAAGATCAAGAAAAGCAAGAAAGAGGGGCGCCTGGGTGGCGCAGTCGGTTAAGCGTCCGACTTCAGCCAGGTCACGATCTCGCGGTCCGTGAGTTCGAGCCCCGCGTCGGGCTCTGGGCTGATGGCTCGGAGCCTGGAGCCTGTTTTCGATTCTGTGTCTCCCTCTCTCTCTGCCCCTCCCCCGTTCATGCTCTGTCTCTCTCTGTCCCAAAAATAAATAAAAAACGCTGAAAAAAAAATTAAAAAAAAAAAAGAAAAGCAAGAAAGAGGAGGTGAAGAGGAGGGTCTGTCAGACTCACAGGCTCATAATCATTGGCTCCAAGTGCCACATCCTACAGACGAGGCCACTTGGGGCCCAGAGAGATGAAGCGGTCAACCAGAGTTCCACGGCTAGCAAAGGGGTGGAGCCAAAATCAGAATCCAAGGCCCCTCTCGTAATCCAAATTAGAGACCAAGAACTGGAGAAAGACCTATGGATGTAGATTTTGGAGAACCCCACTTTCTAGCTGGCAACCCACAAAGGAGAATATATGGAACAGAGATGACAAACCACAAACTCATGCTTTGACCTTTACTCTAGTTTTTAAAATTAGTATTTAAATTTGTTTCTAACACCTAAGGGTCAGGTGAGTTCCCATGGCACTCTAGGTTGCTGGCTGCTCCGGGAAAAGTCAGTTGGTCTGTGAGAAACTAAGGAAGAGCTCCTTCGTGTCAGATGGGCCACATGCTGGTGTACCTGCCCACCTGGCGGGCTTCACAGCTGATATCCCCCACCTGGCCCCGCTGGGCCCTGGAGTTCACAACCCCTGGGAGAGGGGAAGAAAGGCAGGGGTCCTGAGCCTGCGGCTGAGAAGCAGAATTGGAAATGGCAGAGGGTGAAAGGAAGGAACCTGAAGACAAGAAGGCCCAGGGAGCCTAGGTCACAGAAGCAAAGGTCTCGTCCAGAAATCCAGGGGACGGGACGGACTTTTCATCTATTTTTGGATAAAGTAACAGGATGTGGAAACCAAAAAAAGTGGGCAATTCTCTGATCCTGCACAATGGTGATGACTTATGCAAAACATCCTCTTTCCTATTTTTAACTAGATCACAGAAGCTGCGTCAGAGGGCTTGTTGCTGACTAATCCTGTTGCGGTGCCTTTCTCTGAATTGCATAAATGCCATCTACATAGGCGAAAGAACATTTGAGAAGGGGAAAAAAGTCTGTAAAGACTACTGCACACAGGGCATTCTTATAAATAGTATTCTGAGTGAGATCAGGGTGTTCTGGGCCACCACTTTCTGGAAGTTGTCTAGGATTTCATGGTTGAATGATGCAGACATTCAGAGGAAACTATTCATTTAATTCAAGCTGAATTAATGATCCCGCGACAGTTTTGTACTCCATAGCGACAACTCTTTTTCAGTAGGTAACATGAAGAATTATGCCGATTTTTCAGCAAAAGTATTTTCTAGTTGTATAAATATCCCTGTGCCAGGAATACGTCTTTTATTGGAGAAAAGGACTCAGGAATGAGAGTGAAGGGTTCTCAATGCTTTATAAGCAAGAACCACATGGTGACAATGGCAGGGCTTTTTACTGAGACGGAGCTGTTGCAGATGCTGTGAGGGCCCTGCTCCAACCACCACCCCCCCTTCCTGCTTCAGTGCTCTCCAGCTGACCGCCGGCTGCCAATCTCTGTGCCCCTCTGTGCCCTTTGCCCGGGGGCTTTTTTCATAACCGAGGAAAGCCAGCGTGCCAAGGAATGAAAACCACCCAAAAGCAGCAGCAGCCCCAACTGGCAACTGGTAGGAGTTGGTGTATAAATACCCTAGTCCCTAGCATGACCCCTCGCATGGGGTCTACAAGCCATTTAACACACAGAGTAAGTAGGCTGCTGGCTTTGCAAGGCAAATACCTTGCTAGAGTAATGCAGTAATATTATTGCTTTGTTTTCTGTGTGTGTGTGTGTGTGTGTGTGTGTGCATATGTGTAGTATGTATACTTTATATATATATAAACTATATATAGAGAAAGCTTATATATATATGTATGTTTCTATATGTAATAGTATGTATAGTTCGTATATGTATATATGAAATGTATATACTCTGTGTATAATGTATATGTGTGTATAATCTGTGTATATAACAAATAATGTATATGGTGTGTGTGTGCATATGGTACTTTATACTTTGGAAGATAATACTGTTTTCCACTTGCAATGGTGCTTATAAAGCTTCTTTTCAGAATGAACTTGTTTAAGTAAAAATGCTGAATTGATTTAAAGAACATTTAAGTAAATGATAGAGTATAACCTCCACCAATATGCCACAAAAGTGTAGAGGTTGTGCATGAATGACTAAAGCCACACTGGTGTCTTCCTGCTCTCTTCTGCAGATCCCTCAGCTGCCTCAGAGACTGCCAAGGCGGGCAAGAGGAGTGACAGTGGCTTCAGGTCACCCGCCTCTCCTTCAAGCAAGGCATCCTGGTGTACTGGCCTGGGAATCGGTGATCTAAGGAGTGAACTAGGGGAAGGGATCTACCATTTCAAAGAACAATAGTTCACAAGTTTGAAATGTTCACATGGAGTCCAGCACTCAATTTATCAAGAACTTGAGGCCAAGAGAGTTTAAATGACATTTCCCAGTTCCCGTACAGAGTTTGTGACAGAGCTGGGACATGGGCCCATTCACGTGACCCCCACCCATGCTCTTCTGACTGTGCTCCCTCCCTCAGAGGCAGGGCTCAGGTAGGGCTTCAAAGGCAGGAGAAAGCAGGGCAGGGAGTGGGGAGAGAAGATCCTGGAGAGCACAGCTCTGCAGGGGAATCAGGTGACACTTTCCCGGGGCCAGGCAGGGAGAACTTTTTAATAAAGGAAGGTGTTGGGCAGAGGCGGAACAAGGAACACAGTGGGGAAACATGTCGGGATCAGAGGAGAAGGAACTTGAATGCCTGGTGGGGGGAGTGTGAACTCACAGGAAGTGTGGATCCGGGTCTCTGAGCTGGGAAGGGACGCATGAAAGCCATGCTTTGGGAGGCAGCACTGCAGAGAGCAACTAGGTTGAAATACTGCTTCCAGAGCCACTTACTTAGCCTCTCTGTGCTTTAGCTTCTTCTAACACACCCAAAACGGTATCTGGTACCTATTAAGGGCTCAATAATGAGCCCTACTAAGGGCTATTATGATGTTGTCTATGAAGGACTGAATAGTGCCAAGAGAGGGAAGTGGCCTGGCTGAGCTAGGTAGTAGCAGAGACAGAATTAGAAATCAGGACTGATTTCTAATTCAACACTCTTTTTCTCTGCCTCTTGTTTTAAAATGATGTCTTATTTATTTTCTTGTCTGCATTAGCATTTCCACTTGCAAAACATAATGCCTTTATTTAGTACAAACATACCTCCACAATGGTTTCCTTTTGGAAAAACAATTTTGATCGATGATTTCTCTCACTCCCTAATTAATATACCACAGTTAGAGTGAGCACTGCCTGCTTTGACAAAGCAGGGCTTTCACTTTTCAGATCTTTAGCCACTAACAGGGGAGTCTGACTTTAAACCGTATGAACTTGCGTATGACATTTAAATTTTAATAACTGTTCTGGTTGCTTCTTTGTGTCTGGAGAAAATAACGTTTATTTTGACCAAATGCTATCTTTTCCCTTTTTTCATCAGATAAATCATACTTATGACCTGAGAGCTTCTGTTGTTCTTTATGATTCACTGATCAACCGTGAACGAAGAAACAAATGCTGGAATTTTGGTGACAGCATATTGGTGATTCTCTCCAGGAGACTGCGGTCTCGCAAAGAATCAGAGACCAAGGGAGGGCAGCTTCCTCAGAGATTCTGTAGCCCAGCTCATTCATCTTTATAGATGACAAAATTCAGCTCAGAAAGGTGAAGTGAATTTTGCAAAGTCATCTAGCTACTTGGTGGTAAGAGGGATTTTGAACCCATTTGTTTTTTTGACTTGGAGTCCCCATCGCATCACGTCCTGCATCGACTCATGCATTTCTAAAAAGTCTTCCTGTATTATTAGGCAGGCAAATCCAGCTTGTTGCTTGGTTTTGCAAATAAAGTTTTATTGAAACACAGTCCCTTCACAAAAGATGTCTGCCGATCCCTGTTGTGTATCAAGCCTGGTTGAAACCCCTTTGTTGTTGTTTGTTTTTGTGTTATGCTTTTTGTAAAAAATCTTGATGGATTAATAGGTCTTTCAGCAACAGGTAGAACGGAAGTTCTGTGTGCATGTCACACAACTGATGACATCGATACCACATAGATGTGTTCTTATTCATTCAGCATTCCATCCTGTCCAAAGCTCGCCACAGTTGTCTAGAACAATGGTACCCCTATCTGCCTGATCATCTGCTCCATTCCATGAAATCCCTGAGAATACAGACTCTCAGGACCCTCCCCAAATCTCCAGTCAGTGTATCTGAGTTTAGGTTTGGAAATCTGTAATTTTATTATTATTTTTGTAACCTCTGGAGGCAATTTTGATGAGCAGCCAGCTTTGGGAACCTTTGCGCTGGGTAATGACTGGATGGACGTCTGTATCTTTGTTAGAGTCCTTTCCTTTCCTCCTGTGTGTTTCTAAGCCCATCCTCTTCCTGAGCCCCATGCTATGGGTCGTAGGTACATTGTTCCGCATCTTTGCTGAATGAGGCTGGGGGCAGGGGCGCCTTACACACCACACTAGTATTTCCTCAGTATCCAGTAAAGTAGTGCACTCTCTGCCTTCATTGTAGTTATCTGACTGGTTACACTTTTATTTCTGTCATTGCCTTGTTCGCTTTCCATTTGCATTTGCATAAAATTCCTCAAATGACAAATCCAACCCTGATTTCTTCTGCTTTCTGATTGTAAAAGTGAGGTGCATAGACAGCCAGAACCTAGATGAGAAAAGCCTCATATCCCCTGTACCCTGTTTTTCATCTTTCTTTCCTTTCCTGCTTTTAAGAATGTCACTGAAACCATTAGGGATTAAAACAAAAATAGATTTAGAACCCCGAAAGTTTGTTGGTCTCAGCCATCCATTAATTTAAATTTTTCCTCCCTGCTGTTTGAGGATTATGTTAGCCTAATAAAACAGGCTTTTAAATATATGTGTATATATGTATGGCCACATTCAGTTCACATTCATTTTTTTTTTCTAAATTTTTTTTTTAATGTTTATTTTTGAGACAGAGAGAGACACAGCATGAGCAGGGAAGGGGCAGAGAGAGAGGGAGACACAGAATGTGAAGCAGGCTCCAGGCTCTGAGCTGTCAGCACAGAGCCTTACGCGGGGCTCGAACTCAGGAACTGTGAGATCATGACCTGAGCCGAAGTCGGAGGTTTAACCGACTGAGCCACCCAGGCGCCCCTCACATTCATTTCTTTAACCGGTTCCTCTCTCTTTCATTGCATAAATTAACTAAAATAATTGACCTCAATGGTCTTTTCGCTATGAATGACTTTGTGTGAGGAAGCTAGTTCTCACTTTCATAGAATGAGATAGGTTTATTTCTTTCTCTTAAGTGAATTAAGACAAAAATATATGATGTGCAAAGACTTCAGTATGTCCCATGTTATAATTAGGATTGATCTTAGGTCCTAAGAAAGCAGCAGACATTGAATCAAAAGATAATGTTTAACCTGCCAAGTAGAACAATAAACAAGATCTATTACCGCAAAGGTGTTTAGAATTAGTGTATCTCACTCAGAGAGACACGACCAACAACAAATGCGAAACCAATGAGGACATCAGAATGACACCTGAAAGACCTTAACAAAATATGGCATCATGCTGGGATTCGCGAGATGAGAAACACTGACTTTGACCGTGATGCAATATCTTCTGTAAGCCATTACAATTAGAGGCGAAAATGGAAGGGCTATTCAATTACTTTGGGCAGTATCTTTCCACCTGCATGAGATTAACAGGGCACATTTCACAATAGATGTCTCAAGAAATTTAACTAACCGTTCATTGAAATCTAAAGTGGATAGGCTGTAATTAAATAAGCATTTTATATCCCAGTTAGGCTGGCCCTAATGAGCAAGTCTAAATCTTGTTTTCAGGATCAAATTGCATTTTGTGACAGCACCTCCTTGCCAGTCTGTCCTTCCAATAGGGACAGGCATTTCAGAATAAGGGCAAACACCTAACAGATAAAGACAGCAGGGCCACTCTCCAGGCTTGTGCACTGTTCAAAATCACAGTGCATTGGAAACAACAGGGATTATGCTGACTTCAGGAAGGTAATTTTGGTTTCAAGGAAATTAGGACCGATTTAGTAATCTTGGTAAACCAGGCGTTCATAACAGGCCAGGGCAGAGAACTTGGCCATGGCACCCTAAAGGTACCCACCTGCCCTGTGCCTTTGGCACTTCCTAAGCCTAGTGCGTATTGTTATTTATTGTCTAAGATCTGTCCGTCTTCCTGACTAGATTGAAGGCATCTCAAAGGCAGGGACCAAGGTGAACTGTTTGGGTATCATCAGCACCTTCCATGTGGGCTGTTTGAATGTTTGTTCTAGTTGGTGGTGCTGCTCTTAGGTAGAATAAGTAAGTTAGTTAATTAACAGAATTTAGAAGCACAAAAGCATCTGATTCCTTCTAAAAATCTGGCAGTTCATTCTTTGCCTCTGTTAATATGGAACGGATTTCTCCGTAGGAGGAATAAATGTAAAGTGAATACAGAAATTCACATATTGTATCCATTAGTTAATATATACATTTGTTTATTTAGAAAACACAACAAAGTACAAAATAATTGGATGATTTGATTTAAATAAATCAAAACTGCAAATGCATCTTCACCTTCTCAAATCCTTTTTTGGTTGGAAGTCATGCCGATTACATCAGCAATTGCCTGCGCGGGGGCTGCGGAACTGGTCCTACATGTTTCTTGTAGATATTGCAAGTTATTCCAAGGTTTAATAATTTGGGGGCCATTCTGAGTGAAATGAGGTTTAAAGAGACTTCTTTATTATAGGGTTTCTCAAGTGTTTGAGTTGTGCCAACATCCTTTACGAGTCTTCAAAGTTAGAAGGCAGATGGTATGGATTTACTAACTCATGTAACTCTTTTTATGGAACAACTGAGAGACTGGTGTGGTCCGAGGAACACACTTTGGGAAATGTTGAATCAGACACATTTTTCACGTAGGCTCCTTCTGTTAGCGAAATCGCACAGTTGAATACCTGAGTTGAAAGACCTTCAATCTGTAAACCTTCTGGAATCATGGTTCTCAGTCTTGGCTGTCCATTAAAATCACCTGGGAGCTTTAAACAAGCCAGTGCTGAGGCCCCACCCGCAGCCAGCTAAAGTCAGGGTCTCTGAGGGTGAGTTTTCTGACCCATAAAATGGAAATAATAACACCTACCTCACAGAATTGTGAAACATAAATGAGCCATATATGGAAAATACCTGCTCTGTGCTTTCAACAATAGCCAAATTATGCAAAGAGCCCAATGTCCATCAACTGATGAATGGATAAAGAAGATGTAGTTTATAAATACAATGGAATACTACTTGGCAATGAGAAAGAATGAAATCTGGCCATTTGCAGCAATGTGGATGGGACTGGGGGGTAATATGCTAAGTGAAGTAAGTCAGTCAGAGAAAGATATCATATGCTTTCACTCATATGTGGATCTTGAGAAACTTAACAGAAGACCATGGGGGAAGGGAAGGGGAAAAATAGTTACAAACAAACAGGGAGGGAGGCAAACCATAAGAGACTTTTAAATACAGAGAACAAACTGAGGGTTGATGGGGGTTGGGAGGGAGGGGAAAGTGGGTGATGGGCATTGAGGGGGCACTTGTTGGGATGAGCACTGGGTGTTGTATGTAAGCCAATTTGACAACAAATCATATTTAAAAAAAAATAAAAAAACATAAATAAACATAAAATAAAATAATGAAGATTAAAAAAATAATACATAGCATCTCCATTTAACTGTGAAAGAAGAAAGAAAGAAAGAAAGAAAGAAAGAAAGAAAGAAAGAAAGAAAATACCTGCTCTGGTGCCCGAAACAAAGTTTAGGCTTTGAAAAAAATGTTTCTTTCTAAGGATAGTGTAAAATTCCAGTGAAGAAATATAGAAGATATTATGAAAAAAGAAAATCACTTTTTGGCCACACTATGGTTCTGCATCGACAGATGCTAACAATATATGATGAGAAACAGGATGTTTGCATAGCCTAAGTATTTCCCCACAGTATACTTATTAATTACAAAGGGAAAAACAGTAATTTTACCATGGAAAAATCTGGCAGACTTCATCTTAACTAAACGATGAAAGGTAATCTCATCAGTAATGAGACATGTCAACACCATGTGCTCCCTGGTACAAGGGGACACCGAGGAGACCACATCATGACTTCTGTAGTGCTCTTGCTGAAAATACATTATCTGGAGAAAGTATACAAGGAAACATCAGCAAACCCAAGTCAAACAACGTTTTTCAAAATTACTGGCCAATACTTTTCACAAGTGCCGAGGTCATAAAAGAAAAAGACTGAAGAACTGTCCCTGACTGGAGGAGGCTAAGAAGCAAAATGCACTGTGGGAGCCTGTATTGAATCAGGGACCAGAAAAGGAATATTAGTGGGACAACTGGCATGAACTCAATAAGTTCTGCTCATTATCCATTTTTTTTCAAGATCGTTTACTAAATTTGTATAATTATACTACACTTCTATAAGATGTTAACACTGGGGATGATGGATGAAGGTAAATGGAACTCTATTATTTTACAACTTTTCGGTAAGTCTGAAAAGTTTTCAAAATAAAAGCTTTCAAGATAATGGAATCAATATTTCAGGAGGTTTTCTTTCCCTCATGGGTGTTTGGAGTTTAGAGGAAATAGGCCTCTATATACTGTATAGTCTACATTGAGCGTGGGAGAAAGTGGCTCAAGATGGGCAATTTAACAAGTATTTCCTGTGATTTGGAAACATGTGCTCCTGAGGCAACACTGTCATAAATACCAGATAGAGGATTTGGTAAAAGAGGGGAAAAAAACAAGTGATCCATGAAAGAAGAGAGTAGGAGCCCAGGTAGTGGTAAGGAGAAATTAGGAGCTGCTAGATATGGGTTTCAAAAAAAGGATTTGTTTTTTTGAATAGGAACAGGGGAAAGGGAGATAGTTCTGTGTATAGTGAATAGCTATGAGAGATATTTAAAAGGGCAGAGAAGGGACAGAAGAGGTTAAAGATATTTTCCTGGCATTATATGTGTTATGTTCTCCTTGGCATTTGCCTATAAGTCAGCAGTAGAGATATTGATTTTTTTCTAATATTTGTTCTGTGTTTTTTTTTTCTTTGAATATTACTCCATGCTGAGGCTCATCCTCCAGGGGTCTGGTTATAATTCTGTTACACCGTGACATCGTCCAAATCATGTGCTTTGGAAGACAGATGACAAAGCCATTAGCCTGGTAGCCCTTCGGCCTTATGAAGAAAAGTGGTTTGGTCCGCAAACTCAAACACCCGAGGAATCACGTAACACAGTTCTCTGCTGTTGGGCAAAAATAGGGACCTGCCGTCAGCAAACCTGAGGAGAATTGCTGGAGCAGTGTGGCCGAGGAGCCGCTTGGCGTCTCTCATGGATTGTCTTCACCTGCAATGCCCATTGGTTTCTTCCTGATCATTTTCAGGACTGGAAGCCAGAAGTGAATCTGAAGAGACAAAAAGATCGATGAATGAGCATTAGAGTCATTTCAGATGCCTGTGACATAAACTTCTCATTGTGGGCTGCTGGCATCAGAAAAACATGCAAAAGACTTGGAAATGGCCAAGGGCGCCTACGTGGCTCAGTCGGTTAAGCGTTTGACTCTTGGTGTCGGCTCAAGTTATGATCTCACCGCTTTGTGGGTTTGAGTCCCACATTGGGCTCTGTGCTGGCAGTGCAGAGCCTGCTTGGGATTCTCTCTCTCTCCCTCTGTCTCTGCCCCTCTCACACTTGGGCTGTCTCTGTCTCTCTCAAGATAAATCAATAAACTTACCCAAAAAATAAAGAAATAAAATGGTCTTGTGCCATTATAAAAAGGAGAAAAAAAAGAGACTTGGAAATGGCCAGAAACTTATCCTTGTGGGTTACCTTAGCCTTTCATTGTTTCTAAGCCATTTCCCCATTCCCAGCTGTCGGGAGCTGATAGCAACAATGGGAATGATTCTTGTCCACGGACACGTGAAATGACTTTCACCCTGTAAAGTGCAATTAATCCTCCCATCCACCTTGTGGAAGAAGCCAGTTTTGCATCTAGTAAGCACATTCATTTGGGTATTCCTGGTGGCATATATATATGTGTGTGTGTGTGTGTGTGTGTGTGTGTGCTTTGAACTGTTCTTCGAATTGGTTGGAATTTCTTACCGTCTCTTCATTAATTAATAAGTTAAACAAAACCTTCGATGAGCATTCATTTTATGTGTAGGAAGTCATTATCATATCTATGCATAAATATACATATATGTTATGCCTATAGAAATCCTCTTCATCATATGTACATCATACATATACTTTAATGCTGGAGCATGAACAAATTCTTTGAAGTTTACCAAGCTGTAGTAGATAGTTCCCTCTGTTATTTATTTGTCCTCGACGTGATAAATCGCTCTTACTGGGCACGGTCCTTTAATAATAATTGCCGAGGGCCTTCCCAGTAGCCTCTCTACCTTGTGGCTGACTGTACCTACTTGAAACCAGCGTTGGGGCACCTGGGCGGCTCAGTCGGTTAAGTGGCCGACTTCAGCTCAGGTCATGATCTCGCAGTCTGTGAGTTCGAGCCCCGCGTCAGGCTCTGTGCTGACAGCTCAGAGCCTGGAGCCTGTTTCAGATTCTGTGTCTCCCTCTCTCTGACTCTCCCCCGTTCATGCTCTGTCTCTCTCTGTCTCAAAAATAAGTAAACGTTAAAAAAAAAAAAAAAAAAAAAAGAAATCAGCGTTTTGAAAGATATCTTGCAGACCCATCTGGCCCATTCAAAAGCACGAAGCGAAGAGCCTTAGCCACACATATCTATTAATTTTCTCCCCCTGGTGTCCTATCTATTGCTAGGGGTGTGAACCCTAACATGAAATTGAAGAGTGCTTTGCAAGTCCACTGGCCCTTCAAACCCAAAGTCTCCTTCATTACAGATGACATCGCCATCTTGGCTTGCCTTGCCTTTGTAAAGTAGAGATTCTGTTTACTGTTTCCTCCTCCCAGTGCCTGCTTTGCTCTCTTCTTCAGGAGCTTCACATGCAGGTGCCGGACGCGCTCCGTCTGCACGGTGGGGTAGAAGGACGCGGACACCAGGATTTTAAGCTGCGTCAGGATGGAGGACAGCAGTCCCAGCACCACTAGTATCACAAGAATAATGCTGAGAGGAACCCAGGTCTTAGACAGAAGGAGCTTTGGCTCGGGGATGCAGGTGGGTTCAAACAGAGATATGTTAAAGGAAGAGTCATGTATGATGTCTTGAGTTCCTTGCTCCTAAAATGAAAGAATAAGACCCTTAAGATCCATGCCATTTTTGCCCTCAGTCCTTGTCTTGCTCAATCCTGCCCTGCAATGCATAGCATTTAGCGTGAACCATGCAGGGACTTGGACTGGAGCAGCTCCTTTCGTGTGCTAGGATGGGAGCAAAGACAAGGGCCGAGTGTTCTTTGCAGCGGTTGCAGTGTTTTTCTAAAGCGGGTTTGTGGAAATACAGATTTCCTTGAGAGAAAACGTATCAGATAAGTTTGTCTACTCTGTCCTTTCTTTGGAGAGTCAGGATCCCCATGAGACTGTTGAAGTCTCTGAGAAGAAGGCAGAGAAATCCATTTCACTTCAGCCAACACTTCTCCTCACACATTTGACCACATAACCCAGTTTTATGGAACACCTGTTTCTACACGCTAGGAAACGTGGGACTGATGAAAGATGTTTTTAGCTTAACTGCAGGAGCCTTTTTTTGGGAGCATAGCCCCTTAAGACCCCACCATGTCCTCTCCATCTTGACAAATACCCCGACGGCAGACCACGAGGTCACAAAGATGCAGAAGCATTAAATTATGTTCTAAATCAACCTCCTAGACATTGGGGGCAGGGAATTATTCTTAGCGTAAGAATACTAAGAATAGTATTTGCTGAAGGTGGCTTTAAACCCTTTGTGTAGAGGTCTCAGACAGGACATTGTCTCATCTCTGCTGGATGCTCGGGGGGAATGTGTTCCTTTCTGCTTGAAGGCAAGAGTACAAACCAGTTGCCCTCAGTGGACTGACAACAGAGGGCAAAAGATGACATCGTGCCGCCCAGCCAAGCCACCAGCAAAAGAGTGTGCTGATTCAGCACTTTGTTTCCCCTGACCTGAGAAAGTCATTTAATCTCTCGGTGGATTTGTTTTCTAATTTGGTAAAACAGGAATTAATGGAGCAGATCCTGCCCATGAACAAACTACTCCCAGTGTAAATTAAGCACCTTGGGGATGGAGCGTTAACCTTACAAACTGGAGTACTTAGTAAGTTATTATCACTGCAGCACCCCAGAGCTGGGGGGGCAGGGGCGGGCAGGAAGAGGGAAACGACTTCTCCAAAAGAACACAACCACACCTAGAGAACAGAGTGCACCTTGAGCTGCCCCAGTACCTGTGAAGACTCTGGAAACTTCAAACCTGGGGCGTCTCTATAGATGTCAAGTCAAATCTGTAATTTCTCCACCACTGTGCCTAAGCAATGAAAAGCCTTTCTGTTGCCTTTCATTTTCTCTTATTAAAAAGACAGTTCACCTACAATTAAATATAGAGATTTCAGTCCCCAGAGCAAGGCATGTGCTCTTTTTAATACTAGTGAAGAAACAAACACATCGAGTGAGTCAGTGATGAGAAATCTTGCAATAAGAAAGCAGCGGGTGTCCGGTCTTGGAAGAAGTTACTTAATCTAGGAATCTAACTGGGGATTTTGCATTTGGGACTCAGGGCTTCATAAAGATTGAGTCAACATTTTTGTACAGGGTTGGTGGAGGGTAATGTGGAAGACAAATGAATTCTCTCAAAATGCTGAGCAATATGCTAAATGGTACCCTGATGCTTTAAAATGTGTTTACCTCTCATAAGTAAACAATTTGCCAAGACAGCGTTGAGTAATGGACCGAGGACCCGCTCTGGTATCAGACAGTCCTGAAAAGCTAATGCAGACAAATGCTGTGCACAATACGTGCTCAATAAGTTAACAATGCTGGCTACTTTTACTTATGATGCCCACCCATCCAGCTAGCTCCCTTTGGGTCATTTCCCTTCTTTCTTCTCTACTTAAAAGACTTATTTAAAATCATATGAAAGTGGGAGAGAAATATTGGCAAAACCCTGAGGTGATGTTTCTCTTCCTGCTCAACCTGCAGCAACAGAGGGACCCACGGCCACCAAGGGCATCCTGGGATAAGGGCAGGACACTGCAGGTCCCTGGAGCCAGTGGCTGATGGCAGTCTCCCAGGCACGGCAGGAGAGAGTTTGCGAGGAGCCCCCACAGCAGTCTCGTACCCACACCTGCCCCAGCACCCACCGCCCTGCTGTCGCTATGCGAGAGGGTGGCGGCCTCCCCCACCAGGATGTGAGTGTGCAGTGGCAGCTGGCAAAGCTTAGACATCTTTGCATCTCCAGTACCCTGTGATGCCCAAAAATGTATTTGTCAGGACATTGTCATTGGAAAGCTTCTGGGCTTTTTTTGGAAGGCAGAACTTGCCTTTTTCTCATTCTGTCTAAAATGGTGAGAATTCACAAAGCAGGCATGGGTATTGGCTGAGGGAGAAATGTGAGAGAGAAGCAAAAAGAGAAGGGGGGAGAGGAAGAACCGAGCAAGGAAAAAAGACAAAGGAGAATGGGTTGGGGGAGGGGAAGGGAGAGACCCTTTTCCCTGCCACCCCCAGGATTAAGCATGTCTGAAGAGTTAGTTTAGCTTTCACTGGAGACACCGCTTCCATTATTCCCCCTGCTCCAGATATCTAGAGCAACAGAGATCTTGTAATTAACTGAATTCTTCAGGGGCAGCAGAATGCTCAGGGTAATCAACTCTGAGAAGCAGCCCAGGATTAGAGGGGGCGGAGTCGACCTACCTGCTGAGCCAGAGGAAGCTGGGAAGAAAAGTGTGGATGCTACCAGAAGACCCCAGTTCCCGAGACAAAGAGAGCCCGTGGAAGAGTGGGGCTTCAAAGGAGGCCTTGCAGGCATCCTTTCTGCCATTTCCTTCTAAGATTTCCGGGACTGTAGCTTGACCAAAAACAAGGGAAAATCAGACATGTGCAGACAGCTATTGGTGTTTTCACTAGCCCAGGCTGGCGCAATCTACCCCACCATGAGCAACACTCACGCCCACATACACACACTCACACACGCATGTACACACACATACATGCACATAAACACGCATGTCCCACCTAGCTCAGCTTCACAACCTCTGGGTTTAGAAAAAAATCAAGACAGTGTCTGACAATACCCACATCCTCTGACATGCCCACATAATCACAAACTTCCCCACAGAAAAATGGAAAAGAAAAAAGGTGGGAGGCACAAAACTCATGGTCTTCTTGCTTGGGACAGAGCTGCCAAGAGGAACAAGAATGAAGGAGAGAAAGGCAGATTCCCTGAGACTCAGGGGGCACCAGCTCAGAGAAACACACTATCTTGACCAATTAAGATTGTCATAGATCCATCCCATGGCTTTCAGCTCCCTTCTTTTGGGCGGAGTTTAGAACAGTGGTTCTCAATCTTGGCCGCACGTCAGAACTGCTTGGAGAGTTTTTAAAAATCCCTCACCCAGGCCTCACCCCAATCCACTTAAATCTGATTCCCGGGTGTTTGTTGGCTTGTTCAGGTCCACAGTGAAGGCACCGTGTGGCTATGGCAGATAATCACTGACTTAGAAGGTCCTTGCTTTTGGCGCCTGCACCAAATTTTCTCGAAATATGGTCTCTATAGACCACCTACTTTGAAATCCCATGGAGTGTTTATTAAAAGTACTCTCCCCGGGACACTTGGGCGGCTCAAGCATCTGACCCTTGATTTCGGCTCAGGTCACACTTAAGGTTGAGAACCACTGACCTAAAAAACCAAGGTAGCTCTTTTCTTTTCTTTTCTTTTCTTTTCTTTTCTTTTCTTTTCTTTTCCTTTCCTTTTCTTTTTTAGGGGATGTTATCATATACTAGCACCAGCCATAATATCTGGTCACTTAGGAGCCCATTTTTCAGCAACCCTCCTCTTAAATGCTCTGCTGATGCATTGACAGGCCTCCTATGTTGCATACGGACTCAAGATGCAAAGAAAAGAAGTTCTCATTCATAGAAGTTGCTCAAAGTCTACCTGCACAGGTCCAAGGGAGAGAAGAAGACAGACTCTATGTTCATGCCAGGTACTCTTGCTTGAAAACCAACTTTATGTCCCATATCAGAGACACCTATTCTCCCAGTTCAGTGTTTGCTAACTATAGAAAGCTAAAAAATTCCCTCCCTCCAGAGATATAAGATCCTAAGGCCTGAAACCTATACATGTTACTTTATTTGGAAAAAAGGGACTTTGCAGTAGTGACCAAGATAAAGATCTCGAGATGGAGAATTTACCCTGATTATCTCAGTGAGCCTTAACACAATCACATTCATCCTGTAAGAGGAAAGCAGAGAGAGATTTTACATACACAGAGAAGACAATGTGAAGACATAAGTGAAGATGGGGGTTGCAGCCACAGCCAAGAAAAGCCAACAAGCCACCAGACGCTGTAAGAAGCAACAAGTAGATTCTTCCCTAGAGTCCAAAGTGATTGTGGCCCTGCTCGCACTTAATTTCAGCTCAGTGGTACTGATTTTGGACTTGTTACCCCCAGAACTATAAGAGAATAAATTTTTGTTCTTTCCAACCACCCAGTTTGGGTCAATTTGTTAGAGCAGCCACAGGAAACTGAAACGGTGACCAAAGATTTTCAGGATGACATCATACTCTAACAACAGGATTTCAAGTCAACTTAACCAATTGTTGGGCTCCTTCTACATGCCAGACGCTGTGCCATCATGGGAATCCCAAGGTGAATAAGGCAGTGCCCTGCTCTGGGAGGTTCATGATCTTTTTCAAGGCAAGCCAGCAAATAGCCGGGACGCATGGCAAGAAGCACCTGTGAATGCTTACCTCTCTGTGCAGTTTCAGGTGGACCTCCAGCCCTGGCAAGCCTTGGAAATGCTTGCCCACTGAGAAAATGAGCTGATACAGAAGATAATCTATGGCTGCAAACAGCACCCAGATGTAGAGGTGGGTAAGAATGGGGAGGAAAAACAGCCCCAGGTTCTTCCTCTCTTTAGGAGACGGCCAGAAAGATGGGATGACAACGTGTTTCTTCCTTTCCTTCTTATTCAGTGGGAGGACACAGGGCCTCTGTAGTTGCCTCTCCATTTCATCGAACCGAACAAATTGTTTAGTGATGAAGATATTTTCAAACTTCCAACCACAAGGGTCCAAAAATCGCTTCATGAAGAGGCCAGTGCCAAGTAGCACCAGCAAAAGCCCTGCTAGGGCAAGGAGCTGCCGTCCCAGGGAGGACAATACCTCTGTTGCCGTCACCATCTGGTACAAGACACCCAGGACTTGGCCTTTGGTGTCATTTAGCTGTGCCTCCAGGGCTTGGCTGGGACTGAAAAGAGAGACGGCCAGAGTCTGGTTCCAAGAAATAAGGTCATCAAATAGACTTAGGTGAGTGGCAAGGCCATAAATCCACTGAATGGCTTCAATATATTTTTTCAAAAGTGGAAAATGTATGGAAAAGCTCTTGGCCCTTAGGTTGCAAGTCATACTGTCCAGGAGACCTTTGAAGTTATGAAAAATATTTTCCACGTGTCCTAAGATTACTATCCCTGTGCCAGCTGCAATCAAAGCATTCCTGCCCTCCCGCAGGCCGCAGGAAAGGAAGAAGAGGAGAATGAAACATCGTGCATGCTTGGAGCAGCAAAGCAGAACACAAGTGACCATCCAGGAGGAGCTAAAGGCGATGAATGTGGACAGACACCCGGAAAAGGCCATAGACAAGAGGCCCACTGAAATGAGAGCAACAAAAGAGCAAACTCCCAAATGTTGGATAAAGTCCATCCATCCAGGGCTTCTTGGAGACACATACATCCCCCAGAGACCTAGGAAGATATCAGCGCCTGAGGTAAAGACACCCATGCTCCTTGTGTCCCTGGAAATCAAAAAGAAACCAGGGTCAGGCACTGCTTTCGAATGTCCTCTGTCACTGTGTAAAGGACATGGGGGTAGATTGGTTGCAAAAAATGGCCGTAATTCTTTACCCATCTCTACCTCCACACCCCCACCACCACCCCCTTTTTTAAAGTAGGCTTCACACCCAGTGAAGAGCCAACACAGAGCCCGATGCGGGGTTTGAACTTATAACCCTGAGATCAGGACCTGAGCTGAGATCGAGAGTCAGATGCTTAACCAACACAGCCACCTAGGCACCCCTCCTCATCCCTTTAAATGCCACTTTACAGCTTCTCCCGTCAAGAGGTGGGAGAAACAGAATCCAGTAAGAGGTGGGTGAGTCTATTTCTCCGGCCCTTGAATTTGGAATGGCTTTGTGATGTCTTTGATCCATAGAACGCAGCAGAAGTGACAGTGTGCCAGTCCTGAGTCTATGATCCACTTCTTCTCCCTTGGAGCCTTACTACTGACTTTTTAACAGGTCCAGGGATGTTAGTCTCCTGCAACAAATTGCCACAAGCTTAGGGGTTTATAGAAACACATATTTATTCTCTTACAGTTCTGCAAGTCAGAAGTCTAAAATGAGTCCAGAGAGCTAATGTTCCTTTTGGAGGCTCCAGGGAAGAATCCATTTCTCACCCTTTCCAGCATCTGGAAGCTCTTGGACTCTCCTCCATTTCAAAGCCAGCAATGTTGCACCTTCTTTCCTCTCAGACCTCTGCTGCCATCCTTATATCCTTTTGGGACTCGGATTCTCTTGCCTCCCTTTAGAAGGATCCCTGTGATTATATTGGGCCCACCCAGATGAACCTGGATCATCTCCCCATCTCAAGGTCCTTAGCTTAATCCCATATGTAGAGACCCTATCACTATGTAAAATAACATATTAACAGGCTCTGGGCCTTAGGACATGGACAGCTTGGGTGTGGGGGGACGTGAATGAGCCTATCTCACCAGATTTGGCTCTAACCAATAGCCAGCCAATAGCCAATCAACTGCCAAACACCTGAAGGGGGCCCTCCTAGACCAGCCAGTCACCAAGCAGCCCATCAGCTGAGCACAGCTACTTGAGTAGTGAGAAATGCTTATTTATCTTAAGTCACCGAATTCTGTGCTGCTTTCTTAGGCACTGGTTGTGAATTGATAAAAACAGCAATACTGTATCAAGGATCTTAATAATGGAAATAAACCCTAGGCTGATGAATAGGCTAAAATTTCAACACATTGCGTTATGTAAGATCACTTTTTGATAGTCATCTATTTTTTTCTGCCCTAATCTTGCAGACCAGAAAGCATACCAAGGGCACCCAAACCTAAATGAGGCACCGGACTGAAGCCATTGTGTCTCTGCCCTGTAACAGTTGTGTCTTACCCACACCCTCCAGCCCGCCCTTACCCTCTGAGGGCAGTTGCTCTCTGAGAATCTTGCAAGAGAAATAAGAATGTTTTGTCACTGAACGGATCGCCTTTTCTTTATTCCCAGATCTGGCAGGATTAAAATGAAGGTGCTAATGAGCCTGCTACCACCCTGTCAGTCATGCATCTTTAGGTCTGTGATGCACTCAGACGGTCTTGGGTTCATTTGGAATGATATAAAATCAATTTGAGACGTTTCTTTCTTGATTGGCATGAAAGTATCTAAAGAGAGCATACAGTATGTGTGGGATTTTAAAGAAGATATTGATCAGTTTTTAAACACTGTCAAATAAGGGCGCCTGGGTGGCTCAGTTAAGCATCTGACTCTTGATTTCGGCTCAGGTCACGATCTCATGGTCATGAGATTGAGCCCCGAATTCAGCTCTGCACTGATGGTGTGGGGCCTGCTTGGAATTCTCTCTCTCTCTCTCTCTCTCTCTCTCTCTCCCCTTCTCTGTCCCTCCTCAATTTATGCATGTGTGCACATGCTCTCTCTCTCTCTCTCTCTCAAAATAATAAGTAAACTTTAAAAAAAAAAACAAAACACCGTCAAATACATCCCTTCTCACATCAGATAAGCTGGGGCTGGATTTCTGGAATAGCTGGACAAGTCAGGATTGTCCAGGATTGAGTCAGGATTGAGTCAGGATTATACTCAGTGTGTGAGAGGTGCCCAGGCATTGGCTAGTGGGCATGAACTGAGCAATTCAAGGAAAAGGAACGATTCTTTTTGTGTTCAGGCTGAATGAAGTTGTTGAAGAGTGGCAATGAGATGGACAAAGAGGCAAGTTAGGAACAAACCTGTGGATGTTTCTCCTACAATAACGTAGAGGGCGTACGGCTCCCGTCACGTGAGGGGAAACGCTCGGCACAGAAAAGAGACCTGGAGAGAAATGAAGTGTTGAAGAAGGGTGATTACCATGTGGGACCCGCCTTTTTAGAGATTCGGAATCCCACATAAGAGGATATTCTCACCCTGTCCAGAGGGGAATTGGAATAGCCGTTAGAACAGGGACCAGCAAAAGGACGGAGGTCTTTCCTCCTACACGCTTGCCTCCTTTCAGATTTGGAAGCTGGTTTGGAGGTTGGTCATTCTTCCATGCACTGACCCCTCTCCCACTCTGTTTTGACCCCTGGAAATCACCAAAGGGCTCCTGTGCCCCCGAACCTTCCCCAGCACTGCCAGCCAGAGTCAGCTGCCTCGTGGGCTGGACGGGAGGACAGCTGCTGTCAGCGGTGAGCAGGTGGGCAGGACACGATGCATCAGAGCAGGTCGGAAGTGCTGTCCCTCCTCGCAGCCATGTCCCTGTTCACTTTCTTTGCCATAGCTTTGGGTTTGACCCCCAAACCTTTATTTGTCTAAATGATCCACTAATAGGGATTAACGGCCCATTCCGTTCACTTTATGTAGAGCATCTCTCTCCCTGAAGCCCCCAAAGACAAATGCTCTTTGCATTTCACACAGAAGCCGAGGCTCAGAGGCTCGCGGAAATCCGAGCCTCAGAGCACCCAGAGAGTCGGTGGTGGGGTCCAGACCTGCTCTCCCTGCCTCCCGGTCCAGCTCCCTGCACCCCACGCCATGGCCAGATTCCATGACTCCAGCTTATGTGACAGGACACTCAGCTCATTGTGTGTCTGCTGGAAAAGCATGACACGTTCTGCCAGTGACGTCATGTTTAAGAGTTGACCTGTGTATCACAAACCCATTTCTACCTGCTCACTTTTCCCCCTGCCGAAGATAGTTGGCCCTGTAAGGCTGTGTCTCGATTCAGCAGGTTTTTCTCTCAAGCAAATCAGAAATCCCAGCTGTTTTGGCTTTTTTTTCGAATATGCTTCGTGAGGCACCCTTCTCCTGGCTTCCTACAAAATTAATAATGTGTATTTTGGATTCATATTTCCCTTCTCTCGTCTTCATTCTTGCACAGTATGTTCCTAATACAGATATTTCTCTGACAGTAAGAAACAGATTTACGGACACATTAAAAGTTTAACATTGGGCGATACAAACTAATAACAATTAAATAAGATATACAGCTGCAATTTTGTCCTGTAAGAGGCACATGTTTTCTTAATGAGCAACAGATTTAATATTATCCTCCTTATTTTTGTACTGAAAACAGCACATCACCAAAAGACACCAAAACTTTCTGCAGTGAGAGGATTGAGTGTCTCCTCTCTTATTTTACAGTTTAAGCCACAGACCTGGGCTTGGGACCACATGTCCAGAAGCTGGTGTCCAGTCTGCCCTTCCTGTCATTGTTGAACGTGGCCTTGATTTCTTCCCCAATCTGTTTCTCATTTTCCCTACTTGAATATCAGTTCCACCCGAGCTCCTTTCAGGTGTAGTTGGATGAGGAGAGTTTTAGCAAACCCCTTAAGACGACCAGGACAGAAAGTGCCCAGTAAATGCAGCCCATTTCTTGTTTTTTTTTTTTTTTTTGGCGGCCACAAAAAAAAAAAAAAATTGAGAACTTGAGAACTTCTATTCTCTGAAGGTCTTCAAGCAACAACTGGATGCCCCAAGTTCAAGGGAGGCATAGCGACAGGAGTGGGATTGCACTGCCTTCCCAGCACCGCTGTTTCCATGGCTCCTTTAGAAGTCTGATGATTCCCTTCCTCTTCTGCAGAGGTATGATTGTCCTGTTAAAGTTTCCTTGGATGGCCCCAATTCTTCCCTTTGAGGCAAATCTGGGAATCCAGATTTGGAGAAGTCAGTTGCTCCTTTCTTTCCCATAGACTTTGTCAAGCAGAGACCCAGATTCCTAAATTTCATTTTGAGAGCCAAAAGGAATCTTACAGATCAGGGCATCTTAAACTTGAGTCTATGATCACTGGGGCAGCCTTGTTACAATGCAGATTTTGGTCCTAAAGGTCTAGAATGGCGCCTGAGACTTTGCCTTTCTGGCAAGTTCCCAGGTGGCTGATGCTGCTTATCTGAGGACAGGGTAGCAAACTCTTGAATTCCGCCCTGTCTGATAGCACTTTCTGTGACTAGGGAAATGTTCTGTATCTGTGCTGTCCAACACAGCACTAGCCATATGCGATGATTGAGCACTTGAAATAGAGCCAGTGTGACTGAGGAGTTGAATTTTTAACTTGATTTAATTTTAATAATTCAAATTTAAATAGTCCCGTGTCGCTGGTGTCATGGTACTGAAGGGCACAGCTCTAGATGATTGACACCTTGCCAGCTGATTTCCACAGATGAGGAAACAAAATCCAACGAGGCGAAGGGACTAGCTGAGGCTGTCCTGGCAATGGAGACAGAGCTGCGGGGGGGAGGAGACCCCAGTTCTCCCCCACTTTTCCCATCACATCAGCATCTCACTTCTGACTCTTTGCGAACTCTGTTTCAAAATCCTTACCGGTGTTCCTGGGTAATGGAGTTAGAATTTCCCACATGCCAAAAAAAAGAAAAAAAGAAAAAAAAATTTTCCCATATACCAAGTTTGCCCTCAGGCACCCCAACACACATAAATAGAAAAGTGGACAAACTGTTGCTTGTGCCTCCCAGGCTTAGCAAAATAACAACAATAATAGGTAATGTCTCTCAATTTGTCCACCAAGTGCCTGGTCACTGTTTTTGCATCTGATGTACCTTATTTCTAATCTTCATGGCTCTAGATATTATAGATATTATTATAGCTATATATTTTAGATGAGAGAACTGAGGCTCAGAGAGGTTAAATAACTTGCCCAAGGTCACACAGCTGATAAGTAGATGAACTGGAATTCTGACCCGCATTTAAGCGCCACTGAGGGTTCAAGATGGGCAGCTTCCTAGACTCTCTTAAAACGGTCTTAAAGGAGTAGTTTGTTTGTTTTTTTTTTAACGTTTATCTTTGTTTTTCAGAGAGAGAGAGAGAGAGACAGAGCATGAGTGGGGGAGAGGCAGAGACAGAGGGAGACACAGAATCCGAAGCAGGCTCCAGGCTCTGAGCTGTCAGCACAGAGCCCGATGCAGGGCTCGAACTCATCAACTGTGAGGTCATGACCTGAGCCGAAGTCGGACGCTCACCCGACTGGGCCACCCAGGCGCCCCAAGGAGTAGTTTCTAAATTTGTTTGAAATATATTCCCAGAACCCTAATCACGCATGCATCCAGAAATGTGAATTTCACAGTGCTGGTGTCAGCTCTCCTAGCACTGTCGTCTGCATCTGGTAGCCCCCTCCCCCTCTGCCAGCACATGTCCAGCGGACCCTCCAGAGCTGACTGGGGATCTCTTTTCCCCGGGCCGGCACTTTTGCTCAGCTGTGTCCTACTCCATGTTTTCCTTAGAGACTATTTTGGCCAGCGTTAAGCTCAGGCTCACTCCTCCCCTGAACGAGCCCATTTGGTGTCAGGCCCATCCCGGTCTGAGGTCAAGGCCGCAGGTCCATCGTTCTCTCCCAGGATCAGGGAGCTGAGAGGTAGGTTCAGTGCAGGTGCCCACACTTTCTGTTGGGCTGGGGACCGGGGAGGGGGGGGGGCACGTCGCAGGGTCGGGCTGTCCTGTGCCGGAAAATCAGGGCAGTGTGGATAGCCCTCAGCATTTTAAATACTTACAAGGGTCAGACAAGCACTGTAAAGAATAAAGGAAATCAGGAGGCACAGACACTTCTTGGGGTGAGGGGTATAGAGCAATGGGCAGTAGGTCTTGGGGGCCAGAGAGCCCAGGCCCCAGTTACAGTTATAGGTACAGTAGCCTCCAAACCAACAGATTTTTTTCAAGCCTGTATGGAGTCCCAGTGTTGCCAAATTTTCTGCTGTTGTTTTTTTTTTTTTTTTCCAAAAGAAGCCAGAAATCTAGACTCTTGGGGGTAACATCTCCTGATACGTGTATATATATATGTGTGTGTGTGTGTGTGTGTGTGTGTGTGTGTGTATATATATATATATATACATACATATATATACATATATATGTATGTATATATATATATATATGTGTGTGTATATACATACACACATAAAAACTTTTTAAATACTCTAGCTGCTTTTCAGCCACTGACTGTCAGTTTGCGAGTCTTGGTCTTTGGGGAATCCTCACTGCTCCTTCCTCTCTGCTCTGCCTCCCTCCTTAACCTTATTCTTCCTCCTCTCCTTCGTTTTATCCCCTGGGACATTTTAAAATCATGCTGTAGGCCAGTTTCCAGTCTCATGCATAAAGGTTTTTCTCTATGCCTTGGAAATATTTATTTTCCCCAAAGATCTCTAACTCTATTCCCTTCCCTCTGTCGGTGCTTACCCGATGGAGCCCCTCCCTCCCTCTCTCCATTGCTTCTTGTGGGAGCTGCTAAAAGGCTAACCTGATCCTTTTAACCTGCAATTTCTCTTTGTTTTGCCTCCATTATCGATAATGTTTATTGCCTGACTCAACATCCTTGTCTCCCCAGGACAGAGTACCTGCTTCTTGCTTTTACCAACAGCAATATCCCAAGAGCAATTACCGCTTTCCTGCCTTCATCCCTAAACTACAGTGTGCACCACACCCTGGGTGGGAAAACCACAGTTAGAGTCCACAGGAGAGCATCACTGAGGCCCCACCTCTCTTTCATGGGTTAAAGCAATTTTTGTGGGGCTGGGTGGGCGGGGACGAGGAAGGAAATAGGGCTGGTGATGAGGAGCCCCCGGTCCAAGCTGAGAGCCAGGCAGCCCATGCAGTTTGTGTAGCCAGCCTGAGCCCACACTTATCTGCTTTCACGCAGAGCTGAGTTGTTGCCATGGGAAACAGAAGGGCCAGGCTTCTCCATCAACCCCGCATAACAAGCATGGGCTGTGAGGTGCATACACAGTGGCCCTGGCTGTTTTCCCCAGGGGGTGTCAAATGCCAGAGGCAGCACCACAGGCCCCCAGTCCCCCACCTCGGAGCCCTGCTCATCCACTTCGTGGGGGAATCAGGGGGGCCAACATTCCTGAGCACCATTCTTTGAGCACAGATCAACTCTGGAGCTGTACCGCATCCTTGCTTCACGTACAAAGCCCAGGCAGCAGCCAGGACAAATGCAGCCATGACATAATGACTAGAGCCTCCTCCAAAGAAATGGCCTATCCTAGGAGCTTTCTAGATTGGGGGATATCGGAGATGCATTTCGCCAGTGCTGCTCTGGGGCTGACAGAAACCTCACTGTGAGTGCAGGAGAAATCAAGGTGGCGAGGTGACTTCCTTGTGGAAAGAGCTGCAGATCAAGATCTAGGCAATTGTCCTGCTCCCCTCTTTCCCTACATGTGGAATGCTTGCCTTGTCTGACATCCCCAAATTTCCATTAAGTGAGATCAACTCATTCTGACCCTGCTCCCATGCAGAAGCCAACGGCTTATGGCTTATGCGTCACAAGCCCAGATGCATTCTGCAGACACCCTGGGGAAAAGGAAATCCAGACTAATGATCCTTCTAGTCTTTCTGTGCTCCTCCAGCCGGCTTTGCTAACCCCCCGGGGGGAACCTATCTACCCACCAACCTCTCTCTCATCTTTAGGACTGAAAGGAAGTTGGGACAAAGGTTAAAGGTCATAGTGGAATAGGAAAAGAGCATAGGGCAGGGAGATGGGAGACCTGTGGCCTCGCCTGCTTCCACCCAGGACGAGTTGTGTGACCTTGGGTAGGTCACTTCGCTTCTCAGGACCACAGCTCCCTTGGGCTGAATGAATTCTAACATTGCTGCTAGCCCGACAGTCTGAAATGAGAGGCACAAGAGAGCCGCAGAGCTGGCTCTGGGGGCTGGCGTTTTCCAGCCCAGCACCTGTAAATGGGACAAAAGAAGAATGGAGGATTTCTTGACTAACACTTCCTTCCTCCCTCCCTCCCGATCTCCCTTCCTTCCTTCCTTCCTTCCTAAATTCTTGGAAACTTATAATTTGTTTGGGAACATACTGTTCTCTCAGACTGCCAAAATCGCTCCAGCAGTCACAGAGGCCTCCTTCTGAGGTGGAGTGAATTCCTCATTCCTTTTAATCGTTCTTGCCTTGGGAAAGCCAGCAAATGCCTTCCTCCCTGAAAGCAACCTTCACACAAGAAAGAAAAGATTAATGAAAGCTACCAGGTAAACAGAAGAGCATTTAGGGAACAATTCAGTCTGTCATTGTGCGGGGCATTGTCAGTGAGGCCTGGCAGCCTTCCACGCCAGGTCCGGGACAGCCCTGCTCCTCACCACCCCCCAGAGGCTCGGCTAACAGGGATCAATTCTTCAAAACCTGGGGAATGGGTAAATTTACCCAAGCCGCTCTGGTAAGAGGGTTATCATGCTGTGGTAGTCCCCAGATGAGGGTATTCGGATCCCTCCGGCCCGCATTAATAAAGACTTCTTTCTGGTATTTCTGTACACAGATAAACTCTCTGGGGCAGAGGAGGAGCTTAAAGTATCCTCTGGTCTCAATTGTATATTCCAATTTACTAATTTTTTTTTTTTCATTAAAAAAAGCAATTCCAGGGGCACCTGGGTGGCTCCGTCAGTTAAGCGTCCGACTTCGGCTCAGGTCACGATCTCACGGTCCGTGAGTTCGAGCCCCACGTCGGGCTCTGTGCTGACAGCTCAGAGCCTGGAGCCTGCTTCGGATTCTGTGTCTCCCTCTCTCTCTGCCCCTCCCCTACTCGTGCTCTCTCTCTCTCTCTCTCAAATATAAATAAACATTAAAAAAATTTTTCTTAAGCAATTCCAAGAACAAAATATTCTGAAAGTTTACTTACAGGTTCCTCTCAGGTTCTTCTCTAAATGCGAAAATACCCTTCCCATGGACTCTGAGTTTTGATATACAATAGGAAAAAAGGAACCAGAAGTAACAAGAGGGTCACATCACCATGAATCAGCATCTTTATTTCCTCCGCAAGGAGACTAAGTCATAATATTGACAAAGGGGATAATTGATGCAAAGGAACTCCATATTTCTTTCCCGTATTTTCCTCAGAATAGATGTTCCAGAAATCAATTCTAGCAAATAATGAAATAAGGCATTCTCAAACAACGGAGGGTGAGTTATGAAAATTTGGAGGGTCATCTTCCTCTGTCCTCTTCTCCCTTTACTCTAATTCTCCCCACCCCAGGCCCAGCACAGGGACTAGTGGCAAACTTCACCCTCCACTCTACCATCCACAGTCCCAGAGGCATGAAGGGGCCGTCTCTGCGTTGATGACCCAAGACAGGTGTAACTGTCTGTGTAACGCCTCTCAATCTTTCCATTTTGGAAATTTAGCTTCCAAAAGGATCAGCTTGTGTGGCTTGAGGGAGTTAAGGAAACCTCAAAACCTTTCTACAAAATTGTTTTTCACCTTTTGATCTAGACCCATAATATAACTGGAGAAGCTTTTACCTTAAAATTCAAGATTCCTGCCAAAATGTAGAAGGACTGATATAAACTGAAAAACATAAACTAAACAAGTATATGGATGGGTCACTGAAAACTCAGGTCAAATATCATGGTGAAAATACCCAAATATATGATGCTTAGGAGACATAGCCATCCATCATGAACAACAGGGATTCCGTAAATGTGAGCAAATTAATATTACAAAAAAATCAGTGAGCATCACTGGAGTGCATTGAAGAGAAATGGGTACCGGGGCAGGGAGCTGAGTTAGGAGGTAGGACCAGTGTATTATTAGTCAGGTTTGTCCGGAGAAATGGAACCAATACGGGGAGTGTGTGTGTGGAGAGAGAAAGAGGTTTATTTTAAGGAATTGACCCACATAGTTACGGGGGCTGACAAGTACAAAATCGGTAGGGTGAGCCAGCAGATGAGAGCCCCAGGGAAGAGGTGATGTTGCAATTTGAGTCCAAAGGTGAATTGTAGGTAGAATTCCTGCTTTCTTTGAGAACCTCATCCTTTTTCCCTCTTAAGGCCTTCAACTGATTGGATGAGGCCCATACACATTATAGAGGGTAATCGACTTTACTCAATATTTACTCACTTAAATGTTAATCTCCTCTAAAACAAAAATACCCTTATATCAACATCAGAGCAACTATCTGGACACTAGCCAAACTGACCCAGAAAATTAACCATCACAACCAGATCTGAATTATGGAAAGGAAAGAAAGACAAAACAGAGAGTTTTGTTTGTTGTTTGTTTAGGCTGGAGAGAATGAATGGACAGAATTGGTATCTAGAGGAGAGAAAAGAAAGGAATCAGTGATGATCAAAAATTTCCACCTGAACCACAAAGAGCATGGAGGAATGTGGCTAGAAAAATATGATTCCACAAAGATGTCCGGATGGAAATATCCATCCTGTGAACAGCCAGGAATGTGGTCCCTGGCTTAGGAGAAGACATGAGGTATAGAGAGCTGAGAATTAGCCAGGCGAGTGCTTGCAACATAGCAACCGGGGCATTTCTGTCTAATTGATTTGCAAGTTGAAGCTCTGAGGCCAAATGGATTTTCAGAGGGAGACAGTGTAAACAGAGAAAGCAGAATGAGGGGATAGGTTTATGGTGTGCTGGGCTGCAGAGTACCATCGTAAAACTCAAAGGGCTAGGGCTTCTGTTGACTCATCAAGCTCACAGAACACATTCAGACAATGCTTCAAGAACATAGCTGCCTCCAGCGAGGCTGAGAAATAAGTCTTAACCTTGGGAAGGGTGGTGGGTAGGGAGGCTTCCAGACAGGAGAAAAACAAAATGGCACATGCAAATAAATGCATGGAGACAAATGATAGAGTTGCAAAAATTGGGATGTGACTGTAGTTAAGGAGGTTGGGGCAAGCAGGCACAAATGAAGGAGATAAGCCTGCCAGGATCATATCCTTAACAGACTTCATGTCAGGGAGCCGACTCAGTCCTGAAAGTGAAGCGGGCCGTTGAGGCAAGATGCTTTCATTTGAGTAAGAAGGTCTGGACTGTAGCATGGATGCCTGATGTGGATAATCCAGAAGCAACACTGGGGGCCCCAAGAAAGGGATGGGTCAGGGAATGGAGAACCAGAGGCAGTCTGGAGATCATGAATGCGGGAAGAAGAATGGAGCCCAGGAAATGGCCCTAGACTTTGGTGATTAGGAGGTCACTGTGCTCTTGGAAGAGCCATGTCACTAGAGGGCTGGGAGTGAGCCACAGGCAAGGACAGGAAGGGCAAGCCCAGGGTTACTTTGTAGCAGTCTTGGGTATGGAAATGGAGAGGGGAGTAGATAATAGTTGAGAAGCAGTGGTTTTGGTTTTTGGAGAACAGAGAAAATGTAGATATCAACCTCACAAAGGAGAATGAAGACAGGAGCAGGTAAGATGAGGAGAAAAGAAGGAAAGCTGAGGATGGGCTCAATCCCCTTGGGGAAGGGGGAGAGGGGGCCTTCTGCTCTCAGAGAAGGGAGGGGGGATGGGTTGTCAGCTTGTGGAAAGCACATCTGGGAGCAGCTGCCTGAAGAAGCACTGGGAGAAGGAAAGCAATGTGCCCCCAGCCCCCCAGGAGCCATTAAGGGGAAGCAGTGAGCCCCCCAGCAGTGCCCAAGCCTTGGAATGAGAGCAGCCAATTGGGTTCAGACGTTGGAGACACCTAAAAGTGGGTGCCACTTAAGGTTGAGGGGCTGGAATGCTGACATTCAGCTGTTGCTGCAAGATTTCTTTCCTGGGCTTTCAGGAGACTCAGACAATGGGAAAGCTACGCTCAGCTGGGAACTTTAACCTGAATCAGCTCCAATGTTCCTTCATGACTTTGAAAGTCTGCAGTTAGTGGACTGAACAATTTGAGAGTCTCTGTACTCCTGAGATAAATAGCTTCAGAACAGCAATGGTTGAGGGAGGCCTGGTGTGCAACAAACTTCCTACTCCAGGGCCTGGTGACCATGGGCATCTCTAGGATTCCGCCTGAAGTGTCGGACAAGGAGCAGTCAGCCACTGCTGAAGCTCCTGTATGACCCTAGGGTCAGGAGCATCTAACATTCTTTCTCCTGCCATCTGGAATCTCTGCCCCAGAGGCAATTTTAGTGTTGATGAGTCAGGAAGCATGGGAAATATGAGGTTCACTTCAGACCTGTGATTCATCGAGCCCAGGAATCTCCGGAGAACAAGACAGGGAGTGGGTGTTTTGTGAGACTACAAGGCCTCGCCTAGACAAGTGTTGTCATTTTGTCCAGTTAGTGGTTTTTAGCCCCTTAAAAATGGCTGTAGTCTTTCCTGACCAACCCGTTAGAGGTAGTAATTTTCCTACGTTGAACGGACAATGAAAGAATTTTGTCCCTCGAGTCCTGTTATGTGGCCTCTGCTCCAAAACTCTCTCCTTTTAATCTCAGAGTGATATTCCCAAGTGTTTCTCCGAGGTCATCCAAGTCCTATCCTTTACAATAAAGATCTGGATCATTCCTGCTATGTCAATATGGAAGTTTTGCAATGTTTCGCCCTCATTTCTGTACTGTAGCTGCTTCCCCACCTCCACCCACAGGGTCCCCGATATGAGAGATAACAAATATCCCAATGGCTCAAGCCACTTTTTTTGATAAGTTTTATCTTCTAGAGCAGTTTTAGGTTCAAAGAAAAACGGAACTGAAGAAGGTACAGGGACTTCTCATATACTCCCCGTCCCCACGCATGTACAACCACCCTCGTTATCAACTTTGCACACCAGAGCAGAAAATGTACTACAACAAGCCTGCATTGAGACATCAGAGTCACCCGAAGTCCATAGTTTTTATTACAAATCACTCTTGCCGTCGTATATTCACTGGGTTTGGACAGATGTGTAATGACTGGTGCCCACTGTTATAGGGGATATTCAGTCATGCAGAATAGTTCTATTGCCCTGAAAATCTTTGCGTGCCTGCCTGTGGATCTCTCTCTCACCCTCACCTCCGCAACCACAGATCTTTTTATTGTCTCCATGGTTTTACCTTTTCCAGAATGTCATATAGTCGGAATCACAGTAGGTAGCCTTTTCAGATTGGCTTCCTTCACTTAGCAATAGACACTTAAGTTTCTTACATCTCTTTTCAAGGTCCAGCCGCTTTTAAACACCACTTTATCAAGGTATCATTGACATATCACAAGCAGCACATATTTAAAATGTATAACTTGATAAGCTCCAACATACGTGTATACTCCCCAAATCATCATCACAACCAAGATAGTGAACATACCTATCTCCCCCAAAGTTCCCTGGGACACCATTGCACCCCTGCACACTCTCCCTCCCCACTCCACCCCATCCTCAGACCTCCTCTGTTCTGCTTTCTGTCACTGCACATTAGTTTTTATTTTCTAGAAATGCATGGATGGACCCCTACAGCATGTATTGTGCTTTCTTTTTGGTCTGGCTCTTTTCATGCTGTGTAATTATTTTGATATTTATCCACATTGTTGCATGTACCATCCCTTTTCATTGCTGATTAGTGTTCCTACGTATGGACATACTGTCATTCGTTTATCCATAAACCTCCTGGTGGAAATTTGGGTTGTTTCCACTTCGGGGCTATTAAAAATAAAACCACTATGAACATTTGAACATAAGTCTCTGTATGAGCATGCGATTTCATTTCTTTTATGAAAATACCTAGGAGTGGAATAACCATATCATATGGTAGGTGTATGACTAACTTTTAAAAAATAGCCAAAGATGGGGCGCCTGGGTGGCTCAGTCGGTTGAGCGTCCGACTTCGGCCCAGGTCATGATCTCACAGTTTGTGAGTTTGAGCCCCGTGTCGGGCTCTGTGCTGACAGCTTGGAGCCTGGAGCCTGTTTCGGATTCTATGTCTCCCCCTCTCTCTGCCCCTCCCCCGCTCGTGCTCACACTCTGTCTCTGTCAAAAAATAAAGAAATTTTTTAAAAAATTAAAAAAAAAAAAAGAAATAGCCACAGTTTTCTAAAGTGATTGTGCACCTTTACATTGTTTCTAGCTGAGTGTGAGAATTCCAGTTTTCTAGGTCCTTGCCAGCACTTGGTATGGTCTGTCTATTTAATTTAACCCACTCTGATTGCTGTGCAGTGGTATTTCATTATGGTTTTAATTTGCATTTGACCAGGGACCAATGATGTGGAGCATCTTTTCATGTTCTAATTTGCCATCCCTGTATCTTCTTTGGTGAAGTGCCTGTACTTGTCTCTTAATTCATTTTTAATACAATTGCCACAGTAATAGAATTTCTGTTAAAATATGTATCTTCTTTTATGAGACAATAATTCACATTCATTGTAGAACATCACCCTTCAAAGATAATTACCATTCAAAGATAATTCTCTGTCCATTTTATATACCTCAAATAATTTTCCACTTTGTAATTTGCATTCTAATTTGATTTTTAAGGGGTTTTTTTTTGCATACAGAAGTTTGTTGTTGTTTATTTTATTTTAGAGAGAGAGAGTGTGTGTGAATGGGGGAGAGGGGCAAAGAGAGAGAGAGAGAGAGAGAGAGAGAGAGAGAGAGAGAGAGAATCTTAAGCAGGCTCTACACTCAGCATGAAGCTCATCCTATGACCCTGGGATCATGCCCTGAGCCAAAATCAAGAGACACTCAACTGACTGAGCCACCCAGGAGCCCTATACACAGAAGTTTTTAAAATTGCAATCAGTCTTTGTCTTTGAAGAAAGAAAATTCAACTCCCCTTATAAGTTTTGTTTTGTTTGTGTGTATATGTGGTGCTTCCATTTAAATATTTAATCTGTCTAATATTTATTTGATAACTTATAAAATAGGAAACTATATTGATTTTCTAAAAATTTCTTTAATGTTTTTATACTTGAGAGAAAGAGAGAGACAGAGCACGAGCGGGGGAGGGGCAGAGAGAGAGGGAGACACAGAATCCGAAGCAGGCTTCAGGCTCTGAGCAGTCAGCACGGAGCGCAAGGGGTTTGAACTCATGAGCCGGGAGATCATGACCTGAGTCGAAGTCAGCCACCCAGGCGCCCCAGGGAGATTTTCTACTGATGCTATAACAACTTGCAAACTCCGTACGTAAACTCAGTGGCTTAAAAGAACACAAATGTATTCTCTTACAGCTCCGAAGGTCAGAAGTCTAAAATGGGTCTAACAGGGTTGGAATCCAGGTGTCAGCAGGGCTCTTTCTCTTTCCGGTTGCTCTAGGGAAGAATCTGTGTCCTTGCTTTTTGCAGCTGCCCACGTTCTTTGGCTAGTGTGCCCTTGATCTTCAAAGCCAGCCATTGCACCGCTCTGACCTCCGCTTCCATTTTCACATCTCCATCTGAATTTGACCCCCCTGCTTCCTCCTATAACCCTCGTGACTACATTGGACCCGCTTGGATAAACCAGGCTCATTTTCCAGTCTCAAAATCCTGAATTTGATCACATGTGTTTGCCCTTAAAAGTACCACATTCACGGGTTGTGGGGATTAAGACATGGACAGGGGGTGAAAAGGGGTGCGTTATAAATCTGTCTACCACGGGATCTATTATTGCTTTTTAATGAAGCTCACCTATTAGCCCAATATTATTTATTAAATAATCAATCCATACTCTACTGATCGGAAATGTCGGCTTCATCATACAAAAAATTCACGAGACGTCTATTTCTGAACTTTCTATTCTGTTCCTCTGGTCAGTAGAACACCCTTTTTAACATGCATCCCTGGTCCCCATTGCTACAGGTCACAGTTCAAACTCCTTCCCATGACTCTTGAGGATTTCATGACCTGCTCCTATCTCTATTCTCAGCCTCACTGTTTACATGCCTGGCAGGCCTACCAGGCTCCAGCCAGGGGCCAGGGCAATCTAGTGACATGGTGACCTCCCAAACTGCAGGCGACACAACTGTGTAAGAGTACCACCTCCTGAAGAGACACTGAAGTGAAAATACGAGATCTAGGAGATGCACAATGGTAGGATGCTGCCTCACAGTCTGTGAACAATAATGAGTGATATTTTAATGCCTCCAAATTTCAGCCCAACAGATGTTTGTTGAGAACAAACGATGCACCAGATTCCAAGCTCGTCACCAGGGCTCTAGAAGGAATGGGCCACCATCTCTAACTTCGAGGCATTCCTAATCTGGTGGAGAGCTCAAATATGTAAAAGGAGAATGTTAGTCCAGGCAGATAGCTGTTGTGACAGGGGCATGCTGTAGCTCACCCACCAGAGTTGCATTCCTGGATGTCTTTCTGGATGTTTCCATTGTGTTAGTATTCATTGAGAATGACTATGTTATTTATTTTATCAAATAGCAGAATCTGTTAAAATTTTACCCCAGCATTTGACTGTGATGACCGTGTTCCAGCTGTCGTTGGTGAAATTACTGTAAACATCCTGAGCTCATACCAAAAGGCTGCCTGGTATTTGCTTCCTCAGCCACATGAGCTGTCTGATGGCATAACGTCCAGCAGCCAGGATAGGAAATGCTATAATTCTTTTTCTAGTCATCACAGACGTCTCTGCCATTGACTGTCAAGCTGTGTGTTCTCGAGCGAGTCACTTAACTGCTCTGTCTTTTGGTTTTCATTTCCAAGATGGCAGGGTAAAATCAGATGACCTCTAGAGCCGTTTCTATTATGGCAGCTCTCATCCATTCATGGTGGGAATGCAAAATGGCACAGCCACTTTGGAAGACAGTTTGGCAGTTTCTTACAGAACTAACATACTCTTACCATCAAATCCAGCAGCTGACATGCCAATATCCTTGGTATTTACCCAAAGGGGTTAAAAACTTGTGTCTCACAAACACGTGCACACAGATGTTCAAAGCAGCTTTTTTGATAATTGTCAAAACGTGAAGGGCATATTACTAAGGGAAAGAAACCAATCTGATGTTTCCAATAATATGACATTCTGAAAAAGGCAAAGCTATGGAGACAGTAAAAGGATCAGTGGTTGCCAGGAGTTGAGGAGGAGAAGGCATGAACAGGCAGAGCACAGCGGATTTCCAGGGCAGTGAAACTACTGTGCGTGATACCGTATTGGTAGATACAGTTCATTATACATTTGTCCAAGTCCATAGAAGGGACAACCCCAAGAATGAACCCTAATGTCAACTATGAACTTTGGTGATTATGATGTGTCAACGTAGGTTCCCTGATTGTAGTAAATTTTCCATCCTGTTGGGGGATGTTGATAGTGGAGGGGGGCAGTGCCTGTGTGGGAGGCAGGCGGTATATGGAGACTTTCTGTACTTTCCATTCCATTTTGCTGTGAGCCTGAAACCGCTTTAAAAAATAAAACCTATTTTTAAAAATTTTATTAAACCATAATCCCCATGACTGAAAAGTCTCAGTGACATCAAAAGTTATAGCATTTCCCAATATCTTCTCCCTACACCCATAAGACTTATAATCTCGAACCTTACTGATCCTAAGAATGTGGGCTCTGTACATAGTGGGATAATCCCAGAAATTCTTAATTTCAGGTAGAGGCAATGATGCACCCAACCCCATGGTATGGGCACCCAACCCACAGAAGGTTGGGATTCCAGTGTGTGACGCTGCCAGACTGAGATGGGACAGGGACCCTGCCAAACAGCAGGCCATGTAAGGTCAGCCCTGGGGTCCACCACCCCATCTCTGGTTATTCTCCAGAAAGAACCAGCTTGCTCCCCAGCCCTGGAAATTTACTCCAGACCAGAAGATCTAGGTACAAAGTGGAAAGATCAGTTAGAGAGAACACGGAACTTTTAAAATAAATGCATAAAACAGGAGAGAAGAAAAGAATTTGCCTCTTGAGGTTAATGCATAATTTACTACCGTGTCTTTGTACCATGGGGCTATAAATAGAAATGAGGCAGTTCTTTATATACTCAAATGGAATGATCTCTAAGAAATACTAACTGGAAAAAGAGATAAGAAGCAGAATGATATATGTATAAAAAGGAGTAAAAGACTCTGTGGGTATATTATTTTATCTGTATCATTGTTTCTGGAAGGCTACACAACAAACTAATTAACTGTGGCTGCCCCTGAGGAGGGACGGGGGTGACTGCAGGACAAAGATTGAGGAGGGGTAGTATTTTGTTTTTTTAGACAGATTCGGGGGTTTTTTGTTTGTTTTTAATTTGAAATTTTTTGTCAAATTGGTTTCCATACAACACCCAGTGCTCATCCCAACAGGTGGAGGAGGGGTAGATTTTACTGCATTCCTTTGGTATATTCTGAATGTTGAATTGCACGCACTTTGCCTCTTCAAAAAATAAATAACAGAACCGCCCCTACAATAATAAAAGAATAATGATATTAAATTCTAACTTAGTATATTGTGCAATTTTCTAAATATATTAAAGTTCTATGTGAATTTTATGGATATATTTATGTAAGCATTAAGCCAATCATTTACTACAATATAAATATTGGGAAACAAGTAAATAACGCAGATAGATCCGCATTTCAAAGCGTTTCAAGCCATTTACTCACTGTGTGGTCTTGAACGAGTGAGGTATCCTTTTTGAGCCTCCATTTTGCTTTGAGCTCACTGTCCTTTATTATTGCAAACGGGGCTGGGTAGGGAGAGGTGGGTGAACTGTCACGGTGCATGGGGAGCAGGCTGTTGGTGTGTACATCAGCTCTGGGATCCGCCACCAGGTGGCAGGGGGTGAGGGGCGCACAGGGAGACGGTCAAGGAGCAGAGCAAGGGCTCTCCTCGGGCCAGTAAAAGTCCTTGGGACGCCAGTCCCTCCCTTTGGGTAAGTTCTGGCTCCAAAGCAGAGGCAGCTTTGTGAGTCTGGCCCAAAAGCCTGAAGCACTCATCTGCTCCGGGGCTTTCTTCATCCCTGGTCTCATCTTGGTCTCTGTTCCTCTTGGCCGTCAACCGGATAAACACTTTGAATTTACACAGCCCCAGACGCTTGCCCAGGCCCAGTCCCTCATGGCTTCTTGGCTCAGGCCAGCCGCTGAGAAGCCAGAAGGGCTGCCTGGCAAACTTCTCTTCCCTGTCAGGCGCTTCCCGCCAGCCCTCAGTGCTTTCCCCGAAGTTCTTCATTCTCAAGGAGAAGAGGGGTCATGAATCAACTGTGGGTCAGGAGACAGGGAAGTGGCTTCTGCTTCCCCTAGTTTTGTTGTGGGTAAAACTGAGGCACCAAAAGCCTGAGTCACAAGCTCAGGGCAGGGAGGCTGGGCCACAGGGGCATGGCCTGCGGGCCTCTCTCCTCTCATATCTTCCTTGCTCTTAAAAGGGGACTCATTTTTCATCTGGTCTCTGTAGGTGTCCCCCACCACCCCCACCACCCCACAACACAGTTATTCACTTGAAACCATTAAATTATTATTCTTTTAACAAATAAGCAAAAAGAAAAGTGGAAATGTCTTCATTTCATTGTTCCTTCTCTGTAGGCATCACTGGCTCACTCAGACGGGCCTTCCTTGGTGCCTTGAAGAGAGCCAGAGTTAGGAGAAATATTACTTCAGCTCTCAAGATGGAAAAAGATTTCACCAGGAGGCACGGACTCTGGAAAACTGCTAATAAATTGTTACCGCCTGCTATTAAAAGGATCGATAAGATAAGGCAACAAATGACTGATGGGAGGGAGTTGAGCTTTGAGTACTAATGGGGGAACTGGCGCCTGACAGCTCAGAATGGTCTCTGGCTGGGGCAGCACACGCCCATTCACCTCCTTCAGCAGAACCCTGGGCAGCTTCATTCACTGCCTTGGAGATCAGTAGTTATTGAGGGTGCTTATGAATAATTAAATCAAAGGGCATGTGGGGGAGTTCAGGCATCAGGGAGATTTCCTGATTTATTATGTCTGTAGGACTGGGAGGGCACCAACACGCCTCCTCTATGAGTTTGTTTGTGATGCACTCAGCAGGCAGAATTGGGGTAGCGGGTGCTGGCTGGTTCAGCCTCCACTGTGGCCCTGCCCAGCTGCCCCGCATGCCTGCCCAGCTCAGCAGCCTTGTTCCTGGAGACCTTCCCTGCCTTTGTAGGTGGCAGCATGGGCCTCACAGCCAGATGGACGCTTGTTGGACCAGGCTCATCTGTGGGACCAGCCTCTCTTCCAGCCGGCAGACCTTCCAAAATCCAGGAGGATGAATCCATGTAGCCAGCAGCCAGATCTTTTGGCCACACACATCTCTGTCCATCTTCTCACTGTTCTCTTCTGGTTGTCAAGTGAACCACAGAGAAGGCTGCGGTGGGATTCCAAGGTGCCCCAGGAGCCTCGTTAGCTAAAAGTCCTGCCTCATTCTTCTACAGGATGCCCAGTCCTCAGAACCTCCAGAATGCCTTGAGCAGACCGCATCTTTCTGCCAGCAGATGGATGGACCAGTGCAGGGAATCGGTTCCCCCCACAAAGGGCAAGGCCCTGGAGCAATGGACATGACTGGGCTGCAAAGTGGGAGACGGGGGCTGCACAGGGTTGGTGGGCAGGACACTCTGGGATCCGGGCATTTCCCGAGGATGTGCCATCTGTAAGCAAAATGGCAAAACAGGCAAGTCATTTGTGCCTCTTTTCCTATCTCCTCTTCCCTTTCTTTCTCAAATGACCCTCAATGACTCTCTCTTCCGCTCAGGGGAACCCTGAAGTTCGTTGCCATCATTTTCCGGCGCTGCCTAGGCTCCAGGTGACTTTCTCCTGTCTATCCCAGACTTGGGCAGGCCCAGCGTCTTTCAGCAGGGCCTCACGGCCAGCCAGCCTCATGCTCACCAGCAGCACCGGTGTCACGGGCTTAACAGTGGACCATTTAGCAAGCAGCTGAGGAGGACTGAACGTGTGTGGTGTTCTGGGTGGCGGGCACCCCTGTGACATCACTCAATCACACTATGACAGTTGGCGGGGAGACCACTCTCCCTACTGTGGCGGGAGCCTCCTGAGAGTATCCCCTGCACAGGGTTACACAGTGCCCGCATTCTGGACCCCAGATCTGGTCCCAAAGCTAGTCTCTGTCCTCGACACCTCACCACGCCCCTCTTCTGTAGGGGCCTCAGGAAAATGGATCTCTTAACTCCAGAACGGCAGGGGAATGATATCGGGGTCCACATCCTTGGCATCTGCCAAGACTGGCAGGCAAGGATTGCAGGAACGACAGGACCTAAGGAGACCATGGCTGGGAAGTGAGTGCCACCAAAGACTGGAAGCTTCTCACATCAACCTGGGACTGCCTCGTCTGCCAGGAAAAACACTGGTGTACCTTCGATCTAGGGAAGTTCAGCCTAAAACCGACGACAGATCCAGAGCCTGAACAGAGGAAGGATCACTGGCAAAGGCTGTGGCCTCTTCGATGGGAGAGTCCGGGCCATGAAAGGCACTAGGAGGAGGTTTGGGTGGCAAATTCCAGACATGGAGTTCTGTCTACTCCACAGCCTGGGCCCAGCCTTCAGGAGACCCGAACTCCGAGGGTTCACCAGACACTGCCCAGCTCGTCAGAGGCCAAGTGTGGCCCAGAGCCCTGGAATGCCCAACAGCCACTACCTTGGGCAGCTGGCAATGTGCCACAGAGCAAGTTAGGAAAACGCAGAGGACTGTGAGAGACGGCAATGCGGCTCCAGCCTGGGACCTAATTGGGTGGGGGACAGAATCTTCATCTGAACATGCCCAGAAGCAGGGCCACCTAAGAAGTCAGCAGGGCGCAGATTATGGTTTGCTCCTGGGGGTCCCTTGTCAGTGGGCAGGGGCACAGCTCTGGGAGGTGTTGGGTCCTACAAGGATCAAACTGGTGGCTGAGCGTTTGAGCAAGAGGCCCTGTCATCCACACTTGGCCTGAAGGTGGCAGCTCATCCTGCGTCTGCAGAGGGCTGGGAATTTCCTTCTCTGAAGCCTTTTAAAGTAGGCCAGCTTCTCCTTTCTGGAACGTCTCCCACCTTTGGTGGTTATCAAAGAGCCTCACTTCTGCCTTCAGAGACTTGTTGGCAGAATCGTCCATTCCACTCACCACCGCGCAGCCTGGAATGGCACAGAGCAGCCCCTGGCAAAAGGGCCATCGCCCCACGGGGCCTGAGAAGCAAGTGTGTCCTTGGGAGTCAAGCCCAGATGGGTATGAGTCCCTGCAATGCCACTCGCTAGTCGAGTGGGCTCGGCCCGGTGACTGAACCCCTCTGAGGATGAGAGTCAGAATTCCCATGATTTCCTTCCTGCCTGTCTGCCCTCCTCAAACAAGGCATATTCCAGGCAGGAGTCACCAGGTCAGGCGGTTTGGAGGGAGGATGGAAGAGACGGAAGCACGCGTTGGTCCGACAGAACCCGATAGGTGGGTACCAGTCAGCATCTGGCGGACTAGGCAGGGATGGCCAGCAGCTCCACACCCTGTGCCACTGAGATGCAGTGCGCACCCTGCTGGTCATACTGGGAACTGCAGCTCCAGAGTCTGCATCCAGACCTGAGCAGGAGGTGCTAATAACAGCAATAAAGATTACAGCCATCACTTTCTGATGCTGACTGTGTACCCTGAACTCTTCCGGGCAATTGATATCTATTCACTCATCTCAGGCTGACAACGGCCCTGTACTGCTGGTACCCAGTTTTATAGATAAGGACACCGAGGCACGGGGAGGTTGAAGAAATTGCCCAAGGTTGCATAGCGGGTAAGCAGCAGTTCCGAGATCCAAACCCAAGATAATCTGGCTCAACTCTAGAGAGTGCTTTCAAAAAGGCTAAACTGAGGTGTCTCCTAAAGCTGTAGTCAGCCCTGCTGTTGACAAAGGATGGGCGCAGAATCATGAAGGAGTAGGATTCAGGGACCAGTGTCTGTTTCTTGCACAGAGCACAGCTCTCTGTCGTTTGGCCACCAGTGTAGAGTGGACATTCTGGAGCCCAGGTGACAGCCAGCAGAGCTAAAGGGCTGCCTACCGCTGGGGCTGAGGGAGAGGAGATGAAGCCATGGAGAACTCATTTCTAGGGTGCCAAGGTCCTCCTGAGTCCCCTCCTTCGACACCTAAGTTCTGTAATTCTGCTCCAATCCCTGAAATGGAGCAGCACAGGCCCCTGACAAAACAGCAAATTCTTCCCCGGGGAGAATAATAGCAGAATTAGAATAACTAATGCCTAACACCAAGGTGGGAGCTACATAAACATTAGAACGGAAATTAAGCTGGAGAAGAGACAGCACGAATGGACTTTGGGGACTGGCTTGTTTTCAGTCCATAGACTGCCTTTCGAAGAGAAAATTAAACCCTAACCATAAAGCAAATGTTCAAGGGAAAAGGAATTCTGTTTTCCCACTGGTAGCCTGGATGTTCCAGGCTGGGCCTGCCGCTGAAGTTCCCATCAGTCCCAGAGCCTGGTGCCATGGCCGGTATGTTCCTGGCTACCCTCGGCAGACCCTGTGGGTGGGAGGGTGACAAGGGTGTTATTTCTCCATAACTAACCTTCAGCAAAGGGTCTGTGCATGGGAAGCGCTCAGGGTGGGGGTGGGAGCAGCCATAAGGCGTCGCTGAAACTATTAGAGCCACTAATTGCTGCCTGGGACGAGAGGCTTTTATGAACCTGCAGAATTCCCAGGGAGCCCACAAGGCTGCAGCTTCCCAGCGTCTTCCTGCAAAGAAGCAGCAGCCATTGCGCTAATCACAATGTTCTCAGCCTGCTGTCCCTTCCCTCCCCCACCCTGGTTCAGTTCCCACAGACTCACAGCCTAATTATTCCTGGGGCGGGGGTGGGGGGTGCATGCAGAGGTTGGACTCTCATAATTATATTAAGAGCTTTTGACAGGATCAACCTTTCTGTCTTCTATTTCTGTCTTGTTGAAATTCTATTGTGCCACACTAATGGCTAAAATAAATGTGAGGGGAAGGATCCATCAACCCTTTCTGGAAACAGGGGAGACAGCAGAGTGTGTTGTATGCCCAGTACTTGCATCCAGAGGGAGATTTATGTTTTGTTCTCTTGGCTAATAGGAAAAGTGCCCAGACTTAGGTGTGTGTGTATGGGGGTGGGGGGAATCTATGCTATCTTACTTAGAGCTAAATTTATAGCATTCAGTTTTATGCCAATCATGTATTTACGCCAAATCATAAGGCCAAAAGGGGTCTCCAGAAGGTATCCAGCTTACTCCCCTTCCTATCTTATAGGCTGTCTCTCTCTTTGCACCCTTGCTCTTGTCTTGACCTGACCCATGGTAGTTTGCCCTGTTGGATAAAAAGATTTGCACTGGCAACGTCAAGGCCACTGGCCCGGTCCTTCAACTGGCATTTTGGCCAATGTACATCCTGACTTTTCCTTACCCAGCCACTTGCTTCTCTAACCTCAAGGGGAGTTAACAATGTAAGAGAATACTAGCAGGGCTTCTGCGGAGAGTAGTGGGTTGGAGGCAAGATGGCCTTCTCTGTGATGAATGGTCAAGAAAAGCACCATGAACACGCACCTGCTCTCGCTGAAGATGCTAACAATGACTCACGTTATCAATTATATACCATATGCCAGGTCCTGAGTTATGCATATAACACGGCTTGTCTAACTTACACCTTGTAATAATGCTATGAACTAAGCATTGTTAGCCCATTTTGTAGATGGAGAAGTAGAGGCATAGAGAGTTTAAGTAACTTAACCAGTGTCCTTATAGAGAGCAAGTTTCATGATTGGAATTGTGTTCATAACTGAGATTTGAACCCAGGCACTCTGAACTCGTGACTCCCACATTAAATTGGCAGTGATACACCCAAAGACTGGAGAGAGAGAGAGAGTGACTGTGCAAGGAGCATGTCAAGCAGAGTCACAATATCCCCACAGTTCTTGGAATTCCCTGGGAAGCATCTCTTGGGGTCTCCAACTTTGACTTCCACAATCCTCAGCTGCTCTCCCCTCCACCCTTCCCAGGAAGATTTCCCCTGGTGTTTGATGGGCTTTAGACGGGTCACAGAGAGGAAACACAGGCCTTGAGGACTCTGTTCTCTGAAAGTCTGCCAATTTTAGTTCACGTTCTATGCCTGCCCAGTGATCTGCCCTTCACGCATTTCAGTTTGGGGGAATGAAACGCCATATTCACATGTGTCTAGTCATTCCCCAAATTTCATAATTATATCCAAGAGCTTCACTCCAGATAAGAGCACGAATTCATATCTCAGTACTTACTAGTCAGTAGATGCAACGTGACCAGGCATCACAAGGTTACCACTTCATTCTCACCTCTGAGGACCTGTGTCAAGTCAAGAGTGTGCTGGGCTGCAAGTGACAGAAAATCAGATTCACAGGGGCTTCACAAAGGGAGGTATTTGGTGCACATCCCAAGAAGTCTTTAGTCCTATTGGCCCAGTGACATCAGGGCCGGCTGCTCTTGGCTTTTCAGACAAGGCTGGCTGCAAGATGGTCGGTGTTAAGACACATGGCCCCATCATACTGAAGAGAAGGCGGGAGAAGGTGAAGTAATAGCGGCCTTTTGTTCATCAGAAAGAGCAAGGACCTTCCTAGAACCTCCCGATGGACTTCTGCTGACGTCCCACTGATCCGAACCGTATCCTGTGACAAGACGAGGGGGTGAGAAAGACAGCAGCTGCCCTTTATAACGGAAGTACCAAGGATAAAGGAGTGGGACCGTCTTCCGAGTCAATCAACGAGTAGCATCTGCCAGAAGAGCTATTCCTCCAACACTGTCTAGAGCCTAGAGCCAGGATCGCCACCCAGACGTTGCCACTTGTGAGCTATGCAATCACAGCAGAGTCACTTCGTCTAGGTAGCCTTCGCTTCCTCCTGTGTCGAGTGGAGATGGTCACGCCTCCTCAATAAAGTTGTTCTGAGAGTTGAACACTGCCGTGAGCGTGAGCACACCATCCTGGTGCCTGGCACATGCTATCGCAACTGGGCCCCCATCAAACTAACAGGGACAGATGGCAGGGCTCGGACACAAGCTGGCCTTCCCCATATGCCTTGTCCTTTTCCTGCCAGTCTTTGAGCTCTCCCGCCTGCCATGTGGGGCACCGCAGGCTTGAGGAGCTCCTCTGAGGACAGTTGGAAAACCACCCGACGGGGTAATGGAGCACACCGGTTCAGAGCAGGGGCCTCACAGCCACAAAACCTGGGTCTGACTTCTTACAGCCGTAGCCTGTGCTCGAGTTACTGGAGTTCCCAGAGCCCTTGCTTCCTAACGTGGGGATAACACTGGTGCCAACGTCATTGGGTCGGTATGAAAATGAATGCACAGCACCGGTAAAAACACAGGGTCAGACCTATAACAAGAGTTTGACGAAGGGTAGCTGGTATTCTTACCGTTACCGGACATGTGGGCTGGACTGCCCCGGTGCCGGGCCGCTTTGGGGTGTTAATGCCAGTCCCAGCCTTGCCGAACTGGAACAAGGTTTAGCAGAAAGAGTCGGCCCGAGTTTTCGTCCCAGCTCTGTCCAGTTTGGCTGCCCTTTACTTCTTTGGGCCTGAATTAATTTGCTTGCACGATGAAGATACAGCCTTCCCTGCCAGCTACGTGAGAGGACGGGAGAGAACACTGGAGAAGCACCAAGCACAGAGGCAGGTGCAGAGGAAGTACTCGGTGCACAGTATCTCAGCACCGGAAGGTTAATCAAGGCTGCTAGGCTGTGACGGGCATAGCTCAAGGCACAGAGGTGCTTAATATCTCTTCTGAAAGACAGCTTAGAGATTTCTTTGCAATTCTTTGACAGGGCGCCTGCCCTATGAAACCTGACAACACAACAGCTTCTGGAACTCTGCCACGGTCTTGGGCCAGTTAAGCAGAGAGGAATGGCCCACAGGCAGTCCCGTGGGGTCCGCTGGGGCCCATGCTGGTGTGAGAAGGGAGGTCAAGGCTATCAAGGGTCACTGGTGGGCACCCCAGCTCTGAAGCACCAGCAACTCACTTTACAATTCTTCCTGCACCTTGGTCGGAAGGGGAGGCAAGCAAGGAAGAGGTCTTAACGATTTCTGTGCACATCTCTTCCTATACACAGAGGAACTTTGTTCTGGGGGTCCAGGATCCCTCACCATTGTTCATGGGGATTTAAGGGAGAAAACGATGGTGAGAAGCAGATGAGAAGCAGAGCCTTCCTCCATAGAGAGGGAAATAGCAGCGTCATTGCAGAAGGTTCTGCTAGGAGTCCAGACATGCTCTGCATCCTGCCGGAGCCGGCACCAGAGGAACAAGGAGCTGCCACGCCAGGGACCGAGACGCACGTCTTCTTTGCAGGATACAGAGGTTCAAGCTGATGCTCTTTTACACCACCTCCTAGAAGCATTATTTCTCAATTGGCCAACAGTTCAAATAGGCCCGGCTTCAGCAGTAGTTAAAACAGGCATCGGGAGGGTGCATGGCACTTATACATGCCATGCACACTAGGAGGAGTTACCAAAGACCTTCCACCTGTATTTTCCCGTCCCATGCCCACAGGAGTCTGTTGGGATGAAAACTGGAGAAATGAAAGAACTGAGGCACAGTGTTCCTAAAGTCATGAAAAGGAAATTGCTCAAACCCGGTCCTGGGACTCAGGGCCTGTTATTAAGCCATTTTGCTTACCCAGTGGCACATTTTACATGTGTAAGTCACTTTGCTGGTGCTGGTTTCCTCATCAGGGGGTGACAATGAGCACAGAGTCTGGATTCAGACCTGCGGCCCTGCTCCCTCTGTGCCCTTGACATGTGACAGAGTCTGCTGTTCTGCCATCGCAATGGGGACAGCACCTCATGCACAGCAGTGCTGCTAGGCATGAACAGGTGCCCCATCAATGGTGTTATTGCTGTTACCGTTAATAATAATATGCTCCGGGAACCCGGTTGGCTCAGTTGGTTAAGCGTCTGACTTCGGCTCAGGTTTGTGGGTTCGAGCCCCGCGTCGGGCTCTGTGCCAACAGCTCAGAGCCTGGACCCGCTTCACATTCTGTGTCACCCTCTCTCTCTGCCCCTCCCTTGCGCTCTCTCTATCTGTCTCAAAAATAAATAAACATCAAAAAAATTTTAATAATAATATTCTCTAGTTTGGTCTTATTTAACAGTCTGGCTGTAACAACAGAGATGACCCTCGTTATGTATTTATGTAAATTGGTCTCCTTGAACATTGGATGGTAACTTAATTTGAATGCAAGCTCCAAGGTTCAGGGACTCTCATAATCCTCTGTGGCAAACCTCTCCCCTCTCCCTTTTCCTCGTCTTCACGGCACCCACCTTGTACATCTTTTTAATTGGCCTCCAATTAGGTTGTACATAGAAACTACGGAGGGACATGTGTATTCGTGCCGTGGGTACAAACAGATACCCACAAAGAAAACCCACAAAAAGCTAGGCAAATTCGATTCTAACAACTTTTGAGTACAGAAAATGAAGAAAGGGCTGGAAAGACTAGACCCAGTGGCTTTGACTACACCTTCTGCTTTGGCCTGGATATTTCGTCTTCAGGCAAAACCAGCAAACAGGGCTGGCTGAATCTCTGCCCCTCTTGGGTTCTGCAGCTGTGGCCCACAAAAAGGAAATGACTTATCCAATAGCCCTCCTCCCCACTGTCCTACTGGAAGAAAAATCGGCAGGCATCCATTTAAGTAGAAGGAGAGAAGATAAGCAAAAGCGAAGAAGTTCCTCTTTCAAGTGTATGATGTCATGTACAGCTCCTAGAAAATCAAAACCAGGTCTTTGGAAGAAACCTTGTTCCCGCACAGATGGTCCTGCCTGACAGTCCCAGCCAGCCTTTTCGAGAAGTATTGAGACAATCCCAAAGTAGCAAAGACTTTCCGTCAAGGTGAGTAAAAGGTTGTGTTTAAAGGGCAAAGGATACTTTAAATCTGAACATCCGTACTCAAATCATTGGATCCCTTGGCCTTTCTTTTTCTCTTCTTTTAGATTCATTTTTCTAAGATCTACAGCGATTTTCTCAAAAGAGAACTTCTTGAAACACTTTATATTGCTCATGGTAATGGGGCGATGATTTTTTTTTTCTAAATCGAATCAACCATTTTGCATTATACCCATCGCTCCTCCCTCCAGACAGGTCGCTGTGGGACAGGCTCAGAGACAGTCGGCCCCACGAGGAGCCATCTTTGGCCCAGGATCACTAGCTCTTCCTGTTTCTCATCCCTCCAGCTCAGTGACAGTGGGAGGATCTCAGGGTTGATACCCAGAAGCTGCAAGGCAGGAGGAGTGCCCTAAGATGCCTGGGTTTGTATCCTGAGTCCCCGCTTAGAGCCGTATGCACTGTGTGAGCCTAGGCAAGTTACTTAACCTCTCGGAGCTTTAGTCTCCTCATTGGTAAAATGGTGATACCTCACAAGGTTGTAATGAGGATTAGGAGAAATAAGACAAGCAAAGCATGCTTCTGATAGCGCCTAGCACGTGAGAAGTACTTGGTGAGTGGCACCTATTATTAAAAATCCTTATGAGGCATAGATTCCAAGGTAATCTCATAGATCTTCTATTCACATCGTCCTAGACACTGAGGTGTGACCACTATCTGTAGTCATTCAGGATTGTGCCTTTTGGGCACAAAAGCCGGCCACTGCACCCCATGGAATCTTAGAGAGGGGTTCACTGAGGCCCAGAGAGGCGCCTTTGCTCAGCTAAGTGAGGGCTAGGACTAGAGGTCAGGTTGCCTCATCCTCAGGCTGATATCCATTAGCCACCTTAAGATTTTAAGATTTTGGCAGAAGAGGAAGCACTGTCAAGACACAAATCACATGAAACTGAGTCTGGGTATGTGTGTTGTGCTTAAATGAAGCAGCTTATGACGTGGGTATTCAATTTCTGTAATCTGTTCTAAATTTAAGCCTGCAAAATGTCAAGTTATCTCACTATTTTGCTTGGGTTAAAAAAAAAAAGATTTAGATTTATGGCTGGATGTTAGAAAACTGCTGCTTCATTTCAAATCCTGGCAGGCCCCTCAAAAGCAGCAATTGACAAAGAAGTCACTTCCTGACCCGAAGGTCAGTGCATTGGCCCTGGAACAAACCATAATGACAAGAGCCAAACCTTCTCTCCTGCCATGTCAGGGGTGCTGCTGGAGGGGGCTGGATCTTGAGGTTCCAGCTGCTTCCTCATATCACCCCCCACGTTCCCTCCCCCGAGCCCCTCCCACAAAGAGCTACCCCAGAGCTCCACAGGACACCCCCAAGACTTGGGGTGCTGCATCCACCTGGCACTTGGCCCCTGGCCAGCGTGTGCCCCACCTGAAAAGGCTCCCCTGGACTTAATGCTGGGGTCTAAGGGACAGTGTCTGGCTTTGGGGTCCCAAGTCACTTCCAGTTGATCTTGCAGGCCTGGGACTTAAAGATGTTACCAGGGTACGTTAAATATGTATCTCCTGGGTTTTTTTGTTTTCTTAGGTAACAGCCTTTCATAACATCCCATTTCCTTATCAGAGGCCTGATAAGAAGGCTTTGTGATGGCTACAAGTGCTTTCTAAATAGACAAAGGAAATGGGACCTGGGAGCACTTGTTATTCATTTTCTAACCTGGTCTGGTGACCTGCTCTGATGTCTGATACAGAGAAGCAAAACTTATTGACGGTTTTGTAATGTAGAGCCAGAATGGCAAACCTCTGGTGTATCTGGTGCTTTTGCAGCCAGATTAATAAGTGTTGCAGATCAGAAATTGCCAATTGCTACCTGTACCCACCTCCAAGAGCTGCACCAAAAGCTACCCAGTCCAAAACCATCAATTGCATTCTCCTCTCCCATGTCAATCCTCAGCACTAAGCCCTGAGAGTTTTCTTGTTTGTTACTTTGTATCCAGTCTCCAAAGCTCAAGGATATGAACTCTTGAAGTCAGGCTCATCCACCCACACCTGTGTCCACAAAGCCCAGGCTCTTTGCTGCTAACTCTTGTTACTTTGTAAAAAAAAAAAAAAAAAAAAAAAAAAAAAAAGGCCAGGAAGAGTGCAGCCAGAAGAGGAAGGAATGCATGCTGGGGCAGGGGAACATCTGGATATCCAGCGAGGAAAGGAAGGAAAGGAAGCAGTGTCCAAGAGAAACCCAAAGAGGACAAAGTCAAAGAAAGATGCAGTGGGAACAGAGAAGTCAACGATGGTTAGGAAGGTGGGTTCCTCCTTTCTCCACGTCTGGACCTACAGGAATACGCAAGAATTTCAAGTCTCAACTGAGCTTTTCAGTCAGCTTCTCCTTCAGCGATCTGCTTGACGTTCAGGTCATCCTCCCTGTCACCCTCTGCGCCCACGAACAGTCTCACACCAGCTGCTGGCATCCATCCCTCCACAGTCACAGGTGCTGTGGGCACCAAGGCCACACTAGACCACTGGGGGGAGCACGCCTGCCTGCTTACCTGGGAAGACGCTTCCCTGGACTCCAAACACTGACTCTCAGGGACGTTAGTTGAGAAAGACCCCATGTGGGGGAAGAGGGAGTGAGGCCTGGGGACACTGCTCAGGGGCATTGCCAAATGCCATGGGGAGGAGCTTTAGTCTGCATGGACTGCCATCACAAAATGCCACAGACTCAGTGGCTTAAACGGCAGAAATTTATTTTTTCCCCTTTCTTGGCTAGAAGTCCAAGATCAAGGCATCAGCAGGTTTGGTTTCTTCTGTCCTTGGCTTGCAGATAGCCACCTTCTCGCTGTGTCCTCACAAATTCTTTCCTCTGTGATTATTGTTAAAAAGAAAACCTCAGCCGCCAAATGACATCACTTAAGCCACGTGATCAGTCTGGACTTAACACCTAACCTAACTGCAGTCTCAATATCCCCCAGAAATGTAGTCTCAACCTGTCAGTCAGGAATTTTCCCATCAGCCTCAGTGAGGAATCTATCACAGAGGCCCTCCAACCCCTCAAAGAGGATGAGATAATCCACCTAATAAGCCCCGCTGCCCTTTCCCTTAAGGGAAGGTGACCTCCTGGAGCAATCCTTTCTTTTCTTTTGCTTATAACTCCCTGCCTGACCCTCCTTCCTATAAAACCCTTCCATTCCGTACAACTCCTTGGAAATCCCCTCTGCTTGCCAGATGGGATGCTGCCCGATTCATGAATTGATTAATAGAGCCAATTCGGTCTTTAAATTTTATTCAGTTGAATTTTTGTTATTTAACAGCGTGCACCCCTGATGTCTCTCCAGGTGTCTGAATTTCCTCCTTTTACAAGGACATCAGCCATATTGGATTACAGCCCACACTAACAGGCTCATTTTGACTCGGTCGTCCCTGCTTTCAGGGCCCTATCTCCAAATAGAGTCACATTCTGGAGAATGGAGGGGTTTAGGCTTCAGTGTATGGATTTTAGGAGGACACAGTTTAGCCCATAACAAGCCGTGCAGGAGGATAAAACCACAGGGCATCCTTGGCTTTGGAGCTTTGAAAGGATGGAAGGTGGAAAGCAAAGATGCTAACAGCTAGAACCAAGGGTAAGTCTAGAGTTTAAAACCGTCAGTTAGGATTGAGGTTGTTATGGGTTGTTCCCCTCCCCAGCCTCCCCCCGCAAGAAGATATGTTGAAATCCTAACCTTTGGTACCTTAGAATGTGACCTTATTAAAAATAGAGCCTTTATAAAGGTCGTCAAGTTGACATGAGGTGATCAGAGTGGGCCCTAATCCAACCTGACTGGTGTTCTTATAAAAGGGAAATCTAGACACAGGAAGATGATGAGAATGAGGAAGGTCAAAGGGATGGATCCAGGAGTGAAGGAATGCCAAAGATTGCCAGGAAACCACCAGAAGCTGGAAAGAGGCAAGGAAGGGCTCCCCTACAATTTTCAGAAGAAGCATTAGCTCCTTTCTTGACCTCACTATTTAGATATTATTCTTATAACATCAGTGTTAGCTGGATTTAGAATTTTTTAAAATTCTAGAATTTCAAAATTTTAGAATTTTAAATTTAGAATTGAAAAAAAATCTTATCTCAGACCTGCCTTTTGATCTTCTGGAATCTCTCTCTCTCTCTCTCTCTCTCTCTCCTCTCTCTCTTTCCTTATAGTACATCCTTTAGAATTTCCGCTAGTGAGAGTTTGGAGGTCAACCTCCTCAGTGTTTATCTGAAAATGTCTTTATTTCGCCCTTGTTCTTGAGAAGTGGTTCTGCTAAGTATTTCAATCTAGGTTGGCAGTTATCTATCTCAGTGTTTGCAGATATTTTCTTACTGTTTTCTGACTTCCTTGTTGCTGCTAAATCAGCCATCAGCCTAGGTGTCCCCTTGTTTTGTTATCTCTCCTCCTCACTAACGATGTCTTTGCCTCTGATATGTGCAGTTTTGCCGTGATGTGTCCGGGCACCTTCTCTTGTCTGCCTTCTTATTTATTCTGCTGAGAAGTCTCTTTTCCAGGAGCTCTTAGCCAAAGGTGGCACCACTGTTGCTTCTGTTCCCTCTCAAGTCACTCTCTGCTTCTCAGAATCTCTCTTCCCAGCTGCCCACCAGCCCTTCTCATAGACTTATAAACATACATCTACTCTGATTGCCCCCTGGAGGAGCGAGGCTTCTCGTTCTTCCTTGGGTCTCTGTGTGCAGGCAACCAAAGCAGCACCTGGCTCTGGGGGTGGCTGCGGACCCCTGAAACGGGGTCAGAGGAAGAGAAAGCCACTAACAGGGTAAGTGAGACCTCTAATGCCTGGGGCTACAATGGCTTCAAATCTTTATGTGTGGAGAAAATATGTGTGATTTGAAGTCAGCTCGCCTTTGAAAGAGGAATGTCAGAAACATCACTGGTACTGAAATAAACCCTTTGTTTACCCTCAGCCATCAGGGAACACACGTTTAGCTCATCACCGTTGAGGATGCCAGATCCCTGTGACAATCAGAGGCTTTGCTGGTGGCAGTGAATAGGAGGCTCTGCCGTGGTGACGATGAGCCAAGACTTTTATCTTCCATTGATGGCTCTCAAAGCTGAGACCTTGATGAATTTTTCCTCTTGTTAAGCAGGTCAGAATGAGGAAAGGAGGTAAAATACCTCAAAAGGATGACATTCTTTACTTCTTTCTAAAAGGTTTTCATTGGAAAATGGTGCTTTATTTTATGAAGTCACATAACAAAAATAATTTTGCTCTGATGGAGACCAAAACAGACCACTGGCAATAAAAACACAGGCTTATATTAGGAGACAAAATTAAAGGCATCCCTTATTGGCCATTTATTTTCTTCTGTAAATGTTCTGTTTAATTTTTAACAAATTTTAAATTAAAAAAAAATTTTAATGTTTACTTATTTTTGAGAGAGAGACAGAGCATGAACAGGGGAGGGTCAGAGGGAGAGGGAGACACAGAATCCGAAGCAGGCTCCAGGCTCTGAGCTGTCAGCACAGAGCCTGACGGGGTACCTGAACCTACAGATCACAAGATCAGGACCTGAGCCAAAGTTGGGAGCTTAACTGACAGAGCCACCCAGATGCCCCATGTTATGTCATTTTTCTCTTTCAGATTACCTTTAAAAAATTCACCTTTCTTACTAATCATCTAGTATGAATAATATGCTTCTACTTGGTGATTTTAAAACTTATTTCTTTCTATCCTAGAGAAGTTTTTAATTTTATATGCTCAGATTTGTCAATGTTTCCCTTTTTTTTTTTGTTTGTTTGTTTGGGTTTTTTTTTTTTGCTTCAGGTTTTGCCTTGTTTTGGAAGGCCTTTCTTGCTGCAAGATTTCAGAGAGATATTCTAATTGTCTAGGTTTTGTTTTTACAGCTCCATCTTTAATCCACTTGCAATTTATTTTGTTGTATGGTATGAGATAGGAACCCAACTTAATTATTTTCCCTTTGTGATTATTCCTCATTGCTTCTCACTGGCCTATTTGGCTGCCTTGAAAAAAACGTGCCTGTAAATTATCAGCCCCCAATGTATTCCTGAGATCAGCAGTAGGATTCTGTTCTGTTGTAGCTGCGTAAGTGGTGGGCTTTATTCTAAGTGGCAAAACTGCAGGTGAAACCAACCACGGATGCTTAGTTGCAGTAAACACGAACAGCTTGCTGTTTTTCTTCCAGAAAATGCTCTGTCACTCTACCACCCCAGAGTCATTTTCATTCAAATTCAAAAGGAATTATTATATTTTTATGATGTTATTATATTATTTATTGTGTATGTATAATGTAATTTATTATATTATTAGACATTTACTTTATACTCTGCACCCTGTGAATTATCATATAAGATAAAGCCCTGTGCTCAAAGTGCTTATAGTCTTATGGGGAAACTAATTCATATGTATCTATATATATGTATCTATATATATGTACCTATATAATGAACAGATACATATATACGCCTGCAGATGAGATGGAGAAACACTCCAAGGCAGTTTATATTAATACACCATGAGTGCTGTAATGAGTCTCCGCCTCCCTCCAAGTCCCCGAGCGGGTAGGATGGTGTCGCCATTTTCATTTGCCCGGAACAAAGTAGGGGATTGGTAAATGTTGGTGTGCGGTAATAGGTGGCCCTGGGAAGGAGAGAAGAGAGACATCATGATAGTTAATAAAGGTCAGAGGATGGTTCTAGAGGTGGTACGGTGCCCATGCCAAGGATTTGGAGAGATGGAAAACAGGAGGAAGGGGCCACCAGGTTCATCTGCCCCTAAGTATTGTCTCCCTGGGAACCAATTTTCTGTTTTCACATTAGTTCAGGTTGTCTGGGAGGGAAATGAAAAGCTGCAAACGTGATGTTGATCTCCTTCAATCATTGGTCTTCAGATGTTCCCAGAGCCCTGTGGCTTTTCAAACCCGTGGAAATAAATTCTCTGGGAGCAGCTTCCCTGCTGAGTCTCCTTTCCGCAGGAGGGACCAGCCAAGCGTGAGGCTCGGGCCCAGAATCCATCTGTCACAGGGCATTAGCTCTGTGAGCGAGCGCACACCGTGCTCACGGAGAAGAGGCAGAACACCCTCGTCATTCCCTGCCTCCTCCCAGACACAGCCCTAGTGTCAGCCAACAAACAGCTGCAGGGTTTCTGCCCAAGCCCAGGAGTGACACCGTTGGCCCCAAAGATGCTGACCCTTCAAGCCAGGGCTGAGGGGCACAAAGAAAGGATGATAAAGACAAAAGAATGGACCCCGGCTGGCATCCTGAGCCAAACCCCCTGAATCTGCCCTCCTACCTGGGGAGGAGGAGTGTGCCTGTGGCATGGGTGTGGCAAATACAGGCCCATGCAAAGCTGGCTCCTCTGATGCTCCTCCCAGGAGTAAAGTGGGAAACCTGAGACCCTCCTGGTCTCCCAGGGTCGGGAGGATGGTCCTCAGAGAACCTGGGGAAAAACAGGTTTTCTTCCCTCCTGAAGTATGTTCTTGGCTCCACCCAGCCCTGAAGAGAAACAATCTCATTCCCACAATGACCACACATAATTGTTTTGTTTTAAATGAGATTTAGTGAAGAGACTTTGGACAATTACTGTCTTCTGTTTTCCTTTCTCTCTTATTGGAAATTTGGGGCCGAATGCGGGGCGTGAACTAGGAAATGGCCTGGGTTCTCGCACCTGCACCTTCCTACCCCTAGTGCAAGCCAATTTTCCTCCCCAGACACGGGTACTGGAAGCCGAATTTGCCTTCCCTACCCTCCCGACCCAAGATTTCCCCTAACTGCTGCTGTATTAAAGCTGTCATGGGAAATACCAAGGAGATCCACAGCCTAGGATAAGTTCTCCTGCCCCTCCCGTGTGTCTCAGAGCCATGCCCTCTGCCGCCCCAACTTATGATTGCTGGTAAGCCTGTCTGCCACGGGGATGAGTCTCTACAGCCCCAGCAATCCTGCTCCCCATCCCGCATGATTCCTTGTTCCCCAAAGCCCTAGCTGGTCCTCTCCAGGCCACGCTGGTCACCACTAGCTCCATATTAAACCACCCTCTGGACTGCAGTCAACCTGTCTGTAAAATGAGGATGCTATTTGCCTCCAGGATGGTTTGGAGACCTTGGTGACAGAATAACTGCAAAGCACTTATGTTTGGCTCTGCACAGAGCATGTCTGGAAAAAGTGCATGCTGGCTGTGGCTGCCACGCTCCCAACCTCGTCATCCTATTTCAGCCTTGAAGACATTTTTTGTAACTTTTGCATTTGTGGAAATCAAAACAATACACTCTAACCCTCTCCTCTCAGAATGGGTAGGGACTCTTCCTCCTTGGCATCCCACAAGAGACACCCCTCTGTTTCTTGTGCTCGAAGGACTCCGCGAAGGGTCCTTTCCACACTCCTGTCCTCCTTGGTCTCCAGTCTGCTGCTCTGAGCACAGGCTTTTCTCTGGATGTCAGGGCTAAGGCTTTTGATCCCAACGGAACAAAGTCTAACGAGTGCTGAGACCAGCACTCATAGCTCACACAGAAACTTGGCTGCCTTTTGAGTTCTAGCCTGAAAGCAAGCCTGCCTTCCTGCCAGGGTCACAACAGGGAGAAACAACACGCATTCACTCAGTATTTACTGAGCACCTCCTTCCTGCGCGGCACTGTTCTAGCAACTAGGGATACATCAGTGCACAAAACCGGCAGATATTCCTGCCCTCATGGAGCTTGTGTTCCAGCAGGGAGGGCAGTGGGGACAACAGACAAAGAATATGAAAAAACAGAAATAAGTTAACACAAATTAATCCTCCAACAGATTATCGCACTGAACTAGCGTACCTCAAATTTAAAATTTAGAGGTGCCTGGGTAGCTCAGACGATTAAGCATCTGTCTTCAGCTCAGGTCACGATCTCACTGTTTGTGGGTTCAAGCCCCTCATCAGGCTCTCTGTTGACAGCTCAGAGCCTGGAGCCTGCTTTGGATTCTGTGTCTCCTTTTCTCTTTGCCCCCTCCCACTTGTGCTCTGTCTCTCACTGTTTCTCAAAAATAAATTTTAAAAATATTAAAAGGTTTTTAAATGTGTGCATTTATTCCCAGTGGCAGTTTCATTCAGACCATAATGGCCGTGGTGACTGCTCTCATCTCCTGAGGCCACAGGGACTGGTCAGAGAGCTCTGCAGAGATTTCTTTAAGTTTCTCTTTTCAAACCCCACACGTGTAGAAGAGTGGACCCAGGAAGACGTACCCTACGCCCACTTACACAAATGTTTGATGCGTGCCGTAAGAAACCAGAAAGAATGCAAGTGTAAAAGACACTTCACCATAAGCCAGTGAGGGCTGGTTCAGATACTTTAAGAAGAAAAGGCCGGCACAATATAGAACACTGAGGAAAGAATCACCTCAAGGTGTCTGTACCCTTAGCAACTTCTCCCAGGCAGCAGAAGTAGGTTCTGTGGCAGAGTTAACTGAAGGAGAAGGTGCATGCTTCTAAACTAATGAGCCCTGCGCATTGAGAAGTGCCTTCTAGAACCTTTATTTACTCTAGATAGTCACACACACAGCCGTTTTTAGTTGTCTATCTAATCTCTACTTTCTATGAGAACCTTTCTTCACAGCTTCTGCCTACCATGAAAAACTCCAGGGGCGCCTGGGTAGTTCAGTCGGTTAAGCATCTGACTCTTGATTTCAGCTTAGTCATGATCTCACGACTCATGAGTTCGAGTCCCTAGTCAGGCTCTGTGCAGACACTATGAAGCGTGCCTGGGATTTTCTGTCTCCCTTTCTCTCTGCCCTTCCCCCCACTCACACACATACATATTCTCTCTCTCTCTCTCAAAAAGAAATAAACATGAAAAGAAAAGAAAAGAAAAACTCTAGCTCCAAATCCTTGCATAGCCAGTATTTCTTGTCCTCCGGGCATCAGCTCATATGTTGCCCAATCCTGAGTAGTTGAGGATATACCCTTCAACCCACACTCTCTACCTACTTGGTCACTTCCTTTAAAGGAAAAACCAAATATAATTTATTTCATTTTATCAGAACTAAATATAATTGGAAATGATCTTTTTCACTCATTCATTTCTTTGCTCACTTGTTTATTGGACGTCTGTCTCCACCAGAAGATAAGCTCCATGGGAACAGAAAACTTATCTTGTTCTGTCTCTCGCCAGCTTCTAAAGCAGTGTTTGGCAAGAGTAAATGTACAATAAATATTTGCTAAATGAATGAATAAAAAACTGTCAGCTTTGATTTAACAAATCAGCTTCGATTTCGCAACTACCTCAAGTAACCATCTTATTTCCCTTCCTTTTTTTCACAGTCCAATGTTCTACCTCCACTTTTGATCACTCTTTCCCTGGTCTGGCCCCATCGCCTCCCTGGAGCAGCTCTCTTGAAGGTCAGCCACGGTCACCTTCAAGGTCAGACCCAATGGCCTTTCCTCACGTTCAGTTGCTTTATCTCCAGATCTGGCAATAAGGAATCTTCCTGAGATGCTTCTCACGGATGTGACCCTAGACTAAACTGAGCCCTTTTCTTTTCTATATGTTTTTACTTTGCTCCCTAAATATGTGTTCTTCCTACTGCCCTATCAAGTAAGACTATTCCCTGGGGTTCTATCCTTAGAGGGTTGCTTTTCCCTCTCTCTCCTCTTACATCAAAATTCACCCCAATGCTCGGTCTTCACCATTTATCATCTGGATGATACTCATGGGAATTAGAGCAACAATTCATAAATGGCAGTCCTTTTTCTTTTCTTCTTCTTCTTTTTAAGGAACAATATTTAGTCCTTTTCCAAATGTTACAGTAAAACCAGGTAGAAGAGAATGGCTTTAGCAGTTAAAAAAAAAAAAGTACAAATCTGGGGTTTGGCCGTTAAAAGTTATGCACAGCAATGGGAGGAGAAGAAAAGGCAAGAAGTTGTTTCACATTACAGACCTCCCCTCTCTCCAAAGTCCAAAACTTGCCTACCAAGTCAGAAAAGAGACAGTTGATTCACAAGCTGCAGGTTTGAACTTGAGTAAGACATTTAAATTTTTTTTTTAACGTTTATTCATTTCTGAGAGACAGAGAAAGAGCATGAGTTGATGAGGGTCAGAGAGAGAGGGAGACACAGACTCTGAAGGAGGCTCCAGGCTCTGAGCTGACAGCACAGAGCCCGACATGGGGCTCAAACTCACAAGACATGAGATCGTGACCTTAGCCGAAGTTGGACATTTAACCGACTGAGCTACCCAGGCACCCCTTGACATTTATAAAAACCTAGACAGGGGCAGTGTCCTCCCCAGCCCAGGTGCCACTAGGCACAGCACAGGAGACTAAAAACTCAGTGGAAAGGGGAGAGAGAAGACTGGGCACTCAGGGGTTGTGAGTGTCAGCACCCCACATCTGGCTCAGGGATTTGGGGAGTAAACAAAACCTACTTGGAAAAGAATAGGGAAAGAAAACTAGCAATTGCTTTCTGCAGGGGTGGGGAAGGAGAGGTAGGGGCAGGAGCAGAAGCGTCTCACATCACAAACCTAACTTGGGAAACCACAAGGGACCATCTTCATCTGGCCTTAAGAGGAAGGCCACATGGATGATGGGAGAGTCCACAGGAGGGAAAAGGAGAGGAAACGTGGCTGGGAGGGGGCAACAGCCCCTTCCTTTCTGGGCACAGGAAGGCAGGCTGGGCACTAGGTCCAGGCAGTGACCTCACAAGCAAGCCGTTTTTGCAGCTTCAAGATCACCCAGCTGCCCACCACCTCCCCCCCCCCCCCCCCCCCCCCCACTTACTCATTCTGCTGGCTGGCTGGTGGGTGGCTCTGCCATGGGGCCCTGCCTCTTCTGTGTCTCCCACCCCCCCACCCCCGGGGGCAGCACTAGCCTCTGCCCCTTTGGTCTGGGGCTCCTGGCTCCTCTCAGGGGCATCAAGAGCCTTCCCTTCCTGGGTTGTGCCTTCCTAGCCCACAGTTCTTTTGCCTGAGGCACATGTAGGATTGTTTTTCTGTATCCACTTTGAGGAATGACCAATCATGTGACTTACTTCTGTCAGTGAGATGTGGAGGGAAAGTGTTATGTGTCACTTCAGGGCAGCAGTTTTATGAGCCAGCCCTTGGTTCTTCATGTTCCCCTTTCCCAGTCCCTGTGACCACGGAGAACATGTTGAGATGGAGCCTCCATCAGACCGAATCTCTGAGTAACTAGGATGAACAGAGTCCCCTTCCTAAATTAAAGTGGCCGCAACGAATGAATTACAAAATAAGCACCATTGTTTCCAGCCCCTGGGATTTCCCTGAGGATGGTAATTGTAGCATCATCTGGCCCGGCCTGACCCATACAACAGCTCAATCTGAGATTTTTCCCAAACTCCGGCTGCCTTCAAAAGGATTTCGATCTGCCTTGGGGCACCTGAGTGGCTCAATCAGTTAAGCACCTGACTTTGGCTCTGGTCATGACCTCGTAGCTCACAGGTTTGAGCCCTGCATCAGGTTCCCTGCTGTCAGAGCAGATCCCGCTTCAGATCGTCTGTACCCCCTTCTCTATACCCCTCCCCTGCTTGTACTCACTCTCTCTCAAAAATAAACACCAAAAAAAAAAAAAAAAAAAAAAAAAGATTTCCCTCTGGCTCTACTGAAAGAAATGTAAGCCCAATGTATCCATACCCGAACTCATCGTTTTCCTCCCCAACCTTAGTACATACCTCTCTCCCTGACTTTTCTAGTTCAGTTAATGGCACCAACACTCTTCTGAAAACCTAAACTTTATGTAATGAGTTACCTCATTTTGTCCCTGTTCTATTGTTCCCATGGGTGCCTCCCGGGTCTAGCCGTGGACTCTTCGTTCCTGGATTATTACACCGCTGGAGTCATCTCACTGCTTCTGTCTGCGTCTATTCTCTTCACGTTATGGTCAACTATCCTTTCTTAGCCATTGGCCATTTATGAATGTGCTAAACGTAAATATCTGGACCACATGATTCCTTTGTTTGAAAACTTCAATATGTCCTCATTGCTGACAAACTCTCAATCCTTGCTCTGGCATCTGAGACCTTATTTTCTCTCCCTTCTCACCCCCTCACGCAGGACTCCTTTGCACGGATGTTACGTGAGCACTCGCCCACTTACCTCACTAGAAATGGGAGACAACCTGGGCTGGTTTGTCTCTGGTGCTCTCAGAAGTAATTCCTGGTCTGTGGTTTTCTTCCCGTATATGACTATCAAAACTCAAGTCTCCCTTCAAAATTCTGCTGAGATGCCACTTTCTTCACAGAACCTTCTCTGATCACTCCAACCCAAAGCGGTTCTTCTCTGACCCCTGGGGCTCTTGTTCTGCTGTACTTTTTACTGTCATAGTGATATCTGCAGCTGTCTCATCTCCCTTACTGGACACCAAGCTTTTCTCCTGAAGTCGCCATATCCTGAGTATCTGTGGCTTCCCCACAGAGCAACTTGGGATTTTTCATAAACCCTTTTTAAGTGAAGAAGCACCAGGACATGAAATTTGTGTGACTGAGAGAAGTCACAGGAGAGGTTCACATTTTGACAAAACAGAGCTATATTAAGCCTCAGGCAATAGTTGGTCTTATTATTGTTGTTTTTCAGTGTTGTAGCCAATAAGAAACAGACCATCACTGGGTTACGAAATTTCATTTTATACGAATTAGAGATATACTGCTGGTGATAATAACCATCCAAATATTAGAAACATCTGTAGCTCACCTTCATTAGCTTTTCCTGTACAGTATATTGAGGAAATACTGCCAGACTTCAACTGTATGCTACTTATGATTCTTTAGTCATAGCAAAACACTGGAAAAGTAACTGAAAACCTTTAAATCTCCCTATTGTCATTTCTTGGGGGCAGGGGAGGAGCGGGAAATCCTTAACGAAATGGCTTTTTTTTCTTTTTTACTTTTTAAAAATGTGTATTTATTTTTGAGAAAGAGAGAGAAATAGAGAGAGAGCTAGAGCACGAGTGGGGGAGGGGCAGAGAGACAGGGAGAGACAGAATCTGAAGCAGGCTCCAGGCTCAGAGCTATCAGCCCATAGACTGATGTGGGGCTCGAACCCATGAACCACGAGATCATGACGTGAATTAAAATCAGAGGCTCCACCGGTTGAGCCACCCAGGCGCCCCGAAATGACCCCTTTATAATGCTCTCTTTGCTCTTAGATTTCAGCTGCCACCCCTACCCATCTCACCCTGGGAATATGGATGACATCATGTTATAAGGTAATGAGTGACAGGGGACTGGTGACTCTCTACACATAGGGAACAAACACAAATGTAAACTTGCTCTGAGAGGTCTCCGTATCAGTAGTGCTTAATCTGTAGTGCCCAGCCAGCATCACCTGGGCACTTGTTGGAAATGCAACTTCTTAAGTCCTTTCTTAGACCTGCCAAACCAGAAACAGTAGCAATGGGGCCTGAATACTCAACAAGGCCTTCCTGGTGATTCTGATGCACATGCTCATTTGAGAACCACTGTTTTATATCATCTGACTAAAGTCAGGAGAACTGAGAAATTCCCAGGATGGCCAGAAAATATCTCTGGGCTTTGGGTTGCTCATCTGTTCTTAATATATTAGGTCTCTTCCTACAGTGACAGAAGGCTCAGATTTGATGAAGGGATTGTTGTCATAGCTTACCAAATATTCTTCCGCATGAGAGATACAATTACAGTTTTACCTTGTCCTTTTGATTAAATAAACAGAGACCCACTCAAAGTAGCTTAAGTAGGGGGAGTGGGATTAATGCCAAAATCACATAAACAGATTAGGAGACGGGCCTCTGAGTAGCTCAGTCGGTTAAGTGTCTGACTTTGGCTCAGGTCACGATCTTGCTGTTCGTGAGTTCAAGCCCCACCTCAGGCTCTGTGCTGACAGCTCAGAGCCTGGAGCCTGATTCGGCTTCTGTGTCTCCCTCTCTATCTGCCCCTCCCCCACTCATGCTCTGTCTTTCTCTCAAAAATAAATAAATGTTAAAAAAATTTTAAAAAAAGAGAGATTAGGAGAATCCCTTGGACATCTAAGAAGGGGAGAACTAAAATATGGCAGGACCTCAGGCAGTGTGGAGCTGAAAGATGGTTCTGAATTCAAATTTTTTTCAAAACATCCTGGCAGAGCTTTAATACTATACCATGATTATGATACAATTATAGTCTTATATGCCTACTTTTAAAAAATCTGCCTACCAATTACTTCCTCTGTTTAATCATGCTTCTGATCCCCCATTATTTGGGGCTGCAGGGATAATTCTAATTCTTATCGTTCTAATGCTAGAAGATGTTGGAATTCTAGACCAGCCAGAGTAGAGACAACTCCCCAAAATTTTACACTTTCAGTTGTGACTTGGGAAAGAACAGGCCTTAGGAATGAGGGCCGTGCTCCAATGCTAAGTTCAAAACAGAAACAGACCTGCCCTAACAAAGAATGGAACCAGCCTGCCAGGACCCAAAGAATCCACCAGTAACTTAACCATAATTTCAATACAAAGAGAAGCACACTTAGGAAAATGTAGTCAAATTGCTGAAAACCAAATGTGAAGAGAAAAATCTTGAAAGCAGTCGTATTTTTTTTAAAACGAAGCCACAAAGAGGGAGAGAAAAGGATGAATTATGACTGCCTTTCATCATAAAGAATGGAGTCTGACAACAATGAGATGACAACTTTGAAGTTCTGCAACAGACAGAAAGACACTGAGCAACAGAATGCTTTATTCAGTAAAAAATATACTTCAAAAGTTAAGGTGAAATAAAGCTATTTTCAGGATAACAAAAGCCTAGAGAATTTGTTGACAGTAGACCTGCCTGATAAGAAATGCTAAGGGAAGCCTCCAGGCTAAGAAGAAAGAACACTAGGCAGAAAGTTGAATCTACAGGACAGAGTGAGAAAATCAGAAATAGTAAATATTGGGGCACCTGGGTGGCTCAGTCAGTTCAGCATCCAACTTTGGCTCAAGTCAGGTCAGGATCTTGCTGTTTGTGAGTTCGAGCCCCGCGTCTGGCTCAGTGCTGACAGTTCAGAGCCTGGAGCCTGTTTCAGATTCTGTGTCTCCATCTGTCTCTCTGCCCCTCTCCCACTTGTGCTCACGCACATGCTCTCTCTCTCTCTCTCTCTCTCTTTGAGAAATAATAAATGAATAAACTTTTTAAAAATAGTAAATGTTATTTGAAAAATATAAAAGAGTATCTTTTTCCTACTGCTAATTTGTTTGAAAGACAACTGATTATTTAAAGCAAAAATAAGACATTGCATTGCAGTGTTTCATGACTCACATAGACAAATAACAAGAGTGAAAAGGATAGGCGAGAGCAATAGAATTTTGCCGTTGTAAGGTTCTTATATTTTATGTGCACTCGTGAAATATTAACTCTAAGTGGACAGTTGTAAGTGAAGAATTCATTTGTCATCTATCTAGAAGCAGCCATAAAAATATCAATGCAGAGGAAATAGAGGAATTAAAATGGAATATTAAAAAACACATTAATTCAAAAGACAGGAAAAGAAAAGATAAATAGGATAGGATAACTTGGAAGTAAATACCAAGATGCGATGCTTAAACCCGGCCATATTAATAGTGCTACTAAATGTAAATGAATTAAACCTTGCAAGTAAAAGGAAGAAGCAATCAGAGTAGACTATAAAGCGAAAGCTGCCCGGAGGAGACAGAAACACAATTTAAATAAATCAGCAGGGACAGGTTGGGAGTAGAAAGATGGAAGCAGTAAGAGTAAGAAGGCTGGCATGAATATTCCAGCACAAAGTAAAATTGCAGACAAGGAATATTAGCAGTGATAAAAGGGTAGTGCATAGTAATAAACGGTTTAATTCGTCAGGAAGACATAACAATCATGCATGTTAGGCAATTAATAACAGAGGTTCAGAATACAGGAGGGAAAAAAAAAAACCTGAGAGAATCAAAGGGGAAAATCGACACACCTACATGAAACTGCAGATTTTATTACCTCTCTCTCAGTAACTGATGGAGATTTAGCCGTACTATCAACCAACTTGACCTGATTAATATTTGCAGACCCCTAACACCACACCCAACACCTGCAGAAAGCACATTATTTTCCATTGCACTGGGAATGTTTGCCAAGATAAGCAAAAGCTAGACAATAAAATATGTCCCCACAGGTATCAAAAGATCAATATCTTAGAGTCTGTTTTCTGGCCAAATTAGAATTATGTTAGAAATCAATAATAAGGGGCACCTGGGTGGCTCAGTCAGTGGGCGTCGTACTTCAGCTCAGGCCATGATCTCATGGTCTGTGAGTTCCAGCCCCACGTCGGGCTCTGTGCTGACAGCTCGGAGCCTGGAGCCTGCTTTGGATTCTGTGTCTCCCTCTCTCTCGGCCCCTCCCCTGCTCATGCTCTGTCTCTGTCTCAAAAATAAATAAACGTTAAAAAAAAATTTTTTTAAAAATCAATAATAAGATACCGAGAACATTCCCGAATATTTGGAATTAGTGCAAGATGTACAGATGCAGATAGCAATCACCAAGTGTGATAAAACATTTTACCTAAATGACAGTGAGGGATGAAGCCACAGCACAGTGTAAAAGGATATGTATAACTATAAGGATATTAGAGAAGAAGAAAGATTTAAAATCAATGATCTAGGCTTCTACTTTAAGAAACTAGAATAAGAACAAATCAAATTCAAAGTGATTAGAAAGTGGGAAATGAAGAGCAGGAATCAGTGAAACAGAGAACAAAGAATATGGAAATTAACAAAGCCAAAAGGTGGTATGTCGGAAAGAGAAACAAAATTGATAAGCCCCTAGTAAGCCTGATTAAGAAAAAAGAGAAAATTATCAATACCAAGAGTAAGAGAGGAGGGCTCATTATTTTATTTTATTTATTTTTTTAATTTTTTTTTTAAATGTTTTTATTTTTGCGACAGAGACAGAGCATGAGCAGGGGAGGGGCAGAGAGAGAGGGAGACACAGAATCGGAAGCAGGCTCCAGGCTCTGAGCTGTCAGCACAGAGTCTGACGTGGGGCTCGAACCCACAGACTGAGAGATCATGACCTGAGCCGAAGTCGGACGCTTAACCGACTGAGCCACCCAGGCGCCCCAGAGGGTTCATTATTTTAAATGCTACAAACATTTAAAGGATGATAAAAAATATTGTAAATAGCTTTATAACAATAACATTTGGCAACTTACATAAAGTCAACAGATTCCTTAGAAATCATAGCCCAAACTGAAAGATATTCTAGTAGCTTTTTATTTATTAAGCAAATTTAACTGATAGTCACATCTTTCCCACAAAGAAAATTCCAGGCCTAGATGGCTTCACTGGTGAATTCTGTCAAATATTTATGAAATAATGCCAGTTTTACACAGATTTATTCAGAAAATAAAGGAGGAAACACTTGCTGACTAATTTTTTTCACGAGGCCATCATCTCCCAGATAACAGCCTGACAAGTATCACAAAGAAAGAAAATTAAAGACCAATATCTGGACACAGATGCAAGAATCCTTAACAAAATAATAAATCAGCTCCAGCAATATATAAAGAAAATAATACATCACAATCAAGTTGGGTTTCCTTCCAAATTTTTAAATGGCTTACCATTGGAAAATCAATCAGTGTAATTCATATAGTAACAGTGTGTGGGTGAAAAACAATACAAACATCTCAGTAGAAGGAGAAAAGGCATTTGACAAAATTTACCAGCCCTTCGTGACAAAAACTCTCAGCAAATTGAGACTAAAAGGGAACTTGCTCAATATGGTAGAGCATCTACAAAAATCCTACAGCTACCACAATACCTAAGGGTTAAATATTGAGCATTCCCTTGAAGTCTTGGGCAGAACTTCTTGACAAGCATTCAAGCTGTTTCCTTTCCCCACCTGACTGGTGCCCTTCACTATTCCTTCTTCCTCTTTTTTCTCTCTTAGAACCGTAGATGTGATGGCAGGAGCCACAGCTACCATCTTCTAACCAGGAAGCAACCTTGAAGAAAAAATAAGCTACTTTCACTGGAGACTCTGTTATCCTGTGCTGAACGCAGTTCCTGGTTAATACAAGAAATGACTTTGGTTGCGTACTTATTGTATCCTGGGCTGTGTTGGAAGTGGTCATTTCTTTTGTCATTTTAACTCCCAACAGCCCTTTGAAGTGGCCATTACCTGCCTTTGCGGCAGATGAGTAAACTGACACACAGTAAGTCAACAATAAACAGAAAAGCTCACTTCCTTCAGGCAAACTTTCTGAAGAAAATTCACCAAATCTTCCTCTTTGTTCCTGTCTAGTGCGTATCTTATCTAGCAACAGACATATTTTAGGTACAGAAGAATACACTTTGGTCATATTCAGAGAGGTCCTTTTGCAGTCTGGGATGAGGTCTTATTCACCATGGCGTTATTAGTGCAGGAACAGAATTTAAAAAATATATATATAAAACCATATTTAAAAAATAAAATATAGAGACTATACTGCCCTGCAGTGTATTCTTTGGGGTTGTCATTATTAAGAAGACCAGCTATACAGTGGAGACAAGAGCAGGTGGCAATCGGTAGTGTTTGAGCCCTGGGATACCAGGACCTGAAAAGTTCTTGTAATCAGCAGTCTCCCACGGGCACTGCTGCTTGCTGGGACCTGTCTTCACATTCCTCGGACCCCTGAGCCCTACTCTGTTCCCTGTCCCGAGAACCTGTTCCATAAGTGCACAATGCTGTGTTTGAAATCCAGCTGATAAACTGCCCAGCCCGCAGATAGGAAAAAGACCTCTGGCTGGGCGGACTAGTGCTCTGATAATCCCATACTACAGGCAGAGAGGAAGGATAACAGACCTCTTGCAGCGACTGCAAGGTGCTCCCACTGCTGCTTATTGTGTTCCAAGAGGGAGACCTTTCCATCATGGTGCCGTTGTGGTCCTGCTCTCTGTGTGTGCGGTTTGTGTCCCTCAAACTGAACTCCTGCCCAGAAGGGTGGCTGTCTCCTCTCTGAGTGTCCTCTTAAAAGCCACGACCTTTCTCCTTCACATTCAAGGTGTACTCAGCTCCCCAGGAAGACTCTGGATGTAACTATATCATTAAAGGAAGCCTCCAAGTGTTTATTTCTCTTTCCATTTTGTCTCTGGTGCTCATTCACATTCACCCATTCACCTGCCCCGCTCCAGCTAGGTGTGAGAAAACGAACTACATTCCAGACAGGGAAAACAGACCAAAGCTAGTTAAGGGCTAAATTGTTTTGGGGCGTTTTTCTCTCTCGGTCCCCTCCTTTTCTATACTCTTCTTTCCCTCTTTCCCTTCCCACGCCCATTTCCTCTTCCATACCATGAAAAATGCGTGATAGGGTTTGAGGTTCAGCTTGGAGTGAAGGGTCACAGTATTTACACCTGAGACTAGAAAGATGATTTATTGTGAGAATAGAAAAGATAGAAGACAGAAAAGATGGGCCTGTTAGTATCTAGAGACGGAGGACCAGTCTATTTGGAAGATAAATGATTCCTGGGTATCTGAAGTGCCTGTCTCTCAGATAATTTTAAGACTTGAGGCCCTTTTGTACCCTGTCACTTCTTCTGAAAAAGCCCAAAGAACTAGATTTTTGGTTTTGTGAGTCTGGCATTATTTCCGTAAGTCTTCAGGCACTAAGTTTATACCTTGAGGTTGACTAGACTGTCAACTTTGAGTGCCCAGCACTCATCAGAACTCAGAATATTTAGGATGAGTCCACCCCCTATCCTGCTGCTCCCCCTTACCACCGAGGCATTGATTTTGTTGTTTTTTTTTTGTTGTTGTTGGTTTTTGCCTGTTAGCCCACAAAGTTCTTGGCTATAATAAATCAAGAATGAACTAGGCAATGCATACTTTTTCTCACAATTTCCAAAGTTTCCCCAGCAAGAGCTTGAAATGTGCTAAGGAAGGCTCAGGATTGCCTAACACATAGTTTCTTGCCCTTGCCTAACACATGCTGTTCGTTACTCTCAGATAGGGCCCAAGTCATCAGCAGTCAGGGTTTGGGTACCCCAGCATATCACCCAATGTAGTCTGTGGGGGCCCTCATTGATCTTGGGTGGCCACCCCAAAAGTCTGTTGTCCCCAGCAGCCCAGCCAGACCCATGACAGAGGGGAGCCCAGACCCTGCAGGTGAAAAGCAGAGAAAAGTCTGACCTATTTCTTGCCTAGGAAACAACCAAAGAGGCTGCACAATAAGGAACCCAAGGATCTATGAGGATTCTGAGGTCACCCTGCTCCCATGTTATGTTATCTTCCAGGGGCTGGGACTTCCTGTCCCATCACTGACTCTCCAGGACAGAGAGCCAGCCAGTGAACTCTCCCAGGGTATTTTTAAGGTCCTGTCTTTTGGATGTCTGCCCAACTCTGCCTAGCTGTACCTTCTGACAAGGCCCTGAGCTGCCTTGCTGCCTGAGATTTCTCGCCGGGGTCTTTTATGCAACCCTGATGGTAGCTGAATACATTGGGGGTACATTTCTTCTTCAGGGAAGATCAGACGTGGTCTGCAAGGAGCTCAGCAGAGCTACCCCCCAATCCAGCAGGTGATCCCTCAGTTTGGCCCTGAATGTCCAGAGAAAACTTTTTTTTTTTTTAATGTTTATTTTTGAGATAGAGAGGGAAGGAGACAGAGCATGAGTGGGGGAGGAGTAGAGAGAGAGAGGGAGACACACGGAATCCGAAGCAGACTCCAGGCTCTGAGCTGTCCGCACAGAGCCTGACGCGGGGCTCAAACCCATGAACCGTGAGATCATGACCTGAGCTGAAGTCAGACGCTCAACCGACTGAGCCACCCAGGTGCCCCAAAACAATTTGTTTTCTTAAGAGGACTTGCACCTTCAGTGAGACCAGCAAAGAGTGAAATGGTATTCTGATCAATTACTTATACTCATAATAGCATTTGGGAGCACTTACTTTATACCACTCATGGTGCTGTGTTCCATATACATCGTTTTATTCAATCCCTATGATGACCCAATGAGCTGGTAGTTTTACTATTGTCATTTTGCAGTTTGGGGTAGTGAGACTCAGAGAATATAAATGACATGGTCAAGGCTGAACATCAAGCAAGCGGCAGAGCCAGGAACCGGAAAAAAAACCCAAACTGGTTTGTAATGTGGAAGTCAGTCACTTACACTCTGGGACTAAGTCAATACAGGCGGACAGCTTTGGTGATTGCTTGGCCATTCCTCTCTCAGCCCCTACAAGCGTGACCACCATGTCCTTTATTGCGGACTGTGGAGCTTTGATCACATGTTCCCGGGAAAGTGAAGGTGCTGATGTCAATGGCAGCCACGTTGTTCGGGTTTAGTCAGAACCGCTAAAGAGGAGCTCGGTCCTGAGCAGGGAGTTGAGCTGTAGGGAGGGGCTAGCATGGATCATTTCTGAGAAAGCAGAAGGGCTTTTCAAGAGAGGGCATGCAAGAAAGGCAAGGGGGTTGGTATAATAGGAGTGTGTGAGTAGCAAGGAAATAGCTCTTTAGACTAGGAGGTGGACATTGAGTAATGACAAATAACCTGGGATAGGCATGGGGGACTGAGCTCGAAGGGAGTCCTTGGAAAGGGAAGAGATGGCTATTTCCAAGAATGGAGAGAAAACTAGGTTTGAATTTTTAACTAATTAAGCCAGCTTTTAAATTTAGAGCCGGGCAGCAGGGTGGGGGGCCTTCCGAGAGAACTCTGCTGGGGTTTTTTTTCTTCCAGTTTAAGGAACTGCCCTGGGAGGATTCGCAGAAACCCTCGCCTCCAGAGCCACACCATAGAAGCCAGTCTCTGGACAGGTTGTTACACGTCCCGTTACCACCGGCGTCTCCCCCGCTGAAAATGCACCACCCCCCTCACCCCCACAAAGCTGAACTGACACAGCTGGGTAAAGCCCCTGTCACTCTTCTCACCTTCACCCAAGGAATGGCAGATGGCCTCTTGTGATTCTTCAGGACTCTGCCATCCGTGGAGGTGACGCTGACTCAGAAATCTCAGTTTATTCACAGACTCTGTGAGCTGAGTCATTTAACCAGAAAGCACTTCAGTCTGTAACAACCACCTTTCCCCCACCATAGAATAACAATGTTTTGTTTTTTTTAAAGCAGCAACTTTTTAATGATGTGAGCAGAAATCCTTTGGCTCTTTGGAAACATGCTCTACTGAGGGCTATTTGCTAAGACCAGCAATCTGTTTCTGGCACGGAGAAGGAAAATAAAATTATTTTGTTGTCCTGAAATGATGCATGAGTTCAAGGAAAGCTGCACCAGGCTTGGGGATGGGGAGAAGGGAAGCCAGAGAAAGCCGTGCATACAACGTCTGTAAAGAAAATGTTTTATTTAAAGTGTTAAATACCATCACCAGAATGAATTTGATTTACATTAGTTGGTGTTCATTACAGGACGAATCTGCCCTTTTTTTTTTTTTTTTTTTCCCAACTGGAATTCCCTTTACTTTGAAAACATACTATGTACAGGGCAGCAATGGTCACTGGAATAGTGCTATTTACATGACTAAACCACAAGTCGAGGTGCAGACATGTGAAAATTAAAAAAAAAAAAAAAAAAAAATACACCAACTTTTAAATAAATACTGCATAATGACAAGTATGTACAAATATCCCATACAGTCATGTCCTTCTTACTAAAATTAGAAATAATTTATATAGGAATATGCACAAAAGATTACGTGACTGCATCTTAGTATCAGGAAAATGGTAAACGTTTATTCTACGGGAGAGTGTAGACACTATAGGTCTATTAAATCAATTGCTGCTGGTACACAAGTGTCTAAATTATTTCCATAAAGTTTTATTCGTTCTTTTAACAACTTTACCTGGGTCCATCGTAGATCTCAGAATGTCAAGACACAGTCTCGGTGTATTTCATATTGCACCACATAAAGAGAAGGCATTTTTAGTGATACTCATTTTAACTTTTGCACCATATCAAGCATGATAGTTTTTAATGGTCAGCATGGAATTTAGAAAGGAAAAAAAAAAAAAAAGAAGAAGAAGAAGAAGAAGAAGAAGAAAGCAATTTTTGTGCATGGCCTTAACTGGTATGTATGTGGATTTCAAAAGTTGCTGTAAGAAATTGAAATCGACCTGTAAGAATGCATTATCAAAGTGTACATAAAGAAACAGAAAGTGTGGGTGGTTTGTTAACGTTAACCAGTGACTTCTCCTCTCAATAGGGAAACTTAAGAGAAATTCGACCTTGCAGCACCACCCAATGGTAATAACTGTCTGTAAAACCAAAGGCAGGGGTTTGACCTTAGGGGATTTGTGGTGTAGACTTTTGGTGATGGCGTGAAAGAACTATTAATCGGCAGATTGACTTTCTTCGAGTCACCTAAAAATTGGAGCTTTAAAATTATCTGTTGCATATTTATGTTTACTATATTTCTTTAGAAATATAATTTGTGAAAAATTGTATTTTACTACAGAAAAATGAATTAATAAACAGCCCTGTGTTTCAGGCTCCAAATTTTTAGCAGTGTTTCTATTCACATAGTAAATGGAAATTGGCTAAAGAAATTGCTTTAATTAATTAAAAAACAAAACCTAAGACCTTCTAGAAATAATACTTTAACCCCTGTATGAATAATGCTGGTGCTAAAAACAAATTTATTAGACATTACAATGGCCACATGATTGTAGGGTTTTCCTGTAAACTGAACTTTGAAGGTGAAAATAAAAGTACCATGCACTGTACAATAAACTGCAAAAGTTCAAATATCTTCTTTATCAAATACATGCTGACTTACTTTAATGTACTCCCAAATCATGTTGCAAAATCCTTTTCAACATGCTGGAAATAAAGAAAGCTCTTAGTTTTTTTTTCCCCCCCCTTGAGAAATTCATAAATTCAGAAGCATCTATAGCTCTGAATCAAACATGGGGTGTAAGGAGTATCAGGTCAAAAACTTGTAATCTTTTAGCATAATCACTCTGGTAGGGAGAAAGAAAACAAAAGATTAAAAGAGCGAAGAGGAAAAGTAAGACAGAGAAGAGGAAGAAAGATGCGAACAATTTGCACATATTGAACTTCATAAGATTTGTATATTTAACATGGAAATCAATTGAATATATTATGCTTATTTGTCACATAAAGAGAATTTTAAGTATCTTCTAGAAAGTATTCTCATTTGTAATGTCTGCCAAAACACAGACTATGATCAGTTTAAAGAATAAACATGGTGTCTCTTTGTACCACCCCGTTGCGTTCTCTCCCCTTTTTAAAACCATGCAATAGTGAAATTTACTTTTAAAAATAATATAAATTGTTGAAAATGGCTGATTTTTATTCTTTTTTTTTTTTTGCAAGTTGCAGCCCCAAGAAAATAATTTAAGTATTCAGCTAATCTGTGTCCATGCAAAAAAAGTTTAATTTCATTCAGTACAGTGTAGCCACAGAATTTTGTTTTTCAGAGTCCAACACATCGTGGCATTAGTGAATGGCGTGCCTGCCGGAGCTCTGAGTCTGCCACTGTTCACGCAGGACTGGCCGCTGCTGGTCACGCTCCAGAGGAGGGCTGACGTCTGTCCCGGACCACTTCTTTGGTCTCTTGCTTTTCACCTGATGCTTCCTAGGACTTCACTCCTTGACTTGTAACATGGCTTAATGACTGTATAGCTCCATTTCTGTGGCGTAACAGGGCTTTGGGGTCAGAGAAATGAAGAAAAAGGAACGATAAAAATATAAAGGTGCCATTGAAAAGGGCTTTTGTTGCATGAAACTGACTGATTCTTTGAGATTAATCCATGGCTTCAGATTGGACCAAAACTCGAGTGTTATTGAACTCCAAACCTGATAGTTCTTCATAACTGCTCTTTCACCTGAGGGCCATCTTTAGGGCACAATGTGTGCAACTTCCTCTGAGAACACAGGATCGCTTTGTATCCCTAGAAACAGGCTCAGAAGACACAACATTAAGCATGCAGTGTTACCAGGGTTTGCGACCTGTGATTTTTTTTTATTTTTTTGTAACGCTGGTTGCTATGACAACAGTTTTACAGCTGCTATGAACGAGAGTAAGAAGGTCCGGTTGAACTTTCCAGAGATGATTGGGAAGCTCTTCTTGTCAGAGGGGCCAAGGTTGGATCTACTAGGGAGGAAGGAGGGAAAAGTTTGAACCATCCAATCACCATATTGGATAGCTCCAGTTCATCTAAAAGTATCTGGGCCACTCCCATAAAGGATTTGTGATCCATGCGGCCATAATCTCCCCAGACAATGATCTGTTGGCAAAATACAAAGGAGAGTAATGTCAGTATAACTATGTACGTGAAAACTTGTAAACTAAAATACATTGAGTTAATGTGCGGATATCAAACGTTAAGTTAAACAGTTGTATTTTAATTGCTGGGATAGTTGTTTTTAACTACTAGAACCCAAAGGTACATGAGGACAAGTGTACTCGAGTGTTACGATCATAAGCAGTCCAGGGAGATCGGAGTCTGTGTATGATGGGGCTTTGCAAGTCTCTAGTTCACTGTGAAAGAAACAACAGCATCTGTGGCTTTATAGCACCAGCCACTGTTGTGACGCTTCCGAGAATTTCGAGTGTGGGCAACCGAAAAGAAGGCAATAAGAAGATATGGGGGTGCAAGGTTTGACTCCATGAAAATACTTTCTTATGTAGGGGATAAACAATTCAGTAAATACCTGTAAAACCTTCCCTTGGGGACTTTCTTCAAAAGATAATAGCTGCTGGTAAAGGGGTTCCAGCGTTTTTCTTGCCACCTTTGTTTTCTTTTTGGCTATGCAGACTCCATTATCTAACAGATACACCTTTACATATGGTGCTTGAGAAAGAAAACATAGAGGGGAGAGTTAAGCGATGAGCCATGGTTATGAAATACTCAACTTGCACGTGACATCTACAACAGCTTAATTTTAGGCTGAAAGAGCCAGCAATCAAAAGTCACCAGTCTTTCCACACTGTGTCAAAATCATTAGATAAAGAATAGGTGTTTGTTTGTTTGTTTATTTATTTATTTACTTACTTATTTATTATAAAACTGCCATTCAAGTAGTTTTAGGCAATATTAACTCAGAGGCTACTCTGAGTTGTTACTATTATACCGTCAAGTGGTTACATAGATTTAAACACTGTATTAAATAAGGTGAACTGCTTCTAGTCCCTAACAATATTCAGGAGAGACGTCTTGTTCAGTCTTTCATCTGTCAGGACTTAAATCTAACTAAATGTGCTAGAAGCTATATATTGTTTTAGAAATAAATTATAATATAAATACTATAGTTTATATAATAATATAATATAAATTTTATAAATAAAAATCATTTATTTATTATTCCAAGGGGTTTGTTTGTTTGTTTTTATTTTTTGGTTAATGTTTATTTATTTTCGACAGAGAGAGACAGAGCATGAACAGGGGAGGGGCAGAGAGAGAGGGAGACACACAGAATCTGAAGCAGGCTCCAGGCTCTGAGGTGTCAGCACAGAGCCCGAGGCGGGGCTCGAACTCACGGACCATAAGATCATGACCTGAGCCGAAGTCTGACACAACCGACTGAGCCACCCAGATGCCCCAAAAGATTTATTTATTGATGGTGGTGTGGGTACAAGATAGCGGTGGGGCTTGGTGTGATATGTTCACATTAGCTGGGAAGAGGCAACTAATTATGAATTCCATGGCTTGAGATGTGTCTGACTCTTCATAAAAGCATTTTCAGGGGCACCTGGGTGGCTCAGTTGGTTGAGCGTCCGACTTCGGCTCAGGTCATGATCTCACAGTCTGTGAGTTCGAGCCCCATGTCAGACTCTGCTGACAGCTCAGAGCCTGGAGCCTGCTTTGGATTCTGTCTCTCTCTCTCTCTTTCTCTCTCTCTCTCTGCCCCTCCCCTGCTCATTCTCTCTCTCTGTCTCTCTCTCTCTCTCTGTCAAAAATAAACATTTAAAAAATTTTTAAAAAATTATAAAAAATTAAAAAAAAAAGCATTTTCATGCACGTACAAATTATGATATTCTTTATAGCAGAGTGGGTTGACTAGCTCCAAGACTTTTATAAACACAATTGACTTAATCGCTCCTGCAAGGTTGTACAATAGGTAATACACATTATAATTTAGAATTTCTGGAAGGATAGGAAGGAAAGTCAAGAAATTCAAAATTACAATTCAATCAGTGGAGGTGCTGAGGTGAGAAACCAAGTTTCAGAATCTTTACTAATTGTTCTACATAACAGATCTCATGCTCTGTACATCTCTGCACGATGTATCTGGAGTCTGTGTCATTTTTCACGGCCCCAAGCACCTTAGATGATGACATTTCAGTATGAAATACGTGACAGCACGATAAAAACTGACAATGGTGCCTCTCTTTCTTTGTACAATACAGAAAGTAAAAGTTTTCTAATTAGAATGTCCTATATACAAAGGCTTTTGCTACTTTGGCAACCTGTATCTGTGTTTACTCTAATTTCAGGACTTTAAGAATTTGTAAGGAGAATTTTGAAGCTCCAGATAAAGTAAAGAATGACACAAAATATCAGCTAATCAGAAAAAGAACTTCTTATGTACATGTTGTACAAAATAAATTATCTAAGTGTGGTAGTTTTTATTTTGCAATGGTTTCTACTACATATGTATTTATTTAACAACGTATATTAGCCCTACCAGACCACTCTAATCGAATGCTCACTTAGGATCAACACACAGAGTACTACAGATAACAGACTCCCTTATTATTAGTATCCTTAATTATCTGAAAACCAGGTTTTCAGCATCTAATCAAAAACAAAGTCTCTGAATTGAAAAGTAATGGATTGCAAATAATAGAAGCATGTCTTCTTTTATTACCTGGCAGTGTCTTGGAACCTGGTTTTACAACAAGGCCACGAGCCCGAATGATTTCCACCTCCAATTGTCCCTTTTTGTCCATCATTCCTACCTGAATGTCACCTAATGGCATATGAGGAAGAAACAGACAGGCCTTAGTGTACAAATGCAGTAAGAAAAATGCTTGTGTCCAAAGACCTTGGTTTTAGATCATTCCATCATTTCCCATATAGTTTCTAAAATTCAACTATATTTAAAAATGTATCAATGATATCTTACTTTATTTTTTTATTTTCTATTTTTTAATGTGTATTTATTTTTGAGACAATGTGAGAGACAGAGGGCAAGCAGCAGAGGTGCAGACAGATGGAGACACAGAATCTGAAGCGGGTTCCAGGCTCTGAGCTGTCAGCCCAGAGCCCAACGCGGGCTCAAACTCACGAACTGTGAGATCATGACCTGAGCCGAAGTCGGACGCTTAACTGACTGAGCCACTCAGGTGCCCCGATGTTATCTTACTTTAAAAAGCATATTTAGGGGCGCCTGGGTGGCTCAGTTGGTTAAGTGGCCGACTTTGGCTCAGGTCATGATCTCACGGTCCGTGAGTTCGAGCCCCGCATCGGGCTCTGTGCTGACAGCTCAGAGCCTGGAGCCTGTTTCAGATTCTGTGTCTCCCTCTCACTGACCCTCCCCTGTTCATGCTCTGTCTCTCTCTGTCTCAAAAATAAATAAACGTTAAAAAAATAAAAATAAAAAGCATATTTAAATGAAGTGGAAAAATTGGTTAAAAATTTTTATTGGTAAAATAAAAATACTTATTTCTGTTGACAATACTGTTCGAGACTCTATGAAATCAGAGAATGTAATTTTCAATAATCCAGAAGAGAATCAATAAAATCACAAGACAGAAATTCTTACCCATTGCAGGTGTAGCCAGAGTCTGACGCCCCACTAGCTGGGCAGGGCCAAGGCCATCCAGAAAATCACTGAATTGGCTATCGGAGGCCAGGCGGACGCCAGGGAAGATCAGACTAAAAGCAAAAGAACACATGAGATTAAACCCTCAACCCATTTACTCTCAGGCAGCTCGGGTTTCCCTCTTGCCCCCTTCTGTTACTGCCACTATTTTCCTACTTATATTAATTGCATCCCAACACCCAGATCCACCTCCCATGGCTCTTCCTTTCTTCTTCTGTAGTGGCCCATGTGTGTCACCAGAAGCACCTGTCACACTGGATTGCAGGCTGCTGTGTGTGTGTCTTTCTCTTCCTTGTCTGGAGGACATGGACTGTGATTTCTAGCAGTAACACCGAGCACCTGCTGAGCACTTACTCCACAACAGGCACTGTTGTATTGAGTCCTCTTAGCTACTAGGAGATCGATTTTAATATCTAACCTGTTTTATAGATGAAACTTCCAGATCATTCCCATCAGTACACGAACATACTGTTATTCTTCCACCTTAAAAAAAAAAAAATCTTCTACCTTAAAAAAAAAAATCCCTTTCAAGAAGAAGAAGAAGAAGAAGAAGAAGAAGAAGAAGAAGAAAAAGAAAAAGAAAAAGAAAAAAAAAAAAGGGGCACTTGGGTGGCTCAGTCGGTTAAGCATCCAACTTCGGCTCATGTCATGATCTCACGGTTTGTGAGTCCGGGCCCCACATCACGTGAGCTCAAGTCCCACTTCAGATGAGTTCGAGTCCCACTCTATGCTCTGCACTCCACTCTCTCTCTCTCTTTCTCCCTCTGCCCCTCACTCACTCATGCTTTTTCTCTCTCTCTCTCTCAAAAAAAATCCCTTTCCTCACTCCACTTCTTCTGCTGCTACCTCGCACCCCATTTCTCTACTCAAAACTCCTTGGGGGAGTTGACTCTATCGCTATCTTCAATTTCTTTTTTCTTGTTCTTTCTTGAAACTCTATTCAGTTTTTCCTTGCTCTCTTGCTTGCTTTATTTTTCTCCACTCTACCAAAATTTCTCTGACCAAGGTGACCTAAGGGCCACAGTGGTAAGCCCAATTGTTAGTACTCATCTAATGTAACACATTAGCGGCATCTGGCACAATCAAGCCCTCCCTCTTCCTTGAAACATTTTGTCCACTTTGCTTCCCAGATCCTCTAGTCCTCTGATATTCCCCCTTTGGCCACTCTGCTTCAGTCTCCTTCACTGGTCCTACCATGAAATATTGGGAGCTCGATCCTTTGACTTATTTTTTTCTGCATGCCCCAATCTCCTTGGTAATCTCATGAAGTTTCATGGTTTTAAATGCCATCTATGCTGATATGGCCTAGATTGACATCTCCAGCTTGGACCACAGACCTGCATTTGATCTGCGCTGTCTACAGATCTGCTTGGATGTCTAACAGACAACTGATACTTAACTTGTCCCAAACAAAAAGCCAAATTCTGTTCTTCTCAGGAGATTCTCATCTTTTATTTTTTTAATGTTTTTATTTGTGTTTGAGAGAGAGAGAGAGAGAGAGAGAGAGAGAGAGGGAGGGAGAGAGAGCACATGCATGTGTGAGCTGGGGAGGGGCAGACAGAGAGGGGGACAGAAGATGTGAAGCAGGCTCTGCACTGACAGACTGACAGCAGAAAGCCTGATATGGGGCTTGAACTCACAAACCATGTAATCATTCCCTGAGCTGAAGCCTGAAGCTTAACGGACTGAGCCACCCAGGCACCCCTTAGGGAATACTCATCTTAAATAGCAAGTTCATTCTTTCAGTTGCCCAGCTTGGGGTAAGTCTTTCCTCTTTGTTATGGACTGAGCTGTGCCCCCCCACCCCCCACCCCCAACCAATGCATATGTTGAAGCCTTAACCCTCAGTAAGACATAGTTGGAGACTGGGCCCTTAAAGAGGTAATTAAGGTTAAATGAGGTCATGAGGGCAGGGCCCTAATCTAATATGGCTCGTATCCTTGTAAGAAGAAGTAGAATGGAGAAAAATAAAGCAAGCAAGAGAGCAAGGAAAAACTGAGTAGAGTTTCAAGAGAGAACAAGAAAAAAGAAATTGAAGATAGCGATAGAGTCAACTCCTTATAAGAAGAGACATCAGGGGCACTCAGCAGGTTAAACGTCTGACTCTTGATTGTGGCTCAGGTCAGGATCTCGTGGTTCATGGGTTCGAGCCCCACATCGAGCTTTGTGCTGACAGTACAAAGCCTGCTTAGGATTCTCTCTCTCTCCCTCTCTCTCTGTTCTTCCCCTGCCTGTACTCACTTTCTCTCTCCAAATAAGTAAATAAATAAAAACATTAAAAAGAAGGAGAAGAATAATAAGAAGAGACATCAGGGGTATGCATGCATAGAAGAAATACCATGTAAGCACATGCTGAGGAGGAGGCCATCTGCAAGTCAAGGAGAGAGGCCTCAGGAGAAACCAAACCTGATAACACCTTGACCTTGGACTTCTAGCCTCCAGAACTATAAGAAAATGAATTTCTGTTGTTTGAATTATCCAATCTTTGGTATTTTGTTAGGGCAGCCCTAGGAAACGAATACACCCCCTTTCTCTCATTACTTACATCAAATATATCAATTAACTCTTATTGGCTCTACTGTCAAAATACATCCAGAATCTGTCCTCACTAATGATACCACTGTGGTCTAAGCCATTATTTTCTATCGTTGGTGTTACTGAACAGCCTTCGGAATGATCTCTCTGTGGCCAAATTTACTTTCCACCTCCATGGCAATCAGAGTGATCTGTTAAAATGAAAGCCAGATGATATCAGGACTCTGCTCAAATCCTCTACTGGTTTCTAATCCCTCTCAGGGTAAGAGCAAAGTCCTCACAATGATGTATAAAGACCATCTGAGCTGTCCACCCTGCCCCCGCTGTCTTAATTCCTAGTCTGTTACTACTCCTGCCCTTAGTCTGCCGCGCTGTCCTTCCCACTGCTGATGCCAGGCGAATGCTGCCTCAGGGCCTCAGCACTGCTTCAGCCTGGAATGTTCTTCCCTCAAATGTCCATATTCTTCAAATCTTTACTCAAATATGTCCTTTTCCCTGTCTACCTTACAAAAAACCTACCCTTACCCTCTATCGTCTCTCTTCCTTTCCTTCTTCTCCTTAGCACTTACACTATCTAATCTACTTTATACTTTACTAATTTTCCATATATATATATATATACGTATATATATATATACACACATATATATGTGTGTATATATATATATATATACGTATATATATATACGTATATATATATACATATATATGTGTGTGTATATATATATATATATATGTATATATATATATATATATTAACAACTTTGCTTATTTTTTGTGCATCTTATCTATTGACTGTAAATTTGGTAAGGGTAGGGTTTGTTTTTCGTTTTATTTTATTCTGTATCTCCAGCACCTAGAACCATGTCTGGAATATTGCAAGCATTTAATGAATACTTGTTAAGCTCAGTTAATTCAAACGAAACTGAGAAAAACTTGCCCAAGTTTCTACAGTACCAAGAAACAGATGAGAACTTAAGCCTAGGTGGTTCTAAAGCCCATGGTCTTAACGACTAACTGATTTTGGCTCCCTTGTATGAATTATATCCCTTACTCAGCACAGTGCCTAGAGCACTGGAAGGCATGAAAATATTTATTGAATGAGTTTATGAGTATTCTTTCCATTTTTCCAATATTATATAAACAGCTGGGGCGCCAGAGGTCCCAGTCTGGATATTTTTGTGTCCCTAACAGTACCTACCACAGCACTCTGCAATGATGAGAGCTCAATGCACATTTTCCACTTCATTCTCCATCTAAGACTTCCTTGATGAACACAAAATCTATTTCTGCTGCCAGCCTTAATTCCCAATACAGTTAATCCAAATATTTTGATGTTTCTATAAGTATCCCATATAACCTTATTTAAAAAGGTATGGAGACCATACACATCTCTTGTATTTATATGATCTTGCTAGACAAACGTTCCCTGTGGCATATCATCGATAATCGGCCAGCAGCTCCTATGGTAACATGTCTGTGAACTGGCTACACGCATGTTGTCTGAACATCTGATGCTCCATGGTGATGACAGAGTGGAGTCAGCAAACGCCACCTTCCTCTAGTGGCGTCCTTTAACACACCCATCTCTGGATCCGCAGTTGCTAATTATCATCAATTTGTCGGTGACAGGACTACACAATCTTGACAAATGCTTTAAAAATATCTCAGATACAGCTGATTCAAGGAAAAGCTATATGCTAACTACATAAAGGAGAGGCTCACCAGCTTACTTTGTGGCGTTACATCGGTCTGAACTGCTTGTTACTTCGTGGAACTAAGTATGTATCCGGCGTTCCATAATTTTTAGTAATAAGAGCCAAGATTTTAAAAATTAGCATTGCTCATGTGGTGTGGCACGAGGGCTTATTCTGTCTTATTCCTTCTCCATATTATGTCAAGCGAGGGCAAACTTTCATGTGCCTGTGTTGTGACAGTCACATTTTAGCGTCTCACCGTTAAAGCAAGACACTTTGTCCCCAAACCTAGCTCCTTTGATATAAAAAGCCACATAGGTCACATTTCTCAGTGGCAGGTGAGCAAAAAAGAAGTCCTCCTCACAGCAAATCAGCCAAGGAATGTGAAAGTGGTGCTGTGGAGTGTGTGAGTTAGCTTCTGGGAAAGGGCAGAGAGTGAGACAGAAGATGGTCTCAGGCAAAGGCACGGAAGAGACGCGCGTCACGCTGGCCTCACTCACTTTCCTTCTGAGCTATAGCTGTTCATGCTGCCGTCCGTAGATTCTCGGCTCGCCTGCCGAGTCATCCAGTTCCTCATTTCCACAGCCAGGCCCGTTTCTGTACTTCGCTGGACGGTGCTCCGGAGCTTTTTACCGCCGGCTTCTGCACAGACAGAAGACAAGAGGCATGACAGTTGTGCCACCACCATCTGGTAGCGAATCATAAGCAGCCAACGTGGTGAAGGTCCTCAGGTGGAAAGAACTGCGTAAAACACAAAGTGCTCTCATTAAGGAGACAGAGAGAAAAGGTATTTGAAACAGTGTCTGGTTGAGTGGGATGCAGATATTCTAAAAAGTCTTCAAGAAGCACAAAATACTGCCACTAAAAAAATACTGTGGTTTTGTTTCCGTCTAAAGCAGTGTTCAAATCAGTAACAAGAGGAACATAAAGTTTCAACCTAAGGAAAACAAAATAAGCTTTGTTTTCATCCGTAGTATTTAAAGGCAAGGTTGAGTTATACCTGTCTTTTTTTCCTTTCCTTTCCTTTCTTTTGATCATAGTGAAATGATTAGGGCTTGACTTTATTTCCAAAGAATAGGTCATGGGTTAACCTCAATTCCAGCCTTCACTTTCATACAAAAACCTGATTTTGTAGAGTGATCGATAGTAGAGGGCAAAGAAAGCCAAATAAGGGAGATAGCCTCTCTGATAATAGTTTCCCATCTGTTGGTAACTTTCAGAGACTCTCAAAAGGAACCCCCACCCCCCCCACCCCCCGCTGCCCCCAGCAATACCAGGTGAAAAGAGTTTTCTAATTTGGAGTCATGGGTAGTCATGTCCTCAGGCATCTTCAACAGCTTGAATATGAGACTTACTTAGAGCGGCCAATTGGAAGACCAAACAGGAAACTGAGTCAGGGACCACAGATGTGACAGAGTGTGCTAGTGATTTGGAGAGGTCAGGGAGGAAGGAGATTCACAGACAGAGTGGGATTTTAGCTGGGCTTGAGAGACGGGCACACTGGGACCTAAGAGGCAAGAAGGAAGTGTTTGGGGCCAAGGGAAGGGCATGGACAAAGGCATGAAGAAAGGAATGACCATGGGCAGTTAAGGGATGGCACAAATAACCAAAGCATATTGAAGAGCAGTGGTAGGAATGTGTAGTGGAGAGATTACTAAAGGTGGGGCAACAGGGTGACGGTCCAAACTATTTGCATTAATTTACTTCTTGTCGGGATTAAATATATATCTACACTGACCATGCATACCATTAGATTTTGGGGGACGATAAGCTCCTTTAGTGCCTCTGTTCATAATTTCATTTTAGATCGATAAACATTTCCTGATATTGACTGTAACTTCTTGAAATTTCTCTCACCATGCCTCTTAGAATATTTGCTCACCATTTTGAAACACTGCTTTCAACTTCATCTATTCTCCACTTTCAATCTTAATGTACATCAAAATGCTCTAAAAAGTTTATATCACATATCAACTATGACCGATCTACAACTCAGTTCCGTAATCCAAGGCTGATATTTTAGAAAATCGATGGTAAACATGTTGTACTGATATGAACTGTAAGACATTCTAAAGCATCCCTTCTTACTGATGAAGGAAGTCTCTTCTTTACAGAGACATGTTAGTTAATAAATATAAAAGGACTGATAAAAATTTTACATGACCAATTTGCAACCTCCAAAGCAATAAATGATTCAGATAAAGCACATCAATGGATGCTAACAGCATTAGATGAAAGGATATTCGCATTAGCGCCCCCACCCAAAATCATTTCATAGTTTAGTTCTACTTGTTAAAGGTAAACACGTACTTTAAAACTGGGAAACCAGACACGTATCACCATCCTAATTAAGTGATCAAACTTAGTAGCGCTCATAGTGGGACAATCATAATGTACCTCCTGATATAACATACCTAGTACCTCGTACCACCTATCGAGTTATTCCAGACAAAAATACACAACCTGTTTCTAATCAGGTCTTTGGAACCAATTTATAGCTTTCAAAAACACAAAGGATAGAGTAAAAGATAAATGATACAATAAAAAAAAAAAAATTATGCAAACCCAGAACATGGGGTTTTGTTCAAGAGAATTGGCTTAGTCTCTTTAAAAAGTTAATATCGTGGGGGAAAAAAAAGTTAACATCATCAAAATAAACAAACTAACAAGGCCAGGGAATTGGTCCAGATTTTAAAATATCACAGAGATATAACCATTAAATGCTATGAGTATATTTTGACTTCTTTTTGGGAAAAAATAAAACAAGAAATACTAAAAGCAAAACATTCTAAAAGCAATTTAAGGACAAATAGGGAAAATCTGAACATGAATTGGATATTAGACAGGATAGGAAAATAGTTAATTTTCCTAACAATAAGGGCATGTATTATAAAAATTTCCTTATCATTATAGATATATGAGGAAGTATTTAGACCTGAAATGTTCTACTGTCTGAAACTTGCTTTCAAATAGTAGAGCAAAAATGCACATATACACAAAAAAGGGAAAATGTTTTTTAAGAAAGAGTAGGGATGAGGAAGAGACTCTTGGTACTCATATTTATGACCATTTGACAATGATCCCCAAATGGCTACACCTAAAAGTCATATAATTCTGTCCAGGGGTGAACTGGAGTCACGGAAGGTGCCAGGCTGTTGTTCAAGAGCCCAGCCAAGGGCTAGGATCCTGGCCTCTCCGTGTGGCATCCGTAAGATACATCACCTCCAAGTGAGACGTACCCCTTCAGTGAAGCTGGAAACGTGGAATGAGGATATGTACAGGAACCCGGCTTTCGAAGGAAATGAGATTCCTAAAGGACACACAGCCTTTTGATATCGGTCTCCACCACAATAAGAGTAACTTGAAAACCTGCTATTACAGGTTGATGAGGACCAGCGACCATTTGTCAAAGGACAATACAATGAGAGTGTAATCCTCATGTTTACAGACTGCTTTTTACCTGCATTCTCTGTAGAACAACTCTAACAGTCCCCATTTTACAGACACAGCATCCATGGGCCCTGGCAGCTTACACAAGGTGACAGAACTAAAGTTTATACACAGTTCCCTGACTCCCGATTCTCTGCTTTTTGCTGATTTGTTATCAGAATACAGCCAATGGGTAGCCTGCACGGAAGGCCCTGTTAGAGGCAGCTGGTGAGGTGGAAAGAGTGGGGCACGCTCAAGGGGTCAGGCCCTGGGGTCAGACTGGTTCTCTTTGAACCCCCACCTAACCACATACAAGCTGGGTGACATCGAGCGAGTTACTTACTCCCTCTGACTCAGTTTTCTCAACCTGTCTAATGGCAGAGACAATAATGCCTACCTCATAGGATTTTTGTGAAAATAAGAAAAATAATATATTTAAAGTGCTTAGGAAAGTGCTTGATACACGGAAAATCTTCAATTAATGGTACTGTCGTTACTACGACTACCAGGTAGGGAATCAGAAAACATGTTTTCCAGGCCAATCTCTACCACTAACTAGCTGACTCTGGTTTTCCCTGAGTCATAGTCCCTGAGTCTCTGGTTCCTCATTTATGAAAATGGCAAGGAATGGGGGCAGGGGGTGACAGATTATTTCTGCTCTCTTTTAGCTATAAAGTCTATGAGTTTGTGTCATTAGTCTATGACCAAGACCATGATTAACAGCATACATTAAGGAGATAATGTGACTTATTGTCATCCGATGGAATCAAAGGATTCTATGCAATACACTGAGCGTTTATAGTAGCTCCTTATGTCTGATGCACAATAGACTTATTTAAAAAGTAAATGTATTTTTCAGTATTACAAATCCTTTGCATCACATTCACAATGAAAGTAATTTAGCCTAAATACGATTGATCATGGTGATTCACATTTAATGCTCCAAAAGCTTTGTCATGTCAGCCAACCTAAAAACTGAATCTGGATAACAGAGGATTTGGTGTCTACATGAAGTCAGTGTAGTAGCCAGAACTCTAAGATGGACCCATGATTATGTTACTTTATACAGCAAAATGGACTTTGCAGATGTAATTAAGGTTACTAATCAGTTGATCTAAAGATAGGGAGATTAGGGGCACCTGAGTGGCTCAGTCGGTTAAGCATCCGACTTCCGCTCAGGTCATGATCTCGTGGTCTGTGAGTTCGAGCCCCGCGTCGGGCTCTGTGCTGACAGTTCGGAGCCTGGAGCCTGCTTCCGATTCTGTGTCTCCCTCTTCTCTCTGCCCCTCCCCAGACAGTTCACACTCTGATTCTGTCTCTCTCAAAAATAAACATTAAAAAGAATTAAAAAAAAAAAAAAAAGATAGGGAAATTATCTGAGTGGGCCTAACACACCCACATGAACCTTTTTAAAAGCAGAGTGCTTTCTTTGGCTAATTCCAGAAGAGTCAGCGAGAGATCTGAAACACGAAGGATTCAGTGCACCTTGTTTGGTTCAAGATGGAGGGGATCGTGTGGAAAGAACCTGTGAGCAGCCTCTAGCTGCTGTGAGGCAGCAAGAACACGGAGACCTCGGCCTCCAACTGCAAGGAACTGGATTTGGCCAACAACTTGAATGTCCCCGAAAGCAGTTTTCCCCCAGAGCCTCCAGACAATAACTCAGCACAGCCAACACCTGACTTCAGCCATGTGATATCCCTCTTTTTTCTTTAATTTTTTTTTAACGTTTATTTATTTTTGAGACAGAGAGAGACAGAGCATGAATGGGGGAGGGTCAAGGAGAGGGAGACACAGAATCTGAAGCAGGCTCCAGGCTCTGAGATGTCAGCACAGAGCCCGACGCGGGGCTCGAACTCACGGACCGCGAGATCATGACCTGAGCTGAAGTCAGCCGCTTAACCGACTGAGCCAACCAGGTGCCCCAGCCATGTGATATCCTAAGCAGAAAACCCAGCCATGTCATCCCAGATGTGTGGCTTACAGAACTAATGAACTGACAAATGAACTACTTAATGAATTAACGAATTAATTAACTAATACATGAGTGTTGTGTTAAGCTATTAAATTTGTGAAAACTGTTAGGCAGCAATAGGTGATTTTTTAGATACGTTTTCTTCTAACTGGCAAGCTCTATAAAAATTACCTATTGTGACCATAGGAGTGGACCAACTGAAATTATGCATAGGAACTCAACAGCCACGATTAAAAAATGTTTTTAAAGATATACATACATGTGTGTGTATATACACATTACATACATATACATATATACATATAACATATGTGCTTATGTTTGGATGTTTAAAAATACTCAGATAGTAGGGGCGCCTGGGTGGCTCAGTTGGTTAAGCATCTGACTTCGGCTCAGGTCATGATCTCACGGTCCGTGAGTTCCAGCCCCGCGTCGGGCTCTGTGCTGACACCTCAGAGCCTGGAGCCTGCTTCGGATTCTGTGTCTTCCTCTCTCTCTGACCCTTCCCTGTTCATGCTCTGTCTCAAAAATAAATAAACGTTTAAAAAAAATTAAAAAAAATACTCAGCAACCTATAGGACTAAGGCCCAGATTATATTGGGGTAGAGCCCTTAAAACCACTCTGGTAGGTATTTTGAACCATAGTGCATTTGCAGAAGATGCCTGCAGGTAAAAACCAAGTTCTTGAATTGCCAAACATCACAGGCAGAAAGCCGAACACAGGAGGTGTCCTTGTTATTCTGTTCTGCTTAGTCTGATGACTCATTCACTTGGCACCCTGTGTATTCAAAGAAAGCCACTTGATTAAATAAACAACAAAGGGTCAGTTTCCCCTAATAATATCTGAAAACTCTTTGAGTGACTAAAGGTCCCCCCTGCTACTGATTTGGAAACTTTCCTAAACCCCCAGATGAGGCTCAAAATGAAACGCCGAACTTAGTGTTATGGGGGCTTCTTTCCAAATCTTGTGTCCACAGAACCCATTCCTGCTTCCTAGCCCTTGGAAGGTCTTGTCTCCTGTTTGCAGGCAGGGTTACTGTAGAGTCAGGATTCTCCTGACAATTAGTGTGGGAAACGATTTACAGAAACAGGTGGGAGAGGTTGGTATTTTCTAAAAACTGACTTTAATTTTAGTTTTGGCCACAATTTATGTGCGTTGAGTTAATAAGGCACTGATTTTGCATTTTATTAAACATTACCATTTCCCAGAGTGAGTATAATTTAGGGAAGCCATTTGCATCACATTTAGAGAATATAAAAATGCATTAAAAATCAGAATTTCTAAAATTATCGATACATAGAACTTCAGAAGCTGTCTCAGGAATCCAGTGTACTTTGTGGTTTATGTACCCCTTTATTGTAGCGATAAGAAAACGGAGGTCCAGAGCGGCTAGTTTCCCTTTAGTAGAAGATTTTCAAATGGAACTTTATTCCACCTAACCCTTCCAACTCCTCCAACTTTCAAGTTTAAGAATCAACTCCAGCACTCCCTCCCACCTCTATGGTGGCCCCTGTGGACATAACTTCCCATCTGCAGATTATATATCGAAACATGAAGGAGGTAGATTTATTTACCTGTTTGACCTGCAGGACTTCCAATTCTGGGATACTCATGAGTAGTACTATAATTGCATATAAAAGCTGTGTACTTATGTTTGTCAGGGCTTCTTACTATAATACATGCAATTCAAACCTCTGAAAATCTCAACAAAACAGGCGCAAATATTTGATCATTTCTTCTGAGCTAAACCAGGATCTGCATCAACAATCAAAATAATAGAAATTAACAGAAAGTAGCAGTTGATTTCTAAGATTGCTTCAGAGTTTGCCACAAATCCGTTTGTTCCAACAGCTTTGTCGTAACTATCACGACAGTTGTGGAGTCAATAGCTACAATACAGTGAGCGACAAACAGGAGTCACAATTACGATAGACATTAGGTCTGTTTGAATATATTCACCTTCCCCCCCCCCCCCCCCGCCCCAAGTTAGGTGTGGTCATGTGACTTGCTAAGCCCAGGGAGATTCGGGCAAAACTGGCCCTTGTAACTTCAGGGCAGAAGCTTCAACAGCTGAAGCGAGAGTCACCATGTCCCCCCTCTTCTATGTGGAAGCAGATAGCAACAGGCACCTCCACTGGCCTGGGTCCCTGAGCACAGCCACAAGTATGGCACTCAATGGACATGCAGAAGGAGTGAGACATGAATTCTCTGAGTTAAGCCACTGATAATTCTGAGTCATTTGTTATCACAGCATAACCTAACTAATTCTAGGAGATACACAGACACTAGCCATAACACAGTATTCCATTCTCTTGAAACTAATGGGTTCTAAGTTTTGTAATTTTTTCCTTTTTTCAGCATCATTTAAATATTTACCACTTTGAATACAGTCCTCTTAATTAAAACTCTGCATTTGGTATTTTTTTTTATAACTGCTTTCATCGCTTCTATCTTATTAGTATGCCTAAAGAAATTTTAATCATTGCTCTTAAACTTCAGATTCATATTTTAAAAAACATTAATATAATTTTTAATAAACTTCTAATTTTAGAATAGCTTTAGATTTACAGGAAAATTGGTACAATGGTACAGAAAATTCCAGTATACTCTACACCTATTTTTCCCTATTATTAACATCTTACATGGCTATGGTACATTTGTCATAATTAATGAACTAATACTGATACATGGCTATTGACTAAAATGTATGCTTTACTGAGATCCCCTTGGTTTTTAATCTAAATTTTTTTTTCTAATCCATGTCACATTATATTTTGTCATCGTATCTCCTTAGTCTCCTCATAGAGACAGATTTTTGATGTCTCTAATTTCTGACATCCTTTTTCATCTGTAACTCATTTTAGTTTGTGCATGTGAAATTAATATGCAGTACTAGAATTCACCATAGTATAAATATACCATTAATGAAACCACTTATTTTTATTTAAAAAACAATGAATAAGTTGAAAATGCTCATCTATAGAAAAATAGAAAAATATTTCATGCCATCAGTAAAAAATAAGTGTATGAAAATTATCAATACTAAATTAATTTATACCATATGGCATAATGTAAAGGGACTAAGTTAATATACATATTTTTAAATAGTTTATTTAAAAAAGCTCATCTGTCTTTCAGATAAGAATTAAATTAAAATCAGTATTCCCAGGGTGCCCAGGTGGCTCAGTCAGTTAAGTGTCTGACTTCAGCTCAGGTCATGATCTCACGGTTGGTGAGTTTGAGCCCCGCGTCGGGCTCTGTGCTGACACAGCTCAAAGCCTGGAGCCTGCTTTGGATTCTGTGTCTCCCTCTCTCTCTGCCCCTCCCCTGCTGGTGCGCGTGCTCTCTCTCTCTCTCTCTCTCTCTCTCAAATAAATAAAAACATTAAAAAAAATTACTATTCCTGATGTAATGATTCAGGCAAGGATCAGTACTGGATGTTAAAATCATTTGATGAGGGACACCCGACTGGCTTAGTCAGTTAAGCATCCAACTTGGCTCAGGTCACGATCTCACAGTCTGTGAGTTCGAGCCCGGCATTGGGCTCTATGCTGACAGCCCAGAGCCTGGAGCCTGCTTCAGATTCTGTGTGTGTGTGTCTCTCTCTGACCCTCCCTTACTCACACTTTGTCTCCCTCTCTCTCTCTAAAAGAAATAAACATTTAAAAAATTAAAAAATAAATAAGTAAAATCATTTGATGAAAGGTTTTGGGGAAATAGGATATTCACATGGCACCAAAGTATTACCTCAGTGATTATTTAGTAATTATAAAGGGAAAGATATCTCCTCCTCCCTAGAAGGAAAGTGGCAGTCATCTCTAAACCAAGTGATCAAAATGAGCATACCTAAGAGTCAGAAAACTTATTATGTGTCTACTGATGGATGTATAAAGTTTATGTCACCTGTGACATTAATTTATTTTATTTTTAAAAATTTTTAAGTTTTCATTTACTTATTTTGAGAGAGAGAGAGAGAGAGAGTGAGAGCACGAGTGGGGGGTGCAGAGAGACAGGGAGAGGGAGAGAATCCCAAGCAGGTTCTGCACTGTCAGTGCGGAGCCCCCTGTGGGGCTCAAACTCATGAACTGTGAGATCATGACCTAAGCCAAAACCAAGAGTCGAGTGCTTAACTGACTTGAGCCTGAGCCACCCAGGCGCCCCCTCACCTGTGACATTTAAACCGAAACTAACCATGTCTCTAGATCTAATGTCCAGTTAACAGGGAAGACAGGGAATAGAGATAACAATCAAACAAATCCAGATTGTTAGATATTCTATAAGACAACTTTGTCTGGATTCTTCAATAGTTAGTATCATGGAAAAAAAACAACAACAACAGGTAAAAGTACTGTTTAAGATTCTACCTAACAATCAAATGCAATGAATGAGCCTTGACTAGATCCTGCATTGAGGAAAAAATATAACAAAAAGCCATAAAATGCAATTTGGGGATAACTGAAAAAACTGCGTTAGGAAGAGACATTAGATGATAGCGATTTTTTGTTAATTTTATTGTTTATGTAGTTTTTTTAATTAGGAGATACATGCTTATCTTATCTTGTTCTCAAATACTCAGCAAAAATGCATACTGTGTGTGCATGAGAGAGAGAGAAAGGGAAGCAGGGAAGAGACCGGAAGATAAAGTCAAAGAAAAACTGGTCATTCATTCACTTTACTACGCTCTTTTTGAATGTTTAAAATATTTCACAATAAAAGTTGGGAAAAATTCAATTACTAAATTCACATCAAAGGAAGGAAAGAAAGAGCTATTGTGTCTTGACTTACTTGTATGTGGAGACGTTTGGATGTAAAATCTACCTGCTTCTAGTCCTCATAAGAGTGTTACCTGGTGGTTATTACCACTATCATTTTCTTTTTGAGGAAACTGCCTAAGTTACACAGCTAGCAAGTGACACATGTTACACTTGAACCCAAACCCTAGCAATGTCAAAGCCTATGCTTATTTCTCAAAGCAGCCTGCCTTCCATCTTATTTAGTATTTTGGGGGGCGCCTGGGTGGCTCAGTCGTTTAGGCGGCCGACTTCGGCTCGGGTCATGATCTCGCGGTCCATGAGTTCAAGCCCCGCCTCGGGCTCTGTGCTGACAGCTCAGAGCCCAGGGCCTGTTTCGGATTCTGTGTCTCCCTCTCTCTGCCCCTCCCCAATTCATGCTCTGTCTCTCTCTGTCTCAAAAATAAATAAACGTTAAAAAAAAAAAATTTTAGTATTTTGGACACTAATTTCTGATTCCACAGTAACCAGTGACTTGAAACCTCATCTCATGTTCTCACTGCATGTCCAAATAAACTTAAAATAAACTGTTTTATGAACATTGTTGAGATTCAGACCAATTCATGCTTTGTTGTTTTATTATGAAAAATGGGAAAATGTTAATTTATTGCTAACTTCTGACTTCATGAACGTGATGGCAAAAAACCCCCAAAAAAAACAACAAAAAAACAAAAAAAGAAAAAGAAAAAAACAAAAACCCAACAACAGACTCTTAGCTATAGAGAACACACTGATGGTTACCAGAGGGGAGGTGGGTGGGGGTGATGGGGATTAAAGAGTACACTTAGGACGAGCATTGAGTCATGCATAGAACTGTTGGATCACTACACTGTGCACTTGAAACTAATATAACACTCACTCTGTGCTAACCATACTGGAATCAAAATTAAGAACTTTAAAAAATTACCATAAAGATGAAAAAAAAGTATACTTATGATAAAATTCAAACAAATGTGTCAGAAATAGCTATTCCTTATTATATACATTTGCATTTCTATCTCTCAACAGGTCACTTTGGATCTATCCATAGCAAAAAGTGGAGATTTCATCAAATGACGCCACAGCAAATAGTATTAAATATAGAGTGAAAAATTATGGATTTGCGAAGTTAAAAAGGACCTTGACTCTTTTGTGTCTTGATCCTCATCTGTAAAACAAAGGGGCTATTATAAGAACAAAAACTGCAGACCAATATCTCCCAGGAAAACAGACTCAAAACCTTCAACAAAATATTAGCAAGTCAAATGATGAAGTCGGATTTATCTCAGTTATGCAATGCTGGTTCGGTATTCACAAATTATTTAATGTTATATATCACACAAACAAGTTAGAAAAGAAAAAGCCCATGATCCTATCAGTAGACCCAGGAAAGCATCTGACAAAATCCAACATGCATTCATGATAAAAACTCAGTAATCTAGGAATAGAGCTTTCTCAAGTTGATAAAAAAGCTCTATAAAAAATTTAAAGCCAACAACAAATTTAATAGTGAGAAACTCAAAGCTCTCCCACCAAGATTCAATACAAGGCAAGTATGTTCTTTCTCTAACTCCTTTTCAACAGCATACTGGAAATTCTAACTAATGCAATAAGACCACAAAAAAAAAAAAGAAAAGTTAAAAGAAAAAAAAAGAAATACAAATTATACAGATTGAGAAGGAAGAAATAAAACTGTTTTTGCTCACAGATAGTATAATGTTTATGCAGAAAATCTGAAAAAATAGATATAAAAACTCCTAGACTAATAATTATAGCAAAGTTGTAAAACACAAGGTTAATATACAAAAGTCAGTTTCTTTCCTATATCCCAGCAATGACTAAACAGAATTTGAAATAAAAAAATCAATATCATGTATATTAGCATATAAAAAAATAAAATGTTAGGTATAATATGAGGAAAACTACAAAACTCTGATGAATTAAATCAAAGAACTAAATAAATGGAAAGATATTCCATGTTTGTGGATATGAAAGCTTAATATTGTTGAGATGTTAGTTCTTCTCAAATTGATATATAGATCCAATGCAATCCCAATCAAAGTGCCAGCAAGTTATTTTGTAGATGCTGACAAACTGATTCTTAAGTTTATTATGGAGAGGCAAAAGACCCAGAAAGGTCAATATAATATTAAAAACAAAGAATAAAGTTTGAGGCTGACACCATCAAATTTCAAGACTACAGAAATCAAGACAATATTGTATTGGTGGAAGAATAGATAAGTAGATCAATGAAATAGAACACGGCCCAGAAATAGGCCCGAGAAGTGATGAATAAAGATCTGATACTATAATCTATGTGACAGTTTCGAAAATTATAAAATGCCATACAAATCTTTTTTTGAAAACTGGAATAATGTGAAATCATTCTAAACTTGCAGTAAGAAAATTATGTATAAATAAGTGGGGACTTGCCATTCGAAAACTGAGAGAGACTGCTGGCCAAAATGGATTAAGGCGTTGCCTTCCCACACAAACCCATTGTTTTCAGATGACATCAAGGTAGATGCCATTAAACTGAGAGCAAAGGAAGTGGGCAGAGCACAGAGGCTACAAACTAAAAGAACAGAATCTTAAGGCTTAAAATCTTTGTCAAATGAGGTGTTTGGTTAAAGTTACTCATAAATGAAACTGACTGGGATTAAACAGACTGTACAGCTATTGAACTTTTGAAAAACTAAGCCCAGTTGGAAAAGTCTGTTCAACTCTTTTAAAAAAAAAACAAAAACAAAACTTTTTTTATGTTTATTTATTTTTGACAGAGAGAGAGAGAGAGAGAGAGACAGAGCATGAGTGGGGGGGGGGGGCAGAGAGAGAGAGGGAGACACAGAATCTGAAACAGGCTCCAGGCTCTGAGCTGTCAGCACAGAGCCTGACGCAGGGCTCGAACTCACAGACCGCGAGATCATGACCTGAACTGAAGTTGGACGCTCAACCGACTGAGCCACCCAGGCGCCCCAAGTCTGTTCAACTCTTAAGGTAACTACTGAGTTTCCCAATGTGCACTAGCAAGAAGCAGGCAGTGAATACTATACAGCCTCGTTTTCAATGCAAATCTTTGTGGTCAATGAAGAATAAAGACAAAGAAATACTTTTCCAGAAAACAGAACCAAGGATGCCAGATAAATAAACCAAGGAACGTATTGTACTGTCAATCTTTGCCATTCCTTCCAAGTGGGATTTGATCACTCTTGTGGACAATTCATTGCTTTGTATTTCCTATTCTCTCTTCTATATGAGAATTTTGATTTTCATTATCCTGTTGCTACTCTACCATTTAAATTGAATGTATTGTAAACAGATGACTTACCTTTAGGTTTATAGGTCACTATAACATGGAAAGCCCCATCTGGATATAAGAAAGACAGCTACACATCATTCAAACATCCTAGATTTCAATTTGCATGCAGTAAATGAATGGCATTTTAAGGTTGTCTTTCTAGAGGGAGAGACCGACTATGATCTGTATGGAAAATAAGAGTGTGCATGGATATTTGGGTAGCCAAATCTATAGAAAAAGTTAAAAGTAAGAGAGCCATAGTCTTTACCTCAGGCTTCTTTCATAGATTTTTTCCCCCTTTTCCTATTTGCTTATGGTTATCAAGCAAAGAGGAAAATAACCCAATAGCAAACTAGTATTTAAAAATATTAAAAATAGGTAATTAGGCTAAGTTTAAGGGGTTTTCCCCTGGTAATTATTTTATATTACTAAGTCGATATTTCTTAATGGTTTGGGTCACTAGCATTTGAACCCTTTTCCTATGTATGAGAAAAAAAAAACCCATCCTTCAATTGTAGATGCTAAAATTTGGGGGTATCATTTTTCCAGCCTGCCTGGCAGATAGGGCATGAACAATGACTGAGGTTCTGCTACTGAGGATTAGACACTACTACCCCAAACTTTGAATCTGAAGCTAGAGAAGCAAAGAAGCTGAGACACCACGGGCTCCCATTCTAATGAGGATGCTGGCCGCAATACAGAATTTCCAGGAAGGTCCTATAACAGTACGTAGTGATTCAACATCGAAGGTTGACAATGGTGTAAGCTGTGTTATCTGCGCCAAGCAGCGGCGTTAGTTCGCTAGGATTAGTTCCGCAGTATGTTTTGGGACAACGTTCCTAACCTCTGGCACAGGATCTCCAATCTTCCTAAAGATTCTGTGACCTATCCAATATCCTTTAGCAAATATCTTTTCCACCTAAACTGCTAGAATTGGTTTCTGTTGATTACAACTAGGCACCCTAAATGAAGCATACTACATATACATGGTTCGTTTATAGTTTATAGTAAAAAAAAATATGTGTCTAGTTTATATGGAGCTAAGTATACCCAACTTCTAGGTGTAGCACAAAGAACACATGCCTTTCAAGCATTCTTGTACCTGCAAGATTGGAAACAGTTATTTAAGCAATTTGGTCCCTTCCAGCTCTAATTGCTTCTTTCCATTTCATAATATGAACACAGAAATCAATCAGATACTTATTCCTTTATTCACTCACTACATATTTGCTAAGTACTTACTTGGTGTAAGGCACTGTGGGAGATAAATATATGTAACACTTGATCACATAATTCCTTATATAATTTTACAATTTAGTAGGTGAGTTAAGATAGTAAATAAATAATGACAATCCAAGGCAATATATTCTAAGTGCTATATGAGTGCTATTAAGTACTGGGAGCCGTACCGTCCAATATAACAACATAACTTCGTGTGAATGATGGAAACGTTCGATAATTCTGCACTGTCCAGTAAGGTAGTCACTAGTCATGTGTAGCTACTGAGTGCTCCAAATGTGGCTAATGTGACTCTGGAAATAATTTACAATTTAATTTGGTTTTAATCTATTTCAATTTAAAAAGCCACATGACTAGTGCTTTCTGTATTGGACAGCACAGATCTAGTTCAGAAAAAGGTTAACACATTTTGATATGGGATCAGGAGAGAATAATAACCATGACAATGCAGTGCACAACCCCTCTCTAAGGTGAGTGTTATTATGCACATTTCACATAAAAATGAGGAAACTAGAGCTCAAGGACATTAAGTACCTTGCTTAGTTCACACAACTAGGAAAAGGTGGAGTTAATACTCTAAACCCAGGTCTATGCCCATTCACCTTTTCCTCTGCCTACAGAAACTTAAACGGATTCTGAAGACTTCATAGAGAAGATATGAGTTGAGCTTTGAAAGGCAACTGGATATCATGCAGATACAGTGGTAGAACAAGAATCGAAAGGAAGGCATGAACAAAAACTTGGGAGGCAAAGAGCAAGAAGGCTTAGTTTTACTGAATTACTGGATTCCCAAAAGGCCTTAGAAGCCAGGGAAGCTATGCTGTATATAAGAACTGATTGTTAAAGATTTTGAGTGTCAGGCTAAAGGCACTATTTAGTAGGAGATAGGAATCTACTGAAGCTATTGGAGGAAGAGCAGTGTCAAGATCAAGGTCATATTTAAGAGAACTGATTCAGGGGCAATGAAGTTGGACTGCAGTGGGGAGACCCAGAAGGTAGAGAGCAGGTTGGGAGACTCTCAGAAGATTTTAACGGGGAGCAAACGTGGTCCTAAACTATCAAGGTGACAATAAGAATGGGAAGGAAGAAAGCAGTTCCCTGACAGAAGTTGCCAACTGGTGAAACACATTTGGTCAACAGGTTATGTTTTGTTTGGCCCAAATAATGTTTATATTTTTTCATTTAGGTGCCAACATTGTAAAAGTTAAAGATTTTAAGTAAGCATCCAGATTTATAGCTTTTCTCTTAGGGAAAAAAGAAAAGTAAGTTTGCCAACCCTGGGCTGATACCCAATTTGGCATCAATGAACTGAACAGAGCGTTCACCATTTCTTTTTGGATGGGTAAGCTTTCTCCAGCTTTTCAGAGTCCTTGCTTTTCCCATTTGTATTACATCTGGCCTGCCTCACTGATGTAGGTTACTGCCTGGCCCATGATTCAGACAAGAGTAAGAGAACAGCTGATCACTGAAATAGCTAAAATAAACAGTCTTTTCATTTAGTTTCATCTTAAGAAATAATCCTTCAAAACTTAAACTGGTACTATCATTTCTATGTTAGCTTTTTTCTTCAATTGTTCAAATAATATACATACACAGCATTAGGTAAATCCACCCCCCCTCCCCCCCCATCAAACACTGTTACAGTAGAGTTAGAGATAGGAACAACTGTATAGAATGATCTTGTCTGATCATTAATAAGGGCCTACTTAAAGAGCAACAGAGTATTTACATTAAACCATAGTCTTTGGCAGCAAATGGGATGTTGCCATTACCACCTTCTAGTGGGTTTCTTTCGTAAGTCATTATACACAAGATGTCTCCCTAGGGAAGCTCATCCCCATTTCTAGTTCTGAATTTAGTGGGCTCACTGCAGGATGAAAGAAAATTGGGGTTAAACTTGACTTTTGTATTAAAGTTTTAAGTTACTCTAAAGATATTGTTTGGACACTTACCAATGAAAAATTCTGAATCTCAGACAAATAGGTAATATTTAATAAGTACTCTGAATGAAACTGTTCTTTCATTTATTTCTTTAATTGCAAAATCTTTTACTTCACCGTATCTGCCTAGAATGTAAACCTAATGTAAAAATGTTGTGCTATCAGGGTGCCTGGGTGGCTCAGTTGGTTGAGCATCTGACTTTGGCTCAGGTCATGATCTCACAGTTCGTGAGTTCAAGCCCTGTGTCGGGCTCTGTGCTGACAGCTCGGAGCCTGGAGCCTGCTTCGGATTCTGTGACTCCCTCCCTCTGCCCCTTCCCTGCTCTTGCTCTGTCTCTCTCTGTCTCTCAAAAATGAATAAATGTTAAAAAAAAATTTTTAAAATGTTGTGCTACTGTTGAATATGATATGGACTCATTTATGAAATGATGTATTATATATAATCAATCATAATCTAGGAAAAACAGTATCTCCTAAGAAAAGATACATATTTAGACTAAAACTGACTATCCACGTCCTGCCCCAATATTGGCATTGTCAAGATGTGCAAAAACTATGATCACCAAATTTTAAAAAGTCTAGATCACATATTAAATTTAAAAACAATATAGGGGTCCTGGGTGGCTCAGTCAGTTAAGCGTCAGACTCTAGATTTCTGCTCAGGTCATGATCTCACGGTTTGTGAGTTTGAGCCTGGCGTCGGGCTCTGTGCTGATAGCACGAAACCTGCGTGGGATTCTCTCTCCCCCTCTCTCTCTGCTTCTCTCTCTCTCTCTCTCTCAACATAAATAAGTAAACTTAAAAAAAAAGAATTAAATGTATCATTTTGCCATATACAAAGATTAGACTAAGAAAGTTTTTTTTATACTCTTCCTATTTGTTGCACGGTCTCTTAAAGAATGAGGGTGAATTAAATAGGTATTACTATTAGTCCCTGTAGTTCCTTTTAAATTAATTCCTCACAGCTTCATTATCATATGCAAAAAACCTTTTCTCAGTTTTTCTGGTAAAAACTATTCCTGTTTCTTGGATGGTTTTCCTATAATTTAATTTTCAAGCTAGTGGCATGGAAAAGAAATTAAATGAACTAATTAATTCAGTTACTAGCACTAAGTTGATAGAATCTCTTCCGTACGATTGCCAAAGCCAGATTTTAACTGAAGAAGGCAGGCCATAAAATCAAGCAAATCAAATTCATCACATATTACACGTACATAACTGAACAAGAACCACTAGCCTTGAACCAGAGGTAACATTAAATAGCCTCTGAGAAACCAGATCTACCAAGTGTTAGAAAATGTGCCACGTTCTTCCGTTATAAGACCATAATCATTTGCCCTTGAACCCACGGGTGGCAAGTTGTGGGGAAGCCTGTCCTACTAAGAATGGTAACTTTTCCTTGAAATGATTCCTTCTTTCTTAGAATTACATGTAATGGTTAAAAATTCTACATCCAATAATATTCCACGTGGGGACTCCATGTCAAGGCCAAGTAGTTTACACAGTGAAGTTAATATTTATCTCATAGGGTTCAGTGATAAAATAAATAATCATAATTCATAAACTGTTAAGTAACAAGTTAGGGACTATTATTAATTTTACTTAAAAAAAAAGCTGCTCAGAGGATTGGAGTCTTGGGAATATATCCAGGGACAAGGAAGCAAAAACAAAACAAAAAGACCCAAAAACACATAAAAAAGAATTGCAAGCATACAAAAGTGATGCTACAAAGACCAATCAAGAATCTTCTTTTGTTTACAGGAATGACCCTTTCATCCTCAAGGAAGTCGGCCCCATTGAAATGTATAATCCGTGGCCAAGTTGTTTAACGTCTCTAAATCTCAGCGTTCACACGTGTAAAATGTTGAAAATAATAACTTCCTTGCGGAATTGTCATGAAATCAAAGGAATGTGGCACGTAAAATGTGTTCTATTATTATTATTGGTAACTGTTATTATCGTACTGTACCTCGTCGTCAACTCCACAGCACGTTACTAGGAACTGTAGTGTAATCATGAAGAAACAACACACAGAGTAGTTAGGATTAGAAATTCCAGAGCCAGATTATGGATTTAGACCCTAGCTCTGACACTTCCTTGCTGTGGGCTCTCAGCAAATGGTTTTCACAGGTGCACCCAGCAGGCGAGAGACTGAGAGCTGTCACCGATGCTCAAATCCATGTTCCGCTCTCACTTTCTCAGGATGCCTTTCTCTCTTAAATTAGATTTTCCTATAATCTCTTACTGCACTCTGTATTTCGCCATCCTAACGTTGGTCACAGTTACAATTCCATAGTTGTTCCTATTAATTTCTACTTCCGTTAGACTGTAAGCTCTACAAGGGTGGGGAACATATACAGTCATTCAGGGACTACCATAGCTAACACATCAAATAGCCTCACTAAATATTTTTGAATGAAGGAATGAATGCAAACAACGTGGTCTCTCAAAATCAACTTCCTGGTACTTCATGTGCGAATGGTAATGTCTGGATGTGCCCTATAAGAATGAAATGAGAATATCGAACTGGAGTGGAGAGTACATTTGAGATTAGTTATTTATACTATATCTGATCCGAAAAGACCAAAAAGAAAAAAAAAAAAAGACTAACTTTAAAATCCGACTAAAATCACTTCCATCAGACAAATTAGTTAGCAGACTACTGATCTCTAGACAAGTTGTTCTCAACTGGTGTGAAAATCATCTGTTGTGATGCATTTACTTTCCTTTACAAATTAGAATGGATCTCATAGTTATGACTATATTCCTGAGTCAGCTTATGAGAGTATGTTATCCATATGAACTTCACGTATCCCTTGTGGGTGTCTCAATAGAAAAAGAAAATGTAGGCAACACTGCTCCAGGGCAGTGATTTTGAACTTTTGCAACTCTGCAGGGTATGTTGAAACACCCTAAAAAAACCTCAGGACTTTCAAGGATGGTAGAAATACTGCAAAATCAAAGAGGAAGGTTAGGATCTCTTTTCTTGGCTGTATCAATGACCAGTGGAAAGACCTCTCTTTTATGGGGAGTGCTTCCTCTCTAGTTACCTGTAGAGAACTATATGCTTAATTTTAAAAACAATGGCTGCCTTTTGAAAGATTTTGTCTTGGCAACTCAATAAGCCGTATTATAGGACAGAGATCTATTTCAATTTCCCATGTGTAGATATAAGATTCTCCTTTGGGACAGTCAATATAACCCAAGATTAAATACATGTACTTTCAGTTCTGAAAGTTTTCATGTTTATATAAGCTCTTCTTGTCTTTTCAGGATGGTATTTTGTAAACTCAGCAACTCTAGTTATAACTTAGGGAAGAATAATGATAGTTTCTCTGAAGCAAACTCAAGACTGAAGATTTGGTGTAAAAATTAAAAGTTGAGAAATGAGCCTATAATTAAATTATTATACTTAAATATGTATTTTCAGGTACACCTTGCTTTGAGTTCTAGCTTCACCCCTTGCTAGGCATGTGACTGTTGGCAAGTATATGAAAATAATAGTCTAGTATAGCCCAGAGTTGGGTGCACAGGTTGTATTGTGGACGGCTTGGGTTCAGATGCAACTCTACTGCCTTGGGCAAGTTTCTAAACTTCTCTCTGCCTCAGTTTCCTCTTTGTGAAATAGGGATAATAAAAATACTGCCTCATAAAGCTGTTGTGGGCCTAAAAGAATAAATACAGTTAAGTTGTTTGAACAGTGCCTGGCTCATAATAAATACTGAAAGTTTCAGCTACAATCATGATCATTCATTTATCCAGTGTGAGTTTCTAATTTCTTGACTTGTTTACATTTCCTGAGACTTTAAACATTTACTTGTAGAAAACAAGTGAAATGTAAATGTACAAATAAAAACAGCAGGGGCACCTGGGTGGCTCAGTCGGTTAAGCTTCCGACTTTGGCTCAGGTCATGATCTCACGGTCTGGTCCGGTCCATGAGTTTGAGCCCCACCTCGGGCTCTGTGCTGACAGCTCAGAGCCTGGAGCCTGCTTCAGTTTCTGTGTCTCCCTGTCTCTCTGCCACTCCCCCGTTCACGCTCTGTCTCTCTCTCTCTCAAAAAATGAATAAACGTTAAAAAAATTTTTTTACAAAACAAAAACAGCAAAGGATTAGTATGAAAATTAAAAGTCGTGTTTATATAGGGAAGCACCCTATTAAAACTCTATTGATCTATATAGCAAACTGATACTGCAACAATAAGCTAGAAGAAATCTGGATAGCTCTATCTAGTGAATTCTTTTGAAGACCACTTTCCAGACATTGTTCATCCTCCCAGATTCCACCTCCCTGCCCCTCCACTGGGAAAAATAGGGGGGAAAAATCTATTTCTACCTCTTCTTCCAACAGGTAGTTAGTTTCCTCTAAATCAGGACTCAGTGCAGATATCCCGAGAAGAGATCACTGTCACAGAATAAAAGCAAAATAAATTCTATTACCTACAATAATAGAGTTAGCATGATTATGATACCTAACCTACTCTGGATATGCGTGTAAAGTCGAACACGGTTTGCAACTAGCATATCAATACATTAATAAACAGTATTTCAAATGTTGGGATGCCATTATTTAGCAGTCCATTCGGACTGTGAGGTACAAATTATATATATTTCTTTTAGTTGTTAAATCTTATAGGAAAGTTCTTCATGAAGAAAACCTATGTTGTGTTATTTAAAACCTTAGGAAGGTCTTGAAACCATTTGGTGAAGAGTTTAAAACAATGAGTCCCCTCCCCCATTTTTCTCTTTAGCTTAATTATAATGGCATCCCTTTACACCAGAGATAGACAACCCGTGGTCACATTGACAGTACTGTGGCCTGTGAACAAAGTTCTCAGTGTCCAAGAGTACAAACCCGCCTTCAGTACGGTCAACCTTGGACCTGTCCATTGTATCACCCTTCCCCTCATCCGGATCTTGAGTTTACACGAGCTGAGATCCCGGTTTCAAAGTTGCGCTGCTGCCTCTCCTTTTAATTTTTACAGACTTCTGTCCTCGAGGCCAAATGCTAATACCGAGACTGCGGGAGTAAACAGAAACCAGAGCGGGGTGCACGGCCGCTGCCTTGCCTCCCACCAGACTACATCCTCGCTGAACTCGCAAGCACTTGATCATGAACTTCACTAGGAAAGCCGTTTCTCAAGTCAGCGCCCCTGGAGCTCTCGGAATAACCAACAGACGGAACTTGGCGCCTCGGCCGGCGCGCCCGGGGGTCGCTCGCCCGCGCGCAGTCCCCGAGAGCCGAGCGGGGCAGGGACCCTGCCACCGGGGGCTCTCCCTCCCCTGCGAACCGTCCACCCACCGAGGAGCGAGGGGTGAACGGGCAGAAACGCCAACCACAGACGGCCTCACCTCCTTCCTCCTCCTCCAGGGAGTTCATGCAGGGAAAGTAGCCGGCCAGTGCCTCGAAGGAGGCGGAGAGGCTGCTGCGGCTCTGGGAGCGCTGCATGGAGCGCCCCGCGGCGCCGGCGCCCCCCAAGCCCTGCCGGCCCATCTTGGACGAAGACCCGCTCTTCCCGCGGTACAAGATACGAGGCGTCTTGGCGGCTGGGGCGCGGCGACCGCAGCGCTTCGGGGGCCGGGACGGTGCGGCGGGACCCTGGGGGTCTGGCCCCGGCCTCCCCGACCCGGTCCGGACCAGACGCGGCTTTCCCGGCTGCCGAGCCCTCCACTTTGCTGGGGGCCGGCCGGGAGGAGGGGATCGAGGCGGTGGCGGGCGGAGACGGGGCTGCTCGGGGCGAAAGTCCGAGGTCTCGCCGGGAGGGAGCTGAGGATCCCGGAGGCTGTGGCTGCCTGAGTCTCGCCTCCCTCCCCTCGCCGGGAGATGCTGCTGATGCTGTGGTCCCCGCCAATCAGCAGCCGCAGGGGGGAGGCGGCGGCGGCGGCGGCGGCGGGCTGGTGGCTCCGGAGCGCGCGCCTCTGCTTCTGGGCAACTCCGAGACCCAGAGCGGCCCCTGCTACCCGCTCCTCTTTCCCCCGCGTGCTTAAGGCCAGACGGTGGTGTTAATTACGTGCACTGCGTTAGGCATCGCAGATGGCTAATACATCAGGCAAATTAGTGGTACTTCCCCTTTCCTCAGTTTCGCTTACAATTTGTTAGCGCTCCTCAAGCATAGCCAGGAAATAGTGACATTTTCTCCAAATCGTAACACAAGGCTCCCCAATTTACAACAGATTCCACGAAAGCCTAGAATTAAAACTTTCTTTTGTCCTCTGTCTTAAAAAAAAAAAAAAAAGTCAACAGAGGAAAAAAGGTTAAAAAAAATTCAAGAGCCTGAAAAAGCACGGACACTAACAAAGTACTCTGACGCTTGTAAACTTTGCTTTAATTTCCAGAATGTTTAATGTTTTCTTTCCCTAAATAATCTACCTATTGTTGCTGAAAAGGACAATAAACACTGTAAGGCTTTAACATCTAAAAAAAGACATCCCCTTAACATGAAGTTGGAAGTCAGACAAACGTACTAGAAACAAAAGTTTGTAAGTGAAATTAACATGTCACATTCTGTAAACTGCAAATCTCTAGCCCAGGATATAAAGCAACCACAATTCTACTTTAATAGGAGTCAGAAGACTGCCCCACTTTTTGTGGCTTACACAAGCCACTCAACCTCTCAGTTTCTTTATGGAGGGTGGGGGTTGGGAAGGTAGGGTACAAAGATTCCAGTCGTAACCATGTCTTGCCCTCATTCTTGGGTATGTGTAAAAGGGACTTCAAAAGTGTTTTCTAAAATGCAAATATTACAATCTACAATCTTTCTTTCATACAATAAATATTTCCTAAGTAGTGTATATGTACAAGTTATTCACTTGATGTACTAGGAGATTCAAACACTCGTGCAATTAATATAATTGTGCTCCTAGTATATGCCAGGTACCTTTGTAAACACTTAGGGCACAGTAAGGATCTGAGCAGATAAAAAATCCCTGCTCTCATGGAGCTTACATTCTAGTAGGGGGAGACAGACACAATAAATCAGTAAATTATATAGTTTTAAGAGGGGGATAAATGCAAAAGGGAAAAATTAAGAGAGGGATAGGGTAGTCTGCAATTTAAAAAAGGGCTGTCGGGGTACCTGGGTGGCTAGGTCGGTTGAGCTACCTACTCTTGATTTCTGCCCAGGGTGGAGGGATCGAGCCCCACATTGGGCTCTGCCCTGAGTGTGGAGTGTGCTTAAGATTTTCGCTCTCTCTCCCTCTGCCCCTCTCCCTTGCACTCTCTCAGGGCCTTCTATGTATGTTAATGACTCTGGCCATTGGACACCGCAATTTAGAAGGTATAAAAAAGGTAGGGGGTGCCTGGGTGGCTCAGTCTTTTAAATTACAACTCTCGATTTACACCCAGGTCATGATCTCCAGGTTAGTGAGATTGAGCGCAGAGTCTGCTTGGGATTCTCTCTCTCTCCTCTCTCTCTGCCCCTCCCCCTGCTCACTCTCTCAAAATAAATAAGCATTTAAAAAAATGCATTCAAGTAATAATCCTCTCAAATCTTTCTAAAAACTAGGAAACTTTCAGTACAAATTAGCATGCCATGACATAAGAACTTTTGGTAGTTTATACTTAGGATTATCCCAGGTTCTTGCTTCTGTTTTTCTGACAGATTTTTGTCCTTTCTTATTAGTATTCTTACGACTCCTTCTTAGTTCAATTTCCTGTTCCTTATACACTTTCATAAAATATTAGCATTTCAATAGAACATTGAAAAACCAGAAATTCTAAGAGCACTTTTTCATACCATATTGCTTTTTCCTCAGAGAATAGAAACGTTTTTATTAAATGAAATTTTTGTTATAAGAATGAAAAGAATCACAGAGTTTTGCAAGCTGAAAAAAACTATTGAAAGTCATCTAATTTTTTTTCTTAAACTGTGGGTCACAAATTCCTAGTGAGTCCTGAAAATAACTTAAGTTTTGATCACCATCCTAAAAAATAAAATGAAATAAAACATTAGAGGATAGCCCATGAAGTTACTGCATCAATTGCAGTCTTGTTTCAGGAATATGTATGCATGTATGTGTATGTGTGTGCATGTGGGCACATGTGTGTGTCAAGTTGTGGTCAAGAGGAAAGTATCAAGGATGAGGGATTGAACAGGGAAATCCTAGGAAAATAAGCCAGCCAGGTGTGGAAACTTCTATTTTGGCATCCAGGGACAAAGTCACTTTGGAAGGGTATATCTTGAGTTTCTAACTAGTAATTGCGTGGGGACAAGGAATCCAAAACCTGAAACCGTGGGCATGCCTGAGTTGCTTGGACCCTGCCTTCTCTGTGTTAATGACCTGGCTTTCTGCACCATGAAGAAGTTAGTCTACCATAGTCCAGATGCATCTACTTCCATATGAGCATAATTTCTCTCATGTAGTCTTAGAACAGGGTTGTCCTGGGAAGCTTCTTGATATTTTTTCCTATAGTCAGAATCTTCGAGATAGAGATAAATGACGCAAGAATGGCATAAGGGCAAGTAGGGAGCACTAAAGAGAGAAGAAAATCACCTACTTCAAGGAAGATAGGTTTAAAGAAAATGTAGAATGTTGGCATATGGGCATTAGAGAGACAAAGCGCAGCAATGGCTAGAGACTTCTAGTCTTGAATGACACTGAGCTTACCAAGAAAATTCACAATTCTACTTCTTTTTGTCCTATGCTCAATTGCTTGCCTATGTATAATAAATAAATGTATACATGCACACACACCCCCGCACACACATATAATATTTCTGGTTTATCTATTTTCAGCCAGTTGGTTATTTCTTATTCCATTATGATATAAGTACTGCCATTCCCAAAGGAATTTAAAAATTTACATACAAAAGAAACTACTGATAAAAGATGAAAAATGTCATTCCTCCACACAAGAATATATATTCAAATGGCCTTGGATGTGGTTCTCAAATGATGGGCCATTAGATAGTTTCATTATATAAAACTAAGTGTAACTCCAGAATCGTTATAATCCAGTATTTGAATTATTTATAACTTTCTTATTCATCCAAAAATAAATCAGAGAAAAAGTGAGTCACAAATATACACAATAAATTACCTTCTAAAAGCAAAATGTGAAAAAAAAATAATAAAAGCAAAATGTGGCCTTGAAAATAGATTCCACTGTTAAATATAAAAATCATCTTTCTGAAGCAAAGATACATAAATATAGCTTGCATAGACTATTATAGCATTCTATTTGTTGAATATGAAACATATCCCACACTAATTATGCCCCTTCGTTCTTATGTCAACCCTGAGAATGTCATTATTTCTTCTTTATAGATGAGCTAATAAAGATTTAATACTATTAAATCGCTTGTTTAATTAGAAAGTAGCAGAGTGAGACTCACATTCAGAGGATCCGATTTCAGTTCCAGTGCCCTGTGTACTATACCACAGGTGTCTCACACCATGTATACTTACACAAAAATAGACAACAGATAAAGTATGAACTGTATAATCATTTGATTCAAAATAAGTAAAATCATTATTAAAAATAAATCTTTAAAACCATATTGTTTATTCTAACTGTATACCAATTATAAATCTATATTTGCTTTTTAAAATCAAAACGTAGCCATCGATTCTAACAGGTCTAGAAACTTACATGTCACTTATATCTCCATTTTTTAAAAATTGTCTCTCAAAAAAAAAAATCACCCAAATTCTAAAGTATGTTAAATTTATTCTGAAATAGAGACTTGGTCACTTAAGTGAATATATAAAAAGGTTATTATGTGAAATAGTTACATAGTGTCTAGACTACAGATTCGTTCAATCAGGAACAGAGTTGTGCCTTTGGCACAGCTTGCCCTTTTCTACGCTAGAGATGATGTAGGTGATGCTGAGAGTGTAAATTACTAACAAAGGGAAAGGAAGAAAAGGAACTAAGTCCCTGTGAGAAGTAGTGGAGAAAACAAGCAGCAAGGTCCAAAGGTAGATATGAAAAAGAAAGAAAGAACGTATTCCTAGGGCACTATATAGTGTTTTCCAGCCAGCCCAGAAATGGCTGGTTGCTAGAAGAGACAGGAATTGCTCAGAATAGGTTATAGAGCCATGCTACAGACTGAATTAACCTTTTGATACACATTTGCTTTAAAAACACGAAGATTCATCTCTACCTCAGTCTTCACAATTGATGTCAATTCTGCCACTGTGAACCATTCCTCCCTTACAGCAACAATTCTATGCTAACTAGAAATATTTATGGATATATAATATATATATCCATATATACAATATATATCCATAAAAATATTACATTATATATATATATATATATATATATATATATATATATATATATATTTAATTAGAAGCCAACTCTCAGAATCCTAATATATACATTTTTTTTCTGTAACAAAATAACTTTGCATTTAAGTCATGGGAGAAAAAATCCGGGTAGTCAACATTTTCTACAGACTTCAGATTGCTAAAAGCATTTAATAGTCTTGGGCAATTACCCTTGAGTTGAATGTGAAATCCAAAATATACAATCTTTTCTCCCATCCCCGGCTTAATGTCAACACGGTACAAATAAATTGTAAGCTGTGGTGATTTCAGTTTTCAAAGACAGTTTTGGTGTTTACTCAGCAGATGTACAAAGTGAAAAGCAGACCGTACTCGTTAGCAGCTGGTCAACCCAAAACTTTCACAAAGGTTGATGAAGTCAAAGGATGTTTAAGGTATAAGAAGATAAAAAAGGAAACATTAAATGATCAGCATTTCCATTATTCTGTAATGAGATTTAGGATGATGTTTGCCTTTATCTTATGACAGAAAATGTCCATGGAAGTAAGCAAATTAATTTCTTGAGTAGGCTAAAAAAAACAGTAATAAGATTTGACCGAGGAATGAAGGAAAAAAAGCCTAAAGATCAAAGTTATGAATCATAAAAGCAGAATAGCTAGACGATAAGGGAAAGAAAAAATATGTGGATTTTAATATTACTTATGGCCCTTTATATACAATAACAATGATGATGATGGTAATAGCTAATGTTCTGTTCCTCATAAACATTTCTTCACTTAATGTTCACGAACACTCTCCAATGTAGCTACTCTCATTATTCTCATCTCACAGACAAGAAAAGTGATACACACTAATTCAATAAATATATGTTAAGCACCTACCACGCGCCAGACACTATTCTATTACTGGGGATATAGCAGTGAACAAAAGTGGACAATCAGCTCCTCACGCAGCTCGCATTCTAGTGGAATAACTTAACACGTATGTCCCACTTACTATATGCCAGGCCTTTTTCTAAATGACTGTACAAACCAGCACATCAACTCATTTAATAAATGCACAACCTTATGTGAGAGATACTATTGTTACTATCTTTATTTTATAAATTAAAAAACTGAAAAAAAAATAAATGAGGAAACTGAGGGACACTGAGGATAAATCTACTGTCCAAGGTTATATAGATTACTAAGAAATGAAACCAGGATCCACATAAGAGTGAAAACACATGGTATCTGTCTTTCTCTGTGCGACTTATTTCACTTAGCACAACATTCTCCAGTTCCATCCACGTTGCTACAAAAGGCCATATTTCATTCTTTCTCATTGCCAAGTAGTATTCCACTGTGTATATAAACCACAATTTCTTTATCCATTCATCAGTTGATGGACATTTAGGCTCTTTCCATAATTTAGTGATTGTTGAAAGTGCTGCCGTAAACATTGGGGTACAAGTGCTCCTATGCATCGGCACTCCTGTATCCCTTGGGTAAATTCCTAGCAGTGCCATTGCTGGGTCATAGGGTAGATCTATTTTAACTTTTTTGAGGAACCTCCACATTGAAACTCAACAGAAGACCATGGGGGAGGGGAAGGAAAAAAAAGTTACAGAGAGGGAAGGAGGCAAACCATATGAGACTCTTAAAAACTGAGAATAAACTGAGGGTTGATGGGGGTGGGAGGGAGGGGAATGTGGGTGATGGAAATTGAGGAGGGCACCTGTTGGGATGAGCACTGGGTGTTGTATGGAAACCAATTTGACAATAAGTTTCATATTAAAACAAACAAAAAAAAGAAATGAAACCAGAATTTAAGCCCATGAAAATTGATGCATAGTTTATAATTTGTCCAATGTCATAAGTAGCAAATCCAGGGTTTGAACCCAGGTCTTCTGACTCTATAATCCATACTACTAACTGCTAAATAACATGGCTTAAGAGAACCTTCTGATATCAGTATCAGACAATGAGGCTGCCGATACGAGCTGTTTTTCCATATATAACAAAGAACTTTAGCACAGTTGTTCTATCTCCATATTATATGACATACTTCTTATGTAAATCTTCACTTAGCTATCACCAGGAATCCAAAACTCTTACTAAATGTCTACAAGAAATTTTAGTAGTCAGTGTTCAGAGATGACTTCAGACAGAACCACAAGAACTCAGCCTCAGAGAAAACAGGAAATATTATTTCATCTGATTTGTAACTTACTGGCATTTGGTCACCCCTGAAAGTATAATTTCCGAAATAAAATGGAGTCAGTCATAAGCCAAACATTTTGGAGAGACACTACCAAAATTTAGAAAAGGAATGCTCATATACCTTCTATATACCATCTATACAAGTTTTAAAAGTCATGTGAAATGCCATTTTCAAAGAAAAGCTAAAATATTCATATAAAAAGAAAGCACTTTATTTCATTGATAAAGTTAAGCATGATCAAATAATAAGTTACAGATCTCCCTTTAGGGAGACTAGAATGAGCGACATTTACCAAAAGCTGTGTAGGGCCAGGGAAAAGAGAGGTACATGAAATACCATTACGTTTCAATCATTCAGAGAGTTCCCTTTCTAATGTACGGTGGCCTTCACACGTTCCTTCATTTCCTCATTCATTCAGGTATTTACTGGGCACCGTGTGCAAGACTCTTCCCTAGGATCTTTGGGTAAGAATTAGACAAAACATGCATTTGGCTCTTCAGATGTTCAGAGGCTGGTGGTAGGGGATAGGGAGGATAATACAGACAAGAAAAACAAATAAATGCAATAGAGTGGAATAAGTAGCATATTGACGATTCGTTCTGGTCACTCTGGTGACATAAAACGGGGAGTGACAACGCTACTTACATGGGCCAGAGAAGCCTTCACAGAAGAAGAGACACCTTAGCTGCATTTTGAAGGCTGTTTGGTAGGCAGCAAATGCGGCGGAAGACACAGAAAACAGAAGTCTCTCTACCCTGACCACTACGAAACATGCCTCTTAGGGATCTTTGAAAGTGGGCAAGAATTAGCGCTTCTCATGAAGGCCTCTCTCTTTCTCGTCCTTTAGGGCAGTGGCAGTAGTAAGGATGCTATTCCAACCCATGCTCTGGCCTTGTGATAAATTTATACAAAGTCTTTATAGCAATGTTAGAAGAACATTTTCAAACATTTGAGAGGAGAGAGAAGTATTTCTTCTACTGTAACTCTCTTGGAATTCTGGATGAACATTACCTAGCAACATCTCATATCACTATGAGATCAAAATCTTAAGATTTTTGTGAGTATACTGGGGTTTCTGGGCAGCTCAGTCAATCAAGCGGCAGACTCAGCTCAGGTCATGATCTCACGGTTCGTGGGTTCAAGCCCTGCGTCAGGCTCTGTGCTGGCAGCTCAGAGCCTGGAGCCTGCTTCAGATTCTGTGTCTCCCTCTCTCTCTCTGCCCCTCCCCTGCTTGTGCTGGCTCTCTGTCTCTCTGTCTCAAAAATAAGTGAATAAACATTTAAAAAAAGATTTTGTGAGTATAAACATTTGAATAAACATACAGAAAGATCTAAAAAGTTTATAAAAGTTTCAGGTACAAATGCCCAACACTAGGCAATATTTATAAAAAGTGTGTTCACTTAAGTTCCCTTATTATTAGTTTACTTATTCACTCTCATTTCCTCATTATTTCCCCCTTACTCACACCACAGGGTGAGGAAAATAATATTACCTATGCATGGAAAATGGAGGCATTTCCTAAATCACAAGTAAATCTAGTTCCTACCTGTTCGTCTTTGGTCTTTTTCTTTACTGGCTAAGCTTCCTATATTCCTTTCAACACACATGGAAGTAAAGACTCCCTCTGATTAGCAATTTATTTAACTGAGCCATATATTGGTTGAATATAAATGGTTATACATTTTTGTACTGCTTGATCCGCTGCTGACATAAAAATGGAGAATTTAACAGTTTTCACAGAGATTTTGACTTAACCGTCCAGTTGACTGATTAATTGTAGGCACCTTAATTATTTTTCATCATCTATGAAGGCAAGATTTGTAACAAAGTCATTTAGAGTTGTCAAAAACCAAAGGCAATAGGGAAGAATGAGGATTCTGTCAAGGCATTAAAAATTGCAAGATCGCTGATAGCAAATTGGAAAAAGAACACAAAACTAAACAATTGCCTATGGAAAACATTCCTGTTATACAGATCCAGGTCAAACATCACCTAGATTGGGCATAAGTGAACTCCTGCCTGAAGGTAGTTCTATTCGTAGCTTGGTACATTTGGTAAACAGTTCAGACTGTGTGCCAAGTGGTGAATTCAGAAATCAAACTAAGCAACTCAGCATCAGCTGACTTCCACTTCTGGGACTCCATGTTAAAGATGTCTGGAAGCAATAGTTTGTCTGTTGTGTTGATCTGAAACCTCATGATAGGACATAACAATACAGATTAAACATGTTTCCCTCCTAAAATTCAATTCAAGCTGATTCCACCTATCAGACTTTATGAATACTCCCACAATAAGGTGAGAAACTTAGGTCTAACAAGACAGGGGACTATTCCTGGGGGAAAGTAGTCTCAGTAAGAGGTAACTTTGTAGGGTCATACAGAAACTCTCTGATAAATACAAGAAATTACAGAGAGGCAAATCAATAGGCGTTCTAGTTAAGGGAATGTTCTGTAATCCTTCTCCTAGACCAGAGCTTTATAACTTGGATTCTTTTGCTTGGCAACTCCAGTCAGTCAACCTCTTAGCAGAGCAGTGTTTCAAATCCCAACTTCCTTTCCCATACTCGACAACCAATTTTGAAAAGATATTTGGGGAGGGGCCACAAATCTTGATGCATGATTTACAGCCTAAAGAGACCCTTAAAATTTGGCAACACCATTCAAAAAGCATTCACCAAAATATTTAGAGTCTAGCCACTATTTATCAGCATTTGGACATAGAAAAACGGGTACAGAATTTCTGAGTTCCTTTATTTTCTGTTATACGTTAAATTTTAATGTGTGTGATTACCTGGCATTGACCTAACATTTTGGAAAAAAGTCATTGCTTTGTGATGCACTGTTATAAGCTACTAATTTCATTTCAAATAATACTGTACTTCATACTATAAGGGCAGCATTTTATAGGTTCTCTGGGTGAGGCAAAAATACAAACTTTGTATCTTAATAAATCTTATATTGTATCTGAATAAATGCTAAAAGATACTTTTCAAGGACAATGATCTTAAAATGGTCACACATTTTACTACAATTCAACGTAACTACAATTTTAAAACAGTGTATAAAAATTTTGTACTATTTTTAAATTCATTTATTAAAATTGATTCATTTTTAAAATTAAAAAAACATTTTTCTTAATGTGTATTTTTTTAAGAGAGAAAGACAGAGTGCAAGCAGGGGAGGGGCATAGAGAGGGAGACACAGATTAGAGGGCCTGATATGGGGCTTGAACCCACAGGCCATGAGATCGTGGTCTGAGCCAAGTCGGACGCTTAGCTGACTGAGCTGCGCAGGCGCCCCTGAACGGATTCATTTTTATTCTCAACTCCAGATTACAGGTCAGGATCAGCTGACAAAGGGTACGTTTTCTTTCTTCTATTGCCACTCAGAAGGTGTGTGTGGTAGAACCTTACCATTCTGAAGTAAATAAAATAGTCATCACATGAGGTGAACAGCCCCTTGTCAATCCTCTAAGACACCGTTTGCCCCAGTCCTTGCTGAGCCATAGAGCTCACCTCCTTCTTCTCAGATCTGAGCCCTACCTCCATCTTTATCCTTATGCCAACTCTACTCTCAATCTCCCTTTGTTGTTCTGCTCCTGGGCTCACCTGGGGTTGGTCAAACCATCATGTCTCTGCTTCACTGCCTAGTGATTAAACTTCTGACCTGAATGACCAGAGGGAAATGCCCCCCCCCCCCAATAACTGAAGTTCCTCTTTATCTCCGCACATTATGTCACCCCTTCTAATACAACTTTTTGTGAGAGAGAAATATCATATTTTTTTCCATGGTGGATGGAGTCCATTAAGAAAAATATAAAACAACACTGGAAACTAATCTCATAAGAATCTATTATCGACATGTATTCCTTACTATAATGATCACGATGTCTGTAAGAAAATTCTTCAAATTATATGCTTTCTATAATATCCTCTATATGTGCCCATTTAAAAAATTCATGCCAATGAAGCAATTATTGACGGTGTTTCAACAATAGTGTTTAACATATCATAGGGATAAAAATTTTCCTGGTACCTACACTAGGCATTTCTCATGCTTTAGTTTTCCCCATGATTTTGAATATTATATCTGTCTAATGGATAATCATTGTTTTATACAGTAACTTTCTCTCAAGTATTTTTGAAAAACCTAGTATTCATCTCCAAAACATATCTAAAACATGAAACTTGTTAGCTTAGTCCCCATTTCATATGTGCTAAAGTATAAGGAAGATGAAAGGCTACACATCTATTAGTAGTAGGATCTGATGAAGCCTAGATAAACCATGGGCTTAAAGCCTTTTTGCATTTCTGTATATTTAATAATTATTTACAAAATATGAAGGGCCAATGAATATGTTCCTGTGAAAGGGTAATCTACTGAAAACGTTTAACAAAGAAAACTGATTACTAGGTTAGTAGAGCTAACATTCCATTCAACCATTCATTATTAAACAATATTAAAAAAATATTTATTGAATGCTACCATGTCCATGTACAGTATTAAGCAGTAGTAGATAGCAGCATTTATTAATTAACTATTAGTTAAACCTATTATTCACTCATTAATTATTATTTGAACTGATAAATGCAGAAAAGCTAAGGAAACAGGTTAAGTAATGCTATGCAATTAAAAATAAAGATATACTAATAGACCAGAATGTATTTAGAACATGTGTATGAAGCACAAGAGCATTTAAGATATCAGCACAAAGCAAAACAAAGACAGCTTAAGTACTCTTGTTTTGACCATAATAATGCCACACTTTCAACATCATGGGACATTAATTTAAAAAACTGTAAGACTGGGGCACCTGGGTGGCTCAGTCGGTTAAGCATCCGACTTTGGTTCAGGTCATGATCTCACGGTTTGTGAGTCTGAGCCCCGCATCAGACTCTGTGCTGTCAGAGTCCTGCTCAGGTCCTCTGTCCCCCTCTGTGTCTGCCCCTCTCCACTGCATGTTCTTTCTCAAAAAAAAATTTTTTTAAAGTAAAAATTATAAGACTATCACATTCTGACACATAATTTTGTAAAAGTATGGTATTCAACAGGAAAATAGAACTAATGGGGAAAATCAGGAAATAAATTGCTTTGGTTATCTCACACACACACACACACACACACACACACACACACACATTTATAGAGACACAAATTGACTCATAAAATAAACCAACAAAAATATAATAGAGTGAAAATAAAACTGCTCTTTATAAGGTCCAAAACGAATAGCATATTGTCATATCCAATGGGACTTTCAATTCTCATTTTCCTGGCTCCCTGAGCAACATTCTACAGAATTGAGTACTCTTTCAATCTGAAAGCATTATTTTCTCTTGACTTCCATTATATCACATTCTTATGATTTTCCTCCTATTTTTCTGGTACCTCCTCATCAACCTTCCTGGCTGATTTCACCTCTTCTATCAAATTTCTACCTTCAGCATCTTCAACTCATCCTTATGGTTCAGTCCTGGGTCCCCTGCTCTCAGATTTCCCCCAGATGATCAATTCCATTTCCTGTCTTAAAAGCCATACACAGTCACTCAAATGTATTACCAAGTGCAGACCTCACATTTGAGTTTCAGAACCGATAACTGTCTACTTGACCTCACCACTAAAATATCTCACAGACCTCTCAAACTCTACTCTTGCTTTCCCACGTAAATCTTATCTTCCCTCCCTTAATAAATGACTTCCTCAGCCAAATAGTTGCTTAAACCAAAAATTTGAACATCCTCTTTTATTCCTTGCTTTATACTCTATGCCCTGCTCAATCGTCATCAAATTCAATTGATTCTATCTCTAAAACAGATCTCATATCCATCCATCTCTCTTAATCTTATTCCAAGCTATTTTCACTCTTGCCCTCAAGACATTATTCATAAAGCAGCCAGGACTATCTTTTACAAATATGTTGGGTCACGTCACCACCCTCCTGAAAATCCTTCAATGTCTTCTCACTGCAATTATAATATAAACATATATATAGCATGACCTTGAAGGGTCTTGCATGTCTCTCCAACTTTACCACAAGCCACACTTCCCAGTGATCACCTGGCTGAAACAACACTGATTTGCCCTTCAAACAGACAAAACTCTTTTCTGCCTCATGGTCTTCTGTCATGGCTGACTTCTCATAGGACTCAGCCTGAAAGGCCTTTCCTAGCGATCCAATCCAAAGTAAGAGGCCATTTTTATTCTCCTGCATGGTATCCTTTTCTTTTCTTTTTCATAATATTATTCTACAGCTATATTTGCAAAATGTATTGGCTTATATTTTATTCTCTCCCCAGACCTACTCAACGGAATCCTCTATTAGGACAAAGATCATCTCTGTTTTATTTGCTACTGCACATTCTCTCTCTACTCATTGCTTAATATTTAGGGGAGATGTAATCTTGTTGAGTTAATGTGATAAAATAAAATAGAATTTTGCTGTGAGTTTCCAGTTTTGACCAAGCTTAAAACCTAGTTCCTCATTTTAAGTGGCATATGCCAAACATCCAGAGGAAGGATTTTGTAAACTTTAAAGCCTATAATGAAGTTTTATTTCAACAAACTTGTGATTGCAAAGTCAATCAATTTACTCCCTATCCAAAGAATGTCTGTGTCAGAGCTGCATTCTGTCCATACATAATTGAACTGAGTTCTTTACAAGTTATTTAAAATGTTAGGACATATTGCCTTAGGTTGTACCAATTGTCACTGGTCTCGAAGGGTCAATTTTAGTGAAAGGGGTAGAACCTTCAGTAGAAGAAGTGGAAAGCAGCCTGCCACTGTGCAAAGGCCAGGGGGAAACATCCCATCTGCTGCATTTTCACACAATAACCTAGAAGTCCACGGGCTAATGTAGGGCATTCTGAATTTTTGAAAGGATTCCAGTGATATTAAAGACAAAAGAGGTATGTGTGTATGGGGATCAGGAGAGGAATAAATCCCTTCCACAAATTCCTTTTTCAATTGAAAGAATCTCCTTTAAATTTCCTCTAGAGCACTCCTTCTCAAACTCTAAGACCCTCATTCCAGACAAAGGCCCAGTGAAATTCCAGGGTACAATAAAGGCAATGGATGCAATTTACCATTCTATGCAGTGCAGGATTTCTGCCTGGAAACTCTTCTTTGAACACTTTCAGTGATGGAGAATTGAAGTTTTAATTATTAAATAGTTATTCTTACAATGATGTCAAAAACAGCCTCCATTATTGGTTCTAGTGCCTTCTGTAATGGTACAGAAAAAGTCCGCTTCCAAGGGCAGCCTTGAAATATTTGAAAGACAGCTATTACTTCCTTCCACAGCCTTCTGTTTTCCAGATCTTGACTCTCTTCCTCTGTTGTTTTTTTTCCCCCCTTGTGGTTCTACCTATACTAAATATTTGCAGGTCATGGGGACTTGTAGTCTCTCCCTATTGGACTTAGAGTTCTACACTGCCCTCCATAATCTGCCTGCATCTTTCTTAATATGCCCCTGTATTCCTCTTTCATTCTTTGATATGTATTTATTTATTTATTTATTTATAATTTATTTAAGAGAGTGCATGTTCGTGTGGGCAGAGGAGGGGGGGTGGGGAGGGAGGGAGGAAGGAGAGGGGGACAGAGAGAGAATCTTAAATCTTAAACAGGCTTCATGCTCAGCATGGAGCCTAACATGGGACTCAATCCCACAACCCTGGGATCATGATCTGAGCCCAAATCAAGAGTCGGATGAATGCTCAACTGACTGAGCCAGCCAGATGCCCTTCATTCTTTGGTATTTTACAATCTGTAGTTGTCAGAAGCTCCCTGCTCCCTGAAATGGTTTCCTATGGATCTTCCTCCCTCAATTTTAAAGCTTAGAATCAAGTCCAGTTTTTGCTCTACCGCCCACATTTGTGTTTTTAAGCTTCTCCCGTTCCTAATTATTGAGTCAAAATCAGCATAACTGTACTTTCAATATATCCTCAGCTTGTACCTTTCAAATAGATTTGCAAGAAATTTAATTCCTCTCCCATGAGATAGTCTGTCCAATATTTCATTTATTTAACAAATATTTTTAGGCACCTACTACCTGAAGTACCTCAGATGCATAAACAAAAACAAAGATCCTTGTCCCCAGGAAACTCTAGCAGGCGGAGACAGTTCATAAACAACAACTATAAAAAAAATCAGTAAATTATACCATAAGCTAAAAGATGGCAAGTGTTACTGAAAGGAAGCAGTAGAGAAATAAAGCAATCAAGAGTGGTAGAGGTGACAGGGTAGTAATCAGCAAGACGGTGTTTGACCAAAGTCTTGAAGAAAGTTCTCTTCACCCTCTGAGCCTATTGGCTTCCCTTCCTTGATTATATTGCCATCTTATTCCCACAGATTTATTTGGTAGCTACGATGTGTGCAGCACCAAAATGGGTCCTGGAGACTCAAAAACTCCAGGGGAGACTGTTTCCGTGACTAGCTCACAGTCTAGTAGGAGCAGAACCACAAAACAGACAACCCTAGGGATTAAGTGTTATAATCAAGGTGTGGCTACATCAGAATTGGAAAGTGGCTGTTTTTGAACTCTAAGAAAAATACGGTCTCGTTCTCCCAAGATTTCTAATACTCGCTCAGTTCTTATTTGTTGTTCAAATGTGGAGTCCAGAAGGGTAGTTATCCTAATTATCTTGAAAAGACTTCTACAAATGTTCAGAAGCTTTCTAACTACTACATTTTACTTCTGTAATAGTTTTATGATCTGTTTTTCAGAAAGCATCTTGTCCTCTTGACTGTATCTGAAAATTATTATTTTTAATTTTCAGTTTCACCTAAATGTTCTGTACCTGTCCTGCTGTATCAAGTTCATGGAATTCCAGGTCTATTTAAAAATCTTTTAATCAGGGGCGCCTGGGCAGCTCAATCAGTTAAGTGTCTGACTTCTGTTCAGGTCATGATCTTGCGGTTCATGAGTTTGAGCCCCGTGTCGGGCTCTGTGCTGACAGCTTTGGATTCTGTGTCTCCCTCTCTCTCTGCCCCTCTCCCACTCACACTTTGTCTCTCTCTCTCTCTGTCAAAAATAAAGAAACATTAAAAAAATGTTTTTAAATCTTTTAATCAAATAGCTCATTTTTACTTTCTATAATATCTGTTTATATTGAGGAAGATACACTATTTCCTGATATTTCAGTCCCAAATCTGATCCTTCTAAGTCTCAGATTTCCCTCTAAAATTATATTTACCTCTTCACATCCAAGTTTCAGCTTTTCCTTGCTTGTGGTATACTGTTTCTGTCACTTTCTCCAACAGATCACTGAGTACCTTTCTCCATTGTGGCTTTTCTCATTATGGCATACTGATATCCACCACAGAAAGTATTCTTCAATTTTAAATAGACCTTTTTCTCCTTCCTTCTCATATTTCAGCTTAAAGGGAACTATGTAAAGGTCAGTCAATTCCCACCACACATTTTCTGAAGTCTCATGAAATATATGGTATCTCTGGCCAGGAATTCGTCATAGCAGTATCATAACTCTGTGATTATTTAACTTGTCCAACAAGGCTTTAAAACTTACACTTCTCTCCCTGAAGAACCTGTGACTCAATTATGCAGTGAGCTGCTATTACTGATGAGAACGCATCATATTACTACGTGGATAATAGTGGGGGTGGACGTATAACTGCAGGGTCGTGATACAGGCCATCAAACGCTATTATCATTGTTTCATTTTAACAATTTAATGATATTATTATTATATTATTTGACTTCATCTACATTGCCGTTAGGAATACATTAGACTTGGATTTTATAATTTAAAAATTTGTTTTTAAGTTCACCTCTCTTGTCCTCTCCAATAAAACCTGCCAGTTCCTATTCGCTAGCTCTGCAGCTGGACAAAGACCTTGGTTATCCACGCGGGAAAGATGGGCTGGATCCAGCAGAAATGGCCAGGCAGGATCAGCTCTCCTTCCTCTTTAGACAAGAGAAACTATGTAACATAGAGCCCCATCTCTTCTTGTGGGTCCTCAGCAGACATTTCAAGTCTCGTATGTCAAAAGGAAGTCTGTTTTTAATTCGAGGCTGTTGTTAACTAGCTATCTTTTTTAACGGATGAGTGATTTCAGGCAAGTCATTTAGTCCCTCTAGGAAATCTCTGATTTCTTTTCCAAAAAGAGGTCAGGTAGCTTCTCTGTACTGTCTACACAGGGTTGCTGAACTCCTTCCAGCTTTGACAGTTGGCAGTTTTAAACTTTCTGCTTTGTTATAGGTACTCTCTTTCCTTGAAAACTGAACACGGATTGCTAAAAAGGTCAACTTCCCCCCCCCCCCCCACACACACAAATTAGGTGTTCTAGAGGTGGACATTGAGGGGCTGAGTCAATTTTTCAATCAGGCATCTATATGTTAGAGAAAGATCTGCATGTATATTTTTAATGTACTAAAATTTCATTAATACTGTCCGTAGAAATTTAACATCAGCCTTTGCGCAACACTCCTCTGACACAGGGGGAGAATGTTATACACAAATATTAGACACTAATATAATAGTATCATGTTAGACAAGTCCTTGATTAAGTAAAACCAAGCTTGACATAACACCATCTCAAGGTGATAAATGCCAGCTTTAGGATATAATATCAGTCTATCGCCGAGTTTGTATTACTTCATGACTATACTATGAACGTCACAGAGATTATTAAAACGTAATGTGTATTTACAAAAGTTCAGAATTTTCCCATAATGTCGTATATGTAGGCAGATTTACGATATAGGACACTGTATGCTATACTTTAATGTAAGTACTTGTGTAAATAACTGCTCACAGGTTTTATTTTATCCAAGTGGCCAGATGGACTCAGGATAAATTTATGTCCCAAAATTATTTTGCTCTGTTTTATGTAGTATTTTCGTGTGGGAGGAACGGGAGGCAGAGGGTCCTTCTGCATCAACTATTTCCGCCATATTGACTATTGAACAACTCAGTAGATGCAGGAAGTGTCAACTTAAAATATTCAAACTAGTGGCCTCGCCTCTTCCCTTACTCAACTGAGAAGCAGCTGTAGTGAATCTTTATATAAGTCACCAAAGCAAAAACTCAAAATTTGAATGCTTCAGAAGTAATTTCTAATAGATTAATTGCTTTAATTATTGCATTTAGCGAAATTAAACTAAAAAGTACAGTTTCTAGTGGCACGACTAGTAATTCTTTTAAAACATGTTGAAAATTCAATTGCTTTTGCATGGTCTTAAGTTGCTCTCTTAACTTAAAGTCTAACTGATCATTTAAATAGATTTCTCTGCATTTGGACCATAATATATTTATGAGATATGATATAATAATATTTTAAGAAATTTACTGTTTAAAAAAATTTTTTTTTAATGTTTATTTATTTTTGAGACAGAGACAGAATGCGAGTGGGTTAGGGGCAGAGAGAGAGGGAGACAAAGAATCTGAAGCAGGTTCCAGGCTCCGAGCTGTCAGCAGAGCCTGACGTGGGGCTTGAACTCACGAGCTGTGAGGTCATGACCTGAGCTGAAGTCGGACGTTCAACCGACTGAGCCACCCAGGTGCCCCAAGAAATTTACTATTTTAAAAATCCTTTCACACATCATTTCTAACATATTTTTTTCTGAATATAGTAGCCATACATTCCATAATGGAATTATGTGGTATTAAAAATTGTACGTAATTTTCTATTTCCCAAATTAATTTGTTTCTGGTAAAAGAACCAGATAATTATATTAAGCATGTTGCTACTATAAATGCTTTCTAGTTTCTAGGCCTGACAAACCATTTTGTATTTGAGAGATTAGGAGGAATGACAATGTCTTAAAGATCCGAAGATGTCTTGAGAAGGTGCCGGTATAAGGTCTGTCTTTAAGTACAAACTTAGATGAAAAATTAGATTTTTCTCCTAATATTTGGGAAAGATGCGTCCTAATCTCCTGTACTTCCAGGGTGTCAGAAGTCTTAAAGTGAAGACATTAGTCTTCACATTCCATTCCATACTTATTCCTAGTAAATCAGAAAAATTTTATTGTGAGTTGTACCTCATATATATCATACCACTTCATGATGCTATGGTTGAATTGTGTTCCCTCCAAGTTCAGATATGGAAGTGCCAACACCTAGTTGGGTGTAACTGGACGTAATTGTAGTTAGAGATAGGTCTTTAAAGAGGTGATTAAGTTAGGGGAGACTGGGTGGCTCAGTCGGTTAAGCATCTGACTCTTGATTTGGGCTCAGGTCATGATCCCAGGGTTGTGGGATCAAGCCCCAACTTGGGCTCCACACCGAGCATGGAGCCTGCTTAGGATTCTCTCTCTCCCCCTCTGCCTCTGCTGCTCACGCTTAATCTCCCTCTCAAAAATGAAAAAAAAAAAAAAAAAAAAAAAAAAAAAATTGAAAAAACAGGTGATTAAATTAAAATAAGGCTGTAAGGGTGGGGCCCTAATCCAATATGACTGGTATCCTTATTAGAAGAAATCTGGACACACAAAGAGACACCAGGGATGTGCATACACTGACCCTGTCAGTAGGCAGCAAGAGGGTGGTCATCTATACGTCAAGGAGAGAGAACTTCCAGCTTCCAGAACTGAAAGAAAATAAATGTCTGTTCCTTAAGCCACCCAGTCTGTAGTATTTTATTATGGAAGCCCTAGCAAAAGAATATAATATGCCTTGAAATTAACTAAGTCTCCTATAAGCTATAGTTTTTTTATAGTGCTTTCACAAGCTTTTAGAAGTCCTTTTTTCCTAAAAGTTTAAGTAATTTACTAAGCATTACTTAGATCAATTCTAAAGTTTTTAACATCTTGTTACAATTTTGCTGACCCAATAGACCATAGACCAAATAGACCTCTTTGTATAATAAAAACTAAGCTGTAAAATGAACTTCCATAAATCAAATGGTATTTTCTAATTATTTCTGCTATTTTAAAAACTGATGTTTCTACATGACTGGTGGATATTATGCGTCCAGCTTGAACAAAGGTCAATTTCTTATACAGTCTCTTAAAAACACACTTGTCACTATATTTTGATATACATAAGACTTCAAGTTGCTTTAGGGCAGAAATTGTATTTTATTTACGATATTCGAATGTACAGGGCCTACCACAATGATCAGGACCTACCTCACTGATTTGCTTCTGAGGACACTTATTTATCTAAATAAATTCTCATAAAGCAGTTGTTCATTACCAATAGGCATATGCTAATTCTTCATTCATTCATTCTCTTAAAGATTTTAAAATTAAAACTGCTAATACTTCTGTGGTGAAGGTAAATGAATCATCTGATGACTAGTACTGTGAATTGTGGCTTTTAAAAGTGATTCTCCTTCATTCACATTCTAAATCCTTACTTACAAATTATATATATTTTTTTGATATTTCAAAGGCTCTACAAAATGGAAGGGTAACATCCAATGCATCAAAGTAAATGGATGCCATGAACATATTACTTTTATGCCTACACTTACTAGGAAGCAAATCGAAAATGTACGTATATTTCTCATTTTATCATCTGAAGTGTTTGGCACTAGAAGCCTGGCTAATCTTTTAAACACTGAATACATTAAAAACTAACTGTGCCATTTTCTAGCTACTTAAATATAGTAAAATCTTGCATTTCTAAATGTCCCATTTGATATCATCACTTAGGCCTGTGATACTGAATTCTTTAAATCCTTCAAATGTTCATTTGCTTTCATGGCCATCTCCTTCCCCTAGACATCATTGTGACGTAGAGTGAACTGAAGTGACTTAAAGTTTATTTTGAGAATCTTTTGAGAATTTTGTGATAGCTTTAGATGAATATAGAAACCCTAAGTATTGTTACTAGTTTGTGTTGGGATGCATTGATCTACATAGCAATTTAAAATGCCCATAAATCTATTCATGTCCTCCTCTCCATTCTCATAAGAAAATTCTCATAAGATTGATATTTGCTATAAGAACTTATTCTAAGCAGGCTAGGACATAACACAGCCATTGTGAAAAGGCCACTTAAAGATTTTCGCAAGGTTTAGGTACTATGTCTACACTGCTTAATAGGTAAGAGTCTTGCTTTCAGGGATTCTGGATTCTTTCACCCCACCACATTCATAGTGGGAAAATAAACCTTCCACATGAGAGATTTTTGGAATATTTCAAACTGAAGGAGGAAATAATATCAGAAACTTTTGAAAACCGAAAAGATAAAGATAGAAACTTTAACCAAAAGATGAGTAAGGGTTAGGAACAGGCAATTTGCATAAGAGCAAACAAAAAGATTGATGGGTGTGAAAGATTTTTAAACTCATTAGTTACTAAAGAAACAAACTGGTACAACAATGAGCAATCAATCATTGCTAACCATCACTCATGCTAATCATCATTCATACTGATGCTAGCATATTAAAAATTAGGAAGTAATGCTAAATGTTGGCATGGATGTGGGGATATAGAGACCCTTAGACACTACTGGTGGGAAAGCAGTCTAAAGTAGGCAACCTGGTGAAGTGGGCAGAACTTGGCCAAACTGATTAGATGCACACTGGACAACTTGATAAACCTAGTTCTAGGTAATTATAGATCTATATAAGAAATTCTCACCCAGGCTCATAAGGAGAGATATATGAGCATACTCATCTCAGTGTTATTTTTGGCAGCAGGAATTGGAGTATATATATCTGGATGTCCAGCATCAGAAGAACAGAGAGGAAAACTGTGGTTTATGGTACCATGTAGAACTACACAGCAGTTAGAAATACAGGACTGGATGTACACATTATAAGAACCATAATGCTCAATGAGAGAAGTAAAAGGAGAATGTAAATTAAAAATGCATATGGGGGCGTCCGGATGGCTCAGCTGGTTAAGCATCTGACTGTTGATCTCAGCTCAGGTCATGATCTCATGGTTCGTGAGTTCGAGCCCCACGTCGGGCTCTGCATGGACAGTACTGATGGAGCAGAGCCTGCTTGGAATTGTCTCTCCCTCTCTCTCTGCCCCTACCCCACTTGTTCTCTCTCTCTCTCTCAAAATAAGTAAATAAACTTAAAAAAAACCCCACATATCTAAATACATATCTGTATATATAAAAAAATAAACACTGCACATTTTACAAGAGCACATATATACTCTGAAGGTCCACAGTAAACATATTAAAATAACCACTCTAACAGATGGAGGAGGAAAATAGGGATTAAAGGGGATTAAAGGAGGAGGGAGGGAGGGAGAGAGGACAGAGAGGGACAGAGGGAAGCGAGGGGGAAAGGGAGAGGGAGAGGAGAGTAACTCTCTCCTCTGTGTGGATCTGTGTGAACTCTCTCCCCTTGTTTCCCTTAAGTGCTTCCTGGCATTGCCCCCTTTCACCCACTCCAGTGTGATTATATGCTTACTGTGTCTACAGGTCAGTCATAAGCCACATGACGATGGGTACCGTGTATGTGTCTTATTCACTGCTGTATCCTCAGTTCCTAGTACTGTGCTTGCACACAGTAGGTATTCAAGGAATATTTGCTGAAGGAATGAAAGGATGCACATTTTTCTATTGGGCTGACTCATAAAAGACAGAAAACTAAAAGCTGAATTTAAGATCTTAAAAAAATTTCACATGGATCTTTTCAGTGTTGAATTCCAGGTTTCCCTGCAAGAAAGGCTAAGTTCTTGTATTTCATTCAAGTGAAGTATATAAAACAGATTTTATCTTTAATGATACTCCTATGTGGCACTAGCTGGACCACTTTTGTATTCGATCATACATTTAAGATAGAATAGGGGCGCCTGGGTGGCGCAGTCGGTTAAGCGTCCGACTTCAGCCAGGTCACGATCTCGCGGTCCGTGAGTTCGAGCCCCGCGTCGGGCTCTGGGCTGATGGCTCGGAGCCTGGAGCCTGTTTCCGATTCTGTGTCTCCCTCTCTCTCTGACCCTCCCCCGTTCATGCTCTGTCTCTCTCTGTCCCAAAAATAAATAAAAAACGCTGAAAAAAAAATTAAAAAAAAAAAGACAGAATAAAGATTTTTATCTTTAGCTTTTTTATACCAGAAAGACAAAAGAAATACTAGTGTTCAAATGGCAAGAAATGTTGTTCTCTTTCAAAACTTGAAGTCTGCGTATTATAACTTTCCTCATGCTCTCTCATATTGAGATTTCTTCGTCAGAAATTCTGTCAGGGAGTTTCCCTTCGACTTGTGACATAACAGACTATCACAAAATGAGTCGGGATAGGCCCTTACCTATCAGTTTCATAACGCTTGCATTTTCGAAGCAGTTCAGTTCGCACTATACAACGTACTGCCAGAGAGGAATTGCACCGTGCGGAACAAAGACCCTATCCTTGCAATGCAGTTACTGTCGATCCCTGATTTCCTGCAGAATCTATAAATGCCACTCACTCCAGCCTGCAACTGACAGAACCCTTGCCAAGCAATTAACTTGTCAAAGAAGGAATCTTTTAACTTCACTAGACCCTTGCTTCTCTTTGACAGTAAAACTACATTTCTTCGGTTCACACAGATTATGGTGAACATTTTCACTAGACTTACTTCTTCCGGGAACAAACATTTTTCTAGGATAACCGCTCTTCTAGGGAAATGGATGTATTGTCTGGGACATAGGATAATTTACTTAAATAGAATTGTGCCATACGGCTGTGCTGATCAGCTCTAAACTAACACATCTCCTTTGCACCGTTTGGTTGCTGATTGTTAACAGATTAGAAACAATGAAATATTACAGGGTTCAAGATTGACCAACGTTAGAGAATTTACACTTAAATAACACTTTCTTTGAAGCCGCTAAAGTTGCTAAATCATCTCTTTTGGTTTTTAAGTCATGTGTTATTTTCAATAGACTTCCTTCTAAACTTTATCTTTTGGTCTTAAGCTCCCTTGTTTCCTGAGAGCACAGAACTCACTCTGGTTATGCATAGTGCCTCACTTTACTACATCTGGTCTGATAAAACAAGGTCCTGAGACCCATATATGAAACAGGTGAACACAAAAATGCTTATGAGGTAGAGTACGGTGACACGTAAAAGTGGGAATTTACAAACAACAGTATTTTTTGTAGGAGTCTATTCATTTCACAGTCAGAGCCAGGCACAATCTTTATAAAAATAAGACCTGAAATGGTGTAGGCTTTTAATTATCACTGTCTTGAGAAGTCTACCGTAAGTCTCACAGGAATAGAGATTATGTTTCAACTTACAGAAATATACTTGTTTATAGCAAATAATGAAAATTAGATCCTGCTAAAAGAGAGACTCGCCCACCCCCTCAAAAGCAGAATGTTTTAGGTAACAAACTCTGTCTCCTTCAGTCCTTTTTTTAAAATTTTTTTTTAGTGTTTATTTATTTTTGAGAGACAGAGAGAGCCAGAACACGAGTGGGGGAGGGACACAGAGAAAGGGAGACACAGAATCCAAAGCAGCCTCCAACCTCTGAGCTGTCAGCACAGAGCCTGATGTGGGGCTCCAACTCAGGGAATGTGAGATCATGACCTGAGCGGAAGTTGGAGGCACCCAGGCGCCCCTCCTTCAGTCCTTCTTAAGAAATGAATGCATATCTTTGCCTAATCCTATGTGTTACCACTTCTCCCTACTGTTTTCCACCCCAGAAAAGGAAGAGATTAAAACAAACACACAAGAAAGGAGAAAGATTAAATCTAACATTCCTCAAAAGTGTAAGAAAGCAACCGGCCTTTAAAATAGTTGCAACCCACTACAACTCAAAACCTGACAGGGGGCAACTGCATCTTTCTTATTTTTGATGGTTTGAAATGATCTGTGAAATGACTGGCCTCTTAAGGACTTACCCAAAAAGTCAACGTGCTCTGAAGCTGCTAAAACAGATACCTACTCTCAAATCTACAGGAAAGGTGACAGCCGAGACTGCACCAAAGCAGTTCTGTTCACTGAGAACCTCACTCAGTTTTCAGTGCACTCTTCCTTTGGAGGAGATGCATCGAAGTATTTGGCAACTTGAATAGGAAAGACAAAAAGGGTAAAAGCTGAAATGGAAACTCAGACAGGACATTAAAACTTCCTTTTAAAAACGTGAAAAACCGGGGGCGCCTGGGTGGCTCAGTTGGTTGAGTGTCCGACTTTGGCTCAGGTCATGATCTCATGGTTTGTGAGTTCAAGCCCCCGTGTCCGGCTCGGTGCTGACAGCTAAGAGCCTGGAGCCTGCTTTGGATTCTGCGCCTCCCTCTCTCTTTACCACTCCCCAACTTGTGCTCTGTCTCTCTCTCTCTCTCTCTGTCTTCCAAAAAATATTTTTTTTTAAATGTGACTCTTGGTTTTAGGGTCGTGAGTTCAAGCCCCACATCGTGCATGGAGCCTACTTAAAATAAAATTTAAACAAATTAAATTAAAAATATATGAAAACCTGTCATATGAAGAGCTACATGAGTCCAAAGAAAACAACTAGTCAATGGATGGAAGTCACAGCAAGTCAGATATAAATTAAAATCAAAGCTCTTGGAAAGAGGGAGTAGGTAACCTTATCTTTAGTACTGAACTCCTGGTCCCTAGAGGTGTTCAGCATAGGCCAATGGCCCTGGAAGATGATATGAGAAGATTCAAGAAACAAATGGGTAGTTGGATTAGATAGCTCCTTTCACTTCTGGTATTCTATGGTCTCTGAAGCAAAAGTGATCAATGAGTTTTTTCTTTGTCTTCAGAGCTTCATATTAAAAATTGGCTTGTTTCACAATTCAGTAATTATAAAGAATATATACTACCTCAAGTTATAATTTTGTAGGCATTATTCAGCACTTGGGGGGAAATATGTATAATTTAAATGTGTGTGCATATATGTATGTATTTGAAATATACATACATTTGGAATACATATTTAGAATATATATATTTGGAATATGTATTTGGAATACATTCGGAATATATATATATATATATATATATATATATATATCCATAAGAATATATCCATATATATGGAAAGCCCTGGCTAGATGGAAAGCAAGAAGTGTGTGTATATATACATATATATCTTGCTTTCCATGTTGACATCTAGCCAGGATTTTCCGGAGTTTATACTAGGATCTTCCGGTGATTTCTATCTTTGGGACCTGTAGAAAAATAATAGATTCAGTCCAACAGCAAGAAGGTATCAGAGGTAAAGGGAAGCATCTAGGGAAGTGCAGTTTTGTGTCTCCAGGTCAGGAAGATGGACCAGTGACCTGATGACAAAAGCCTAATGATCTATCCTCCATCAGAGACGTAAGCATTTAGGTGCTGGAATGTTTCTGTAATGCCAAAAGCTTCAAACAATTTCAGGAAAGAGAAGATGCTTGTTTCCAATTCCTTGTTTCCACTTCTTCTTTGAAAACTCACTTGAGGCTTCTTTCTTTTTTTTTTTTTTTATCTTTGACTCTTACAGAAACAGCTATGCTAGAGGATAACTTATGCAGAAGTCTGGCTGTTTACTGTACTTAAAATAAGTAATCATTAAAAAGCCAATTCACAATTTACTTTTGAAAGACAAAAAACACAATTTAATTTACAAAAAGCAATTAAAGTGAATGAAGATTGAGCAACTTGTAGACACAGGCAAACCAGTGGAGGACACTTACAGGTCAGTATTTGTAATTCACAAGAGTAGTCATGTGCACTAGGCAGTCCTAGTCCATACAACAGCTGTTTTTTCTTTAAAAATATAAAAGAATGTATAATTTTAAAAGCATGATATGTTCATTGTAGAAAACCAGGAAATACTGGTTTAGACTGAGAAGTCTAATGAAAAAAATCCTTATATTTTCACTACCTAAATGAAGGAAACTATATTTTGGTATATTTGCCATCTATAATTAAATATAATGAAAATAGCACCATACTCTATAATTTTGTATCCTTTTTTTAAAAAAAAGAACTTACATATTGTGAGCCTTTTCCCATGCATATATAGTAAACTCATTTGGACACATCCCTCCACAATGCCTACTAAGAATGTTAATCATGTCATATCTCTCATATTGGGCACACATTATATCTGACTTAATAGAATTTGAGTGTTTCATGCATAGTAAATGTATAAATCTTATTTATATTTGACTATCTAGGACTTCTACAACGTCTAGCACATAATGGACACGAGATACATTCATTATTCACTCTGTGTGAACTGAATACATAACAGTTAAAATTAATCTACTGATTAAAAGAAAAAACTGGAAATGAATACTGGGAATCTTAAAGAACTTTTAGCTCAAGGTAGCTCTAGATAAAAAATTAGACAGATTGCCTTTATACTTAGATGATTTTATACACACACAGACATACACACTCTATCTAAACAAACAACTCAAAGTCCTACTTCTTTAATGAAAACTTTCCTCATTAATGGGGGTACCCAGGCTGAGCTCTCCTTTCTATAACTTTCATTGCCAACTGGTAACCATTGTCCTATTGAACAGATATGTTAAGTACCATCAATTCCCATCCTATAAATGCTCTCATTTTTGATGACTCCTAGGTCTCCTATTTTATATCTGTAGCCCAATGCAACCCCCTAAATTTTAACTGGTACGTCAGCTGCCTCCTCCCTTTCTCCACGGGCATTTCAAAAATCATCATTCCCAGAATGGAAATGGTATTTCTCTCCTCACCTGCATTCCCTATTTTGATAAATGCTTCCACGATCACTGTGGACTAAAATGTATCTTTGTTCAAATTCATATGCCGAAGCACTAACCCCCCACTATGATGGTATTTAGAAATAGGGCCTTCAGGAGGTAATTAGGTTTACACGAGAGCTCTCATGATGGGATCTGTACATTACAAGAGGAAATACTAGAAAGCTTGCTTCAGTTCTCTCTCTCCTTCTCTTCCTTTCTCCCTCTCAGACATTAAAGGACATACCGAGAAGGCAGTTGTCTGAAAGCCAAGAAAAGAGTTCTCACCAGAAAATCAAGTTGGCTCGAACCTTGATCTCAGACTTCCTGCCCTCCAGAACTGCGAGAAAGCAAAAGCACTATTGATTAAGCCACCTGGTCTATGGAATTTTAATTCGGTAGCCCAGTACACTAAGACAGCCACTAAATATATTGTATAAGTCTCAAATACGGAAGACTTTCTAGACTCTTCCTCACATTCACTCATCACATCTAGGATCTGTAGTCTAGTTAACACTTTTGTACGAATTTAGATGACCTGCTTTTGATACTATATTATATTTATAAAAGGTATTACCACTGGGGGAAGTTGGATGAAGAAAACGTCAGACATTGTGTATTATTTTTGCAGCTTCCTGTGAGTTTGTAATTATTTCACAATAAGATTTAAAAAAAAATCCTCTTCTGTATTATTTCAACCTCTGGTAAGAATTTTTGACAAAAAAGTAAGTGTCTTATTGGAAGGTATTCACTATTAAGAAGCATTTTGTATTCAAGCCTGATAAATTTCATAAAAGTGGAGGCTTAAAGAGTCTGGCTACTCTTACTTCTACAGAATCTTGTGATTTATAAATAATTAATAATATACCTAAAATACAGTTACACTTTACTTCCTTAATTACTCATAAAATCGTTTTAAAAAATTCAATAAAAATTCAGGAATAAAAGAAAAACCTTTAGGTAAGTAAAATGCACTGATGCCTCCAAATAAAACTTTAAGAAATATACAGTGTGTTGCTTTTAATATGGAAGGCAGGAGGTCAAGTTTTCAAGTTGGTACATATGTAAATAAAAATAGAATTATATTTCTTTGCTATCTGAACACAGTGATGGAATAAAAGACTCCAGCTTTGAAATGTTTCAGTTTCACCTACAGATTTATTTTCTAAGGCTATTTTTAACTCTGCATTGATATTTCACTAGCAGCAGGAAATGATTTGCCTGTCACATCACTATGTTCCTTGAGACTTATTCTTTTTTTTTTTTTTTTAGTTTATTTATTTTGAGAGTAGATGAGAGAGAGAGAGAGAGAGAGAGAGAGAGTGAGAGATAGAGAACAAGCAGGGTAGGGACAGAGAGAGAGAGAGAGAGAGAGAGAGAGAGAATCCCACGCAGGCTTCATGCTCTGAGCTGAGCTCGACCCAGGGCTTGATCTCATGATTATGAGATTATGACCTGAGCCAAAATCAAGAGTCAGACGCTTAGCCGACTGAGCCACCCAGGTGCCCCATCCTTGAGACTTATTCTTAAACTATAGATTATCATCATTACATTGTTCACATTCTAAGCACTGAATAGAAATTGTTAAGAATGAAGAGGAACCAATCCCAAACAACAAACCAAAGGACTAAGTGCTTACACTTACACTGAATTCTTACACTGAATTCTTCTGGAATTTACAAGAACACATATTTTCTACACTTATATTTCTGCAAAAAGTGTGCTTCAGTAAATCCATGAAGAAAAAGACCAGAATCATATAACAACTTTTACATAGATTACCTTTTCCTTCAAAGGCAACCATTGACTTCCTCTAAGAGAAAGCTTAATAAAACCATGTAACTCAAGACTTGAGACAGTTTTATGGCTTTGTTCCATTTCTCAGTCTGTCAGTCCTATTTCTTCTTATCCTTTTCTTTCCCCAGACCTCCTTGTGGAAAAAGGTTTTTCCTCTATTTTCCTTCAAGATATATTTCCTTTGAAACAATATTTTTTCCTACACTTTGGGGATGCCAGCAGACTGCTGGAATCATGCTGGGGGTGTGACCTTTTCAGGCTACCAGGGGCTTTTTTGGATCCTGACTTGGTCCTGGAATAGGCAAAAGGCCAAGAAGCTGGAATATCAAATATTCTTTAATGTAAAGAAGGGAAACAATCTGGCCTTATGTGGAGAACGTTTCTGCACTACAACTCAGCAATCTATAAGTAGATGAGAACAAAAGGTTGTGGAAGGCATTAACACAGAAGGCCACGCACTTGGATATTAACATGAAGGGCCATGAAGAACCCTTCATGGAAGAACATTTGCAGTTGGCCCTACAGACAGAGAGAATCACAAATTTTCCCTTTTTCTACTCCTACTCCCCAACCCGAGAATGCAAGAAGTCAGACACCAATGAGTAAAGAGTGGTAGAAATAAGGAGATATTTAGTGAGGAAGAATACAGTTGAACTTTTAGATGTTGATTATATCGTTTGGAGTTTTAATGATCTCTCTAATTTCTATTTATATCTCTAAAGCTGAAGGCTCTCTTTTAGTGTAGTGCTTACTACTTGCATCAGTGAATTTTGTCAGGATTTGGGGCTAGAGATAAGACGGATCCAGGCAAACCTAGAAAGGATGATTGGCCTTTGGCACATTGGAAACAACACATAGACATGCTGAATGGCTCTTCATTCTAATCAGAATATAAATGAAGACTTAAAATTACAACTGTGAAGGTTACAGAGATCAAGGATACTTAAGAATTTATAAATAACCCACTATTACCAGGAAGGGAAAACATAAAAGTTTAATGAATCATTTTTGTTTACTATGAAATGTAACTAAATTACTGGCTTAAGCAAGATTTTATGCTTTATTCTCAGGGGTTATTCACTTGAAATTAGGTTCCTGGTGTGAAATGTAAATGTAACTGGAGAAATTTAAACACATTTTCATTTATTCATATGCACAAAAAGATATAATGAAGGCAATCCTCACACAAACCAGGGTTAACGCTGAAAATATTTTACGACTCACCAGTCAGAACAGATGCTAGCTAGTACTCTTGGTATACCCAAAATAACAGAAGTGGAACAAAAAATTATTCCACAGACCACGAATTTCTTGGATTTTTTTTCTTCTCTGTTATAAACTTTTTCTAGAATCTCACTTCTTACCATGATATATATGTATATACATATATACCAAAAGGTTTCCTAACAGTACTTTTCAAAAGGGGTTGATGAGGGGTGCCTGGGTGGCTCAGTCGGTTAAGCGTCTGACTTCAGCTCAGGTCATAATCTCGCGGTCCGTGAGTTCGAGCCCTGTGTCGGGCTCTGGGCTGATGGCTCAGAGCCTGGAGCCTGCTTCTGATTCTGTGTCTGCCTCTCTCTCTGCCCCTCCCCCGTTCATGCTCTGTCTCTCTCTGTCTCAAAAAAATAAATAAACGTTAAAAAAATTTAAAATTCAAAAGGGGTTGATGAGTCTCAATGGACTTCTTTAGTATTTCCACAAATCAATCTCTGATTTACTAAGATTTCTAGGAAATACAGCAAATTACCTTAAATTTTTACTGAATCTTTTAGGATTAAACAAAATAAAATAAAATAAAAAGCCATTCAATATCAACTAGTAATAGCCGCTGAAAACTTCATCGATCTCTTTGAAAACGTTCCAAACCCAGATATTAAAAGAGAAATCATGGAGATTTACCACTACAGCCAGTGAGACCTTTCATCTTGATACTATCAGAAAGAGTATAAAAATCAAGCAGGAAATATCTTTCATGCTATCCAATAAAAAAAAAAATACTGTTTCTGAAGGAATGAAGTAGATAAAAGAATTAAAATAAATGTTACTTTCTCTCTGGCAGTTTTTAATCTAGCTGGGTGACTAGTAACTCAAATTACGTAAAAAAATAATTACATGTGGAGTTGAGTGTAGATGCTTTAAGAATAATAGTTTATAGAGAAGATAAAGTCTTTGAATTTGAGAAGCATACAACCTAATTCAGTATGAGCAATTTTAAGAAGAATGCAGGCATGGTGACCTTGAGAAAACATAGGGCCCCAGGAACATTCTGCACCTAAATTTCATGCTATCCTGTTTGTCTCTGGTGCAGAGATGATTTGTTTAAAAAAAAAAAACTACATTATATACTTTTTCTACATAATTGAGGTAGACTTCAAGTTATGACATAGGTAGCACACTCCTTTCTTTTTTCTTTTTTAAGAAATTTCCCATGTTTTCATAATCTTTATAGGTCATGCCCATCCATACCGAAACAAACAAACAAAAAAGATACTTTGGGGCACCTGGATGGATGGGTCAATTGAGCATCGGACTTCGGCTCAGGTCATGATCTCCGGTTCATGAGTTTGAGCCCTGCTTCCGGCTGCTGTCAGTCCGGGGCTGCTTGGGATCCTCTGTCCCCCTCTCTCTCTGCCCCTCCCCTACTCTCTCTCTTTCAAAAATAAACATTAAAAAAAAATACTTCAATGCCAATTAAAGAAACAGTAGTTTTCTCCTTGTAGATCCCCATAATGTAAGACTGCATTGAAATTTTACCAAAAGTAGGTTGATTTCACAGTTTTTCACTCTAGTCCAGACTTTAAAAAATATCTATTCTTTTGCATCTATATCTACTTACTGCTTTCCTCCATGGTCCTCTAATGGTGAAAATACATGTAATTAATGAGACTATCAAATATAGACTACAGATTTAATTCTATTATATCTCATTACTTAGTAATGGTAAAAATTGTGGATCTCACCAATAAAATCATGTTCTTTTATATTCTGACGGACGGTCCAGAATTTGGTTAAAGGAATAATGTCGCATTTTCTAACAATGTCAACTCTATATTTCTTGATAACTGAATTTATTCCTCTTTAAAAAAAGTCAGAGATGCCTGGGTGGTTCAGTCAGTTAAACTGCAGACTTCAGCTCAGGTCCTGATCTTACAGTTCCTGAGTTCTAGCCCTGCATCAGGCTTGCTGCTATCACCACAGAGCCTGCTTTGGATCCTCTGTCCCCCTCTATTCCTGCCCCTCCCCACCCATGCATTCTTTCTCTCTCTCTCTCACTCCCTCAAAAATGAACAAAACATTAAAAGAAAGTCAAAATTTATTTTCAAAATGATGTTCATTTTTTTTCATTGTATTCTGGAATTTTTGTCTTCTGGTGTGAATGATATTTCAAAATTGTCTAATTTGAATGTCAATCTTATTAATCTTAAAAATCTGTAAAATAGTTCAACCTTTGGTTTTATTTATTTATTATTTTTATTTTTTGGTTTTATTTGTATTAATGGTTTTACAAGATACATGAGTTTGCTGAAGAAGAATAAATGAAAAATGGTCAAGTAGAAAAGAGAATAAAAAATAATAAAATGTAACTGAGTCAAATTAAACTTCTTTGAGTCCTACTTAATTGTTATAGCTGGGTTTCAGACTTAACTTTGAACTTCTTGGCAGCTAAAGTCGTAAGGAGTACAGAATTAAGTAATTAGACAAAAAATGTAACCATTCTTCCATGAAAACTGTCATTTTGATCATTTTACTCTTTGGAAAGGTAGTATGTGAAAGGATTTATTTGTTTAGTTGTGCTCCATCAGACAGAACAGAATGCAGAGCAGCGGAACAACTTTCTACATTAACGATTGTAGTTACTTCTGTATTTTCATGGATTCATTTTTAATGCCTTCATTGATTTCATTTTTTCTGAGGCTTAAAGGAAAAATGTCCTTTTAGCTGCGTCTCTACAACAGCTCCAACTGTTCCACGACTTAAAAGTAAATATTCATCATTATTTGCAAACAATTGACAAAACACTTTCACATACATTTTACATTGTGATCCTTAGAGTAGTCCATTGAAACGGATATTATCACCATTGTATAGATAAGGAAGCCTGGCTCAAGGAGATATACATCTACAAAGTGGCGGACTCTAGGGGTGCTTGGGTGGCTCAGTCAGTTAAGCGGTTAAGTGTCTGGCTTCGGCTCAGGTCATGATCTCAGGTCATGATCTCGAGGTACCCCGAGACACATTCACAGCGGCTGCTGTGAATTGAGATATGCTATAAATATAAAATGCATAACAGCATTCAACACTTGGTACAAAAAATTATTAATAGTTTTTATTGTATCTCATCAATAATTTTTATGGATGACACTGAAATAATATTTTGAACAGAGTAGGTTAAATAAAATATATTACTACAATTAATTTCACCTGTTTCTGTTTTACTTTTTCAATAGGGTGGCTGAAAAATTTAAATTAATAGATATAGCTCACATTTTATTTCTTTTCAGTACACTTATCTCAGCTAAGAGCCCTTTCCCAATATTCTTTAGCCGTAATATGTATATCAATAATTTTATTTTAAGGGTGCCTAGGTGGCTCAGTTGGTTGAGCGTCCGACTTCAGCTCAGGTCATGATCTCACCATTTGTGGGTTTGAGCCCCATGTCAGGCTCTGTGCTGACAGCTCAGAGCCTGGAGCCTGATTTGGATCCTGTGTCTCCTCCTCTCTCTGCCTCTCCCCTGCTCATGCTCTGTCTCTCTCTGTCTCCCCAAAATAAACAAAAGTTAAAAATAAAAATGAAATAAAAACTATAATAATAATTTTATTTTGTAAGTAAGTGATCCTTTTTGTAAAATATTCTCAATTGCTGTCTTTGGTAGCTACACCTTTCATTATCTGTGGTGTAAGTCTTACACTATGTCCTTCAAGTTAAAACCACCTGGTTCTACATAAACAACATTTTGGGGTATTTGAAAATGACAGCAGTCATACTATGTTTTACCACCACAATGTGTTTCAAATCTACAAGTCCCATTTACGCCGTAGGTACCACTTTAGATTAAACCATTCATCTCTGGCTAGACCACTGCACCTTTATCCCACCTGACCCCTTTTCTCTATCATTACATCTTTCTTCCTACCACACCTCTCTCGCCTCACTTATCATCACAGAACTGGTTCTGAAGGGTGTCTTCACGATTCAAAGCATGGAGCAGGGATACACAAAACAGCTAAGCAGGCCATTTTGGTCCTTCATCAATCTATCGATTAGAAATACGCAACTAAATAATCAGAGAAAAGTTTTTTGTCTACTTCTTCTAACTCAATTTTCTTAAAAACACATGCTGTGATTTAAGTTTGAGGATGTTTAGGTGTTTTCCAATGTCTTCCAAGGAGTATTGATTCCAAGATATGCTTCACAGACAAAAGGTTACTTGGTCAAAGTGAGCGAGGGGGAAGCTACATATTCTACCTTTCTTTTAAAAAGTCACAAGGCACCTCAACATACCAAGGGCTTTATGAAGTCCTGCAATTAAAAAAAACCCCACATACTCAGTGATATTGCAATGACATCGTACGGTGACAGATGGCAGCTACACTTGTGGTGAGCGTAGCATAACACAGAGATGCTGCATCACTATGTGGTGCACCTGAAATTAATGCAACGTTGTGTGTCAATTACATGCAAATTTAAAACATTAAAACAAAACGCTACCTAAACCCACGTTTTCTATACTTACTTGACCGTGACATACTATTTTTCTGCTTAACATCTGTTGACATCCAAAGGCCTATTGCTCTGTGGGATACACTTCAGGAAATACCACTTTAGGTAAAACAATTTTCCATCTTCATCATGCCTGATTTTGCCCATTTTTAACCAGTACCACATTTAAATGAGAAAAGTTAGAATGCCAGAGGCCTAGAAGCCTTTACTAAAATACTGCTTCTGATCACTTTTGTCCTTGTTCCTGTCACTTTGTTAACTTATTTTAAAATTTAGTTTTTCATGCTTTTGAAAATACTGATAGCTAGAAATAGATCTTAGATTGGCCAAAGACCCAATGTCATATCAATATATGAAAATGTGACCTTAAAAAGCAATGAATCATAGATTAAAGTTTATGCTTCAAAGAACTACAGAGGATACAGTAAGATGAAAACTTAATTTTCCTTTCTTATTTGACAACATGACTTATATCATGCAGACTTGGGGTGACGAAGGAAAAAAATATTGCCTCTTGTCCTCCCTCCCTTTTTTAAAAAGCAAAGCACTGTAGTGACCCATTTCCTAGAGTATCAGGAAACAAATGCAATATAATTTCTGGACATATCTCAAACCACTGCTCCATTCAATCTGTGATACATCTGAACAGATGCACCTTGAAAGTACACTTAGAGGAAGAGAGAAAATTACTGTTTTTAGAAGATCCAGAGTTATATTTAGAAAATCAAAAGGGAAAACTAGCAGAATTAATGAGAAAAAAAACAGGAGTACAATCAGATTTCAGTCAGGTGGCCTGACAGAATATTTAAAACACAATTTAAATAAATAATTTTAATAAATAAATACATGAAGTAAACAGAAAATTTAACAGAAAAAATATGATATTTAGCATAGTGACATAAGTTATAAAATACCTAGAAAAGAAATTAACAAATTAAGTCTTGAAGATAGATGATGAAAATTACAAAATATTACTGAAGGATAGAAAAGAAGGCCTACATCAATGGAGAGACCTACTAGGATTCTGAATAGGAAGAATCAATATTACAAAGATGCCAATTCTCCCCATATTAGTTTACATTTTAATGCAATTTTAACTTTACAGTTTACTGAGAAAAAAATAATAAAAAAAGAACTCCTAGAAGAAAACACAGACAGTAATCTCTCTGACATCAGCCAGAGCAACACTTTCCTAGACATGTCTCCTCAGGCAAGGGGAACAAAAGCAAAAATAAACTATTGAAATGACACCAAAACAAAAAGCTTTGCACAGCAGAGGAACCTATCAGCAAAACAAAAAGGCAACCTCCTGAATGGGAAAAGAGATTTGCAAATGACATATCCAATAAGGGGTTAATATCCAAAACATAAAGAATTTATACAACTCAACACCAGAAAGACCAAATAATCCAATTAAAAATGGGCAGAGAACCTGAATAGAGATTTTTCCAAAGAAGACATACAGATGGATAACAGACACAAGAAAAGATGCTCAACATCATTCATTCTCAGGGAAATGCAAATCAAAACTACAATGGTAGATCTCCTACTAGTCAAAATGGCTAGTATAAAAAAGACAAGAAATGACAAATGTGGATGAGGATGTGGAGAAAAAGGAAGGCTCATGGCCTTTTGGTGGGAATGAGAACTGGTTGAGCCAATGTGGAAAAGAGTATGGAGGCTCCTTAAAAAATTAAAAATAGAATTCCCATATGGTCCAGTAATTCCACTACTGGATATTACCCAAAGAAAATGAAAACACTTATATGAAAAGACATACACACCCCTGTGTTTACTGCAACATTATTTACAATAGCCAAGATATGATACAATAGCTAAGGCAGACCCATGTCCATTGACAGATTAATGGATAAGGAAGATATGGTATATATACACAATAGAGTATTACTCAGCCATAAAAAAAAAAATATGAGATCTTGTCATTTGCAACAACAGGAATGGACCTAGAGGGTATAATGCTAAGTGAAATAAGTCAGAAAGAAAAATACCATATGATTTCAACTAGATATGGAATCTTAAAAACAAAACAAATAAACAAACAAAAAGCAGAAACAGACTCATAAATACAGAGAACAAATTGGTGGTTGCCAGAAGGGATGATGATGGGGGATGGGCAAAAAGGACAGAAGGGGAGTGAGAGATAAGGGCTTTCAAGTTTTGGAATAAGTAAGTCACAGGGATGAAAGGTACAGCATAGGGAATATAGTCAATGGTTTTGTAACAGCGTATGATGACAGATAGTAGTTACACTTGTGGTGAGCAGAGTATAATACAGAGATGTGGAATCACTATGTTGTACACCTGAAACTAACATAACATTGTGTGTCAAATATACTTCAATTAAAAAAAAAATTAGAGGTTAGCCAAGCAAATCCTGAAAATGAATAATGAAGTCCAAAGGGAAATGCATTATGGAGACATTAGTAAATACCACTTGCTGTAGTCTGTTATTACTTTATGTCTATCAGCAGAATTCCTATCTGCAGCTTTTGATATCTTCCTCTAAGCCTAGAACCAAGAAAGCAAGGCCCAAACAGGAGTGCATTATGGAGACGTTATTACTAACTACCACTTTGCCTTAGCCTGTCACTACTTTATATCTATGCATACAAAGTGTGATTCTTCCTTCTTTGCCTGTGTGGCTAATTTGAAGAGATTGCATTTAAGCATTTTAATTTATTTACTCTTATAATCATTTGTGTTAGGAAAACTTTTCAGTAGCACTTCGTCCTGACTGACATTTAAAAGCTAGAAATTATTAAGAATATATTTGTGAGATCTAACTAAGCAAGGAGTCAGCTTAGTTCTGTAAAAAGTAAAGATATTACACAAAAGGCATAGAATTTTTCCATCCTAATGTATTCCCTATGAAAACAGCTAATATATAGAATGTGGCTATCAAATTAAAAAGAAAATTTCCAGGTGCTTGGCTGGCTCAGTCAGGAGAACATGCGACTCTTGATCTCGGGGCTGTGAGTTGGAGCCCCACATTGGGTGTAGAGATTACTTAAAAATAAAATCTTCAAAAATTGTTTAAAAAAAAAAGAAAATTTCCCAGTACAAAGGCAGCATGATCACATTATTAAACAACGAATTAGGTTTTATCTTTGCTTCATTATTAATATTACTCTGAGATCTCAAGAAAGTCACTTAACACTTTCTGCTTTGGTTTCACATTCATGAAATGACCTTATACCTGTCTTATTTCATTAAGTGAGAACAGTAATTCATGTTTTAAAAAATATTATCTCCTGGGGCGCCTGGGTGGCTCAGTCAGTTAAGTGTCTCACTGGAGCCCCGGGTCTGGCTGCACATTGAATGACAGTGGAAAGCTGGCGTGGGATTCTCTCTGTCTCCTCTCTGTCTGCCCCTTTCCCCACTCACGTGTGTGCACACTCCCTCTTTCTCTCTCAAAATAAATAAACAAACAAACAAACAAACAAACAAACAAACAGTTCTTTCACTTATAGAACCATTCTATGCATATGAGTAGGTGGCCCTTCCACATTTCAATATAAATCACTCATTGAATTTGTTACATCTCTTACATATGTTAATAACCATACCGTGTTTAGTAAGTAAATATTTGTAAAGATTACTAATGATAAGACAGGAGCAATGCACAACCATGTGTTGATTGTCCTCTTCAGATATAAGTTTGAAAGGTACACATAACTTCTATATAGTACAGAAATATTGAGAAAGCTTGGCGGAAGTAACCTGATGGTCATTCAGTTACTCCTGTTTAATTTTTTTCTTTAAAGAGGAAATGATTATGCAATGTTTATCTGTCTCCTCTTCATTATGGAAAGGCTATTCTCTTCTATAGCTACGGAGATACTATTTCTGATACTATGAAAACAGTGTCTATACTTTCACAGCAAGGAAGAGAGAATAAGTAAAACAATAGTTCAAGAACCAGAATTAAAGCCTGAGAATGAACCATCGCCCACTCTGATCTAAAGCCAGACCGGAACTAGTGCGCAGAAACAAATTGGCAATAATGGTGATGGTGGTGGTGGTAGTCATGGTGGTGTTAGGTGGTCAAGGTTATATTCCAATCAGAGAAATTTTCTCCATTGTTCTTGATTCAGCATGTTACTACAACTCGAAGAGAAACAGGTAAGGAATCCACCCATTACTTCATAGTTTTTTGGATGAGTGTGGAATGGAAGCCAGGCCAGACTTGGAGAACTGGAGATAATAGGTAAGTCCATGAATCAGTACAAGCCAAGAAGCCAAAAGTCAGGCAATACATGTTGCCAGGGGGCAATTCAAGGTAGCACAGATGTACGCAAGTTAGACTAACAGATATGAAACAATGGGGACAAGAACTATTGTTCTTATAATCCCTGCCTCAGATGGAACTATAGATAGAAAAGTATCAGAGAAAGAGACACAAAATGACACAGAGAATAAATTTACCACCCTGAGAAGCTGGACTGGTTTTGGAACACAGTTTCGGATTTTATGCCTGCTCTGGCACAAAGAGGAGCATGCAGCTTGGCTCAATTCTTTTGCTCTTGGAGGGAAACAAGAGTGAAAGAAGAGAGCATCCATCAGTGACTGGGTACCTTTAGAAATCATGCCACAGATCTTTAGAGATTACTGGGTCTGCTCAGTGATGCTTCAGATGTGGCTATTTCTTCAATCTTTACAGTAAGAACTTCTCCTTGGGGTGAGAGCTTTGTCTGACTAATGATGGTGCCCTTTTCTCTACTTGTTCTTTCTCCCGGTATTTCTGCTATTCAAAATCCATCTTTCATGAAAAATAGGTTTTAATCTGTTTTGGAAGGATTCAATTTCCAATAGTGTGCACAGAGAAGTCTCTGTGTTTGTTACCACAACTTACAAGTTACTGAGAAAGAGTGTCTGGGTGGCACAGTCAGTTAATCATCTGACTCTTGCTTTTGGTTTAGGTCATAATCTCATGGTTTGTGAGTGTGAGCCCTATGTTGGGCTCCACACTGACAGCGTGGAACCTGCTTGGGATTTTCTCTTTCTCTCTCTGCTCCTTCTCTGCCTGCACACACACACACACTCTCTCTCTCTCAAAGTAAATAAACTTTAAAAAAAGTTACCAAAAAGTCATTATGCTAAAACAATGGTATTTTAGCAAACAACACATTTTTGTGATTATGGTAGAAAATGGTAGCCCTTCAACAGTACACTTGGGTATGGAAAGAAGATTCTAGAATCATTATGGGGATGATTCTGGAGATAGAAAACCTTTTGCCTCTCCCAACTTTACTCTGTACTTAACTGATGCCTGAAATTCCACCTTTACAGCCTCATTACTGGAGCCTAAGGCTTTCCAATTCTGAAAATAGAAATACTTATAGAAGGTATTTAAATACTTCCAACTATTCTATATCTTTTTTTTTTTTTAACGTTTTATTTATTTTTGAGATAGAGAGAGACAGAGCATGAACGGGGGAGGGGCAGAGAGAGAGGGAGACACAGAATCGGAAGCAGGCTCCAGGCTCTGAGCCATCAGCCCAGAGCCCGACGCGGGGCTCGAACTCACGGACCGCGAGATCGTGACCTGAGCTGAAGTCGGACGCTTAACCGACTGAGCCACCCGGGCGCCCCTATTCTATATCTTAATAAGAGAGAGTTAGGTAATTATTTCCTGAGAACAGAAAAGGGTGAAAGAATCTGAAAATACTCAGGAAGGATCAGCTATAGAAAGGAAGGGCACAGAAAGTGGAGACTACTGGAGTCAATTCACCTTCTTCACGATTTTAGTAGGACTTGCTCAAAGCATTTATTGTGTTCTCTCCTTCCCTCCTACCCCCGTCACCCTTCTTTCTATTGCTTCTTTGAGTTTCTTCATAAAAGAAATGAAAAGTAGGGGCCATAATCCCTTCTTCAAAGAGCAAATATGGGGATTGGAGAGTTAATAAATTAGAACATAGTTAGTGCTCCCGGAAATGCCCATTACTTTCCTGTTGAGACTCCTGTCTCTATCTGTTTAGCTAAAGGAAAAAAAGCACTTTTTCCACAATGAATACGACAGTAAATAAAAAGACATCCAGAAAATAATTTTTAGCCCTATGTGCCTTTGTAACCCCCAGAAACTCTCAACTTGCCATTTAACCTTCATCCCCACAAAAAGATTCCAGGAAACCTAGCCCAAGAGCCTTGTTCAAGTTTGACTTATTCAGTCCCTTTATTCCAAACTTTTTTAGTCATGGTTAAAATATTCTTTTTTCTCAGTTTTTATTTTTAATCTCAATATAGTTACCATATAGTGTTATATTAGATTCAGGTATACAAAATATTCTTTTGACATTACCTGATTCCATTGTCTCTAGACCATGAGACTCTAAGTCCTAGAACCAGATTCAATTTAAAAAATCAGAAAAGTTATGGTAGTAAAGATTTTAAGAAAGCAATAGTTTGTACTTTTTTCTTTGTTCTATCTAAAACAGAGTTTCATTCCATAACATCATCGAAACTCTTGTGACTGAATTCATAATAAAAAAACCTTGAATATCACTTCATTAACATCACCTGATATTCATTTAAATAAACTGTAGTAGTCAACATTAATCTAAAATTATCCACAAAGAACAGGACATTCCAACTGTACATATATGGAAGAAGCATGGCCTAACCACCATGACTATGTCATTTTTCTCAAAGATTGCCAAAATTGCGCAAAGACATCCAAAAACCTGGTTAAAGGGTAAGAAACAAGGTCCTTCCAATAGCATTCTGGATAAAATGGAGAAATGATAATGAACACTGACTCCAAGAATTTTTCTTTTAACACATAAATATTAAATTGGTTACTTATACTTGTTTTGCAATCTTTTTTTAAAAAAAATTTTTTTTTTAACATTTTATTTATTTTTGAGACAGGGAGAGACAGAGCATGAACAGGGGAGGGTCAGAGAGAGAGGGAGACACAGACTGAAACAGGCTCCAGGCTCTGAGCTGTCAGCACAGAGCCCGACGCGGGGCTCGAACTCACAGACTGTGAGATCATGACCTGAGCCGAAGTCGGACGCTTAACCGACTGAGCCACCCAGGCGCCCCTGTTTTGCAATCTTAAATGCTTATGTTATATTAATCAAAAATAAAATAAAATAAAACAAGAAAACCAGAAGTGACAAGAAGTATTGTTTAGTGAACTCAAAGCAGGGGTGGTAATTTTATACAGAGCACCACACGTGCGCTAGATGGTAAATATATGGGCGGTGATAAAATTTCAAGGCTATTTTGGTAGAAATCCCCACCCAGTCTCTCACGACACTAGAGCAAAAGCCTCTTGACTAGATAATTTTGATGAGATCAGTTTAGCTAGAGTAGAGAACTCCTTTAGGAGCTTAGAAAGAACTGAAAATTAAGTATTAGGTAAAAGGCTGGCTGAACTAAGTGACATTTAATATTTTGAGATTTACAAATTATCCAATAAAATATTTGGGTGTCTGTTTTCACACTTAGTCATTTCCTCTCTTCTATCTTCTATCACTTCCCTCCCTTTATGTTCAAATGAAAATATTTTTCTCATCTTGGAGGCTAAAATCATGTTTGGATCCCCGCCAGAATCAAACTAGAATAGGGCTTGGCAAACTTTGTCTGTAAAGGGCCAGATGGTGAATAGATTAGGCTTTGTGGGTCATAAGGTTTTCTCTGGCAACCACCCAGCTGAGCTACTGCAGCACAAAAGTAACCATAGACAAAACATAAATAAATGTGGTTGTGCTCCAATAAAACTTTATCAAATTAAAAAAACGTATTTATAAAAAAAAAAAAATAGCAGCAGGCTACATTTGGTCTGTGGTTCATAGTTCTCCAGCTCCTGAATTAGAATTTTCTCCCCTTTGCTTCTCTATGGCTGGTGCCTCCAATTTCTACTATTTATGTCCTCCTTAAGTCCTGATGATCTGTCCTTCTTCACATCTTAAAAGCTAATACGTATTAAGAATTAAATTAGACAACGCACTGAAGATAAAGCATATGAAGCATTTGTGACTGTGCCTGGCACACGGTAAGTAATAATAGATATTTGTATTCATCAAAGTAGCCCCATGAATCTCAGCTGGTTCCCCTGACTCAGTAAATAGCAAAACACTTGCCTACCCCGTTGCTCAAGACAGGCTTTCAGAAATTAACTTGGAGCCCTCTCTCCCTTTCCTCTCTTATCTAGTCTTATCTAGTCCTGCTGCTTCTCCCCATCTGATCCCTCTTCAGCCCTCCCTTCCCATTACTACCTGGTAGTCCAGACTGCCTCTAGTCTCCCTGCCTCTAGTCTTTCTCCCTTTGGCGTGACTGTCAATAATCTTAGGATAAACTCCAATTTACGGAACATAACTTTTGAGATATTCCATGATCTGTCCTCAGCCTAACTCTCTAGCTTTATGTCTCAAATCTATCTGTTCTTCTCTATGCTTCCGGCACACGGACACAGCTTAGTTCCCTCAGAGTCCCGTACTCCCCTCTGAATGCACTTACGGATTATATCATCGTCTGACTCTTCCAAATATTAAAAGGATTCCAAATGGCCTAGAAAAAGTTTGGAAACCAATTCTTTAGTCAGATGATATCACAGGTCTTTCTTGGACTCATACTTTGTTTTCCTGAACTCACCCTGTACTACTAAAGTTTCCTATGCTTGACATGAATGCTTCTTTCATTTCACTGAAATGTTGCTAAGTCTTTAAATGCTGGCATGAATCACAAATCTCCTAAGAGGCCATTCAAAATCTCATTCCAATCAGAAGGACCTTTTGGAAATCTCACAGCATTGTGTGCCACTGATGTGCTAACATATCTGCCCCAATAGTTCTTAAGCTTTTTGAGAATGGGTGTATGATTTGTATAATTTATCAACAGTCCATAGTACCTGCATAGCACCTTTTCTTTATTAGAAGTACAATGAATCATATTGACTGAGTATTTTAAATTCAGCTTTTTAAAAAGTGCTCAGGGCTAGTCTGATAATCTATTTACAATTTTAAGCAGTATTTAAACACAATGGACTTTTAACTGACCTTAGTATATTAAAATGTTGCATTGGAAATAGATTAAAACTCAATGGGTACTAGTTTAAGAAAAGCAAATTACACCAAGAACCCATAAAGAAAAATGAGCAACCATAAAAGACCAAGAAGATAAAGCAGATTAAAACGAACTGACCTTACCTAGTTCTCTTATTCAAAAGGAAGCAAAGATTTGGGCGCCTGGGTGGCTCAGTGGGGTAAGTGTGTGTGACTCTTGATTTCGGCTCAAGTCATGATCTCATGGTTTGTGAGATGGAGCCCCACATCAGGCTCTGTGCTGACAGTGTGGAGCCTGCTTGAGATCCTCTCCCCCACCCCTCCCCTCCTTGCACACATGCACAAAGTAAATAAACTTTAAAAAACAAACATAAAATACCAAAATGAAGCAAAGAGGCATAAGATTTTACTGATATACACAAATATTCCCTGAAAAAGTCAGAAAAAAATAAGTATCTTTATATGACATCTTTATATATTTTTCCAGTATAAGTTTCCAGTATAAGATAAATGAAAAATAAATACACATCCAGGGAATACTGAGTATGATTGAAGGGATTAAAAAGAGGAATAATCAGGGCACCTGGGTGGCTTAGTCACTTAAGCATCCTACTCTTGATGACCTACTTGGCTCAGGTCATGATCTCACGGTTCCGTTTGTGAGTTCAAGCCCCATATTGACACTGACACTGTGGAGCTGCTTGGGATTCTCTCTCTCTCCCTCTCTCTCTTCCCCTCCCTTACTCATGCTGTCTCTCTCTAAGTAATTTAAAAAAAAAAAAAAAGAGGAATAATTTAGTATGCAAAATTTGTAAGGTAATTCTATTGAAGCTGAGATTGTAGAATTCAGAAAATAATGCCAATTCGGTTTAAATATATGAAAAATTATTTGAATATACAAAGAATATTCATGTGAACCACTTGGTCTTCATCAGCATAAAATATAAAACGAAAAAGATTTGACTATGTGGGATTAAACTGTAGAACACAATTAAAAAGAAGACCCTATATGTATAGCTTTAAAATTGTGCATTGTGCTGCATAACTGGGAAGGCAGAAGTATTATACTTCGTTGAGGAAGGAAAAAATTTCAGTTTTCCATTTTGGTTAGAAATAAGAAATGGACTACAAACATAGTATGTATTTAGTTATATGGTATGCTGTCTTTCTTTTTTTTAACCTTTTTTTAATTTATTTTGAGAGAGAGAAAGAACATGAGTGGGGGAGGGGAAGAAACAGAGGAGGAGAGAGAGACAATCCCAAGCCACGTGGGGATTGATCTCACGAACTGTGAGTTCATGACCCGAGCTGAAATCCAAAGTCAGACTGAGCCACTGAGCGCCCCTGATATGCCATCTTTCTTATTGTTAATTTCATCTACTATTTTGTTTTCAAAACACATGCATTCTCATTTGTGTAGAAGTATTTTTACTGTCTGGGGGGTGGGTAATTTTCCAAATGAAATAAGTCAAATGAACAGATTCTTAAATAGTCTATTTTTTTTAAATCTATTTTAACATAGTGAAATAGAACTCTATCTGACTGTCCTTTCCATTAAGATAATTTCACAACCGACTGTATAAATGAAAAAAAAAAAAAAAAAAAAAACAACTCAGTCTGGCTGATAGCAAGTCAGAAACCTTTGGTTCATCCTGCTTCCCTTTGACACAGATATCTCTAATTCCAGGATAAAATGACTGCTGGCAGAAGAAGGACGAAAACAAAAGGGGAAAGCAATTGAGATACCTCAAATGTCAACAGGACTGGAAGGGGTCTGCTAAGAGGGTAGTGGGCACTGGCTTCCTACTCCTGGCCACTATATTTCCTTTGGAAGTAAGGTTTTGGTTGAGAGGTGTTGTAGAAATGCCTCAGTTAAGGGCACAGCCCCCTGGGGGTTTTCTTGGTTTTCTGGGATTATTTCTGTGTCCTTACACCTTTCTATTTCTGCATTACATGCTCCCTTACCATCAACTTCCTTATTGGAGTGTGTACCACCTCATCTGGTACTTCTCCATTAGCTCTTGTCCCTCTCTCATTTTCTAGGTGATTACGAAGCCTCAAGTTAAAAAGCAATGAATCCTCATATAAAACACAAAACCACTCTTTGGACTAAAAGCTACAGAAATTACATTCTTCATTCTTCTGTCAACGCAGAACTTTAATGCCTTAGAACACACTAGATCCATTTTCCTACTATTTCAACTTCAGGCATACTTCTAAGTTAAACTAGCACCCATTGTTTCTCTACCTCATGGTATGCACAGTATACAAATTCAGAACCTATAAAGTTTCTAAATGTCTTTTCCAAGGTCATTTGACTTTCAATTGTTTTTTAACAGAAAGCACACAACCACACTGACCCCCCTGGCAGATGGGTAGACGATATTCACCAATGCAGAGATTGCCAAACCCAAAAACAAAGACAGAAGGGCAGTGTGACATTTTATACCATCCAACGGGACTTGTTGAAATTCTACTATGTGCAAAGTATTTGTCAAGAGCCAGGACGGACAGAAAGATGAGCCAGATTAGGTTAGTTATCTGCTATGATATATTTTCATGCCACTTGGTACTTCCATTAAGGCAAGCTTTGACATTTTGACTATTATTACTTTATTTGTTAAGGGCTGTCTCTCCCACTGGAACATAAATACCATACAGAGAGGATCCTGTTTATGACATACCATGGTGTCTTGTCACGGAGTAGAAATTCAATAAATATTTACTGAGTAACAATATAATGTTAACATGTTCTAAGGCAGTGAGTGAAGGCGTCAGTTAAAAAAAAAAAATCTTACAATAAAAAGGATGTGTCCATCTAGAGCAGCATCAGAGAGGGAAGCTAGTTTCTACCATAGTGTGTTTCATTCCACGAAGTCTGCAGTACAAAATAGCTTTCAAAGCCCAAGGGGAGGATGAGCTAACATTCCTATGTTTCTCTTTATGTTCGAAAAATGAACTAACATTACTCCTAGTAGAATTTTACACTGCTTACCTAGGGCTTTAGGAAATTGCAAGAAATAACTGCAACTGTCTCTTTGGAAATTTTCCTAGTAGATAAAAGGAATGAGAGTCACTTGAATAAAAAAATCAACCAACCAACCAAACAAAAACTTCTAGTAGCTTCATATACCTATGCAGAGTATATGGGAATTTCATTTAAAAATGGCCTTTACCAGGGGCGCCTGGGTGGCTCAGTCGGTTGAGCGTCCAGCTTTGGCTCAGGTCATGATCTCATGGTTTGTGGGTTCAAGCCCTGCATCGGGCTCTGTGCTGACAGCTCAGAGCCTGGAGCCTGCTTAGAATTCCCTGTATCCTTCTCTCTCTACCCCTCCCCTGCTCATGCTCTGTCTCTCTCTGTCTTTCAATAATAAATAAGTGTAAAAAAAATTACAAAAAAAATGGCCTTTACCTGAAAATTGCATTTCTGTTTATACTCTCATGCTCAAAAACCTTAAAACACTTACTTTTAATGAAATAAAAAGACTTCTTTTCCTTAGTATGTACTTTTCAGCTTACAATTAAACCCTTTATGGTTTAGTTATTTACAGTTACAAGGCCTTTGCTGATTACTAGCCTGTATAATGCCTTTGGCTATTCAGATTTTAAGATTATGTCCAATTAAGTTAAATAAAACCTATAATAAATTAAAAGTAGTGTCCTGCGAAGTTTTTATTTTGAAGAGAAATGTTTTCTTCCTCTCAATGATATGAAAAGAACTAATTATAAAAACATACTTAAAAAATATTTTTTAATATTTATTTATTTACTGGAGAGACAGAGTGTGAGTAGGGGAGGGGCACAGACAGAGGGAGACACAGAATCTGAAGCAGGGTCCAGGCTCTGAGCTGTCAGCACAGAGCCCGACATGGGGCTCGAACTCACAAATGATGAGATCATGACCTGAGCCAAAGCTGGACGCTCAACCAACTGAGCCACCCAGGTGTCCCTATAAAAACATACTTTAGGGGCACCTGAGTGGCTCAGTCGGTTGAGCGTCCGACTTCGGCTCAGGTCATGATCTCATGGCTTGTGGGTTCGAGCCCCACGTTGGGCTCTGTGCTGACAGCTCAGAGCCTGGAGCCTGCTTCGGATTCTGTGTCTCCCTCTCTCTCTGCCCCTCCCCTGCTCATGCTCTGTCTCTCTCTCTCTCAAGAATAAATACACATTAAAACAACAACAACAATAACAAAACTTTGAAATATTCCTTAAGCAACAGTGGGATCACATAGAGTACCAGCTTTGGAGTGGATCTGTCCATCATGGAACTGCTGAGTCTCAGTTTTCTGATATGTAAAATGGGAATGATAACGCATACATCTAAAGTTGTGAATATTAAAATGAACAAATTCATGCTACTGTTAATGATGTCTTTAAAACTGGTAAATTATTTTCTGAATTTTATATTTAAAAAATATTATATGCTTAACAACTGGTATGTGTTGTTTGGTCAGATAGTGTAAACTGAAGATTAACATTTATTTCTATTTTGCTTTACTCCCAGGAAGCAAATAGTAGGATGTAAATAATAATTTTTATAAAACGAATCTATAATATTTCTCGAATCCCTCCACCTTTCAATATCTTTCCATATTATCATTTGTAGTAGGCACAATGGTCCCCAAAGATGTCCATGCACTATTTTCTGGAATCTCAAAATATGTTATGTTATGTGGTATAAAGGAATTTGCAGATGTAATTAAGGTTAAGGACCTTAAAACAGGGATATTATCCTGAATCATCTAAGTTGGCCCAATCTAATTATATAAGCCCTTAAAAGTGGAGCATTTTCTCTAGCTGGACAAGGAAATGCAGCAGAATGGGTACTCAGATCAGAAGCACAAGAAAAATTCAACATGCCATTGTTAGCTTGAAGATGACAGGGGTCACCGTAAAAGAAGGGATGTCGGTCCTAGGCAGGCAAGGCATAGAATTCTGCCAACAACCCGAATGAACTTGGAAATGGAGTCTTCCTTTCAGCTTTTAGATAAAAGCCCAGCCTGATGACACTCTGCTTTCCATCTTGTGAGACACATAGCAGAGAAACCAGCCGAGCTCACTCATATTTCTGATAGAACGGTAAATCTGCACTAAGTTGCTTAAATTTGTGGTAATTTGGTATGGCAGCAATAGAAAACTTGATACACCATTGATCAGGCCCTCATCTCTGCTCTAAACTAATTGTCTTACGAAATTTGTCTCCTATTCTTGATCTCTAGACTTTCTTACTGACAAAATCTTTCCAACTCTGACTGTCATGACCATATTTCAAATCCTGCAAAGGCTCCCTACTGCCAACTCTATGGCTTGAACTCGCCGGCCTGACTTTAAGTTCTTTCATTTTGTTGTTGTTGTTTTTAATGTTTATTGAGTGAGAGAGAGAGAGAGAGAGAGAGAGAGAGAGCAGGGGAGTGGCAGAGAGAGAATCCCAAGCAGACCAATGACATCAGCGTAGAGCCGATCTCATGAACTGTGAGATCGTGACCTAAGCCAAAGGTCAGCTGGATGCTCAACCGACTGAGCCACCCAGGCACCCCAGACATTAAGTTATTTCTTATCTGGCTCCAACCTCCATTGCCAGGCTCATCTCCCACCATGTGTCAAATACTCTCATATAGACAGCATTTCCGTATCTCTGGGTCTGCTACTGCCCGTGTCTGATGTCCATCCCTGTTCTCAGCATCCTCACAGTTTAAACATTATCCACAGTTTAAGACTTAGATCAACTGCTAGCTTGGCATCAGTGTTGGGAGTGATCATTTCCACTGCCACACTAACGATGACATATTATGAGCACTAACACCTGAACCAATATTAATAATTATATTAACGGTATTGGACACTGCTTTAAGTGCTTTCAGAAGGGCTCATAACAACCTCAAGAGGTGGGGAGATAGAGTCCATTATTTTTAAAGCTGAGGAAACGGAAGTTTGGAGAGGTTGGTTGACTTGTCCATGCAGCAGAGCCTGGGAGATGTGAACTCGAAAACTCGCCAATCTGCTTTCTCCACTCCGCTACAGTTCCTTATAGGATAGTCTCTGTTCCTCTTGCTTGTCCTCATCATGTTCTACTTTGTTTTATATTTACTCAAGCCTACAACTCATTTCTTGTGGGAGATTTTAAGATCCTTCAGTAGAAAAGCTGTAAAAGAGTAAGGACTATGTGCCAAGTTTCGTCTTCCTTGGCACCTACCAAAATGCCTCCCTTGCAAATAGGGTAGTTGATAAAAAATGTTTGCTTGGTGAGATGAATAGATGTATGGTAATGTTTGTACTTTAGGGAAATGATTATAATACTATAAGAATTCGTTAGTAAATTTTTAACAATTCGACTATGAGTGTAATCTTTAGGTTTGGGAAGGGATAATGCAAGATAATTTGCAATTGTAGATGTAAATGGATAGTTCCTAAATAGATAGGTCCTTAACAATAGCTTTCAAGAGCTCTATTTATTTTTTCTATAGATAATAATAAAACACTAGAATGTGAGATGTTCAGAAATATGTGACATATATTTATGTCATCATTTATAGCTTGTTTTAAAGTTTATTTACTTTGAGAGGGGGTGGAGGGGCAAACAGTGAGGCAGGGAGACAGAATCCCAAGTAGGCTTTGCATTGGCAGTGCAGAGCCCAATTCAGGGCTCAAACTCACAAACTGTGAGATCATTGCCTGAGCCGAAATCAAGAGTTGAACCCTTACCTGACTGAGCCACCTAGGAGCCCCTGCTACACTGAAGTTTTAAAAGCTATGAATGATTGGGGCGCCTGGGTGGCTCAGCCAGTTAAGTATCCGATTGTTGATTTCGGCTCAGGTCATGATCTCATGGTAGTGAGCCCCTCATCAGGCTCTGCACTGAATGTGGAGCCTGCTTGGAATTCTCCCTGTCTCTCTCTCTGCCCCCTGCTGCTCACACGTTGTCTCTCTCAAAATAAATAAATAAATAAGCAAACAAACAAATAAGTATTGTTATTAACACAGAGATAATCCTTTAGAATCCGAAAAACAGGCTTACATTTTTCTATTATAAAAAGGTTTGTTTGTTTTTTTTTAAGGAAATGGGCAAGACTTGAATGGACATTTCTCCAAAGATATCCAAATAGCCAACAAGCACATGAAAAGATGCTTAACATCACTAATCATCAGGGAAATGCAAATCCAAACTATAATGAGATGCCACCTCAGACCCATCAGGATGGCTGTTATCAAAAAATAACAAGTGTTGGCAAGGAAGGAGAGAAACCACAACTCTGTGCCCTGTTGGCAGGAATGTCAAATGGTGCAGCTGCTTGGAAAACAGAATGGCGGTTCCTCAAAACATTAAAAATAGAACTACCATATGATCCAGCAATTCCACTGTGGGTATGTGCCCCAAAGAATTGAAAGCAGGATCTTGAAGAGGTATTTTTACACCCGTGTTCTTCATAGCAGTATAATTCACAATTGCTAAAGGGTGAAAACAACCCAAATGTCCATTTACAGGGGAACAGATAAACAAAATGTGGTATATAGGTACCATGAAATATTATTCAGCCTTAAAAAGGAAAGAAATTCTGACACATGCTCACAGCATGGAAGGATGTTAAGAACATTATGGTACGTGAAATAACTAGGTCACAAAGGGACAAATATTGTGCGAGTCTGCTTATTATATAAGGTACCCAGAGTAGTCAAATTCAGACACAGAATATGGGATGGTCATTACCAGAAGCTAGAGGAAAGGGCAAAAGGGGAGTTTCTAATGGGTGCAGAGTTTCACTCTGCAAGATGAAAAGCATTCTGGAGATGGTTGCGCAATAATGGGAAGGTACTTACTGTCACCGCACTGTGCATTTGAAAATGGTTAAGGTAATAAATTTTACGCTATGCGTATTTTACCACAATTAAGAAAATAAAAATAAGGGTTTTCTTTTTAGAACAAATGATGGGAAATTCAATCCAAATCTAAGAAACGCTAAATTAATTTCTATTAACAATAAAACTGGTATCTTTCTTAGCTACTTGTTTACCCCAGCTTGCTACAGAAGTACTTTAACACAATTCATAATATGTTTATAATAGCTTTCACTTACATGAAATATTTTACCTCATCTGTTATAGTTAAGCCACTTGAACTCAGTACCAAAGAATAAATAGCGGCATGATTATCAATACTTTTAATTATAAGGGCTGGTAGTATTATAAATGCTAAAACATTATAATTTTTTAAATGTTTATTTTATATTGAAAGAAAGAGAGAGTGTGAGCGGAGGAGGGGCAGAGAGGGAGGGGGGAACCCCAAGTGGACTCCATGCTATCAGCCCAGGGCCAGATGCAGGGCTCAATGTCACTAACTGTGAGATCATGACCTGAGTGGACATCAGGAGTTGGATGGTTAACCCACTGAGCCACCCAGGTGCCCCTAAAACATTATAATTTCAAAAGTGAGGAATATGCCTAAATTTGGCGTTAAACTCCTTAACATGTTATATCCTATAGTGTTAGTTTGAGATTTCTAATAACACGAAAAGGCAATACTGCTATTTAACATCTCTATTATTCTTCATTAGTACAAGTTCTGTTAACAGACCTATGGATTCAGCAAACATTCACTTAGAACTTTAACATACTAGAATAGTGGTGTTAGGTCTTTTTGAATTACATATACTAGACCAGTTGTGTTAAACCTTTTAAAATATCATCTCCGTTTCCCTAAAAAAACTCTTTATCAACGGTACACATGTTCTAAAATAGTTGTATAATACATAAAACACACATTATTTAAAAGAACAAAATGCAACAAATATTTGTAAATCATTATTTCTAATGATAAAGTAAGACTTTATGTTTTCAGGAAAAATGTTTCCAGTGATAGGCATTATAATTTTCAAAACTGTTGGTGTGTTCACCAAACTTTCTTCTTCTTGTTCCTGAGCACTGCCTAAACTACATTTCCCAACCTTTTGTTTCCCAGACTCAGCCTTGTGACTGAGCAGTAGCCAATGAAATACAAACAGACGTGAATTTCCTATTCTAATTCTTTCGCATAAAAAGTTGCGTGTGCTGGCCGTATAGAGAGTATTTCCAAGTTCTTAGAAGAGGGTAAAGCCTCAAGATGAAACAGTCTCAAACCCTGAATGATCACAGAAAGGCCACTGGCCCACTGGGAATAACTGCAGTGAACTGATATTTTTGCCCAATAAATAAAGTCCTTTTGAATTAGGTTTTATATATATCACGGTTTATATAGTATATATATAGTTTATATAGTATAGCAGCTGGCATTATGTTAGCAATAAGTAGAGTAATTTGAAGGTCTACTTCCAAATTTGGTTTTCTCATACTTGTTTTGAATGATGTCATAATTGAAAAAGAAACTTCACAAAGACATACCATAGACCATACAAAGTATAAACACAGGGTAAGGGGTTCATCATTAATAATAGTGGATGTAAATCTATCTTTTATTAATCTTCTCAATAACTTAGAATTTATTTTTTTGAAAATTTTTTCAATGTTTATTTATGAGAGAGAGAGAGAGAGAGAGAGAGAGAGAACACGCAAGCAGGGGAGGGGCATAGAGAGAGAGGGAGACACAGAATCCAAAGCAGACTCCAGGCTCTGAGCTGTCAGCACAGAGCCAGACATGGGGCTCGAACCCATGAACCATGAGGTCCTGACCTGAGCGGAAGTTGGAGGCTCAAGTGGCTGAGCCTCCTAGGCGCCTCCCCCAAGAACTTAGAATTTTTCAGTGAGCTTCTTGTCAAATCTTAAGAGTGTCACTGTACTTCATCAATGGCTGATGAAGAGCTTGAGTAGGAATAAAAGTTTCAGGTCTACCTTTTTTGCACAATTGCAATAGCTACTACATTTAATCCACAGTTTCTTTGCAGTAATCTTTTTAAGCCACTTGCCCATTTTCTGATGGTTAACAAAACTAACACTTGCAGAAAGGCATGCAACACTGACCATCTGACACATCCAGACCAACCATGAACACAAGGGTGAAGTATGCACTAAATATTAGCAATGCTTAATTTCTTGTCTTTTAAGTTAAAAAATGAAAAGAAGTTCTATCGTTTTCTTTCCATTTCCCCAGAGAACTTAATCATGCACCCCAAGGAGTACATGAGCTTTTCACTGAAGATCACTATATTTGAAACTATACCAGACACTGAGAAAGATACATAAGATAAGAAAAAACAGTCTAGCCAGGAGACAGACAAATAAATAAATGATTACAGTTATTGAGTGTTATAATTAGAGTAAATGTAAAATCCCATGTAACCTTAGAAATTATTACAAGATGAAAATTAAAGAGCATAATTTCTTGAGTGACCACAGACCACAATGCCGATTTCCACTTAAGCTCTGAATCCAAAACTCTTTCAACTATTAAGTTGTTCCCACAAGTATCCTGTCACTAAAATAACAAAACTCTTTTCTGACTTCAATGCTCCCAAGCTATGGTCCTGTTTCTATATTTCCATTTTTTTTTTTAATCAACAGTCCTGGAAAGAGCTGTTACTATCTGAAACTTTCAACTCAGTAGTCACTAGTCATATGTGCCTATTTAAATTTAATTAAATTAAAGGTGAAAAAAAAATAAAAAATTCAGTTACTCAATCACAGTAGCCACATTTCAAAAGCTTGTCACGTGTGGCTGGTGCTACATATCATATTGGATAGGAGAGATACAGAACATTGCCCACATTGCAAAAGTTGTATTGGACAATGATGGTCTAGACTACGATAGAGTAAAAATGAAATCTCCAGATCCATACTGTCTGGATTCAAATTCCAACTTCTACTCTTTCAGCTTAGGTAAACTTGGGGAAGTTATTCCCCTCTGCTCATTTTGGTTTTCTCAAAAAATCATAAAATGAGGAGAGTAGTAATTAATTCCTGCTTCATTACATTATTGTGAGGTTTAAATGATTTACATGTAAAGTGCTTAGAGTAGTCCCGGCACATAAAAGTGTTCAGTAAGTATTAGATATTTTTATTTTTATTCTTGGTATTATTCTTACTGACACTACCTCAACTCCCATTTTTTTAAACCTGCTCCAAAAGGCTTTGTCCACCACTGCAAGGCTTGTCAAGGTTTACCAAATTCCCCATCTTGCCAAATCCAATGGTCAATTCTCAGTCTTCTTCTTGACCCGTCAGAAGCACCTGACACATTGATAAATCTTTCTAAAATGTTTCCTTCATTTGGTGTCCAAGATACCATATTCTTTCCTTTCCTTTTCTTTCTCTCTCTTTTTTTACGTTTATTCATTTTTGAGAGGCAGAGAGAGACACAGCATGAGTAGGGGAGGGGCAGAGAGAGAGGGAGACACAGAATCCAAAGTAGGCTCCAGGCTCTAAGCTGTCAGCACAGAGCCTGGCATGGGGCTTGAACCCACAAACCGTGAGATCATGAGCTGAGCTGAGGTTGAAGGTTTAACCAATTGAGCCACCCAGGTGCCCCCCTCTCTCTTTTTTTAATGGCTTCTCTTTCTTAAGTCTTCTTTGATGAATTCTCTTCTGCTTTCTCAATGTTGGAGTATCACAGAACTCTCTCTTTAGTTTTGTTCTTGATACAAGTTACTTTACAGTAATCTTATTTAGTGCCATGGCTTTAAGTACTACCCGTTGATCACTCCTAAATTACATCCTCAGCCTTGACCTTCTAGGCTCTAGACTCATAACCAACTTACCATATAACAACTGCGCTTAGAAGTCTAAACAGGCATCTCAAAATCAACATGTCTAAAACAGAGTCCTTGATTCCCTTATGAGGCCAAATTGGCTATGATGTCTTACACCAACAAAATGATTTTAAGTTCTCAAAGCATTTTCTTATAAACTAAAAAAAAAAAAAATCTTATAAAAACCTTGTTAGAACAGGAGGTGTTAATTTCTTTTGTCAGAGGAACATTCTACGAGTCAGATATGTCAGGTAGGTTTTTAAAGAGGTCATATTTGATTATCACATATAACTCAGAGTAAGCAATAGAATCTGAGTCTTCTTATTATCTCTATGTATTTTCTGCTAAGTTATAATCCCTAGCAAGTCATATGTAATCTTTAGAAATGCTGACTTTATAGGTGAGTTTACAATCAACAGGCAAAGGAACACACAAACTAGCATGTGCCATGTGTACTGATCCGTATACCTTTATAAATGCAAATTATTATTTACAATGATTGGTATGATATCATCCAGAATAATTTCACTATTTTTTAGAAAGGTCCCATTTTGCTGAGTTTTCTACTCATTAGAAGGTAAGTAAGCAGTCTTGTCTGAAAATCCACACTGGTACAATGATATTTATTTTTACAATGATAAAAACCATCTTTGCTCTCTGTGTGCCTGGCTCATAGTAAGTGGTCAATATTTATCAAGAAACCTTGAACAAGTGTAAATGATTATTTAGTTTAATACCACATTATCTCTAACTTCTATAATCTTATTAATGTGTGTTTTACAGGTTCTTAATTTTTTCACTGATAGGCTTTAGGCTTTATTTTTAGACAAGTTTTAGGTTTACAGATGTTTGTAGATTTTAAGGAAAAAATGCAATGAAGTTCTAACCGCTAGAGAAATACAAAAAAATTCAATTTCAATGTCAAAAGGCCAACATCTATCATTTTAGTACAACATAGCTAATTATGTATAAACATAAGTAATTTAAAAATAATTAAAGTATGATCTCTATGTGCATAATTATTTCTATATTAAAATGTAACATTTTAAAGCACCAAATGAAAAGTTCCTATGTCAATTGTCACATTAAACATAGTGAGTTACAACCACAATATCAGGAAAACCATCAAATAACTATTTCAATATAAGAGTATATATATATAAGACTCAGATTCCAGAATCCCTGTTACAGTTATATAAAATCAAGGTTAGCCGGGTCCAGGAATTAACGTATCCTTAAATTCTTTTATGTTGCAGATTTTTGTCCTGATTTCTGTGTATTAGAACCCTAGTAATTCAAACATAAATGAGATTTCACCCATTTGCCTATAATTTATTTGCTGTAAAAGAAACACCATATTACACGCTTTTGTTTGTTTGTTTGTTAAGTGGAAGATATGTTATTATTTCCAAGATACCAGGGATTTAATGTTTAATTATCAACAACCATTTGAAAAGATGTTGCTTTGACTCACAAATTTCTTAATTGCTAACTGTGGCTTTTCTGAGTAGGAGTAGGAGTGCTGTATCTAATTTATTTTTGCAGATGTGATTTAGAAACGGAATTTGAAAGTAGCAAGGCTTTGAATATCTTCACTATCAGCAGAAAATTCCTCCATCCCTGCTGCTGGAGAATATTGCTGCTTGAAGTTTTAACAGGAAAATAAAAACTGCAGTCAGAAAATTGATACTACTGGTAAATGCTGCTTACAAACTGAAAAAGAAGTTAGGTTGTCAGCAATAAAAGAACTACATTATTCACACAACATAGGAGGTGTCATCTTCATGACGGTAACTTGCTGGGAATGGAAATTAATTTGGCTGGTTCCCTCTTGAGGAACCTAAAGAAAGCAAATATCTCACAGATCAGATCATCTTTACGAAGCATCAGCAACAGGCAATCCCGCCACCACAGCTTAACTCCTCCCTGAGGAGCAAAGACTGTACACGCGTCTCGAGAATGGGGGCCAAGGTTCACTTCAAAGCAGGTTCATTGGTCACTGAAAAACAAAGTTAGTGTTTCATGTGCAGAAAGGTCAACTAGCTTAAAATGGCCCCATCTCTCTGGAACATGTCATCTTCCATTAATTACTGCGATGAAATGAGCAAGAGAAGAGAATACGTATTTTAATTACAGCTCAAACATGAAGTCAAAAGTAACATAAAAATGCCTACCCGTTTGGCTGAGCTGAGAAGCACTGCGACTCTTCCTGGAGAGGCCAACAATAGCTACCATTTTGGCCCCAATGCTAGAGCGCCGCTTTTTGCCGCCGGTGCCCAGGGCACCCACTGCGGTGTCAGACTGGCTGCCGTCGTTCTTCTCCAGTGAGCACATGTCTCCGCTGATGCTGGTGCTTTTGGTCATGTTCTTCCCTGAGATGCCGACTTGTCTGCTTTGCATTTTGGATGTAAAGACACTGTAGGCCGATGGATCATTAAAAGGGAGGACAAGAGTGAAAAGGAAAAGACAGAAAATGTATTTTAGATGAAACATCTGGAGTATAATTAAATCATACCATTTATGGGACACATTTTTAGGATTTAAAAACTTCCAAATACCATGGTCTTGAATGGGCTCTACTATTCAGGGTCAACCTAACGCAACTATGTAACACAACTATGTAAACTCACGATTTCACTTCACTCAAAGAAGGCACCGGTTTGCATGGCCATGGGGGGGAAATATTCACAGAAAATCGGGGGCTTATTTAAGAGAATATACTATCCTGCAAGTACAAATATGCTTTAAAGCAGCCATACAACAAAGGGAGATGCTTCCAAAAGCACTCTTCTCTGATATGGTTTACTACTGCCTTCAAAAAGAAATTAGTAGAGTGGGTGAATCTTTTAAAAAATAGCAAAAATGACAGCATCCACTGCTAACAGTGGCCTTTCAAAATAAGTTTTCTTTATCTCAAAAGATTTATAAGATTTATCAAAATAACGGTTACATTTTCTAACAGGGATTGATGTTTCATTAGTTTTGAATTAAAAAATAAGTTATTTCACTTTATGTAATTTCATATTTATCATTATGTCTATATTCCAAAGGATAAAGAAAAGGGAGATTGCATTCATTTGAAAGAAAAAAAAAACCTCATTATCAGTTTTCTAGACAATGTGATCAAGAAGCAATCAATGAATCAATGAAGCATGTGAGCTGATTGATGATTACTGATTACTGATGATGATTACTGATTAGCTGATTACTCCCATTGGGAGTGTTAGTAGTGATTACTGATTACTCCCATTGGCAATAGTCAGGAGACTAACACGGCCAACTAATTAAAGACAGGACCCTTGATTCTTCTGTGATTACTGGGATGTGGTAGGAAGTCGAGCGGGGTTTGAAGAATCCAGAAGCAGGCTATCCAGCTGGGCCCCCCCAAACCTGGAAAAATGTGAAAGAAGCAGCCTGATTGCAGGTACGGGAAGAGTTATTTACAGGTCATTTTGATTTGGGATTAGAGTCATGGTTTTTGCCTTAATTTCATACTGATAACAGGAGTGAATAACACATAATTACAGAAACAAAAGAAAAAAATCAAGAAACATTAGAAATATCTTTATGTATCATTTAAAGAGTGAGAATTGGAAAACTGACCTATTGAGGAAAGCTCTTATTTCTAATTCAATTTCTTGGTCTTTCCTCCCAACCACCCCCCACCCCAATTTTTTTTTACTCCATCCTAGAGTAAAATCTACTCCAGGACCACATGCTAATTTTATGTACATTTTCTCCAAGCATTTAAGAGGAGAAAGGCCTAGTATAAAATTTAAAAAAAAATTTTTTTTTAAATTTATTTTTGAGAGAGAGAGATAGCACGAGCAGGGAAAGGGCACAGAGAGAGAATCCAAAGCAGCCTCCAGGTTCTGAGCTGTCAGCACAGACCCCGACATGAGGATTGAACTGGTAAACTTAGAGATCATGACCTGAGCTGAAGTCGGTAGCTTAACCAACTGAGCCACCTAGGTGCCCCCCAAATTTAAAAAAACATATAGTAAACTGTACTATTTTACCCTTCACATTAGTTTAAGGAGAAATGAGACATAAATAGGCCAAAAGACAGAACAGTGTATATGCTTCTATAATACCCCAAATTGATAACTTTCAAGCTTGTTTGATGTTACTATTCTTTAATAAACAACAATAGAATAAAACAGAGTTTTGGGGCAAACAGATGTGGGCTTGACTTCCAGTTTTGCCGTTACTTAACTGACTTCCTTAGAAGAATTAATTATTCTGAGCCTCAGATTCCTCATTTGTAACATTAGATTATTTTATTTTCCTTTCTTACCTTAGAGAATAGAGATAATATATATAACTAAAGTAAAAAAATTAAAATAATAACAATTTTTATCAGGGAATATGGGCAACAGATAAAATAAGGCTAAAGCTCTTCAGTTTTTCTTTAAAAACTTAGCTGTATTAATAGAAATGATTTTGTAATTATAAACTTAAAAACTTTTGAAATTAAAATGTCTGCAATGTCTTTAATACAGCCAGCATTATATAATGGACAATAGACGGCACTGAGAGTCAGGAAATCTGGGTTTGATCTTTGGCTGACTCATTGGGGAGGGTTGTTAGCCTTTCTGAAACTTAATTTCCTCACTTAATAAATGAGAAAATGTAAGTAAAGCACTGAGCAGAACGCCAGACACATAAGGGGTCCAAAAATTATTCTCCCCTTCCTTCTCCCTATTATTATCACCCCCTACCATCACCACCACCATCACCCATTGGGCATCCATTAAACATCTTGAACTGGCATATCTGTAAGGTTCCCTTAAACTATTAAATGCTTTGCTGCCTTATGATGTTTCTTATTCTGTGGATTGTGGGCAAATAAACACAGAAATGCAACCTATGATTTTCCTAATATGCTGTCATCAGAAAAGGCATGGCATAGCCTTTAAAAGTTAAAGTTTAGTTTGAAACTCAGGCTTTCAAAATAATAACATACTCCATATAACATGTCAGAATAACCTAGTACTCCTGTCATGTAGGCATCTTTCTCTCAAACATATGCCTTTCTAACAGAGCCACTTAAGCTAATATCTACCAAGGAAGAAAAAGATATACTCACAAAATACTGTTTACTGTACCTTATAATTTTTGCATTTTTAATTTTCACAGTTGCATATAAAAGTTATAAAGAACTTGTCCAAAATTAAGCAGGATACAATAAAATACTAACTAGAGCTGATAAATCAGTTTGTAGATAAATATTTTAATGACAATTTGGTTCTACGGAAGTATACTCCTCTTCAACCTAACAACTTTGATAATGCATTATCTACAATAAAGGGTTACTAAAAGTTTTGTAAGATGGATCTATTCTTCATCTTCTAGAAACTTCGAGATCACCAGGAATGAGTTTTGAATAGTTGCCCTCCAGTGCTATGTTTTGAGAAGAAGGAGACTGAGGCTAGGGTATCACTACTGGTTTCCTGGACTTTCCCTGCTCCTCATCACCTACACCTACAAGCAAGCAAGCAAGCTATCAAACAAAATGTTTAAAGTTTTGTGCCTCTTGATTCATGGAGTAACTTGCTGTAAGAAAAAGTCTGTAAACATGGGTGATCATTTGGAATGCTCAGTGTAGTTAAGAAAGCACAGGTCTATTACATTATCAATTACTTTAAAAAAGACCATTTCTAAGGATCTGGTGATACAGTACATTTCCAACAATGCTAGTGGGGGTCTCAGTGATGGACTTCTGAAGGACTAGCTGGCAATATGTATCAAAAACCTTAAAAAAAAACAGCCTAGTTTTTAAACTATTGATTCTACTTTTAGGTACATCCTAAAGGAAAACTTAGAATGTGTACAGATTTAGCAATAATATTTGCTGCAGAATTGACTATAACAACACACTCATACACCCAAGGGAAAATCCCATAAGTGTCCAATAGTTAAGGTAGTAAGTAAGTTATGTTCATCAATAAAATAGAGTGTACCTTTGAAAATGCTGTTGTAAATAAGTATCTATTGAAATCAAATATGTTTTTGATATAGGGGGAGGGATAGAGGAAGCAGATATTTGCAGCTAGCTTTGGCTGGTCCGCATACCAAATATGGATTTACCCTACTGCTAGGGGTCACAGATCAATTCAAACCCCATAGGTTATCCATTCTTTCTTTTCCTTCCTTCCTTCCTTCCTTCCTTCCTTCCTTCCTTCCTTCTTCCTTTTCTTTCTTTCTTCTATCTGTCTGTCTATCTATCTATCTATCTATCCATCCATCCTTGCTAAACTATGCAGTTACGGAAACCTGGATTTGTGAGATGATCTGTGATTTCCCTGCACAAGAGGCAAATAAAGGGAATATGAAAAATAAAATTATATGTTCAGAATATTATGTTCTTATGGGGGAAAAAAGTATAAACGTACACAGCAAAAGATCTAGAAGGATATACTGTGCACAGTGCACTAAAAGTAGTTTCAGTGTTCTCTCGTTGGTAGTTCTGCTTTTTAAAGCCATTCTTTTTTTTTTCTATTTTCCTCCCCAAATACATAGCAATAAGAAAAAAAATTTAAATGAAAAGAGTAATCAAGGACCAATATATGTTTTTCTTTCACAAAGGTCAGATTATTCAATCCACATTGTTCATACCATGGGCTAAAGGTATAACATGGCTCTCAAGCCAATACCAAGAGATTACCACACAATCATCTTGGGTATTGATATAGGATGCTCAGTTCTGGAAAGAGATGCAGCATTTCTATATTTCTGAATATTGTCTTATACATATTTTCTAATTTTTGACTTTAGAAAAACTGTATACTTAGTACCCTCAGAATAAAATAGGTAAAATTGCCTGTGCAAGTGATCTATTTTATGACATAATTATTATAATTGTTAAAATTGTACTCAGAAAGATTTTTTTAAAAGGCAAATTTAGTATATTGTCAATCGTTAGGAGAAAGGTGATGAAAGGTAAGAGAAATATTTGTAGATATTCCTCAGAGACTTAAATGGCAATATCAGGGGTTATAAGAGTATGTGATTAAATTAAATGAAGTTTATAGGCCATGGGGCCGGAAGTGTTCATTAATAGTTTGGATGAATAGAGCTAAGTAGTTTGGCTTAAAATAATAAACAGCAAACACAGGACAAAGACAAAGCCTGAGTGTGTGAGAGTAAGGGCACAAGAGTAGCACTGTAAATAAAATACATAGTATGTCAAAAATATTTCATCATATTGAGAGCTGGGAAGGTGGTTAGGAGAGACTTAGCCAAGGTATTAGAGAGAGACTGGAGGGATTCAGAATGTTGCAGCCAGAGCTACAGAAGGCCCAGCAGCTAATACAGTGGAGTATGAGAACTGCAGCTCAGGAATAGAAAAGGTACTTCTGGATAGGATGTAGACAGATACTTCTAGGAATGGATGGACTTATAACATCTTGGGCTAGGAGGTGGTGCTAACAGAGGGCCTGTAGGGCTCAAAAGGTAGAAAACAATAATAATAATAATAGTAGAGTGGGAGAAAACACACCCAGTGAGACTGGCCAAGCTCTCAAACATTATAAGCACCTTGAAAGGTTTAATTCATTTTCCTTCCCATTGTTATGTTTCTGGAGCAGGTGCCAACAACTAGCCATGTACCTGCCACTGTGATCACTCATTCTTGATTCCCCCGTTGCCTGTCATTGGGCAGATGTCTGGATTATAAAGTGTCATTTCTTGAATTCTGGCATGTTCCTTGGGTGCTGGAAAGAGGGGTAATAAACTCTGCTCCTGTCCAAAGTTCCCTTAATTAAAAATTTTCTCCTTATTAAATACTACGCCTTTCCTAAAATGTGGAACTTGAAATTATTATTATCCTAATTTATGATATAATAAGCTTCATTTCATTTGCTCAAATGACCATCTATAATTTTAGGGTAGGAAAGTAGTAGTCATTTGTTCAACCAATGTTTTTATTTAACATCTATCTCCACAAATATAAAGATAAAAAAATGATACGACATAGTTTCTCTTAATTAATTTACTGGCAAATATCAGCCATGTATAATGCAAATATGGCTGCACAACGACATGGTCTTAGTTTACAATTGAAATTCCAATGTCCAACTCCAATGTCAAGAAACCTTAATTAACAATTCAAAAAAACATCTTCCTCTGAAGAGTATGTAAAAACTGAGTTTCCTATACTAATTCTTTGATTTCTGGAAATGACAGAAATTTAAAATTTAGCATTTTTAATAGTATTACAGTACTATATATAAATGCATTCAATTAATATACTATAGTATCTAAATATAGTATCTAAATGTTTTGGAGGGGATGTATGTTTGTCTATGCCATAGAGGTGATATCCAGAGTTAGGGAGAAATATTTTGCTAATTAACAAAGTATTTTTAGCCAAAAACATCTGCCTCGACTATAGGCATTAGTAACAGAGCTGTGTTTAAGATTTTAAGTTTTGGGGAAGGAAGGAAGTAGGGCCTCAGCGCTCACAGAGCAGGTTGCTACTTAATTAGTATGGTTTAAGGAGCACCATGAAGGCTTGTAATCTCCAAAATTCCTTTCCCAACTTCTTGCTAATGCCTAAAGTATTACTATGTTAAAGATTTCTTTAAAAGAAAGAAAGAAAGAAAGAAAGAAAGAAAGAAAGAAAGAAAGAAGAAAGATTTCTTTAAGGGAAAAAAAGATTTATTTCTTAGTTGGAGGTTTGGTCCTTTATAACATGTCGCTACCTCCATGATTTGATCATTCATCTAGTGTATGTTTACTTTGTACTGACTATGCGGCAGTTCTTGGAGTTAGAAGTACAGCAGAGAAAAGGGCCGAGAATGACCCTGTTTTCATGCAACTTTCATTCCTATTGTCATGGGGAAAGACAATAAATAAGAAAATAAATGCTAATTTTAGATGGTGATATGTGATCTAAAGAAAATAAGGTAGGGGTACCTGGGTGGCTCAGTCGATTAAGTGTCTGACTTTGGCCCAGGTCATGATCTCACTGTTCATGGGTTTGAACCTTGCGTCGTGCTCTGTACTGACAGCTCAGAGCCTGGAGCCTGCTTCGGATTCTGTGTCTCCCTCTCTCTCTGCCCTCCCCTGCTCACGCTCTGTCTCTCTCTCTCTTCCTCTCTCAAAAATCAATAAACATTTTTTTAAAAAAAGAAAAGAAGGTAGAATATAATGATAACAGGCACTGGAAAGTTTGGGGGAAGGACAACATTAAATAGGGTGGTCAAGGAAGGCCTCTCTGAAGAGGAGATGACTGAGCTGAGTCCTGAATGCGGAAGCCAGTCATGCTAAGAAAGGGTGATCTAAACTGAGAGGAGTGCAAGTGCAAATATCCTGAGGCCAAAACAATCCCGGTTGTTAGAGGGAATTTATGAAACCAATGTTAACTGGAGAAGGCAGGGATACTAACATAAGACGAGGTCAAGAGAGAATAAGGCCTGGATGTGATCAACAAATGTCCTGTCCTACTTACCCTTATTTAACTGCCTATTCAGATATTGCCTCAGAGTGGCCCTAAGTCTGTGAGGACATACACTGCATAGGTGGTTGCACCAAGATATCTGGGATTCAGACCAATATTTTATCTCTATTTATAACATTAAAGGTCATGCTGGAAAGAACATGACTCTCTTCTTTAAATAGGGACAAATTTATAAAGAAAGTCTATAGATTTGAAAATTTAAGAGGACACAACTGGCCTTTAAGAAAACAGCTACTGAAGCCAACAAGTTGACAAAGAAACTTGGTGAAACAGAGTGGGAGCTATTACGGTGGATACAATTTTGAAGAGCGTTGAAATTGAAGAGAAAGAAATGGTAAACTCACGGGAGTATCGAAATGAAGAGAACAGTCACGAAATAAGGACTACTCGTATATTACTTTTTTTTTTTTAGGCAAAATCAGAACTTGAGGGGAGAGAAAGATTAAACAGAAAGTTAAAAATGGATATAAAATATTTCTTCAAGATGGAAAAATACATGAGTTGAAGAACTCACGTGAAAAAGTTTGATTTAGCACATTAAACTTTTATGCTTCTTTGCTCACTGGCCCTCCTTTTCCTAACCCAGCAAATGAGAAGGTTAGAGATTATTTAATAGACTTTAACCTCTGAATTTTTATGACTATAATACCTCTGTTAATCTGGTTTTTTTTAATTAATTCCTTTCAAATCTTCATGGTCTTTTTCTTTTTCTTTTTAATTTGGCTTTTCCTATTGTTCCCCACAATTTTCCTTGGTGTATGATTTTTAAGCAAGAACATCTTTCCCTTCACAAGTGTTCAGAATGAACTTTACAATTCTAACCCATCAATTCATCATGTGTATCATCCCCTTAAATTGCTTTATTGTTTCATCCATACTTTTCAGCTAAACCCAAGTATTTTTATATGAAAATATTTTAGGCAGGAATAGACTTCCCTCTAACTCATTTCCATTTTGGCTTCTTCTGATTTTATTACATGATTACACAGTATTTGCTATACCATAAAAAGGTCGATGACAAATATCAGGAGGTATCCTTACTGGCCTATAGCTTCAAGCATCAGTTTACATTTTCCACCATTCTTATCAATATCAAAGGAACACAAATAGTTAAGATTTTGTGAAACTAAAAAAATTGAGAGCTTTGATTTATTCTTGCTCCAACTCTATGTGTATCAAGTTTGTAGAGCATTTAACAGATGATGACTATTTTGCACTACTGAAATGATTACACTAAATAAAAATTGACATTATGACTTTAAAAATAATACAGAAAGCTAAACCATAATATGAAAATATTCTTGGACTACAACTTACCTAGCTCAAATCAGACATTATGAAAATATTTCTGGACTGCAATTTTTACCCAGATAAAATGACTAGATGCTGTGTTTCACAATCTATAAAAGTGTATGAATGGCTACATCTTAAGGATATTAATTTCCTCAGACTACAAAGTACCAAAGACATTAGTCCCATATTTTGAAAAATAGTGGATGCTCTGAGTTTTTTGAAAGCTTGATTACAAATCAAATCCAAATTTTACAAATATGCAGCATTTCAGAGTGAGGACATGCTTTAAACTTATTTACCTTGATGAAATCTAATTTTTCATTATCCATATAACTTCCATAGCTAATCAAATCAAAGTTTCAAATTCACAGAAGAATCTACTACAATTTCTGGAGTCCCATGGAATTAAAAAAAAAAACACCCAAAACTCAGTCCACAATTTTTTCCCAAGAGGCTAAATGTATAATATCCATACATTCTTCCTTTATATTTTGAAACAGCAATGCTTTTATTAAAGTTGGGTATGTTTTCCTTAGAGCTGGCTGACAATAACCAAGAAAAGACCAGTAGTTTCTTACCCTTTTTTTACCTTTCTTAGCAACTGTTAGGTAGAATGATTTGTAGGGCACCACTGTTCCAGGTTCCTAGAATTTGTGGCTTTATGTCACATTATTCTTCTTAACGAGCTCTGAATTATTGCTTGGAAAAGACACGCCATTTTCTTTTTTTACCATCTATCCTCTTTACAGCAGGGCACAGGAGACTGGGCCACAAGCTTTGGAAATGTCAGGGAACAGAAGCACATTGTGTTTTCTGAAACAGTGTTTCAGGCCTGTTGCTTGCTTGGGAGAAAAAGAGGGCTCTGGGCTTAGAAATAAAAAAAAACAAGAAGGGGTCTTTCTTTCAAGAGTACATGCCGACAGGCCACAGTTACAGATATTTAAAAATGTCTAAACAACAAAGCTCCAAGTGAAATTTTAAAATATTTTTTAACTCCGTTTTTTAGTGGGCATTAAAAATTGTCTATTTGTGTGAGTGTGTATATGCATACGTATGTGTACTGTTTATATTTTTTCAGGACATTTCGATGTTTTGACAACTTAAAAATCTTCCTGGCTGGAAAGACCTCGCTTTTCCTGGGGCTAGCCAATTGTCAGGGATAGCAGACATGCCTTTGATACGCAAATTAGCCAAATTCCGAGGCCTAGCTCCTCTATTTGGCTTATTCACATTAAGCCCATACTTTCCCGGCCCTAATTCGTTCCAGTGCCAGGTACCAGGCAATAGAAGTCCACTTCTAGAGCCCAAAGCCCCGCCAGAAGGAATTCCTCAAGTTTGCCAATCTCAAACTGGTTACTCTGCCCTATCTCGTCCTTCCAGCCCCCAAATAAAGGCTCAGGCCTTAACTCTTGCCTGACTCCTGCCCCTTCTGCCTCCTGCCTACACTGCTGCTCTCCCATGCGGCCCTACCTGGCGTGACACGCCTCGTGGTTCCTGGGACTTATTATAAGCAACTCTGTTTTCCTGAGCTTCTCCTGCGTCTCCTCTTGTGGCCACACTTGGCTGATCATCACATAAAACACTGACCAGGATGTATGTACATATGTATAAAATGAATGTGCTTCTTTTCAAGGGCCATGGTTTATAGTCTTAGTTAATAAATTTAGAAAAACAAGATAATAGGAGTCATAGAGCAAAATTCCCAGGGAGCTTTAAAGTGTAATAATGTGTAAATTATTTTGTGAAGTGTAAGTGCTGTATCTAGCTTAAGACTTAAACCTGCATATTTTAAGTTGAATGTAGGCATTTCATGTGGAAAACAAAATACTTTTATGCCAGGTAATCCTTTATTTTTTGTTAAAATATACTTTTCTTGCCTAATTAGATGAATACTGTATTAAATTTCCCAAGATTATCCCTTTATTCACCACTAAAGAAAATTTTGCTATTCTTTCATGTAAAAACATGCAAATACCTGAGTTAACTTAGAATATTTGCTTAGCTTGTATTTGTGCATGTAGACAATGTTCCAGTCATTGTGATTCAAGTATGAGTTTGTTTTATATGTCACTCGGAAATCACCACGAAGAGATTTTAATCTCCTTTAATGATTAAAAGGACAGTACTATTTTGACACGATGTGCTTGGTCATACATAATCTTCCTTGGAACATTTTAAAAAACACTTTCACCTTGTTAGAAATCTAAACTTTTTTTTTCCTTCCTGGATTCCAAGTCAGTCCCACAAAGATTGTGGATTTCTGCTCTGGAATGATGTCTCAGAGTATGCACCCTGCTGGTCTTTGAAGGTTAGGAAATCAGAGGAATTGGAGTAGACATAGGAAGGGAAATTAGGAAATTGTTCAGTCTATAGTGTTTCAAGTTTTCCTACTATTATTATAAATCCGAAAGACATAAAGAATAACATGATAAAACTATGCAATATGTTCCATTTTCCACACACCAGCCACAGTGATTTTTTTCTAAAACATGAATTGGGTTATATCACTCTTCTGCTAAAATTTTTCAATGTTTTCTCATCATTCTTGGGAAAAATCCAAAATCCATAAAATAGAAGCTATTAGAAGAAATTCCCTTATCTTCCAACTGATAGCCTAGAAACCTAATTGCTTTTGTACACTTTTCTTTTTGCTCTCATAACAAAAAAAGTGCCCCTTCTCCTTGCAAATGTCAGTTCTTCCAAGGAACTCAGGACCCCATCCTCTTTCTCCAAGATCCTACAAGACTTTGCATAATGGACTTCCTCTTTTACGTCATCTCAGTTTTCTTTATAAACTACTTTTCAACCACAGAAGCCTCTTTTAAATTCCTGAGAAATGCCAAGAACTTTTCCATCTCAGGACTTTCAAATATATTGTACTCGAAATATTCCTCAGAATAACTTATGAAATAGAAACTATTATAAGCATACAAGAAGAATGTGAAGTACAGAGAGGTTACAAGGCTTGCCTAGGGTCTCATTGCTTGTAAGTCATAAAGCTGGTATTTGAGCAGTCTGATTCTAGAACACACGCTCTCAGCCACCATACTTTACCAATACTTCAAGAAGATGGCAACAAATTCCACTCAGCTTAGAGTAGGCGTTGCCAAACTTTAGCCTGCATCAGAATAATCTCTGGAGGGCTTGTTAAAACAGATTACTCTGCCCCATTCCCAGAGTTTTTGATCCACCAACCTGGAGAGGTGACTGAATTTTTGCATTTCCAACAAGTTCCCAGGAGATGCTGCTGCTGTAGGTCCAGCAACCATATTTTGAGAATCGCTGGCTAAGACTTACCTAGTATGACTATATGTTATGTGAAAAGATAGTAAGCCTTCATTTGCTGATTGGTAAATGACATTCAGGACACTCCTTTTGTTTTGCCCAGTTAAAAGACTTGCATTTACTACCTGCCTAGAAGTAACTGCTACTCTACCTCTCTTCAGAGGCATGGTGCTACATTGTGGTAATTCTGCTCATCCATCCTATTTGCCTCAGTCAGGGATTTTATAAACCCCCCAATCAGAGGTTCATTTTATCTCTGCCTATCCAATCCACATTTTTGCTTTCATGTCCTCTTATAATAGTAGGTCAGAAAAAAGGTAGGGTGGAAATTCAAGTATTTTGGCCATTACAGGATAGTTCTAGGTTTTTAAATGATTAGCAAAATTAGGTTAATATGTAAGGATGTAGGCTTATGAAACCAGAGTTCTGAGTGTAGGACTATATGGCATCTGTCTTTAGACAAAAAATTTAATCTCTGGTCTCAGTTCTTCAACAGTAAACTTAAGGGGATGAATGTTATGGAATGCAATATAATTCTATCACAGAAGACAGAAATTCTAAAATGACCCAAAGAGAAAGTTGCAGAGTTTTTTACTAAGACTATTAAGCTTGAGTAATATATAACATGATTATTCTATATAAGAAAATAACAAAAACATTAAAATGCATTTATCTTGGTTCTAATTATATCACATGAAAAAACAGAAAAGATGGGAATGCAAGCTGGTGCAGCCACTCTGGAAAACGGTATGGAGGTTCCTCAAAAAACTAAAAATAGAACTACCCTACGACCCAGCAATTGCACTACTAGGTATTTATCCAAGGGATACAGGTGTGCTCTTTCGAAGGGACACCTGCACCCCCATGTTTATAGCAGCACTATCAACAAGAGCCAAAGTATGGAAAGACCCCAAATGTCCACTGATGGATGAATGGATAAAGAAGATGTGGTATATATATACAATGGAGTGTTACTCGGCAATCAAAAAGAATGAAATCTTGCCATTTGCAACTACGTGGATGGAACTGGAGGGTATTATGCTAAGCAAAATTAGTCAGAGAAAGACAAGTATTATATGACTTCACTCATATGAGGACTTTAAGACACAGAACAGATGAACATAAGGGAAGCAAAAATAATATAAGAACAGGGAGGGGCACAAAACAGACGAGAGTCATAAATATGGAGAAAAAACTGAGGGTTATGGGAGGGTTTGTGGGAGGGGGGATGGGCTAAATGGGTAAAGAGAACTAAGGAATCTACTCCTGAAATCACTGTTGCACCATATGCTAACTAATTTGGATGTAAATTTTAAAAAATAAAAAATAAAATTAAAAAAATAAAAAAACAGAAAAGGAAAATGAAAAATTTTCAAAATTATTTGAATGTATATATGAATTTGTAACCAAAACAGAAAATGTTTATAAGTTTAGAAAACTGCTAGCTACAAGCCTCTAGCCTTGCCCCTCCAATCATCAGTTACAATAACATTAATACTAATATAATAATGTTAATGGCTGCTACTTATCTAATACTTTATACTGGACTTTATGCAAAATACTTCACATACTTTCTCTCTAATCCACATAACCATATGAAGGACTATCATTTCTGTTTCAAAGACGAGAAAACTCAGTTTTATGATGATCTCTTACCTGTAAAACTTCTGCAAAAAATTTCTTTAATGGCTCCTTCGTTTATAAAACAAGACAGAAACCATTGCATGGCCTACAGATGAATTATGCTCTGACCCATGCCTAGCATTTCAACTCCGTCTCCTTCTCCCTTAGCTCTCAAACTTTATGCTGTAGAAATACATGTAGTGCTCTAAAATACCTACATACTTTCAGCTTCCTGCGCCTTGACATCCACTTTTCTTCTCTCTCATAAACACCCTTCTTCACGTGGCCACTTGGCAAGCCACCATAATTAAGTCATTGCTGGAACAAGAATTCTTCTGGGAAGACTTCCCCAATCTCTCTCTCACCAGCTCAGGTAATTTTGACATGCTTTCCATGATGTCAACTGTATCCCCAGTAAGACTTTGCAGCAATATGTTCCACAATAATGTGAAATTAGATATAACACGATTGCCAATTTGCTCCCATTTTCTGCCTAGCACCTGCTGGCATGATGGGCTCAAATTCTCTTCTGGAAGGGGGATGTGGTGTGGGTGGCAAGACTCTTGAGCTCATTTTGAGAAACAGGGTAGTTTGCCCAATCCTCTACCATGGGCTGGGAAAACCAACGAAGAGATACTTGGATTCTGCCACTATACTGAAGGTCTCAGTGAGCCACAGAATTCAGAATCGCCTTCATTTTTGGTATTTTTACCAAACAACCGATGCCAGGTAGCACCAAATTGCAACTGGAATCTGGGCATTTGGGCTCACGTAGCAAGACTGGTGGCTGTCACAGGTTTACCCAGATCACTTAATGAACCTAACGACATGGCAACATTGCACTAGACATGAGTTTTTGAACGCAAATTATAGTGTTTTCTCAGGGTTTTATTATATCTCCACTATAGAAATCCTATTACAATTGTGGGTTCTCTTCTCACGGAACTTGGATAGTTCATTTTGTCAGTGCACTTCAGCAGCTTAGTTAGTACCTGATATTGGGCACTAAATAGCTCTAAAGAAAAAGTTACCGAAGAAGTGATTTCAAGAAATTCATTATATGAATGAATGCTCCTAGTAATGTAGGGATAATTAAATAATAATGTTTATGTTGCATCTGGTAAGTCTCATAAGTAATTCTGGTATTCAATAAATATTTGCTGGTGACAAAACAGAACTTCCTAATAAATGTTTTAGACATCTACAGATGTCAACCAAGTAACAAATATATATTTGTGCATCTACCATGTACGAGACACTGGAGTCAATGCTATGCCAACTCTAAAGAAATCTAAGACATGGTATTTTTTCCAAAACCACTTATAACTCAGTTTGCTAAAAGAAGCACAGAGACAAAATAACCCAAGGCAACACCTGGTTTAAGTGTCAAGTAAATGCTAAAGATATCAAAGAGTAAAGAATTTCAGATACTAAATTAAGAGATGTCACTAAACTCTTCTGTCCATCTGTACATGTCACCACAGTTTTCCATCACACGTAGCCATGCAGTTGCCTAATGCTGCACTCATTTCTGCTTCTGTGCTGACACAGAAAACATTGCACTAATTTTCACTAAGAAGTTTCCGTCTTCCTTCCACTTAAGCTAACTCTTCCACCTTCTAGGGCCCACACATTATATTTAGGTTCTATCTTCAATAATGCACAGTTAAAGCATATAGTGAGATGTGAGCAAATATTTTTATCGATTTAGTTATAAAGTCTTATGAAATCTTTGTTCTGCCCCTATATATATAAAAAATCTAGTCCAGAATATATCACGTTGCTCTTCAGTTGCTTTTTAAAGTGGGAATGTCAGGCATAATTTAAGGAAGAAATTATATTTAAATCCAGTGTGGAGTGACAATCAGGAATTGCTAAATCAGATCACATTTTAACCCATCTTTAACCCAAGACTCTGTAGACAATAAGTATCTCTTCTCTTATAAATTGAAGACATTTAGCCACTCTAAAGCAGGTGAAACTATGTTTTTAAAATTTAGCATATCAGAGAAATCAAAATTTTAATGAAACAGAGCACAGCTGACTATACATCTTATTCTATTATGTAAAAGATTATTTTTATATCTTAATTCCTCAAAGACTAGAAGATAAAATGACTTATTGAGTATCTAAAATACTCAAAAAGAGTATATAACATTTTGATACTCATTTCGATAACATTTGAAAAGCCGTTACCCTTGGAAACACCCTTGCAAACTGATACTCAAATATCCAACTGACCAGTACAGAGGAACTTCTAACTACCCTCCACAAAATCAGACAGACATATTTATTCCCATGTTAGCAGTATGACCCTGCTGATCAGGGGTCATACATCTGGGGAGAATACAAATTTAGTCCTAGATCACTCCCACTCCTAACTGGCACGTCTAGGGATCGCCCAGGTATGACCAATAAGCTATCATTTCATTAGACTCAGAAGAACCTCCCTGTTTTCCCTGTTTTAAATAGAATGGCTAAATAGCTTTTAAAGTTATAAGAGAAAAATATTTATTGCTTATAGAATCTTAGGCTAGATTAAGACATGATCTCATGTAGCAATGTCTGAGTGTTACTCCAGACTAGATTCAAATTCCCTCCCCCCTTTCCCAAGACACCAACCAGTGATAGAAAGGTCTGTAAATGAGAAACATGGACAGGGTCCTGATCAGTTGGCTCCAGTTGAGTTACCAACCCAGTCCTCATTCCTAGCAATTCTAAGTTAGTAGTGCAGGACTTCGTAAGTATTGGTGTTTCACATATAAATTTTGCCTTTAAAGCTGTAGTTATTATTTCTTAAAAAAATTTTTTTTATGTTTATATTTGAGAGAGAGAGAGAGGGAGACAGAGATACAGAGCACAAGCACGGGAGGGACAGAGAGACAGAGATAGAATCTGAAGTAGGCTCCGGGCTCTGAGCTGCGAGCTGTCAGCTGTCAGCACAGAGCCTGACCTAGGGCTTGGACTCACGAGCAGTGAGATCATGAGCTGAGCCAAAGTCAGATGCTTAACTGACTAAGCCACCCAGATGCCCCCTTTCTCATTGTTTATTTAGCAAATATTTATCAGTGCTTACTATGTGTCACTGTTATAATTGCTTTGATAGTTTTAATTTATTTAATTCTCAAACACTCCTATGAGGAAACTATTATTATCATCACAAATTTATAGATGAGAAAACTGGGTACAGAGAGGCTAAATAACTTGTCCAAGGTCACACACACACAAGATAATAAGCAGGAGTGCCAGGACTCAAACTCAACTGTCTGGTTCCAGAGACTGCACTCTTAAACATAATGCTATATTCTACATATATTATTCTTACATTCGTTTACTCATCTGGCCATTCTTTCTAACATTTAGTGAGCACTTACTATATATACCAGCTCTGGGCTCAACACTGGCATTAGGCATAGACAAGTAAGATACTCAGAAGATGATTGTTGAATCAATGGTTTTACCTCAACTTTATTCTACTTTTGTGAATCCTTACGTTACTTCTGAAGTAACTGTAAATTTTAAGCTAATGAGTTATTTTATTTAATCTAAAGCAATACATAATTCGCACCGAGAAGAATTACTATTTTTGGCTAATGCATGCAGAAATGATTCCCACATAATCTTCACCCTCATGAAGATCAGAGTCCAGAAACCCACCTCAAAATTATCCCAAGGAGGAAGAAAACACAGACGAAAGGCTACTAGGTAGTTTTTTTTTTTAGAAATTGTCAATAGCTAACCTAAAGAATTAAATGGTTTATTCAAATAATAATATAAATATGCTTTATATTGTTGGGTAAAAAGTAAAAAATACTAAGCATTCATTTTTCAAAATTATAAATTATGATCTAGTTCATATTCTTTGGAGTTTAGATTAAATGTTCCAAGTTTACATTAGGTGTTACTTAAATGTTAAAATTAGGATGATCTAGACTCGACACAAGAGATACAAGAGACTTGAACACCATCTGGCTTGCTCTCTTTTTGAGTGAGAAAACCGAAGAATGACAACGCTCGCCCCAGGTCTCACAGAGTGTTAATAGCCGAATGGGATTTGAATCTATCCAAGTGCCAGCTGTACCACAACATATGGAAATATGCCAGGAAAATCAATGGGCTTTAACTCTGCTTGTCACACTGTGCTCCACATGTGTCTAAAAATGCAAGAGCTTTATTATGCTGTAAGTAAAAATAGAGTTCTGAAATAATCTTTTATTATACATGACAGAATAAATCTCAATAAAAATTTCTGCCTATACATGCATTTGCTTTTGCTGTTCAAGCAACAGTTAGGGTGTGTCACTTTTGCACAGGACACTGTAATTTTTCAGTCACCATGGGTTTTATTTTGAGCACGACTGAAGCAATATGACAGGCAAGAATGGTTAAATTGCCTCTTTCAGCTCCAACCTGGGAGCGTTGACTCATAGGCACCAATCAGGTGAAGGTGACTGACAGAACAGATATGCTTTATTTTTATTGCAAATTTGGGTTCAGAGAGAACATCGAGAAATCGTATTTGGAACTGAACAAAAATGAATAATATACCATAATCTTTTTAACTTAAAAATAATTACTTGTATTAACATTTAGACAATTTTATTCTCTCCAATGAAGGAGTTAACACTGGGACATTTGAAACTTACTTGAAAATTTTACTCCCCAAAGTATGGGCATTTTTAAAGTACTATAATCACACATGAAGTTCTAGTTTATACAATAATTAAAAATAATACATATATTTTTTTTAACCTTTTATTTATTTTTGAGACAGAGAGAGACAGAGCATGAACGGGGGAGGGGCAGAGAGAGAGGGAGACACAGAATCGGAAGCAGGCTCCAGGCTCTGAGCCATCAGCCCAGAGCCCGACGCGGGGCTCGAACTCGAGGGGGACCGCGAGATCGTGACCTGAGCTGAAGTCGGAGACTTAACCGACTGAGCCACCCAGGCGCCCCTAAAAATAATACGTATTATGAACACTGTGAACCTTCAACCTAAAAATTTATAATTATCACCTAGAAATTGAGTGAATCTTTTTATCAAATTTTTTTTCTGTGAATTCTCATACATGTCTTAAGTTCTTCCTTTATAGTAATAAGTATCTCACACCACATAAGGAATTCTAAAAATTCTTGTATTTCTTACCTGTTGTGATGAACAGTTAAAATGGGGTAATAAAATGGGATAAAAAAAGAGAAACTCCTTTATCATTGAGATGATTTTCTTAGTTATTGGAAGTATTTTTACTTCCGTCTAGTAATTTATTTCCTCTACCGAAAATTTCAGTAGCCAGTGCCAATGGAAGTTCTTGGCATATTCTGTCCAGAGCTGCTATCCATTTATATTTATTGTGTCCTTAATATGGCTCTAAACAATATCTGTAACCATATGATAAATGTCCTGGTAAAAAATCAGTTCATTGACTTAAGAATTGCCTTCAATTATATACTTAAATAATGTATACAGTTATTGGACAGCCTGAAGGTAACTTCAAATTTGATGAGGCTATGCGGATATCTCAGAATTCAGTACAAGAGAGAAGAAAAAATTTCCCAAATACTTATCTTAAAATATTGGGTTTTGTTGATTAAAGCAGAAGACAATACTCCACATAATCTAATCAGCAGAAAATGTAGATTATTTTGATAATAATTACATTCTCCAGGATTCTTAAAAATTTTCTTTAAAAGTATATATTCCTACACAAATTTAAAAATTCCATTACCCTAAAAAATTCCATTATCCTATTTGAATACATTAGCTTATAAGATATTGATAAAATACAGAATAAATCTCAATATGCACACTGAAAACTCGTATGTATCATTTTTATAATTTAAATGTGAATATGTACGGTGTGATAATCAATGAATTCTGGACAAAGCTGAGTTAAACTGTACAAACAAATTTCTGAGTTACTGGATCAGAAAAAAGACGGCAAAGCTGTGAGCAGATTTCCAAAACATAGTTATTGATATTACTCACTGTTTAGAACTATTTCAAATTCTGGAACTATTCCAAATCCTAGAGTGACATAAGAAAAGCTCTTTATCGTTTAAAAAATAAATCTGAGCAGGAATCATGGATACTTTTTATACTTAACTTAGGCCGACAGATAAAGGAGGGTGTTTTTTTTCTTAAAGAAATCTATCCTTACAAATAATAAGAATTACTATAATTGTGGTAATTACAATAAAATAGTGCCATACTTGTTTAATTTTAGATATACATTTGATCAGAATTAAAAGCAAAATTAAAACCATTCTCTCTCATGGTAAATGAAATAGTATTTCCAAAATTCCAAACCCCTAGCTGAAAATACAAAATTCAATCTAACCCACTGTATACCCTATGAACCCCAAACCAATCAAGAATAGTTATTTAATTTTGCATTTTAAAGAGCTGCTTTTATTAAAGCTGCTTTTAAGACCAAACCTGTTTTCTTTTTTATTTTCCAGCAATCTCAATAAAGCTTAATTTAATTTCCCCTTAATCTAGGTAATTATACCATAAAATATAGAAAACACAGATTTCCACATGGGCAACATCACTTATTTATACTTATTTAGCATTTCTAGAATTAGCTTCACTCCTGTCAAGGGCTTTATAGTAGTCTATACAACAATTCCATATAACATCTTATTATTATGCTTGTTATTCAAGGAAAAGGAGACAGAGCCAAAGTTCAATTTGTTTCTAACATCTCTCTATCGATTGATCGATCAATTAATCAATTTATTTATATTGGCCTATCTAGGTAGTCATTTACAAGAATATTTTAGAAATGTAATATTCTGATTTATCTGTTTGTACCGACATTATTAAGGAATGTTCTAAAACATACGAGCAGTTTTCTGACTTAGAACAATATGAAGAGTATTTCATACTATATTTATTCCTTTTTTTTTTTTTTTTAAATCATTTGGAACTTTTAGTAACTCAGGGTCATTACTCCAAAGAATGATTACACTTTCAGATGCAAACCAGTAGCCCTCCGGGTGAATCTGGCCTACTGATATACTTTATTTAGTCAGAAGAGTTGTTTACGAAGTTAATATAAGTATTAGGGGTTTGGGTCTCCTGAAACATCCCATCTGGCAATATCGCCTGGCTTCTTGTATGGAAAGGACCAGCTGGAGCTGAGCAGCACTTTTCCCATTTAAAGTGAACATGTGCTCTCCAGTGGACCACAGTTCCCATATTACCCAGTCCTCAAACCTGATTTTAATCACTTATATTACCTGCTTGGACTCTTTAAGACTTCGAATTTGAGATCCCCAGACTGGTATTAGAACACTGTTACTGTAGGAGTCATAGAAATCAAACTTAATGAGTCTGGAGAAAATTCCATCAAAAGTTGTATTTAAAAGAATCTCAGTGATCTTGGCATGGGCAGTTTCTATGGTCACTTTCCTATTCTGGTAAAGCATGGGAGTAAAATATAGTTAATAACAATTCTAGTTAGTTTATAGTTGGTCAATACCAGATACAGAGAGCTATTGTTTCTGTATTGTTAGGAACAATCAAGATTTTATTCTAATAAAGTTAAAAATCCTAGCCTCCTTCTCACTGAACCATCTAAAAGATCATTAAGGTATTTCTTTGCATGTGATTTTCCTTATAAATATGAAAATCCTGAAACCAGAAATATTTAATGACTCAGTAGAGACATTGAGCATGATAGTGTCAATCTAGCACTGAAGAAACTTTATCCTTGACTTTGTGAACAAAACACTTTCTTGAATAGACAACTGTTTTTGAAGTAAAAAGAAATGAGGGCAGCTGTTATTCCTATGCAATTTATTTTGCTAAAAGCTTAAGAATTTAACCACCATTATTAACATTATATTTTAAGATTTATGATAAATTGAATGCAAATTTAAATATATTTATAGTCAGCTTCAGAGCACTGCTGTTACATTTTGTCATGCAGAATAGTTATTAAAACTATTATGGAGTAATATTCTGAGACAATGCATCTAGTTATTTTCAATTCAAAAGAAACATTGACTCACAGGTGTTCTCATAGTTATTAGTGTTAAAAAATTTGCAATTCTTCAATACAAGTTAAAAAGCTATTGGAGCTTAAATATTTTTCTTATAACTTATGTAAATGAGAATTTTAAACAGAGAAAAAAGTTGAATAAAAGCACTGCAAGAATACTGAATTTTTAGTCTATCATTCTCCACGGGAACTCTGTTGATGATTAGGGCATGGATACCTAATCCATCAATTCAGAAAAATGAAATTGTAAGATATTTCAAAATAAGTGATGAGGTTCTAGAAGAGTCTTACTTTGGCTAACAGAAATATTAGCTATTAAGAATTATGAGCAAATTTCTGAGGGGCTTAAATACTACTGACTAGATTTGATTTTATCTAAAAGACTAATAAACATGTTTTATAGCACAACTTATAGATCTCTTAAAGAAAATATATATTAAAAAAATTTTTAACGTTTATTTATTTTTGAGAGACAGAGAGACACAGAGCTTGAGTAGGGGAGGAGCTGAGAGAGAAAGAGACACAGAATCTGAAGCAGACTCCAGGCTCTGAGCTGTCAGCACAAAACCTGACATGGGGCTCGAACCCATGAACTGTGAGATCCTGACCTGAGCCGAAGTCAGATGCTTAACTGACTGAGCCACCCAGGCGCCCCAAGAAAATATATTAACTAATTCCTTCAATACCTTCCTGTTCTTTTCTTCACTTTTCACCTTCCTTTTCTCTGTTTTATTCCGTATCATTGCTACAAACAAAATGTTTTCAAATTGTGCTAAAGAGGTAAACTTTCATGATTTTGAAGCTATTTGCATCCTTCAATACAGGATCCATGCTATATTGATGTACTAGCCAATTGTGGAATGACTTCAAAGGGTAAAACAATCTGTACATAGCAAGTGAAATGCAGATATAAATGTAGTAGAGATTGGCAGAACATGACAAACCTTTAATTTGAATAAATACTATTTAAAGATAGAATTCTTCTTAGGTATATGTGTTATTTTTTTGTCTTAAAGGTAAATAATTATTATATAATTAATTAAAACAAATTAATTACATTAAAATAAAATAATTAAAAGTATATTTTACACACACACACGGTGTGCATATGTGTGTGTGCGTGCGCGCACACACACACACACACCCTGTGGGTCAAATATAACTTGGTTCAATTCTGAGGTAATAGTCCCCGATACAACTCTCCCTTCCAATTCAGTTTTTGTGTTCTTGAACTTCTGAAATATACTACAAATACAAAGGAGTGTATAGACAGATGTTCAATTAAAGGACAATTACAAAGCAAACACCTTTATAATCGCTCTCAGGTTAAGACAGTGAACAGTTTTTTTTAAAGTTATAGGCAGGTGTTTGGCTCAATTTAAAAAAGTCTAATAGTTACAAGTGTCCAAAAATATAATGGATTACCTCATAAGGTAAAAAAGTCTGAATTCTTCATGCAGATTGAACAATCAACTATCAGTGATATTGTATAGGGTTACTGATCATCACATCTAGATATACTGAAACCCACGATTTTCATGTCAAGGTCAGAGAATTGATGTTTTTAAAAAACTCCCCTGGCAATTTGCTTATGAGCTTGGTTTGGGAACCACTGATACAGTAGTCTTACTTTAGTTCAGAGAAACAGAGAACTGAAGTCCCTTCCAGTAATGGTCTATGGCTTTCTGCATGAAATAGTAGAACTATAAAAGAGAAGTACTACAATTACTAGGTATTACTCAAAGGATACAAAAATGCTGATTTGAAGGGATACGTGAACCTCAATGTTTATAGCAGCACTATCAACAATGGCCAAAATATGGAAAGAGCCCAAATGTCCATCAACTAATGAATGGATAAAGAAGAAATAGTTCATATATATAATGGAATATTACTCAGCCATAAATAAGAATGAAATCTTGTCATTTGCAATGATGTGGATGGAGCTAGAAAGCGTTATACTAAGTGAAATAAGTTAGAGAAAAACAAATACCATATGATTCCAATCATATGTGGAACTTAAGAAACAAAACAGATGAACATAGGGGGGAAAAAGAGAGAGGCAAACCATAAAGCAGACTCTTAACCAAAGAGAACAAAATGAGGCTTGCTGAAGGGGAGGTGGGTGTGAGGAAGGTCTAATGGGTGATGAGGATTTAGGAGGGCAATTGTGATGGGCGTTGTATGGAAGTGATGAATCATTAAATCGTACACATGAAACTAATATTACACTGTATGATAACTAACTGGAATTTCAATAAAAACTTGGGAGAAAAAAGAGAGAAGCACTACATTAAAATTTTAAGAATGAGTCACTAATAAGAAAAATGATAATCAAGAAGAGGTAATCTGGTGATTAAATATTTCATAGCACTTCAAGGATTAGTGGGAAAAGGCATTCAATTTAATCTAATTATTTGGTATTTAAATTTTTTTTAATGTTTATTTATTTTTGAGAGAGAGAGAGAGAGAGAACATGAACGGGGGAGGGTCAGAGAGAGGGAGACACAGAATCTGAAGCAGGCTCTAGGCTCTGAGCTCTCAGCACAGAGCCCCACATGGGGCTCGAACTCATGGACTGTGAGATCATGACCTGAGCCGAAGTCGGATGCTTCACCGACTGAGCCACCCAGGCGCCCCAACTAATTATTTGGTATTTAAAAGTCTTTATACTTTAGAATTATCTTTCCCATTCATTATCTAAGTTCAATGGCTTTAATGAAAAGCCACATTTTAAAAAATTACTGAAATAGGTAGGTAGGCATTGATCCATCTATTCATTCTTCAACAAATATTTGTTGAAGACCTGCACTAAGCTAGGCAGTGTTGAAGGCAGTGCTAAGACAGATGAAAACTCTGCTACCATGAAGCTAAGATTTTAGTATCCCCTAAATATGACTGTGCTCTGTGAGAAGTATGCCTAAATCACAGATTCTTCTTATTTTGTACAGGTCAAACCTAAATTCTACATTTATTTCATTAGAGCAGCATAAGAATCCTAAACCGGGAGAATCCTCACCTCAAAATGTAACTAATCAGATCTGCTCTATCAGTCTCTCAAGTATACTATCAATACCTCAGGATATGCACATGCACACATGTACGCACAGATATATATATATATATAACATACATATGATGTATGGATATACCACATTGCACATTAATATGTAAATACATATTTGTATGAGTCACGTAAAATTTGTTTTTAACCAGTATTCTGTAAATATATGGAATAACAGTGCTATTTATTAAAAGAATGATAACAATAAAGTGGTGAAGACTTTGAAAGTATAATTGGACAATGAAGTAGTTACATATTGAATTTAAAGTGAGTCTATAAATATCTCCCTTATAATATTCACTTGTTATATTGACAGACCTTGATGAATATATATCCTTAAACATAAGAGAATTTTCTTGTGTCTCCTATATAATATGTGTAATTAATTCTTTTAACGAAGAGGGTGTATTCTAACAATTAGTAGAAATAGTAAAGTTTAATGGTGTGTTAGAATATTAGCCATGGGAGTCACAGACTACACTAAATAACAATGTAAGGCCAACTCTAAGTCTAGAAAATTAGAAATAAGCAAGCCTTCAGTTCAGAGCAAGACGGAATGCTTCACAAAGAATGACATTGGGAAAGTGAGAGTTCCACTAAGCATGTGCTAGCGTGTGGCACACACACACACACACGTATATACATATGTATATACATGTAGACATGACATCAATGGCGCTCCACAGCTATATGTACTAGCCTTTGATGTCAGCAACTAACAGTCCAAGCAGATAGAAAAGGAAAGAAAGGTAGAAATGGGCCATCTATCAACTCCATCTTGATAGTAAGACTGAATTGCTTTGTTTGAAGTGATTTCCTAAACAAGAGACAGGGTGCATTAAATTTTAAAATGTACATGAAAGGCCAGCAAAAATTATAAATGCTCATGACATTTGTTGAATTCTTTAAGCTATTTTTATGCATCCCCTCTATTAGTGTCATTACTTAAGAGATAAGTCTTAGATTCCTTGGACAACACTTTTCCTCTTTGTCAGATTTGTGTGTTCCTAGTTGATTTTACAATTCTTTTCCTAGTCCCACCTGTCTGCATCTTTAGGGACAAAATCAATCCCTATTAGTAAGTTTTCTCAGTTCCAAGGATCTCTTCTGGGACATTCCAAATTTTGCACCTTAATTCTATGCTTAAGCTCAGCAAGAATAAAAATATTTATTTCACTGAGAGAATACAAGCCAAAGTTAGGAATGAAAAATGAATGCATGCCATTGAATTTAAAGCATATTTCCCAGAATAAAATTTGAAAGTATTACATTAAAATAATCCATCATAAGGTTTAGGAAATGTTGGCTTAAACACAACTTTATTACAGAACTTCTCAGAAGCTGATACAGACTATGAATCTTGAAGAGAAGGATAGTATGTATACGGGTTTACCAACTTTGTTGACCTTAAAACCATTTATTTTTTAAGCATTAGCTCATGGGGTTAATTTTCTGGAAATATACTTGGAAAGCAATGATTGAAAAGATTCAATTTTATGTTTCTAGGTATTCACACTTCATAATCTTGCCTTGCTAACTGATTTTAAGTACAGACCCTTTCAGATTTACATGGCAGGAAGATTTAAAAAATAACTATTAGGAGAACCTAGGAGTCCCAAGCGCAAAATAATATGAATGTTTTAATTACTGTAGTTTTTAGATTTTAAAAGCCTTATGTTTGGTTTGCATTAGAGCTAAGAACAACTGTTTTTTTTTTTTAATGTTTATTTATTTATTTTGAGAGAGAGAAAGTGCATGTGAGTGGGGAGATTGGCAGAGAGAAAGGAAGAAAATCCCAAGCAGGCTCCATGCTGTTAGTGCGGAGCCCAACACAGGGCTCGATCTCACAAAACCATGAGATCATGACCTGAGCGGAAATCAAGAGTCGGATGCTTAACAAATTGAGCCACCCAGGCGCATCAAGAACAACTGCTTAACGAAGTTTCTCAAATATGTTCTTAGGCTATAAATTCAGAAAGACTTTTTAAATGGTTAGAGGCTTATAAGAAATAATGGATTTTTTTTCTGTAGACATTTTCCTATCTGTACAATGCTGAAAGTCACCTGTCTCTTCTTCTTGCTTCAATTTATTTGTTTGAAAAGACTTCCATGGTGAAGTAGGAGGAACATTAGACTTTGAGTCAAAAGATATAATTTCTGTCACTACTGTGACGTTTAAATTATTTTAATATTGGGCAGTTTAGATAACCTTTTGTAACTTCCATTTTCCATATTTCAAAGTTGGTAGGGAGCTTTAAATGAAATAATTAAGTGGGTTATTAAAATGATGTGCTAAGAGGGGAAGTATTATCAAATCAGATATTAAAGTTATTTTTCATACCTTTACTTATTATAATCATTTATTTACTTCTCGATCTCCCCTCTAGACTTTAAGCTCTTTGAGGAAAAGAACTAGGTCTTGTCAACCAGTATTTCCCCCATTTTAGCAGAGGATCTGGCATATGAAGATGCTCAATAATACTTGAATAATGGCAATTTAAGGAATAAAACCACTTAAACTCCAATACCGTTAAAGGTCAACCATAGCAAACTATGAAACAAACCTTACAAACGTTTTCAGGAATCTCTACCATATTACTTTGTGAAGTTATCTCATCATGAAATCTTTTTGGTATTTTGGAAATTATTTTCTCTTGTACAAAATATAAGATGGATATACCTAATCCTGAATTATCTGTCAAAGTGTTATAGGAAAGTTTCTATGAAATATGCAGTTGAAAAAAGCCAAAAAGAGTGAGAATTTTTACATTTATTTTTCCTCTCCTTTCTTTTTCTTTCTTTCGTAATCTCTACCATTTATCAAATGCTTATCATGTGCCAGGAATGCGAGGAATTCGGTTAAAAGCTGTAAGGATATACTCTTATTGAACTTTCAGGACAGCCCCGTGAGAAAGTTACTATTATTATCTCCAAAATAATGGTGAAAAGTGTGGTTTTTATTTGCCTGCATTTACATTGTTAGGCATTGACAGAACCAGGATTCAATCCAGTTCTGTCTGAATCCAGAACTAAGTTGTTTTTTTTTTTAACATTTATTTATTTTTGAGACAGAGAGAGACAGAGCATGAACAGGGGAGGGGCAGAGAGAGAGGGAGACACAGAATCCAAAACAGGCTGCAGGCTCTGAGCCGTCAGCACAGAGCCCCACGCGGGGCTCGAACTCACGGACCGTGAGATCGTGACCTGAGCTGAAGTCGGACGCTTAACCGATCAAGCCACCCAGGCGCCCCCAGAGCTAAGTTTTAACATTATGCTATATATTAATCTTTCATGTATATTTTCTGAGGATTTGTGTGTAATTTATTATAATACTAAAAATAAACTTTGGATGATGATAAATGATGATGATGCTTACTAAGAGTCACTGTATCATGGCATCACAGTTCTTATTCACAAACTCTGCAAAGCAAGCCAGCTGAATCCCCCGTGTGTCAAACTGACAACTATATCTCTGCATAGGACAGGTGCACCGTGCAAAGCAGTAATTCAAACTCCATGATAAACAGAAATAGTAAAGTAAGTTGGTGAATTCACAGATTTTTTTTGAAAATACGCAGTACTCTCCAGACAACTTCAATATTAAGTCTTATGTATCTTTTCAAAATTGTCCTATCTGTCTACTTAAAATATCTTGATAGGAAGACTCGGACGACTAATTTACAAGTTTCCTTATTTTTGTCATCCTAATGATAATCGCTATTTGATACGTAAAAATCCTATATGAAGTCTGACAAGGGTGGGAGAAAAACATATAAGAAAACATAACAAAAGGGTTCCCTAAGGTAGTATTTAAAGATCAGACAAACTAACATCCATCTAATGTACCCAAAAGAATAGTTTGAAATGAATTCTAAAATCCTCTTGAAAGCTGCAAAGATGAGAGAAATAACTATTCATCACATTCAAATCATCAAACCAACCCACCACCAACTATATCTGTCCAAAATGGAATATAATATCTCATAAAACAAATTCCTAGGAAGTAAATTCCACTGAATTGAGGTTTATTTCCACTGGGGAACAAATGACCTCCTGGACTATTTAAAAACTTTTGTCAGGGGCGCCTGGGTGGCTCGTCGGTTAAGCGTCCGACTTCGGCTCAGGTCATGATCTCACAGTCTGTAGGTTCGAGCCCCGCGTTGGGCTCTGTGCTGACAGCTCAGAGCCTGGAGCCTGCTTCCGATTCTGTGTCTCCCTCTCTCTCTGGCCCTCCCCTGCTCATGTTCTGTCTCTCTCTGTCGCAAAAATAAATAAAAACATTAAAAAAAATTAAAAAAATAAAAAATAAAAACTTCTGTCAAAGAAGACTAAGATTAACATGTTGAGTATTGCACTAGGTCAGAAGCACCATGTTGGAAGCCCTTCATACCACTAAATTTTCACTGCTTTATTACAATCTTACTTCTTCATATATTCCTACACTAAGTTTTATTGTGTGTCTACTTTGTGTGGGTTATTGTAGATACTGGGAGGTAAGACAATAAAAAGATAAAAATGATGGATAACCTACCTCAAAAGGCTAACTAACCAATGGTCAATTATAGTAGATTAAATGGACGCAAAATTAACTACATTCAGAAGAGGAAAATGAATACCACAAGAGAAACTGTTCTTGTAAAAAAAAATAGTAGATAAATTGTGAAGGAAGAGAAGAGACGGTGTTTCTTAGATGAATTTATATTTGAGTTGGGTATTGAAGGATGGGTAAGTACTCATAAACAGAAAAGAAGCCATAACTCAGGCACAAGAATCAACATGAGCGTATATACACAGAAGTATAAATGCAAGAGCCTGTAAGGAGAAAGATCCATAAGTGTGAAAGGCTGAAGTCAAAATAAGGCTAAAATAGGAAGACTGAAAAGCTGTAATCATCAAGACAGTGTGGTATTGGAACAAAAACGGACACATAGACCAATGGAATAGAAGAGAGACCCCAGAATCAGACCCACAAATGTATGGCCAACTAATCTTTGACAAAGCAGGAAAGAGCATCCAATGGAAAAAAGAGACTCTCTTTAATAAATGGTGCTGGGAGAACTGGATAGTAACATGCAGAAGAATGAAACTAGACCACTTTCTTACACCATTCACAAAAATAAACTCAAATGGATGAAGGGCCTGAATGTGACATAGGAAACCATCAAAACCCTAGAGGAGAAAGCAGGAAAACACCTCTCTGACCTCAGCCGCAGCAATTTCTTACTTGACACATCTCCAAAGGCAAGGGAATTAAAAGCAAAAATGAACTATTGGGACCTCATGAAGATAAAAAGCTTCTGCACTACAAAGGAAACAATCAACAAAACTAAAAGGCAACCGATGGAATGGGAAAAGATATTTGCAAATGACATATCAGATAAAGGGCTAGTATCCAAAATCTATAAAGAACTGACCAAACTCCACACCCGAAAAACAAATAATCTAGTGAAGAAATGGGCAGAAGACATGAATAGACACTTTTCCAAAGAAGATATCCAGATGGCCAACAGACACATGAAAAGATGCTCAACATCGCTCCTCATCAGGGAAATACAAATCAAAACCACACTCAGATACCACCTCATGCCGGTCAGAGTGGCTAAAATGAACAAATCAGGAGACTATAGATGCTGGCAAGGATGTGGAGAAACGGGAACCCTCTTGCACTGTTGGTGGGAATGCAAACTGGTGCAGCTGCTCTGGAAAACAGCATGGAGGTTCCTCAAAAAATTAAAAATAGATCTTCCCTGTGACCCAGCAATAGCACTGCTAGGAATTTACCCAAGAAATATGAGTGTTGATGTATAGGGGCACTTGTACCCCAATGTTTATAGCAGCACTTTCAACAATAGCCAAATTATGGAAAGAGCCTAAATGTCTACCACCTGATGAATGGATAAAGAAGACGTGGTTTATACATACAATGGAATACTACTTGGCAATGAGAAAGAATGAAATATGGCCATTTGTAGCAATGCGGATGGAACTGGAGGGTATTATGCTAAGTGAAATGAGTCAGGCAGAGAAGGACAGATACCATATGTTTTCACTCATATGTGGATCCTGAGAAACTGAACAGAAGACCATGGGGGAGGGGAAGAGGGAAAAAAGAGTTACAGAGGGGGAGGGAGGCAAACCATAAGAGACCCTTAAATACTGAGAACAAACGGAGGGTTGATGGGGGTTGGAGGGAGAGGAAAGTGGGTGATGGGCATTGAGGAGGGCACCTGTTGGGATGAGCACTGGGTGTTGTATGGAAACCAATCTGACAACAAGTTATATTTAATATAAAAAAATTAAACTTTTACATGTTAAATTTGTTCATCCTGAGGGATACCTAGAGTTCTATTCGGAGTCACTAGCTTTGAATATTGCATTTAATGCAGAATAACAGCTGTAGGGGCACCTGGGTGTCTGAGTCAGTTAAGCGTCTGACTCTTGATTTCGGCTTGATTCATATCTCAAAGTCAGTCATGAGATCGAGCCCTGGATTGGACTATGTGCTGAGTGTGGAGCCTGCTTGGGATTCTCTCTCCCTCTCTCTCTCTGCCTCTTCCCCACTCACGCTTTCTCTCTCTCAAAATAAATAAATAAACTTAAAAAGAAAAGAATAACAGCTGTAGATTAATTGTCCTTACGGGCTTGTAAAAACAAATATTAAATATGATGGGAACTAATGTGGCAGTTTTTTCTGCTATTATTTTGTATGGAGAGAGTCATTCCCATGTAATTATTTCTCTACTTTCATACTAAATTTATTTTACTCTCTAACATGCAGCATGTGGGGAAAATGTTTGAAATAAATGTTTAAAAAGAGCATAAAAATTAATTTTATCCATTATAGCAGACAAGTCTATAGAAACATTATTTACCTATAATCAATGGTGGAAATGCCAGAAAACAAAAGTTCCATATATAAATGAAGGCTAATAGACATTTTAAATGTATATAACCTTAAATTGCTATTCTAACCAACGTGAAATTTGTAAAAATGAATCTGTGTGGGTCTCTCTGAATAAAATTTTCTGGTGACAACAGGATAAAGTAAACCAGTTACCACAGAAATACAAACTAACAAAATTTCTAATAATGATTACATTACAAAGTCAATTAAATTTTATAAGACTCTTAAAATTTATGTAGGATGTGGGAATAAAGGTTAATCAACGCTGAGCTCCGATATCATATCGAAGAACAGAGATGCGGTACTGAAGGATAAATACTATGTGTTAGCTGAAAGGAATACCCTGAAAATGTGGTGGCCCCAACAGCAGAGCAAAAGCCGGGTGGCTCCACGAAAAAGCTATACTCTTATTACTCATTCCAAACCCTTTTACTCTCGTCACCAAAACAATCTATATCTTGTCTTAACGAAAACCTGATACTGCCTTGGACATACTGCTTCCCCTGAAGTCCTCTCTAATGACAATTACTTATCCTTTTTCATAGATTGTAATATTTCTTTTTTTAAAAATTTTTTTTCAATGTTTATTTATTTTTGAGACAGAGAGAGACAGAGCATGAACGGGGGAGGGTCAGAGACAGAGGGAGACACAGAATCTGAAACAGGCTCCAGGCTTTGAGCTGTCAGCACAGAGCCCGATGCGAGGCTCGAACTCACGGACCGTGAGATCATGACCTGAGCCGAGGTCGGACGCTTAACCGACTGAGCCACCCAGGCGCCCCATAGGTTGTAATATTTCTAACTACTGATTACATTTTTGGGAACGTTTCTCTTCTACTTTGACTTAAAAGCTTAACTTATCTTTTTGCAGCTTATGACTTCTGGCTATGCCAACATACACTTCTCCTTTTCTGCCCCTTTCTTTATATCATCTAGTGACCTCATGGCTATTGACTCATTCACTCAAGTCTTTAGGAGCTAGCTAGGTCTTCTTTTCAATTCTCAATTTTACCATAATTCTATCAGACTTACATATTCATTAAGAAGGTCTAGCCAACTGCTTCATAATTCCAAAACTTATATATCTCTATTTACCTTCACCTTTTACTCTTTTCATCACTCTGTTCTACTTGCTCCAATGGCTATGTCTTAGAATTTGCTAACTAATAAAATAGCTTCACCACACAATCTTGAGTTTCAGTGTCATACTCTAAACCTCTCACTCATCCGGTTCCCTAAATTTGCTTTTGTACTAAATGGTATAGTTTTCCAACTTTTTAATTTCTCTACACTCTCCTAGTCTATCAGTTCCTGTCTTGACTTTTCTTCCTTCTTGTCTAGCATTGACATTTACATAAACAACCTTAATTTCTTTCCATTGCTGTTTTTCCAATAGCCCTGTCCATCAAAATTCCCATTCTCCACAAATGCTACAATCTGACTTCTGTACCTACAATTGGATCAGCTCAGTTCTGCTAGAAAAGAACACACTACTCTCCTCGCTGGTGTCTCTTGGACTTGTCCCTCAGTTGGATCTATGGAACTATTCATCAACACTTTAATTTGTCCTCTGTCTGCTACTTTTCCTATTTTCTTCAGCAATTCTTCCAAATCTTCAAATCCAATCTCCAATTCAGCCTCCAAACTTTTATATTCTGCCTCTTATGTGTTTGAGAAAATTATGACCATCAGGTAGTGATGACCACTTCCCACTCCCAATCTAAAAACTTACCTATTTTCCTATCTGTCTTTTTTCTGGTTTGAGCCAATCCATCTATGCTTCTGACCCAAACCCCTCCCGCATCTTCAGGGTCCCACTCTAGTTAATCTGTGCATTTTCAGTACTTTATCTTCAAACACTCCTTCCCTTCAGACCATATATGTGATCAAATCTCAAATCTCTCACTGTCAGGAATCTACTATGGAGACTGTGAAGTCATAAACACACCCAAGATTTACCACAAATGGAAAACAATACGACGGACAATCAGTTAACTCAAGAGAATAGCTCATTTACTGATTAACAGAGTCTTTGATATATATAGAGTTCACAGTTTCAGGCCAACACTTATATTTACATGCAAAGGAGAAATTTGGGGCTATAAAAAAAGAGAACAGAAAATCATTACCTTTTCCTGAGAATAACGTCTGTGTTTTATTCATCTTAAGAACCCTGGTGATGTGGGGGCGCTTGGATGGCTCAGTCGGTTGAGTGTCTGACTTCGGCTCAGGTCATGATCTCACTGCAGGAGAGTTTGAGCCCCCCCTTGGGCTCTGTGCTGACAGCTCATAGCCTGGAGTCTGCTTCAGATTCTGTCTCCCTCTCTCTCTGCCCCTCCTCTACTGTGTTCTCTCTTTCTCTCTCTCAAAAATAAATAAACTTAAAAAAATAAAAGAACCGTGGTGATGTGAAAAATGTATGCAAGAATTTTTTAAAAACAGAGATAAACATTTTAGGGAAAGGTAGCTCTGAAGGAGAAATGGAATAGAAGAAAATATGCTTGACAAACTAGACTCAAAACAGTGTATCATCTGCATTTATCACTACTATACTCATTTATTGAAGAAGCCACATACAGATTCATTTTTTTGCAGATAATTTTGAGTATTTTTAAATGTTTGTGGTTTTTCTCTTGTATTTTTTGAGTTTTTCTTTTTCTTTTTTTTAAAGTAGGTTTCACATCCAGCGTGGAGCTCAACATGGGGCTTGTGCTCACGACTCTGAGCTCAAGAATCAGATGCTTGACCCACTGAGCCACCCAGGCGTCCTATTTTTTTGAGCATTTTTAAAGATATAATTCCAAAATTCATCTTTTTAAAGTATATAATTCACAAATGGACTACTTCAGAGAAATTGACTACTCATTTTTTATGCTATTATCATAATGAGCTCAAAAAGATAAAAATTTCCTACTAAACTAATCTTCATAAGAGATAACAGATTAATTTATGGAAGCGGAAATAGGATTAGGAAGAAATTGACATATTTCAGAAATGAGTTAGCATCAGAATCAATAAGATTTGGTGACTGGAGGCCAGGAATTGTGTTCAGTGGAGAAAGACTAGTAAAGAGTGATGTGCAGGTTGCTACTTGGGCAAATGTGAGAACATGGGTACCGAGAACTGGGAAAGAGAGTACAAATGGAAAAGCAGGTCATTCACTTTGGTTGCTTGTTTGGTGAGGGGTGTGATGAATTTAATTTCACATGTTGAGCTTGGTACGTCTCCTGGACAGACAAGAAGATGGACAGAAGAGGACTGGATGGATCTGGCAGTTGAATAAGAAAGAGATCTTGGCTGGAGGTACAGATTTGGAAGTCATTAACATATAGATGCTACTTGAAGCCATGGAATTGAAGTGCACTGACAAGACAGACTGTGTAGAGTAAAAAAGGGGGGGGGGGACCCCCAGGATGACATCCTGGAAAATATCAACATAAAAGCATACAGAAAGCTCACAGAAAACACCAAGGTGACCAAAGAGATGAATGCAGAGTTAAAGGAGTGTACAATTACAGAAACTCAGAGAAAAAAGCATTTCAAGAAGAAGAGAATGGGAATGGGGTCAAATTCTAAAAGTCTACACAATAAAATATGAAAACGGTTAAGATTTAGTACCATATATAACTTGAGGCAGTTTCAACAAAAAGTTTCAGAACTCAAAATTATAGTAAAATAGAAGTAGAAAAGCAAAGCCTCAACAAGGAGGCAAAAGTGAGGTTGTCAATTATTATGTGTAATATAATGTAGTTCAAGAAATTGAATGGAATTAGATTTTGGCTATGAACTTGAACTTCCTGATAGACTAGGTAAAGAGAACATACAATGGGCTGCACTGTTTTGTTTTCTGTAAAGCAGATATATCAATTGTTTAGGAGAAATATTCATAGAATTTTAAAAGAAAGTTTTCCATGGACTATTTTTAAAATGGATGAGTGGCCCTGGAGAAAATATCCTCAAAAATGAATTTACAGCTAACGCCAGTAATTCTACCTGGCAGTATTATTTAAGAACTCCCTACGAGCCACTTCTATTTAACATTGTAGTGATGGTCTTAGCCAGGTCAAATAATCAAGAAAAAGAAATAAAAGACATTTAGATTGGAAAGTAAGAAGTAAAACTATCTTTATTCCCAGATGACACGATCTCTTATATAGAATATCCTAAGGAATTACCAAAAATATTTTAGAGCTAATAACTGAAATGCAGCAAGGCTGTAGGATATAAGATCAATATACAAAAATAAATTGAATTTCTATATATTAGCAATGAACAGTACTAAAAGGAAATTAATAAACAATTCCATTTACAGTAGCACCAAAAAATGCTTAGAATAAATTTAACAAAAGAAGTGCAAGATGTATACACTGAAAACTATAAAACATCATTGAAAGAAAGTTAAGAAAACATAAATAAATGGAACATCTCATGCTCATAGATTGGAAGATAATATTTTAAAATGGCAATAGACCCCAAATTAATCCAATTAAACAAATCCTAGTCAATATCTCAGCTGCTCCTCCCCCCCCAACTGACAAGCTGATCTTAAAATTCATTAGGAAATAAAAGCAACCAAAAAGAAAGGATAGATAGCATCATAACCACCTGGGGTATTTGTTTTAAAAATGCAAATTCCTGGGCCCCACCCCAACGTACAGAATGAAAATTCTAAGAGTGGTATTTACATATTTTAAAGTTTCCTTTTCATGCATAATCAATATACAGAGAAGTTACTGGAGCTTTTAAGATTTCAGTAGTATTAACTAGAAGATAGATAGCTTTAATGAGAAAGAAACAAAACAAAACACAGGACATCAGTAATACATAAGCAGAATGGCACAGTCCATCAGTACGCCATATGGGATGAGTTGGCACTCAAACATACTTCTAGAAAAATGAAAAAGTCAGCTTGATCAATGGAGTACTAAATACTGATCACCTAAATGTTGGAAACATCTGCCAAATGATGGAAACTTACGTTGAGCTGTTTGTTCTACTAGTGGTTGGTTAGTCACAGAACCAATGATCTCTTGAGCTCAAGATAATAAAGGCAAGTCATCAATCTAACAGAAGATGCTTACTTTCCTGGTGGCTGTGCACTATGTTCACGTAAACTATGGCAAGGCGTGTCAATCATCCATTCCTCTAACTGACAAGCAAAAAAGCCCAGACCAAGTAGGTAGGTTAATGTGACAGAGTCAGGATGAGAATTCAAGTATTTTATCCTGCTTGCCATTCTAAAAGTTATAAGAACTTTTAGCTAGACAATTTAGATGGCTAAAGTCACTTAAAATCAGCTCTTCATGAATATTTGAATAGATGCCAAACTTTTTCCTTTAAAAAATGACCCTACCCCCAAAACATTCTCTTTAAAAAGAGAAATTATAATTCTCCAGCCTTTATAGACATGCCTGAGAAAACTAAAAATTTATAGGGAACAACTTTCTTGAATTTTTTCTTTTGGCTTGTATCCTTAGAACAAAACCTGGAGGAATAGATGGGTCTCATTTGATTGTAAAGTTACGAATATTGTTGGTGTTGCTAATACCATACTTTTCAGTATTTGTTTTTTCTATCTTCCATTGCAGATTTATTAAAGATATCCTCCTTTCTGTGCCAAATTCCTTCCTCAAATATGCTTGTGAATTTGTTTAGGTATACTGATGGCATTTTTTTTTTGGATATGAGCTATCCTTAAATGTCCAGTCACACAAGGCTAAGAAAATGATTCACTCTCAGGCTTAGATATTTAGAAATGCTTAATTTCATTTCTATCCCCAGTTTTTAGTACAGTGCTTGAGATGTTTTCTGAATAAGTTTTCGTTGAATAAATGATTTCCCCTTGCCTCTGAAAACTTCTTTTTTTTCCTGAGCCAGCGTACCACATATATATGGTATATAATCAGCAAATGTATAGAGATATAAAATTTAGAACATACTCACATAGATATAGAGAAAAAATATTTTCAATGGTTAACATAATTTTGTATTCTCTAGAGTTTACCAAAAAATCATTAATGATATAGGGGCTTAATCAGGCTTACATACATATATGAGTATAAATATCTAAATATGAATATATTTATTAACCAACTTTGAAAAATTTTATATTTAAATATTTAATGAACCTTTTTGAATTTACTTTTTGCCATTCATTTCCTACTTGTATATTCAGAAAAGACATCCTCTAATGTGACTACTAGACCACAAACAACATAATTCTGTATCATGCAATGATATCTAATTACTGTAATGAAAAGAGCAACTATAATGGATTTGCTTCATTGCAGTTGCTGTGTTAATATTAAGTTCTAACAATGTTATAAATACTTAAACTCTGAAGTCATATTTTTTTCCTGTATAAAACTTGCATTACTGTTTAAAAGGCATAAAATGTCAGTGGTGTATTATGAATAAGATTATTTCCAATAATGTTGTGTAAGCTCGTACGGTTTTTTTTTAATTTTTTTTTTTTAACGTTTATTTATTTTTGAGACAGAGAGAGACAGAACATGAGCGGGGGAGGGTCAGAGAGAGGGAGACACAGAATCTGAAACAGGCTCCAGGCTCCGAGCAGTCAGCACAGAGCCTGACGCGGGGCTTGAACTCACGGACCGCGAGATCATGACCTGAGCCGAAGTCGGCCGCTTAACCGACTGAGCCACCCAGGCGCCCCTCGTACGTTTTTTTTTAAACAACCTAGGATTGTGTTCATCAACTTCCAAAACAAAATGTTACTGGGAGTACTGAGACATATTTCCTCTCAATAAACATTGTTCATTTTATTCTAAGAAATGGAAGCGAATTCAAGATCTTACGTTGTAATAATTAGTGACACCAAATGTTTCCTACAAGTAATTGCAGATGACATTTTGTGCCACCTTATAGAATATATGTTCCCTAGAGACAGTAGCCTGGCTCCCTTTAGTTTATAGTTTCAGAAGTCTTACATAGCCACTTAAGCTGAGTACGGTGCCTTGACGACTCAGATTGCTAGGAATATACCATCTTTCCCTTTCTCCTGCAAAATAATGTACTCTTTCCCTAAAGAAAATGATGGAGAAAGTAATATTAAAAATTGAGAATTTAAAGTTAAAATCTTCTCCAAACCCCTGCCCACCAAGCCAGGCATGTTAGACTTTTGGGCTTGTGTGTTCTCCTCTACACAGTACATAGAAAGAGAAACACAGTAGGGAGCTACATTTTGCTCTGCTTTTGGAGGAAAGGAAACTCTCTGTCTATATTTTTCAAGGAACCTTGGGAAACTTTTCTCTGTGAACTAATGATGAAATTATCCTATGCCAAACAAGTCTTTTTTTTTTTTTTAATGTTTATTTATTTTTGAGACAGAGAGAGACAGAGCATGAGCAGGGAAGGGGCAGAGAGAGAGATGGAGACACAGAATGTGAAGCAGGCTCCAGGCTCTGAGCTGTCAGCACAGAGCCCGACGCGGGGCTCGAACTCACAAACTGTGAGATCATGACCTGAGCTGAAGTCGGACGCTTAACCGACTGAGCCACCCAGGCGCCCCCAAACAAGTCTTTCTTAACAAACCAGTGTAATTATCAAAAATTAGATAAGTAATGAAGTAGATTTGAAATTACTAGTTTTGACTCAAATCACAACATGCCAAACTTAGGATCCCTCTTATGTTTAATATCTGTTATACAGGAAATTTCATAGATCACAGATATAATTAAATATACCAATCTGAGACAAAAAGTGAAGTGTCATAGACTAAACCACTGAATTGTATACTGATGGGGTAAAAAACTGCCCCAATTATCTTTCTTATTAATCATGAGTACGTACAAAATGAGATTGCGTTTAAATATAATAATGCAAAGTTTGACTTATAACAGGGTGTGTTTATCAAGCCAACCATGTACTAACAAATAAAATTCTGGATTGACAGCTAGAAACCCAAACTCCTCTAAGATGGACATGATTTGCAATTCTTGGTCTCTGAGAAATGTAATTACAGAAACCTCATCTCCTCAGGCAGAAAAAGGAGGTTTACTGTGTATTTGTGCTGACTTTCAGTACAGTACTGTGAAGATAGTTTCAGACTCACTTGGTGCCTGTGTTATGAAAATGAAAACATAGTTGTTTTTATACCTTGCTGCTTATGTTTCCTCCTTTCTTTCCTGTCCAAAGTTCCTTCTCTGGCAGTTTCTCTAGCTGCCTGAATTTTTACAGGGACTTAACCCAACGTGTTTGCTTTCTAATAAACCCTGGGGCATCTAGCCTTTCTTTTCAGAGTATCAAAGAGCACTGCCCCTGATTCGCAATCTTCCTCAGTGTTCAAAACTAAGCTAGAACCCACCAGAAAACTAAGAAGAAGCAAGGGAGCCAGAGACCAAATAAAGCTTACGTTCTACTAGCAAATTTGCCAATCGTTTTAAAAGTTTGTTTCCAGTGTATAATATTTTTTATGAAGTAGGCTAAGTTTTTTCAGGCCCTTCAGAATCTCATTTTAAAAATTTTGACTCTACAAATGGAGAAGATATGCAGCAATTAACGCTAAAAGAACTAAGGGAAATTTACATTTGATTCAGCTGGTCATAAAGAAAATTGAATAAACCAGACCCTCAGAGTTAGTGGATATAAATTAAAGGCTGTTTCATTAGTCAATCTATTTGATAATAATTTGCAATATATGAATTAGTTGTATTAGAAGCTAAATAGATAAAACACAAGAAAATAAACCAAATGTAAATGGCAAAATAGTCTTTAGAACTAGGACAAAAGGCTACATTACTAATGGGAAGTGTCTACAAAAATAAGCAAATTTTACCTGTCATCATCTTGTGACAATCGTCTTTGCAAATCCTCTTTATTCCACTGTTCTTTTTCTTTCCCTTGCTCAGGTATATCTTGTGCTTTTTCCTCGTCTCCTGATTCTCTGTTTTTCTCCTTATTACTTGTTTTTGTGATCTCTGTCCCTTTCTCATTCTCATTAAGTCTTTCTTGCTTTACCTCTTCCTCCTCATGAGCTATCTCTTCGTGTTTATCCCCTTCTTGCCCTCCCTCTTCTACTCCCTTTGGCCTTTTGAAAGCAACACAAATCGAAGGCATGCAAATAAACACAAACAAGAAAGAAAAAGTCAAGAAAAAAAAATGCACATGAAATAAAACAGAAATGTAATGAAAACTACTAAAAACATAAATAAAAACTACATCTTTTAAACATTGAATACTTTTCTTTCCAGTGTATACCAGAAGCAAGCACTGTGTAAGCAACACTTAGTCATAATTGTTTTTATAGCATATTTTCCTGTCACAAAGTTGCACAGATAAAGGTGGTGGTCTCCATTATAGATTTTTTTTCTGATGTAATGGGAGTAAAGAAATAAATTAGCTTAGGTGCCCATCAAATCTATAGGTCAGGTGATAAGTGAGAATTATAGTAACATATGCTACATTTACAAATTTTCTTGAGAGGCTGAGGAATTTCCCATGCCCTCATAATGGTGTCAGGAGAATGGGAGACCATCCTACTAAAAAAGTAATGTTCTTATGTATTCTGAATCATGGAAGTATATTCAGCTCGGTAAAAAGCCCTCCAAAATATCATTTTTCATATTCCTTGGAACATTAAAAAATCCAAGTCTTCACTTACCCATCACTTTCATTTCAGTAAAGACAGAATAGTAACAGAATTACTTTCTGAATAGCAAACATGAAAAAAAGAACTAATGATATCATAGCCAGTAGTCTAGGAAGAAAAATGTTATATGTTCTATAAAACTTCTCTGTGCCAGCAGTCTGAATATAGACCAAAATATAATACAAAGCGGTATGTTCAGAAGTTCTTCCTGTCTTCATGACACGTATTAACCTTTCGAAGGAAATGATTTTATGTTGACCCAAAGAAAATCAAAGACCTGAAATATGTTGAAAAGAATTTCCTGCCAAAATCCCCTTACTCACCTGATTTTCTTGTTTCCTCTTGGCCGTTCTGATTGGACGGACATGTAGCTTGTGCTACTGAAACGAGAAGCACTGCTAGTCCTGGAAACCGCGGATATATCACTTACATCACTGTCCGAAGATTTAGTGGAAATATTATCTGCCCCTCTATGAGGATCCCATCCTGATCGGTACTGTTAACACAGATGGACAAACACGCAGAGGTTGTCAGTATTACTGCACAAAGCAATTATTAGCTTCTCCTACTTCAGCACTTTAATTGTCCACAGAGGATACTGCAAAACCCCACTCAGTGGCATAGAAAACAAAAGTGAATGGCAATTATCCTAAAAGAAAAATTCAATTTATATGAAACCCTTGTTTTTAGCAAAGGCAATTAGAGCATTTTCACCTCCCGCCCCCCCCCCCCCCCCATGAAGGCCATTAAAACAGTTTCACAATAGCAATGGCCCCGGGGAAGAACATTTAGGTGAAATCTGGGAAATAAACATAACATAAGGAAGCAGAATTGTTTTATTCTGTACAAAATTTGAAAAAAAAAAGTGTGATAAGGTTGCCATTGTAACTTATAAAGACCAATTTTAGTAGCCATCAATGTTCTCTGAAATCCATTATGCTTCACTGAAAACCTAGAGATAATGTAAAATCTAATTATTAAAGCACTAACTTTTGAACGGAAAGCCAAGAAAAAAGAGAGTTGAATTTTTGGGTGGTTGCTGGAATTTTGATGAATCCTAGAAATACTAGAAAAGTCATTATTATTTACAATAGTTCAAACTTCCTGGAATTGAAATAACCGAATAGTTATCTGACCCAGCCAGCATGCAGGGTGTTATGGGTGTTCAAATATTCTGGTAAGTTGAAAACCGTCATAAATGCTTTATGGTAATGACATTTGGGGTGTAAAAAAGAATAGACTTTGGAGTCTGGAAAACCTGGAGAAAAACTCTTACTAGCTAGGTAAACTTGAGCAAATTATTTAATCTTTAAAAGTCTGTTTATAAAATAACAGGGATAATATCTTCCTTTTGGGGTTTTGAAAATTAGAAATAATGCATGTCTGCTATCTAATAATACAAATAAATACAGTATTATAGCTGTATCATTACTAACTGATGGCTATTAATGGGTTAAGAGAATATCTGCTAATAGAGTTTTATTTATTTATATGTACTTCAAACATAATGTTGAAACATCCTTATTTGGTCAGTTTTGCAATGGAGATTATTCTAAGCATAGACACTAGCAAATTTCACAAAGCCTTAGAAAGATGATTATCTTATATAAACAATTTACTGTGATTTGAAGAATCTTTACCTAATAAACTATCCTGTAAGAATAACAATTCACTGCAAATATTAGAGAGATATAAACATTCTGGCTAAGATAAATTGAATGGCAATAGGGTATAGTATAAACATTAAATCAGATTCAAATGATCTGGATTCTTTTCCCCCCAGTATCTCTCTGTGTCTAGTTATATATTTTTGAGTTAATAACTGATCCTTTTCTTCAAATGTAAAATAAGGGAATTATTTTTAAGGCTCCATAAAATTTTAATAACCAAATCCTTAATCTAGAAATATACTTTCAAATTAGGTGAGATACTGGCCTTTCTTAGTCCCTTTTAACTTCCCACTTTGTTGGATAAACTCTCACGTATCAAAAAACATACACACTTAAGTTCTGCAAAACTTGCTGCCTTGTTTTCAGGAAGTATCTGTGTAAATAGAAACCTCATGTTGATTTTAAAGGTAATTACTTATTTACAGTGAATTTATTTGGAGAACATTTGGTCCACGATATCTTTTTCAAACTGAAGCCACTTTAAAATAGTAAAAACAATTTAATTTAAGTGACAGTATTTTCAGCCATTGTGTAGAATAACATTTCAATGGGTGGATCCAACATTATCTAAGTTAGCCAGTGCACACAAAAATGTACTGAAAGCAGACGAAAAACCCTAAATTTTAACTCTAGGAGGTGGTGAGAAATAATAAGGTACTAAGAGCACACGCTTTGGAGTGAGACTGAATTGTTGATCTGAATTTTGGCCTCACAAATTATTAAGTTTGTAATCTTGGGCCAATTGCTTCTGTATGTGTTAAAATACAGACCGCTGTACCCATTTCCTAGGTTTGCTGCAAGGATTAAGATAATGTATGTAAAAAACACTTGGCACAATATCAACATAGAACAAGTGTTTAATAAATGACAAATGATGATGACGATGATGGTGATGATGATTAGATAGTAGTTGAATACTGTTTCAGTATCAATTCCAGGTACATCTTCACTGAAAAAAATATTGGGTAGAACCAACAATCAATATATTATTTTAAGACTGCTCTAAGCCAAAATAAGAATATAATCATTTCTACATATGTTCAAGAGATTCATTTCAGAACATATGTTTATAAAAAAATTAAAATATTAAAGCAAACTTTTCCACTGACTCCTAGTATGTCCTCAGGTCTCACCTTCCCCATTTGATCAGCTTCATCCACATCCCATGATCTTACCAGCGACTGCTGATTCCCAACTACAGGATGAGAAATAGCTTTATCTCAGCAGGAAATACATGACACTTCTTGACTGACACAGAAGATGCCACATTTTTAATATTTGTTTCTAGTACTTCATTTTGATATCCAAAGCCAACTTGTTCCTGTGTATCCCCTGTCTCCCTGATTGGTTCTTGTCTGATTGCTATGCCTTCATTTCTGAAACCTACATTTTACTTGACTTTTGTATTTTACTAGTTAGGATTCTGACTTTGCCTACTCTAACCTTTGTCTTTTTAAGTTGTCATGACTTTTGCTTCTGTTGCTATGATTCATAGGTGCATACAGGCTAGCCTAAGGCTTAAGAATTTGGTTAAAAAAAACCACGTGGGGTACATTGCACGTATATTTGGTTAAGACCTCTTAGATAATCTAGTTTGCTCAGCTAAAATTTTGGAAATGAAAAATTTAGGGAAAGATAAGTTTCCACATACTATATTATAGGTTTATGCTTTTATAGAATTCAACATGCTACTTCATGTTAAAGGGGTACATGTGTGTATGGTAAGTGTGTTCATGTCTAATTTTCATACCCTTTACTAGAATATAAGCTCCTGAAGGCCAGGATAATATCTTCCTTATTCTTGTAACTCTTTTAGCACCTAAGAGTCAAAGATTTAATTTAATTAAACTCTATGCCTTAGTTTTCATACCAGTAAGATAAGGATAAATCCCTTTGTAAGGATTTTTGTGAGGAGGAAGAGACATGATATATTTAAAATACTCAGTAGTGCGCTTAGCACATAGCAACTGCTCATTTCCAGTGCCTAAGCAGAAAGTCATTAAATAAAAAGACACGGAATGGAAAAGTTTATATAAAGAAAGTATGCAAATTAGTCAAAGCTCTAGTTTGATGAGGATTCTACTACCTTCTCAAGGCTTGCATTAAGTGCATTTCTCTGTCTACTTCTAAGCAACTGATATGTTTACCTTTGGGGTATGGCTCAAGTTTCCATTACAAGTTTACATATGATAAACAGAATGAGAAATACAGAAAGTGAGAAATAATGGGAAAAATATTTTTATAAATAAAACTTCAGAAGAACATATTTTGAATATACTTAGAATATAATATCTTCATGTATACATACAACTCCAACCCCCCCCAGAAATCAAAGTAATAAGTGACCTAATACTAGAGTTAACTTTTAAAACAATTCATTTTTTAAAACAATTTCCTAACTATATTTTTTCTTTTCCTAAAGTATGGTAAACAAAAAGTTTATAATTTAACAGTGAGCTAGAAGCAGCTACATTATTATTGTACCAAGGTAGTTATGAATGCAAATAAGTTCATTTATTTAGAAAATGGTTGGTGTTGTCTTGGCACTATACAATAAAAAATGTTTTCAACCATTAGCATGTATTAGTTTACAGCTGACAGATGAACAATGGATGATATGCTCACCATTCTCTTTAATGGAACGAAAACAAAGAAGATTTATTGCATAGGATTATACAATCTCAGCTGAAAATTGTGCCCTGATTGGGATCATTAAAATCTTGGAAGAGAGTAAGGAAGCTTTTCCCGACAGCATTTTGATGTTTTGTACATTACTATTAAGCACATCATGAACCAGAAAAATTTACAGGAAACTATTATTCTTCAGGATGTTCCAGACTCTAAAGAGTTCCTAAGTGGCCTAGAAAAGTTAATGTCCTCCCTATTTATCTAACATTAGTGGAAAGTAACAGCATATCATCAAAGCTCTATTAAAAGGAAAGTTATTATTAAAATTTTAGAATAATATTCTTGAGAAAAAAGTAAATTCAAATTTCTAAAATAAGATTTTCGTTTTTCCAGTATACTTATTGGAAGCTCTTAGATTAGGTAATTTCCTAGTTTGATTTCTCTAACAGCCATTTCACCAACTCATGTTATTTGAGCTTTGTACGTGAACTTCTTGCACAAAACACAGGGGTGGGATTATGAGTTCCTTTGAACATTGCTTGTTACCAGAAAACTGCCATGTTGTCTAAAAATCTAGTCCAAGGATTGGTTATTGCAAAATACCAGGCACTAAAAAAGTCCAAGTTTGAAGAAAAAATGTTTTATGTCATCAAGAAATAGTTGGAGGAATATTCATATCACATTCAGAGTAGATCATAAGATTGGGAAAAAATAGGGCAAACAAAATCTTTGGAACACAGAGAAGCTGAAGTTCTGGACAGGGCTCTTGACACCAGTCTTGGGGGCTAGAGGAGACAAGAACAGAGCACGGGGAGTCTTCGCACTGTGGTCAATAAAATAATCATGTCAGCAAGAAGATGCTATCCTTTGCGCTAACCGATTTTTATAGGATTTCAGATCATAATTCAAAGAGAGTCCTGTTGTTTCTTGATAAGTACCACAACTGCAGGGACTCTCCCTTTGAGGAGCTACTTCCAGATAATTTTCCTTTTATCCTAGCTAAGGCTCTTATTGGTGCTTGATTTGAATGTTGCACTGTGTAAAAATCTATTAGAGATAATTTTGTGTAGATAGGACTCCTCAAGAGGGTATTGCATGATAAGGTCTTCACTTGAGAGGGAGAAGGAAGTGAGGAAAAGCTACAGAAAATTGAAGGCTAATTTAAGATTCAGCCTTGTAAATAATATTCTGCAAATGAAATTCCCACTAGAAAACTCTTCCTTAATTCCTTCAAGGAGAATTAGTTACTGCCCTGTGTGTTCATGAGCTACTTTCCTCATGCTTTTCTCACAGTTTTATCACGTGTGTATCTCTCTCCCCCCCACACACATAATGATCTACCTATCTATCTTGCTAGATTTAAAATCTCTGAGAATAACTGTCTTAATATTTTAGTATGTATCCCCATTATCTAGATCCTTGCCTGGCATATAGTAGCAACTCAATAAATGTTTAATGAGTAAAAATGAATGGAATGGTTGTTTTATCTGGACTGTATCCTAGAGTATTACCTCCAGTATGAAGCATCAAGTCAGAGTATAAAATACTGTGGTAATAGCTGAATAGAGTTTAGTCACCTGACCCTTTTATTCTCCATGGTGGGTATAGGCAGTGGTGCACTGACATATGGTTAACAACCAGGTATCCAAGAGTTCTGATTTACAGAGTTTGCTAATTTCTGAGGAACAAATACTCCCACTATGGCTGCTTTCAAGTTACTAAGTTACCAAGTGCAGATTTGGTGTATACTACCAAGCATGGGGTTTAGAAATACATGCATTGTTTGTACGATTCCCTGAGATTAATCTGGAGACAATGAGTAAGGGGCAATAAGATGTCCTATCTGTACAATTACTCATCCAGGGAAATCTTGTGAAAGATGGAACAGCAAAAAGAGCTTAAGGGAAAAAACTGTAATAATAAAAAGAGTAGCCGTTAGCCTATAAGCCAAAACATACCAAGGAGCCAACTGTCTTTTGGTCTCAGGAAAACTTGTAAGCTTAATAATTTTTCCTGGAGAATTTGTAGAGAAGGAATTATTGCTAGTAGTCAATTATGACTCTCTTAATTTAGAGCTCTGGGGGAGCTCTGTATCTATTAGCAATCAGCTGATCTCATCACCTGTTATTTATTTCCATTAACTTCTCATAAGTTTTAGAAACGGAAATGCCAGTTCTGCAATGAAATTCCAGGTTTACAGATCTCAGGTAGCTACAGAACTCATGTTTTTGCCCTTAACAAATGCATTTATCACTTTCTTCCTCAGAATCCATAACCCTTCACCCATTCTAATCTACTGTTTACTGAAATTGTTCTTAAAAACAAACAAAACGATCAATAATATCCTAATTTACCAGCCGGTAGTGTCTTTAGTTTTCTTCTTGCTTGATTTTGCTGTCACATCTAGTATTATTGAAGCCCTCTCTCCTTCTGAAATGTTTCCATAAATGTCTTCTCAGATACCGTCACTCATGGTTTCTCACCAGTCTCCCTCACTATTCCTATTCCTTCTTAATCTCCTTTGCCAGCTTCATATTCCCTGACCTGATTTTAAATTATATTTTCCCCAAATTTTGATTGTTAGCCTTTTCTTTTCACTATGAATATCTCCCCCCTCTCCCCCCGGAATGATCCAATCCATTATCTATGCATTTTCACTACCACATAATGACTAATAAATCCTTATCATCTGCCCTCACTCATCTCCCAAGCTTCAGACCTGTATTTCCAGTTATTTCCAGGGCATTGTGCATATGCTGTTTTGCAGGTACATCAAATTCATGTGGCCAAAACCAAATTTATTCTCTTTCACCCCAAACCAACTATTCATGTATCTCCCATCTCCTATAATAGGCTCAATATTGAACTAAAACATAGAAAATGTGTAAGTTATCTTTGACTTCTCCTTCTTCAATATTGTCCACTCTAATTAGTCAAGAAATATCACTTACTAATTTTACGGTAACAAATATCTGGATATTTAGCTATTAGGAGTGTACGGATGGGTTTCTGGCCTTTCATGTAGGTAACTCAAGTTTACCACACCTATATATTGGTCTCAGTTGCTGCTGAACGCCTACCAATATTCTTTCTCTTTTTTTGTTCTTTACTAAAAGAATCCAGATTTATTTCAGTAGTCCAACAATGAGAACAAAAACAAACAACTTCATTTTCCACGATTCCTTGTAGCTAGGGTGATCATTTGACTTGGGTCTGGTCACTGTGAGGTAAGCAGGAACCAGGGACTGGGGTTGGAAAGAGCTACTACTTTTCTGATTATAGTGGGCTGACTCAGCTGGGGTGGCCATTTGCTTTTCCCTCTTTTTTTTTTCTGATTAGAGTTTAAACATGGGCAGAGGGGTGCAGCAGTCATTCTGTGACAGCGAGCATGAATGTCCTACACTAAGAACAGGGAACGGGAAGTTTGGCTCCTTAAACAGCAGTATCAGCTGTGGGCTGCTGTTTGGATTTCTTCAGATTCTCTTGTCAGGCTTTTTTTTGTTACAAACATGTGAATGCAAACCTGAATGGTATAACGCTCGTTTTGTTCTGTGTCAGTAAAAATATTTTCAGACTTCATGGAAATGACTAAAGGAACATTCTTTCACTAACAATATTGAGATAATCTATGATGCCTGAAAATCTATCATCTGATTTTGATGATGAGAAGCAATGTATCATAACGGCCACGGGCTATAGAGTTGAAATACACTGATGTGCAACTGCTCTCCCACTTACTGGTAGCTATGTAATCTTGGGCAAGTCTCTTAACTTCTCTGAGCCTGCTGTGAGCTTTAAATGAGATCACAGGTCTTGACACATAGTAAATACTTACCATGATAATAATGAGGCATAGTCTGTGATGAAATTATAGAGGCTCTAGACTATGATAATTCAGTTTTCATCAACATTTGGCTATCATCTCAAACATTTTGCCTTAACTTATAAAAAAAAAAAACTTGAAAAGAGCTGTGAAGTCTTATTATTAATAAGTCCCTAAATCCATATCTCATTTAAAAAATAAGGTATTGTCCTTTGACACCAGGTTGGCTTATTTTACGTAACATAGGAAAACACCAAACCTGACTTGGAAATTCATGTTTTTTATTCTTGAAACTATTAACCTGGGTTAGTTTTTGTAATTGTGCTTATACTTGGCATCAAGGAAAGTTAAACCAGGGAATGTAACAATCCGTGACCATAACACTAATAATTATTAAAATGTGGATAGTTTTTATGGCTTACAAAGAACTTTCAAATATTTTCTATATTGCTTCCTTAGTCATCTATTTAGATATATCCACATAAAGTAAATGGGTTTTCTTTCTTTTTCAATAACTTTAATGAGTCTTACATTTATTTGTATGCCCTTTATTTATTCAGTAATATCTCAAACAAATGTCACCTGAAATTTCTGCCTCAATTAAAAATATTCTCAAAGTCTGTTTTTCCACACTGTTAAATATATAAATAACAATACCCCATTTTGATATATATAATATTTCACGTATATCCAAGCTGACAGAGAGTAGAACAGAAGGCCTGTTGTTAGTGCAAACCAACAAGCCCAGACTTTTCCAAAAGAGAGAAGAGTCAGTGTTAAAGCACTTATACCATCATTGTGACTAAATGCTTTTCCAAACCCTTGGATGAGAAACCTTTAAGATCTAGCTAGAATTAAGAAATATCATAAAGAAATGCTCCTTAGCCACAAGCATCCCTGATACTTGGTCTTTTGTAAATATTTTTAAATATCCCGTGGCTTATTTTTGTAATTTTGAGAGAATATTTATATTGTTTATTAGGATATAAGGTGGAGATATTATAGATATTGAGTGGCAAGCTAGCATCTCCAAAGCTGCAACAGAAATAAAACATGAGAACATAGCATTAGGACAAAGGTCCTGAGAATGTGAAGCAGGCAGAAACATGACAAAAATGAACGGACTAGGGATATGGAGAAGGCTCCTTTCCAAATAATAATACCTTAGAAAGCATAGAGTAACTCAAGGCACTTGTATCTAAGAAGATCGGGGCTAAATAATAGCCCGAATAACCACGAAGTGCTGAGAAACGTGAAAGGATGTGAGCATCGCCCTGACTTACCAAATTCAGGAATAGGGCAGATATAATTACATTCTGTTGAAAATCTGTAAGAGGCCCACTACTCTGATTCCTTGTGTTAGAAGATACAGCAGCATTAGTTGGGTTTGCATTAAGACCATTTGGGATGAAGGCAACAGTCAAAACATGGTGAGGAATAACATTTACATCTTGCTTAGACTAGAGCAGTAGCCTCTGAATAGGACTTCTGTCTCTAATCTCCCTTATAAATGCATCTTAAGATGCACTAGATTTAATATCTGTTCATATTGGTGACTTCTTCAAATATCTTCAAAGCCCATGGCTATAATAAAGAACATTCTAGATTTTTAACCGAGTGATCCAAAGCGCTCTGTAACCTAGTCCCTGTCAGCTTATCCATCCTTATCTCCTAATATGTATCGCGACTTGTGTATTTCCATTCTAAGGAACTACTAACTATTCCTTAAACATACAGCTTGTGCTCACATGCGTCTGCAACTTTGCTTCAGGTCTTCCTCTGCCTGACATGTCCTCCACCTCATGGATTATTCTATAACGTATTCCCAGGTTTCTCCAAGCCAAATGAGCATTTCTCTCCTAATGCTTCCTTTGCATGGCTAAGTTTTATTATATCAGATAACACAGCCTATTTTGTAAGAGCATCACTTATGTACCTGTGTTTCCCTCATTCAATTATGAACTCCTAGATTGGAAGGATTTAGCCTGCTTGCCTCTTTCCTTCCATCCATCCCTCCTTCCTTTGTTTCCTTTCATCCTCTCTTCTTTTTTCATTTCTCCTTCCCTTTCTCCCTTCCTCCATTCACTCAGTCCTTCATTTGATTGCATTTCAATTGATTGTTTTTCTGGAAACTTTTTTTTCTTTTAACATTGCAGAACCAGATGCCAGAATTACAGCTGATCAGCTTCAGAGAATTATCAGGCATGCAGTTCTGAGTTTTAGAAAAGAGGGAGCTACCAAACGTCCCCTGAGATTACAAAATATGTTCAGACACACAAGGGGACTCGCATAGAGCCACTCTTTGTTTAAGAAAAAAGCCCAGGAAAGTTATTTGATGCTGACACATACTTTTAGTTATTCGCTCATCACTGAGTTATTAAAAAGAAATCACAGTATTTTAAAGTTGAAAGTGACCTCTAAGAGGATATAATCTAGCTTCTTAATTTTGAGGATGAGAAAATTAAAAAACAGTGTCGTGACTAAGTTTATGCAACTTGTTACTACTGAGGTCTTTCTATGTCTTTCCATTAAAAAATGTGTTAACTGTAATTTCATGTTCAATGGGATAACAGGCAAGCATATAGAGAACCTAAGTCATTTCTTTTTTAAATAGTCACAGTTTGAAGTATATATTTTAAAATAAAGACTTTCTTCATTTTCTGAAATTTTTAAAACTCTACCTAAAATGACATGTATAACCAGAATACAAAAACTGTATAAAAATAACAATACAACACTACTTGTAACTATACAACACAACTTGTAGCTATAACTGGATAGATCTTAAACAAACAAAACTTTAAAATAATTAAAAAAACAGTAGCTTGCAAACTAATAAAAAGATAAAGATGTTCTATGTCCTATGGAAATAACCCCTTTACATTCCATTTAAAATCAGGTCATCTTTTGGGGTGGGGCACAAAATGGTAACGGGCTTAAGAAGTAACATGTTCTTATATGACTGGACCTTGAAGACTGTTAGCTTTGCTGTGAGTATGCCTAGTCATGAAAATGATCTGAAAAGGGCCAATCTTAAAATCACAGCCATTTCTTTGTTAGTCAGGAAGCTGTATTGAACTAATAAATTTTTGTTCACCCATGAGAATGAAGTTCACTGTAAGGTTTTTCTATTACCCCTGTGTCACATGTATAATAAATAATAAAAATAACAACCATTACTGGGTGCTCCCATGTGCCACGCTAAGTTCTGTACCCTTTTACACACACTGTTTCTACCTCTTGAAGTTATCACCAGGAAAAAGTTCTTTCTCTTATAGGTTAGCTCTATTCTTTTCAGACTAAAGTATTTATTTTGCAATCTTTGAAACTGATGAAATAGAAATAATCAAAATTCCATATTTAGGAAAACATTAGTACATTTATTTTGCTAATAAATAATATCCTTCCAACTGAAAAAAAATTACAACTAATTTTTTCGTGTGTTTTGTATTATTATGTAATAAAGCTGTAGACATGTTCAATTAGCCAAATTGAACTGAAATTATAGGTGTAGATAGCTCCATGCTCCCTTAGTTGACTGACTGCCTAACTGACTAAAGGTTTTGAATTGAGGGTCAATTCAAACCTAGTTGTCAAATATTTCATGTGAAGTAATAGGCAAAGATATTACACATATAAATTTATTCTCTAAATCATATTATGCCATAAGTTAATTTAAAAATATATAGATTCAATCTTTTGTGAGAATATATCTAATAGAGAATCCGACACTGATCAGAGATTACTGAATCAATTAGATGAAGGAAATGAAATATAGAATGTCTACTTCAAACCTAATTTAAAATATTAGGCCATGAAATTAAATGATTTTATTAATTAATAATGAGGTTACCTAAAAACCAAATGTTAATACATAGTGTTTTTCAATGCAGCCTTCAAAGTACCAAGTAGCACTTTATAGATTACAAAGTCCCTCAATTTTTACACATAAAAAAGCTGGGCTGTGAAGAACTATTGGGTAGTTTATCCAAAGTCTTATTACATAAGTGGTAGAATAAAAATTAGGGCCCAAATCTTCTAATTTTTTCTCAGCCTTCTTCCTACTATGATTAACTATGGACACAAACCAATAATTAAATGCCCATTAGAAAGTTTGCTTCTGACTGTCATACAAAAACCTACCCACACCTTCTCCCAAAGTTCGTAACTTGTCCTTCCCTTGGTACAAAATATTTGACATTCACCTCCTCTAAAGCTTTTTCCAAACATATGCCTTCCCTGACAGTCTAGCTTTCTCTCAGCACTGATGTCCATATTCATTCATGCAAAAATATTCCTTTGAGTGCTTAAAAGCATTTGCCACTAGAGAGACTACCAAGATGGAAAAATATAGTCCCCATTCTCAAGAAGATAAAAAATAAGCAAATAATTATCACATAAGGCAGAATATATTTATTTTAAGAGGTGATAAATGCCATGGTTGGTTCAGAAGGTATATACGTTTTCATATTTCTCTGTTGTTTTGAACATTCTTATACATGTAATTTTTTATATGTCAATACTTAATGCTTCTAGATTATATGGAATTTGAGTTGGAAATAATGTTTCTGCCCTATTTATCACCTTTTCTTCCTTCTTTGTTTCCCATATCCTCCTTGATTTCACAAAGCAAGATCTCTCTCCTCTTGGTGACCCGTATCATTGAACCCTTGAATTCCCTGTAAGGTATTCTAGTTAACAAGCCAGTAGCTCTGGAGGCTTGATGAAAGCAAAGGTGAATGAATGAATTTCTTTTTTTCTGGAGGTAAAAGAAAATGTTTCTTCCATGTATTCTTAGGCAATATATAAAAAGAAATTATGCTATTGGCAACAGCAGCTATTGTTCATACACTGACCCTTTTAGCAGCAGGTAGCTGAATACAAGTTACTTAAAACTCTTTTGTCAGTTTTTAGCAACATTATATTTACTAAAAAGGGAGAAACTATAATTTTTTTCTGTAATTTTATAGTGTTCTATAACATATGAAGTGTTGCCCTAGTTACCTGAAATGAATTCTTCATAATTAAAAAATATCCTCTCCATATTTCTTGGCCTGACATGTGGTGATATAGTAATGGGTGGCAATTAACAAATACATGTAAAGAAAAAAAGACCCATGGCTTGAATGTCAAAACCAAATTATGGTCGAGGAAACCATATTTAAATTTAAATGTGGTTTTATCACTAAGCAAAATAATTTAAAAACTGAACTTGCAAGCACAAAAAATATTTCATCTCCTAGGATATGACAAGGTAGTTGGAGAAAGAGAAAAAGTAACAAAATTTCAGCAGTTTTAAAGTTTGAAATGAAATAGCTATAGTTACTTGCTTTAAAATCTCTATTCATATTATAACCAAATACACTTTTATAAGGCAGTAAAAGTTATTTTAAAAGACCATTAATTGTTTGTTAGAAATATGTTGTGCTTGAACTGTGTATCCGCCAAATTCACATATCGTAGTCCTAATTCCTCGTACCTCAGAATGTGACTGTACTTGTAGATAGGGCCTTTAAAGAAGGAAGTAAGGTAACATGAGGTCATATGGGCGGGTCCTAAGCCAATTCACAGAGAAATGACCTTGTGAACACACAGCAAGAAGATAGCCATCTGTAGCCAAGGACGGTCTCAGAATAAACCAAACCTGTCAACACTTTGATCTTAGACCCCAAGCCTCCGGAACGGCGAGAAAATTAATTTCTTTTGTTTAAGCTACCTAGTCTGTGGCATTTGGTTGTGGCAGTCTTAGCAAACTAATACAAGATGTTGAAGAAAAAAGGTACCTAAAGTTGGAAACTTTAGAATTCAAAGACTACTCACACATAAAAACACCAAATTTCTAAAATTCCACTAAAATTATTTACCATTAAGTTTTTAAGTATGGATCTTTTACTTAAAGTGAAGTATATTTGTATTTATGAGACAAGGAAGAAATGAATAGCTATTGCTTCCATCAGTTAAAATATGGAGAAGAGAAATTGTCCTTTGCCTCACCTCTAGGGTGTGTGTGTGTGTGTGTGTGTGTGTGTGTGTGTGTGCGCGCAGATATAGATAAATTCGTGTGCAAAAATAATTTTCTCTCTCTCTCTTTAAATTAAAGTTGAAGTACATCCAGTTTGCTAGAGAATAGAAATGGCAAGAAAAATAATTTTGGATAAAGATTTGACTAAACTGGTAAAAATAATACAACCCTAATCAATTTTTAGACTTTTAAAATTATCCTTAATCTTTATACTTTAGCTCCCTTTCCACCCATATATTTTTAGGATTACCTTAAAGATATGCTTAGCTGTACCTAGTAGATTGTTGATGGCAACAAATATAGACCTGAGCCCCGAAGGGCTTTGGTAAGAGCAAGTTATCTGCTGGAAATGATTCTTCTTTTTCTTCTTCTTCCCCACCATCATCATCATCATCACCACCACCATCATCATATCACAGCTAACATTTATGTATTCCTTACTACATTCCAAACTCTGTTTGAGAGCTATACATATACATAAATAGATTTAATCTTGAAAGCAATCCTATGAGGTAGGTACTATATTTTAGCACATCTTCCAGAATAAGAAACCTAGGCACAAGGATGTTAACTAACATGCCCAAGGCCACTCAAATATTGACAGGTAGGATTTGAACCCAGGCAGTTTGGTTTGAGAGTCCACATTTTTAATACTACTCTGCAGTCTATATATTTAATCATAGTCACTAAAAACAAATTGCAGACTGACTAACAAAACTGGCTATGTATCTCTATTACTGTAATCAAGACTTCAAAAGTTGTGCTGTGAACATGGCTGCTACTGTGGTTATGAATAATGCACACCAATGGCAAGAAGGTATACTTCCAATGGCCTCTTCTCCCATGAAGATATATTGATCATCCAATCATTTATTTATCTCACAGATAAAGAAGAAATTACATAAATGTATATAGAAAAATTTTTCATTAGTTTTAAATTCTATTTGGTGGATGTAATAGAATATAGATGAGAAATCTACCTTCACTGGCATGAATAAGAAAATACGGAAGAGGCAAAAGAGAATATAAAGGCTTTTAAGATATGATTTTTCTCTAGTTCCTTTTTCATTTCAATTTCCAACTCTCTTTTCATTAGGCTTATATAGCCATTTGTCAAGTTTGTAGGTGAGACTGAAGTTGTTTCAATCTGGCCTTGATAAGACTACCAGTAATATCTCTTGTGCTTCAGGGGCCATATTATATATGGCTGCTCTTACTTACTAGCTTAATAACCTATATTTTAAAAGCTAGTTTTATCTCTCTTTATAAATATACTTGATAAAGGAACAACCAGAGACTGATTGCAGACAAGTACACAGCAGGTGACTAATAAAAGGCTTGGAAGCTGTCTGGCTCCAAGACAAGCAGCCTGACAGTCCAGAAGGGTTATGGCCTGGTTTGGGGCCAGAAAACAATCTAAAGTATGCAGAACTCGGGACAGAAGTCACCCGCAACTGGGGAAGGAGAGGAGAGAATGTTAAGAAGTGACAACTGCACCCACACTCTGACTTTCTCAGAACCTTGGCGGCAAAGTTTGGAAACTTGGTAGTAAGAATGCTTCCAGGTAACGTGACTTGTCTCTCTTTTCCTCCTATGCTCCCATATGAGCAACTTCACTTAATTCCAGGAGTTTCTCTTGGGATTTTGCTACAGATCTTGAAGCTAGCTGACTGCAGGGTTATAAAGAAATGAAGGCAACACAGCAGAATAGAAGGGTAGAGAAAGGGGGTGTTGCACTGAAGAAATCCAGATGCAGCCACCGGCATTCCTGCCGTGTTATCTTCATCAGTGAGTGGTAAGATTTCTTGACCTGGCCAGGGATGGAGACCACAGATAGGGGACCTTAATTCTGATTTTTAAAGATGAAGCCATTCTGTCAGATATTTGGCTGGACGAAGCCTATCAGAGTTTCCTGAAAATCTGAATCCTGCCTCTGTGTACGAAGTAATAAACTGCTTCTTCCAAGAAAGGAAGCTTCATTACTTCCTCTGGGACATTTTAACTTCCTCCGTGAGGGCCTTGCAGAGTAGAGACTGAGTTACTGAGATCACTCCTATTGGAATTTTTCTGCTCTATTCGTCAGAGGATCCCACTTCACTCACACCAGCACAGCGGGGTCTGTTTCATGTGAGTACCAGGTTCTGGATGCTTCAGCAGCAATCCCTCCAGTGGGCACAAAGCCTACTTCAGCTGTTCTGTTGCTGGCCTGTGTTATATGCTGCTAGCAATTCAACTTTTCTGCTTAGGCCAAAAAATTTTCCCAAGCATTTTATTTCAATCACTGCTATAAAATAAGCCTCCATTTCTTCGCTTCTCCTAAATATATGTATTTTCAAGCATTTGCTTAGTAATTTGTACGAGCCCACCTATCCATGTTTACAATTTTACTTTTTATAAATGTAGTCTTTCAGTATTCAGATTAAGGAGCAGCGAAACGGCCAGGCCTACATGTGTGCCCGTTAACTGCTTTCCAAGGGCCAGGCTCATTTAACATCAACCCTGATAGCCTAATTTCTTCATTTCAGCAATTTAGTGTGTAATTTCTCACCACACATCATGTTTCAGCCTCTTGTTTTTTTTTTAAAATCCATATCCCTTGAAGATTCATAAATTCTTTCCCCGTAAATTGAATTTTTCCTTTTAGATTTCTGATGCTTGAATTCTCTGAGAATAAAAGGAACATTCAATGACCTCTGAGTTGCCCTAAAATCCTTTTCATTAGCTCAATTATTTCTTCACCGTTTCGTTCTGCCCTTGTCATATTAATTTCTCATGCCCATGATTACATTTGCTGTTGTTATTGTGAAAATTAAAGCAAATATTATCTGCACCACTTATTCCGCGCTTCACTAAATGCTAAGCCATTTCTATACATCATCTCTTTTCATCCCAATCATGACCCTCTGAAAGAGATCCCAAAGCCTGGTTTAACAGATGAAGAAACTGAGAATAAGCGGTTAACCTACCCAAAGGCACCCAGGGGGAGTTTGCTTGAGTCCAGGCAGTGTTCTCACCTGCCGCACTACACTCCTTTACTGCTGTCACTTTGATGACACTGGAGTCTCTAAGTACTCCTGTTTACAAACGTCCAACTTATAAACAGCCCATATGTAGCCACCCCTAACCTGCCCCAACCTGTCTCCCTTTTCTGGTGTCCCTATTGCCTGTGTCTTGAAAGTCCATTTAAAACACTTAAGGCTGGCACTGAATATGTATTCTCAGCGCAGAGAAGAGAATAAAGTCTAATAAAGGGAACGGTTTAGTTAACAGTGGTGACGTATTTGTCAAAAATACTTTGTTTTTAACTGAGTTTTTTTTTACATTGTTATTGCCTGCAATTCTATCAATGTGAGTTTTAGTTGTATTTAAAGGTTTTTTAAAAATGACACTATTTCGGCATTGTCTTATTCATATTGTAACGTAAATTACTTTAGTTGGATTGCTTGCCTTGTGATGGGCCTCTTTGAAATTGGCGAATGGGTCCTTAAAGGACAAAACTGCTGGGAACAAAGTGACAAGTACGAGGATCAGGTGTGCAAAATGAATGGAGAAAAACTCTTCTCCTTTCTACATTGTCCCCTGCTCCCAGAACACTAACTTAGTGTATTAGATTAAGAGTTAAATGGATTAATATAGACCTCTGGTCCACATTTGAAAAGTTCTGCACACTATGTGGCCTATATTACCTAATTCTAGGGAGATAAATAAGGAAACAGAAAATGATAATATGGCTTTATATACAGCAGTTATGCTGTAATAAAAATATTTTGTGATAATTTTGTGAAAACATTACTATTTTAAAAAGAGCATCATTTCTCCAGAGTTGAGCTCCAAATAAATACTGTACCAATGAACTGCACAGCATTCTCTATTGAAATGTTAGGGGCTACCCTTTCAAAAAATATCTTCTGAGATCATTTAAAAATAATAAATATGGCTAATTAAAAAAATAAACATTATTACTTAAATAAACATCAAACTCTACATATTAATTTTCATATACATATATATACACATCGTTTGGCCTCAATATTATTGAGAGTATTCTATGTATTTTAAAAAATCATCTATATTCTTTCCGAAAGTATATTTGGAGATAAACAAATAAAACAAACGGGTGTCAGTGGAAGACATGTTTCTACAAGTTTTAATATCTTATTTTATTAGGACTACATGCCTTGGTATTTGGATTCTATAAAATGAATAAATGAGAGATTAGAGTAGAAGAGATGCCACAAAAGAAAAAGTGTATCTATTTAGCCCTAAGAAGAAATACAACAAAGTCTGGGAAGACACAGATATCATTTCTGACATCAAGTTGAAAAGGTTAGGGATGTGTCTGAAGTACTATATCACTACAAAACTATTTTCCATGAAATCCACTGAACCTATTTGAAGTTATTCATATTTTTATTTTAGAAAAAAAATTACAGAAGTTTAGGGCCTGCTGAGTAAAGGCAAGGCTATTTTTATTTGTCTTGAATTTACCTTTCTCTGGCTTTAGGCCTATGTCATTTCTAGCACACCAGAATTCCATGATGAACAATTCTACATGCACCATGTGAGTATTCATGTAATTTGAGGAAGAGCTTGGTGGTTTGGAGGATGATGCTGATGTAGGAATCTCTGCCTCTTCTAGGTTGTACTAGATCTAGGAACTAGGCCTAGTTTCTAGTTTCGGGGGAAACTAGAAACCTGTGCTACCTACCACATATGCATATCCAACCTAGCCAGTTACGCTTTACTTAGTAAGTCTTGACTTTACCAAAGAATGGAGTATAATGGAGAGAAACTGAAGGTTAAGTAGGTAAGGATAAAATAAACCTAATGTATAAAAATCCAAACAGCTCTTCTCTAATACACAGATATAGACCACAAGTATTGCATGATTGCAACGATTACATTACTGAGTCACAGAACACGTAGTAATTAAATGTCATAAGTTTTGCTATTTTCATTCTCTTATAAAATCTTAAATAGCTACATCAGAGAAAAGTCTTTTCATGACTTTGACCATGAATGATATCATGAACCTAAAAATGTTTTGAAAATATAAAGGCAGTGAAGGAGAAGAGTCTCCCTCAGTAGATCTCATACCTCAACTTATTCCCAAAAAGGAGCTCAAAAGGATTCTCAATAAAAAACCTTTTGAGCTCCTTACAAGAGCTCATGGGTATGTATTTTGTTCTAACCACTCTTTAATAAACCAGATTCAACTAAAATACTATGAAATTGAAAAAAATTCCTAGGTATGGGAAAACCACAGCTATTCTCCCTAAACATTTTGAGGGTGTTGGGGCCTTTTAGATTTTATAAAATAAAAAATTCTAAAAGATTAGTTCTTTAGATCATTGAAGATTTTCATTTCTTTAATCTCCTATGTTATATAGTGATTTTTTAATAAGGCAATTTCTATCCCTAAAAGTTGAAATATAAACACATTATAAATTTTAGCATAATAATAATCATGGGGCCATTGCATTATATGTTCGTGTCTAACTAATGTGCATTCAGAAGTTGAAGAAAACCTGATGGTTTCATATGATTAATTGATTATCTTACAACTTTTAAAAAGAAAAATGTCTTGCCTTTGAATGGTAATCTTGCTCCAGTCTGGGGTCTGATCCGGCTACCTGTTTGTATTTGTTAATTTTCATTTGGCGATTTCTCTCGTCTATATCCATAGCACCTATCGAGTAGAAAAAAACCCATAAAATTAATGTTCAGTTCTTATTTCTGAGCCCCACTTACAGGATGTATAATAGAAGAAATGCTAGGCTGATATATCACTTTCATTCAAGGTAGTACGTACAAATTAATTGTCATCTATTATTTCTTGAGTTTATTAAAAGTATTCAATTTGGTGAACAAAAGCATGATGACTAAATATGTAAGAAAAAAAGTTTTAATCTGAGTAAGATGTAAATGAGTTTTAACAGAACAACAAATCTCAACTAGAGAGAAAACACTTTCTGGTACATGTACGTCCAGGAGAATATATTTGATAACACATAAACTTGACAGCAATAATACTATAAAACTTTAGCCTATAATTCATCAGGATTTGCTTTATTTACTGAAAAATAGTTGTAAGTCTAATTGGTTTCAAATACAATTTTACAGTTGTGTTTAGAAACCATTATCATAAAACTAGCACATGTGTGAAAGCAGGTTGCCCCAGCTTGTATGGATCTTTTGAACTTGAATTTTCTAGAACCAGGGCCAAGAAAGAAGCACTCGGAATAATACTCCTGAGAACATACCATGCCAGTAAAGACACTGAAATCATTTCAGAAAAAAACAAAACAAAACAAAACAAAACATGGAAGGAGGTGAGAAAGTGAGATGGTAAGCCTATTATAAAATAAGATTAATACTCTCTATAACAGGTCCTACCTACAAACACATCAATTATAGGTATCAAGAGGGTCTTTAAAAACTTTGCTTAGAACAAGAACTAAATTCAGTTAGCAAATCTTAGCAAACATGAAAAAATGTTTTTAAGGTATATTTATAACTTTAATCAAAGAGATTTTATAGGAAAATTCCATTTCTCATAAATATGCATAATGGAAAAACAAAATCTCAATTGCATACTACAAATATACAAACTGGGAAAAATAATCACAGCTTACTGGGCTCAAGTGGGTATCTACAACAAAATGTTGTCATGTAAATTCATAACCACTGAGTGTGGGTAGAAATGTAAGCATACACATATATGCCCTTCGCTTAACATCCTAACTTTTTAGAAACCGCAAGTTAAGATCTCTAGACAAAAGTGTGCCCATTCAAAAATAAGTATTTTAGTAGTCATCCTGAAAACAATGTCATTGTATATCAGATAATTCTCGTCAGTGACAAATTCTGAGTAAAAATCTGTTAATTAAAATAAGATTTAAAAAAGGAAAAAATTCCAAAAAGGAGTACGAAAATCTTGAATAAAAGAATGTATCTTGAATAAAAGAGTCTATATTCCATGACCTCTAAGTATAACAGAAAATTTAAGTCAACTATTCAATAAAGTGAGCCAAATTATTCTTTTTAAGAGTCTTGTTTTAGTAATGATTTGAGTGATTAATTCTGTGCCAAATTATAAAATAGGGGATGAGGGTGTTGGGAAAGTTAATATAAATTGAATAAAACATAAAATCAAGTGAGTGCTTCCATGATACGAATGTGAAATACAGTCAAGTATAAATGTCTACTTGTCTATTAAAATACAACATTGGAATTATTTGTACCTCCAGAGATATTCTCAGGAAAACATGTTTATTTTCTTCAAGGGCAAGGGAACAAAAAAAGCTATCCCCGCATCAAAGAAATTATGTGTAAAGAATATTAATTAACTAAATTGAGTGGGAAGTTCTTTTAAAAAGTTTCATTTTGATATCATAGTAGCAAGATACTATATTAATTCGAATAGCACCAATAGACAAAGAAGTTAAAACACATTTTATATATACATATATAAATTTATGTAACATACATATAGATACATATACACATACACACATACATATGCATTTTCTAATATTTAGACTATTTTCTGGACATCAGCCTCCTATGAAGCTACATTAAATTCTTTCTAATTCCTAGGCAGTCATGTGATATATACTGGCAGAAGTTGACAAACTTGTTCTGTAAAAGGGCCCGATAATAAATATCTTAGGCTTTGCAGGCCGTACGTTTTCTGCCACAACTCTGCCATTGTAACATGAAAGCAGGTATAGAGTGTGCATACACAAATGAGTGGCAATGTTCTATTAAAACCTTATTTACAAAGCAGGCAGCGGGCCAGATATGGTCTGTGGGCAATGGTTTGCTGATCCCTGCATTAAAGCATAATGTTTTTTTATTAAAATAACGAACAAAAAAACCCACACTGATTTAATATTGCTTTGCAAAAGAGCCTTTCTCCTTAGTAATGGTTTAAAGATTTTGTAGAATCAGGTTTATGGAACATCACTTATATTTAACAGATCATTGGAGGGCCTAAGAAGAATAGTAATCTGTATTTGCTCTAAGTAAACAAAGATGCAAATAGAGTGATATAATTATTTAAGTATGTTATCAACTAAATTCCAATCTCAAACACATCTTTCATCTCCAGACTCAATTATCATCTATAGACAGTCCTTAAACGAAAAAAAATTTTTGTTAGAGCCTTAACTAATGATCTCTCAAGTGACTATCTTAGTGGATATACAGTCAACAAACTTGTATAAATATACGTTTAGCTTAGAACTTTAAATTCTCCCAGGAGGCTAATCCTTAGGACAAACCACACATTTCTCTCTCCAAAACTATTTGGCTCATGTGAAGTGTTCCATTCCTTTTCTACATTTTTATTGACCTATTCTCATAAGATAAACACTTCACAAACAATAATATCCTTAGAGAGAAAAGTATCCTACTGGTAAAGAGATCCATTATAGGAAATAGAAAACTGTCTTCTATTGAAACTTCCCAAATAATTAATTACAATGTGATAAAGGGCCGCTTTAACAAATCTAATTGATTTTCATGAAATACATAGAGATATAATAAATGTAATCTGAACATAAAATTTTATCTGAGACAATTTTTGAAGTTAAAGAAGTGTATTATACGTATAGTAGAAACATATTTTTTAAAAATTAAGTATATTTTGCCAAACTATTAAGGAAAGGAAAAAATTACTTTTGGTAACTATCGCATTGAATCCTAGTTTACAAGACTTTTCTTGTGAGAAAATACAAGGTTGAAGAGGCACAAAACGAAACAAGATTACAGACTATAATGGTGACAATGACAGAATTCACGTATTCCAAACGAACAAGGCTTAAAAGGGCCAAATTCACATAATCTCTAAGTGCTAAACTCAGCATTTAGGTATGTACCAAATGAATGCAATAAAGAAAAAGGTATGATCAGTGTATGTAGCTATTTGCTTACTTCTAGGTGACAATTGCACAGGAGAAAGCATGGTTACATGTGTCTATTTTCTACTTTCAGTAGGGTAGACTATAAAAACAACTTATTGATACCTTTTTAGTCAGAAGAATAAGAATAGACATTGTTAAAAATGGCTACATAAGATATAATGAGATAAATAAGAATAAATAAAAATATATATGAGATAAATGAGAAATGTAGTATTTTGTTGTATTATTTTATTTTCTTTTAAAAAAATTTTTTTAACGTTTATTTATTTTTGAGACAGAGAGAGACAGAGCATGAACGGGGGAGGGTCAGAGAGAGGGAGACACAGAATCCGAAACAGGCTCCAGGCTCTGAGCTGTCAGCACAGAGCCCGATGCGGGGCTCGAACTCACGGACTGTGAGATCATGACCTGAGCCGAAGTCGGCCACTTAACCAACTGAGCCACCCAGGCGCCCCTATATTATTTTATTTTCAAAGGCAGAGTAATTAAAAAAAATATTGTCCCTGATTTTACTGAATATTTTAACTGTTCTTTCAATATCGGCTAACTGTGAAGAAACTTATTTTTCAGATTGACAGTCATTGACAGCTATTGACAAAAAAACTGATGGTCATTTATAGGAATGTTTTCCAAAGTACCTGATGTACAATGATAAAAAGTAAACTGTTTCAAAATACTACATATTTGGTGCTGTGCATCAAAAGGCTTTACAATGGTCATGTTTTTGAACCTGAAATTTCACTTCCCAGGGTTGTTCCTAAAGACATAAATCAATGTGCAGGATGTACATACAGGTATATTTACTGCCACATTGCTTGAAAATTGTAAAGGCCTGGGAGAAGAAACTCTAGGTGTCCGACTACAGGGGTTGGTGAACTGCACTCGTGGTGTATCTATAAGATAAACGCATCCATGAAGTAGTGCATGTGATGTGCATGTGCATTCACGTCCGTAAATATAAAGACACTGCAATTAGTAATTATAAAACATTAAATGGTGATATAGTACTATAGTTTCTGAACTATAATCTAAAAAACTATATATATATTCATAAAAATATATATGCACATAACCTATACAAAAGACAAAGGGATAAGGGGAAAAAATGAAGATTTCTATACCGGAATGTTAGCAGTTATCACTGGTTATTGAAATTAAGTGCTATTGTTTTCTTATTGGGGTTAATATGTAGTTTATAAAATGTCTACATGGCTATACACTATACAGGATAAAATACTTTAAAAAACACACGGCATCATATTTTTGTGAAAAAGGACAAATTATTCAGTTTGAAAACCTATGGTTTTGTAATGATTTGATAAAAATGCTTTGGAAACAAATGTTAAATAATTTTTTTAATGTAAATATACAGCCATTCATTGCTAAATTTATCTTAGGGATATATATTTATTTTTTAAATAAAAGCATTTGGGTTGTTATTTAACACTGGAACAAGTTACATTTTAAAAGTATGCAAATAAATATGGGGATAAAAATGATAAATTATGTACTAAATTATTTCTGCATCAGTACTGGGGCCAATGGAAGCATTTTGTTTTAAAGTGTAAACAATCTTTTTTTAAGTTTTCATTTAAATTCCAGTGAGGTAACACACAGTGTAATATGAATTTCAGGTACACAATATAGTGATAACACTTTCATACAACATCCGGTGCTCATCACAAGTGCCCTCCTTAATCCCCATACCCTACTTCACCCAACCATCAGTTTGTTCTCTATACTTAGGTGTTTGTTTCTTGGTTTGTCTCTTTTCCCTTTGCTTGAACACACTTAAGCTTAAACTGAGTAGTTAAGATATACAAGTTTTGAGGAATACTTATTTCCAAATAAATCAATTCTGAAGAAGTTTCTACTGTGGTTACTAGGAGTTAACACATTGGGAATGAAAGATATAATTTGATTTGGTTTATAATGTGTTTGCTTATAAAATGATCTTTTTTTTCATTCCTAAGAATGTAGGAAAACTGAACTCCATATATGCCTAAGTCAAACTTGGAATTAACTGAAACATAAAGACTCTAGAAACTTACAAAACTGTTGTACTACCTTGAGGCTCATAGGCTTTTAAATTGCGTTCTAAACCATAACAATCTATTTTGGATATCTAGGTTACCTGCTACTGTATGTATCTGTCTGCTGTTTCTCTGCTACCTCTCTGCCATATTCATTAAATAACACTTCAAAGGAGATGCTATAGCAAACTCCACAGACTCCTTTTCCTATAGTCAAAAGAAAGTGACATTTAGACTACTTTCGGACATACGTTATTAAGAGTGACCTAGTGATACGAGGAAACAGAGCATATCTGGTTTTGACATCTAAATTCAGTAAATAGACTTACTGAGGTTTTATCACTCAGATGACTTAGATTTTAGCACCATTTTAGGTTTCAACATTTAAAATCAGGATATGGTTGGGCTACAGGGGAAGGTCACGGTTTTGTGCATGGAGAGTGCAGTGCAGATAACCATCACAGGGTTGATGGGGCTTTGCAACTGTCCAGATTTAGGGTGATGGGTGTATTTACGCTATACAGGAATGAATCTAAAATCTTAAAAACAGCACTGGTTTAAAAGATAAGAAGAGAAAATACTTGGGTTTAAGTGTTAATTTCACAAGCCTTCTAACTGTAAGTACCTAATTTACCTTTCCGGATATAAAATTCACTTTCTGTAAAATTAATCGTTTGGGACCGGATACTCTCTCTGATTCTTTCTGCTATGTAACTATCTGGTTGGTTAATTATGAGGCCAAAATAATGTTTAAGTGTTTGTTCTTTTATATTATCATATCTATTTCATTAATATAAATAGGGTATATTTATATTATATCTAGAAATATATATTTCTGGAATGTATTTCTAGAAGTATTATACCTGGTCTAGAAATTCCTACTCTGTTTGCCCTGGCATTGCATTTATTCAAATTTACAGTGTGTGTGTGTGTGTGTGTGTGTGTGTGTGTGTGTGTATGTGTGTGTGTCTAAGGAGACAGGGACAGAAAGGAGATGAAGGAAGAATAGAGGGTAGGAGAAAGACAACGAAGGAGGAAGGGAGGAAAGAAGGTGGGAGGAGATTGAAAGAGAAAGAGACAGAGAGAGCACTCTAAGAGCAAGCCTGGGAAAGAGAGGTAGACACAAACTGTATTGAAAAGTTCATTAAGGGGCGCCTGGGTGGCGTAGTCGGTTGAGCGTCCGACTTCAGCCAGGTCACGATCTCGCGGTCCGTGAGTTCGAGCCCCGCGTCGGGCTCTGGGCTGATGGCTCGGAGCCTGGAGCCTGTTTCCGATTCTGTGTCTCCCTCTCTCTCTGCCCCTCCCCCGTTCATGCTCTGTCTCTCTCTGTCCCAAAAATAAATAAAAAACGTTGAAAAAAAAAATAATTAAAAAAAAAAAAAAAAAAAAAAGAAAAGTTCATTAAACCAGAGAATTTGCCCAGCAAAAAGAATCATAAGGATGATCTAATCTAGGAGGCTAGGAGGATCTTTCAGACAAGATCAAGTGCTATTGTTTTACTGTATGTTTCCCCCACGTATACTGACATGTTTAAAAGAAAATATTAGTAACTTTCTATCAACTTAGTTATTTTTAACTTGTTAGTCATAATTCCTGTATCTTTGAAAAAACAAGATACACTTTAAAGGAGAAACTAAATTTTTAAGTAAAAGTCCCTTGGAGAAGGAATACAATGGTTATTGTTAATATTGTTTCTAAGAGAAAGTGCAATAACCACTGATAAAAGATACAAATGTGATAGGGCTCCTGGGTGGCTCAGTTGGTTAAGCGTCTGATTCTTGGTCTCAGCTCAGGTCAGGATCAAACCCCCGACTGGACTCTGTGTTCACGGTGTAGAGCCTGCTTGTAATTCTCCCTCCCTCTCTCTCTGCACCCCCCGCCTCCACTCACTCTCTCTCTGTCTCTCTCAAAATAAACTCTTTTTTTAAAAAAGATACAAACATGAGTCGGATTCATTGGGTTAATATACTATTCCCTATATGTGTTAAGCCCTTTAAATATTCTGCCATCTTCCTGATGGATAAAATCTACATTAAGGAAGAGATAACCCACAGAGTAACACATATTATTGCCCTGTGTAGATGACTTGTCCCCATCTTATTATATTTGGGTATGACATATTATGAAAGAACACTGTGTCCCACATCTGGGGCCTAATTAACGCAAGTCATGAGATATTTCAACTGCATTCACTCTTATGCATATCACAGACTGCATGGACTGTTTGAGAGGAGCATAATAAAGAAATTTAAATGCAACTTTGCATTTATGTTCATTTAGAAATAAATGTTTAAGTATACTTAGAAATGCTGAGGGGGCACCTGGGTGCCTCAGCAGGTAAGGGTCTGACTCTTCGCTTCAGCTCAGGTCATGATCTCACAGTTTGTGAGACAGAGCTCCATGTGAGGCTCTGCACTGAGAGCACAGAGCCTGCTTGGGATTCTCTCCCTCCATACATACACACAATGGAATATTTCTCAGCCATAAAAAGAATGAAATCTTGCCATTTGCAACAATGATGGAGCCAGAGAGTATAATGCTAAGCAAATTAAGTCAGAGAAAGGCAAACGCCATATGATTTCACCCCTATGTGGAATTTACGAAACAAAACAAAATGACATAGGGGGAAAAAAGAGAGAGGCAAATCATAAAGCAGACTCTTAACTATAGAGAACAAACTGATGGTTACCACAGAAGAGGAGGGTTATGGGTTAAATAGGTGATGGGGGTTAAGGAGTATACTTGTTGTGATGAGCACTGGATATTGTAGGAAAAGTATTAAATCACTATATTGTATACCTGAAACTCAGATTTACAGTGTATGTTAACCTACTGGAATTTAAATAAAAGCTTAAAAAATAAATTATACTTACTATGGCATTAAAATGATAACATACATATTTTTTTAAATGTTTTTTTAACGTTTATTTATTTTTGAGACAGAGTGAGACAGAGCATGAACGAGGGAGGGGCAGAGAGAGAGGGAGACACAGAATCAGAAGCAGGCTCCAGGCTCTGAGCCATCAGCCTAGAGCCCGACGCGGGGCTTGAACTCACGGACCATGAGATCGTGACATGGGCCGAAGTCGGACGTCTAACCGACTGAGCCACCCAGGCGCCCCATAACATACATATTTTTAAGGTAACGAAAATATTTTACCTTCTTAAGTCAGGGCAACAAAGAGGCAGATAAGGGGTGATACGTCATTCAAAGTGGAATTCTTTTATAAAGTTGAGATTCTTAAAAGGATCCAAACACATGTGATCGTATCCCCTAAACTATAATGAAAGGAATAATGAACTTCCTATTCTCCAAGAACAGAATCAGAAAGGGGTTATTACCAAATGGAGAGAGGAGTGACATAAACAGGGCCAAATTTCCAAGAGTAAAACAGATGTCAATTGTTAGGTATAATATTTCACTTCATATTTTCAATGATGGTATGCATAAAAGTTGTTAAGTCCTTACATTTCCTTTAGAGATAACAACATGTTGCCAACAACAAGCAAGCCAAGGAAGATTAAATTGTGCTTGGAAAATTTAACTGAGTAGAGAAAAAGAAAAATGTTTATATTTAAATTTTTAAAAATTACTAAAATCAATTAAATTATGATTGCAAACAGCAAATGTGACATACGCTTCCAATATAAGAACAGATAGAGAAAAGATCTGTAATAGTCATCTCCTCTGAATATCCACAGTGATCATCCTAGAAAATGATTACTCATTTGAGTTATCAATTGGGATAAAATGAGGGAAGTTTATGCAGCAATAGTGTGATTAAAGGAAAAAATGTACATTTTAATTGTTGTTATACAATCTCATCCCCGTTAGCTAAGTAAATACTGAAATGTCTTTAAATTCGGATCACCTAAATTGGGGTTAATTATTTATAATGAGAAAAGGAACTATTACATACGAGGATTTTAAATAATACTCATGCTTAGATATCAAGCTGTGTACCTTTTTCCAAAGGTGCTCGTGAACATTGTTATTGGTCAAGGGAGCTATAACGACTCTACGGAGGACCTCACGTCCTGCAGTTTGACACTCCCTCAGAATTCAAAGGTAGGCATCCTAAACGTTTCACCAATAGGGACATTTCCTGAAATCTTCTCTTCAATACCAAGAAGAAAGTGGAATAAAAGGTAGGCTCACCCTCAGATAATGACAGCTAGGGATTTGATGAAAACACCTAAGCCAGAGACTCGGCTGACTTTCATTCAACCTTCCAAATACCCACAGGGGATTACTACTTACATTGAGGATCCTAAATGAAACCGCAAACTAGACAGTCTGTTGACATTCCACATCCCCTTCCGAATTCCTCTCTTTTCTTTTTCTAGACATGTAGCTTTGTTCTCTCATGGTGTCCCCCACGCATGTCACAGCTTCTCGGCTTTCACGTTTCTACATCCTCCACCTTGTCACAGGTAAAGACCCCACTTCCTGAGGTTAAGGGCATAGATTCTGGCACTGAGCTCAACTGCTTTAAATTCCAGCTTCAAATGGCTGGAATAAGTTATGAACTGATCTATACCTGAAATTTTCAATCTGGAAACTAGAAATAACAACAGTACTTCCAATGGGTCCTAAGCTCAATTATGTATTAAAATAACTTATAGCACAGGGACTTAATTATCCAAAACGTCAACCTCATTGTAAAAGAACTTATTAACCCAAAGAAATCTGTGAGAGAATGCAAAGTAAAAATTCGTTTTATCAGTGAATCCTAGTTCTATGACTAACACCATGTTAAAACTTATCTGAGGTAATTCTGAGTTTCTCAAGAGTAAAATCTGCAATGTGTGGAATGAAGATCCTGAGCATCAATTATTTATCACCACTGCAAGTTTCGTAAGTGGGACCCACTATACGTAATATAAAAACAATGAGTTTTTACATGACTGAGCACTTGTGAGCTATAAAGTATGACTATCCCAAAGGAGAGAGCCTTTTATGTGTCTCCAACACATGTTATTTGGTTACTGCTGATTCATTTAGTAAGAACTTCGTCTTCTTGGGGTTCTCTACTATTTCATGGTGACTTCACTCAAAGAAAAAATTCGACTACCATACTTACTTTGAAACTTATTTCTTAAATTCCCTGTAATGTCATATTTTCCAAATCCAGTGACCATTCTTCAGCACCATTCTATCACACCTCACTGCAGCATTTGATAGATTTATTAAACTATAATTGGTATTTTCTCCAAGTGTTTGGCCTGCACTTTTCTGACACTCATTCAGCTCACTCTTTATTAGACTACTTTGTTGGCTTATCTTTCTTAGCCCTTCTTTCAAATATACACATTTCCTAAAGTGTTGTCATTGACTTTTCTTTTTATTCTATTCCTGAGTGATTCTGCCTCAGTCCATAGCTTCAACTGTCACTTTAATGCTGAAGGCTACTACCTTCATCTACTTTCCTGTAAGCCTGAGATTCACATCTTAGTTGGGGGCCCCTGGGTGGCTCAGTTGGTTAGGCGTCTGACTCTTGATTTCGGCTCAGATAACGATCTCATGGTTCATGAGATTGAGTCCCGTGTCAGGCTTAGTGCTGACAGCAAGAAGACTGCTCAGGATTCTCTCCCTCTCTCACTACCCCTCCTCTGTTCTCTCTTTCACTCTCCCCTTCTCTCTCAAAAGATATAATAATAATAATAGTAATAATAATAATAATAATAATTAATAATAATAATAATGCACATTTCTAGTTATCTGCTAGCGATCCCCACATGGATATGCCATCAGTGCCCAAAACTCAGCTTGTTCAAAACAAGTTAATTCTTGATCTTAGTTGTGTATCTCCTGGCTCCTTTCATACTTTGTTTCTTCTTACTCTTCTGTTTTAGTTCAAAATCACCTCTTCAGAAAGACTTCCTGGATCCCTCCATCAAAAATATATGCCTTCCCACCCCGGCTGTGCTAAGCACAGAGGGTTTTAAATAGAATTATAACAATCTAAACTTACCTTGTTTAGTGACTATTAGCTCTCCCAAGAGTATAATTTCCATGATGGGAGAGACCTGTTATGCCCCCAGCACCTAGAATACGCCTGGTATATGAAAATGTTTAGTAGATACTTGTTGAACAAATGAATTTTTCAGATGTGAAATACTTTTATAACACTAGAGTAAGAATTTCAGGAATAACTTCCTTTATATAAGCATATATGGTAGAGGACACTTTAATATGTCGTTATGATACCTAGAGAATGATTTGAGTCTAACATAGTCAAGCTGACAGATTATTGGGCCATTTTACAGAGATTTTAATAGTCTCTGCTTAGGAATTTTATTCCTGTTTTATTTTTATTCTTATTTTAAATAATGACTCAATTTTATTATTCATTATTTACATTATACATATGTCTGAAAAATGAAATCTTTGGTATAACTTGATTTAGTAGTAATAATTAATAGGAACTATCATCTTTTTACTTTCTAGTATGTTGAAAATTCTGTCACAAGTTCCTTACATATATTATCGCTTTCAATTTTTTTCAAATTACAAAAAAAAATCAAAATAAGTGCTTGTAATTTCTGTTAATAGCATTATTCAGTTAAATGGTTGCATACGCATTCATTATTCAACATTCATGGTAACATCCTTTTCGCTGCTACAAATAATGCCTTAGTGAAACTTTCATACATATATTTTTATCTGAGCTCATTTCCAACAGAGCAGAAGTCTGTAAATATTTTTAAGGCTCTTGATTTCTATTGAAAAATTACTTTTTAGGAAGATTATAGTAAATTATGCTGCCACTCTTATATCACACTCTCACCAGCATTAAAGCATTGTTTTCAAAATAGGTGAAACATAGTATCTCATTTTCTTTAAGTTATCTATTTGGTTATGATTGGAATAAAAATGTGGGATTTTTTGGAATAAATTTTTTTTTATACATTTACTGTCCACTAAATTTCCTGTTTGGTGAAACGTCTGTACGTCTTCTGCCCATTTTTCTGTTAGAGTTTTACAGAGTACATAGTTTATTTGTCAAAGTGATTCAGGCATTAAGGCTCTTAATACTCCGAGTTGCTGCAAATATGTTTCCCAGTGTGCTGTTTGCCTTCTAATTTGTTTATGCTGATTTTAATCTTCTGAAGTTTATACCTGCCAAGGTATAACTTGACTTGTAGTCAAGTCTCTCTTTTTAAATTTCATTACTTTTATTTTTAGAAAGGCTTTCTCTTTTCAGAGAAAAACTTTTTCATGATTTTATTAAAATATAATTAACCCTTTAATCTAACTGCAGCCCAGAGTTATATCCCTAGTGAGTGACAGAACCTGGATAAGAATTGAGACTATCTGATTTCAATGTTCACGCTTTCTACCCAACTCTGTTGTCCCAGAAATGGTAACGCTCAACAGTACAGGTGCAGCGGTTCTGATGCCCAGGTCTGTATGACAGCTACGTCCTAAACTAGAAGCCACAAACTCGTATATTTGTAATGCATATAACAAAAATAATTCTGTATTATAGACTGGATGACTAAAATGCCTGGGCTTCAGTACACTTGACTCAAAATAAAAATTCTGGTTTCTAATGTATTTTATGAAACAATTAAAAAAATAGCTTCACTTACATCATGCTTACAATGTACCAGACACAGTTTTTAAGTAACTTACAGTTTATATATTAATAAATTTAATACATACAATAACCCTTTGATACGGTATTATTATCTCTGTCTTAGAGAAGGGGTATCTGAGGAATCTACAAAGAGTAACTTTCTCAGGATCACGCAGCACAGGAGCGGTGGTGCTGATCGGGGAGTCTAGTTCCAGAGTCTGTGCTCTAATACTGCTTCTCAGACTAACGTTTCTTACAGGAACACATATTTTCCCCAATAACTGAAATTTTCAGAAAAGAGAGTTAAGGTAGACAATAGGCCAAGGTAAAATAGAATGCTAAGGTATTTAGAGTGCACGAATAATGCTTTGAGAATTCAGCAGTAACTTCTTAAATTCAGGATGTATCTTCCAAGGCAGATGGAATTTTACATCCATAAAGCATTAAAAAACAGTGCATTCCAAACCTCAATTTAAGTGAGATAGCTGAAACCCAAAGATCTCCAATTACGTGTCGAGGATCACACAGCTCAGTGGAAAGACCGAAGCTAAAACTAGGTCTCTTGACTCCTGTTCAAATCTTCTTTCCAATTTCCCTCCCACCACCCGAGGAAGAACTACTCAGACCATTCTTATTTCACATTTGGGCATTCCAACTGTTTCACGTTTCAACAACTTTCTTAACTCTCTTCTTTTATATTTGACTATTTATAGGCTTTAGAAAATTAGTCTTAGTATTATCCTTTATTAATAGGAGTTTTCACATAAGATGTGATATGTTTTTATATATATGCACATATACAGGCACCTATGTCATTTCATTTGATTTTTTTTTTTTTTTGGTTAAAATATCACAATATTACTTAATAAAATGTTCAACCTAAACTTACATAAAACATTCCAGGCTGCTGTGTCTAGAGTACTGATCATACAGTTGACACTCCATGCCTCTTTAGAAACTGATTCACATTTTTTTTAATGTTTATTTATTTATTTTGGGGGAGAGTGAAAGGGGGTAGGGGCAGAGAGAGAGGAGAGAGAGAACCCCAAGCAGGCTCCAAGCTAATAGTGCGGAGCCTGACGTGAGGGGTGGGGCTCGATCCCATGAATCAGGACATCACGACCTGAGCCGAAATCAAGACTCAGATGCTTAATTAACTGAGCCACGCAGGCACCCTGATTTACATTTTATGGCACAATTTCAGTCTACTAGAGAGTTATGTTTTTCATGACTGAGCAAACCTTAAATATCTATATCTTAGACTTTCATCAATAATACCAAGTCCATTAAATGTAGGTAGGATACAATCAATGCACAAAAAGTACCTAAAAATGGGTAGAATGTGAGTGTAATGATAAGACTGATAATGAATCAATGACTGAAAGATTCAGGGAAATTTCAGTAACAGCTTATATGTGTGTTTATATGTGTACATATTTATAGATTTATTAAATTTCCGCCACAATTAATGTTACTTCTCTTTCCCTTTTAAGAAATAACACAAGTAGAACAAGATGTCAAGTGAAAGCACATGGCATTTAAAACATGTCATATATGCCATGCAAATGTGAAAACAATTAAAATGAAGGTTTGCAATAATATATCTCAATGGGCAACATTCAGAATAATCACAGAAATAAAACAAAAAAGAGAAACTGTTTTCATGCTAAAAATAATACTGTAATTGTGTTAATTTTGAAAAACTTGCCTTAGCTAACCCTAACAGAAAGTGAAGTAATAATTTTATTAAGAATTATAGAATACTGGGGCACCTGGGTGGCTCAGTCGGTTGAGCGGCTGACTTCGGCTCAGGTCATGATCTCATGGTCCGTGAGTTCGAGCCCAGCGTCGGGCTCTGTGCTGACAGCTCAGAGCCTGGAGCCTGTTTCAGATTCTGTGTCTCCCTCTCTCTGACCCTCCCCCGTTCATGCTCTGTCTCTCTCTGTCTCAAAGATGGATAAACGTTTAAAAAAAAAATTTAAGAATTATAGAATACTAACTGAACTTATTGTAGAAATCACTTCACAATTTATACATATTCAAATCAGTGCGCTGTATATCTCAAAGGTATACAATGTTTGTTTATTTAAGTAATCTCCATGTAACCTAGGGCTTGAACTCAACGACCCAGAGATCAAGAGTCCCGTGCTCCCCCAACAGCCAGTCAGGCACCACCTCAAACTAATCCAATATTATATGTCGATTATATCTCAAAAGAATTGGAAAGTTTTTAAAAAAATTAAAAATAAATTTTTAAAAATTAGAAACTAATTATAATCACAATGCAAAGTATGTGTTAGTTATTCCCAATTGTGTTTTTATTAAGAAGCGCTTAAAATCTATTCAACTTGAACTGTTAAGCTTTTCAAATTAACATTAAGACCTGGCACACCAATGGGCCAGTCTGAAATCGTATTTTTTTAAACATATTTTCTAAAACTTTTGATGTAGCACAGAACCAACTATAATAATGTAATAACTGGCTAACATAATAATATAATAATTGGTATTATAATAATTTACCTAAGGAATTAGTAAGAAATATGGCTGAAAAAACATTTGTTGTTTTTGAGATCTCCTTAGGAGGAAAACATATATTACACAAGCACTAAGACTGCTAGATGCCCTAGACCAGCTCTGGAAGTAATTCTGGCAAGATGTGTAGTTCACACTTAAATTTAAAAACATGAGCAGATGCTGTTTTATGGAACTTACCAAATAGTATTTTTTAAATCTCTTTTGTATCATTAGCTCTCTTTCAAATGGTCTCTAAGATCTGTTTTACAATGATCTAAAAAAGTACAATTGTCATATGAATTTTTTTTAAGTTTACTTATTTATTTTGAGAGGGGGGGAGGGAGAGAGAGAGAGAGAGAGAGAGAGAGAGAGAATCCCAAGCAGTCTCCACGTTGTCAGCGTGAAGCCTGATGTGGGGCTTGAACTCTCAAAGCCTGAGATCATGACCTGAACCAAAGTTGGACACTTAACACACTGAACCACTCAGGTGCCCTATCATATAAAATTCCTCAAGAGTTAAGAAGAAACGTGTAAACCCTAATAAAACTTGCTCTTCTCATTTAAAAGAAACCTGATTTTTATCTGCCAAGGGCTAAACTTAGTGAGTATTTCCTGCTTCAAAATGTGTGATCAAACTCCATCCCTTCATTCACTGTGTAGAATTATATTCCAATGACTATACTTGGACCTATAATAGAAATAAAGGTCCTTCGACTACGGTATAAAATGCAAAACACACGCTTCAACTTAGTATGTCAGGAAAATGACTGGCCTTACGAAATTATTTTCCATCACATTTTGGCTCAAGGTACTAATAGGTGGTATTGATTGAGAAAAATAATCAACTTACATATTCATTAAAGATGTGATGATAGTTTAATATACTACATTCTATTGGTCACAGTCTCGAGTCAGTTTTTGAAAAGCTTTAACTTCATCTAACTTTTATTAAACAATTGGAAATCCATCTGAGTTGCTTGTTACAAAATTTACTGTTTTCTCTCTAAAATTACCTCCTTTTTCTCTGAAGCTCTCATTACCATCTCTATCATTCTTTACTCTCATTTTGTTCTGGACGGGAATGCACTGGTCCTCATTTTTCTTTAGGCTTTGGAGAGTTTGTGGAATCCTTTATTCAGTGCTAGCGAATACAGATCAAGTCTCCACTTACAGTGTTGAGAGTCTACAGCTGAGAAATCTCACCCCAGCTTCCTCCCACCAGAACGAAAGGAAGGATTAATAGCTACAACTGCAGTTTTAAAGTCTGTGCTAAGAAAGACTTCAAATTATGTTTAGATAAAAATTAAAAGTAACTTAGGACATGAGATTCAAACCAAGAACATTCGCTTTCCTCTGTAAATTTTAACCATTCCACATATGTCCTAGATAGTATTTTTTTTTCCTAAGAAAAATTGCTTCCATCATCAATCTTCTCCTCTTCCTAATTTTCAAACTCCCTCAACAAAGTACTTTTACCTTTATGCATCACATAGAGATTCCTTTGTTCAAGCTGTTGAATTCCCCCTCCCAAAGCTTAGCCTAAGGTCTTTATTTTTCTCCGTGTTTTCTCCCCTACCATATTCAGTAGTTCGTTTCTTCCCTATCCTACCATCTATTCTTAACATTTTCCAATCTGTACTGTCAACCACACCTATCCTGAGCTTCCTTCTCCACTTCTTCCTGCATGGCTGCCCACATCCTAAATCTTTTCCACTTGCGAATTCTGAACCCAGAAGCCTTTCATTAAATCTTATGCGTTCTCAGCCTCGTCACAGAATGCTCATCTCACCTGTTAGCCTGAACGGAAAGCTGCCCCTTCAACAAGAACACTACCTGTCCGAAACAATTTGAGGAGAAACGGCTCAAAATCCTATACTTTAAGTAATAGGGAATCCTGGAAGTGGTACCAGCATTTTTCTATGTCTGCATTTCTCCTTTCACATGTTTACTTTTCTAATTCCATGTAACATTTATCGCTTTTATGTTCATACCATTATACTTTCTTGCTGTTACTGTCTACTTCCGCCCTACCTTCCTTCGCCCATTCTCTGTCACACTTAGGGCGTCAGTGGCTCTTCAATGCCTATATAAAAATTCTAACATCAAAGTTTGTTGCTTTCGGGGTGCCTGGGTGGCTCAGTTGGTTGAGCGACTGACTTGGGCTCAGGTCATGATCTCACTGCTCGTGAGTTCGAGCCCCGCGTCGGGCTCTGTGCTGACAGCTTGGAGCCTGGAGCCTGCTTCGGATTCTGTGTCTCCCTCTCTCTTCCGCCCCTCCCCCGCTCATGCTCTATCTGTCTGTCTGTCTCTCTCAAAAATAAACATTCAAAAAAATTAAAAAAAAAAGTTTGTTGCTTTCCTTTCCTTTCCAAACTGTAGTCCAAGCCCCACTTCAGAAATTCACCCCCAGGATCAAACCCTGTATCTTTCTATTATTTGGAATTGTCTAACATCTGAAAATTCTAAGCATCACTAAATCAATCTCTGAAAATAACACTCTCCACTTGCCTCCATTAGCCTGAATATCTCTATAAATTCCAATTCTTTCATTAAAGCCCTTCTTTCCCAGTTCATGGAAAACTCTGTATCTGAATGTGATTTAACTGCATGGCATGATTTCACATGACCAGCATCTTCCCTAATCTCAGACATCACTTTAAACACTATGCTTGCAGGCCACCCTCAACACCCTCGTCCTTTTTCTTTCTCCTCTAACTGCCTGAAAACTTCCAACAATTTGTCTGAAGTGTGCTAATGAATCAATCACACGACCTTAAAGACCATCACAAATTTAAGTTCTTCATGTAAACTATCCTCCTTCTACATAATCTTTGGTGAACTCTCCCTTGTATCCTCCAGGATAGCTACTCTTCATTTTAACTTCCCCAAGCCATTATTAGGAAGCCTAGTCTACAGTCACCCTCATTCTTTTTTCTTTTAGATCTCTCTTTCCTTCTCTTCCATCTGGCTTCCACGGTCCACAACTTCACTAAAACCATTTACACAAACATTGTTATTGGTTAACATTTAACAATAGTTGCCTTTCTCTTGAATTTTTCTGATGAGTATATCCTTCTTGAAACACTTTCCTTTCTTGACCTCTGTTCTTTTCTAGATATCCCACTGTCTTTCAATGGTTCTTTTCATCATGGTTTTCTGGTTCTTGTTCTTCCCTCCTCTCCTTAAATGTAAAAAAAATGTTGGTAATCCCAGAATTTTGATTCTTGGCTCTCTTCTTATTCTTCATATACTTCTGGAAATTCCCTTCATTCCAATGGAATCAGTTAAATGCTGATTCCTTATTCTATGTCTCTAGCCCAGACTTCTCTACTGAGTTCCAGACCCATACATTCAATCACTTCTAATAGATGTTTATACCTGAATATTCCAAAGGAATATCAAACTCAGTTCATCCTCACACTGAATTCTTAATTTTTTCCTAAGACTTTTCCAACCTATATTCCCTATCTTGATAAAATGTGCCCCCATTTACCTGTACATTTCAGTTACCTGAAATTATTCCCCCTTTTCTTGCATCAGTAATATCCAATCAGTATGTAGGTCCTATAGGTTTCACATCTTTACTTTCTCTATTGATACCTTAAGTCACCCCATCATCATCTCTTTACTGATCTGTGAAACAGCCTCATAAATGATCTTTTTGTCTCTACTGCTCTTGTCCACTTTTTATATAGTTTCCAAAGTAATCTTTCTAGAAAAAAATATCCAATCTTGTTCCTCTCTTGCTTCACATGTGTCAATATCCTACATGTTCTTCAGAAACCCTCCCCTTCCCACTTTTGCCTAAATTTGTTTGAAGTCATTTTCCCTGAGATGTTGTCTACACATGAGGACAACATCTTTCTAGTTTTTAATGTTTAATTCATATGTTACGTCTTCTAGGAAGTCTTTCTTGAACTAATATCCATACTTTCCAGGTGGAAATGATCACACCGTCCTTTGTGATTCCACTGTATTTCTACACATATAGATTTCTCACAGCACCTGTAATATTATTGCATTTACTTGTCAGATTCACTCTACAAAAAGCCTACGAGGATGGGGAGCTATTTCGTGTATCCTGTTATTTCCAGCACCTAGAACAGTACCACATCACATGAGTTCAAGAAATGAGTGTTGAATGAATGTTCGAGATTTAGTTCAAGTGTTACTTTTGCCATAAAGTCTTTTCTGGCCATCTAGTTGAAACAGATTTTATTTGACTTTATAGCTTTGCAGAACATATTGTTAGAATCATCCACACTGGCACCTAAACACAGCATGTTCCCCACATATTATAACTCCTCGGTGATATTGATAGCATGTGTAGGACATGTATTAGATCTTTAGTGTTCTCCGCAGTCTAGCACATTGCAGAACTCATGATAAAAATAAAATACTTTTAAAATTATGTAACATAAAGTTGAAAACAAGGTTTAAGTCTAAAATAAGTTGAAGAATGAAATACGATTAATCTGTTACTTTAATTTCAATGACTAAATACTGTATGCCTATATGTATGTACATAGATACATATATTGGGATCTGGAGTTAGTTACCCAGTTATGGAAAAAATACATATACATATATGTACATATTATGTAAATATTAATCTTTTTCTTTTTTATCAATCTAATTGGAGCGGTTGCTGCTAACAGTTGAATGTACCACTACCTAAAAGTGCCTGCAAGATTTAACATTTTGTTATATTAGAGGAAAATGAAAAATTATGAAATGAATAAAAAATAGTAAAGAATTTCTAAAACAAGTTAGATAAATGAAAAAGTAACAAAGAAAAGCAGAAGAGACAGACCTGTATGTCTTCTCCTTGTGGAGTCCACTTCTTCTGTGATCACATCGTGTAATGGACAGACATAGACAAAGGAGATGGGTGTGAGTGGATGTACTCAAGAGGTAAAAAGTGACACTGAAGGAAAGGGCCCCAAATCATTTTGAGAAAGAATCCTGTACACAGTTGCAGGGAAGAAATAATAAAATACGTACCATATGCAAAAAAATTAAAAAATAATACGGAGGAATTGATGGAGAATTGGTTAAGCTATTACGGGTTAGCAGAATCAGAAAAATAAAGTTAGTGTAGAAATAAAGAGGATTCAAAAGTTTACAATTATTTATGGACAGCCCCAATCCTGAACACTGATGCTGAGGAAAGATACCATTAGTAAAAACAATGTTACTTGTATGACCATATTGTTCAAGACATTCCTGAGTCCATTTAAAATCTGTGAAAATGCTTTTAGGATTTTTAATTGTCATTTAAAGGAAATAATTTAACTGAATCGACTTTTAAAAGAACAATAAAATAGTTCCAACAGATTTCTATACCTTTCAACTATCCCAAATGCATGAGTGCACACATGAAAATAAAGTAGGGCTATCAGGCCAATGTTCCACGGAATTACTTCAGTACAGCAAAATATTATCATAAAAAATATTATGGAGAGTTATCAAGTAGAAAACTCAGTATAAAAGAGTAGCTGAAAGATATGGCTTTACTTAAATATTAAAAATTCCTAATAACCTTAAATTTCCACAAACTTTACTCGATCATATTCCCTTATAATACCTATTTATTCAGAAAATTATTACACACACCATATAACACATCATTGACAGCTCTATTTAAATTTGCCCATCAAAATCCAATATCTACTGTGATAGATATGGCACACATTTTGGAAATACTTCCTTCTCCTCTACTAGTGAAGTTCAGAAGACATTTTACACAGTGATTGAGAGCAGGAGATATCTGCTAAACTCAGCATTCTAGGAAAAAATTTCTTCCAAAGATATTAGTGAGTTAGTATGATTGACACAGACAAACACTATAAATACAAAGCCAAAATCTATTTAATTGCATTCTTAGCTTTGAATCAGGTACCACAAAATTCTTAAATCAAAGCACCACATTCACTTCTGCAATAGTTATATCATAGTTTTTGAGTGACATATAGAAAAACGTATTCTATCAAAATATACTTCGCACATTGACATATTGAAATTATAACTCGTAAGAGGATTCTTTCTTATAACAAACTTATCTCTTTTTCTGAAGAGTGAGAAAATGAAAACTTTCCACTAGGAAAAGATTGCTAAGATGACCAAATCTTGTTTTCTTAGAAAAAGGAGAAATTCTAGTATGAATTACAGAGAACTGAAAACGAATGACACATTTTGAAATTTAGTAATGTCATTTTTATTACTGTTTGAGCACATCTTTGATCTATTCAAAATTGGACACTAAATCTCATCATAATTGCATTACAAACCAGACTATGTTGAGAGGATTGACTATCCTCTTGAAATGTATGCCATACATTAATATGATATATGCCATATTTTGTTTTCCATATCTAGTCCACCCACTTCTCAAAGACAGAAAAATCAGAGATATACTAATAACATAGATTAATTCTGATTTTTATCATATCTTATTTCTCATAGGCAAAATTTCTCTATATACATGTTTACCATACTATTAAAATAATTTCCTTGCATGTTAAAATGAAATTGATAGGACTTGGATGAAATGACCGTGTAGGTGAATTCCTTCTCTAAAATAAAAAGTTACTTATTTTTTTTTTTTTTTGCAGAAAACATAAAAAAACAACATAAATGCAACTTCTTTCACTACCCAGCATTTCCCTGTATCTTGAATTACTTTATAATGGCACTGAGGCAATGTTCTTCATGTTATATGGATTCAAAACATTCAAAATTCTTCTCAACTAATTCATCCATTAATTATAGAGAATAACTGAGGCAGACAGAGTTCGGTGACTTACCCAAGGTCACACAACAAGTTCAGTGGCAGAACCATAAATAGAACAGAGGTCTCCTGATTACCAGGTCAATTTTCTTTCTACTAGATGCTATATGACCCAATAAAAACATGTGAAATAAAAAGCCAAGCAAAGAAAAAACAAAAAATCTTCTCATGGTGGCACCTGATTTGGACATTGTATTATATAGCATTTAATTGGAATATTTTTTAAAAGAGGTAAGTGCTATAATTATACAAGCAGTTCACTGATGCTTTCACTCTTATCAGGAATATGGTAACACCTAGCACCAATAATTTAATTTACAAAAATACAAAATTCATATTACATAAAAGGCTGAAAATGAAAGATTTGATAATGATCTCACTACTACCTGAAAGTGCCCATTTAATCACTTTTCCATCATTTATATGAATATGATCCATTAATAAATAGGTCATAACCATAATTATATTAAAAATCACTTAATTTTAATGAGCAGATAGAACATTCATTTAAATCATCTCAAAGTATAATTTACAGTTCCACAAAATATATTTTAAAAGTTTTTGACATTTTTGTCTTCCTTGTTATTAAAATTTGTATTACATATACTTTGTATTAAAACAGCTTCATTTTAAAAGAGAAACTTATAGTTCAACCTTATCATTTAAGCAGCTATGTCTTATTTAAATGGTAATAAAATGTAAATTCTTATTTCACATATACTATTAATGAATTGCAGACTTCAGTAAATCTTGAAGAAGCAGAGTACTGCCTCCACAGTTCCTATCTCCCTACTTTTCCTTTGATCATTACTATACCATAAACATTCTGCTCTTAGGTGCCATTTTAATGGCAGTTGTCATGAGAACTCTTTCTAAAGCTTCCTTTTATCAATAGCCAGTTAGATAGTAAGAAGTTAAGGATAGTAAAAGTATACTCTCTTTTATGTATCCATTACTGTCATAACTGTGTTTGGTTCATAGTTTTAAGCTTAGAAAGCTAAAGACTTTGTAGAGAGAATGTACAGTATTTTTTTTTTTTTTGGTTCATTCCATCATATGAGCCAACAAAGAAGAAATAAAATATTTTCATGTATTATATTGAAATAGACACTTAAAAATATAATGAATACTTCATAAGCCCCATAAAACCATTTCTTCACTTAAGGTAAATTATTTTTGACAAATATTTTTCAATATAGGTGCATCAAAGTGTAAACTTGAAAAAGAATGGGGTTTTAATCAAGCAAAGTAATACAATATCTATCTATTTATCTATCTACATACCTACTAAAGTTGTCTGTATTTTGGTTCTGAAAATTTTTAAAAATCTACTAAAGATAAATACATAAAATAATTACTTTCATTAATTTATTTGGAAAAAAATTAAGTTCATAAGAATGAATGCGATGTCAAATTTTATGCAAAATTTTGTGCAAACCAAAAATTTTCCCTTGCCAATATAATGTATCAACTTTTATTATATTTTGACTTAATTACCTCAAGTTCAAAGAGAAATCATCTGTAATCAACTTAACTTAAAAAGGCACATATATGGGGCCTGTTTATACATAAATGCAGTTTTTACCGAGGGTGTACTTTGTTGATGGTTGAAGTTCTCATTGAACATCATATACCACAGACATAATATTGGTCCTATTATCAGATGTAATTGTACTTGAATAAACACGTGTCCTTCAGGAAGGAGTAAGCATTCTGTTAAAAAGATTCCTGGCAATCAAACAGAAGCCTCAAAACTTTAAGAGCATAATGGAACTTTCACTTAATTAAAAACTAATCAGTTATGAGGGCTTTTTAAAAGTCATAGTGTCTTAGAATGTCTCTTTGGGGTCAGGAGAGATACCTTTCAAAATGAAGCCTAAATAAGCAACTATTTAGTAGGAGAGCCTCAATGACACAAAGGTCAGGATGGATCTAGAATATAAAAACAAAATGTTTACCAAGTTTACTGATTTCAAACTAAAACTGCTCCACTGTGACAAAATCTTGTTGAAAAATTCCTCAACCAAGTGATTTGAGTTTATTTTTTAAACTAATTATTACTTTCCATAGTTTTGTTAACAACCATAAAGTTATTGAACCCTTATAATAACTTCTACCTATTAAAATAAGCACGGTACAATATTTTACAATATTCTGCTATTTTTAAAAGCTCACTAATAAAAATGTTTATCTTTTAAACATCTTCGTTCTCATTCCTAGCTGTACTGTTTTTTTCTGATTCTGTCCTTGAGGTCTGACACATAATGCAGCTTTAAATACGGAAGAAAAATATGCCCAGAGTATGTATTGAGGGAGCTTAAAATAATTGACTTTCAAACTACATCACACGATCATTAAAAAGACAGTCACTGAATTCCAGCTTGGCCTTATAAGCTTATCTTATGTTCAGAGGAAACTGATCCAACTTTAAGCAATGGAATGCATAACCATGAAATTTTACTTTATCGATAGGAACATATAGTTGTTATCAAAGAATGCTATGTTTACATCTGAAGATATCATTAGTATTTAATTCTGAAATCCCATCAGTTGATGTGCGTTGTATAAAATATTTACTTAGTTTTTACATTACTTTTTTTTCTATCAAAAATAAAATATATTCATTCTACAACAATCCAGAAATTACCAGTCTCTAATACTGCCCAAGAACACAGCCTTGATGCGATTTTCCAGATTAGATGGATTAGACTAGCATCTAACTAGAAGACTAATTTAGATTATTGATTTAGATGGAAAACATTGTTTCTACTATTAAGAAGTGTTAAAATATTAAAAAATAAAGGGAAGCAAAAGTCCCTAACATCAAAATACTCAAAAAATGTCAAGTATTAAATTCACTAACAAAATACAACTCTCAATATTTACTTTTCTTAAGATAAACTTCATGAAGCATAATTACAAAGGGAGAAGAGAAAAAAAAATCCCTACCTTCACCACAGTTACAGATCCATAAAGAATACAATATGGAGATATCCATGTTAGAAAAAATTAAAGGTTAATACATTAACTAAATCATATAATATTAAAACTAAGGGTTTATGCATACAAGATGCTATAGTATGTCGCAAAACACAACTTGCAAAATATTGTAACAGTAACCCAACAAAGAAGTTCACTGTCCTCTACTTTCCCAGAGAAGCACAGACTTATTTTCCAGATAAGAAACAGCAAAGTAAGTGGCACCATCATGGTTTTGGGGTAATTACAATAAAGGGAGCCAGGTCATTTCAAAATTTTCCTAGATATAGTATATTTTACACGTAGAAAATAACAAATCAAGGCAGGTAACCTTTTTATGAATAGTATCAATTAATTATCAAATGTTTCAGAAATCATTTAAAATTGTTATCTCAAAATACATTCTGAACTATTTAAGTCCAAGATCTTTAATTGGAGAAACTATATCAGTTCTAAAACATTCATTCAGTATGACTAACTAAAGTTAGCTTTACCACCAAAGTTTTTTGTCAGATGAGTTTAAATAAAATATGAGATACAATATTTTATGTAAAATATGCTCTTTTCTCAGATACATTTCAATTACTATAAGAACAGATAACTCACAAAGTGAAAAGAGACGAAAGTTTTTCAGTGTTTAATAATACTGCATTATTATCGATCACAGTATTCTAGTCTAGAATAAGATTGCTCATTGAAAAAATAAACAACAGATTTTCCATACTCAAAAAATCCTGACTTGTGTGAAGAATGTTTTATTAACTTTATGGCCTAAACAAAATCTAATCCACGTTCTACATAAGGAAGATGTTGGTGATTTACACTAAACATTATCCATAAAACCTGAAGTTTAAAATCATTTGTATGATTTTTATATTTTATGCTCATAACTAAGATATTAATGTAATAAATATCATTATGTTTCCCAGGGACCTTCATCTATACTATCAATTAAGTAAGAGATATTGAATATATATCACCCCTTTGGCTGATAATCCCCTTAGGGCAGTCTAGTTTTTTGAGATGTCAAGATTTTTCTTTAAAAAAAAGATACTAATCCATAATACTTACAGTTCATCCAAATATTGGTTAATTTTCTAGCCTACATAATGCCATGTATTCCTCTGGTTCTATAGTCTTGGATTTAAAATAAAAATTGCAAATGACTTTTTTACATTGTTAGTATACATCCTAAAAATGAAAAAATTTCCAGGTATTATTCTTGCACAGACTTTCATAAAACAGCAACAAAAAAATATAACAATACAGGCTATTGATACATAGCTGACTTTGCATCTCAGATTTGGGTTCAAGTCTTTACAAAATTTTTCTAATACCACAAGTTTACTACAATAGTCTTCTGATGAAGAATCTTTAACAATTAATGGAAGATGGTATCTTAGATTTTACCGAATGAAAATGATGTATTAAACACTGAGTACAATCAATAGATTATTAGCATCATAGATGTATTTAAATATAAAATAAAGGAAGACTCCAAACATACGTTCCATACAGCTCATGCTCAAAACATGTCACTGAAATGTAATTGGCCCCACCTGATATCCCACTACTTTCCTCTCATGCCATCACTTCAAAGTTTCAATAATTGAAAAATATTCTTTACATATCCTACCTTACTTATAGAAACAAACAAAAATATTTAAGGACACTAACATTTAGCAGTGCTTACTGCCTTAGCATTCCACATACTTACTCATGACATGTAGGGTGTGAATTTCCAGGACCAGTTTGAATTTCCCAGTAAATAGGAAAATGCACAATTGCCAACAATAGATAACTCTATATAAACATTTTATCATGACGTCAAAGCAAGCACTCTAACGACGTTAATTTTCCTGTACTACACATGAAGTTTATATTCAATTAGGGGACTAAAGGGATAAAAAAAATATATGCTATATGTGAGAATATACAAATTAATAATATTTAGAGGGCATTTAAAAAATTTTGTGAGCTTTTTTTTTTTTTTCTTTTCTTTTTTTTTTTTTTTTTTAATTTTTTTTTTTCAACGTTTATTTATTTTTGGGACAGAGAGAGACAGAGCATGAACGGGGGAGGGGCAGAGAGAGAGGGAGACACAGAATCGGAAACAGGCTCCAGGCTCTGAGCCATCAGCCCAGAGCCTGACGCGGGGCTCGAACTCACGGACCGCGAGATCGTGACCTGGCTGAAGTCGGACGCTTAACCGACTGCGCCACCCAGGCGCCCCTGTTTGTGAGCTTTAAAAAAAATTTTTTTAGCTAAACATTGCATTGCTTCATGACTTTAATATTCAACATAATTTATTTGCATAGATATATAGGGCCACAAATCTATTTATGTAATCAGCATGATGGCAAAGGAGACAAATAAATAATAGTTTATGACCAAGGATAACTCATATCACATAATATAGCAAGGGAAGAGTTTTACAGTAATCATTAATTTTACACTGTTTACCTTTGAATCCCATTAAGTATATTAAGATAATTACTACCCAAATAAACTGTGATTCTTAATTGAAAATTTGAAAAAGAGAAAGATATTTTTCTTACAACTTATAAATATATTTAGATTCCTAAAGTAAATTCCAGTTTATTTTACTAAATTTTCAGTATGTGTTTTACTAAAAGATAATTCACAGACTAAGCCATTTTGGCTTTCTTTCCGGACTTAGGTAACATACTACTTTTTCTTGAAGCAACCTATTCTCCTTAACAGCACTATCACAACTGTGGTAACTTAATCATTAGTATTATTACTTTTCATTTATGTATTTTTGCCAGAATATAAACTCTATGAGGGCAATTGCTGTATCCATGTTGTTTATGCCAATAACTCAGTGCCAACCACAATGCCTGGCATACAACAGAATAGCAGTGAATACTCACAAATAAGTTAGTTTTATTTATACACTGACATAGTTTAAAGCCTAAATGTTTGAGACCTAAGATGAACTAAGTCACCATTTAAAAATACATTAACACTGTTACTATAGACACAGTCATTTTAATGACAATATCACTATCAAAAACGCCATTTACATCCTAAAATTTTGAATGAAATTTTCAACGTGTACTCTCATCCAATTACTGATTAAAACTAGGACTGATTATTCAGTTTATTGATTACCTCTGCCTTTTACTCCTGGTTCAAGTTTTTGTTTTCTACTTAGTTAATAATACTTCTCCAAATAAGAAAAGAAAGAGAGGAAAATAAAACCGCTTTATTTCAATTCATTCATAGAAATAATGGACTGAAGAGACTACTGAATTCACACAATACGCTACCATTCCTTATTGTAGCAATATTTTTAGCTGCAAAAGTTGTAAGTAAGTCATTGCCAGTATCTGGTTTAATGTCTTGACAGTATCATTGGAGCTTTGTACAGTACTTTTTAAGGATGCAAATAATACCTCTCCATTATTAAGGTAATTTAATTAAGTATATTTGTATCTGATTATATATTATATTTAATTATATATTAAATTTAATAAATTTAATAAATAAATATATTATATTTAATTATATATTGTGATACCTTTCCATTAAGGTACTTCCATTTGGGTCAAAACAGCCAAATATATAAATGGCCATTTGTGTTTAAATTGGTCAATTCTTCTCCTATAGAAATAATCTTGATGACAAAAAATCTGTTTTTTCCAAACTATGTAGAATTCATTTTCTAAACAAATCTTGAAATAAAGTGCTCACCATTCTAATTAAATAGGTTCTACGCACTATGAAGTTCACACCAAAATGAGAAAAAGGAGGTACGAGAAGCACACACATATTTAAAAAGCATGAAATGCAATGCTTACAGTCTCATGCTTTCAGTGGTTTTCCAAACCCTGACAAACCTGACTCAGATTGGTGCTTCTTTTTCGGCAATGATTTGTCATCGCTTATTGTACCATTCACCTTTTTCTGGTCTTCCCATGTGACTTCTAGTATAAATCAAAAAACAATAATCAGACCTTGTCGGAAGTATAGAGAATGTGTGCAAAAAGAGCCTAAAAATACTTCAGGAATATAATTATTTTTTAGACTTCTCCCCCTATGCTTTTCCATAAACTCTTAGTAATACGTAGTCGATGTTTTAGATACAGGAATGTGACATTTGAATTTTTTTTTTGATTTCAAAATCCAGAGCACCAAAATTTATTCCAGTAAATTCCAAAACATATTTTCAATAAAAATCGATCGGGGCCAAAATATAAAAAAAACTATAATTAAAATGGTTTGGCAAACAAAGTTTTTTTTTCCTTGGCTGATATTAAATAACGTTAATTTCTTTTAGAAATAAATGTTTTGCTAACCATTGTGTTATTATGGTGAAATAAAATGTTTATATGGAATTAAAATGCAGAGACCTCAAAAGATATCAAGAGAAAATCTACAAATACATTTTAATATATGATAAGATAAAATTACTAGTTATTTTGCTACCTTATTCAGTACTTTCATTAAACCACAGAAAAATTTATGTGCAATGAGGATATTATTTCAATGGAAACTACTAACAGTTTGGTGTCATTGAATATGAGTTACCTGGCTTATCTAAGATTATTCAGAATTATTTGTAGTATTATGTAATATTTTTCATTCAACAAATATATATTCAGCACCTATTATAATCCAGGCACGTCTAGGCACTGGGAATATAACCATAAACAAAAAAAGGCAAAAATCCATGCTCTCATAAAGTTTATATTCTAGTAGGAGAAATAGATTAAACAAGATAAACAAGTAAAATGGTTTATGACTTAGAAATGTGTAAGGGCTCAAAAGACAAACATGAAGTGGGTAAGAGAAAAAAAAATGGCCAGGGTGTGATGGAAGCTTGAATAAGGTAGTCATGAAGGCAAGTTTTGAGTAAAGAACTTAAGGAAGGAAGTAAGGGAGTAAACCATACAGTTATTTGGGGAGAAGGCATTACAATCGGTAGAACAGCACAAGCAAAAGTCCCGAGGTAAGAGCCTGTCTGACATGTTCTAGAAAAGCATGGACGTCTCTGTGGCTGGCACAGAGTGAATGAAGGGGAAAATACTAGAAGATGAGGTTAAAAAGGTAATAAAATGGGAAGTGGGGGAGTGCAGTTCATGTAGGGCCTTGTAAGTCATGTACCAAAAGACTCACTGACCACCATTTAATCTTAATCTCAGTAGCATTCATAAGCACTTATGCATACACTTGCCTGTTTTTTATTCACATTTTTAAAGCTACCTTATGAGTAGCTGGTTACTATTGACGTATAGTTGTAATCCCCTGAGGTTTCACCATGCCATACAAAATCATCTGGTGCCTTATCCTCCTTTGGCCATAAATTATGGAATACTAACATCTTAAAATACTGACCTAAGCAAAACATAGCTAGGAAGATGAAATCACTGTCAAAGATGGGAAAATAGGCCATCTCTAGCATATCTGCTAGAATCAACTGCATCAATTATAAGGGTTTTTCAGTTCCTAAACCTGAAATAAATGTTATTAATACTAAGTCACTTTATTCTGGTCCCACATGAACCGGCTCCTGTGAAGAAACAAACTCCTTGATTTGGGAGTATTAAAGTAACACTGAGGTGTATCATCGATACCCTGATTTTCCAATTGGTAAATAATCTGCTAAAGATGCAATATAGGATTCTGAAATGGTAAACAAGCTAGATAGAGATGCTACATTTCAATCAACTGCTAGTGGAAAGAAAAATTTTAAAACATTTAAAGAACAGACAAATTTTCTAATAACTTCCAATGCTCTAGTTAAGCGATAAGAATAAAGGAATCATCTGCCCCTTAATCCAAATTAATGTGTAATATCCAAAATCAAGAGACCAATTCCCTCATTTTGCAGAAAATAACAAGTTCATTAGTAACAAAGTATTCCTTGCATTTGGTTACCCACCTACATGATATGAAAGATTTAACAAGCATTACAGACTTGTTTCTAAAATCACAATTGCTAAAACCCTAAACATTTGTCATTTTAGAATTGTTACACCTTTCACCACTTGATAGTTTGTAATGTTACAAAATAGAAGACATGCTACTTTTGAAGTAAGATTGAGTATGTATGTAGAGGTTGAAAGGGCTTGTTTTGAAAATGGTACAGCCTATCTGTAAATTGGCAGGAAGCATATTCTGAAGGGTGGAATAAAAAAAAAAAAAAACACCTTAACACATGACATGTTTAATTTTAAACATTTTCTTTGAGTTGACAAACATTTTAGATGAAGAGAAATTGTTTAAAGTCATTTGTCTTGTGTTGGCAGAGTGAAATTAGCCAGTATTTGTTGAAAATTTATTACACGTCAATAACAAAAGAAGTTCCATAACCATCAATTTATAAATGTCAGCCAGTGTAACAATGAAAGATGACTTAGGCTATCAAGGCTATCAACAGTTGACAAAAAAATGTAATAGATATGTTACCAGACTGAGACCCATGGTGGTTTCTAGGAACATTTCTACTATTAACTATGTGTATAACCTTAGGCAAGTTTCATAGTCTCTTTGGTCTCCTAGATGTTATATTTGAAGTGAGAAAGCTGGTCTTGAAAATTTGAAAGGTTATTTTCATCTCTGAAAATACAGGGTTGCTCTTGCTTCTTATTATTCTAGATTGATGAGGCAGATTTTATGGAAGAGTACCTAAACCAGAGATGAAAGTAGGACACCGAGAGTTTAGAAGATTTTCCAAAAGTTCTAAATGTGACTATTATTAAATGCTTGTTGAAACTCAAATGTCTATTTTAAAACATAATTAAAGTCACAAAAAGAACAGAAGTGACTACTGACTCATTAATTCATTCATTACCCAAAAGCCAGTGCTAAAAGGTAGCCATATTTAAGCCCTTTTTGAACTACAGGTCACATCATTAAAATGAAATATTTACAGTAATTGAAAGCAAACTAGTTTTGTATCAGGAAAATCTTCAAATTGTTTGAAAATTGTTTTAGATATATTAAATAAAAATAGCAAAAATATCACTGATGCAACATCTTAAAGACAGTCTTTTCTGTTAAAGGACTATTGTGGTAATTTAAAAAATAAAATAATCTCCTTAATGTTAAATAATCATGAAACTTAAAATGAAATTTAAGTAAAAAGTGCAATCCATGATACTGTATACCCAGTACCCAAAGGTAAAAAGTAAAAAAAATCAAAGATGTATCATGTAATTTAATTGGCAAGTATCACTTTGAAAGAATCCATTCAAGTACAGACAAAAAGTTTGTTCTGCAGGGATATATATAGATATATATAGATATATATAGATATAGATATATATATCTATATCTATATATATATATATTTTTTTTTTTTTTACTAGTACTCTGAGTATTTTAAAACTGAATTGAGTAGATATTCAGTTGTGAATTTAATTTGTAGATGGGAAAGCTTAAAGACATCTTTAACCAATGTTAGATAATGTAAAGAATGATTTTACTCATGAAGACTTAACTATGAAGTGTGTTTTTAAGTGACATTTAAGAAACCCACATGTCTTCAAAATAACTGTATTCCAGCTAGTTTTCATCACACTAGGCAGCCAATCTTACAAATACTACAGTTTAAAGAGCACAGATTCTTACATTAATAAGACTGCATTTATATAATCCTGTATGTTTCAATGTGCTCCCACATACAGCATTGTATTTAATGCTATAAAAGACAAAAAGGAGCTTCTATCACGCGGTTGGTTTCTAGAGGTAAGAAAACAAAGAGCTGAATAGTTATCTACTGTATGAACCATCCCACATCCATTACCTCATCTGATTCTCAAAGTAACACAGTGGGAATAAAAGAAATATGCTAAGATTTCCTTTTCTCAGATGAACTAACTCAGGTTAAGGGCCTAAAGTCACACAGTTGGTACATAGTAAAGGCAGGCCCTGAGCCAAGGTCCAAAATATGTGCTCGTTCTCTAGTCCAATATCATGTTCCTAAGATTATATTGTTTTCAACAACAAACAGAAGATGGCTTTAGGATTATGTTTAGAAAGTCAGTGGTGGTATGGCTTGAACAATGGCTGAAGTATGCAGAAAGGTATGAGGCAGAAGGGAGTTTTTCACTAAATGTTATTAGTCAATTGAGTCTTTGGGAGTAGAGAATAAAATGAGCAAAAGGGAAAGAAAAGTACGGGGCACCTGGGTGGCTCAGTCGGTTGAGCGTCCCACTTCGGCTCAGGTCATGATCTTGAGGTTCATGAGTTCTGGCCCCATGTTGGGCTCTGTGCTGACAGCTTGGATATTGGAGCCTGCTTCAGATTCTGTGTCCCCCTTCCCTCTCTGCCCCTCCCCTGCTTGTGCTCTCTTTCTCTCAAAAAAAAAGTAAACATTAAAAACAATTTTTAAAAAAGGGAAAGAAAAGTAAAATAAGGAGAAATGGCCTCCAAGAAGGAAAGACTAGGAAAAGAAATTTTAGAATATTTATCTGGAAGTACTTTTAACTTCTACAACTGATTCACTTAGGCTTGTGGAACTGAATGAGGAGGGAAATTTTTAAATGCATTTATTCATCTTTACTGTGGTCTCTGATATAGTTCAGACCATCACAGCAGACTACTGAAATACGCTTTTAAAACAGTCATTGGTCCTGTCTCTTTTCTTTCGAGCCATCCTGTTCATCATCACTGACTTACTATTCCATAATACAGATGTGATTGAATGCTCAAAAATATATGATACATGCCTTGCTGTTTTATGATATTCCTGAATTTCTCCATATAAATTTTGGTCAAATGGTTGTTGGCCTTAGTTGGCAACGAATGTTATATTTAGGAAATATAAAATCCATTCCTATCTAGATATAATTCAAATTTGGAAATTAAGACATGGGTACAGTACTCTCCTTGCCCAAGAATCATTCATAATACAGAGAGGCAGCAAAACACAGTCAGCCCATACTCTAAATGCTCTCCAATTTCTAGAATGCTTGTATTTTATTTTATTTTTTTATTGTTTATTTTGAGAGAGAAAGAGAGAAAGAGCAGGAGAGGGGAGGGAAAGAGAGAGAGAGAGAGAGAGAGAGAGAATCCCAAGCAGGCTCTGCACTGTCAGCACAGAGCCCGATGTGGGGCTTGAATTCACAAACTGTGAGATCACGACCTGTGCCGAAATCAAGAGTCAGATGCTTAACCTCCTGAGCCACCCAGGCGCCCCTAAATACTTGTAGAAGCAAGTATCTTTTACAGAAACTGTCAAAAATACTTTATTAATTTTGGTTCCTTTGTAAACTTTTTTTTCCCCTCTCTTCTTCCTCCTTTCCTTCCTTTCTTTCTCATTGCAAGGTTATCTATATTTGAAATAAAGTAGATGACTATACATTGAGGCTCAAAGGACAAAATATTTTTCCTTTTATATGTTTAGGGATGTGACTTTTTGATAGGTAGCATGGTAGGGCTTAGTCTATAAACCTGATAGTGAGTGACTCACTAAATAGTCAGTTAGAGGTTATATCTGTTAAGTTTCCAAACCAAACGAAATTAACAAATAACAGTAAAAACATAGACAATAAATTGGAAGCAAAACCATTTGAGACTTTAGATCGTATTAGCTACATCTCCAAAAACACTTCGTTTCTTTAGAAAATTCTTACAGAATACTTTATTTTACAGAAGAGGAAACTGAGGTGCAGAGAAATTAAAAGCCTTACCGGAGGTCATAGGCCTACCAGTAGAAATGAGCTTAAGAGCCAAGTATTGACTTCCAGTGGAGTCCTCTAAACACTACAGAACCTGAAAAGCACTAGTGATTTCAATAGTTCTCTGACTTAGAGCAAAGTATTCTAAGTATTTGCATATTGATTTTTACACATGGATTAAAACATGTACAAATGTATTAGCATGTTATGCAATAACTAATGCTGTAATCTAGCCTTACTTATTCCCTGTGGTATTGTGTCTTATGCAAGCTATGTGATCAAAAACAGTATCAGGATTAATAATTTCCTGAAAACTACTAAACAGTATCTATTGAATAAGTGGCTCAGTTTTACTTTTATAACCAGGTGTTTTTACTTTAAATTGAAAGTTTTCAGACTGTGTGCTAAAAATGCAAAATCAGAGCACGACATCACTAAGAAACATTAGTAATAACAGCTAACACTTACACGGTACTTATCATGTGACCAGTATTGTTCTGAGCAATTTAAATATACCAAATTATTTAAGAAAGTAAATTTATAGGGGTGCCTGGGTGGCTCAGGCAGTTAAGCGTCCAACTTCAGTTCAGGTACGATCTCACAGTCCGTGAGTTCGAGCCCCATGTCAGGCTCTGTACTGACAGCTCAGAGCCTAGAGCCTGCTTCACATTCTGTGTCTTCCTCTCTCTCTGCCCTCCCCCCATTTGCACTCTGTCTCTCTCTCAAAATAAAATAAAGACATAATTGTTTTCAAAGAAAGTAAATATATAGCACGGCTACAAAGCAAGCAACGTTATTTAGAGTAGACGAGTAGAGTAGGGGTAGTTCAAGGCAGAATTCGTCATTATGACTCTTCTAAGGTACCTAGTACTCTACCACATGTTACAGTACCCCTTTCCCTATACCTGCCTTTCCCCACTCATAGGCTCTAACTTTCTGCCTATGAAGATCTGTATGTGAGAATAGCTCAGGTCCGTCTCCTCAGGAACATTTAGATTTCAGTGTTCTGGAAAGCCTAAAAGCTTTTTATTATTAAAATAATTAAGCCATCAGAGATGAGCAGAATATAAACTATGACAAGCAGTGGAAGAAATATCTTAGGCTGAAAACCTACCCAGAACCCCTCAAAACTTACCTCTTCTTTATACCTATATATCACAATCTTTAAGACACTATGTAAGTGACATGCTATAAAATAATTTTACCAGCCCCGTTTTGTTATTCTTATTATATATTATTATTGTTTTAACTTGGGACCTCCCCAAAGCAGGAATCCGTTACTGCATTCTCAATAACCAACTAGTGCCATATACTGAAAATAGCACGTATTGGTTGAAATGAACTAAACCATTAGCTAATAGTTAAAAGAAAATAAATGGTTGAAACCCATGCAAGGAGACTGTCACTTATCTGAAGAGGCACAGTATAGAAATGCTTACATTGGGAGTCAAGACTAGAGATGTGTTACCATGTGGGTTGAACAAAGCTGATTATCCTCTAGAATTCTGCTCCTTTATTAACAAAGGAAAGCAGTTTTAGGAAAAGATTTATAAGGTTCCTTGTAAATCTAAAAGTCTTCATTCTAAATCTAGGAGTAAAGCCACAGAATACCGATAATTACCCTGGTAAACTATAGGCAGATGGCTGGGGCCACATGACTCTACAAAGCAAACTGGCAGATCTTGATTTAGAAAACACACACACACACACACACACACACACACGCGCACGCACACAGCTTCCCACATATCCTGCATGTATTCTGTTTCTATGATCTCTTCCCTCTGTTACAGATTTTTATTGATTTTCTTCTCTTTACAGCCAAACTCTTTCAAAGGCATTATATTCACCATCTCTCTTTCTCTCGTCTTTTAAATCCATTCTACTCAGCCTTCTACTGCCTATGTCTCCAACAAAGCTATTAGTAATGAAGGTTAGCATGACTTCCTACCTGCTAAATCTATGGTTTCATGCTCAACAGTTCTCTCCCACTTCAAGTACATTCTTCACTTGTACTCAGAGACTCTACACTCCATGGTTCCCCTCCTATTTCTCAATACCCTGCTACCTCATCTTGTCAACTTCTAAATATGAGAGCAGTTCAGGTCATAGTCCCTAAACCTCTTCCATGCTTGTTCTCTCGGTGATCTCAGCCTTGCATTCCTAAATCTCTCTTATTATGAGATTAACTCCCCAACAGTCCAAATCTCTAACCTGAAGTCCAGACCATGTTTTAAGCCACCTATTTGGCATCTTATCTTAGATGTCTAAGGGGATCTCTGACTTATATCCAAAACTCAGCACTTGAGCCCACCGAATGATTCTTCTCAAGTTTTCCCCTTTATCCGTTAAGGCTCTATCTTTAATATCTACCCAGAGTCCAACTCCTCCTGTCACTAGCCATCTAAGCCACCATCACCTCTTTGCCAGGTTATTGCAAAAGCCTCCCTGTTTCTAATCTCCATTCTTTCAGGTTAGGCTCAACATGCCAATTAAATTGATGTTATTTCAAAAAGAAATGGTGTTGTGTCACTTGAATGAAAATCTTCCCATTTCACTGAGTAAAAATAAAAAAATCCTAACACTGACTGATAGATAATATGAGTCACCTGCCCCAGTCCCTTCTGACCACACCTACTACTATTCAGCTTGCTCACTCTGTGGTACCCAACTGACCTCTTCACTTTCTCTCGAGTAAGTCAAGCTGGCTCCCATATCAGAGTCCTCCTTCTTGCTGTTGCCTCTGCCAAGAGCACTCTTCCTTCCCTGGCCCTCAAGGGGGTAATTCTGTCACTTGATTGAGGTTTCTGCTCAAATATTACTTAGATGGGAATACTTCTCAGAATGCATTATCAAGAATTATTTACTCTACTTTCTTGAATACTATCTAATCCATTATCCTCACTGAATTTTCCTGTTTGTACTTGTCAGTATGTGAAACAATATTATATGTTCTTTTATTTATCATTTGCTTCCTCCAATAAATGTAAGGATTATGAAGGCAGGGAGCTTGTTTGACATGCACACTAGTATATCTCCAGCACCCAGAACAGAGACTGGAACATCATAGGTACCCCAAAATTATTTGTAGAAATAATGAATTAATAAATAAATAAATTATAATTAGTTAGAAACTCACCAATTATGCTGTTCTTTGAGTCTTAATTTATAGTGCTATACTATGGGATAAGGATAGTCTAGTCGCATTTTAGCTCGTTAGGGGTATGAAGAGCCAATGTATCAAAAGGGATTGGCTTAGGTAGAGTGTCATTTGAGAACTCAGAAACGGATTCCAAGTACTAAAGAATCTAATGTTAATACAGGGTTAATGGAGACATTTTGGCTGACTGATCACATATCTTACTAACTGAAGGGGAGCATACACTATGTCTATTCCAAAATCAAATGTGGGCACTTCATAGCAAGATGTAGAATAAAGCTATCTTTATTATTTCCTCTCTTTGCATTTTAAACCAGAAGAGAGGATGGTGATAAATCCATCATTCAATTCAATGCTTGGCCATTTTTAACACATGGTTACAGCTGGAATTCATGGTTACCTTTTTTTTTTTTTTTTTACTTTTTTTTTTAAATTTATTTGTTTACTTTTGGTTGGGGAGGGGGGAGGGTAGAGGGAGAGGGACAGACACAATCCCGAGCAGGCTCCGCACTGTCAGCATGGAGCCCGATATGGGGCTTGAACCCATGAACTGTGAGGTTATGACCTGAGGTGAAACCAAGAGTCAGACGCTTAACCGACTGAGCTACCCAGGCGCCCCCCCCCCTTTTTTTTAAGTCAATATGTAAGTAGAAGGAACACAGGAACATCTTTTTAACCTCTGGAAGTTTCTCTAATCCATAAATATGCTTTTAACCAATTTAAAAACAACCTCCCACCTTAATCTTACTCATGGACTTTTACTATGAGATTTAAAACAGTACATTTGTCTCTCCCAAAAGCAAAGAGCAAAGGGAAAAATTAGATACCCAGAACTTTATTATAAGTAGGTCATCAAAATATTACACTAAATAAAAACATGAGGTAGTATATGCAAAATATATAGAGTTCTCATCTTTCAAATTTTATACGTGAACTTCTTTCTAGGTCCAACTATATCATATGTAGGATTGATCTACATAACATAGTGACGTTTTGTAGTAAAGATGATTTTTATATAAATGATAAAAATACATTAATCATGAGTGGGAGTGACTGAGGTCCCCATTCTCATTGTCAGTAGAACTTTTACATGCAATATCAAAGGAATAACAAGAATGGAGAACAGTTTAGAAGTAAAAGATAATAGCGGTATTCAGGGTCAACTAGAGGTCAGGAAGCCAAAAAACCTGCTGAAAGTACTTCCTCAGTTCAAGTATTTACATTGGTTACCTCCTGTGAAGTCCTTGTTCTTTTGATACCTTTATTTAAATGTGCTTAAATACAAAATGGCATTAAATGTTCTTAAAATTGTTGCACCCTGACATTTAAGAAGATATATTTACTCTTTCGGATCAGTGACATAAATTTCAGTTCATATGAACATATCCTTTCGTAGGTGCTAAGCAAAGATCATAGAGGTTAAGAAATAGATAAAAATGACAAATATGTAAATGCACATTGAGGGCTTATTTAAATTTTTATTGTTTTATGGAGAATGTTAATATTTGATAATACTTGATTTCATTTTATTTATTTTGCTATGTTATTTTCTCTCTTTTTTTTTTACCTATCTTAGCACATTTTAAGAATTATATGCTGAGAGGGGTGTAAATAAATGACACTCCACAGTAAGAAACATTATTAAATTATCTTAACGCTAATTAAATATCACACCCAACACTGTAGACAGTACTCATAACAGACAAAGACAGGACAGAAAGAATCCAAGACTAAAAGACATTGTAACTAAAAATTACTGACACAAAAGCTATTAATTTCTTAATTTGGCCCATAACAAGGGCAAATTGTAATGATATAGAGAAATTTTAGAACAACGATTTTTTTTATAACCGTCTTAAAATGCCGACATTCTCAGTCAATACATGTAGTTATATTTGATTAGCAATTACTACAACACATATATAGTCCTACTTTTCCTGACAGAAGTTAGTTGTGCTGGGTTAAAAAATTAAGTCACCAATAATTACAAGGAAACTAAATCTAAGTACTGAAATTGATCATCTTTTTACTCACCCAGGCAATATATTAATGCATGTGTATAAAACTGTGAACTACAAATATTATATATGTTCATTTAATATTGTTGAACTCACAATTAAGTTCATGTCATTTTCTACTTTAAAATTTTGCTTTAAAATATTTTTTAAATCGTTCAGTTTTAAAACAATTTCTGGATTAGAAAATATCTTTGTTGTGTTTTTTGCATGAAAACATGACCATCACTTTTTTCCTCAGAATCTTAACAAGACCAACAAAGACAAACCTCTGGCTTTAATGCCACACATTTCAATAGAATAGGATTGTACTAGGATATTTATGTTTATTTAATTTAAGAAAGCATATTCACACACACCACAAATGTCAATACTGAGTGTCTAATATAGAGAAAGGCACTATTAAGTTCATATTAGACTTGCCTTTTTTCCCATTATTAGATGAGCTTGGTGTTTCTCCCTCATTGTCTTTTTAACATTGAAAACAGACAATAGCGGTTAGTAATTAAGGTCACTAACAACCCAAATAAAAACTAAGCACACCACAAAAGATGAAATCACACACTAGGGAAACAAATTCATGCATTAAACATGACACCTCACATTAATGAACACAAAAGTAAAGTATATCCTTCCCATCCTATGATAAAAGTAGTAGGAACAAAAATAAAATGAGGAATAAGGAGTAATTTTATACTAAATTAGAAGATTGTAGTTGTGGTTTTATGCTAATTTAATAATTGACATAATTCACTAAGTTAGTTTTGAGAATAAAGCATAGGTAACAAACTGGTCCAACAAATAGGCTTTATCTTAAGGAAGTGAAAAATAAATAAAAATGATATTAACTACCACTGAAGCCCCCAAACTAATGACATCCAACAAAATGACTTTCCTGTGGAAGCCAATTCATAAACAGTGTGAAAGCATTTCAGTGTTCATATGGACTGATATGAGATATATAGGAATGGGCAAATAGGAAAACATTAATTGCACACGTAAATTAAAATGAAGTTCACTTTTATGGTATGCTCCAAACAGGTTATTCCTATAGCACTGCAGGAAAATGGAAGATGTGTGACATTCTAGTCGTTAAAATATTAGCTATTCAGAACAGAGATAGTTATACATTTTTATAAATATGCAGCTACACTTGCCTTTGTTTTCATGATCAGATGCACTCTGATGATTCTTCTCGTCTTTCGACATTGAAAATAGTTAATGACAATCAGCAACTACAGTTTAAGAGGTCTTGTGTCTTATACTATATATACTGACAGAATGCATCGATGACATAAGGAAATTGCTTTCACACAATGAGAAAGGAGAGAACATAAGGCATATAAAGGAGACTATACTGTTCATGAATAAAAAGTGATGAGTTAAACAGGGTAAAATTAGGTCTAAAGTTATTGTTCAAAGAAAGTAAAAAAAAAATTTTAACTGACAGCTAAGAAAAGATTAGGATTCAATTCAGTGTTTCAAAGAAAAAGAGTGATAATTTGAAAAAAGAAGTATATACATGTATTTACTGATTATGTAACATTTTAAGTTTTAAATCCTTTCAGGAACATTCTGACAAAGAAAGTGGCAAATAACATGACCATCACTTTTTTTTCCTCAGAATCTTAACATGCCCAACGAAGCCAAACTTCTGACTTTAATGCCACACATTTCAATAGAATAGGATTGTACTAGAATATTTATGTTTATTTAATTTAAGAAAGTATATTCACACACATCACAAATGTCAATACTGAGTGTCTAATATAGGGAAAGAGATATTATGGTATATAAATGTAATAGGGACTTAAAAAAAACACAATGAAGGCTCTTTCCACACCACTTAGAAGGAGGACTCTTTGGGAAGAAATTATGATTGTCAATAAACATTAGAGCAATATTGAGCTGGGATGAAAACTGGAATGTACGGTAAATTTTTATTTTAGGAAAAAATGATGAAGAAAATAGAGGTAGCCTCTAAAAGCTTTAATGGAATTTATATTCTGCTCTATATTTACTTACAATTTGCCTCTACAAAACCAAAATTTTTATAGAGAGGAGGCTAGGATTGCAATATAGTTCTACTCAGTGTAACCCACAGTAGATACTCAAACAGTTTTTAATAAACAGATGAATTGAATACAGAGTTGGGGTAAAGGATAAGTATAAATTTGGTCAGACGCATTGTCTACAATTTTAGTTTGATTTTAACATTAAGGAACATGTTCCAATGGATAAACCAAATATTCTGATAAGTTATCTAGATAGCTTATGTAATATTTCTCCATCAATAAAATTAGACAATTTATTTAAAAATTAGTGCTGAAAAACAATCTATTCTTTATTGCGCATTTATAAATGTCATACTTCCCAAAAGTATGACATATTTATAAAAGTCATACTTATTTATAAAAGTCATATAAAAGTATTTATAAAAGTCATACTTCCCAAACATTCAGTTATTTATTTTAGACACACAGACAGACCTGCCTTGACCTCTTCACCCTGCTTTTCTCCCCACTGCTCTTCCTTATGCCCCGTTTCTTCATTAACTTCTGTATTTGCAGAAGTAAAGAAAAAAATAAGACCAGATGTATATATTTGTTACTCTCAGTGACACAAATGTCAAATTATTCATGATATAGTGAGTGACGATAAGGAGACTAAGAGATTATTTAATAAGTTTCTGACATGTTATGTAAGTAAATAAGTATTTTATTAATAAATTATCATATTGTCTTCTTTTATGTTGACTTTGATTTGTAAAAGAGTAATTGTGGCCCCTAAAATATTTGTGGTATGTGATAACTGTGTAAAGTAGTCAAAATACTTTGTCTATAAACTTGATATATTCTTAGAAAAATAATATTATGCACCTTTTATGTTACAGAACCAAAAAATGATACATAAACTCTTTTTTACTTTTACAAAATGCCAGTACATCAAGGTCTGGAGAAAATTTTAAAAAATAATGATACCTTAACAGTTGTTTAGTACATTGTACTTTTCTTATATTGCTCCTGTTTACTCTGGTTCTCAAACAAGGAGAAGGTAACTAATAATGTACCATCATGAAAACCAACATCTATAAAGTTTTAAATTAATTTCATTAATAGACGAAAATATAACCCAAATCAAAAGGAATTAAACTAGGAGTTGATCATTTTTTAGCTGTTGAACAGGATTAGATAAATAAATGTGTCATTACTGTGATTTTGAAATAATGCCATTAAATTATCTTCTGATAACTTTTAAGTGATAATCTAGACATAATTTGATTTAGACCACCTATTGATAGCCTAGTTTGGCTCATGTACCGTTAACATCAGTGGGAAGTCGAAACTTCTAAAAGAGATATTTTATATCTCCTTTAAAGCTAAAGAAAATTACACAATTATGTATCTACTTAAGTGTTCATATCAACATTTACAAAAACATTGTTAAAACCATCCATACCTTCAAGCAAAACAAAACAAACAAAAAACTGAAAAACAAGTCCTTTTGTCTCATAGTGGAAATAACAAGGGTGGTTTAGGCTCCCCTTTCTTTTACTTATAAAAAAGAAAAAAGAATTACAATTAAAGGGACATTAAAGGAAAACCATGGTTTGAATAGACTCTACAAGGCAGAAACTAGATGGTATATAGAATGTTTGTTGATAAGCCCATTAAAAACTTCTTCAACCCTGACTTTCATTATCAGCTCTATGTTGGCTTTCGGGTAGATTTATTATTACAAAGAATGGAACTACTCATATCTCAATAGACTATGGCTATAAAAGATATTAAAAGTGAATTTTAAAAAGTTGTGACTTCATATGCCAACAAATGAGGTCAAAACTCTATCTTTAAAAATCCTGGGGAGATAAAAAATTTCATATGTTCTACAGAACTTTCCTTTTGGAAAGTACTTTTAAAATTATATACACCCATTATAATGCGAATAATTGAGAATTATAGAAGGGCTGCTATAATCTCCTTATCAGGCAGCACATTAGCACTAGTCACAACAGCATGGAGTTGTTTAAAATCATTGTACATAGCATAGGAAGAACCTCAATATAGAAGTCGATAAATCATTCAACAACTAACAAGAACACAACTTGTTCCAAGTTTTATATATATATATATATATATATATATATATATATATATATATATAAAGCAATAAAATATCCCTGCCCAAAGGTAGTGCACTTAAAATTTTGTTACAAAGAGGTGATAGCAATATACATTTTAATACAAACATCTATAGAATGGCAAGATTATTTTAGTGATACATAATGCACTATGTGAAGGAACTTTTCAATTGTTAAACAATATTTCATGCATTCATTCAACAAATATTTGTCGAGGACCTACAATGTGCCAGGCATTATTCTACGTGCTGGAAATTCGTAAGTAAATAAAAGTGAACAATTCCTTAAATTTACAAAGTTAATTTTAGAATTCTATCATTGGCAGAGGAATTGTTATTATCTTAGTGAATGTATGACACTCCATAGATCATGACTCAATATTTTCTCTTGAGTCATAACGTACTATTGATAATAAAACTGCACATATTTAACTTTGATATACTGTAAGCAGTCTTGGTACAACATGAAAGGTGATGTAGGGAATACAAACCACAACCACTGTCTAATTCAACAACTTTCTTTTCTAGAAAGACAAATTTAATAATTAAAAGATCATCATAAATACAAAATGAAATATCTGATGATAAGAGGAACTAGACTAGGTGTACATCTTCAGTAACATAAACACAGACTGCAATTGATATCTTTGCTTAAGGTCTTGCATTAAACAGAATTCTGGTTGAAAGGCAGATGAAAAAAATTAAAAAAAAACATTTTATCTTAAGAAAAGATGTGCAACAGAACATTTCACTTAAGAAAAGTTCAACTCTTTGCACTCTTACTTCAATGACTCAAAGAAATTTAACTCCCTGGCATAATTTCCAAGTGAATCAAAAATTGAGTGCTTTACCAAAAATCACAAAACAAAACCATTTTACTGTAAATAAAAGTCTTTACAATGGAGGGACATCAATTGCAGTTGGGTTTATTTTTGCTTCCGTAGCCCCCCAAAAAGGCTGTCAGCATAAAACAAACCCTCCTTTATGTACAGACCTTCATAAGGTTCTATCTCCTTGACTCCATTGTCTAGGAAAAACAAAATAAAAACAAAACAAAAAAGGGAACCAAAGCACAGGGGTTAAAAACAACAGAAATTTCCAAAGATACAGAATGTATGTATCATCTATTAAAGAAAAGTTAAATGGTGATTTAAATATATATATAAATATATATGTATTTTTTGGGAAAGCACATCCAGTTACTAAATAAAGGGACCATTTAAAAAACGAGGTTGAAAATTATTATATTCTATCATCCATGCTTTTAGAGGTCCTTTATCCCAGAATTTATAGATGTTTGGGGAGTATGTTCATCTGTGTATAAACAAATAGTGCTTCTTATGCAAAAATTTGGAAGTATTTAAAATATCAGTACAACATGCATCTTTCTTTGTATATTCATGATTACCTTTTTTCTGGCACTCCAGTTTTGAGAAGGATCACCATTGTTGTGCATCAGCTAACCAGTCCTTTGCAGTGTGTGAAAATTGATTTGGCTAGTTACTAATAAACTTTATGTAACTGTCAACAATTACATAAACTTAATTGTAGCAAAGAAATATCATCCAATTGCTTATTTAAGAGCATTAAGTTTACTTTTTAAAATGCATTTACTCAAATCTTGAAAATGTGCAAGAGCAATAACGGAAGGTTATTTTATCTCCAAATATTACAAATTTTATGTGCAAAACAGGTAACATTTATAAATATATTTATAAATATAACTACTGGCAAATGTGGCTAAGGCGTTCAATTAACAAAAGAAGAAAACTAACACAAGGTAGTAAAAAAAAAAATCTTGATTCACCTTAGCTTCCATGTGTATTTCCTATATGACATAATTAGAAATAAAACTTACTTCTCTCCAGTGTTCCCTTTGGTGGAAGTTGAGGAAGTTGTCGGCCCCTTCGTCCTGCTACTGGAGTACTGGACGGGCTTGTTTGGACAGACCCAGTACGAGGATGAGACCTACAAGATACATCATTGATGTTCATTTTCAGTAGCATGAGTTAAATAATTTTAACACATTTGGTTCATATGATAGCTGTGCAAGTGCAATTTTAAAAGACGTTTAGCTGCTGATTAAAAGGTTAGGAAAGAAGGACAAAATATGGATATTTGAATGATTGTCAAGAGATGCTTCTACTTTTGTGTAATATGCATACATACACAGATACATGCACACAGAATCCTACAGTAACATCCATGGAATTGTTAAATGTAAATTAGTATTCTATCTATATGCAAGCAACAGGAGTTCTGCAGCTCAAAAAATAAAAAGTAATGCTTTACATTTCTTTCTACCAGATTTCAAACTCTCAGCACTAACCTCCCTGCCTTTATCCAAGGAGATTACTACTCAGGCTTATATTGGATATCCCTTTATTAGAAAATATCTCATGAAACTACAAAAAAAAAAAACAAAACCAACCAAACAAACAAACAAAACCCTGAACAATTCAAAATTCAGCTAAAGAAGACACTGGTTAATACATGATACTAGTATGGATAGAAAGAAACTAAAAATCTGGCTTTATTTATTGTCATTATGATGATTGTTCCAAAAGTGATGTCTAATGGACACAAACAATTTCTCATTCTGTAGGAGAAGAACATGATAGTTATGAAGTGCATTATGGGGGGATTTACCCAGGACTCCTGATAAATGAGAAATCACAAAACAGATGTGGTCAGGACAGTTAAAAACAAATTACAATGGTAGCCACACACTATTATATCCGCTGAATATAAATAGTGTGCTTACACTGAAAAGGTTAGTATCAATTGTTATTAGTGATCAGCCAAGGATGATAGAAGAGACCATTTAGCTGCTGGGAAAATAAATAGGTGTGCTGAAGGGGCAAAGGGGAGGTTAGTCCGATTGATTTATCTTTCACCTCGATAAGGCAGGTGAAGGAGGGGCAGATCTTCCAGTCATTAATGAAGGCATCGACCTCATGAGGTTTGTATCAGGACGCTCAGTGGATCTGGAGCGGGCGGTGGTCCGCTCTAGGAGAGGCCGTTGTTCTGTTGGTCTGGATCTGTGATATGGCTGTCTATCTGCTGCTTCACAATCCCTGAAATGTTAGTCAAAAAGCAGCTCAGTTGATCTTTAGTGCCCTTCTGCTATTTGGTTATGATGCATCAAACTGATTTTGAAAAAGGTAATTGTTTAAAATTATCGAATTTGTAAAAAAAAAAAAAAAAAAAAAGTTCTCTTCCCCAACATATTCTGAGCGAGTCTCGCTAAACTTCTTAAGAATTTCTAAGGAAACCCCAATCTGCCTCTAATGGCATTCCCAGTGGAGATGACAGGAGTTGCTCAGTTATAATCAATGACAACCAAAACTGCCTGCGTTCCAAAATGAATTCCCTAAATGAAACATGTGAAATATGTGAAGTATTCTATTTTCCAAGAATTCAACGTCTTAGCCTAACATTTTCACGAGAGTGAAGAACATACAAGCATTAATCCTAAAGCCCCTAAGGCGGATTGTTAGCGTGTCAGCTGAGATATTAAAAGGCTTTCAGCACAAACATAGTATAGTGATACATCCCAACATTCCAACAGAAGAATCAAAAGGTTGTTAAGAAACCACTGCAACCCTGCAGGCTGTAGCCATATGTAAACATGGTCCACAAGAAAAATCACAGAAAGCTGGTTAGTCAGCCAATCTGTGCCACCTGTCTCGGGGCACTTTAGCAATGCCAACCAATACAATTCAGAAGGGTATTGGGATGCCTGGGTGGCTCAGTCAGTTAAGCGTCTGACTTTGGCTCGGGTCATGATCTCACAGCTCCTGGGTTTGAACTCCGGATCGGGCTGTCTGCTGTCAGCTTACAGCCTGGAGTCAGTTTCAGATTGTGTCTCCTTCTCTCTCTGCCCCTCCCCTGCTCACTCTCTCACTCTCTCAAAAATAAATAAACATTAAAAAAAACCCAACAATTCAGAAGGGTATTAACTGATTGAAATAATAATGGTTCTGAAACAGTGTGATCTCTTTGACCACAAACAAGTCCAATATCAAAACCTAATCCTTGTTGAAAGAAGTATACTTAAATGTGAGGAACCCATCATTACTGATTTTTATATCCCTGGAATCAAACATAATGCTTTTAACACCTAACAAGTGATCAATAAGTGTTTTCTAACACCAGCCCCACTTTCTGTGACACAACCCTAAGAACACAAGAACACTAACTTTGGCTCAAGAGCTCCATATACCAACGTAATACCTACAAAACTTATTACCTCTCCATCTAGTTGTAACCACAGAAATGAAAATGTTTCTGTATTATGGACCAAGCATTAGTCTCGCCCAAGACTAATGTAAAGAACTTCCACTTTCTCTGTAAGTTCTCTCAATCTTATTGTTGATAATGAAAAATGCACGCAATTAAAGAAAAATAAGAAAAGAAAGGACACAATTTCCTACATGTAATTAATTACATGGCACACAATTTTAGACCAGCACACATGAGATTAGAGGACTTTAGGAAGTGAGTGCTGGGTTTTTATTCTACAACATATCTTGTGATTCTCTCACACTTTAAATTCACAAGGTAACAGAAGTCAAATCATTTTTAAATATTTTAAAAACTATATACCATGATATGATTGATTTCCTAAGTTTAGCATTTTTATATAAGTATATCCAGGATATATTAAAAAAAAAGCTGATATATACCAAGTATAAATACATATAACATATTCAGTTACTTTCAAAGACAGAGATGAAAAAGTATAAAAAAAAAATCCCAATTTTATTTTTGTTCCTCAAAAACTATTTGAGAGAAAACACTTTTCTTTAGAAATAAATGTGCTCAATAGTTTGCTAAGTGTTTTTAATGTACATTATCTTTGTATACCTTCACCACAATAAAAAAGCAGAAGCAACGTAACATATATCCCTTAGAGTCCTTAAAGCCTATCTTTTTGGAGAGTATCAATAATTACATTATTTTCAGATTTCCTATTACGTTAACAGTAAGCTTATCTCATTGTAAGACATAGCAACAAAATTTGGTAGAATGTCTATGACCACCCTAACATAAAATGAGGCTAATCTCTCATGTATTTATGCAAAATTTGATTTATTCTGATCCTATCAAGCAATTTTTCCAAGTGAAAAGTAATATGTTAGGACATACATTTTTACTTCTTTGACACTACATTTTTAAAAATTGAAATACATGATTGTGAGTAAAATCCGGAGAATTATTTCAAATTTGTTGCTGTGTTCTATGTCCTTAAAACGATACCACTACTTATAAAGCAAATAGGCCACTCTTTAGGCAATATCCCTTAGGAAAATTCCTCTTTAGTGGAAGAGCTGTTTGAGGACTATGTCAACATTTTAAATTTTGCTTATATTTATTCTCTCCATATTCATAAATAATATGAATTATTTGATTTCTGTAGCATGAAAGGAAAATTGGCTAATCAGTGAAACACAAAAAGAGCCACAGTAGAAGGTGGCAATTTCCTGAAATGTTCATCATAGATCGTTAAGGGGAATGGAAAGCAACCATATTTTCAACTTTGAAAACACAAGAGAAGATCAACACAGGCTCCCGCTCAAGGGTAAGGATAAGTCTTACTAGGTAAGAATTAAGACAAGAGCTGAGAAAGTTGAAAGTAGCAGTGCCTAAGTGTCACCTATGATGCCCCATCTCGTAGCAGGTTCTTTAAGAGACTGAGATATAAAACTTGACAACTTCCACCTAAATTCTTAGTGAATTTTAATTTTAAGATAAAGAACTTATAAATCATTTTGAATGGTAGCAGCTGAAACGTGGGAAATATGCGTTTGTAAGGCATAAAATAATTTAGAGCCTACCTAGTGTTTTTAACTAGGAGTATATATTTCAATGTATTTTTTTTTGTAACTGCATTTATTTACCTTATTTTACTTTTTGCATTTTAAAACATTCTTCTAAAAAGGGTGGCCATAGGTTTTACAAGATTGCCAAAGGGCGAGCCATATAAAAGGTTAGGAACCATATACCTATAAATTTAAATCTTTCTTAGGTAGTTTGGTTGTTTTTAAAAAGCGATATAATATCTAAAAAAAAGTCATTTAATATCTATCATAGTTCTATTTTTTTAAATAAATTGTTAATGTTTTGTAACATATGAGTAAAATAGTTCAGATTTCTGCATGTATCATTTACCTGGATAAATACAGATTATTGCTCTGTGTTATGTAGTGGCCCGTATTCCAAATTGCAAGCGTTTGCACAGGATACTGTTTAATAGTCCTCTACAAACAGAGCTAATTCATATCGAACAATAGCCAAAACTGTAGCAACCCTGCTTTAAAAGCATACAATAGCCCATGCAGAATTTGAGCTGAGGATTTCTAAGGGAAAAATAATTTTATAATCATCCAGTGAAGTTGTCCAGTTTGATCATTTTTTCCCCCAGTACAGTTGCTCTTAAAAGATTTGTTAAATTTTCACGTATCTGACACAGCTTTTACGTATTTCATCACTTGTGCTATTCACTTTTCCTATTCTCAGTCACAAGGGATTGTGACTCAATCACAAGGACTCTCAAGCACAAGGGAGTTACTCAGTGTAACAGGAAAGAATAGGGCAGTGGGCATTTGTTTCTATAACCACTTACATTCAACCATCACAGTGCTACAATTCCAGATCAACAAAAGCTCAATGTAAAGCATCTCTGTAGGTGTGATAAAAGAATACTCAGAATACTCAAAAAACAAAACAAGACAAACCAACAAAAAACAACCAGCACAATGTAAAATTTCAAAGTAACATTCAGATGTCAGTGAAACTGTCCTAGTACATAACTCAGAACTTAGTCTATGATACATTAGACAGGCTTCTTTCATATTTAGATTGTAAAGATGCCATAAATAAATGTAAGTGGTTTTCTTAAAAAATAAACTTGTAGAAAGTGAAGCTTTTTAAAAATTCTTTTTTTTTCACAAAGAAATTATTTTCCTAAAGCTGAAATCTTAAATTAAAAAAAGAAAAATGTAAGTGTATCTCTGAAGGACAACAATTATAATCTCTGGTTTGGGGCAAGAAATGTCTTCCCTGTATCTATATTGTGTAATACCATAAGCTGATTAACAGCAGAAGCATTATGCTTTTGATAAAATCTATTGAATGTCTAGAGATTTTCTGAGCATTAGCTGCATAATGAAGAAATAACTACATGATAATATCTTAAAATTAGACATTTTAGAGTGATTAATAAAACATATATACATATTTACATAATAAATAATTTAAAGTAATTATATGACTCAACTCTATAATTTTCGTGCTCATCATAAATTACAATGTACAAGTTTAAATTTGTAAAAACTGTAGTTTATATTATTTTAGTATTGCTTCCAAAGTAAAGAGAATTGCAATACACAAAATACTCACCATGGAAATCATGGTAAATAAACAAATTAATTAATTAATATTGTGTACGAATAGGAACATTTTATTATTTTGGTGGAAGATAGGTCGATTTATCTCTAGGCATGATGGCATCTCTTTACAGAACATTTCTGTTCACTTAAATGCAAATTCTGTACATTAGTTAAAAGTGAGTTTACTCAACAATAATAGCAATATACAGTGTCAGCCAAGTTAACAATCGAAGATGTGAAACAGCAGTAATACATATAGTGATGTGAGAAAGCAAGACACTTCTAATGTAGAAAAACATATTACTATCACCCTTAGGTCTATTTTATCACCAAAAAAGAGAAGTGCTCAAACAAATCTAGAGAAGTATTTTCTTAGAAATAGTCATTAGTCATTGTAGGAGATAGCAAGAAAAAAAGATTAAATATCTCCATTTCCTGAAGAAAATTAGGGACAAATACAATACTGAAAAATAAAGATATATTGTATTATTAAATATGCACACACAGAAACGTATAAGATGTAAATGTCTTGAGGATATTTTGAGTATTTTATTAAATATTTATAACTTTCATTGTTATTCAATTTTTACTTCAAAAAATAACAGAAACAAAACTACAAGTAAGCAGAATTAATTATTTACTCAGCAACAATTAACATGCAGCAAATTAATAGATTATTAAAATATATATGTTTAAAATCCTGAGATAATATAATTACTATCTATAATCTATAACATGCTTACTTTACTAAATAATTTTCATTTTCCAGTGGATGTTAAAGCTTAAAAACATTTGTCAATTGTAAGAAATTAATGTTACTCCACCAAGGGATGGGCACCCCCCATGTTTTCCCTTCCCAGGTCCTCAAATAGTCTGAAATAACAAACATTTTAAACATGTGTTTGTAAAGGACCAAATTATGCATTGTTACTGTAATATATGTATAAATGTGAAGAGGGCTGGTCCTCATAGTAGAATGCTATGTTCAACGGTTTCACTGATCATCATTGAACAATTCACCAACCTTCCTTTGTTTAGCTAGGTTTACAGGGAGAGTGGAATGGGTATAGTGCAAATATCTCAGACATACTGTTACCACCTGCCCTTAGCTGCCACTTCATGTGGTACCAATCACACAGTCAGAGGTAGTAGTCCAAGGATTAATCCCCCCGACATGCACACACACACACACGCACACACACACACGTACACAGTCTAACAGAACACGATGTATGCCTATTTTCAGGCATAAATACTGATTGCCTCAGTCACTACTGATGACATGATGTCTAATAGTCAATAAAAAATGACCAGAAACACCAAAAGGCAAGAAAAAATAGGGCCTGCTGTCAAGAGACAAAGCAATCAACAGAGTCAAACTCAGAGATGACACAGATTTTGGAACTATTAGGGAATTTCAAATAAGTCTAACTGACAATTAAAGACTATATTAGAAAAGATGGACAACATGCACGAAAAGATGGAGAAGTTTCAGCAGATAGATGGAGACCATAAAGGAGTCGGGCGGGAGACATGCGGTAGAGAAGGGACACGATGTGCTGTAGGGTCCCCGGCTGGGGGTGGGGTGGGGGGGGCAGTGGGTGTGATGGAGGAGACTCTGGAGCAGCACCTGGAGGACACAATGAAGAATCCGCCCATTGTTTGAATCCTGGGCACAGATTCACTAGGACTTAATCTGGGCTGCTGTGAGGTCCTGTCGGATTAGCATGCTGGGGTGATATCTGTTCTAGCTCAGCAAGCAGCTGGGCTAACTTCCGACCCCACTGATACTCCTGTGATGTGTCTAGAATCAGATAATGGGAATATTATGATCCAGAAGCAGGACGGTATCACAGTGGCAGTACACAGCCAGACCTTTTGATGTCTTCTATCCGTTCTCCAGCAGCCTGTCATAGACGAACTTAATTCTACCTATGTTAAGTGTCTTATAGAGCTATTGAAGTTCCAGAAGTTAGGTCGTTCATTTAAAGTACATTAGGCACTTTTCTATTAATTTTAGAGTAAGCTTTTTTACACTGTATGGACTGACTTGTAAGAATACTAGTAAGGAAGAATCACAGCTTGAAGTAGCAGGTCCAGGTCATTTTGTATACAGAATTTTGTTATGTTCAACAAATCAGGTTGGAGGGAAAAAGAGGCAAATGGAAATGCTGGACATGCAGAAATTAAAATATGGCAAAATATTAGTTAGAAAATTAGCCTGGACTCAGTTTATAGAGATCTTAAATGCCTAGTAAAGAAGCTTAGGCAGGGTTTAATTTTCTACGAGAGTCACCTAAAGCTTCTGAACAAAGGTAATTTGTAAATAACGTAATGAATTAGGAAGACGAATTCAGCAGTAGTGTATGGAATGAAGTAGAGTAGGAAAAGGCTAACTTGTGGTAATAGGGGTAAAAATAGAGAAGAAGGTATGGATGACAAACATTATAAATCACAATGTACAGAATATGAAATATACAGCACATAGAATATGCACAATATACAGAATTATACAAACAGAATGTTAGGATTAGAAGGAATCTCAGAGGTCATATAATCCAATCTCTGTCTTTTTAGAAATAAGCAAACTAAGGCTCACAGAAACTTGGGATACGTCACACAATTAGATGTTTTCTGAGCTGGAACTAGAATTGAGCTTTCTTGGTTCAGAAGTCTGTTAACTTCACTGAACTATAAAGTGTTCAATAGCAAGGACTTTTTTTTTTCCCCTCTCAAACATGTTTGACATCCCCATATGAATTAAATGTAGAAATAAACAAGCCAAAGCAAAAACCTGAAATTCCCAGCCTCCAAAATGAAATGATGATCTATTAATATAAATAAAAGAATTCTAGGGAGGAAGGATAGTAACTCCAATTTTGAACTTAAATTTGTGAGAGATAGAAGAGTATTCTGTACAGAGGTCAATCAGGTAGAGAAATCTGGCCTTCAAAGGAGAGAGTTGTACTGGAGATACAGTTTGAGAAGTCATTGCACAGTATTATATTTCAGTATTGATTGATTGATTAATTGATTCATTATTTCAATACTACTTATTGTGCTCATATTATAGGCCAGGAACTATACCAGCTACTGGAAGTTTTGGTCAAAGCCACAGAGATGATGGGATATAGGTCAACATACAGTCAAAAAGTTGAGGATGTGAGAAATAGGAAGCAAGAGAAGGAGACAGAACAGTCAGATGATAGAATGAGAATCAGGATAGTAATGCATTAGAGAAACTTTAAAAAGGCAGTATTCGAGAATGGCAGATGCAAAGAGGCAGCACACAGATAAATATATATAAAAGCCTTGGCCAATAATAATCACAGGGAAAATAAGTTAAAATAAAGGGCTGGAGGCAGCAGTCAACCATAGAGGGTTGGAGCGTAGGAGCTGATGAAGGAGTGTTTGAAGCATATGTAAAAATACATACTCAAAACCATGACTTAACAGACAGGGAAGTGAATCATTCTCAAAGTAGCTTGAAGGTTTGCAGAACAGAAAGAAGGTATTATTTAGATTTCATCACTAATTCAAGAAGAAACAAAAATATGAAAATAAGAGATATTGAAATGCAAGAGAAATGAGAAGTAATTAATGAAGAAAAATTCCAAAGACATTGAGAGAGGTTACAGTCAGAAACACAAATAGAAGGTGGAAGGAGATTGGTAATAACACAAAGAAATTAAGGTAGAAAGGAAGTATGAGTTACTTGGATTTGATCACATTTACTAAGGGCTCTCAGTACTACTTACCAGAAAATGGCATCTACAAGAGAACAGTCTACTGGACACCTAGGTGGCTCAGTCAGTTAAGTGACTCTTGATTTTGGCTCAGGTCATGATCTCATGGTTCGTGGGATCAAGCCCCATGTTAGCAGAGCCTGTCGGGATTCTTTCTCTGCCTCTCTCGGTCCCTCCCCTCCTCATGCACACGTGTGAGCACGCTCTCTCTCTCTCTCTCTCTCTCTCAAAATAATTAAATAAACTTAATAAACTTAAAAAAAAAAAGTCTACATTCCATACAGAAATCTCATCTTCTGTGACTCCACTAACTTTATCAGAATGCTTTCTCTAATGAGGTTTTAGTCATGGCCCCAAATACCTTGAGATAAGACCATTCACTGTCTCTCTTCAAACTCCATGGCATTCCTCCCAGCAACTTACTTGGATCTATCACCAAAACCAGTCTCAATTCTGGCACCAGAACAACTTTGTGATAAACTTAGTAAAGGGCAAGCTCAACTGCCCCGGATATCATCTAAATTCTTCACCTCCTGTACTTTCTTCCGTACTGTTTCAATCTCCTCTCATTATCTTAGCTGTTATTTTCAAACCTCCTTACCCATTGTTAACAAACTTTCTTGTATCATCAAGGAATGGTTTTGTTTTCCTGCATATCCCTACCTTAAATAATATCCAGCTCAACCTTGCAAACTCTGCTTCCAGTATCGCTCACAGCAGGAGAAGCTACTTATTCCTTCATATTTCACAGTCCATGGATCTAGGAGAAGATGCCTTCCTAGAGGCACTCTGGCCATTACTCTCATACCATAATGTAAATATTTTTATTTCTATGAAGCATGTAACTTAGCTTGAACCTCCATTAAAAATTCAGGTTGCTAGTATCTATTCAACTTCCAATCATTATCTCTTCTCTTCGTCATTGATAATTTGGGGAGCTGGTTGTCAGCTACCTTCTTTATCCTGATTCCTATGGTAATGCTAGGAGATTTTAGTGCACATGCAGAAAACTCTTCAATAATCTTGAACCACAAGATCTTCAAAACCTCAATCATCCTCACATTTTTCCTGCATTACCCCCCACCCCAAAACTACTGTGGATCTTAGAATCCAATGAAACTATTTAAACTCAGAAACACTAAGTTCCAATATGTATCTCACATTCTGATTACAATAGCTAATTCTGTCAGGTGTCTCATAATCTCGCTCCAATTTTACTTGATGTTCACTTGATAGTTGATACCAATTCCCGACAGTATGTATCACTGTCTTTGCCTGCCTTCCTCACCCATCCTAAACTCCTATGATTGATCATCTGACCCACTCCCATATCAACACTCAGATTCCTTTCTAACCCAAATCTTTCGAACATTTATCAGAACCCCAAAACTTCGTTCCATGCCATAATCTGATTTCTCTATATCGAGGCAACTGTGAATAACTTCAGGAAAGTTTGGCGCACTGCAAATTCATGGCCTCCAACTTCTGCTGTGCTGCTATCATCTTTTTAGTTTTCCTTAGTTCCCATCACTTTTTAACCAATGACCATTTTAAACTTCCTCATTTCCAATCAACATCATATTCAACCTTGGGCCTCCACCCTCAAGAATCTGTCTCAAAAACAACCACCATCATCTCGGTTTACAGCAGCAAGATAATTGAGGCTATGAAACATAATTATCTTCAACTTCACAACTTTTTGCTAAAAACTTACTTAGTTTCAACTCTCTCATCAGTTTTCTTCCTGTCTCAAAAATAAACAAGAGTGTCTTTCTGTTTACAAACTCCATCTGTGTATTGAGTCCATTCTCCTACCTAAGACCTTTCTAACAGTCATCCTCTCCTTTTTCCATATTGTCAACCTATCTTCTCCTAAAGGATCCCTTTCTCCAGTCTACAAACTCATTATGTGTTTTGTATTCGAAAGAGAGAAATCTGCTTTGATATCATATACCCCTATCCAATATTTCTCCTCCACATTCATAATGCATCTAATTTCTTAGCTCCCAGTCATGTTTCAGGCTACTGCAAGCTGCTTTTTTTCCTTTGCCACCCTTCTGAAGTCATCCGAGATGAGTCACTAATAACTCCTCATTTGCCAAATCTCCTGGGTGTTTTTCAGTTATTATTTTTACTGCTGACATTATTTCTTCCTGCTTCAAACTCTCTCCTTTTAGCTCTATTCTTCTCACTCTTCCTTCTCTGTGTCTCTTCCTTTATCTACCACTTAATTGTTAATGTTTCCCAGAGTGGAGAAAAAAAATCCTTGGCCTTCATTTCATGGGTTATTTCTTAGGTTGTTTTCACTTTTATTTTTGTAGCTGTTTCCCATTATGAGTGAATTTACTCTCAAAGTGCTCTATAGAGCCCAAATTTCTATAAGTTTTAAACTTATTGATTTTACTCCTTGCTAGAGTTTTCGCCTTAACTCTCTCAATAATTCCGAAACTGAACTTGTCCCTCACTTAAACTAATTCCTCTCCAAACATTCCTCCCCTTTGATGCTCACCTTTGTTAAGGTACTACATGCATCCAGTTACCCAAACTAGAAGGCTCATAGTGTTCCTTGACTCTTTGCTCCCCCTCAACGTCCAAGTCCTATTATTTACCACATATTACTGATTTCAATTGATTAAATCTCTGGTCTTCTTTCTACCTCTCCATCTATTACCTTACTTAGTTCAGGTGCTCAAAGAGGCTTCTGCTGCCCAGAGATAGTTCTGCAAATATCCTTATGCATGCTTTTCTTTCCCACCCCTTTCCTCAACCATCCCATACAGTCTCTAGAGTAGTTATTCTAGAGTGAATAAGTATATTATAGCCATCTCCTAATTAAAACTCTTTGAAGTACCTTCATCACTTACAGTCTTAGATCTAAATTCCTTAATAGAACATACAAGTTATCTGTAACAGGGACCATCTCCATCATTCCAGATTTATTTCTTGCTATTCCCTGCCTTGTGGATAATGCTTCAACAGCACTAAAACATGATATGTATTACTTTAGTAATTTTACTCATACGTTTCTTTAGAATTCCACTGACATCCTGCCTTACCTCTGTATAAATCTAAATAATTCCAATTCCCCTTTCAAGTTATAGCCTAGCTGTCTCCTCCATGACATCGCTACCTAATGTTTACTACCACCGTGTTGCCAAACATCAGTGATTCCTTAGTATGTTGTGCATAGCTTTAAGTAGAGGTAAATACTAGGGGAAAAAAAAGTAAGGTGTGGGAGTAAATTTTTAAATATAAAAGGTATATTTACTAAAATAAAGGCTATGTCTTAATAAAGGGACATTAATACAAGGTAACATGATATCCACTCTAAATGTTTGTTTAAAGGTTGACTGTGTTTAAAAATACACAGCGACTCAGAGACCAATTTGTGCTGGTTAACATAACTGGGTCAGAAGAAAAAGTGTTTTGATTCCTACTATTAGTTAATATTTGTCTCCCGAAATAATATAAAAGTTTAGCAAATATTATTTAAGCCTCTATTCATCTCTTCCAAAGAGACTGCCTTCATAATTTTTCATTCTACAACGTTGGGGTAAAGAGACCAAGGTTCTGATTCTTCACAGACTGGGGACGCCAAGTGGAGTTTACTACATTCATTCTAATCAGATATTTGCAGATTTCATATAACTAAACTACAATCCACTTGGAGCTATTAACATAATATTTATCCCAGAAGGGGAATTCCCAGACTATTGCAGTAAATGCCACCTTGAAATCTGGGCTGGGAAACTGGACACTTCGAGGGTTGGTGCTAATTTTCTTTTCTCCCCCACCGCCCCCTCCCCCCCACCCCTGCTTCCTGTCTTCCTTCTTTCCCTCCCTCCTTCCTTTCTTTTTCCCCCACAACTCTCAATAAAGAGATCCCATTTCCTTTAAGTGTTCAGTTATTTTGGCTCAAGAAGGTGAGTTGGGGAAAATTTGGAAAATTTAGTTCAAGACCGTTCCGCAAGAGAGAGATGGATCCAGATTTGAACTCTGTCAAACAGGTAAAAGAAGAACAACGTAGCAAGGGAAATGCGAATATTTCTAAGAACGGATTCCACCTCTGGATATGTAAGTAAGTAAAGTGGAGACTAATAGGAAAAGGAAAAGGTGTCAAGAGAGTGGAGTTCTCTATTGAGATAAAAGAACTAGTAAGGTAAAGTAGTTCAGTAAAAAATATATACGAGAGAATGATGTGTAGTTGTGGTCCAAGAACAAAGTATGTGAATTAAGAATTAAAAAAAATTTTTTTTAATGTTTATTTATTTTTGAGACAGAGAGAGACAGAGCACGAACGGGGGAGGGTCAGAGAGAGAGGGAGACACAGAATCGGAAGCAGGCTCCAGGCTCCGAGCTGTTGGCACAGAGCCCGACGCGGGGCTTGAACTCACCGACCGTGAGATCATGACCTGAGCCAAAGTCGGATGCTTAACTGACTGAGCCACCCAGGAGTCCCTAAGATTTTAAAGATAGAACAATTTCACATAAGATTCAGAGTATGGCTATGGCAGTGACTGACTAAAGTAGAATTGGGGATAATTCACTACCTCCAATTTGAGATGGCCAAGAAAGAGAGTGGGTGCTGAATAAATCATTCAGGTGAATACTAACATCATTCTGGCGGATGGCAGGGATTATGAAAAGGAAGACTAAAGCCAGGTGCTAAAATCTTCCGTGAATAAAATGGATTAATCAAGAAGTCACCAGATGATCTATATACAAAGGTACAGAGGTTGAGTTAAAGACAAGATGCCTAGAATATTATGGTAATAAACTCAGGGTAGGGATACATGTATATCTTCAATAATCCCAGAATCTCATAGTGGATTGAAGTGAGGATCAGAAGGAATGAGTAACTCAAAAATTTAGCAGAGTGAAAACAAATTATCAAAGTCCCTTTAAAAAAAAGCAAAGGAAGGTGATGTTAAACTGAAAATTCAGTATAGTGTTTACTATTTCAGTGAAAGAGGCATATGGATTCCATAGGCAAAGATCTTACAGGTAGATGCAATAAATAAACCAGTTTGGGTAATAGATTCATGGGTGTTCATTTTATCATTATGCTTTACAATGTACACACATTCTTTTTTATGTATCAAACTGGTAATGATGAGAGAGAGTATTTTTAAAAGCAACTAAAGAATTTCATTCTTACAAAATCCACCCAATTTATCTAGGAGTAGGTGCACATTAGCCTCACACACTGGCATCGTTTAAATGATGGCAAATCTTACAGTAGGATATTTGATCACTTGTTTTCTAAAACTGATTTTCCTAACTGTGTTGTACTTTAATATAAACATGAATGATATTGTGTTTCCTGACCATAGACAAAATTATGGCCCAAAAGGCAATTCAGAAATGTATCCTGCTAGGCTAGAGTTCAGAATTTGGGTAAGTATATGAAATTAATGACCAACCCAGAGCTGATCAAGAACTGATTCTATGTATGTTGGTTTGTTGAAAGAACAAATAATATAAAGCAATCTGCTTATTAATAATGAAGATAAATAGAATATTAACAAAAACTAATGTGGTACAAGATTTTAACTCACAGTTAAAGGAAGATACTAGAGTAATTAGCATAAGCCTATAATCAGTAATGTCTCATTCATGGTATCCACTTTAAGGAAGGTCTTGGTCAATTATGAGGAGTGATGTAACTATTTCTTCACATTTTTATGACGTAAGTGTGTAACCACTGCAACTCCAAAATAGTCAAAAATAATATAGAGCAAAAGTAACAGTAAAAGATGTAACAAAAAAGAATTGTTTAGTATTAAAGCAAAATAACAGAAAAGAGGCTGAGAAAATGCAAAACACAATATAATACAGCAATTATCACTATCATATAATAAACTGGAAGGCAGTAAATGTCAATTACATTTACTGAAAGACATCACAAAACTTGAGTCATTAGGTATTTATTGTTGATGTTAGCTCTTATGTTTCCTTCCACATTTATCTACATGAATTCAATCCTTAGGAATTTACTCATTAGTTTCAATTATTTTTTCTAAACCTTTAAATTAATAACTCTTAATAAATTAATAGTACAAAATTGGTCACACATAACCCAAATCACTTTGAAACAACAGAGTGAGTACAGCATATAATCCTTTGTCTATACTAGCTGAACCTGCCACATTATCACCACCATTCTCTTCTCTGCCTGCAGGACTCAAAATGATGTCACAGAACCAGTCCAAATTCCTGAAGCTACATAGAGCCTTGAGAACTGTAAGCTTTTGGAGACTTTCTTTCCCTTCTCTTTCTAGTTTATCCTTCTTTCTGTTAAATGCCAAGTAACTGATATTTCCCTTCAATATAAGGAGAATGGTGGAAAAGTAGAAATGAACAAGGATTTTCCCCCACACCCAATATTCTCCGTGGATCCAGGACTATCTATGACCAATGAGTAGATCACAGCCACCTTGGACAAGGTAACCATAAACTGATCAGTTCAATCTAAGTACTTACAGGACTGATTCCTCAATTGTGGTGAGGGGGAGATGGGGAATCAGATTGTAAGATATATAAAAATCAATCAGTTCCTTCTATATATATAATTATGAACTGTGTTGAGGAAGATGGTCAGTTAAATGCAATTAATTTTTTAAAATACTGTTATTCTTTTGGGGTGCCTGGGTGGCTCAGTCGGTTAAGTGTCCGACTTCAGCTCAGGTCACGATCTCACGATCCATGAGTTCGAGCCCCGCGTCAAACTCTGGGCTGATGGCTCAGAGCCTGGAGCCTGCTTCCAATTCTGTGTCTCCCTCTCTCTCTGCCCCCCCCCCCCCATTCATGCTCTGTCTCTCTCTGTCTCAAAAATAAATAAATGTTAAAAAAAATAATAAAATAAAATAAAATACTGTTATTCTATCCTTCCAGATAATCAAGAGTTAACTGTAATTTCTGATGAACTGAATGTTTAGAATGATCCAAGAAAGGATACTAGCTCATTAAAGGAAAGCTATATTTTTGACCTCTTACTGCAATTAAAATATTTACATATGCTATATTTTCTACTATTTTATAGTAAGATAATATTTCTATATTTCATTAATAATCATATATGTATACATAAAAAAAAAACAGAAACAGAAGTGAATTCTATCATATCAACAGACAGGCACATGCAATTCTATGAACAGACTCAATTGTAAGAAAAATATACCTGCCATCCCTGTGATGGTGTTCAATGGTCTGACTGTATCTGGAGCGAGGTAGAGTAAGAAACTGACTGCAAGCGTGGCAGAAACAAGAATAAAAATGAGACTCAGGAAAGAAATGAAAAGGTATAGTTTAATTTTAAAAAGTGAGATTCAAAAAAGATAAGCAGATAGTAAGCAAAGCAAATGAAAATTGTTAATAGAAAGCTTGCTCCTTCCTCCCAATACCCATTGTATATGGCAGTGCTAAAGGTTAAAATAGCTAAGTATTCCAAAACAGACACACCAAAAAAGATAACAAATCAAGATTTAAACCAATCAGATTTCAAAACAAAATCTTATTAATTATCACTCAAACATCTTTAGCACCATCTATAAAATGTCATACAACATAGTTGCTTTCCCTTTTTTTAGGAGGAAAGAGAAGAAAAAAAATAATAACGAGAAAGTTTAAGAAGAAAATAATAAAATAATAATAAAACATACACTGTGTTTTTTATATGTTTATAACATACTATTGGCTGTGCTATGTTTCATGCCCCATGACCACTTTACCCATCTGTGGTTGATTCTCTTCTTTCCATAGCGCTAATTTAACCCTTTTATCTTCTTAGAACCTTTCACGCCAAAACTCTTAATTTTGGCAGATGATCATTATATTCCAGTTAAAAAAAAAAAAAAACAACCTTGAACTCTCTCAACTTCCCTATTTTATCTCTAAATATAGAGTACATATATTTATACCTTCATTTGCCATTTTTTTTTGCACCTAAGGAAGAAACTTCTCTACTTGTAATCCTAACTTCCCACATAACCTTCCATCGTTCATGATTGTTTCATGCCTTCCTTTCCTGAACTGCATTTAATCCTAAAAAATAAACCCTTCATTGATCTCGCCTTCCTCTCAAAATATTGCATGTTTCTGACTTTCCTTCACAACATTCGACATCTTAGCCACATCTACAATTCTTGTCACCACTTCATGCGTTCATGCTTTAAGCTTACCATGATGTGACTGCAACCTCTACATTTCCCTTGAAGCTATCCTGTGAATGTTACCTGTGAAATCCTAAAAAAATCCTTCAACTTCTTGATCTTCATCATATTACATTTATTTATGGTGTTACACACTGATTTTCAACCTCTTCTTGACATTCTCTCTTCTCTTGGTTTTTGAAACATAATTCTCTCTGGCTATTAAAAATAGTATTTATAGGGGCACCTGGGTGGCTCAGTCAGTTAAGCATCCGACTTTGGCTCAGGTCACGATCTCGCGGTTTGTGGGTTTGAGCTCCACATCGGCCTCTGTGCCAAGCTTAGAGCCTGGAGCTTGCTTCAGATTCTGTGTCTCCCTCTCTCTCTCTGCCCCGTCCCCATTCTCTCTCTCTCTCTTTCTCTCTCTCAAAAATAAAATAAACATTAAAAAATGTTTTTAAATAGTATTTATGTAACACTTAACCATGTAACAAGTACTCCATTAAAGTTTTGTCAACTTTATCTCATTTATTTCTCGTAACAACTCTTTGAGGTAGGGTCTAGTATTGCCACAGACCAAACAACTGAGGCTGTGAGTATCTGCCCACAGCCAGATAGTAGCTGGACTGGGATTCAAACTTAGGTCTTCCTTAAGCCAAAATTCAGGCTCTTATGGCCTGGTCTCCCGTCTAGCTAACTGCTTCTTTAACGCATTTCATTTACTGGATTCTCTCTCTCTTTATTCCTTAGAGGCAATGGGTTCCCAAGATGTGTTCCTCAAACTTTATATTCCAACACATTCTTTCTGGATAATATTATTTGCTTTTATAGTTGTAAACTCTCACTTTTTTTAGCTTTCATTTTTCTTTGGGTTTCACAGCACATTCCCAGCTGCTTCCTGGGCTCTCCACATGGCTGCCTGAGTGTCATGTAGATACTTCAGAAAAACACATGTTAATTTTGAGGTTTGAACAAGACACTTGCCTATTTGGACGTCTGGTGCTGCATTTGTGAAATGAGGGGGCTGGAGCAGTGGTTTTTAAACTTTCTTTTTGAACAGAAGATCACCGTTTTTTTTTTTTTTGTTTTTTTTTTTTGAACAGATTTTTATGTAAAACCAGCAATTAGGAATCCAATAAAATCAGAATGACTGGCTAACAAGGGTGTGAGGGGATTAGTCCCTATGCATTCGGCTTCACCCTTAATCTACAACAGCAATCCTTCAGGTACCTCTTTAGAATCTAGGACTCCACGATCTCCAAAAGACCCTCTAGCTTCAAATACAGTTAACTCTCCCTTGAAACTTAGTATTCCTCTTCCCGTAATCCCCGTTTTAACTAAGGGTTTAAATATTTACTTAATAAACCAACTTTTAAAAATCTCATAATTTGGGGCACCTGGGTGGCTCAGTCTATTGAGCGTCCGACTTCAGCTCAGGTCATGATCTTGTAGTCTGTGAGTTCAAGCCCTGTGTCGGGCTCTGTGCTGACAGCTTGGAGCCTGGAGCCTGCTTCAATTCTGTGTCTCCCTCTCTCTCTGCCCCTCCCCTGTTCAAGCTCTGTCTCTCTCTCTCTCTCTCTTTCAAAAATAAACATTAAAAAAAATTTTTTTTAAATCTCATAGTTTAACTCCTCCATTTTCCTTATTTTCCACATTTAATTGATTTATAAACCTTGCTAGTTCTAATGCCTAAATAACTCAGATTTATCTCTTCTTTTTCTTCTGCCACTACTGTAAATCAGGCTTACCAAGTCTACTGAAATAATCTACCGTTTCCCTTCAAAACCAACCCTTTCCTGATGTAATCTATTCTTCACTCTATTTGAAGTATATTTGCAAATTATGCTTCTGATCATGTACAAACTTTGCTCCAAATCCTTCAATGGTTTCACATATCAAATATAAGTATATATATTCCCTTACATGGCATACTAATTAAGTTCTACACTACCTTCAATCTTCATATCCTATCACTTCCTATCTCCCATACTATATTTTATCTAGACACACCAGACCATGGAAGATTCTCTAAATATACCCCCTCCCCCCACTTTCCTGACTCCAAGACTTTGTTAGTGCTCATCACTCTGCAAAGAATGCCATCATTCTCACCATGTCCCCACTTCATGGCCTTTGAAAATTCTACTTGATCTTTAAAGTCCAATTTGCCTTTGAAGCTTTTTTCCAATACTCAAGCAAGTAATTCTCTCTCCAATCTGTTCTAATAATATTATACTTAGGCCTTACAGTCTTCTATGTTTTATAATTAGTTGGTATATTATATAATATAATTTTTTTATATTTTATTTTATTTTATTTTATTATATAGTATAATTATATAATATAATGTTTTATAATTAGTTGGGATATATGAGCTGGTATAATTAGTTGGATCTTCTGTTTATCTAGGCCAGGATAATGTCTATTTTAAATCTTTGCACACTCAATCAGTACATTTTGGATTGAATTAAAAAGTAAAAACAGAATTATGCTATTTTCATGGTGAGCCTCCAAAAACAGCAATGGTTCACATAATCATAGAGACATTCTAGAAATGTAAACAGAACATTACAAACTTTTGTAGTATAAGAAAATAAATAAAACAGTATTCAGAAAAGAATTTCCTGGCTCTACAGAGTGGAAATAATACCCAACAGTTGTGATGTTGGGATTTATTGCCTTAAGAACAAATAGATTTTCTCTGAAAATAACTTGACCAATGAAAAGAGGTAAACTTCAAAGCTTATTAAAATTTTCAAACTCATAGAACATATATATTGTCATCCAATTTCTTACATTTTCCTTGAGGAGCCTGTGATTAATTTTGTCTCTGTAAAGAAAAAGGAAACATTAAGGGAGGACTACCTTTGTCAAACATCAGTTTATTTCCCTTTTTGTGATAGTGAATTTAAATAGCCCGAGGAATGCTCATATTAAGTGTTATTTCTGGGTGTGTTAGTGAGGATGTTTCCGGATGATATTAACATTTGAATCAGTGGACTCAGTAGATTGTCCTTCTCAGTCTGAGTGAGCATCATACAATCTGGTGAGAGTCACAGAAAAACAAAGTAGGCAGAAGGAAGAATTCCTCCCTTTTTCCTGCCTCATTTTAGAGCTGGACATGTCTTATCTCTCTGGCCCTCACACGAGGATTTCCTGGCTTCCCTGGTTCTCAGGCCTTCAGACCTGGACTGAATTATGCCATCATTTCATGGGTCTCCAGGGTGCATAGATCAGATGGGAGGACTTTTCAACCTCCTCCATCACAGTGCGAGCCAATTCCTTATTATCTATCTATTCTACTGGTTCTGTTTCTCTGGAGAACTCGGAATGCATACTTTTCTATAGTCATGTTATTCCTCTTAACCTAATCTGGTCATGATCCCCCTTAAGATTCTGTTGAAAACTATAAAAAATGCATGGATGACTAGTACATAAAATGAACCACACTGTTTTGGTAGTAAAATCTACCTAAGATCCAGAGATTTATCTAAGACTCTTTGCCACATCCACTCGGTACAATTTAAAAATATTTCATTTACTCTTCTCAGTTAAACCATGCTTACTTTTCTTCCAAGCTTAATGGAATTATTAAACCTAAGCAAACACTACTGTCTTGAATATACATAATGAGTTAAGTAATGACTTAAAAAATTATGTTAAAAATTGTAATTCATCCAATCTTTTTGAATTTTTTAAAAAAGTTGAGCAGAGTAAAAGAAAAAAATAGAAAATTAAAAAAATTACTAAATTTTAAAAACTGAAAAAAGGGATTAAGATTCAAAAATCATAATGGAAATTCTCAGTATTCAAAGAATTGAACTGGATTACTGATCCAATTTCTAGACATACTTCGAGTCTTATTAAGAAATAAAATCTTTAAAGACAGAACAAAATTGTATTTATAATGAATTATCCTTCCATTATATCAGATGAGCCTGAAGGTCCCCTTTTAAAAACCACCAAACAAACAGGACTGCAAAAGGAGGAAATAAAATATCTCATTCTGAAATAACCTATAGCTTTTGAAAGCAAAGTTTCCAACAGTCTCACCTTAATGCAAAGCTTTCTGTTCTGTGTCTTTTATATTGTTAATGTTTGGCTACTTTGTAGTTCCTAAAATTAATTCAGTATGATCGAGGTATGTTAAAATTTACTCCTGAAGTGTAATAAATAAAACATTTTTGTAAAATTATTTACATAAATAAAATTAATAAATTTTATTTATATAAAATTACATAAATAAAATTTATTTATTTATTATATAAAATTTACATAAATAAAATTAATAAATAAAATAAATAAAATTATTTTTGTAACAAGAGGTTTTTTTTTTCATTTACTTTCTCTGTATTTTCAAACTTTCAGAGATATGGTTCCCTCATAGTTGATAACTAAAAAGACCAAGAAAACAATAAATAGTTATGGGTCAGTTGGACACTTTCTGGTAGCTGGTTGGCTGACAAAAAGTAGAGAAATGGCCTAAGTGTGTGAGGTATCCTAGAGATCCACATAACATGGCATTTTTCTTTTTAGGATATAAATGCACAACAGAAAAACACTTATGAAGTAATATATCTTAGGCCAGTGTTAATAGTATTTTTTGTCATTGTCCTAAAAGTATACTGCATAAAATTAAAGGTACCCAATATATTTTGGTCTCCAGGACAGACATAAAAACGAATACTGCAGGATATCTCTGACATGTTACAGAAATATTATCTAATACTCTATTATTATTCTAATACTAACTTAACTCATGTAAACAAGCTCTTGAAGTGATTTCTAATATGAAAGCCACATAAGTTGTCCCAGGAAAATTATGTTCCTAGTAGTGTTACCAGGATTTACTAGAGAAACAATGATCCAAAAAGTATGGGGGCGGGGGGATGGAGAAGAAGATGAATAATGTTATAATTCATCATTTTAGCTAATAGATGTAAAGAACCTATTTTCTTTTCAACACAGAATAGGATTTTGACTAATGATAACAGAGATGTGCAGAGATATAAAGATCCAATCAAATGCTGATATAGGATTCTTTTTAACACCACCTATAAGGATAGGAATACTATATTTCCTCATATTACTTAGTTTAGCCAGATACTATAAATTAATGCCGAATAGTAGTATTTTTTATCCAATATAGCCAATGTTAAAGTCATTATCTTTATGCACAACTTTCCAATATGTCAAGTCTTCATTCACACTGGGTCTTTCTGATATATATGTGTGTTCTGCCTCTGTATTTATGCTCTTGTTCTCTCCTGAATAAACCTCTCCGTTTTTCAAGGTCCAACTCACGTTTCTACACTCTAAAGCTTTTTTTACAAATACCTGTATTAACTGATTTCTCATATTTCTACTTAATAGGCACATTAAAATGTCACTTATCTGTAAGCCACAAGATCCTCTAAAATGTTAAAGGTAAGGCACATGTTTTGAGTACAAATATCCAAGTTCAGTATTGCAACCGGAGGTGTTGTGTCATTTAATCTACCCAACAACTCTATGAAGTTGGTACTATGTTCTAATTTTATAGATAAAGAAATCAAGCGTCAAACATGTTAATTTTCCCAAAGTAACACAGCTAACAAGTAATAAAAAGCCTAAATTCAAACCCAATGCCATTTGGTTCCAAATCCTATAAAAGAGTATATTAAATAGAATATTCTGGTCCAGTGCCCCAATTATTACTGACAAGAAAAGTTAATGCACTCCTCAAAATGCCTAAATTTTACTTACTATCTCAAAGGAAATTCTCTTTTAGGTTTTTTAATTAACAGTATTACTGACTGGCTCTATAAAATGCTATTCACAAAAATTCACTGTAAGACTTCTAGGGTATTCTTACCTTCTAAACAGTGCATAAAAATTACGATGCCTTCACATGCATTCTATTATTGAAAATCTTTTAGAATATTTAGAATATAAAGGATAAAACAGAAATCAAGAACCCATTGTTTAATAATGTGATAGGCTACCTAACATGGATAATACTATACTTTTTGATTTTTGATTCCTCATGTTAATAAGCAATTATTACACAGATAACTCAAAGCTAATATATTAGAAATAGTTTTGTAGTCCTATATAAAAGAAATTCTATTTTACTAATTAAAAAAATTTTAGGGGCGCCTGGGTGGCTCAGTCGGTTAAGCGGCCGACTTCGGCTCAGGTCATGATCTCGCGGTCTGTGGGTTCGAGCCCCGCATCGGGCTCTGTGCTGACAGCTCAGAGCCTGGAGTCTGTTTCAGATTCTGTGTCTCCCTCTTTCTCTGACCCTCCCCTGTTCATGCTCTCTCTCTGTCTCAAAAATAAATAAATGTTTAAAAAAATTAAAAAAAAATTTTAAACATCTCCCAATAAGGAGTAATTATAATCTGGTAATCTATAGCACTCTAAAGACTTGCTGAAACTTCAGGGATCAAATGCTTCCAAAACCTCTGAATTATTTGAACATTTTGCCAAACTGAAGATTCAGAAAGTTATAAAATAAACAAGAAAAATAAAATGACATATCAATTATGACTATATTAACTATATACCAAGGATTGAACAGCAACTTTTTTTTAACATTACTACTATGGCCTTTTGTCTTAAAATATTGGTAAATTATTATGTGTTTGATATAATAGTGACAATTTTGTTTGTGAGGATAATTCGAGAGGTTAATTTTACTCTGTTCTTCTCTGCAAGATTTAGACCATATTGTCTTCAGAGAAAATATCAGGTCCATTTCTCCTTAAAGAAAAACTTTACATAAACTTGAAGGATTTAAAGTCATTTCAGACATTTTTTTCTTTTGTCGTGTCCTTACCAATCTTTCAAACAGCAAAGAGTTTATGAACTGCTACATGAATAATTTCCAGAGATTATCAAACTCATTAGAATTCTATAAGGCAACAAAAGTACTCGTTCACCCAGCCTAATATGACTCCTTCCAACTCCTAATCATGCCAACAAGGGATCTTTCACTTAGTATTGTACTTGATGTGAAACCATTTCTATAGGTACCATATCAATAATTACCCCTAAAAACACAGATCACGATGAAAAAGTTAAACAAATGAAAAAGAAATAAAATACTACATTAACTTTCATTGGACAACTCATAAAGATATTAATTTAATAACTTCCTACTTCTTAGATCTCAGACACAAAAGCCAATACTTGTTCGCCACTATTGAAGACTATAGATAGACGTTCCCTATCTTTTCTTTTGGAAAAGTGTACTCAACACGATAAAATTATAAGCCCGAATTGACTATAACCCTTGATTTAGACAAAAACAATTAAATTCATAAGTACTGACAATGATAAATATTGGGAACTTCTCATATCAGTTGATTTAAATGTCTTTTTAAAAATCGGTTTAGGATGCTCACAAAGCAACTTCTGAGTTTCCTTGTGATTTTATCATAATATTCTCTGAAGAGTAAATTAAGCTTTCTTTCCTAATCCTCATCTCAAACCCATTTGATAGTGTGGGGGAAATACCATAGCATTTTTCATTTTATATATAACCAAACCAAGAATTAGAGGGTTAATCAATTGGCTTAACTTAAAAGCAAACTAGTAGTAATTATCATATGCATTGAAACATATGTCATTTCTAAGTATGTCACATTTAGTGGAGCAAATTCAGAGAATTCCTCCAAATCCAGCAATCAACAACCATAATGCTTTAAGATGCGGAAAAGGTTTACTGAAAGCCATGAGGAAAAACCTCTTCGTGAATCAGTTTTTGTGTCAGTTTCCAAAACAAACCAGGCTTGTCTCGTCAAAGTATTTTTACAGGTAATGACTGGTTATGATAATGTTAAAATAATAAAACTTGTCATTTTCATTATATTGTCCTTATAACCTCATGTGAAAACTCACTAACTTAACTGGTTTGAGTTAACAAAGGACCAAAACGGCAAGAGCAAGATGATTTTTTTTTTAAACCAACGAAAAGTTTGTTCTTGTTTGTTTCATTTTTTTTTTTTTTTACCTGGTGGTCATAAGAATGAATGTAGGAATTATAAAGGAAATGGCTTTCAAAAATAAGATGACAAATATCCAAGTTCAGTATGAAAATATTTTATGGTAATACCTTCTTCCTGAAGGCAGCGATTATAATAAGCTCTAATAGGATTTAATCCTATTTACCTGTCTCTATCTGGAGAATAATGGTCATCCATGACACGATGTCTATCCATTCGGCTAATTGTATTATAATGTCCAGCAGTAGAGCGTGTTCCTCGAAGTCCCTGTTCCACATTCCGACTGAAATAGCAAAATCCATTAAATGTCTTAATAAACCATGATCATATACTACATTAAGAAATGAGGTTTATTGGGGCGCCTGGGTGGCGCAGTCGGTTAAGCGTCCGACTTCAGCCAGGTCACGATCTCGCGGTCCGTGAGTTCGAGCCCCGCGTCGGGCTCTGGGCTGATGGCTCGGAGCCTGGAGCCTGTTTCCGATTCTGTGTCTCCCTCTCTCTCTGCCCCTCCCCCGTTCATGCTCTGTCTCTCTCTGTCCCAAAAATAAATAAAAAACGTTGAAAAAAAAAAAAAAAAAAAAAAGAAATGAGGTTTATTAATAAAGAAAGTAGAAAAAGACAAAAATCACTCTAATGTCAAGTCCGAGATTTTTGTTTTAACTGACTGAACCTCTGGCTAATGGGATACATTTCAACTGGAGGTTGACAGGGAAGTTAGATTGTTGCTATAACAGATATAAACATAAAACTAAGCTAATATCAATGGGGATAGAGATAAGAATTATCAAAATTATTAATGGACAACTCCCACGTTTCTAGTAGTAATTCTTATATAAAATACAGAAGGAGGAATAAATCTGTGGAGAAAATGAGTTCAGCATGTTGCTTATAGTTAATATTGCTGTATCTTGTCTTAGGGATATGACTTTTATCCGTTTTTTACAATCTAAACTGAAGTCTTTATAACTGATCAATGATGACTTTTTAAAGTCAACATTCTTGGCCTGGATTGTCTACTTACACACTTCATTTTCATGATAGAATAAACTTCTTATATGAGCTCTTATTATGGGCTTTCTATTAGGTGTAGCTGAATGTATTCTAAAACTTTGCCTATTTTCTTTAGGTATGTTCAGATATTCTTTTCCTGGTAAAAAGTCAAGCATCCCTCTTTTTTCTTTTTTCCTTTTTAAATAAGGAATGGTGGGGCACCTAGGTGACTCAGTTGGTTAAGCGTCCTACTCTTGATTTTGGCTGGGGTCATGATCTCACAGTTCGTGAGTTCAAGCCCCATGTGGAGCTCTGCGCATGTGCAGAGCCTGCTTAGGCTTCTCTCCCTCTCCCCCTCTCTCTCTCTCTCTCTCTCTCTCTCTCTCTCTCCTACCCAACTCTCTCTGTCTCAAGACAAATACAAATAAATAAACTTAAAAAAATAAGGAATGGCTTAATTTATTAAAGTTAAAATTCAAAATCCAGTTCTCTCTCAAACTATTTTTTTTTCCAATTTTTAAAAACATTTATTTATTATTGAGACACAGAGCATGTGTATGGGAGGGGCAGAGAGAGGGGGAGACACAGAATCTGAAGCAGGCTCCAGGCTCTGAGCTGTCAGCGCAGAGCCCGACGCGGGACTCGAACTCACAAACTGCGAGATCATGACCTGAGCTGAAGTCCGACGTTTAACTGGCCAGTCGCCTGGATGCCCCTCTCTTAAACTTTAAATTTCAGATTACAAATATTCTATTGATAGGTCTACCACATTTAAGCAATTACTTTTCAGAAGACTTTTAATAGTTTTAGTCTCATTTACAAACTTAGTAAAATCAAAATCTTCAAACAATTTAAACAATGTTTATAAATTTAATATATTTTCTTTGTAATTACTTTAATTGTGTCTAAATTAAGTAAACACTTTCTAAGTGCTTGTATTCATATATATTAAATAAATTAAATTTATAAATGTAACAATCTTAAGTTCTCTTAGTCCAATACTATGTGTAAAATTAAAATTACAAGGAAAATTTCTAAAGCTAAAACTAACTCAATTATTCATTTAAAATAGGCATTATACGACTATCATTCTAAGAGTTCAAATTTTCTTAATGTAAAATGTAACGTATGTAAAATGTGAATTATGTAAATATATCTTGTCAATAAATACATTATTTCCATGGCTCTTATTCCTTTAAGCGTCTCTGTCTTTAACAGGATTGCTTAGAGTTTTCTACCAGGCACTGGAGGTTTTCTGAGCCATTCTTCCCTCTACCCGTGCATCCTTTTTAATTCTTTGCATGATTGCTCCTAACCTAGAAACCCCATCAGATGTTTATTTTTTCCTATTTCTTAAATTATCAATACTAATATCACTCATGAGTATAGTTAATTGGTTCTAACTAGATCTGCTCAGTACGGATAAGTAACTGAAAGCGGGATCTTCTTTAAAATCTTCAACTCTCACATAAAAGAATACATACTTTAACCAGAGTTACAAAGTGGCCCATATTTTATTTGACTCTCACTATTTAGTTTATTGAAGAGAATATTTGCTTTTCCTTCAGTAACTTTTTTTCTGTAAGAATTTATTGCCTTTAGAGATTAGTAATGATTCTTTGTGATAAATAGGTTTTTCATACCATACTACAAATAAAATGTATATGGTATCTTACCTTTGTGGAGGAGGGACACTAGGTGACCATGATCTAGTCCTTCCTATAACATCTACTCGGTGAGGAGATCCTGTTGGTGAGCAATGGTTTGATGACATTACTTGTTCTGGCACTGATAATGTTGAGCTTTGAAGATCTCGACCATTGTGTCGATAATCTAAAGGTACAAAGATTAAAAGTACAGTTATCTACCCACTAAGTCCTTTTGTATTTTGTACTTTAGTGAAAAAATTAAATGTTGGTGAAGTTGAAAGTCTTTGACTCTATTAAATGTAAAGCATAATGAACAAAACATAGTACTATAATATAAAAATATTTTAATTGGGCTAGGTAGACTAAAACTTTTATATATAGCGAATTATCTTTTTGTTAAAGTCTATTTATTTTTGAGAGAGAAAGAGAGAGTGAAGGGGGTTGGTGCAAAGAGACAGGGAGAGAGAGAATCCCAAGCAGGCTCTGCACTGTCAGTGCGGAGCCCGACATGGGGCTTGATTCCGCCGCAAACCATGAAATCATGACCTGAGCCAAAATCAAGAGTCAGACGCTTAACTGACTGAGCCACCCAGGTGCCCGTAGGCAGTTAATTATCTTTAATAAAGGATGCAAGTTTATTCTAAAAACATTGTCATCTCTTCAATGAAATAAAAGAGCTTCAGGTACGTCTCAACAACTATAAATATTCAAAACTATTAACTTCACAAAAGTTCATAAAAGTCTATGATTATTTCTTTAAGAGATAAACAATATTAGAAAGCATTCTGAATGCTATCTGAAGTACCTGTGTAAATGGCTTTTCTTATAGTGCTTGACAGGGCTGAGATACAATAGATGACTGAAAATAAAAACACGACAATTCGGAGGAGGGAAACTGCCCAACGATTTGACACGCTTAGAAAAAAAGTGTAATAGAAGTGATATAACTCAAATGAATCTTGGAAAGCAACTGATATTTGACAGATGGGAAGAAAGTAGAAGGAATTCAAAGTTGGTAGAAAAACAGCAGTACTATGTGGTGCAAAAGTAGGGAAATAGTTTGGTAAGTCTGACTCAAGTTGTATCTATCTAAAACATCAGGAGTCTTGTGGAAAAAACCCTGAACATTTCTGAGCAGGAAGTGAGATTATCTCCACCACCATTATCTTTATCGTGTTCATCATGGCTGCTTTTGACTTTTCACTACGTGCCAGGAACTCTGCTGGGTACTTTACTAAGTGTTCTGCTACAACACTTGTTTCAGAAATAACTCTGAGAAAGTATTGGTTCTTATGTGATTTTTCCCAACATGTTAACATGCTGCAGTATTATCTGAAGTTGGTTCCTGAGAAATAGAGCAAGAGAAAGAAGTGGGTGGGCACGAATGATTGAAGGAGTGGCCTCAGGAAAAAGGAATTAGAAGAGCAGAATAGGGCATGGGAAGAAACGAAGCACAAGCATTGACCTCAGTCAGATCCCCCTGAAGCCTCTGGAACATGAGTTGTACCAGTGTTGCTCTGACTTTGAGGCGAGGATCCTAGACTTTTGTGCTCCTAGGTTAGCCAGTCACTGACTGAAGACCGCCAGTGGGACTTAGGTGAGATTGTTTTGTTTGTCTAAGGCCAATTCTACGGAAAGGGGGGCAGCTGTGAGTTCTTAGCAGCCAACATTCACAGTAGCGGAGGACGAGTAAACCAGCTGAAGCAAAGGGGTTATGGGTGGGGCACCAGCAGTGTCCACTACATCCAGCAAATAATAGCAGCTGCAAGCAAAGTACATTAACAAAGCTGGATGCAGAAAGCCCGAGAAATACAGAACCACATATGATGCTCATTCATCCCATGTTCTCCCTTTTGGCCGGCTTCGGTCACAAACTCCGTCTTAGAAGTATTTATTGCATGGGTTCTTCCTGGTGTTTGTGAGTACTTCCCTTGACATCATAACTTTGCAGACTTACCCTCTTTTCCTTCTAGACATACTCCTTCCACCCAGATACCTTCATTTTATTTTCAAATCCTACATCTAATATTTTTACTGCTTAAAACTTAACGTGACCTTTAAAACTTGTGCTTGCATTTTTATTTTTAGCGTTTTGGTTACAAAGCTACGTGGGTTTTGAATGGTCTGATCTTTTGGTCCATGATTTTGCAGAGCACAAGGCTTTCCCGGGAATGTATAAGTGATGTGATAGAACCAACTCGGCAAAGAAGATAATATTATCCCCATTTTATACCTGAGGCAACTAAAGTTTACATTGAGACATTTACTAGGGAATTGAAATTAAGTGCCAAATACTAGGGCTCGGATTTAAAGCAAAATCTATCGGACTTCGAGGCTCTCTCTGAGCTCTAACACCACATTCATCTTTCATGATCTAAGTAATCATTTAGGAATATGAAGCTGACAGCAGTATACAATTCAAACCAAAGGTTAGAGAGATTGCAGCAAGATTAATTGATCTTAGAAAACATAGAATAGACTGTCCAACAGAACCCTCTGGAATGGTAAAGATGTTCTCGATCAGCACTGTCCCATACAGTAGCCACTAGGCCCTCATGACTATTGAACACTTGAAATCTGGTTTGGGTTAATGAAGAATTGAATTTTTAATGTACTTATGTTAAATCAATTTCAATTAAATTAGCTACGTACGGCTAGCAGTACAACTCTGGAGTAAGACAACTGGTGATGGCAACAGACCACACCGAAAAAATCAGGACATTCGTTCATTCATTCAACAAGTATTTATGACTGTACATGCAGGCCAGATGCTGTTCTGTGTGCTGTAGTGAGCAAAACTAAAAGCCTTGACCCTGTAGAGCTGACGCTTCAGTTGGAGTGATGGAAACAATAAAAATCCCAATAAATAATTATGTGATATGTTTGAAGGTGGTAAAGTGCTAAGAGGAAAACAACAGAGTAAAGGGAGATCAAAATGCCAGAACAGGGAAACGTTTTGCAATTTTATGTAGCGTTGTCAGGTGTAGACGGGACTCACTGAGAAGTTGACATTTCAGAAAGAGTTGAAGGAAGTTAGATGCTTTGCCAAGTGGACAGAGAGAGAGGAGTTGTTCCAAGACAAGTGCAAAGACCCCAAGATAGGAGTCAGTCTGACACGTTCACAACGGCAGGGAGAAGAGGGTGCTTGGAGTGAAGCAGGCAATGGAGGAGATCAGAGACACCTGGAGGAAGGAGGAAGATCACGGGGGCCTCGTGTCACTTTGTAAAGATTTTTGGCAGTTGATCTGAGTGATTTTAATTGTTTTTAATGTTTGTTTATTTTTGAGAGAGGGAGGGAGAGAGAGAGAAAAAAATGTGAGCAGGGGAGGGGCAGAGAGAAAGGGGGACAGAGGATCCAAAGCAGGCTCCCTGCTGACAGCACAGAGCCCCATGTGGGGCTCGAACTCATGAACCATGAGATCATGACCTGAGTCGAAATTGACTGCTTCACCAACTGAGCCACCAAGGCGCCCCTTGATTTGAGTGATTTTAACCCATTAGAGATTTTGAGCAGAAACTGAATATGACCTATCTTTAAACAGGATCACTACAGTTGCCACGCTGAGAACAGACTGAAATGAGACAACGCAGTAAGTCAGGCAAAAGACGAACCAGGATGACAGCAGTGGAGACATGGCAAGTCGTCAGATTCTGGACATATTTTGAAAGTAGAGGCATCGGGATCATTCTGTATAAGATTTGATGTCGGAGATAAGAGGAAGAGAAGGACAAGAACAAATCTAAAATTTTAATTCAAGTAAAAAAAGAATGGAGTTGCCATTGGTTTGATGGGAAAGATTAGGAGTTCAGTCTTAGACATGTTAAGTTGAAGATATCTACTACATTTCCAAGCAGAAATGTCAAGTGGGCAGTGGAAAATAAAAATTTAGACTACAAATAAGTAGTTTTGACTGGACATGTTGGAATTTTAGCATAAAGATGCTATTTAAAGGCACGGGACTTTATTATTTTTAATTGTTTTTTGTTAAGTTTATTAATTTATTTTTGAGAGAGAAAGAGAGAGAGAGAGAGAGAGAGAGAGCATGAGTGGGGAAGGGGAAGAGAGAGAGGGAGAAAGAGAGAATCCCACATAGGCTCCAGATGGTCAGCATGGATCCTGATGTGGGGCTGGAACTCCTGAACCATGAGATCAGGACCTGAGGCAAAATCAAGAGTCAGATGCTTAACCGACTGAGCCACTTAGGCGCCCCAAAGGCACAGAACTTTAAATAGATGTCAACACGAGAGTAGTGAATGTAGACAGTGAAAAAAGTCCAACAATGGAGACTGGGGACATTCTAATATGAATCAACAACAATTTGTGATCAGATACAAGATCAAAAAAAGGGAAGAAATAAATGAATCTTAACATTTGATTAGCCCCTTAGGAAGTTAAGAGTATCCTACAAAGAGTTAGAGAAGTTTAGAAGGTTTACCAGTTTGGAGAGGGGGAGATAACAACATTTTCAGGCATATAGGCAAACAGTTACACACATGGAAAAGAATCTTGGGAAAGACAATAGGACTGTTGATAATGATTTGAGAGTCATTTATAAAAAGAGCATCACTGAAATCCAAGGTAGGGGAATATTTAGAGACAAAAGAGATGATCACGTAGTTTAAGAGAGACTATTGAGAAAAAGAGGAAGAGTTGGTATAAGAAGAACACTTAAATAATGCAGTCACAGGAAAACTAAACAGAAATATAGAGTTTTAAGAAAATGTTCATGACTCATAATGTACAGAGCTACTCAGAAGTGATAAAAAATGAGTATTGGGGTTAGGTAATTAGCTTAGGAAATCAGAATATTATATGTGATGTTTAAGAGCCAATTATCAAAACATCACTCTACCTTCCCATTGAAAAATAAATTATGTGCATTTATTTGCATATTGTTTCAGGTCAGAGTAGAAAATAATACTAATGGTCTAAGTGGCTATAAACTCATACTGTGCACACACACACACACACACACACACACACACACACACACATTCCATTTATCTGCATTGTGGGGTGAGTCGACTTGTTCAAAGAATAGCTGGTTTATAACCATTCTCATTCTTCTACTCGGTATACCACTGGAGTACAAAATCCATGCCAGTAATTGCTTCCCTGAGAAACCTAAATTTCAATATTAATCAAAGATTCTATTTACTTTGAAGAATATTAGCAATGCAAATGTAAAAATTACCTCTGACTTAGAATAAACAAAGTAAGTAAGCAAATGGGAAATATTACCTCTGACATAGTTAATTTTCAAGACACCTGCCTTGGAAACTTGGAAAAACTAAATAAAGCAGCTGAAACTGTTCATTATTGAGAAAAGGTTGATAGTTCACATTAAAAAAGGGTTTTGAATGGTTGCAACTAATATTTTGAATTTGACAGGTATGTAATATGCAGTTGGAAACAAATCTCTGCATATGGGGAACAAAGTATTAAGAGATTACTGGTGTCTTGACTTATACTAGTTGTTTATTTTATTTTTTATATTTTTATACTAGTTGTTTAAAATGCTACTTAACATGGGGTGTGGTGGGTAAGGGAGTTTCTCTGTATAGGTATATATACAATTCACACTTAAAATGCCTTAGGAAAAATTTCACAGAAATATAGGATGATATGCTTGATCTGACAGTCAAATTATTAAACTATTGACTGAAGCATTTATTCTCTGTTGAAAGAACTGTTAATGATAGAGCTTTAAAAGAAAGAACATTGGGGTGTCTGGGTGGCTTAGTCTGTCAAGTGTCTGATTTTTGACTCCTGATTTCAGCTCAGGTCATGATCTCACGGTTGTGGGATCAAGCCCCCTGTCGGGCTCTGCACCGGGCATGGAGCCTGCTTAAGATTCTCTTTCCTTCTGGGGCATCTGGATGGCTCAGTCAGGTAGGTGTCCCACTCTTGATTTCTCTCAGGTTGAAATCTCATGGTTCATGAATTCAAGTCTGGCTCTGGGCTAACAACCAGCCTGGAGCCTGCCTGGGATTCTCTCTCTTTCCCCCTCTCTCTAACACTCTCCCTTCCCCTCCCCTACTCATGCTTGCTCGCTCTCTCTCTCTCTCTCTCTCTCTCAATAAGTAAATAAACATTAAAAAAAAGGAAAAGATTCACCTTTCCTCTGCCCCTCCCCTGTTCACACTCTTCCTCTCTCCCCACAAAAAAAAGAAAAAACAAAAACATTAAAAACAAGAAAAACTATATTAAAAAAAAATTTAATGTTTATTTATTTTTGAGAGAGAGAGAGGTTGAGTGGGAGAGGGGCAGAGAGAGATAGAGGGAGACACAGAATCCGAAGCAGGCTCCAGGCTTCGAGCCGTCAGCACAGAGCCCGACACGGGACTCAAACCCACAAACCACGAGATCATGACCTGAGCTGAAGTCAGATGCTTAACTGACTGAGCCACCCAGGTGCCCCAAGGAAAAAATATTTTTAACAGAATTAACATGTGTAAATCTTAGTTAGTATGATACTTATGTAAATGTAATTAGTACACCATTTACGAAAGTTATGAGCCTATGAAAAGATAATATTTCAGAAACCACGATACCATAATCCTGATTTTCATGTTTATAAAAAGAATATGGAGATGCTTCAACTTTCTAATGGTGACACATTTCAAGGATTTGAAGTCATTTTCACATTTGTTTAAGTCCCAGATAAATCTCTAACCCTAAATCAGGCAATATTTTAAACTTCAATAACATAATTTCAAAATCAAGCAGTACCTGATACGTAACCAACACAACACAGTAAAAATTTTTTCAAAAAGCACATTCAAATATTTGACATATTTGGGTATGTTGGTGACATCAAAAAGATTTTCATATTTTTCACATGGCTATGCAGTATAAAGAAGTTTTAATTACACAATAGCTCTCCAAATTTATGGTGAAATCCTTATTTTTGAGTAGTTTAAAAATAGAAAACTTAGAAATATTCACTTATCTTACATCTTTCAATAATAATATTCAATCAAACAATTGATAAGAGTTCCAGCAACTGGAATTATTCAGGAGGTTAAACTGCCATAATGTTGTTTGGGGGAAGGGGAAAAAGAGGCAAGTTATTTCTCTCTCATTTTATTCATTATTTAATCTACTTTTTTGGTAAATAGTGAATAACACTTCCTTCTTATTACTACACCGGAACTCTGCAATTCTTACCTGATACTATACCAATTCCATCATCACAGTCATAGTCAGACACTTCACTGTCACTTATTCTTTTTGACCCTATGAAGCAAACAACAGGAATAATTAAAATTGCTGATTATTAAGGGGGAAAAAAAAAAACTCCTCATCAACCTGAAAACCAAATGAAAGGATTTTGAATGAAACACACCTGAGAATAAAAAGTAGAGAAAGTCATTGTGCGCTCACACTTACTTTCATACATATTTCATGATGTAAAGATATTGTTCTTAAATTACTCTTAAAAAATTTCCTAAATGTCCTCAAACTTGAAATAATATTAAGTACCAAATAATATATGTAAGTGGTTTGATGCTGATTGATAAAATCTATTGAACAAAAAGCTAAGTTAAAAATAGCGAAGTCAAGTCAGTTTTAGATGCTTTTAGACAAAGACACTTAAGTCTATACAAGTTTCAAAGCAAGACAGTATGTTATTTCAAAAGCATTCATGGGCTTTTTTCTAATATGCATGACTAATAAATTAAATGTACCCCATTCTTCCTTTTTCACACTCATGGAGAAGAAGCATCATTTAAGAGACACCTTTCTTTTAGTATTAGTTTAGCTGTTCCTCCACTGGTTTGAAAAGAAAATGAGAAATAAATCATCCACAAGCTTATTAATACATTTAAATTGTGAAATGTTATCTTTTCTAAGAAATAGCCTAAAACAGAGCAGTAATAATTATCATAATACAAGACCTCTGTGTGTGAGTTTCTATTACAAAAGAAATCTCTTACAAAATTTTAAAGTGTTAATCATGCTATGGCAAAAATGCCACTAAATTGATGGCTAAGGCAGATTTCCTTCACATGTAATTATGAAATATATCACATATATAAACATGTTATAATGTTTTAAAATATCTCTCATCTCCTACATGTGTCTTAAAATAGGCACATCTCACACAATAGAATCTGTTGTTATAGTTTTTTTCCTTCCTTATAATCAGAAAATGCTTAATGGTAAATGAAAACAGTGTTGCTATTTCAAGAAAGACTTCTTTCGTCTGTCTACTTATACTACACATTAGTCATTAAATAGACTAACTTCAGTTATCAGAAAGTAAATAATTTCCATAAGGTTTATAAAACACTAAGAGTTCACGTTGGGTAAGGTGTCTAAAGTAGCAATAATCAAACATTGTAGGAATGCACTCCAACATTTGCAACTTTCTCTTAGAAATATTCTACACATTTTTTTCTTTTTCTTTTTTTTTTTTTTTTGCTCGAACCCCTGCCCTCCTGAGAGAGGGAAGCATCTGTTGAAAGGACTCTTGTTTTCCACCTTTTGATGGGTACATTAAAAACATCTATCTATCTGTTTTGATCATGTGGTCCCATAGAATGAGTTCACTATTTTCCATCCGAAGCTTATATCATAAAATTTTAAACTCAGTCAAACCACAGGCTCTTTCGTATAGCCCCAATTGATATGGAAACTATAATTACCACACAACATCCCAAAAGACTAGGCACAAAAGGATTTACAGAATTATTATATACTATACATTCTAAATGGATGTATGAGAAAAAAAATGATACCACAGACAAAGCTGTCGAGGAGAACCAGAATAAGAATTGCTACTCATCTGGTAACAAGATCTCACCTTGTAAAAGGCAAATGCTCAAGGACAGGGTAATGATTAGTTTCATGTGCCAGGTACACTAGGGTATAAAGATTACATGCTTTTGGTATTGGTCAAGAATCAGATCTGCCTCTGAAGTAAGATAAGAATGACACCAGCAAAAAAATGAAGTTCATTTTATCAGTCTTCATAAGTTGTTTTGTGTGGGGTTGTGCGTAGAGGAAATATGTGATTTTAAAATGTTGCTTCCTTCCAAATGTTGTTACTTTCCTGACGGAAGTTGATCTATTTTTGCTAGTGATTCTACAGAGGTTAAATACATGCAATGATGTTGTCTCTACTTGGATGTTGTCATTTAACATCCTGAGGAATTCAAGTACTTAAGTTTAATGTCACTGAATATATCAATCTTCCCTTTGAAAAGTAGTCTGTTCAATGTCTTGTTTAAGAAATCATTCCTGAGGGGCGCCTGGGTGGCGCAGTCGGTTAAGCGTCCGACTTCAGCCAGGTCACGATCTCGCGGTCCGTGAGTTCGAGCCCCGCGTCAGGCTCTGGGCTGATGGCTCGGAGCCTGGAGCCTGGAGCCTGTTTCCGATTCTGTGTCTCCCTCTCTCTCTGGCCCTCCCCCGTTCATGCTCTGTCTCTCTCTGTCCCAAAAATAAAATTAAAAAAAAAAAAAAAAAAAAAAAACGTTGAAAAAAAGAAATCATTCCTGAGCTTATGAACAGAGATATTTTCATATTTTTTCTGAAATTTATAAACTTTGCTTTAGCACTTACATCTTTGTCTATCTTGCACTGAGTTCATGTACAGTATGAGATATGGATGCAACTTTGCTCTTTCCATATGTATAACATATACGTCCATTTTCAGTAGACATAGAATGACCTATTGACTCAAGGTTCAGTGAGTTATATTTTTCATAGCAATTTGTCCACTTTGTCCAAGTTTCAGTGTTTGCTCCAATGCTCATAATTTTATCATACTATTTATTGTTTCCATTTGATGGAAACGTTTCCATTTGCTGTCTGAACCTTCTTTTTATTCTTTTTATTCTGTCAATAAATTTCACTAAAGGTTTATTTTGCCATTTCAAGGGACTAATGGGCTCCATTGGAAATTTGTTTTGCACTTGATTGATTTCTGCTTTTATAGTTATGATGTTTTTCTTTCTACTTTGAATTTATTTCACTTCTTTTGCTAAACTCTTAAATTGGATGAATATGCCAAAATTTTCAGCCTTTTAATCTTTATTAACATAAACCTTCCCCCTCTGAGTATTTTTCTACATTACTAAAATATTTATATATAGTGCATTATTTAAAGTTCAGGTCTAGGTATTTTCTTCTTGAGTCTATTAGATATTTACCATACATCATTAAATCCAAGGCACAATTGACTGAATAACACATGATAATTGCAGAGATAATAAATCTTAAAAGAAAATGTTCATTAAGGTGTCTATTTTCAAAATTTTTCAAATATATGATTATAGTTTATTATTTTTTTAAAAAATTGACATAGTAACACTGGCATTGAAGAAAATACACTATATTGTCAAGTTTTTGAAATTTGTCAGAAAATGAATTATTAAATAGTATATTAATAATTCTTACAAATGTTTCAAGGATATAACAGAAGAATACAAATTCATTATTTATTAGATGCAGACTTCTTTATTTGACAGGAGAACTATGTGGTTTGATCCTTTTGTATCTTTCCTAAATTTTTGTTTGCCTGACCTACCAGTGATTGAGAAAAATTAAAATGGAAACTTCTTCAATGGTGGTGAATTTGTTAATTTTTCTTTCTAGTTTACTTTATGTATATTGAAGTCAGTTCATTTACACCTACAAGTTTAAAAATATTTCAATAGATGTAGAAGAATTATTTGATAAAGTTTGCCCCCCATTCATGATAAAACATCTCAGCTAACCAGCCCAAGGGGAATTTCCTCAAATCAATAAAGGGCACGCACAAAAAAATCTGTAGGTAACATCACACTCATGACATATAGAATGCAATCCTCCTAAGACAAAGAATTAGCTAGGGATGTCCACTCCAACCCTTTCTGTTCAGCACTGCATTGGATTACAGTACAATACAGCAAGGAAAAGAACTGAAAGGCATACAGATTAGAAAGCAAGTAGTAACATGATCAGGTAGCTTAAAACTCCTAAGGAAGCTATAAAAAACTTATTGACTAACAATTTAGCAAGATTGCAGAATATATACATAGTCAACATACATAAATGAACTATATTTCTTAGAGAATAGCAATGGATAACTGGAATATAAATTTCAAAGCCACTATCGCTTACAAGAATACCCAAACACATGAAAAATTTACGAGTACATTTAACCAAAAAGGTGCAAAACATGTATATCGCCAACCACAAAACACAACTGTATTTGCTTCTTAGGGCTGCTGTAACAAAGTACCGAACACTTTGGGTGGCTTATAACAACAGAAATTTATCGTCTCACAGTTCTGGAGGCTAGAAGTCCAAAATCGGGGTGTCAGCAGGGCCAGGGGAGAATCCTCCCTTTTCTCTTCTAGCTTCTGGTGTTTGCTAGCAATCCTTGGCTCTCTTTCACTTGTAGATACGGCATTCTAGTCACATGGCTGTCTTCTCCCAGGTCTTCATATTGTCTTCCCTCTGTCCATGTCTATCTGTGTCCAAATTTCCCCTTTTTATAAGGAAGTCAGTCATATTGGATTAAGTCTATTCTTGTGACCTCAAAATTGAACACTTGACTACTTCTACAAAGACCCTATTTACAAATAAGGTCACATCTTCAGGTACTGGAAGTGAAGACCTATACTTCCAGTGGGACACAATTTAACTCAAAACAACTGCTAGCAATGTAAGAAAATTTAAATAAATGGAGAGACTTTTCTGCAAAGTTGGAAGCCAGAGTTATTAACATTGTCAGGGTGCTGAGAGAAGATAAAGGTAATTCTAGAATTTCATACACAGCTAAACTTTTCATCAGGAACAGAGAAATGAAGACATATTCATGAAAGCACAGCCTGTTTCCAGATCTTCACTGAAAGAAGTTCTAAAATATGTGTACTTCAAAAACAGAGAAATTCATCCCAGAAAAAAAAAAAAAAGTATAAAATGAAAAGAAAAAGGTGGGAAGCAAAGAAAGTGGTAAAAATTCAGGTCAATCTAAATAAACTCTGAATGAACAAAATGGCAATATTATAATAAATTACTAATTGGAAGGCTATATATTCTGGTAATATATTAAATATTGGGGGTGAGAGTACAAATCAGATTTTAATTTATGCAGTTTGGAAAAAAAGGTAGAGGTGTTAATGTTACTTTGCTAAGTGTGCATATTGTAATGTCAATAGTTACTACTAAAAGAATAGAGATTAAAAATGAAAAGCAGAGGGCACACAATAATCATACTATGTCACTATTTATATCAGAACAAAAGAGGAAAAACCCATACATGTCTGTTTATGTAAACATAGCCTATCTCTGCAAACATACAGAAACCAGTCAGAGTTCATTCAAGTAAGGAGAACTAGATGTTTGAGAAACAGAGGGGTAAGAATTTTTTTTTACTTTTAAATTTATACCATACAAATGTACTACTTAAAAATTTATAGCAACATTTTACGAAAGTTTCATTTGTAGACGTAGAGAATGTATATTCTCGGTTGGGAGAATGTTCTGTTTATTCAAGTTCATCAATTCTATAGTTCACATTTATGAGAGACTGTTACGATGATTGTGGCTTTTCAATTTCTCTTTCCAATTCTTTCTAGTTTTTAAAATAGGTATGATATAACCAAGTCTGGGATTTTAGATGTTTCTCTGGTTCCAGGTCCTGCTAGACCTCGTCCTTCAGATTCCCCCAGTCCTGCGCCAAGTACATCTGAAGCTTTGTGACAAAGGATCCACAGAACTTCTGCAGGCCACCCATAAAATCATGAAGGGACGTTTTGCATGCACTTTTCCCTCCCAACTTGTCCTATGACCTACGGTGACTTCAAGACCACTAGTAAATGAAAGGGCAACAACCCTCCAAAGTTCTTTACTAGCTCTCCTCTGTTGCCTCTGGCACATGACTTTTTTCAGATTCTTCAACCATTTTCTTATAAACCTTCTTACAAGGAACTACCAGCTTCTACAATTTTGTGGTTTAAAATATTTATAATAAATATTTTATTCCATATCTCTAATAGTACTTCAGCTTCCTGACTGAACTTTAACTGTCCTTAATCCATCTAGAGTTGATATACATGTTGCAGGATAGGGGTCTGATTTCATCTATGTTCATTTTTTATGGATACTATTTTTTTTTCCAGCTCAATTTATTTAATTGTTTACTTTTCTTCTTTTGGTCTGACATGTTACTTCAGATCCTTATAAAAGACGGTTCACTCTTATGTGGATCCTGAGAAACTTAACAGAAGACTATGGGGGAGGGGAAGGAAGACAAAAAAAAAAGTTAGAGAGGGAGGGAACCAAACCATAAGAGACTCTTGAAAACTGAGAACAATCTGAGGGTTGATGGGGGGTGGGAGGGAGGGAAGGGTGGGTGATGGGTATTGAGGAGGGCACCTGTTGGGATGAGCACTGGGTGTTGTATGGAAACCAATTTGACAATAAGTTTCATATTAAAAAAAAAAAAAAAAAAAAAAAAAAAGACGGTCTCGGGTCACCTGGGTGGCTTAGTTGGTTCAGCATCTGACCTGATTTCAGCTCAGATTATGATCTCCCAGTTTATAAATTTGAGCCCCACATGGGCCTCTGTACTGACAGTGCAAGCCTGTTTGAGATTCTCTCTCCCACTCTCTCTCTGCACCCCCTCCGAAATAAATTAAAAAAAAAAAGAGTCTCACATAAAAGAGTCTGCTTCTGGGCTCTTAATATTATTCCACTGATTGATTCTCATGCCAGTTGCACACTGTGTCAAATACAGTAAATGTTGATATCTGACAAAGGAAGCTTCTCCTCCCTGCTTCCATAAGAATCCTTCTAGCTATTTTTTGGCTCTTTTGTCCTCTACTTAGAATCTACTCATTAGTTTCCATGAAGATACCAGATAGGATTGGAACTGAATTAAATATATATGTCAAATAGGGAAATTAACAATTAATAATGTCTTCATATCAACGGTTATGTCACATATCCACTTAGATGTTCTTTAATGTCTCTTAATAAAACTTTAAAATTTTTCCCTATAGTACTTCTATATAACTCTTGTAAGATTTATTCCTAGGTATTTGATTTTGTTACTATTATAAAGTATATCTCTTTATTACTGGTGTAAGGAAATGCAACTGACCTTCACATATTGCCCTTATATCCAGACATCTTGGTAAACCATAATTTGTTTGCAGATTCTTTCCAGAGTTTGAGGAAAACAATTATATCATCTACAAATAATGACAGTTTCATTTCTTCCTTTGAATCCTTATTATTTTCAAATTCGTCTTTTCTTACTGCATTAGGATCTCCATTATACTCACACTCTTGTTCGTGTTTGTTTTAAGGAACAATTCTATCATTGGCCATTTAAGATTTCCTGTAATAGACCTTTTATCAGATTGAGGAAGTTTCTAATTCATAATTTGCTAACAGGTATCATTATGAATTTATGTTGAATTCTATAAAATTTTTAATTCATTAATAAGCAATGAACATATTTTTTCTCCTTTATTGTTTTTTTCTTCTGAAAGAGAGTGAGCGGGAGCAGGGAAGGGGCACAAAAAGAGGGAGACGGAGAATCCCAAGCAGGCACCACACGGTCAGTGCAGAGCCTGATGTGGGGCTTGAACTCACAAACCACGAGATCATGACCCGAGTCGAAATCAAGAGTTGGATGCTTAACTGATTGAGCCACTCAGGCACCCCTATTTTTCTCTTTTGATTTGTAAATGTTTTAATCACATTTATAGAATTTTATAAAACTATTGGATTTGATTTGCTGTTTTATGTAGCTATTTTTGTCATTTATATTTAAGACTGAAATGGGTCTATAAATTTCCTTTTTTGGGAATGGATTTGTTGATTTTTGGTATAAAAATTATGTTTTCCTTGTAAATGAGCTTGGAAATACTCCTTTTATGTATATTATGTGAGTTTTATTAAGTTGAGATAATATGTTAAGATTAAGTATGAAGTACTTGAAAAGAATGTCTGAGTCTAGTGTTTTCTTTGTATTAAAAGACTTATTTTAACTTCCAACATATTAATATTTGTAGATAAAGGAATTCAGTTAGCTAGTTTTCTTTTGTTAGTTTTCTATTTAATTCATTAGTTTGCATTTCTTAGAATTGTATATAAATGGAATCATGCTAGCATTTTTTCTCTCTTCTTTCACTTAGTGTAATTATTCTGAGATTCATCAATGTTGTCATGTTAATCAATAGTTCATTCTTTTTTATTGCTAAATAATATTATCTATTATGGGTGTACCACAGTTTGTTTATCCATTACCCAGTTGAAGGGCATTTGGGTTATTTGGTTATTGCAAATCAAATTACAATGAACATTCATATGTAAGTTGTATGCACAAATATTTACACTTTTCTTTGGTAAAGACCTAATAGTGGAATGACTGAATTGTATGGTAGATGTATATTGAACATTTTAAGAAAAACTGCGAAAGTGTTTTCCAAAGAGGCTGTCACATTTTACAAGTCCCACTAATAGTATATGAGAATTTTCATAACTTCTCATCCTCCCCAATGCTTGGTATAGATAGTCTTTTTTATTTTAACCATTCTAAGAAGGATCTAATGGAATCTCAGTTACATTTCCTTAAAGACTTACATTGAATATATTTTCATGTGTCTATTTTCCACTCTTAAATCTTTTTTAAAATCTTATGTCCACAAGAAATCTTATGTCTTAAATCTTTTCAAATCTTATGTCCATTTTTTGTTATGTTTTGTTATTCATGAGCTTTGATGGTTCTCTATATATTTTACATACAAAGCTTTTATTAGATATGTGATTTGCAAATATTTCTTCTAGCCTGTGGCTTGGCTTTTCATTATCTGACCAGTGTTCTTTAAAGAAAACAAAAAAAGATTTTGAGAAAATCCAGTTTAATCAATTTGTTATTTAATGAAACATGATTTTCATGCCCTAAGCAATTTTTGCCTAACCAAAAGTGACAAAGTTTTCTCCTAGGAGTTTTATAATTTTAGGGTTTACACTGATCCATTTTGAGTTATATACCATATACTTTTGTATTTGATAGAAGTTCCTTTTCTTTTCTTTCTCTTCTTTCTTTTTTTTTTAAATTTACATATGGATATCTATAGGCTCTCACATTATTTGTTGAAAAGTCTATCCTTACACCACTGAATTGCCTTTCCAGCTTTGTTGAAAATTAGTCATCCATATATGTGTGGGTTTTTATCTGGATTCTATATACTGTTCTTTTGATACATTTATTTATTTTTATCACATCTCAGTTACAACAGCTTTACAATAAGTTCAGAAATCAACTATTGTAAGGCTTCCAACTTTGATCTTCTTTCATCAAGGTGGTTTTTAGTGATTCTGGGTAATTCACATTTTCAAATAAATTTTTAGAGTCTGTCAATTTACACAGAAATGTGTAATTGTTTTTTGTAAAAATACCTGTTGATATTTTTTAACTGAATTGAGTCTGGGGAATTTGGGGAAAACTGACATACTATTAGCTCTTCTGACTCATGAAAACTTTTTTTTCCGTTATTTCTTTTAAAATTTGTTTTTACAGTGTTTTATAATTCTTAGTTTAGAGATCTTTTGCATTTTTCAAATTTACCCCTAAACATTTCATATTTTTGACACTATTAAATGGCATTGTATTTCTAAATTTCAATTTTCAATTGTTCCTTGCAGGTACATATAAATACAATTGATATCCTATCTTTACCTTGTATCCAACAAGCTAATAAACTCACTTCTTAAATATAATAGCTTTTTTTTGTAGATTCCATCTGACTTTCTATATAGCTAAAGATGTATTCAAATTAAGACATTTTACTTCTTCTTTTTCAATCTGGATGTCCTTTATTTCTTTTTCTTGCCTGATGTACCAGTTAGAACCACCAGTACAATTCTGAATAGAAGTAGGGAGAATAGACAACCTTTTCTTGCTCTGATCTCAGGAAGAAAGGTTTCAGCCTTTTGTCACTAAGTATACTTCAGCTGTAGGTTTTGATAACGCCCTGTATTTTTTGAGAAAGTTCTTTTGTATTCCACTTTGCTTAGGGCTGTTTTTTGTTTGTTTGTTTGTTTCCAACAGAAATGGATGTTTGATTTTATCAAATGCTTTTTCTGAATCTTTTAAGATAACGATTTTTTTTCTGTTTTTTTTTTAAGTATGATGAATAATACTTCTTTAATTTTCAAATGTTAAAAACAAACACTGAATACTGAGATAAACACCACTTGGTCATTCTACATTATCCTTTTTATGTATTGTGGTATTCAATTTTCTAAATTTTTATTTTGCTAAACCTATTTTTAAAATTCAATTTGCTAAATTTGACATAATTTCTATAAGGTCTGTAGATTTCTTTCTTTTAGTATCTTTGTCAGGTATTGGTATCACAGTAATGTTTCTCTCAAATTAGTTGGGAAGCATTCTCAAATATACAATTTTCTGGGAGAGCTTGTGTAGAACTGGTATTATATTGTTCTTACATGTTTGGTACACCTCATTGGTTAAGACATCTGGTCCTTGTATTTTCTTTGTGGGAAAATTTTTAACTACACATTCAATTTCTTTAATAGATATAGGGCTATTGAAGTTATTTATTTATTAATTTTTGAGTGGGCATCAAGTTTGTCTTTCAAATAAATTTTCTATTTTAAGTTATCAAATGTATTGGGGCGCCTGGGTGGCTCAATCGGTTAAGCGGCCGACTTCGGCTCAGGTCATGATCTCGCGGTCCGTGAGTTCGAGCCCCGCGTCAGGCTCTGTGCTGACAGCTCAGAGCCTGGAGCCTGTTTCGGATTCTGTGTCTCCCTCTCTCTGACGCTCCGCCGTTCATGCTCTGTCTCTGTCTCAAAAATAAATAAACGTTAAAAAAAAAAGTTATCAAATGTATTGACATAAATCTATTCATAATTTTTCCTTACTATTCTTTTAATGTTTGTAGAATCTGTAGCAATATCAGCTATTTTTTTTATTTTGGCAATTTCTGTCTTCTCTTTTTTTGCTGGCCATTTTGCCTAAATGTTGATCAATTTTATTGATTTCATAGAGTCAAACTTTGGTTTCGTTAATTTTCTTGATTGCTTCTTGGTTTTTATTTCACTGATTTCTGTTCTGTCACATCCCCTTTCTTCTATTTAACTTGAGTTTAACTTGTCCTTTAAAAATTTTTTTTTGTTGTTGTTAAGGTGAAAACAAGTCATTGATTTGAGATGTTTCTTTTTTTGTAACATATATGTTCGGTGCTAAAAATTTCCTCCTCTCTTCTGCTATAGTTGCACCCCATGAATTGTGATACGTTGTGTTTTCATTACATTAAGTTTAAAATACTTCTTATTTTCCCTTTGACTTCTCCTTTGACTCATTGTTTTTAGAAGTATGCTATTTAGTTTCTAAATGTTTGAAGATTTCCCAGAGATGTTTCTATTATTGATTTCTCACTTAATTCTGTTGTGGTCAGAAAACATACTTTGTATGATTTGAATACTTTTAAATTCACCAAGACTTTTTTTTGGCCAGAATATTGTCTATCTTGGTAAGTGCTCTGAATGCAGTTGAAAAGAATGTGTATTCTGCTGTTGTTATATGGAATGTTCTATAAACATTAATTAGGCCAAGTTAGTTGATACTATTGATATTCTCTAATATTACTGCTTTTCTGTCTACTTGTTCTATCAATTACTAAGAATAAAGGGGATTAACACCTCTGACCATGATGAGGTTTTATCTATTCTGTAGTTTCCTCATCATATTTTAAAAAATTGAGGTATAATTCATATAACATAAATTTAATTGGTTTTAAGTATACTATCCAGTGACTTTTAGCAAATTTTAAGACGTGTAAAAATCAACACAATCCAAATTTAGAACAGTTCCACCATTCCCCCCAAATTCCTCATATGCATTGTCAGTCATTCCCCATTCCTACCCTCAGCCAGACAACTATTAATCTAACCTCTGCTCTATAGATTTGCCTTTTCTGTACATGTTATATAAATGGAATCATACAGCACGTGGCCTTTTGCATTGCACCTTTAATTTAGCATTAATATTTTTTGAGGTTAAATGATGTGGTGGTACGTATCACTATTTTGTTATTAATAGCAATCCGCTGTATGGACACGATATTTTTTATTTATCCATTCACCAGCTGATGGATATTTGGACTAGTTCCAATATTGACCATTATGAATAATACTGGTGTAAACATTCATGTACAAGTCTTTGAGTGGACATTCATTTTTATTTCAGTTGGGTATACAACTAGGAGTGAATTCCTTTGCCACGTAGAAAATTTAATTTTTTTTTTAACAAACTACCAAACTGTCCTCCAAAGGGCTACACTATTACACATTTCCATCATCAAATTTATGAGGATTCCATTTTCTCAAAAACCTTGCCAAAAATTGTTACTGTCTTTTTTTATCACACTCATTTTAGTGGATGTAAAGTGACATATCGTTGCTATAATTTGCATTTCACTATTAACTAAGGACATTGGGGATCTTTTCATGTACTTATTTGCCATCCACACATCTTCAGTGAAGTGACTATTCAAATATTTTGCATTTTGATTGCATTATTTGTCCCCTCACTACTAACTTTCAAGAGTTCTTTATGTATTCTGGATGCAAGTCTTTTGTCAAATATGTAATTTACAAACATTTGTCCAAGTCTGTGGCTTTTCCTTTACCTTCTTAATGACGTCTTTGAATCACAAACATTTAAAATTTTTATGAGGTCCAATTTATCACTTTGTTCTTTTATTGATATTGCTTTTGCCATTGCATTGAAGAAATCTCTGCCTAATCCAAGGTAATGAAGATTTTTCTCCTATGTTTTCTTCTAAGAGTTTGATAGTTTTAGCTCTTACACTTCGGTGTATGATCCATTTTAAGTTAGGTTTTGTGGATGGTGTGAGATGGAGTCTAATTTAATCTTTTTTGCATGTAGATATTCAATTCTTCCAGCATTAATAGCTAAAAAGACAATTTCCCCCCATTGAATTGCCCTGGCACCTGTTTGGTAAATCAGCTGACTGAATATAAGGGTTTATTTTTGAATTCTGAATTAGGTTCCATTACGCCAGTTCCACAATATTGTGATTACTGTTGTCTTGTAGTAAGTTTGAAATCAGGAGGTATAAGTCTTTCAGATTTGTTCCTTTTTGGCTGTTCCAGATCTTGTGCATTTCAATATAGTTTTTAAGATCAGTTTATTAATTACAGCAAAAAATATTGCTTAGATTTTGTTAGGGATTATATAGAACCTGTAGACAAATCTAGAGGAGACTTGCCATCTTAATAATAAGAATTTTCCAATCCATTAATTTGGAATATCTCTTCATTTACTTAGATCTTCCTTTGATTTTCTTCGGCAATATTTTGTGATTTATTTAGCATGAAAGTTTGTACTTATTCTATGAAATGTACTAATAAGTATTTAAAAATGTTTGATATTATGGGAAACAAAATACTTCTTAATTTTCTTTTCAAAATGTTAGCGGGGATGCCTGGGTGGCTCAGTGGGTTGAGCGTCTGACTTCAGTTCAGGTCATGATCTCGCAGTTGGAGAGTTTGAGCCCCGCGTCAGGCTCTGTGCTGACACCTCAGAGCCTAGAGCCTGCTTCAGATTCTGTGTCTCCTTCTCTCTCTGCCCCTTCCCTGCTCATGCTCTGTCTGTCTCAAAAATAAATAAACACTAAAATTTTTTTTTAAATGTTAGCTACTAGTATATAAAATATAAATTATTTTGTATAGTGTTCATGTACCTTGGGACCTTGTTGACATTGTTTATTAGTTGTAGTAGTTTTTGTAGATTCTTTGGAGTTTTCTACATGTAGAATCATGTTATCTGTGAATAAAGAAAGTTTTGCTTCTTTCTTTCCATTCTGAATGGCTTTTATTTATTTTTCCTGACTGAATGCCCTAACTAGAATCTCCAGTGCACTACTGAATAAAAATAGTAAGAGCAGATATGCTTGCCTAGTCTACAGTTAAGGAGAAAACATTCAGTCTTCTACAATTAAAAAATGATGTCAGCAGTAGGTATTTTAAAGTCCCCTTTATCAGGTCAAGAAAGTTCCCTTCTATTCCTACTTTTTTGATAGTTTTTATTGTGAAAGAGTGTTGACTATTGTCATAGCCTTTTCTTTATCTCTTCACATGATCATGTCATTTTGTCCTTTTTTCTATTGATACATTTAATTACATTTGATATTTAGTTAGTAACCAAATATTGCATTGGGGATAAATACCTCTTGATTAAAGTGAATAATCTTTTTTATATATTGCTAAATTTGATTTATTAATATTTGAGGATTTCTGTGTTTACATTGATGAGATATTGGTCTTCATATTCTTGTGATATTTTGTCTGCCTTTAGTATTAGAATAACGTTGGTCTCATAGAATGAATGGAGATTATTTCTTTTTTTTTTTTTCTCCCTCAAAGAATGTAAGAAAGATTGGTAGTTTCTTTTACATGTTTGATAGAATTCATCAGTGAAGCCCTCTGGTCCTAGGTTTTTCTTTTCACAAATTCAACTTCTTTATGTTGCTATAGTTTTATATGGTTTTCTTATATTTTGCTGGATCAGTTTCTGTAATTTGTGGTTTTCTAGAAATTTGTCCACTTCTTATACATCATTTCATGGCATAACTGTTCATTGTATTCCCAAGCCATTCCCCAAAGTATTTCCAACGTAATCTTTTTGTTAAATTGGTCGTGATTTGTGTTTATTCTCAGGGTCAGACTAGTTGTTTGCCACTTTTGTTGAGCTTTTGAAGCATCATGATTAGATTCTTGTTTTGTTTTGTTTTGTTTTGTTTTAATCTAGTCTAACAATCTCTCTATAAATTTTTCTCCCTGTAATTTGAAGCTCTATTATTATGTCCTTAAATGTTTAGGATTGACAAGCTCTCTTGATCAATTTACTCTTTTATTATTACAAAATGACCTACTTTATCCTTGGTAGTATTCTTCACTCTAAAGTCTAACTTGTCTAATATTAATATAAGTAGTACTTCATATTTCTTTAAATTAGTAGGGTATATCTTTTCCATCCCTTTAAATTAAACTCTTTGTGTTTTCATATTTCAAGTGGGTTTCTTATAGGCAATATATAGCTGGCTTTGCCTTTTTAAAAAATCCAATCTAGCGGCGCCTGGGTGGCGCAGTCGGTTAAGCGTCCGACTTCAGCCAGGTCACGATCTCGCGGTCCGTGAGTTCGAGCCCCGCGTCAGGCTCTGGGCTGATGGCTCGGAGCCTGGAGCCTGTTTCCGATTCTGTGTCTCCCTCTCTCTCTGCCCCTCCCCCGTTCATGCTCTGTCTCTCTCTGTCCCAAAAATAAATTAAAAATGTTGAAAAAAAATTAAAAAAAAAAAAATCCATTCTGATAATCTCCGCCTTTTAACTGTAGTATTTTGACTATTTACATTTAATGTGATTGGTTTGGTTAGTTTGCATCTATCAATTTGCTATTTATCTTCTATTTGTCCCATCTGTTCTTTGTTCCATTTCCTTCACTTTCTGTATTCTTTTGGATGAAATGGATACTTTCATGGTTCCATTTTATCTTTTCTTTTGGCTTATTAGTTAGCTATAATCCTTCATTTTGTGATTTGGGGATTTATAGTGTATATATTTAACTTATTACAACCTGCTTTCAAGTGATATCATACTTCTTATCATATAGCACAGTATAAAGACATTATAACCATACACTTCTACTTTCCTCTACTTTTCTAATCTTCCTGTTGCTATTGTCATATATTTTAGTTATATATATGTACCAAACCTTATGCTACATTGTTATTTGTTTTACAGCCAATTATATTTAAAACTATTTACACAATAAGAATAAATCTCATATATTTACCCATCCAGTTATCATTTTTGGTGTTCCTCATTCTTTTAAATACATCTATATGCTATATTACCACCTGGTATCGTTATTCTTGTGCCTAAAGGACTGACTTTATCAATTGTAGTGCATATCTACTGATGATGAGTTCTGTTAGTAGTTGTATGTTTCAAAAACATTGTTACTTCACCATGATTTAAAAGAAATATGAATAAGCATGGAGTTCTAGATTGATCCCTTTTTCTCTGAGTACTTGCACTGTTTCTAGTGAAAAATCTGCAGGCATATTTATTCCTCAGTTATGTATTGAGTCTGTTTTCTCTGGATGCTCTATGGTTTTCTATTTATTATTGGTTTTAAAGAATTTACTTATGATGTATCTTCATATATTCTTATGTATGTTTCTTGTGTTTGGAATTCATTGAGCTTCCTGGATATGTGGTTTATAGTTTTCATGAAATTTGGACAATTTTCAGCCATTATTTCTTCAAATATTTGCTTCTCCTCTCTTGCATGACTTAAATTACTTGTGTATTAGGGCAGCTTCAAATTGTCCATTGCTCACAGATACTTTATTATTTTTTTAAACATTTTTATTTATGCTTCATTTTGGATAGTTTTTATTGCTGTATCTCCAAGTTCACTAATTTTTTTTCTACAATGTTTATTGTTGTCAATCCCATTCAGTATATTTTTACTTTAGACATTATAGTTTTCACTTACAAATGCTTCATTTGAGTCTATTTCTGTCTTTCATGTCTTTAACATTTTGAACACAAGGAATACACTTCTGTAACTGTTTAATATCCTTGTCTACTAATTATAACATCTGTACAAGTTCTTTTTTAGTTTAGCTTTGATTTACATCCTTTTTATGGGTCTTTTTTTTTCTCTCTCTCTCTCTTTTGCATGGTCGGTAATTTTTTATTAGATGCCAGCCCTTGTGAATTTTACATTGTTATATATTATTTTTGTATTCCTATAACCATTATTGAGTCTTTTCTATATGTAGTTGTGTTACTTAAAACATTTTTACCCTTTCATTTCTTGCTTTAAGATCTTTTTTTATGTGATACAGTGTCCATCTAGAGTCAATTATTCCTCACTACTGAGGCCAGAGATTTCTGTGCACGCAACCCAATGACCTCTGAAATTTGATGTTCTCTACAAAACAAAAAGGCAGACACTATTCTCGGGCATTATTACTTGTAATCTTTTTGGGTGGTCCTTTCTCCAGGGTGGGTAGATTCCTCCATTCACGCACTGATCAATATTCAACTTGAGAGAAACCCTCTGAAGATCTTTGGAGTTCTCTCTCTGGATAGTTCTCTTCTCTTCAGTAGTCTGCTCTGTGAACTCTAGTCACCCTTGTCTCCCCAAACTCTCAGCTCCATCACTTACCTCAGGGAGTACACAGGCTCTGTTTGCCTTTTCTCCCCTTATGCTCTGTGTAGGAAACTCTCTAAAAGTGAATGCGAGGACAATTTTAGGATTCAACTCATCTGTTTCCCTTATCTTAATAATTACTGTCCTTAGTTGCCTGATATCCAGTATTATTAAAGCATCTGAGTTATGTATTTGTCCATTTTTGTTGTCTGAGGTAGGAAGGTAGGGAGAAGTCCCTTCTATTCCATCTTGGTTGTAAGTAGTAGCCTTCCTCAGTAGATCTGAAACTTTAGTGTGCCATTCCTGAAACTTTTACAATTATTTCCTAATCCTATTCACGAAGATAATTTTTTTAAATATAAAAGTTCATTAGACTAAATATATTTAAAATATTTTCCAGTTAAAAGTATTAAAACTAAAGGAAGTCCCAGTGACCAGTTATAAAATTTAGCATCAGTTTAAAACATCTTGACATACTTTGTGCATGTTTAAATTAAAAGTCATAATACATTAGAGTTATAAAACTTAAATCTATTCAATTTTCCTTAGAAGATATGACTGAACAGCTAAAATGATGGAAGCTACAGCAAACATTCTAGTTTTAATTGTTAAAATTCAATATACTTAGAATTTTTAACACTATCCCTCCATAAGTCAAAAACATTAAAAATTGTATCCATATAAATTCAAATTCTGTGAAACAGTGCACACAATAACACAGAATATACCAAACCATACTTCATTGATGAAATAGTACCATATTAAAAGAGACAATATTAGACACACTGAAATCATAAATCACTATATTTCAACAAGTAGTTTTTAATATCAAAATAATAAAGATGTAAACACAGATATACTGGAAAACTACTATAGGTGGAAAAAGGAAGCTACTGACATTTTGTTTAGGAATTTAACATATGCACAATAACCAGACAAAGCACAAAACAACAAACCAATTAACTGTGCATATGAATACATGCATTAAACATTGTGCATGCTAAAATTTACCTGAATTATATGAACATAAGGCTTTATCTGGAAAAAAAATGTTAAAATAATGTCAAAATACATTTAAAAATCTTTAAATGTAATAGGGATATTGAAATTTAATCTCTGCTTTATAGTACAGGCCGTAGTTTAACAATTTTATTATAAAATAAGAAGGACCATACTCATTCAGAATAAAATAAAGAAGGGAGACACATCATATCTGAATTAGTACAAAAGTGCATTAGTACATTCAAGTTATGTTAGTTGAAACTTAGATTGAATGAAATAAACAGGCTAAGAGAAGGTACATAAAATAAAAAATTACTAATAGACCTGCCATGCATACTCATGGCTATCAATTTTATTTTATAATACATGGTTATACAACAAACTATGAAATGTAAAAAGTAATGGTTACACAGAGAAATTTAGCAGGCAATAAGCAACTAATGAGCTTAAATTGAAGGAATCTTAGAAAAACATTATTGTTTTGAATTCTTGATTTTGAAAAAGTGTATTTTAAAATTGATTTCTTCTGGAAGAGGGACACTTTGAAGATTTACAGGGACAAGTTGTTTTGATATTCTCACTTAATTAAAATGTACATATAGAAAAAGAAATTGTCACAAGTTAGCAGAATACAAATTAGATTTTTCTAACAAATGTTTTAAAAGGTAGGAAAATGTGAATAAGTTGTTTTCACCTTGAAAGATGAGCAAATTATCATATGAATATACATCAGAAATTTAAAGGAATGTATGAATTATGATGCCATAAAAATACCAGAGAAGTGTAAAGATGCCCTAATACTTGGAAAAAATATAATTATTTATCCTGGCACATCTAAGTCATTAACCTAAAGGTAATAAGTCACAGGCAAAGAAAATAATAGGTTCATAGGTTATCACAGAAGCTTAGTTTCTAATGTTCAATTAAAAGATTTAAAATTTGAATGACATGATTCTAAACTCTATTTAACAAATAGAGAAGTAGTACATTTGGCAATATTTTACATAGTTGATTTGTCTGATTAGTAATCTACACAGCAGTGGAATTTATATAGAGTATTTTAAGGAAAAAGAATATTCTAACCACCGTATAGGAATTTCTAAAGACAGAGTATAATTACAGAAATTAGAAAAAAATAGTACGGTTGAATAATTTTATAAGTATTGTAACATTTATCCAGGATGTATTTTCAGAAATTAAAGATAAACTGAATCATCTAGATTAAACTAGAATTTTAAAAAAATCAACATAAACTCTTAAATTACCAGTTTTGACCAACACTTACCACCATTTTACTTATCAGGTTACCAACTTACCTTCCACCATTTTCATTTAAAACAGATTTAATGTATTTACTATATATTTTAAAAAATCTATTTACACTGAGTTTCCTGCCATCGTTTTCATGTACAGCTTGTTTAAACACTCATGTATATTTTTCTAGCCCTTTAACATTTTAACTTTCTACATTTACATTTTCTTAAATCTGAAATTAATTTTTGTATACTATATATAGCAGTGGTAGGCTGGTAAATGTTTAAGAACTATCAGTCTGGGGGAGACTAAAGCCTTGATTTGCAACATTGTCAATTTCTGTAATGTAAATACTCCCATATAGCCAATTCAAGCAACCCATGTCAATGACTGTGAAGGGAAGAGATATGCCTAACAGGCTCTGGTTCCAGTATCCCATCAGAAAAAGAATTATTAGCCATACTAAAGTTAAAACATAATAGAAGTATTCCTAGTGGAAGACAGAAACATAAACTGAACATGAATAGATTCATGTTGCTTTAAAATGTCAAAAACTCTTATTATATCACGAAGACACAGAAAACTCAAGAGTAACAATAATAAAGAAACTCACCATCCAAAAAGCAAAGACAATAAAAATAACAAAAGAAGAGATGAAGTTACAATAACCTTTCCAAACAAGAAAAAAAAAAGAATAAAAGTAATAATAGAGAATAATACTGTGTACAATCAATAGAGCACACATGTATTAAATGATAGTACAAAACTGTCTTATGAAGAGTTGATCACAAGGTATGCAGCAAAAAATCATGGGAAAAAAGTGTAATAGAAATGTGTTACATAGTTAATAAATAAAATTATCATGTTACTGCAAAATTTGAATTGCTGCAGTATATATAATTTTAAATTGTAATACCAATGAATTGTTATATATTTCCTTAAGTGAAAACACTGAACATAATTATAAATCTAAGTAAATATCTATATTGAAACTGTATTTTACATGCTGAAACAATTAACATTTTTAGAAGTTTTATAATTCTTTGTAAATATCTCTGTATCATGTTAAATGCTTTTTATTAAAATATGTAAGATGATGATATTCATATTCATTTAGCCACATATGCAAATTAATGCAAATATAATATATCCAAACCCTAGAATTTCAAATGGATAAATATTTACGAAAGGAAATATATCTGTTGTGGTCTTCCTACTTTATGTCTCTTTACTGTTCAGGTGTTTGGGGGTTTTTTAAAGATTTTCTTTTAAGTAACCTCTACACCAACGTGGGACTCAAACTGACAACCTTGAGATCAAGAGTTCTATACTCCACCGATTAAGCCAGCCAGGTGCCCCTACTGTTTGTTTTTTAATGGTGACTGAATCGTGGAACTGTATTCTTGGAAACAGTGTTCCCACATGTAACAGGACGTCTTCAGTAAAGCTGAGTGTATTTCCCATATTGATATTATAATATTTATAACGGCTTTCTTTTTTAAGAATATCAAGATAAGAGTGTAATTTCATGTCCTTTTTACATCTTGAATGATCTGAACATTATGTTTTAATGACAGGTTTAACTGATCTAAGTTTATTATATATTTTTCAATTTGCAAGATATTATTTGAGGATTTTTCTGCAAAACATACTGTTAAGCAGACCTTCAAAGTGGTTTTTTGAAAGTCACTTATAGCGTGTAGTGATCTACATCAATTTTAAAGTCAGAGGGTGGTCCCAAATGATTTTCCTTTTTATCACTGTCTAATACAATATGCCCTAGGGAAAAGGATATAAAGTGAAATAATCAGTACCACCACCAAGAAGTGTAAGATTTAATTCAGCAGTGTAGATTTTTACTGTCAGAAATTAGAACAAGATATTTTAATGAATTTTAGATTAATAGTTAAAGGATTACACTACTTCTTAAAACTGTAAGAATAGCATCACTATAATTTAGAATAAAAGACATTCACCAAACTTTCAAAACTATAGCTGTCCCTATAGATACCGTTAAGAAGTACCTAATATTTTAAAAACAAATAAGACAATGAATATGAGTGTTTTCTGTCAAGGGTATAGTTCCTTTGTCTTTTTAAAATTATAATTTCGGTTCATGATTAAAACATCATAATTTATAAGAAGTTTTTAAATTGGAAAAAAGATATCATAGTTTTTCAAGCTATTAAAGCTTAAATTTTTACTGCAGGGATTGAAAAAATATGTGTGTATATATATACATATATGTATATATATGGAATATGTACTTACATATAGGATATATATAATATTTTTTTAACAATGTACATATTTTGATGCAAACTATGATGCTGGAAATTGTTCAAGGGATTTTAATGAGGGGAGATAGGGACTATTTACTTATTGTGACATTTAGCAATTGGAGACCATTATGGTCATTGCCTAATAAGAACTTATAATTCAGGGTTGCCTGGGTGGCTCAGTTGGTTAAGCATCTGACTCTTGATTTCGGCTCAGGTTGGGATCACACGATTTGCGAATTTGAGCCCCACATCAGGCTCTGCGCTGATAGCATGGAATCTACTTGGAATTTTCTTTCTCCTTCTCCATGTGCCCCGCCCCCACTCACGTGCAAGCTCTCTCTCTCAAAAATAAATAAATAAACATTAAGAAAAAGAACTTCTCTAAATGCAAGCAAAGACATTTCCTTCCTATTTTTTTCCATTGCAGTTCACTGCTTTCCCTGATATTTACTACACTTAACTTGCTCCATTTCCAAAATATATGAGGTTTATTTATAAGCACAGTAGGCATTTGCTTATATGGTACAATGAAAGGAAACTCCTTCCCTTAAAACATTTTTTTCCAAGTTGCAACACATCAAGGAGAAGGAATACATCATGTTAAGACATTATTGTGCTATTTCTGTTAGACTTCTACCCTCAAATTCTTTTTAAAAATGATAAATCTCATAATCCTTAGCCTGACACTCAACACTTTCTATATATAAGTCTCATACTATTTAGATTTTATGTCTTCATCCTAGCATAATTAACTATTTACTTTTCTCACCTCTATATATTGAAATCTTACTTATTCTTAAGGCCTAGCTAAAATGCTGAGCACAGCTTGTATTATTCCCTAATACCTCTACATAAGCTTAAAATTTTAATTTTTACAACTCTACTTTCTATATATAAAAAGATTATACAAATACCAAGATTATGGCATGATTATGTATAGAGACATAAATTATGTTTTATTATCCTTATATTTTTCCCTTATACATTTTAAAGAGGTGGCAAGCTCTTTGTGTTTCTTTTAATTAGCGAAATTTATGTTTCAGGTTGGAAAGCAAAGTGACACATAGCATTTTACTTTCCATACTCTAGGCTTATTAATGAGATTAAGCAAGAGGAGAGAAATAAGAGAGGAGGGTAGACGGGGCAGAAAAAGGATGGCACTGCTAAAGGTCAATATTTCTCAGAATTAGGAAGGGGCCAATGGCTAGAGAGACTTGTGAATAATAGGGAATCAGGCTCTAGGACCTCTCTGAAGTCCAGTGATATTTTAGGATTCTAGGATGATAGCCCCATGATGTAGCTGGATGCTAAGCACCAAAGAAACCAGCATTGGTAAAAAATGCTATACATAAACCTAACTTCAAATAACCATTATGCATTGGGACAAATTAGTGAAGCTCTATAAGGATTAAAAATCAATGGGTCTTTTCTGAATATTTTCCTTTTTGGGAGCTTCCTGGAACTGCCAGCACGAACTAGGAATAGGTAAGGAGAAGGAGTAAAGATTGATATTTGACTGGGAACAAAGATACCTAAATAAGATTAAAGTAAGGATTAAATACAATATTTGAAAAATAAGTGTGTATTTTGCGTACAAGTTTGTGAATAAGAGTTTTACCTGCTACCTAAATATAATGTATCTTTGGATCAAACACAGTATCAAGCACCATAACAGCTAAGTAAATATCTGTTGATGTAAATAAAATAATGTGAATTCCAAAAGAAAGCAAAAAAAGAAGGAAAAAAGGACAAATAAAAAACAAATAAGCAATCCCTATAAAAATAACACCAACATTCTTCACAGAGCTAGAACAAACAATCCTAAAATTTGTATGGAACCAGAAAAGACCTCGAATAGCCAAAGCAATCTTGAAAACAAACAAACAAACAAAAAACAACAACAACAAAAAAAAACAAAGCAGGAAGCATCACAATCCCAGATTTAAAGCTGTATTACAAAGCTGTAATAATTAAGACAGTATGGTACTGGCACAAAAATAGAACAGAAAACCCAGAAATGGACCCACAAACATATGACCAACTAATTTTTGACAATGCAGGAAAGAATATCCAATGAAAGAAAGATAGTCTCTTCAGCAATTGGTGCTGGGAAAACTGGACAGCGACATGCAGAAGAATGAACCTGGACCACTTTCTTACACCATATACAAAAATAAACTCAAAATGGATGAAAGACCTAAATGTAAGACAGGAAACCATCAAAATCCTCGAGGAGAAAGCAGGCAAAAACCTCTTTGATCTTGGCAGCAGCAACTTCTTACTCAACATGTCTCCGGAGGCAAGGGAAACAAAAGCAAAAATGAACTACTGGGACCTCATCAAAATAAAAAGCTTCTGCACAGTGAAGGAAACAATCAGAAACCAAAAGGCAACAGACGGAATGGGAGAAGATATTTGCAAACTACATATCAGATAAAGGGTTAGTATCCAAAATCTATAAGAAACTGATTAAACTCAACACTCAAAAAACAAATAATCCAGCGAAGAAGACATGAATAGACACTTCTTCAAAGAAGACATCCAGGTGGCCAACCGACACATGAAAAAATGCTCAACATCACTCTTCATCAGAGAAATACAAATCAAAACCACAATGTGATACCACCTTATGCCTGTCAGAATGGCTAACATTAACAATTCAGACAACAACAGATGTTGGCGAGGATGCGGAGAAAGAGGATCTCTTTTGCATTGTTGGTGGCAATGCAAGCTGGTGCAGCCACTCTGGAAAACAGTATGGAGGTTTCTCAAAAAATTAAAAATAGAACTACCCTACGACCCAGCGATTGCACTACTAGGTATTTATCCAAGGAATATGGGTATGCTGTTTCGAAGGGGCACATGCACCCCAATGTTTATAGCAGCCCTATCAACAATAGCCAAAGTATGGAAAGACACAAATGGGGTATTACTTGGCAATCAAAAAGAATGAAATCTTGCCATTTGCAACTACGTGGATGGAACTGGAGGGTATTATGTTAAGCAAAATTAGTCAGTCAGAGAAAGACAAATATCCTATGACTTCACTCATATGAGGACTTTAAGATACAAAACAGATGAACATAAGGGAGGGGAAGCAAAAATAATATAAAAACAGGGAGGTTTTAACAAAAACATAAATAAAAATAAATATAAATAATAAACATAAATAATATAAAAACATAAGAGAATCTTAAATATGGAGAACAGACAGAGGGTTACTAGAGGGGTTATGGGAGGGGGGATAAGCTAAATGGGTAAGAGACATTAAGAAATCTACTCTTGAAATCATTGTTATACTATGTGTTAACTAACTTGGATGTAAATTAAAAAATAAATTAAAATATGCAATTAAAAAAACAAATAATACTGTATAAAATATTAAACAAAATTTATAAGAATCTACATTAAATGTAGATGTATGAAATTACTCCAATAAAAAATAAATCTTTTCATAATGGATTTAAGACCAACTGTACATTTTTTTCAAAAGATAAACCTTAAATATAAGAATGTAAAGAGACGAAAGTAAAAGCTCTGAGAAAGATATACCACACACACAAAACAAAGAAAAGCAGCTGCAGCAGTATTAACATCAAGCGAAGAGAGTCTTAAGGAAAAAGCATTCCTAGATATAGAGACACATTACGTAATGACAAAATCAACACTCTATTACAAAAAGCATAATAATTTTAGTTTATATGCACCTAATAACATAATCTCAAAAGCTATAAAGCGAATAATGACAAAAATAAAGGAAAAGTCCACAATCATACGTGGAAATGTTAACATGTCTCTCAGTAACTGATGGAATATTCAGACAAAAAATAAAAAAAGCAAACCCAGAAGATTTGAACAATAAAATTGGTAAACCTTATTAACTTGTAAAACATGTACAGAACTGCGACAAAATAAACATTCTTTTCAAGAACATTTAAGCACCACAAATAAAATGAATAATTTTAAAGATTCCAAATGATTCAAAGTATACACTCTCACAAGAAGGCAGTTATGCCAGATGTCAAGAAAAAGAGAAAAAAAAACTAAAAAAAACCGTCTAGAGTTTGGAAATTTAACAATAAACTCCTAAATAACTGATAGATAAATGAAAGCAACACAATACAAAGTATCTAAGTTTTTTTCTGATGAAATGAGGACAAACAAACTACATCTAAACAAAGTAAAGGAGAGAAATAATAACAAAACTTAATGAAAAAGATAACAAATACAACCTAGAAACGAAACAAACCAGTTTTTTGTTTGAAAAGACTAATAAAATTAAGTCTGGCCAAGAAAAACAAGAAAAGAAAAAGAAGGAACAAATTAACCAATACTGGGGAAAAGAGGACATCACTAAACATCCAACGGACATTAACTAGATAATAAGATGTTATTATGAATAATTTTATGCAAATAGTTTTTTACATTAGGAGAAATGTACAAGTTCCAAGAAAAAAAAACAACTTAACAAAGCTGACACAAGACACAAATTTTTGAATAGTTCTAAATTTAGAAAAAAAAAGGAAATTATCATTTAAAACCTATACTTTAACAAATTGCCAACCTTGATGCCTTAAATGGTGACGACTTCTTTCTAAGCATTTAAAGAAGAAATAATACTAATAATGCACAGATTCTTTCAAACAATAGAAAATAGGGTATACTTCCAAACACTTTTTATGAGGCCAGCATTACCCTGAAATCAAAAGTTGACAATGATTATTACAAGAAAGGGAAATATGGTATCTAACAGAAAAAGAAGAAATATTTTCTAACACTTCTCTGAAGGCAGTATAGCATTGATAACAAAGGTAATAAAGGACAATCTTTCTTTCTCCTGAATATGGATGAAAAAATTTTATGTATAGTATCAGCAAACTGAAACAAGGGATAGAAGAAATGACAGTGCATCATGAGCTAGCTGAGTTTATCACAGGAGTACTAGATTTACATTTGAAAATCAATGCAATATACCACATTAATAGAATAAAAGAGAAACATCACCTGGTTATATCCATATATGCAGGGGAAAAAGTGATACAATTCAATATCTATTCATGATTAAAACTTTCATAAAAGTAGGAATAAAATAGAACTTCCTGAATCTCAGTGTAAAAAATCTTAAGGCAAATATCAACTATAATTGAGAAATATTTAAAGCTTTTCCCAAGGAATGGGGAACAAAATATGGATGGCAACTTCTACTCAACATTGTTATCACTTCCACTCGGCATTTTATCATGGGACCCTGCCGAAGTGTTAACTAAGAAAAAGGAAAGCAAGATATAACAGGAATTTGAAAGTAACAGGAGAAATTGTCATTATTCACAGACAACATAATAATATTGTGCATCAAATTTCAAAATAATGTATGTAAATGTTATTAGGATTTGCTGAATAATAATAAATAATAACTTTTATTTCTGTATACCAACATCAGTTAAAATTAAATCCCTAGTTACAGATCTAATAAAGATGTAAAACCTCTACACTGAAACTTATTAAAATATTACTTGGAGATATATCAATTCATGGAGTGGAATCTACCTCACTCTGGAGAGACTTCAGTTCTCCCTAAAATGTTCACTGTAATTTGAATCAAAATTCCAAAAGGGTATTTGTGAAAAAAAATAATGTGATATTCAATTTGTTTGCTAGTGAAAAAAATTAACAATATTAATAATGATCTTAAAGAAGAACAAAGCTGGGTTAGTTACACTACCAGATATCACAATTTATTATAGACCTACAGTAATTAAGATACTTTAATATTGGCACAAAAACAGAAAAGTTGCCTAATTGAAAGGAACAGACTTCAGAAACTTAACCACATATTGGGAAGGCCTTTTTTAATTTTTTTTTTAACGTTTATTTATTTTTGAGACAGAGAGAGACAGAGCATGAACGGGGGAGGGTCAGAGAGAGAGGGAGACACAGAATCTGAAACAGGCTCCAGGCTCTGAGCGGTCAGCACAGAGCCCGACGTGGGGCTCGAACTCACGGACTGCGAGATCATGACCTGAGCCGAAGTCGGACGCTCAACCAACTGAGCCATCCAGGCACCCCTGGGAAGGCCTTTTTAACAAATGTCCTGGATCAAGTGGACATCCAAAGGGTTAAGAATGAATTTTGATCCCTACCTCACACAATATACAAAACTCAATTCCAAACTAGATATAGATTTAATGAGCAGAGTAAAGCACTATTCTAGAAGAAGACATAGGCATATCATTATGACCTCAAAGAAGATATGTTTATACACATCACACCAAAAAAACACTAACATTAAAGAAAAAAATTGAAAACTAAAATACACTCACATTAAAAATTTCTGTTGGTCATAAGATTCCATTAAAGAGGGGAAAGGCAAGTCATAGAATAAAATACATATATTTATACTATAAATAATTTAAATCTATAAATAATTTAAATCTATAATATCTATAATATCAATAACACTCATAAATCAATAAACTAGAACCCAAATGAAAAATGGGCTAAAAATTTGACTAGGCTCGTCATAAAAGAGAGTATCTATGGTCAATCAACCTATGAAAAGGTTATTAGAGAAAGGTAAATCAAAGCCACAATGAGGTAACACTGCACATCTACCTGAATGGATAAGTGAAAATAAAAATACCAAAAATAAGTAATGATGTTGAGAAACTCAAACCCTCATTCACTACTCTAGGAAGTATAAATTGGTACAGTTCTTTACTGTAGGAAATAAAATGGGTTTTGAGAAACTGTTTAATAATATCTACCACAGTTGAATATATGCATAGCCTGTTACCCATCTATTCTACTACTAGGTATATTCAAAGCAAAAATGAATACATATGATTACCCAAAGGCATGTATGAGAAAGTTCATAGCAGCACTATTAAGAACAGCCCAAATCTGAAACCAAAGTATTAATCAACTGTAGAATGCATAAATCCTTGTATACTTATAAAAACGAATTGCATATAGCAATGAAAATAAGTTAACTGCAATTATTTGCAACAATATTGGTAAATCTCACAAACATATTGGGAAGAAAAAAAAAGCCAGATGTGAAAGTGTAATATACTGTGTAATTCCATTTCTATAAAATTCATAGGTGTATGTGAGTATTCCATTGACATGAAGTTAAAAAAGAAGGGGCGCCTGGGTGGCTCAGTCGGTTAAGCGGCCGACTTCGGCTCAGGTCATGACCTCACGGTTTGTGAGTTCAAGCCCCGCGTCAGGCTCTGTGCTGACAGCTCAGAGCCTGGAGCCTGTTTCAGATTCTGTGTCTCCCTCTCTCTCTGCCCCTCCCCTGCTCATGCTCTGTCTCTGTCTCAAAAATAAATAAACATTAAAAAAATTAAAAAAAAAAAAAAAAAAGAAGCAAAGCTGTTTTATGGTGTTTGAAGTCAGCACAGTTGTTACCTTGACAGGGAGAATAATTACCGGAAGAGAGCAAGAGAGAGGCTGGTGATGTTCTGTTTCTTGATGGGGGTGCTACTTATATGGTGTTGCTACTTTGTGTAAATTCACTTGGGGATATATTTATGATTTATACACGTTTCTGTATAGATGCTACAATTCAGTAAAGTATACTGAAAATGTAGAGTTCTGCTTCTGGGAATGATAGAGTAAGTTATATTGGACTAATTCTGCCAGTAATAATTACAAACTCTGGATAAATATTTTAATAAAAAACTGTTTAAAGATACCAGAGAACAAACAAATGCAGGCAGAAATCAGTGATATGACCCTTGAAATAGTTAAAGTACATATTGAAACAGCTTTTCTCCTACAGGCTTTCCCAACTTGGTTCACTGCCCAGGAGCTATAGTTCAAGAAAAAAGCTTCAGTATTGAAGCTTTATAAAAACAGCCCCCTAAATCTTTGCCTAAATTGTAAACTGCAGAGGGAAAAAGAAGAAGCCACAGATGAAAAGCTAAAAGCAATGCAAGGAGATTTTAGAAACTTCCTGATGCATAGGACACAGAGCCTAGAGTTTAAGTCCCATTATATTGTGGGATTTTGGTCAATATCTTGGGCTTTGCCTAGAAAGTTCACACTTAGGGGGAGCCCGGGTGGCTCAGTCGGTTGAGCGTCCAACTTTGGCTCAGGTCATGATCTCACAGTTCATGAGTTCAAGCCCTGTGTCAGGCTCTGTGCTCACAGCTCAGAGCCTGGAGCCTGCTTCAGATTCTGTGTCTCCGTCTCTCTCTGCCCCATCCCCACTCATGCTCTGTCTCTCTCTGTCTTAAAAATAAATAAAACATTAAAAAAAAAAGAAGGTTCATACTTAGGAATGAGAACCACAAACCTGCCTAAGGGCTATACCTTGTAACTATGAAAGACCAAAACAGAACTGCCCTAACATATCTTCTATAGGTCTTGGGTGATCCTTCAATAATTTCATGGTGTGCCAAAATAAAACCCAACATTCCTCTAAATCCAGAGTCTCTAAAATGTATGAAACACAATGTCCAGTACACAACAAAAATTAGTATATATAAAATATACATAGAATGTGATCGATAATCAAAGAAAAAAACAGAAATATAAATAGACCCACAGAAGACTAAGATATTAGAGCTAGCAGACTTTAAAATAAAAATTATAAATATGTGAGAAAATCCACAGGATTACACACACACACATTACACATACATAAATACGTTATAGATATTACACATACATATATGTACATTACACCCACAAATGTGCATATACATGTAATTCTATGAATTATTTCCTATATTTACATATGTGTCTACATGCAATCCTATAAATTCATTAATATATTTACACAAATGCATATCATATATGTATATTATATAGTATTATACACACAGGGATATAATAAAAGAAGGGGAATTTCAGGAAGGATACAGAAAATTTAAAAAAAATCAAATGTAAATCATAAAATGAAAAATACAACATCTTTGCTAGGACAATTCATAATATGGCTTTCACAGGAAATTGTACACTATAGAAGAAAATACCAGTCAACTTGAAGGCAGGTGAATAAAAATAATCAAAACTGAGTAAGAGTGGGAGGAAAATTTTTTTTTTAATAAACAGAGGTTAATTAACCTGTAGAACAAAGTCAAGAGTTCTTTATACATGCAACTGCAGCCCAAGAAGGAGAGAAGAGAATGGGGTGGAAAATTAGAAGAAATATTGACCAAAAATGTCCCCCAAATAGTTGAAATCTTGAGAAACTTTAATTATTAAATCACATCTCTTTTATTTTACACCTCTCAATGCCATCATTTTGGTTTTGTCCCAATGATTTGTTTGCATTCACTTTTCTTTAAACACTTGTGGTTATGAGGCTGTATGAGAATATAGTAGATATGATGTTTTCCATTTTAAAAAGTGAAATGGTAATAATGTTATATTTTACCAAATAAAGAATTAGCATTTGAGATGTTAAAGAGATGAACCTGATGAAAAAGAAAAAAGGATCAAAAAAAAAAAAAGAAAACTCTTTTGGATTTTATAGTTCAAATTGTAATGAGAATGTTTAATAAGATACCAAGTCACAAACAAATTTGTAATGATTTCTGTCATGTTAAAAAGGAAAATATTTCCCTAAAGACAGCAGGCAACTTTAACTGAATGACAGTAAAGAATATATAAAAATTAAAACTTAAACATAAAAATATACCTTCAAAACAATATCTTTAGGTGTCAGAACAGTAATGGATAGTTTCTCACCAGTGAATCAGAACAAAATTGTGTGAATATGAGAGACATTTTACCATCTAAAAAAGCAATCTCATTTCTCTATTGATAAATTTTAGTTATTTGAATACATGGTTCCAATCTTACTTACATATTTTTAAAAAGGCTTAATCAGTCACTCTTTGAAATATGCACTGTCCCATCATTTGGTAATGTCTAAATAACATCTGGGATGGGAGCGGGTAAAAGTAGCCTGAAGTTAAAACGTGTTGTAGAAAATATTACCACCATATTAAAATTTTAACTTCTCATAATCTAATTGCTTTCAGACATGAACAATGAGCATGTGGCCATTTCTATAGATATTTTGATATATAGAAACTTTTTATTTTGCCACCTGCAGAAATACCGGTATAAGAAGTCCTCTATTTCAAATATTTTCACTAATTCCTTTACTAGGGAAACCATTCAAAGTTTATAATCAAAGTTGCTTCGACTCCTATCTCAAAAAGATTTTTAAAAAATATTTCAGTTAGCTACAAGATATATGAAACAATTATTTTTAGAATGGCTTTTTAAAATATTTCCTCATATGTTTAAAATTATAAATTCCTAATGTCCATGGAAATGAAGTACTTTTTTGAATCATTAGAATCTACAAATTTAAAATAGGAAATCATGAGCAGAGAAAACAGAATTCCAACAACACCAGTAAATATCCGTGTATATTCAATAAGCTCACAGCCTCAGAGTTCACAGCCTCAGATTTTGAATTACCAACATATCCTATTTTGTGGAGGTAGAGAATGAGGGATTATTATACATTTGTGATGGTTACTGTTCATGTATATGTTCCATCGAATATGTTAATGATCATGATCTTTAACAATATAAGACATACTTATAAATAAATGTAATATTTACCCTCTCCATGAAGAAAAACCTTGAAGGAGGTCATTCTTACGAAGTAACTTTTAAAATAATGTTTATTTATATATACTCTAACTTGAACCTGTTATTGATGAGCAATATATCCTCAGCCAACAGTAATGTCTTTAACTTTCTATTTCCAACTGTTAATCTTCATTTCCTTTAGGCATATGTACATGTTTTTACTTATCTTCAATCCTACACATTGCTAGTAAATTATGATTACATTTTAGGTGTAAAACACCAATTTTAGCCATATGTTCAAATATTGAAAATTTATTTTATTAGAGGTTATTACTGGTAGGTAGAGACAGGACTGAATGGTACAGCATGAAGCCATATTAACCATAAATGAATTTAATACTATTAATGACTAAGTAGCAGAAGAACATTTGGGAGATGGTTAAATATTAAAAGGCACAAAGTGGATTAAATTAAATTAACTACATGAAAATCTACGATCCATATAGCTAACTAGAAAGAACTCTATTCTCATCATTCTCCACATACACTATTCTTAATTAGCTGGGGAGGGAAAAAGTAACGAAAACTGTTGGAAGATTTAAGAGTTTCAGATATTAAGAGTTATCAAACCTAGTTATTCTAATAACAACTGGAATAAGTATTAGATTAGTAGCCTATAAACCTAAACTATAAGAATTAGTACAAACTGATTTATATTCGTAAACTTCATGTAGTAAACCGTGATCCAACATTGTGATTTAGAGAGAACGTACTTAGTAGATCACAGTGACCAGAAAGAGTAGACACTAAAATGAGCCCACATAAAATTCATAGTCGTGTAATAATTACAACAAAAGACGTTGTAATGGCGATTGCAAATAACAGTGAGTAGGTGTTCACTCTGTGGAGAGGCTGAAAAAATTGAGTGCTATGAAACTAGTGTTCAATTAATACCACCCATATGTAAAAGACTGTACAGTCCGTGGAAATAAAATTCTAGTCATTAGAGACATTTTTAAAAAGGAGTGAAGACAATTCTCTAGGCTTTCCTATGACTAAATATCATAAGACCAATCCTCTGCTCTAATATTCTATTCATCAAACAGCCTGCTGATATATAATTTAGTCCTCTATTCAGCAGAGAGAACGTGATCCACATAGATAATAGTCATTTCTTATGTTGCCAAATATACTTCCCATTAATGATAAATGACATGGCTTTTGTGCTTTTAAATTTACACTTCTGAAATTTAGTTAATGTCAGTCAGTTCTCCAGTACTTGACAAAATGTTGCTAATCCTGGAACATGCTGACTCCATGAAGATAAAATTATCCCATGAACACTACCCAAAACAGCAAGTGGACATCTCCCCTTTCAATAATAGATTCATCAGGAAAACAAATTTGAGTTGTAGGAACAATAAGCCAGTAATGCCACTTTTCAACCTAGAAATCATTTCCAAGTTTCCCATAAGATTCTTTGAATTGATCAAATTCTATTCAATACTTTGGACTGTGTATAATTCAGGGTAAAATGCAACATTGATGATAATAATAACAATAATAACATCAGCTTATATTCCTGAGAATATTTAACTCTTATTTCCACACTTAATGTAGGTTAATGTATCTATAGCTACATGGCTAAATTTTACTGTATCTGCTACCTCATTCCTATATAAGCTTCTAATAGCTAAAATTAAAACATAACTGTGCTTCGAGGTCATACTGTGATAAATGAATGCTGTAAGTATAACCTCATTTTAGCGTATCAATTGAAAATCATCAACAATAGCTATGAAAACACTGTTTTCATGTCTGTTAAAACCATAATGGTATCTTTAAGTTCTATGTCTCATATATATCATTCAAGATAATTCAACAAAGGTATGATAAATCTCACTGGAACCTTACTTTGCAATCTCCTTGTTGGGCTCTCTCCATGGAGTTGTCGTCGTGGCATATACGGAGAAGGGTGGGGAAGTGGTAATGAAGAAACATCATGGGTCTGGAGTTTGTACCAATGTGGCTCATCATCTAATAATGCTGTTTCTAATTCAATTAAAATCTACAAAGCCAAGAAACAAAAGAATGTTAAATACCTATAATATAGAAACTCTATTAAATGGTCTCATAACTTTTATAATAATGATAATTATAATAACAATGCCATTAGATCAAAAGTAATATGTTGCAAAGTTGTCCTTATGTTTGACAATAACTAAATAAAAGATAAGTATGCATAACTTCTGGCTGACTTAATAGTTTTAAATATCTAAAATTTTTTATTGACCTTTGACTATTCACTTACTAGAGGTTGTTAAATTTGTATTACATAAAGATGCTACAAAAAAGAAAAAAGAAACAACTCCAGCCAATAGCTCTGATAAACATAGAAGCAAAAATTCTCAACAAAATATTAGCAAACCAAATCCAAAAATACATTAAAAAAATCATTCACCACAATCCATGAGATTTTTTTCAAGGATGCAGGGTAGTTCAATATTCACAGATCAATCAACATGATACATCATATAATAAGAGAAAGGATAAAAACCATATGATCATTTCAATAGATGCGGAATCCATTCATGATAAAAACCCTCAACAGAGTAGGTCTAGAGGGAACATACCTCAACATAATAAAGGTCATATACGAAAAACCCACAGTTAACATCATACTCAATGGTAAAAAAGCGTCGGGCTCTGTGCTGATAGCTCAGAGCCTGAAGCCTGATTCAGAGTCTGTGTTTCCGGCTCTCTCTGCCCCTCCCCTGCTTACACTCTGCCTCTCTCTGTCTCAAAAATAAATTTAAAAAACATTTAAAGAATTAAAAAAAATAAATTTACAAAGGAAATCAGTCCATGGGAATAAGTGACAATTTCCTTTTAGGGTCTTGTGCAAAGATGACAGTGTTTGTGATTATGTATATGAGAAGTGCTGTGTAATGATAAATCACCATTTAGCTAAGGGAGGTAAAGAAGCACAACAGCTAAGTTATTTCATTCTTCCCAAATTTTCTCTAGTCATTTTCCAAATCACAGGCACTGTGTTCCAGAAGTTTACACACACACACACACACACACACACACACACACACACACACACATTTACTCCTCAGAATAGCCCTGAGTTGCAAAGTATTATTGTTGCCGTTTGGCCAAGAGGAAACTGAAGCACAAATAGATTAAATAACTTGCTCAAGGACGCAAGGCTAGGAAGCAGTAGTGTCAGGGATCCTGACCCAAGAAGGCCAGCACCAGTCTGCTCCTAACAACCACGTTACCCCTCCTCCCAACTGGTTTACCACTCTTCCTTCTCTATGAATATTCAGTTCAACACTTCTTTGGATTGTTGTTTTTCCCATGAGATTCACATTTAACTGACTCAGGCAAACCAACCACACTGGAAAAGGCTAAAAGCATTACTCATTTTTACTATGCTAATAGCTGGAGAACTGCCTCCCACCTTGCCCCTCTCCAATTCGTTCTCTGCGTTACAGGTGGAAATGTTTTTCTCAAGTACAAATGCAATCCAGCCAGTCCCTTTAAAATCTATCATTTGCTCCGTCTATCCACAAGATAAAATCCAAACTTCTTAACATGATGTATTGAAGGATGTGATCTGGCCAGTGTCAGATTCACCCTGGAGTCTAATTTCTTACCACTTTCCCTTCCAAGACTCCCTCAACTCTCACATCTTGTTATTCCTTCTGCAGGAGCTTCACTCCCCTGGTCTGTATACTTAAGAGGTTATAAGTTCCTTGAAGGACATAATATTCCTTATTCACCTTTGAAGCCTCCGTCCCTAGCACTTTACAGATACATTATAGGGCTTAAAAAATAATTCATAAATGAATGATTGAGCTACTAGATGTAGAGTTGCTTCACTAAACTAAAATGATAAACACGCACTAGAAAGCACAGCAGTGCATTTGTGAAACACAAAACAACCTTTTGTCATTCAACACTGAGATTTCTACACTAGGAACAAACACCTAAAAATTGTCACAAAGTATTCAGAACCATTTTTTATGTTACCAACATTTTGCCTTGAAGCAGTAGCTAAATTCATTCTGTGAAAGAAACTGTTTACTTCTTCAGATATTCAAAATATAAGATTTTACTGACAGTCACATGAAGAAAAGTATTCAAGAGGACAGGAACAGTCTAAGCTTCAAAGTAATTCCAGATACCTCTCCTAAGAATTCACTTTCTTCCTCTCGAACTCGAGCTTGATCCCAGAGCGTGATCTCTAGCATCCGTTCCCTAAATTCTCTTCGATGGACTGGGGAATAAATGAATGTTTGGTTCCATTTGGGTTCCAATGTTTTCTTTACTGTTTTAGTTCTTCTCTTGTTTTTATCACTGTAAAAAAAAAAAAAAAAGGAATATATGAACTTATATAAACCTTTAAGTTTTGCCCCAAAAACTATTCATTTAAAATTTCTCAGGAAAGAAGTGAAGTTTTCCATAAATTTATCATACATTATGAATATTGTAATTGTTTAAATTGCTACTAAAACGTATAAGTATATAATCATATCACTTTATAAAAGCAATATTTCAATAAATCTGAAATCCTTCCACGATAATTAAAAACTTAATCTTTCTCAAAATCTAAATAAAACCAGACTAAAGAATATTAACTCCACGTTTTTTTACACATATTGCCCTATTGGAAACCTTTAAAGCAGCAATGAACCAATGACATTACATATACTATTCACTTGAACGACAGAAGTCTAATTGTGATGTTCACAACTTTATGTCTGTATAGTTTAGCTGAGCAACTACAATTACATTTTATCAAGTTATTTTCTTACATAAAGAAAATACGTACTTGCTCATTAAACAGCTATCAGGCCTTTAAAAGCATTGTAAAATTATTTCTGTGCGAGGTAGCCACCACAGTGTGAGCTGGAAATGCAAGCTGGTCATCCCTGATAGATGGAACTTCCAGCTCAGAGGTTTCCATACTTTTTTTGACTGCGTATCTCTATCAAGCGAATGTTTTTGACAATGCATCCTATTATATATGTACATACATTTATGAATTACATGCATGTATTACTATACTGTTGTATTAATAATATTGTGTTCATTCACGAACACACAAAAATAGAAATTAAAAATAATTAGGTAAAAATTTAGAAAATTCAACTATTTCTTCCGGAACTCCAATGGATTGTTTTACTCATCCCGTGGGGTGTATCCATTCCTTTCTGAGATCCCTACTGTAGCTTATTAGAAAGGATCATCTAGGAAGAAAATATTAAGCCATCTAGAGAGCTTATTTGAAGTGAGAAGTGTACAATAAACTCCAAGCAGAACCACAGTAGCTGCCACAAATTCTCTCAGCACAACATAGTTCTAAGAGTACTGAGAAATAGGAAGCAGGGGAACTAAGCAGGGGCAGTAAGTCTCTGAATTGGGGAGGCTGTGCTTCTTCTCCTTGGTGAACATAGAGCTTAACATATGACATAGATTGGATTTAACTAATCAAGAGCACATATGTTGCCAGAGCTCATGTATTTAATGTGGCAGAAAGCCACTTTAAAACATTGTATCTTTATTCATCTCTAAGGCCTTGTTAGGAAAATAACTTTGGAAACTCATGTAGGGAATTTTAACTCCATTCTATCTTATGGAAAAGTGGTATTGCAAATAAAAATAATTAAATAATAGAAATAATAACAAGGACTATGATTTATTACTCCTTCTGTCATCTCCTCTCTTCATTCAAAATTTTAACAAATATTTATAAAGCATCTACTTATACTCCATGCATTGAAGATTGAATTATGAGACCCTGTGAAGAGATAAAGTTCAGGCCAGGAATTAAAAGATTAAGGCCAGGAAGAAAACATTTAGTGGGAGCCTTGCTGTATAATTCAAAAATGGTTTGTAAGGCAGTGTGAAAGGCAATAGAAAAATAAACCTTGACTTCCTCCTAAGAAGTGTAAAAAGTGCTCAGATAAAGAGGACTATTTTAGAAGGGATTCCTATACTGGACAGCATGGAGACTAGACAACCATTGAAGTTCCTCACACACCCACCATATACAATTAACACTTAATAAGGCAATTTAGTGTGTATTAAAGTATCAATCCTTGCAAAGAACCATAAAAAAATTATCTTCAGCAAGTTAAAAAAAAAGTAAATTAGGGTTTGTGTTCGTGTGTTTGTTTGTTTGTTTGTACACTAAAGCCTTCAAAATAAGATCAGGTTAAAGAAAAATGTTGGGGGTTTCCTGGCTGGCTCAGTTGGTAGAGCATGTGACTCTTGATCTTGAGGTTATCAGTTCGAGCCCCATGTTGGATGTAGAGATAACTTAAAAATACAATTCTTTAAAGCAAACAAACAAAATAAGTCAGTTTTTATAAGTCAAACACTGAAAAGCTGCTAAGAGTGTTTAAAAACTAAGATCAATACACACGCTATAAAGATTTTATTTTTAATTTATTTTTTTAAGATTTTTAAAAATGTTTCTATTTATTTTTGAGAGAGAAAGAGAGAGAGAGAGAGCATGAGTCAGGGAGGGGCAGAGAGACAGGGGGGCTCACTGCTGTCTCTCACTGTGCTGACAGCAGTGAGCCCACGCAGGGGCAGAAAGAGGGAGAGAAAGTCACAAGCAGGCTCTGCATTGTCAGCACAGAGCCTGACATAGGGCTCAAACTCATGAACTGTGAGATCATGGCCTGAGCCGAAATCAAGAGTTGGATGCTTCACTGACTGAGCCACCCAGGTGTTCCCAAGATTTATTTCTCAATAGCAGCCCAATAACAATAAAATAAATCACTGATCTCTACCAGTATCATTAAATTGTTGAGAATGCAAACTATTTTTTTTAAATAAAATCCAACCTAAAGCCTTTCCTATTTATTTTCATGTTACCAGCACTTTGGGTTTCCATTTACTTTATACCGCGAACAGCATGCAAAGACTTGATGTGTTTACGCAAAACGAAAAAAATATATTTTGACGGAAAACCAATGTTACTTCAAGATATAAAAGAGTGTAAAGCACACTCGGGTATTTTTTAGAGTAGGTCATAACTTAGAAAATAACGTTTTGAATAAATCAACTGACATAGTGGCATTCCAGACGACATCTCTTCTGTGCAGCCTCACTTGCCCCTCCAGGAATTCGTATCAACAAAAAGGCATCAATTGTTTTCTATGTTCACTTATTCAAATAGCCTCTCTCCTCGAAAAATTGCCAAGAAAAATGAAATAATTCATACCAAAAGCATAAATAGTCAGTTATTCATGTGTAAAAACTTGTATCAGCAGCAAAAAAAAAAAAAAAAAAAAAAAAGATAATATAGCTGTTTCTGAGTTAACCAAAGAATTCTCTTCTCTTTAAAGATAAAACCCTGATACAACTCTCTCAATCAATAAAGTAAGCAACAACAAAAAATAAAAAAGTAAGCAACATACTTACTATTCTTCAAATTTCTGATAATTGACAAGGAAACAGCTGAGAAACAATTTGAGGATGAAATATTTACCTATTTCCCCCATTCTCTGATGCCGAGAAAAAATAAAAACACTACATCTAAAATATAAAGGATTGGTGAAGCAGACTTTCCTTTCCATTTTAGATCCATCTGCTCAGAAAGTAGGGGGGAGAGTATGTAAAATAAAATAAAACAAAAATGGTCAATCAAGAAATAAATTCCGGGGCGCCTGGGTGGCTCAGTCAGTTGAGCATCCGACTTCGGCTCAGGTCATGATCTCACAGTTCGTGGGTTCGAGCCCCGCATCAGGCTCTGTGCTGGAGCCTGCTTCAGATTCTGCGTCTCCTTCTCTCTCTGCCCCTCCCCCGCTCATGCTTTCTCTCACTCTGTTTCTCAAAAATAAATAAATGTAAAAAATTTTTTTTCAATGAACAAAAAAGAAATAAGTTCCATAATTTGAAAGTCTTTTATCATCTTCCAAAGTAAGTATTTTTTTCAAAGGTTTGAGTAAGCAGAAACTTAAGTTATGTATATGCAGAAAAACACAGATGGGAATACTAGCAATTCTTGTGGGTTTTTATCAGGGCATTCTAAGAATGTTTAGACTAGTAAATCATGCTGCTCTAAGAAGCCAAGTGATGTGGCCTCCAGGATGGCAGGGTAATAGGGCTGTGAGATATCGAGTCAACCAACTGAAGTTTAAACTGGATTTAAAAGCTCCAGTTGTGAATATCTTCTTCTTCCCTTGCAGTTCAAAGTATATCCCTATCCAAAAGGCAACCTAAGTTGTGAGAAAACAACTTTCTTCATGAAAATTTGGTAAGATCAAATTATATGGCAGTTTTAATAACTTTAGACACAATGGCACCTTGACGGACTTTCTGATGAATCTTCTTCACAAATTTCACTTCAAAATATGTATCAAACAAAATGTAAGGCCTATGTTAATTGTCTACTTCCATATTTTTATCGTTTTCTTGGTTGAGGTTGTTCTTCAGATGATACTTTGGCATTCAAGTCTGATGACTTTCAGCTTGAACTAAGTAAATGAGGGGCCAAAAGTGTGTAAACGTGTTGAAGATCACATGTGTGCCTAGCCACTTCCAACGTGGGAAAAAATGACCAGCCTTTGAGAACACTCTGTCCTGGAGGCCAGGATGCTCAATAGCTGGGGAAATGATAATTGGTGTCATTAATTCTTTCTTTTTACATGACGTCTACTGAATAATCTCTTTTATTTTTTATGTACCTGAAATTAAAAGGCGATTAGATAATTTTTGAAAATCTATTCCTCCAATCCTAATTTCTCTGTTCAAATTAGGGCAGAACAACATCATTTGTGCTAGTTAGTAAGGACACAAAGCAAATGCTGCTTGAAGAAGTTGATTCCAGGACCAGAGGCATGGCGTGATGATTTGGGGTGATGAAATATAAAGCATATTCACTAATTTTACATTACATAAAGAAATAATATCTTAGTATGAGGAGGTAGAAGGTGTAAAGGAACATGATGAGTACCTTTTAGCATCATTTCCAGCTTTTTGCTACTGTAGACCGTGTTAAAAATGCGTTTGGTTTTAAAAAGCATAATAATTGTTAATGATTTTGATAAATGAAAATACGCATCATTTAAGAATCCATATAACCTAAAATAAATCTTCAATGAAATCATCCATAACATTTGATATCAGTTTTAAAACAATCTCAAAGCACTTACTGTCACTATTTTGAAGATTCATGAATCATATGAATCATATGAATAGATGAATCATTATGTTTAGGTTAAATTTCATAAATATCTGAGTTGCATGATACATAAAAATAAATGAGACAGAATTGAAACACCCACTGTTATTAACATTTCTTATTTATTTTCAAGAACATTTATTTTTGTTTCATATCCCTACCTTCTGTCTGGAAGAAAGTAAATTTTAACATAAGGATTCCTTGGCCTCCCATCTTCCCTGGAAGGGAGATCCTTTGCTCCCAAAATTGTAACTATTAATTGGTGACCAACCTTGTCAAACCATAGTTTTATCTGAAAAGCAAAAATATTCATTTATCAGCTCAAACTTTTACTACCATCACATAATGCTTACATTCCCAATCTTTCCCCATTCTCTTACACTAGTATGAGCACAGAATAAGTTTTACTTCATAAATTGCACTTAGTTAAAATAAAAGGATATGCTATAATAACTTCAATGAACAGAGGCAATAATGCAGATTATTTTGGATGGATTGATAAATCACTTGAGCTTTTTGTTATCCTAATGTGATTGCTTATTAACATGCACATGATAATTACCCTAAGAACTTCACATACAGTGACTGTGTTTGCCTATCTTTATGTAAGAATCATATTTTAGTTCCCCTAAAATAATGAGTTCAGAATAAATGCTCAAATGAACTGAAGAGATATCTCATTTATATGGCATTCGTAGGGAATTTTTAAGCAAATGTTTTAAAAGACAAAACATTTCATTTGAAAAGACATTTTAAAGATTACAAGCAAGGTAGAAGTACCAGTGGCTTTAGTCCATAGACTCCTTGATTTTGTATTTAAAGCCATAATAAATTCATCTTTATAGGTTTTTCTTACACAGGCATCGAGTCCCTTTTTCATTAGAGAAGATATATTACATCCTTAGAATAAAAGGGTATTATTTTACCATTCGAGATGAGAAGATGGGAGTAACTTCTCTGACATAATTAGGAATTGGAACTTCACATCCAGCTGCTAAATTCATTTGATTTAACAATTGTCACCTCCCACACACATACCTCACACTCCCACACCTAGCTAGCTAATTCTACCCTGTCAGGATGTATAACTTGGCTCTAATCCATGTTTTGGTTCAGAACTCATCACATCTCTGGCCATTATCTTGAAATTGAATCCAAAATCTGAAAGTTGGGAATAAAATTATATACTGTGTAATAGTTTAATTTTTCCTTTAATTTGGAAGTTTAATATTTGCAGCAGTTAAAAAAAAATGTTAATATACATCTCATGTCCGTCATTCCCTCTCCTCCTGAAATGGACAGTCAGGTCTGGACCAGGCTCTGAGATATACAAATAAATATATAACATATATACACATGCATAAAAATCACCTAAATATATATATATATATATGTATATATGATATATTGGTAATTTGGTTCTAATTCTAACATGGCTCTGTTGAGTCTCTCAATTCATATCTCAGAGAACGAGAGGCTGAACGAGACTGAGTCCAAAGAAGAGGACTAATGGCCCAGAATGGACAGAAGAGGACTAATGCTCTTCTGTCAAATGGAATTAGCCCTCTTAATAATGGCAAGAAATACTTAATTTTTAAAAATTATAATTAATACCCTTTATGTTATATTAAGCCCTCATATTTAAAATGCAGGTATTACCATGCTGTCGTGTAACAAAGTTTTCTTAATAGAGCTTCAAAGTACAGTCTCTAGAAAAGTGTTTCTTAAAGGGTGGTTCACTAACCTTACATCTGTGTTATCTGGCTCATTTGTTGAAAAGTTACAAATTCCTGTGGCCCACCCCTCACCTACTGAATCAGAACGGGGCCCAGGTTTTTGTTTGTTTGTTTTTTTTGACAAATTTCAACAAGTCCTCCTGGTGATTCTCATGGGCATTAAAGTTTGAGAACCATTGCCTGAGACTAGGGGATTAACACCCTGAAAGAAAAAAAAGAAACCTCTTCAACATGCGAATAGAAAAAAGTTCAAATATTTGCTTGTGTAACAACATTAGAACATAGATACGGGTGAGGGTAAGTGGGAAAAAAAAGAAACCATTGTTCTGGCAAAAGACATGAGGGGAAAACAACAAGAAAAAAAGTAAGAAATACAAGAGTGTCTTTATATGAGATGAAACAGAGATGTTGTCAGAGAGCATCATGGTTCTTCTAAAATGTGTGACCAAAAACCCCATTAATTTCTGATATTCTCTATTTTCTATAGCAATCAAAAAGCTTATGGCTTTATATTTCCAGGACAATTAAAAACACTTCTCTGAGGATCATGATATGATTATTAGGCACTTCAAAGAAAAAAAGATTCTGAAAGGCTAAAAAAAAAAAAAAAAAAAGGAAACCTTTTTCTGGTAAACTGTACATTTAGAAACAAAGAAACAATAATAATAATTATTAGACTAAGCTCATAATTATCGGAGCAAGTTACTGATTTCTGTAAATTGTTTCTGACGGATGAGACTAAGCATTTGCCATCTTCACAGGTGATATTTTTGCTCCTCTAAACTCTTTAGAGACAAACATTTGAGATACATAACTTCAAATGCTTGATAAGCAGTATTCTTTTTAGATTTTCCTATGCCACAGAAAACTAAAATTATCATTTGTGAGTAATATTCATTTTTCATACAAGCAGACACTAGGCATATGGCCTCCCTGTATACATTTTATAAAATTTATAAAATTATACTTTCCAGATATATAAATGTTAATATAGTACATTTTAATTTTATGGGTTTTTTAGTCAAAATTACAACTTTTAATAAACTTTTTTAAACTAGGCGTTTGATCGATAGCCCTAATTTTCATTTTATATTACAGGACTTGCATTGAAGTTTTTAATAGATATCCAGTTCACATTAGCAAAACAATTATTTCATTAGCTAGATTATTTTATCACATTCCTAACTTTCTTATCTGTGCTTTTCAAATGATAGGTGAAAATATATCTGTTGACTCCCCCAAAATATAATAAGTGGATTTCCACAGTTCTAGATGACATACTTCTGATTTTACCTCTATTTCATTAATAAAAATCTTGGAGCATCTTTTTAATTGTTTGCATATAGTAATCATTCCAGCTTTACCATGTACCCATTTTTAAATGTCCTAAGGAGAACCTGAACAGCACAAGTAAATATTTAACACTATATAATATTAAGTAGAACTGTAATTTTTCAAATTTAAACTAAATTAGTATTATTCAAAACCAACAACAACAAAAAAAAAACATGCAGCAAAGCAAGGAAAGCATAATACTACTTAAAAAAACAACTATATTGTCATTATTTTACCATGTAAGGGTTTCCTAATGAAAAGAGGCAAACAACTTGTACCAAGTGTTACAGTAAAATTAAATCCCATTTCAATTACAAAATGTGAACAACATAAACCCAACACATTTTATTTAGATCATTTTGTTCTTTCAAAATAACACACTTTTCAATCTTGAACCTTATATATTAAATGCATAAAATTCATATTTTAGATAAGGTACAAATTTATTTGCCAGTCTCCTCAAGGATTTGTTGCTTGGAAAATGCAAGAGAAAGATGTTAAGTGATAAAATGAATGATTTAAAGAGACAGAAACTTAGTGCAATAAAAAAAAATATCAGCAGTATAAAATTAGCTACTTTTGTCAATATTCTATATACAAGTGCAGTCTGAAACCTATCAAGTTTTAGCATTCAGTGGATCATATAAAATCACTAACAGAGATTGTCTCTTTAAATTTTAATTGTATTTTCATCTCCATGCAGAAATTTTACAAGCTGGCTTATAAAATGATTTGAAAGTCAATAATATGGTTTGGAGCAACATACCAAAACAAGTTTCCTACTACGCATTTTCCAAAAACATACAAATAAGGGTTAAAACACAACTTTCGTTTCTATCAGGCAGACAGGGCCTTTACCTGAACCCTAGGAACAAAAGGCGTTGTTCTTCTACTAAGGCTTTGGCTCTGGTAAGCAAAATTAAAGAAAAAAGCAATAAAACAAAACCAAAAAGGACAACACGCTGGGACTAAAAGACCAAAAGTAAAAACAAACACATAAAACTATCCCTTAAATATTATTTTTCCATAACAATACATATCTGAATTAAGGACTTCAATGTAACAAGTTAATTTTGCCAAAATGCTAAGATATATAAAAACTATATAAAATCAGATGTTTAAATGTAATCAACACAACAGGAATTAAGAGCGAATGTAAAATAACATTTTTGGGCTTGTATATTCTGAAAGAATGAGTGTAAACATAATCCAGGAGTCAAGAAATTTCAGGTTTTACCCTTAAACACTCTACATAGAAAAAAATCAGTCCAAGAAGTTACATAAAAATGCACCATAGAATTATTATTAGTGAAAAGTCATCTGTAGAAGTAATCGTGTGACTTCTCTAAAACACATCTAACAAAAATTTTAAAAACATTAGCCAAGTTGGCTCTAGCATTTCTTAAAAGAATAAACACAGTAAGATAAAAGCATGTGGAACACACTGTACTAACTAGTTGATTCACACCTTAAGAATTTATACCAGGTTCTAGTATTTAAACACCATTTTTAAACATTTATTACATACTATACAAGGTAATACTGTTTATTGCTAATCACACTTATTAATGATAATACCTCAATTCTTTTTATTTATACAATTCTTTATATTTTTCCAAGCCTCTACTGGCAGGTTATTGCAAGTTCATTGTCTCCAACAAAACTAGAAGGTAGGTGCTATTATCTCCAATTTGAAATAAGGAGACATAGAGAAAGACTGGATATACTTGCCCATATTCAAACAAAAAGTAAGATAGTGTAAAGGTAAAAAAGAAAAAAGCCTGGTTCTAAAAAAGAAAACAAGAAAAGGAAGGGAAGAGAAGGGAAGGGAAGGGAAGGGAAGGGAAGGGAAGGGAAGGGAAGGGAAGGGAAGGGAAAGGAAGGAGAGGAGAGGAGGGAAAAAAGCCCAGTTCTGATTAAATCATTGTTTCAAATTCTTATAATAAAATCAAATTTTCTTTCTCTTTTGGCGTATCCTGTTTTCATTTGGAAACAGTTACCAAAAGACATCACAATAATCAGAATTTTGTGCCTTCAGTAAGGCATGCTAATAGCTAAATAGGAACAAAATCAGAAGCATATATCAGGGTTTGGGAAGGGATTTCAAGGGATTCAATTCTTCTTCCTTCCCTAAGATTCCATTCCATTCCTCACATTTCCCATTCTCCTGTCTAATTCAAAGAGTTATCAATAAAGGCTTCAGACCTTTCCATTGCTATAAGGAAACAGATAATAAGTACTAGGAGGACTGTTGCCTAATTTGATTGTCACCAGATAGACACTATTTAAGACATAAATCTAAAACCCAAAGGAAAGCAGATCTTAAAAGCAGACATCAATCATGAGTCATCTTTCTCTCTCTCTAAAAACCAAGGGAGTCTCAAATCTAAGCAGTCTTCCTTTTGTGTGGAGACATTTCCAAAGGAAGAAAGAAATCTTTAGATATGGAGTATGTTACTGATATCTGTCTGCATGATCCTAGGTGAATACTTCTCTAACAAATGGGCCAAGGATGGATGAAACGCATAGAGAGTCCAGCTGAACAAAGGAACTAACAATATACTCTATTTGGAAATAGATTTTATTTTCCTTCTCCTCTCACCTGTTCTACCTGTTTTAGACCCAAAGCAACAGGTAATGGAAGATTTATGCAGGTAAGTTTTACTTCATAAACTAAAAAAGCTTAATTTGCAATGAACAGCACTTCAAAATAAATTCGTCCTTTACGGCAAACATTTTCCATCTTCTAAGATGATCTCAAGTAAGCAATTCACAGGTTTCTGAAATCAGTTGTCTACAATCTAGGGCAATTTAAACCTAATCTTTACCTATAAGTTTACACATTAAACTTGGCTGGAAAAAACATATTTCTGTTTTGCTAGTGTTTTTAATTGAGATGAAATTCACATATAATAAAAGTAACCATCCTAAGGTATACAATTCAATGGCATTTAGTACATTCACAATACAATGCAACTACCACTTTCTTATAGTTTGAAAACTTGTCATCACCCCAGAATACCCTATGTACCTGTTTGTACCTATGAAGTAATGTAATCAACTCCCATTCCCCTCATGCCCCAACTCCTGGCAACTAAGTTGCCTTCTGTCTCAACAGATTCTGGATATTTCATACATGAATGGTGAACTATTACGTATTGCATTGCAATGTGCGGTTCATATTGATTCATTTATTTTACAGGAAATATCTGATGAACCTGTGACAACTCAGCCTCATACAAATGAAGAATTGAATTTGTACACTATTTTGCATTTTTTTCATGTTTATTTATTTCCGAGAGAGAGAGAGACAGACAGCGTGAGTGGGGGAGGGGCAGAGAGAGAGGGAGACACAGAATCCAAAGAAGGCTCCAGGCTCTGAGCTGTCAGCACAGAGCCTGATGCGGGGCTCAAACTCATGAACCGCAAGATCATGACCTGAGTCGAAGTGGGACACTTAACCGACTGAGCCACCTAGGTGCCCCTTTGCATCATACACTGCACTATCTTTAGGGCATTCCTTTTATGCAATGCTTCTGGAATAACAAGGTTGTGATGATGAGGTACAAAACATAAAAGCTCAAGGGAATAAACCTTCATTTACAGGAAGTTTTTAAAAGGCTGTAGAGTTTCTAAGGATATTGAAAGATACATACCTATTCTTCAGTTACTTACTCCATTTAAATGGGCATACAAAATGGATATGGACAATATTTACAAACCCATCACTAAAAATGGAGTCAGAAAAATATTAAAACAAAGTAACTTAGGGAAACATTGTAGACATAAAGCAACCACAGACCCAGAAGTAAAATAAAATTATTATCAGTAAGAATCAATGTGTTCTTATAGAAAGAAAGAATTTTAAGCTTCTCACTTTTAAAAAGAGTCAAAGGCTATATTTTATCTTAACACTGTTTCAAAAAGTAGCCAACTAATTTAAATTATTGATTTTTAATTTAATTTTAAATGGTTGATTTAATCATTTAATTATTAATTTTAAAGAATTGAAAGAACTACAAAAGTAATCTCCTAAAGAAGCAAACTATTAAACTATGGAAGAACATAAGTTTTAAAAAGAATCAAAATAAGAGAGTTTTGACACAGCCAAGGCTAACATTACAGTCCAGGTGTCATAAACCTGAACTCAAAATGATTTTCTCACCAAATACATTTATGGCACTTTCATACTTATGCCCTAGAATAATAACCAGCAACAGCAGAATTCAAGCATAGAGAGGAAATAAACTGCATAAAGTTTTAAAAATATCAACAGCCTTGAAATGAAAGTTTAAACAACAATTTTATATGTATATTTCTACTTGAGAAAATATCAGTCCACGAACTGACCTAATACATTAGGAGGTCAGCTTATATACCACACAAATTTTCTTTGTTCTCCAGAATTAGCAATGCCATAAAATTGTGAGCTATAGGCATAGGTAAAAACTCACCAGGATAAAAATGCCCAAAGGTAAAATAAATAGAAGGATATAGGGATTGTAATGTTGCCTTGCGACTTCCTAGGAATTTTCCCAAAAGGTGATATATATGGACATATTTTCCTAAACTCTACATCTTAGAGAAAACCAAAATGGTCTCCAGTTGGCAGGAATAGGGTTAAATATAAAGGGAAACACTATATCCAGAAGGATATCTTGCTTATGTTTCCTGCATGCAAAGAATGAAAATAAAATTAAGTTTCATGAAGATGAAATCTGTGTCTATCGGATTGTTCACGGTTATATTCCCAGCAACTGGGATTAAGGCTGACCCAGGGCCAGAGCTTAACATATATTTCTTGAGTCAATGATTGAAGATTAATTTCATACAAACATTTTTGAGGAAAATTTTGGCAACAGATTTCAAGAATCTCAAATTTTTTTCTCTTTCCTTCTCTTCCTGTAATTTTACTTCTGAAAAGTTATCCTGACAAAAGAATGTTTTGTTTGACCTAACAGAATACATAAGAGTTATACTGAAGGATTTCCATGGCATCATTGTTTATAGTAATATAAATTAAGAACAAGCAAGATGTCCCATTATAGAGAATTAAGTTAAAATGGTATATTAGCTATTAAAATAATTTTAAGAGAAATTTTGAAAGAAAAAAGTTTTAAAGAAAAATGTGCACAATATATTACTCAGTAAAAAAGCAGATTTCAAAATATTATACACAGATTTATTACTTTTGTTTAAACATTTATATGTATGTGAATGTTACACTTTAGTGGCAGGTTATACGTGATTTTATTTTTTATGTATTTATCTGCACTCTAGATTTTCCACAATAAATATGTATAGTATTTATTAACACCATCTTACTGGAACATATCCCTTCCAAGTCATAAGAAAATGATAAAATGTACACACTTTAAACTATAATTACATGGATTTTAAACTAACATCATTTATAAATGTAAATATTATGACTTGAAATCATTAATTATATATTTAGAAGTAAAACTTTTAAGTTTATGTTTCCCTAAAATATTTAAGTCTTACCTTTCTACTATATTCATTTTGAACCATGATGAAAAATAGCTGAATTTGAAATTTGTCTAAATGCCTGCACTACACTCCTTAATATTCCCCCCACTTCCATACGCCCTGGGATTTCAAAGTCAGGAACAAAGCAATACTTACTTACTATGAAGTCTAACTTCCGCTCCCTCTTCCACCAACTGAAGCCAACTACACACACACACACACACACACACACACACACACACACACACACACATTTACTTATGTACTGGAATCATCCAGTCATACTATGCATTATTTAAAGATGGACTATTTCACTGAATCCATAATAATTAAAAAGAAATGGTTAATGTCTATTAGCACTTTCTAAAATGGTGAAAGTACACATATATTTGTAACTACAAATGACAACATCTGTGCTGTCAATATATGTAAAAGAATAAGTTGAAAGATGCTACTTATGATGGAAACTGAAAAAAAAAAAAAGACCACTGTCTTCAAATGAAAAGGTTCACTCTGTTTATGAGAGAAAGTAAACAAAAATAATAAAGAGAAGAAATTCATTTTTGTAAGACATTTACAAGTTCCTGGTAAGTATCTCAACTTCTTTCTTGTGTAACTTTTCTGTCATTGCCACCTTTGTGATCAAAATAGTCCCAGAACAGACATGTCTAAGAACTATTTCAATAATTTAAATCTGTTAATTCTGCTTATACTTCCTATATCTTTTAATTAATAAAAATTCTTCACCAAAAAAATCAAACGCCTCCCTTCCCCTCCCCCAAAAAAAGAAATTTCAAAGCTGATTAAACAAGAAGCTTTTTCTATTGCTCTTAAAACACCAGCCCAAAAATAATTTATTTTTTAATTGTAACATTTTTTATCCAAAATTCAGTATCTGAATTTTGATAACCTAAATAGTTCTTAATAGTGATAACATTGCAAGTTTATGCAAGTTTACTAATTCATCAACATTATGTTTCTAAACTATAACAACATGAATTTCAATATTTTAATATTTTAAATAGTTTAAAAAGAGAATGACAACTGATGAAATTCATAATAATTGAAGGCTCAAGTTTGCAAGGCTCTTCTAATATAGACAGATAATGCCTTATTGAATTTTTCATTTTTATTATAAAATGTTCAAATTAGGGATCACTTACTATGTAATCACACAGTATACTCAGTTATCTATTAAATATTTTACCATCTATTTAGTTTTGTCTGTTGACCAAAGCATCTCAAGTACCATTATATTGAGAGCAATATTCATACCCCAATGCTTTACTATGACATTCAAATTTCCTTAAACTCAAAAAGTAGGGAATGTAAAAAATTTACTTTCATCTTAAATATACCATCTTTGTACAATACATCAATTTTATTTCTCTTAAAAGTCTAGGACAAGTTATAGTCATTTTAAGACACTGAGCAAAAATCATAACCTTGAATTTTAGAATAAAATTACTAAGGTAAAAAAGATTTTAGATAGCATCACAAATTTTCTCATTAAATTCCAGAAAACCTAGGGGGTATAGCTCAGTGGTAGAGCATTTGACTGCAAATTCCAGAAAACCTAATAAACTCTAATAAAGAAATACTATGCTAAGTAATTTAAATTTCAATTAACTGAAATTACTAAAAATGAGAAAGTTGATGGTTAAAAGCAATATTATAGTTTAAGAAGGAGTTGGTTTACAAAATGCTATCGTCATAAAGTGTTAACAATACTTGGTATTCCAAAAAGAGAAATTAATGTAGTGATTACATACTGAAAGTTGTCCAGATAAGTACTGTGGAACATCCCTCAACATGCCGGGACTCATGGGAGAGGTAACGGAAATAGAAGGGCGATCCATTTTTTGAGATTCGAATGAGCTGGAACCTGAAATGGCAATTATACATAAGAAATAATAATGATGACTCTTCATTAGCATTTAATAATCTTTACCACATATCTTTTAAACTATTTATGTATTTATTTATTTAACATGTCCACAAAACATCATTATATAGACCATTTTCTTAGCTACAATATTCCAAATATACTTACAGCTATGTTTTGAAGTGTAAGTACAGCTGAGCGACTCTCTTAAGACCAAGAGTGAAACATTTTCTCTGCCAATTATAGTAAAGACCGACTTCTATGCCAGGACTTAGTTACTTTGCTATGTATATACTAAACTCGTATCTTATCATAACATATTAAGAAATTTCTAAAAATAGAAACTCTGGAAAAATCAAAACCTAAATCAATAAAGCAACTTGAAGGCAATGCAAACTTGTAATGCTAAAAACATAAGTACTAGAATATTAATCATGAAGTGTTTCCAGGAAGTGACACTTTAAAACCATATCTGGAAAAGAATATAGTAAATTAGATGGGCAGAAAGGAAGAGAGGGGCTATGAAACAAGAGACATTACAGCAGAGAAAGCACAGCCTTGGTACTCAGAAGTTATATATATGAATTTATTTCTATGGAGGGGAAGGAACGATTCAGAAAGTGAATAAAAATGGAGCTAAGGGGATAGTGGGGGGATTAAGTGCCTGGAATTCTGGGCTACACATTTCGGCACTAATCGAGTATTAATCATTATTGCCTCATTCTCTTCTGAGTGAGGCATTAACTGCATTTGAAGAAGATGACTTTACCACTTATTGAAAGTGTGAATTGATTTGAGAGAGAGAGAAAACACTTCAAAACAAGTGGAATTCAGTAAAATAATAATAGGAAAGGTTGTGAAGATGGGATGGGCAGAAAGAATTCCAGCAATATCACAAAATAGACAAAAGAGGACTCGGAAACGAATTAGACATGAGAGATAAAGGGAGAAACATGAAGATTTCAAGCCTTGTAATTAGACAGGAGATCAAGAAAATCCTTTATGTCTGCGTCTTGTTCTCTGAACAGGACACTGCTGATATTTCTTGGGATGTAAAACACTGGACAAGTCCTGTGTTTAAGGAATGGGTGGAGGGGCGCCTGGGTGGCTCAGTCGGTTAAGCCTCCAACCTCGGCTCAGGTCATGATCTCGCGGTTTGTGAGTTCGACCCCACGTCGGGCTCTGCGCTGACAGCTCAGAGCCTGGAGCCTGCTTCCGATTCTGTGTCTCTCCATCTCTCGGCCCCTCCCCTGCTCATGCTCTGTGTCTGTCTGTCTGTCTCTCGATAATAAATAAACATTAAAAAAAAAAAAGGAATGGGTAGAGAAGTTAATTAGAACTAACACGATACCTCTGAGACATCCAAGGGGAGATGTAAAGCAGGTAACTGGATGTAGGGATGGGACCAAATGTCGAGTAGATATTAGTGTTAGGAATCAAGCCGTAAAGTGCCCGCCAAATTGGAGGCATGAGTGGATAAAACACACTTCTAAAAAGGGTATAGTCTAAAATGAAGGGGGTAACTTTATGTCTTGGCATCAGAAGTAACAGTGATACCTTATATAATATTTAGAAGTGGAAAGAATGATGGCTTTATGGTGAGAAGTAAGCTCAGTTTTCTACAATGTTAAGCTTCAAGTAAGAGGAAGACACTTAACATATTATTTAAACATCCAAGGATAAAGGAATAATGACGGATCATTTTGATAATATAAATTTAAGAGTCATATGGCAATTAAAACTATTATGAAGAGAAGGATTTATTGAGGAACTAAGAGATTAATAATTGGGCCTTGGAGAAACCTATTCTTCAACATTTAAAGAATAAAGGATTGATTCTAATTTAATTTGAGAAAGGATCCCTATCTCCTCAGAAACAATTTTAAAATTATAGACTAGGGACTTTTTAAATAGCTATAATAAGATAAAAGGTTCCACCCTGCTCATACAATACCTGAGTGATGTTACATAAATGAATAAGAACTGTACATATTTCATAGGACTTTTGTAAGAAATAAATGTGATAATGTAGACACAACATCAAGCACAATCCTGGGCATCCAGTAAAATGGGAGCAGTGATGATAACGATAATGATATCATATATATAATAATTACCATTATATTAATACAGTTGACCCTTGGGTTGGGGGCTCTAGCCCCTACACAGTCAAAAATCCACAATAACTTTTGATTCTCCCAAAACTTAACTAACAATAGCAGAGAGACAGGGAGAATGAGAATCCCAAGCAGGCTCCACACTGCCAGTGCAGAGCCCCATGTGGTGCTCAATCTCACGAACCATGAGATCTGACCTCAGCCAAAATCAAGAGTCAGACGCTTAATCGACTGAGCCACCCTGGTGGCACTCATAGTATATTCTTAATTATTGTAGAATCCGATCACTTCTCATCACTTTCATTGCTACCACCAATGCCTAAGTCACCAAATAAGATACTAAAGATTCCAATGGCCTAAGTATCCAAATAAGATACTAAAGATTAAAATAGTTCCTTCACTGCCCTCTCTGCTTTCACTCTTGACTCATTTAAACTAGTTCCAACATAGTAGCCAGATTTTAAAACATAAATCTCTCCTCAAAACCAACTTATGTAGCTACTGATTGGCCTCAGAGCAAAAGCCCAAAACAAAGTCGTCTTTAGGGAGGCTTATGAAGTCTATGCAATTTGGCTGCTATTACTCCCCACCCTTCATCCTCCCCCCTCTGTTTACTCTGGTGCAGCAACACTGGCCTCCTTCTCTTTCCTAAATGCATCTTAGGCTCTCCTGCCTTAGAGCCATAGCATGACCCAGTCCCCATACCTGAAAAGCATTTCCCCCAGAGAGCCACTCTTTCAAATCTTTGCTCCAATCTTCCCTTCTCAGTATGGTCTATCCTGATCATCTTATTTCAAATGGCAAACCTATTCCTCTCTTCTTTTACAATATCCCTTACTCTACTCTCAATCAATCAAGAAACAGTTCATTGGAAAAAATGCATTTGTTTAACATCTGAAATAGCACTCAGACACAAGTAATAAAAAGCGTTTATGAATTTAACATTACTTAAACTTATATGTCTCTTGTTCCTTTACCACCCTGATGTTAAGTCAGAAATTACTATCCCATTTCTAAAAATATAAATTAGAATATTATTCACTAGATTACCCCAAATATTCCCCTCACTTACTGAGAGTTTACAAAATAGTACATTTTAGGGCTCCTGGGTGGCTCAGGCGTTAAGTGTCTGACTTTGACTCAGGTCATGATCTCACAGTTCGTCAGCCTGAGCCCCTCTTCAGGTGAGCTCGAGCCCCGCTTTGGGTGAACATGAACCCCAGGTGAGCTCCACTTCTCTCTCTCTCCACCCCTTATGGGATTCATTCTCTCTCTCACTCTCTCTCTGCCCCTCACTCACCTGCGTGCCGCCCCCCCCCCCCCCAAAAAAAGTAGTAAATTTTAAAATTAGAAGGAACGGAGGAAGAAAGGGCTCTCTCTTTTAGGAAATATGGGTATGTTCATTACTTTTATTGTGATGATGGTTTCATCTGTATGTCAAAACTTACCTCCTTGTGCACTTAGGTGCAATTTATGGCAGTATACCTTAATAAAGCTATCTAAAAACACATAGTATTTAAGATAGTGTGATTAAAAAAAACTCCTAAAATATTATAGAATTTTGTACTTTATCTCACCATAACATGAAATAATGCTAAATTTTTTCATTTATATATGACTATATATTTCAGAACAAGATTATTATATTTCTTAGTTGTGTTAATTGATTAAATACTTGAATGACATTATTATTTTCTTCTAGTATAAATGAAACTTACTAGACTCCAGTTGCGCATGTGTGGTATCAGGTATTCTAGGGATATCTCTGAAATGATAGAATAAGAAAACAAGAAATTGTTTCAACAACTAAAGCAACTGCTATTTTGACTCTTATCAACCACATATAACAGCACAGTATAAAATGAACAAAATTGTGCATTACATAAATAAGAAAAAACAAGCTGTGGTACTTTATTGCTAATAAAAACATTCTGAGCTAACCCCAATTATTTAAAAAGGAATAGTCACATGCATTTACAGGAGATTTATAAAAACACATACTTTATTTTCTCTGTGCGTCACTACATGATTATCCATTCTAATAAATTTTTGAATTCAAGATAAGTTTTAGGATAAATATATTTGAATTCTATTCTGTTCTTTATTCAGTAACATTGAAATGCAAATAAAATATAACTAAAAGAAATATTTAAAGATTCAGATTGTGACTGAAATTTTTACTGAAATGGAGTGCAATAACTCCATTGAGAAAAAATGCAGCCATGGTTTTCACTGGGACTTAAAAATTGTAACTGCATTTACACCAAAAATGTGCACGTTTTTGTTTGAGATTTGCCAGGAGAGGTAGATTTTAAAGGTTAAGATCATTCAGAAAAGTACCTAAAAGAATATTAAAGATAGTAAACAAAAATATGATTAGAAGATCCTTCAATACCAACAAATAGATTCGATTAATACACTAAGCTAATACATTGCAGTTTTATCATATTACAAAACTATGAAAAGACAAAATGAAAAATAGATACAATGTCATGTGCCAGATTCACTACTCTGAATGTGAGTAGTGAATAAAACTTTTTCAGTAAATAAAGTTGAATTGAATAAAAAGTTTTCAATAAAACTAAGTTAGCAAGGTAGAGTCATTTTCCCCAACATAAAAAGAGTACAAAATAATATAGTTCAAATATTTCCTAAATGAATGAAATGGGGCATTAGTGCTCTACAACAAAAAACAATTTCTATAGCCTCCACCCTCGAATACTCTTAACCCCAGCTTGTATTTAATAATTTGCTGCTGTCAGTGTATATATATATTTTTATTGCTTTTATTTAGCTACAAGTATATCTTTTACATTGGCTTAGAATATAAGCTTCTGTAAGGGAAACACTGCTGATATTTAATGAGTAATTTTCATAATATAAGCACAAAGGATGATATTTATTGCCAATTTTTGGAAACCATTAATTTCATCTATACGTAAAAATTACAAAAGCCAAGGAGTACTTTGGTATTTGATTATTTTTTTGGTCTGTTTCCTTAAAGATGTCATTTTGCTCCTTCCACTGTTCCTTCTGTTTAGGAATAGTGTGCCCTTAGGCCCTCTCTTTCCTATGTTGAACTCTCCATTTTGAAAAAATACAGAAAATTCATTGACCCTCATTTTCACAATGTAGAGGACCACAGTTCATGAAACTTTTCTTCTAAAAGTAATTGTTAGGGGCGCCTGGGTGGCTCAGTCGGTTAAGTGGCCGACTTCGGCTCAGGTCATGATCTCTCGGTCCATGAGTTCGAGCCCCGCGTCCAGCTCTGTGCGGACAGCTCAGAGCCTGGAGCCTGTTTCAGATTCTGTGTCTCCCTCTCTCTGACCCTCCCCGTTCATGCTCTGTCTCTCTCTGTCTCAAAAATAAATAAACGTTAAAAAAAAAAAAAAAAAGTAATTGTTACTGGAGCAACTGGGTGGCTCGGTAGGTCAAGCATCTGACTCCTGATTTTGGTTCAGGTCGTGATCTCACAGTTCATGAGACGGAGCTCTGTGCTGGGCTCTGCACTGACAGTGTGGAGTCTGCTCTGGATTCTCTCTCTCTCTGTTCCTCTCCCGCTTGTGCTCTCTCTCCCTCTCTCTCTCTCAAAATAAATAAATAAACATTTTTAAAAAATGGAAAAAAAAAGTTTTTTAAATAAAATTCTTAAAAAGAAATAAAAGTAACAGTTACTGAAGTCTCCTTCTTCCACCATGCCTTTGGTCATCTGTCAAGCCACTAAGACAGTAAGAAAAATAAACACCTAAATATTTCTTCTTCTTTTCTAATGAACTGTGTATTCTAGCATGATGAGATAAAGTGATGTCATGATTTTTGGTGAACTTTTTTAATAAAAATGAAAAGAAGCATTGTCCTCAAAACAATAATTTTTATGGAACAACCAGGTAATTTGCACACTACAGATTGTTTAATGGTAGTCAATTTTATAAGGCACATGTAGAAAGTGCACAGACCAACTCACCCAATAGGTCTTGAAACAACAAGCTCCACTTGTGGTTCAGGTTTGGACTCCAGAATGATGTTATATACTTCTTCAAATGTGGCTCCTTGCAAGAACCTTCCATTCCATTCTAATACTTCATCACCTATAGTACATTCCAGTAATGATAATCTTAGAAAGAAAAACTAATCCCATAAAATACACTTGAAACAAAAGCAATCTTAAACTGTAATGAACTCCATAGAATACAATCACCGTTATGGAGTAAGACCTACTGACAACCATTGCATTGGCATCAAATTTGATGATGAGATGATTAGTATTTTTACCCAAAAGGACAAAGGGATTGAGGAATAAAATTACATACAAGCTATCTCTGTGGTTTCTTAACAGGAGTCTAACTCCAGAAACTATCTAATTGTGGAAACTATTAAACTCTGTTACCTCTTTGAAAACTTTATGATTATATTCTAAGGTTTTCAATATATATGCAACAAAGCACCTTATCTAGAGTTTCTTATAAAAAGCTTAACACTTAACATCTTATCACATCTTCTCTAAGGCATTCAAGGATCTCTCCAATAGTATCCATTACGAAAGAGATAAGGAGTAACACATTTTAGAAATATGTATTTATCCCTGAAGTTTGTTTCCTAAACTGTTGGAATTTTTTTCAAAAGAAAAATTAAGGCTTACAAGAAGCTAAATAATACTAGATACACAATAAGAGTATCCGTCAGCAAAAAAAATTATATCAGTAAATATAAAAATCTTTTTATCTAATGTGACTCCAGAAACAATAGTTATACTTTCCATTAATGAATAAAGTTTAAATATCTAAGTTAAAGAAGCCTTTGTTTTTGGTCAAATCACTTCCAAACGAGGATAACTTTTTTATAACTACTTGAGTTTAACAGTTTAAATATAAAAAATCAAAGATAGAAACCTACCTGGTCTAAGATGTCCTACAGTATCAGCTAAACTTCCTTTTTTTACTTTGGTAATAAATGCACAAAGCCGACCTGATTCAGTCATCTTTCCTCCTACAACCTGTTTAAAAGAGGAAAGTGTTTAAAACAGGCATACTGTTCAAAGGAACATAGTTGCAGATTCAAGTAAAAAATAACTAGACAATTTGTAGCTTTTAAAACTATAATATTCTAAAAATAATTTTTAAATAATATACTGTTATTATTAGGAACTAAATACATGTGAACTATTCTCACATGTTCTAAAATTTTCACAATTTAATCTATTATTTGTAAAAAATATTGCATACCTTAGAAAAAATTGAATAATTTGTAATTTCTGTCTTAAAGAATAATTTTTATCATTTCTAAAAACATTCTATTACAGTACTATGTAGTTATATTAAAATTTCCTTTTTTTTAAGTTTATTTATTTTGAGAGAGAGAGAGAGAGAGAGAGAGAGACAGACAGTGTGAGGGGGGTGCGCAGAGAGTCAGGGAGAGAATCCAAAGCAGGCCCCACACTGTCAGTCGAGAGCCTGACATGGGGCTCGATCTCATAAACCATGAGATCATGACCTGAGCCGATATCAAGAGTTGGACACTAAACCAACTGAGCTACCCGGGAGCCCCTATATTAACATTTCTAGTTGTAGATTTCAAATATCATGATCATATAAATATTTGTTACTTTGATGACAGTTATGATAATCTAAAATTTCATTAGTTAGTAATATTTTAGGCACATTGGTAATGTATATGATGATGGTGGATTTTTTTCTGAGAAAATTACAAAGTGTACTGAATCTCATTTGAATTCATGTAAACTTTAAACCATTGGCATCCCAATTTTTTTTCTACTTTTATGTTGTTATTTACATATATCTGTTAGAAAAAGGAAAAAAAATGTCAGCAATAATGCTGTGGAGTCATATGTGTACCTGTAAGACTGGCCTCTTACAAAAATTAATGCTTCTGATCAACTACCATTCAATCACTGTATCACCTTTATAGCATGTTAAGCAAACAGTGGTAATTAATTTCATTAACTAGTTATTTTTTTTCTCTAAATTGAGCGAATGACATCTGAATTTTAAAAATCACTGACTTATTGCATGTATTTAATCCCAAGTTGCAATGATTCACACCCAGGTGCAGTTCAGTTAATATTAACTGAAGATTCCTATGTTTCATTCTGAAAATTAAATGCATAGGTATTATGGGCCAACATCCTTATGTTACCATTTTTAAACTTCCTTGGCTTGATAACCTCCCATAGTAATAATCACCTACACTATTATTATTGCTGAAATCGTACAGTGTGCCTGGCACTATGCTAAATGCTTGTGTAGTGCTTTATTTAAGCTTATGATAACAACTCAATAAGCATTATTATCTCCATTTTACCGATGAGGAATCTGAGGCTAAGAGAAGGTTAGCTGGCCAATGTCATGTTGCTAATAACTGCTATAACCAGGAATCAAGCCAAGACTTCCTAACCTCTACTCTTCACTGTTCTAACACTGTTGGACAGATCTGGATTTAAATCCCACCTTCATCATCATCTTTGTGACCGTGGGCAAGTTATGACACCTCTCTAAGCCTGTTTCTCATCTGGTGTGTTAAACAACACAATAGAAGTAAAACACTCAGATGAGTGTCAGCCCCGTGGCAGTCACCCAATAAATGTTAGTTGGGCAATTCCACTTACACCCAAAGTTTTCTAATAATTCACTGTATTCTATGGGACAACTTCTGTGGCAACTGCTTAGTTCTAACAACCATTTACTCTTTTTTTTTCATTTCAGTTTTTAATTTGTCATACAGATGCATGCGTGCGCGCGCACACACACACACACACACACACACACACACACACACACAACCCCACAGAGCTCTATTTGATCTACTTACCAAATAACTATCTGGTATTTTATAGTCGACTATATATCAAGATTTATATTAAAACTCTTAGCATACGTATTTTTGAGTTTCCAGACTTTAAACGGTATTCTCTTCCTCACACACGCATACTCACAAACCCACACACACATTGTGCTACCCTTACACAAAAATTATATTCCAATTGTTAAAAAACAAAATTCAACCAAGTAAATTTGAAGATCTAATTGGCTTTACTAAACAATTCATGAATCGGGCAGCATCCCATCCAGCAAGCAGAGGAGAGCTCTACTGAGCTCAACAAAAGAAAAGTTTCCAGAGGCAGAGAAAGGGCATTAAAAAAATAGGAAAAAGGAATTCATTAGCAAAGAATGTATTTTGAAGACTCTTCTAAAAGAGGGTCTAACAATAAATTTTTAGTATCGACCAGGAAATTCCACATTGACTGGATAAAAAATATTACTTGGAACATGCACAAGTTTTGGTTAATGAGTGCAAATGCTTGGGAATTCTTGAAAATTGGGGAAAAACACTAAGTATAGGTTGGAAAGAGTTATTATACCTTTTGCTTTTCTCATAAATCTACAAAGGAGTGGAGAGCCAAAACCTCATATGTTTCATCACATACCTTCAAGCCAAGCATTGCTCCTGAATCTCGAGGTACGCTTCCATCTTTTAGACGCTTATTTAACAAAATACGACCAATTAAACGATCTCCATCTTTAGATGGCTGCCACGTCACAGGGTGCTGACATATTGCATCAACAAACAAAGAAATTAATGTTCTTTTTTGATAAAGGACCCCTTGTTGTACAATCTCTCTGAACTCCTGATTATCACAGTGTTATGATTACACAAACCAGTTTGTATTCAAAACATTGATCAAAAGCACATACTACATTATGCTTATAAGGTCAAGATTTTTCAAAATCCAATTATTTCAAATTCCTACAGAGCCCTCACACATTACTGCAGTTATATCGTTCTATAAAATCTGAGAAATGTTGAAAACACATGCAAACTATCCACGCGCTGAAGATTAATTAAAAATGGACAAGACAAAAAAGATGGATTGAAATTCTATGTAGCTAAACTCATTTAAAAATGATATTTTAATCTTCAAACGCTTTTGGAAGACTCTGAAAGAGTTAATTACAGTAACAGTTAAAAGCTAAAGTTATATTAAAACATGAAATTTGAACCTATGATGAGGGCTTCCTTGAAACAGGTTTCTAGGTTAAAACTGTAACGATACACAAGCCTCCGTAACTTTTCAGTTGAATATGCATGAGAGAAAACAGGCCTGATTCAAAGGTGAGGCTAGTTTATAGTTCTCAGTTTTTGTAGGTTCATTGACTCCTTCAGGTCTTTGATCCATTTAGTAAATTAACTTTGTTGGCTAACTCAGTGGTATCCACTGTTAAGTAGCTTGAAAATGTTAGGAGTTTATCTCTTTGTCAGGGAAGAACCAAACCCTTTACGAATCATGACACCATCCACTATGAATTATATGTCAAATAACAAAGTAAATGATTTGTGTAATCACAGTTTCACAGTTATCTAAAAGTAACATGCACATCTTCATGCAGAATTTGGCAGGCAAAAGACAAGTTCCAATCAATCACATCTATATGGTAAAAAGATTTCAAAAGTCTCACTACACTAAAAGCAAAAATAATAAATACCAAAGCAGATGGCAATGGTTCTAGTACTAATTAATACTACATTAAAATGCTATGACAATAAAACAAAAGAGCAAAATGACAGTGAAAGGGAAAAAAGAAAAACAACTTTTTCTGTGCAAACAGACCCAATTATCTCCCTTTTGCCTGGGATTGAAACTATTAATAATTTAATTTTCATCCCAAGGAAAACATATGCAAGCAATCAAATAAGCCAATCCAAAAATTCTTCATATTTGTGGTTTATAAAAACATCACAAAGTTCTCTCATGCGACCGTAGACAAAGCATTCCTTTGATCCTAATTTTTTATTTCATTTACTTATTTTTTGGTATGCCGTCAAACAACAAAAACAGCAAAACAAGCGAGAAGTATTTTGGTTTGTTTGTTTGTTTTGGTTTTGTTTTTCTTTTCTGCACCTTAAGAAATGCTACATTGACCCCTGAAATGCCCTGTCCTTTTATTATGTTCTGTTTGAATGAGTGACAGAGAGCAAACGAAGACCAAATGAGCAGGTTAAAAGGCAGGCTCCACAATCTCAGTACCTTATCACTATGGCTATGCTCCTCGTTAAGGGTTGTGCTACTACAGGTATCTACCCCAGAGTCCTTAATCTGAGGCTCAGACCATTCCAAATCCTCTTCCAAAGAGTGGCCACCAAAGTACATCATTTTCTTTTGTCTCTCAGACCTGGTGTTAGAGTCCGACAAAACTGCCTGCTCACTAGTTTTTCTTTTTCCCTTTTGACTGTCCCCTACAGGTGTGGGATAAAAAGAAAAAAAAAAAAAAAGATACAAAAAAGAAAACATGCAAAGGTGTAAATCAAAAAGGAAAAGTGAAATGAAAAACGAAAATTAAATAGTAAGGCTCCACATGTCTCACCAAAGACATTGGGGATGCCTCACTGCTATGCCAAGACGTATGGTCCAACCAGTTGTAATCCATGTCTCCTGTGAGAGTCAGACAGACAAAGAGTGCAGTAAAGGAGACAGCGAAAGAAAGGACAGACAAAGACATTATAAACATTGTTAACTGTGTGATCCTCTCTGGTTTCAAGAACTTTGTCTGCAGCACTCACTATATATACCAAGAGAAAGCTAAGATTCCAAATGAGTAAAATTTATAGAATGCAGAATATAAAGTTTATGTACTCTAGATGGATCCTACAGGGCCAAAGTTCTGCAAGAAGAGAAAAGGCTAATAATAATAAACAGGAATAGAAATGAAAAAAATTATATATTCCAAAAAAGAAAAAAACTATCCACTGTGTCTGTTACTCAGGTTATTTTTTTTTTTCCATGCTGGCCTATAGACATGAGCAAAGATTAAGGAACATTTTTAAAATTAGACAGTGGTTTGCCAATAACCACTACAACAAAAAGCCAAGTAATTAAATGTTGTTCCTGGAATGTAGTATGATATTCTTTATAATGTTGAAACCTCCTAAAAAACTTTGGGTGGCTTAAAAAAAGAAGAATTGGTTACACAAAAGATTAGTTTTGTAAGAAAATGACAAAACAGAGTCACTCAATTTCTATTAGGAAAAATAAATCTTCACTTAAATATCATGAATAATTTAAAATTACTTCGAAATAACTTTTCAACTTTTTTGCAGAAATTGCACTCATAAAAAGTAAATTTTCTTTTAAAATAATTTTGTCACACAACTTATGTAACTGGCAACTAAGAAAGGTTTTCCATTTCCCAAATGTAGGTGCTTCTCATTTGCCTTACATTTGAAAAAAAAATTATTTTTAGTCTATATGTGCACATGTATCTTTTTAAGCTCTAGTTGTACTTTCTCTTACTTAAAAATATTTACTAAACACCTTCCATTTGCTATGCATTGTGCTAAGCTCTAGCATAAGGAGTAAAACAATGAGACATAGAACAGAGTGGAGATAAACACAATAAATAAATCATGAGTGTCATACAGGAGAGTATAATACATGCAAAGGACAGAACTCTCAACACACCATGAAAGAGTATAATAGGATCTAATTTAGATTTTGGGCTCAGCAAACACCTCGGAAGAAGGGATGTTTAAAACGAGAAATGAAGTATGTGGCCTCAAGGTCAAGCAGGGGAACAGGCAGATGGAAAGTTGAAGAAAGACCATGCTAGGAAGAAGCAACTTGGAACTTCAGTGTGTCTGAACCAAAAAGATGCTAAGTGAGGTGAGGCAGCACAAACCAGCTTAGAGAGGCCTTTTCATGCTTATTAGAGATTATGACTGCCATTCACTGAAGGATTTTGAGCACGATGGTGACATGAACTGATTTACATTTTAAAAAGATAAATGTAAGTACTAACTCCAGATTGGGTTGAAAGACACCAAGAGTTAATAGGCATTTGCAATATTCCATTGGGCAGGTAATTACGGCTTAAACAAAGGTGATGGCAATGGATAAGGTAGGAGAAGAGGGAACTGAGAGATGCTTCGGATTTAGATATAAGAGTATTCAGAAAGACTGAAAAGAGGCACCTGGCTGGCTTAGTCAGTGGAGCATGACACTTTGGTGTTGGGGGCATGAGTTGGAGCCCCATGTTGGGTATAGAGATTACGTAAAAAAAAAAAATTAAGAAACACTAATGAGTCAAGGATAACTCTCAGGTTTCTGGCAATAATAACTGAATGGAAGGAAAGACTATGAAATGGAAAAAACTGGAGAAAAAGCATTTTTTATTAGGAAGGGGTAGGAAGGAATTACTCTATTTCACAGAATCTAAAATGTCATTGACTATAGGATTCATAGATATTAAAATGGTAAAAATATACACCTTGAAATTTATTATGATAATTGATTTTGGATATATTATTCAAAATACCCATAAATCATTCAAGTGAGCATATAAAAATTCAATTTGTTAAGTTGTAACAGAGAAGGGTCTGAGCTGCAGACATAAATTATGTACATAATTAGTACATGATTACTAGTACACAGATTGGAGTAAGTAGATCATTTAGGAACAGAATGGAAAGTAAGGTATAAAGAGGATCCCAACTGAATTCTAACATTTGGAGTTTGATTTGAAAGAAAGAGAAGTTGAGAAAGAGCATGCCAGGAAAAAAAGGAGGGAGGGACATGAAGTTCTGCAAACCAAATAGGAGAGAGTTTCCTCAGCAGGAGGAGAAGGCAACTATGGTGAATGGTTTCTATACAGTCGATAAGGAATGGAAAAGTGTGCATTTGATTTGGTGACATGAAGATTGGGAAGGATGTTAGAGAAAGCACTTTGGGTAGAATGATGAAAATTAAAATCTGTTGAAGTAACTAAAGAATCAAAGGGAGACGAGGTAGTAGAAAAATTGTGTAGACGAATAGTTCCCAGAGTGAAATCCTCTAAACAGCATTATCAACATCATCTAGGAACTTGTTAGAAATGCAAATTCTTGGGCACCAATCAAGACTTAATTAATCAGGAATTCTGTAGATAAGGCCTAGGAATCTGTTTCTTAATAACCTACCAGGTGATGATGATCTCAGTAATGTATGAGAACCACTGGAGATAATTTTCTTAAGAAGTTTATTTGTGAAGGGGGCACCTGGGTGGCTCAGTTGGTTGAGCATCCGACTTCAGCTCAGGTCATGATCTCACAGTTGGTGAGTTCAAGCCCCATGTCGGGCTCTGTGCTGACAGCTCAGAGCCTGGAGCCTGCTTCCGAATCTGGGCCTCCCTCTCTCTCTGCCCCTCCCCTGCTCATGCTCTGCCTCTCTCTCTGTCTCAAAAATAAATAAAATATTAAAAAATTTAAAAAAAAAAAGTTTATTTGTGAAGGATGATAAAATTGTGCTAATATACACAAAATTCACTTCGTAGGGGAAAAATGTTCTTTAATCTATGAAATAGAGAAGGGCTTCCCAATCTTTCCCATGGCACAAATCAACAATTATAATTTTATGGCTACCCAAAGAGCTGAAAGTATTTCTTTTCCAGAAAACCCTTTCAAAATACAATGCTGCTTGACACAAAGCACTGATAGATCTCCAAACTGGGTTAAATAAAGTGTGGAAACCGTAAATGAAAATTCTTGTCTGGTTTATGTGAAGGTGTGAGAACCCAGCTCACAATGTCTCTTTCTCTCAAGGCCTGCAACCCGCCAAAAAAAGCACAAATGAAGTTCTTTCTTTAGTAAATAAAGTATACAAGCTGCTTAACCATTTGAAACCAAAGCAAAAATATTTGATTGGCCAAAAAAAAAAAAAAAGAAAAAAAAAAGTGTCATATGATAGGCTCAGTAAACATTTGTTGAAGGAGTAAAAATTAGTACTATTTCAGAATTAAATACGGTAATCAAGGAGTGCCTGGGTGGCTCAGTCGCTTAAGTGCTGGACTTTGGCTCAGGTCATGATCTCACAGTTCGTTGGTTCGAGCCCCGTGTTGGGCTCTGTGCTGACAGCTCAGAGCCTGGAGCCTGCTTCAGATTCTGTGTCTCCCTCTCTCTCTGCTCCTCCTCTGCTTGCTCACTCTCTCTCAAAAATATACATTAAAAAAATTAAATAAATAAACGAACAGTAATCAACGTAAATAATATATGAAATAGTCCTAAACTACTAGGACTATTAGTATTTAGATAATAATATTTATCAATTAATATTCTTATTTTGTATAGCTTCAAAGAACAGAACTAAGATAATAAGATATTCTTCCCTCGGTAACAGTACAAAAATATATTGCTGGGCTTTCCAGTTCTAGAACAAGAAACAGAAGACACAAGAAAGTACCTAATGGAATTTTAGAACTGAAAAAGAACTGAAATTTAAAAAGCAAATGGATAAGCTCAAGTACAGAATACAGAAAACAGAGGAACAACTCAATTAACTTGAAAATAGAATCACAGAAATCACCCAGTTTGAAAACACATAAAATAGGCTAAAAAAATAAGAAAGTAAAATGGAAAAAAATAAAATAGAAAAAAAATATAATAGAAAAAATAAACAAAAAAATAAACAAAATAAAATAAGCAAGGTTTTAGAGGCTTAAGGGATTATAACAAAAGATCTATGATTCATGTCATTGTAGTCTCAGAAGAAGAAAAAGAAGCTAAAATGGAAAAAGTATTTGAAGAAATAGAGACTGAAAAATTCCCAAATTTGTAAAATGTGTAAGCTAAGCCTGATTCAAAAAAACTACATAAATCCCCAAACAAGAAATACACAAAGAAATCTGTACCAAGACTTACCAGGATCAAACTAAAAACTAAAGACAAATGGTCTTGCAAGGAGCAAGAGAAAAACAACACCTTACTTAAAGAGGGAAAACAATTTGAATGACAGTAGATTTCTGATCAGAAACCTTGGAGGCCAGAAGAAAATAGAACAATATTTTTAATTGTTGAAATACAAGAATGTCAACTCTGAATTCTAAATATGGTAAATTATGTTACAGAAATGAATGAGAAATAAAGACATTCTCAGACAAAAGAAAACTAAGAGGATTTGTTACCAGCAGACCTAAAAGATGACTAAAGAAAGTTTTGGAAACAAAAATAAACAAAAAAAAAAAAGAAGAAGAAGGAACCTGAAATACTGAGAAGGAATAAAGAATATAATAAGCAAAAATATGGGTAAATACAATAGACTTCCCTTTTCCTCTTGAACTTTCTAAATTATATTTGGTGTTTGAAGCAAAAGGTACATTGTTTGATGTGCTTTTGACATATATGGAAGAAATATGTAAGAAAATTACATTAGAAACAGGGAAAGGGAAAGGAACTTAAAGTATGTAAGGTTTCTACACACCACTCCAGTAAAATGTAAACACCAGTAGGATGTGATAAGTTGTGCATATATATTAGAACAGTCACACACACACACACACACACACACACACACACACACACACAAATCTTTGCAAAGAAATACACTCAAAAAACATTACAGATGAATCAAAATGCAATTCTTAAAAAAACGTTCAAATAATCCATTGGAAGGCAGGAAAAAACAGAAACAAAAATCAGAGGGAACAAAATACAAAAAAGAAAATGGCAAACAACAAAAGAAATGCAGACCAATATCCCTTATGAACAGAGAAACACTTAACAAAATATTAGCAAATACAATTCAGCAATATATAATAACTATTATGCACTCTGACCAAATGGGGTTTACTGCTGGAAGGCAAGCCTGGTTGAATATTGAAAATCAATGAAACCTGTTAGATTCACAAATTAAAAGAGAAAAATCACATTGATGCAGAAAAAACATGATTAAAAAAAAAAAACCTCTCGAAAAACAAGGAATAGAGGAGAACTTGCTCAAATAAATAAAGGACATTGACAAAAAAAAAAAAAAAAACTATTGCTAAGATCGTACTTAATGGTAAAAGGCTGAACTCTTTATATGAAGAGAAATTTCACTAAAAAGGATACCTTTATTTGTAATAAGGATAAATATGTAGCCAAAAAGTAGAAACAACCAAAATATCTTTCAATAGGCAAATGACCAAATTGTGGCAAATCCATACCATTGAATATTAGTCAGTAATAAAAAGACTATTGTCTTTTTTACAGTAATAAAAAAACTATTGATACATACAACATAGATGGACATCAAGGGCAATATGCAGAATGGGGGGAAAAAAGGTCACAAAATGTTACATACCATATGATTTCATTCACACTATATTCTTTGAATGATAAAATTATAGAGATGAAAAATAAATCAGTGCTTTGTAGAGGTCAGGGATGAGCAGGGGGAGGAAGAAAATGTTACTATAAAGGGGTAGCATAACAAAGATCTTTGTTACAGTACAGTAGTTCTGTATCTTTATAATAGCAGAGGTTTATAAATCCATATATGTGATGTCATAAAACTATATAAACTATATAAGTTGATGTCAATTTCTTGGTTTTGATATTGTACTATACTTATACAAGATGTAATCATTGAAAGAAACTGGGTGAAGGGCATATGGGGTTTCTGTGTGCTACCTTTGCAACTTTTTATAATTCAAAGAAAAGGCTGTAGTACCATTTGTCAGCATAATGTAGAGAAGGTCATTGCTTCAGTTGGAAGTTCCACAAAAAGCACACTAAACTCTGTAACTCTGACATTCAATGATTCTATTAGAGCCCGTTAAACACATTTAAATATGAAACCTGATTTAAAAAAGTAATCAAAGACTTACATTTCAGGCTAAGATTTTCTCCTTCACTTACCTCTACTGTAAAATACAAACTAATCCAATACTGTGTTTATGTGTATGTGTGTGTTGTGCGTTGAATACTCAGAGAAAACAGTTCAGATATTCCATTTATTACACGTTTTCTAAGTCCTTAAATGAATAAAAGAGTTTATTAACTATTTATGTCATTGTTTTCATTACTTTAGATTTTTTTTTAATTTTTTTTTTTTTAACGTTTATTTATTTTTGAGACAGAGAGAGACAGAGCATGAACGGGGGAGGGTCACAGAGAGAGGGAGACACAGAATCTGAAACAGGCTCCAGGCTCCGACCTGTCAGCACAGAGCCCGACGCGGGGCTCGAACCCACGGACCGTGAGGTCATGACCTGAGCCAACGTTGGATGCTTAACCGACAGAGCCACCCAGGTGCCCCTTTTTTTTTTTTTTTTTAATTTTTTTTTTGTTAACCTTTATTTAGTTTTGAGACAGAGACATCATTACTTTAGATTAACAGAGGTTTTGCAATTAAATCATATATTATATAAAAATATTCTGCAACATCCTCATTTTTAACTTTAACCACACTTTAAGGAAACAGCATGTTGTGACAGAAAGAGTTTTATAGCTAGAGCCATGAAACCTATGTTAAAGTATTGGTTTCACTCCTTATTAAATTTATGACTTGGGCAAGTCAAGTAATACATTAGGCCTCATTTCCTCATCTGTATAAAAAGAGATTAACTGTGATATATCACAGATTGTTGAGAGGTTTAAATATGATAATGGTCATGAAAGTTCTTTGCAAATTGTAGAGTTACCCCAATTTGATGGTATTATCATTTTCATCATTATTAGAATGAAATAATCAACTTCCATTCTAAAATAGACAGGGAATATTCATCTATAATCTTTTATTTTTCCTCTCATTTCTCTTCCTAATTTTCTACCCTTCTCTTTAACTTGTCAAGCTATGTATGTTGGCATTTCCCAACATGGAACACGGATTCTGCAAAATGTTAATAGGTTGAGTGATATAAAGATCCTCTAGTCAAATAAATATGGAAAACTCTGGATTAAATGCAACTAAATAAGATTTCTTGAGTGAAGGATTTTTCAGATAGCAATGACAATATGCTTTTTTACAAGGATTATATAATTTCCACAAACTTAATTGGAACACTAACCTTTCTCATGGAACAAGTGTTTGAGGAACTGTATTTTGAGACATAATGCTGAAACCTGCCTGAAGGGTCATTTTTCTTCATAAGTAGGCATTAAAACTGATAATAAGGCATAAGTGTATTCCCCCCTAAGGACAATGTTCAGTATTAAAGGAGACTCAAAACCCAAGAGAAAGAAAGAAAGAAAGAAAGAAAGAAAGAAAGAAAGAAAGAAAGAAAAAAGTTATATAGAGAGAATATTCTCTAAGGCAACGGTTTCCCAATTATGCACCATGGACTTGCTTCAGAAACAACTGTTGGGGTGGAAAACTGATTCTAAGGTGGTGCCCCATAATCCCCCCACCTTGTGGTGTTCATGCCTTTGCTCCTAATCAAGATGGTGAGATGGCAAGGTGATGGAATGTCACTCCCATGATATCATTAGCAAGACTGTACCACTAGTCAGTTTGCTCTAGAGATTATCTTTGCTAGCTTAATGAAGTAAGCAGCCATGATGAGAAGGCTGTGTGGCAAGGAACAGCAGGCTGTCTTCAGGAACTGTGGGTACCATCTAGAACTTTGGGTAGCATCCAATCACAAGAAAATGAATTCTGCTGACAACCTCATTGAACTTGGAATCAGATTCTTCCTCAGTCAAGCCTCCAGATAAGACCACAGCCCGGCCAACACCCTTATTATAGCTTTGAGACTCTAAACAGAGAGCACAGCTAAGCCATGCTGAGACTCCTGAATAACAGAAATTGTGAGGTGGTAAAGTGTGTTGTTTTAAGCTGCTAAGTTTATGGTAATTTGTTCCTAATATATTGCCAGCTTCAAAAGCAGCAGGTTTTAAAGACAGGGGCCAAAATATAAAAGTCAGTAGATCTAAAAGGCCAGATAGATTCTTTAGACCAAGTCTCAACTTCCAAAGTAAAACCAATGCCGCCCAAAATACATCAGCATTTTAAATAGGAAGACAAAACATTATTCATAATTAGCTTGTTTTTTTTAAAAATCTTGCTCCTTTGGGGTTATGGATACATTATTATTAAGAAAATAATATTGATTAAATGGTTGTACATATTATATATATGAGAATTTATTTTAATTATTACACAGTGTGAAATTGTTATAGATTCTGTGGGTACAAATAGGACCTCAAGAAACTCATTCTAGAAAGACACACAGGTAAAACATATAACACAGCATAACATAGGGTAACATACCTTAATATACACCCATTGTATTCTATTTCATTACATCTAAGTTACTTTCAATTATAATATATACCGTTATTTATTACTAAAAAAAAATGCTACAATTACACAATGATAAGCATTTAATGGAAGAATTATCTCTCTTCCTAAGATGCTACAGTGTGGAAAAATTTGCTTCTTAGGATCAAAACTGTGGCATTTCATGAAAAAAATTGTTGATTATTCAGAAAAAGGAGAGATTAATACTTAGGAAATGCTTATAGGTGACATTTAAACTATACCTTGAAATACACAGTAAACTTTTACATACTGGAGGCTTTTACTTTCTTAAAGGAAAATAACATAATCCTAGCAAAGAAAGGGAAATATATCGAACTACTGCGGCCAATATGAGTATATATAATATATTTGGGAAATGATAAGTAGTAGAATATTAGCAAATAATCTTTCCCTCAACCTGTAATTGGACATTATTTCCTGATCCGCATCAGCGGTTCTCAGCCACTATGTTATAACACAGTTGTAAATTGTCACAAGTAATGCAACTGATAAAATTATGTAGTTTACAAATTATTTAACTTTCTTTAACAAAAGTAAATTTCAGTTGAGAATTAATTCAAATTTGCATCTGTGCTAATGTCAATCACAATTTCTTTAATGAGAAAGAAAGGAGAGGAGTAAAGCTATGCAAGAAATTAGCAATTAGTCATATCACTAGGAAAAGAATATGACCGGAGTATGAATTATGTTTCCTACTGGAAACAAGGTTTGGGAATTGCTGATCTTTATTATCAACTCACATAACTGATTTCATCAGATGTGAGATAACACTGATTGCTTTATGTATTACTAGGAGAGAAAACTAAAATGCTGGGTTTAAAAGGACGGCATGGTTTCCTCCTAACATTCTCTTTGGACATGCGCTTTGGGAACTGTGAAACCATATATAAGAAATACATTTCCTTAGCCTTTGCTAGAGAGACCACATGAGGAGAGAAATACCTGAGAAGGCTCAGAGGTTCCAGCTCCCCACCCCCAAACCCCACCCACGGCTTAGGTCCAGACTAGGGATAAGTGGTCCCTGTTAAGTCCTGTTGAAATTCTAGACCCACAGATTCCATGAGCAAATTAAACGGTTGTCTTATGCCACTAAATTTTGGTGCTATTTGTAGTTACTGGAATATACACTCTACCTGATTCTTAGCCCTCACAATAACCATTTAAACTAGATAACAGTGTTATATTTTGCAGGTGAGAAAAGTACAATTGAGAGGTTCAAAGAATTTGCCCAAGATCACATTATTAGGCTATAATTGAGCCAGGATTAAAAATCCATGTAGTCTGTCTCCAAAATTGACATTCTTAAACCCTGTGCTAAAAATAAATTTTATGGAATTATTATCTTACAGACTTGATCCTATTCAGTAACTCAAAGGTCACATAATCTAAATCAGCCTCTAATTATATGTGATATTAAAAATAACTCTTGATTAAGTAATTACTTTGCAATAGATTTTAAGCAATTTTAAGGAGCTACCTAAAAGTGGTTAAAAATAGAATTAATGCCAGTAAGCAGGAATAAAAATTACTTAAAAATCCATTATATGAGTTTTAGTAAGTATCCCTCCTATCATTTGGGATATATTAATTTAATCCAAGCTGAGGTAACCTGAATCTCTTATAATCAGGAAAGTAGATTCATAAGAATGTGATTTCATAAATGTATGTGAAATCTACTTATATTTATTGTTTTCATGTTGTTTTTATAGTTTTAATTTCGATTTTGTTTACTTAATAGCTCTTTCATTTGTTTCATTTAATATCATGTATATACCCCAAGCTTTATAACCAAAGCAAAATATTTTTTTAAGCTAAGATATAACTGACATAAATCATACAATGGTGGCACAAAAAGAAATCATAAAAACATCGTTTCGTTCATTCACTGATTCATTGTTCCATATAGTCACCCATTTATTCAAAAAATATTTGTTGAATGCTTACCAGGTTCTGGGTCTCAGGCTAATTTCTGGGATACAACAAGAAAGGACATAGACAAGATCTCTACCTTCAAAGAGGTTACATACAGTCTAACAAGAAAAACAAACAACAACAACAAAACAATTACACTCATTCTCTATAGTATCCTAATTTAAATAAATTTCTAACACACTGAGACCTACAAACCATAGATGACACCAACTTTTTTTAAACTTTTTTTTAATGTTTATTTATTTTTGACAGAGGGAGGGAGAGAGAGAGAGAGAGAGAGAGAGCCCGAGCATGAGCAGGGGAGGGGCAGAGAGAGAGGAGACAGAATCCGAAGCAGGCTCCAGCTCTGAGCTGTCAGCACAGAGCCCAACGCGGGGCTCGAACTGACAGACCAGGAGATCATGACCTGAGCCGAAGTCAGACGCTCAACCAATAGCCACCCAGGCGCCCCGACACCAACTGTTTTTTTAACTTTTCCCTACCTCTCCTAAGTCCCCCACACTTCTCCCCCACTACCCCCATACAAAGTTTAAATCCTATTTGCACACACTTGCAAATACTATTAATTCCTTTGCCCTATCTCCTTTCTGGTACTCACTTTGCAAAACCAAAACACTAGTTCAATTTAGTTTGCTATTTACTCCATAAGGTAGTCTAAATATTTATGTCCCCCCCAGTCCCCACCCCCAAATTCATATGTTGATATCCTAACCCCCAAGATAATGGTGTTAGGAGGTGGGGCCTTTTGAAGGTGATTGGGTCATGAGGGTGGAGGCACCAAGACTGAGATTGGTGCCCTTACAAAGAGACCCCAGAGAAATATCTTGCCCCCTTCTGCCCACTAAGGATGACACAAGAAGTATGCAACCTGGAAGAGGTTGTACCTAATCATACTGGCACCCTGATCTCAGACTTCCAGCCTCTAGAACGGTGAGAAATAAATTTCTATGGCTTATAAGCTATCCAAACTGTGGAATTTTCTTATAGTAGCCCAAATGGACTAAGACATCCATCCATGTTTTGACCCAGGTATCTGAATACATCTAGGAAAAAAACACAAAAACACACAAACTAGTCTCCATGAAAATTTATAACCACTAATTCTAGGTTAGTTTGTATGTCTTCCAGGTGATTATACTACATTTCCTTAGTTTATTCTCTTTTCCACACTCCTAGATAAGAATTCCACATTTTCTCTATCCAGAGTAGCCATCTCCCCCAATGCTGCTTGACAGACAATGGTCCTGCTACCTTTTCCACTTCCAGAAAACATAATAAAATGAGACATTGCACACTTGAAGAACCAATCACATTTTCAACCTACAGACACCTGTTTTCATATAGCCTGCCCTTCCTTCTAGTGATTATGAACAAATTATCCTTGCTCTTTTAACAAGGCATCCTACCTACTAGTGAAATAAATCACATCTTTCATTACCTAAGGATAAGGCTGTAACAATTGTCCTTTCTCTGTCTTTTATCATCAAATTTTTCCTCTCTACATGATCACCCCCATCAGAATCATCTTCACTCCAATCTTTAAAAAAAAAAAAAAACCCTCACTTTCCAGCTACCATTCTCTCTTATTGTATTGTTCCTGCATACAGCAAAACTCCCTCAAAGAGCTATTTTCACTATTTCCAACTCTTTCCTTCCCATTTTTTTTTTCTTGAGCCCACTTCAGACTTCTAATCCCATCACTCCTCTAAAAGTGCTCCTGTCAAGGTCACCAACACCAGCAACCTGTTCCTGCACAGCTCAACCTAGTGGTTAATGACCAACCCTAGACTCCTAAACAGCAACTGATACTATCAACACTTCTTGGAATGCTTTCTTCAGTTGGATTTTGGGACATCACTTTCCTCCTGGTTTTCCTTCTACTTCCCTGGCCACTTATTCTCAATTTCCTTTGCTGATTTTTCCTCATTCCCTTCTAATTGTGGGAGTATTCCAGGAGTTAATCCTGAGAACTCTTCTTTTTCCTAGAAATATACTCTGCCAGTAGTCTCTTTCAGTTGCGTGGTTTTAAATATTATACATATATTTCAGACAGGGAAACTAAAGGGACTCCATGAAAAACTGCTTTTTCCTGCTGCTTTTCCTGCTTCTATTTTTGCTAGGACCTACCCCCCCCCCCCAACCTTACTCAGGCATTATAGAACAGATAATATATGTCCTCCTTGTAAAGGTCAAGGAGTTAATGATTTCTTTGGAGTCTTCCACAACAGATAACATCTAAGAAGTGAAGGGGTGGGGTTGTCCTGAAGGTTTTCCAAGACCACTGACTCATCAAGACCCCTGGCTCCAGGGCATAAGTGACTTATGGAAAACACCTAAACTCTCTTTGTTCCTGGATTACTGAGAAGACAAGTGCACCAGACCACTGTCCTCAATAAAAACCCCAGGGGCCAAGCAAGACAGGACTCAGTCTTCTTTCCTTTCTGAGTCTCCTAGACGCTCTGTCCATATCTATACTCTCTATCTGTAATAAACTCTACTTTCATTTCTTCTCAGCTGGCATTGGATTGCTATCCTACATGAAGCCAAGGACCCTCTTGGTGGTCCTGGGGGGGCCCCTCTCTGCATCCTCGGACCCAGCCAGGCTATACCATATTGATGACTTCCACATTTATGTACTAAACCAAACCATGCCAGTGAGTTCAAGATGAGCATAGCCAATATCTGACTCATAATTTCCACTTGAATATCTAATAGCAAAGTCAAAATTAATATGGACAAAACTGAACCCCTGAACCTCCCCCACGCCCCCGCAAAAACAAAATCTGTGTTTGTCACAATTTCCTTATGTTATTTAATAGCAAGTCCTTCCTTCCACTTCCTCAGACAAAAATCTTGGCGGTAATCCTTCACTCACAACTCTTTTACGTTCACTACCCACCTCTAAACCATCAGAAAATTCTGTTGGCTGTATTTTCAAAATATATCCAAAATCCAACTACCTCTCTTCAGCCCCACCGCTACCAATTTGGTACAACCACCGTCTCCCGTTATGTATCGGATTAGCCTCCTCACTGTTCTCCCTTCATACCATCATTGTTCCTCTCCATTCTATTTTCAATATAGCATCAAGAGAGGTACCTCCTCAAAAGGTAGTTAGCCTAAGTCATTTGTTACTCAGAACTTTCCAATGGTTTCTCATGTCACCTAGAGTGAAAACCAAAGTTTTTGCAATGACTTACAGAGCCCTGCATGATCTGGCCTCTGACCTCGGGAAATTTGTCTCTTTTTATTTAATTATTATTTTTTTTCAACTGTTATAGACTCTGCCATATTGAGTGGTACCTGGAACATAAACATTAGCTGAATAAATTGACTAATGAATTAAAATAGCAAATCTAGTCGTTTTCACACTTCTTTATGCAATGGAGCCTCCTTCCTAACAAACCCCCCAAATATAAAAGGTTAAGAACAAAATTTGGTTGAAACAAAGTAGAACATCCAGATGCTCGCCCATTTGGACATACCCTCATAGCCTCTTCAGTAGTTCTTGAAATATTAGCACAGATATCTGGTGCTTCATTGAGCACAGTTTTAAAAATATGGAATGAGTCTATTTTCCTCATTTTAAAGAGAAAATTGAAGCCCAGAAAATTCAATAACCTTCCTAAGATTACAGTGGGGTCACTAACAGAGCCCAGAAGAGCACCTGTATCTTCAATCCATTGTTCTTTCTGCCTCTCCATTAAAAAAAAAGGATAATTTGGGGCGCCTGGGTGGCTCAGTCGGTTAAGCGGCCGACTTCGGCTCAGGTCACGATCTCGCGGTCCGTGAGTTCGAGCCCCACGCCGGGCTCTGTGCTGACAGCTCAGAGCCTGGAGCCTGTTTCAGATTCTGTGTCTCCCTCTCTCTCTGCCCCTCCCCTGTTCATGCTCTGTCTCTCTCTGTCTCAAAAATAAATAAACGTTAAAAAAAAAATTAAAAAAAAAAAAAGGATAATTAATAAACCTATCAACCATACTAGCTCCTCCACAGCTTATAAATTTCTTTCACTTTCCTGTTTTTTTCATTCCAAACATCATGTATTTAACTCTCTCAAACATATCCAAATGAATACAACTGAGATAGTACTTATCTATTTCTTGGTAATAGAAAACATAATTTAAACCTTAACTTTCTAGTTAAAATGTAAGTACAGTATTAACCATTTTAATGACAGTGTTTTAAAAAATTGATAAATTAATTGTTGGTTGTAGACATATAGGGAACTATCAGAACTTGAAGTACAGAATATTTAAACTGAGTGAGAACTATCATTTTGGCATTCTTCATAACAGAAAATGTCTGGGGAAAACGTATGTCAAATAGAAATTACTGGAAAGTTTTTACAAAGAATCAGGCTGACACGTAAAATGAATGATGATATTACTAAGTCAGGAAAACACATTTTAAACAGTATTTTTAGTATGGCGTTATTTTTATTTTTGTTAAAATAGATAATATTAACCCATTTAGCCTTTTTAACAACCATGTGGAGTAACTGCTATTATTATAACATGTATTTACAGATGTGGCAAAAGAGGTACAAATAAGTTAAAACATACAAAACAAAACAAAACTGCTCAAGGAACTGGGATTTTAACCCAGGCCATCTGATACCAGAGTACAACTTTCCTAATTGAGTCACTCATGGTTTCAGAAGAGAGGTGGTATCGTTGACTTTATAAAAAAAACAATGTATATATAGAACAAGTCCACTGAAATGCAAAATATTACAATATGCAGCTTATAAAGACTCATTTCAAAAATTTCTCAACCTACAAATTTCTTAAAGAAAGTTAAAGGGTCTTTTGTCATTGTATATGCCCTCCTCCCCTCAGTGCTAAGCAGTGCCTGGCAAATGATAAGTACTCCATAAAAGTCGTTCCTACTGACACAATGCTTATGTTCCACTGTGTAGAATCACCACCTATCCCCATCCCATACTTGTTTTGGAAAATGCTATTTAACCTTCAAAACCCAATGCACATGGCACCTCCTCTACAAAGTCCTCCCTGAGAAGTCAAGGTAGAAGTCTCTCTACTTTCTCTGAATTACATCTATGTCCTATGTTTAGTTATTTTCATATCCATCATATTTTATTGCTCTTGTTTGCTTACATGCTTATCTCCCAAGGATCATGTTATGTTGATCTAATGCATAGCACTTAGCACAGCACCAGTGCAATGAGCACAAAGTAAATAAACAGAATTTGAAACTTGGGTTTGAGAGAGTGTTGATATCACAATGCTTGTTTAACTGAGGGTTAAGCAGAAATTAGTTTTCTTCTAGCAACACTGTATATTCTATATTAAACTAGCTTCTGGGTTTGTTTGTTTGTTTTTTAAGTAAGCTCTATACCCAACATGGGGCCTGAACTCACGACCCTGAGATCAAGAGTCACATGTTCAATCAAGTGAACCAGCCAGGCTCCCCTAAACTAGATTCTTCTATCTGAAACCTAATAGTTGTCTCTTTAATGACTTCCTACATTAGGATTAATTCTAATTTTCCTTTCTCTTCTGTAAATCTTTACATGGCATTTACAATGGGAATATTAATTATTTGATTTGGGTCTTTATTCTTATGAATATTTTCAAAATCATATTTATACAATTTTCAACAACTGGAAGCCATTACAAAACAGAATAAAATTCAATAACTTTATATAAAAAATATTAAGCATGGTTTCTTAAATATGTTTTCATAATAAGATAATACATTTTAATGTGCTGACAGGTATAATTCATAGAACTAAATAGTTTGTTATCCTTTTTTTTTTTTTTCCTGGACAGGTTTAAAAGTGTTTCAGTAGCTAATGCAGTGAAGGCTATTACTAAGAAATAACATGTAAATTCAAACATAATATCCAGTGACATTACATACTTCCAATTAGCTACTTAACATAATTAAAACGATGTGAAGTAATGAAGGTGACGTGAAATATTTTTTTGTGGTAAATAGCTCTTTTTTTCACATAACTTATTGTGAAGTTAGGTAACATAAGTTGTGTGTCAGGTTAGCACGCATGTACAGTGTGATCTCAAAATATCTTGCATCTTGAGGAAATTCATATTTAAATTTAAAACTTAAATATAATATTAATTTCAATATGAGGTCTACCAAAAGGAAATTTTCAGGCGCAAGAGAGAGGGCTAGGCATTAGGTTGTATAACATATTATCCTTTTTCTCTCTAGTTCTCAAGGTAGCCTAATACTAAACAGAAAGTCCCTATAGTAGCCCTTCTAATTTTCTAACATCAGAAGTGTTTCATTAATAGAACCTGTTCCTTAATATGTGGTTTATATAAAATAGACTTATCTTTCAAATGAGGATTGGATTAAAGTGATATGCAATTTATTAGCATACCTAAAAAATAATAAATATTGACGGAAGACACCACACAAAAATGTTAAGTCCATGAAATGGGAATAGGCAACAGAGAAGCAGAAGGAGAAAAGACTAGGAGAGCAGGAGGGAAAATAGGTGGCAGAGAGATAGAGAAAAAGAGAGCACAGAGTATGGTGAGGGGCATCTGAAAACTATAATTGCGGCACAAATTTCAGAAATAGGTAATTAAAGAATAAATTGTGAGGACAAGAATTTTTTCAGAACATAGCTAAGTATAATTAAGTTATAGAAACAATTCCAGGTGACCCCGAATAAATTAGGTGAAGACTATTTAGTCTGCGTTTAGCGTGTTTTTGTTCACTATTTCATTTGGATAATTCTATCAAAGTGATTGTCAACCTTTTCAATTATGGAATAGAAATTAGACAATGGTCAGAACATCTCATCTATGTTTGAGTATACTTGCCTAACCCATAGTTCAAAATGATCTTTGTCTTGTTTGAAAGATGTTATTAAACACTTTTTCACCACAGACAAATGTAATCCAATATGGTAGTTTCGTAATACCAGCATTACACGTGCATCCATTTGACTTCTTAATAAATAGGCAGAGAAGGGAAAATTTTCATTTGGCATGCCAAAAAAACATTTATTATTTTACATATTTGCAAGCTAATATTTGAATCTGGAATTTTAATTCATTTTTGTTTTTTACCTTTTGGAGATGGAAAGCTTTCTTTTGAAAACTTAATTTTGTGCTAATGGCCATTTCATAATATACTGAAATTCCTTTTTTAGATAGAGTGGCATTGCATGTGACAGAAAAAAAAAATCAGTGAGGAGACTACCTGATATACTTTGATATCAACATTTCAAAAAATGTTTGGGTAAGTAATCATTTAAGCAGCCTGTCTACAGTTTTCTCAAGGAATAAAATACTGTCCTATTAGGTTCCATATCAATGTTAGTCTTGGAATTTCCTGAAAAGATACCGTGTTCAATACTCATTACCAACTTGTAAAATATCCTGGGAAGTTATGTGATCTGTGTAAGCCATACATACTAAAAGAAGATAATAAATGAAGGACTAATTTAATTTTATGTGATTTAAATCAAGTATGAGGGAAGATGAGGCATAAAACATGAAAATTCAACACCTTAGAAATTTGATGGAGTTGTGAGAAAAATGTTATGGAGAAAAGAATGCTGTTATATAGGTTTTTTTTTTTTACATGTTTTAGGCATTAAGCATGACCTAGTCTGTACATAAGATGATATTTATAATATTTTTGATATGCACCCTGAGATTACACGGGTCAGGGGGATGATCACTAAAAATGGAATACAGTAAGAGAATTTAATCAACAGAGCTCCCTTTTTTCATGGTTATTGCACAGACATTATAGTCACACTAATGAAATCCTACATGAAATTTTCCCTACGAACTATTGCTCCAACAAATAAAACTTCTAATTTATCCTTATTTCTTTCCAGTTCTATACGCAAAAGTCATTTTAACATAACGGATATAACTTTCAATTGAGCTTCTAAAAAAGTTTACAATATATCCTGGACAATTTTCCTTGTTACCATGGTCTCCACAGGTGATCAAAACTTCAAATAGATATCAGTAGTGTGATTAATTAACTACCAGTTTTCTGGGACAAAAACAGGCCCTGTTTTGTAACATTTGTCTCTCTCTATGGCGCAAATCCTTCCACGTCAGCTAATTTTGAGCTGTCATCGAATGTGGAGTTGAGAAGACACGCATACAACTGGTTCTCACAAGCTGGTGCAAGCCAGCTGGATCACACTATTTTAGGACATCTGAATTGTTCCCACTTTCGCACTATTCTAATCCTTACAATGAATATCTCCGGCAGACAAATTGGTTATTTATCCAACAGTCATTTCCTATCCCCTTAAAATGGTGAACGCTAAGCCAACCTTGATAATTCTAAGTCTTTTGTCAGTGATTAGTTTGGAGCTGGCATGAGTAGCAATTATGGTGCACACACACATTCCCCCCACACACACACACACAAATTACATATATATATATATATATATATATATATATATATATATATATATGGAAAAGTCTACAGAGGAGACCTCTAGAAAAATTTCCCTCAGTTTCAGAAGGGTATATGAGTAAGTGATGCTTAAAATTGTTATATCCCTCTTGAAAAATAACGGGATAATTTTGAGAAGAAAATCTTATTGGATGCTGTTGTATACTATCCAGAATTGCACTCATTCCTCAAGCTGCCCCAGGTGTTGCATGCTCAGTGCTTAAGCTGAGTCCTTCACCCAAGAAATATATCCAGGCCAAAACCTGCCTTGCCCAAAGTCATGCTCCCTCCCCAGCGGGTAGCCATGTCCAGCCCTTCTGACCCCTTTGTCAATTAGGTCATGTCTGAAGATCTATCCAGCTTCAAAATGGGGGTTTAGCTGAAGCACCTGTCCACAATTTAACTTTTCCTTTCCAAGTCTTTCTGCCCTTATTCCCTCACAGTTGTTGTTACCAAGTCATCCAGTCATTACAGTAGTAACTGCAGCAGTCCCCAAGTGGACAGACTTGGTATTTGTAAAAACTAATGTCCCTGAGCCTGTGGGGTTAAGGACTATCAAATGGGAAAAGTTATGTGAAAGCCTCTGAAAATGCCCTCCCCAATCAGTAAGGAGTAAACTAAAAACCAAGGATTCAAACATGATGGCTCACATTATATCCTCCCTTTAATTTACCAGGGTGGCACCTAAAAAACAGATGCATCAACACATCCTGGAAATGTCAGTGGAGTACTGTAAACTCAACAAAGTCATGGCCCTGGTTGAGGTTGATATGCCAAGTGGTATTCTTTCTAGAGACAATTAATATGGACTCAAGTATATGATATGAAGTCACTGAAGTAGCAAATGTGTTTTCCCATCCTTATCAAGAAAGACTAGAATCCTTCACATATTCCTGGAATTGACAAGAATACATATTGACAGCCTTCCCCAGAGTTATACTAATTCTACTGTCTTCTATCATAATATAGCCCCCCAAAACTCAGGCCATAGGGACCCCCCACAGAACATCATATTGGTTCACTATGTCAGTGAGAAAGAAGTGGCAACTATATTGGAGAACTTGTTTAGACACATGTTCTCCAGAGGGTGGAAGAGAAGTCCTACAAAGATTCAGGAGCCCATAACATGAGAGAAATATTTAGGGACCCAATGGTCATGGGCATGGCAGATCACCCCTCCAAAGCAAAAGAAAAGTTCTTACAACTTGCACCAACCACCAATGAGAAAAAAAGCCCAATGGCTGGTAGACAGTCTGTGGATTCTGAAGGCAACATTATTTCACACTGGAGAATACTGGTTTGATTCATTCACCAAGAATTATAGAAGGTTGTTGGCTTTAAATGGAACCCAGAGCAAGAAGCAGCTCCAGATTAAGTTCAGGCTATAGGGCAAGCAGCCCTGACACTGGGCTATATGATGAAATAGAAGGTGTGCTATGAGAAGCATCAATGGTGGGGAAAGACGATTATGAAATATATGGCAAGCCTCAAGAGGGGAATCAGGATGTACACTCCTAGGTTTGTGGATCAAGACCATGCAGCCTGCAGAGGAGAATTACACTGAAAAATTGCCCCTGGTGTGCTCATGGCCCCAGTAGGGACAAAGCTCTGATCAAGTGACCAAACGGCCAGAAGTGCCCAACATAAGCTAAGGTCTGTCAGGCTCAACAAATCAAAAGGTTGGACATGCCAAACAACAATCTGTTATAAGATAGAAACGATGTATCCATGTTGGAGCATAAGGAAGACCAGGGGATATAAGTAAACTGCCTGTGCAGATAGCCCAGACTTACATGCTAACTACTAGTATCATGGGAATGAGTACACACACACACACAAATCTGTGTATCACATTATTAAAGCCCTTATGGTAGCTAGACTCCAAGGATGGTGCCTTAGTGAACTATGTCTCAGAGTGCTCATGCCCTTTTGTAGACTTCTTCCGTTATATGTATTCTAACTTGTTTGTAACCAATAGAATATGTCAAGAATGATGCTGCGTGACTTCAAAGCTACATCAAAATAAATAGTATTTTGTAAGTTTATCTCTGTCAGCCCTGGGCCACCATATAAAAAGTCCAACTAACTAGAAACTGCTGTGTTGAAGAGACCAGATGTACGCGTGTTGGTTCAGAATCCCAGCTGAGCAGTCTTCCAACCATGCCTGCCACGGTGCCGGATATGGAAGTGAAGGCATCTTGAACCAGAACAGCCCATCCTACCAATGAAACTCTAGCAATTAAACTCAGTAACACCACACGAAGAAGAAATACTACCCAACTGAATCCTGTCTGAATTCCGCACTCACAAAATCATGAGAGGGAGGAGTCCTGGCATGAAGTATTAGCTAGTTCTCTTCATGAAAACCAAGTACAAATCTAGATGAAATTATTCAAAACAACCATTGCATGGCTGTGGAAATCAAAGACACAGAAAACATTGCGAAACACTGCTGGAAGTTCAGATAATAACAACAGAAGTCTATTACCTTCTTACCTGGGATTGTTCCCAAAACCCTCTTCTGGCATAGTGCATACAAAAGAAGGGGTTTATAGAAAGCATCAATAGCAGTGTGGGGCTGTCTGGCAGGACCAGAAGCTCTGCTCCCATACCTTTTCTACTCGATTTGGGGTAGGAATGAAAACCCATGGCTCTGTCACCTAGAAGAGGCAAAGTCAATAGGAAACAAACAGAAAACGAGCAGTTTTACTAGTCTAAGACTGCAGTCCCATATAGGGTAAATGGCAAACCAACCAGAAATTTTACAGGGAGACACTGGAATCAATAGACCCACAGAGAAAATCTAGAAAAACTGTCCACACTTTCAGGCTGACTAGGAAATGATATAATGTTCAGGGAGATGTCCAAAGAGCCTGGTAGGAAGTAAAACCTAAGAGTGACCTGAGAACTGGCTGAACTTTGAAGGTGTCCCCACACTATACACAGATTGATTGGCCAAGGGTAGAAGCCTTACAAACTCAAAATACTTAAAAGCATGACTTCTACCCAAATCTTTGGCTAACAACTAGTCTATGCAGACACAGGAATGACCTGTAGGAAAGTGGACACACACAGACACACACAGACACACACACACACACACACTTTAGTAAAACAAACTGAGCAGGGAGATCAGTAGATATATACCACAGTGGGGACAGATTTAAAATGAAAAAAGAAAAGAAAAGAAAGTCAAGACAATCCTCAGGAAAATGAATAAGAAATCAGGGTCATTACAATACATCATTTAAATGTCCAGTTTTCAACCAAAAATTATGAGGCATGCAAAGAAAGGAAAGTGTGACTCATAACCAGGAAAAAAGGACACAAAAAAACTAACTCTGCGTGAACACAGATGTTAGATTTAACGGCTATTAAAAAGGTTTTAAAGCAGCTATTAAAAATATGTTTAAAAAAACCATGTCCAGGAATCACAGGGAAATATGATGACAATGACTCAATAAATAGAGACTCGCAATAGAGAAGTAAAACTGCAAAAGAAAAGAATGTCAATTCTATCATTAAAAAATACAGGGGTGGCTGGGTGGTACAGTCAGTTAAACATCTGACTTTAATATTGGCTCAGGTCATGATCTCATGTGAGTGTGTGAGTTCAAGCCCTACATGGGGCTCTGCACTAACAGCACAGAATTCTGTGGTTAGAATTCTGTCTCATTCTCTCTGCCCCCCTTAAAATTAATAAACTTTAAAAAGAGAAAATTAAAAAAAATTAGAACCACATATTTTCTGTTTCCTTAGTAAAATTTGGAGAGTCACCCTCTGCTACCATCTCAAGAACAGGATAAGAGACACAAATTCCAGGTTAATTAAACCCTAGGTGTATATGTGTGTGTATATATATATATATATATATATATATATATATATATATGTATGTGTATATATGTATGTGTGTGTGTGTGCATATATATACACACACACACACACATACATATATACACATACATACATATATATATATATATATATATATATATATATATATATATATATATATAAAACGTAGACTGCACACCAAGCATGGACCCAACACAGGGCTTGAACTCACCACCCTGAGATCAAGACCTGAGCTGAGATCAAGAGTCAGACACTTAGCCATTTGAGCCACCCAGGCACCCCAAACCCTAGGTATCTTTAATTACAAAGCACAGGTTAGCAGTCCCATGGTAAATAAATTTTTTCTTTAAAAAATTCTCAACATGTGCAGGATGTGCTGAAATAAAGTAGCTTATAGAATCATCTCTAAGAATAAAATTTAGGGGCACCTGGGGGGCTCAGTAGGTTAAGCTTCCAACTTCAGCTCAGGTCATGATCTCATGGTTTGTGAGTTCTAGCCCTGCACTGGGCTCTGTGCTGACAGATCAGAGTCTGGAGCCTGCTATGGATTCTGTGTCTCCCTCTCTCTCTGCCCCTCCTCGGCTTGTGCTCTGTCTCTCTCTCTCAAAAATAAATTTAAAAAAATTTTAAAGAATAAAATTTAAAGCTCAGTCTGCTCTTTGACACTGCACATAAATACACACACACACACACACACACACACACACACACACACACACACTCTTCTGAATATGTGTACTGTTTTGTAAAATATAATCATTTTATATCTACATTTATAAGATATAAAATACATTTGGCTTGAAGAGACTGGAAAATATTTAATTCATATCTATTTACTTTTAACCCACAATTTTAACATCTTTTATTCTCTTTTAGCCACTTCTTTATTTTGACACCCTTCTTCCTACATATAGTCTAAATTGTTATTGTTTTAGTCATTGACTAAAGTTTGTGATTTTCATAGATCCTACTATTTTATTCCACAGTCCATTCCATGAATTATTTATTATTATTTCAAGATTTGTCCAAAAGTATCAGGAGCATCTTAGATTCCTATGAAATTAAACCTTTACCTTTATTTCATTCGGTCCTCTGTTAATAAAACTAACATCAATCTTACACAGCAGGAATCCATACTTGAACTTTATTATGTCAGGCTCACTTTAATCGCTTCTGAAAGAGTTCTTAACAAAGCTAAGCCCCATAAAAAGAGGCAGATAATCTGTTCCAGGGAGAATGGGGTTATATATGGCAATAATTTGAGCTATGTGTCTGCTTTGAAACATATCCCAAATATTTCCTGAAAAAGCTCTTCTCAGGGGTATATCCTAGAAAGGAAAACAGATTGCTTCTAGCATGAGCTAACAAAAACAAAATCCACACCCATGTATAATTTTCTTGGATGAGCCAGCTAGCATAAATGCAGTCAAATTTATAGCACAAGCTCTTACTTGTGTTCCATAAAAAAGCAATTCTAGGGTCATAAAAATATTTTCATATTTCATGTTTCATATTCTAGTACTATAGATTATTGACATTTAATATATCCTAGTTGAACCAAATAAAGAATGGATGAATGAATTTATTGAATACTGCTTGAAATATTGAATTAGTCTTAGACCCAACTTTTCTGCTATTTCGATGCTTTTTTAACTCAAACATAATTGGCTTGTGCAGCATTAAAGGTATTTTGTTCTATTATGTGTATCAGTCAATAATTTGTTTTTCACAAAGCTTTATATTTTTCTATCAACAAAACATATTTCATCATTAGTTTTTTTAAATTTTTTTAAATGTTGATTTATTTTTTGAGAGAAAGCTTTATTTATAAAGCTGATTTCTTTAGAGTTTGTTTTTCATACGTTAAGACTCATGCTTGTATCTGGAGATTTGCAGTCTATCTTCCCTTTTTCCTGTTCTGGGTCTGTTCTCCAATTTGCTCCACCTTTACATCTCCACTCACTCCTTCTCCAAAATAAGCCAAAGGATGTGCTACTTTCAAGAGTCTAATAATTGAATCAAACATTTTCCTAATTTATAACTTAAAAGATTGCCATATACATGTATGCTAACATTTACCAGCCCAGTCCCTCAAGATTTGACAAAGAAATAAAAGAGATCTGTAACAACCAAGTAAAATAGGTCAGGTTAGAACCTGAAAGACAGAGGAAATTCAAACTCTTCACAATGATCTCACTGCTCTCTAAAAAAATCAAACTGAATTTTGTGAGTTGGGCAACTGACTGACAACATGACTATGTAATTAAGGTGAAAAACACATTGCATTATAATACTAAGATTAAAATATATCAAATAAGAAAACGTATTGTGTTTACAATACATCAATTAGCCACTGAACATCATCTGTAGACCTTTCTCCAAGTCTAGAAGGAGATGGGGGTGGAGGGAAGGCAGGAAACACTAGCATCAAGTGAATCACAAAAGTATTCTATAAGGGAGTAAAGCTTTAAGACATTTTTGGCCATAATCCACAGTAAGGAATATATATTTTATATTGTGCGCCTGTAGAGAAAAACGATTTTACAGATCAATTACCCTTACTCGGTGCACTCCACTCTGATATTTTCTACTCTATCCTATTCCAGTCCCTCCCCCCGCTCTGTCTCTCTCTCCCTCATTCCCTCCCTCCCTCTCTGTTTTGTTTTGTTTTGTTTTAAATGCTGGCCATGACTCTCTCATTTGATTCTAAAAGTGAGGAGAGAAGGAAAATAAGTGAAGAGGTTAAGAGTGGAAGGTGGAGGTGGCTTTGGGGGACTTTGCCCTACAAGGGATATGTACCAATACCTGGAGATATTTTAGATTATCATAACTGGGGGTGGGGATGATACTAGCACCTAGTGGGTAGAGGCCAAGGATGCTGCTAAGCTCCTTATGATGCCCCAGACCGTCCTGCAAAACAATTATCCAGCCCCGATTTCAATAGTACTGAAACTGAGAAATCTCCTCGAGACTAGACAAAACTGGAAAGTCAACAGCACTTTTTAAAGGTTATGAAAAATATGCTTTAAACATCGAGAGAGAGATCTCACAATTAGATTCAGAGGTACTATGACATCAGCAATCTAAGACTTCTCTCCTTCCATAATCCAAAGACAAAAAAAAAAAAAAAAGAAAAACATCAGTTTGCAATTTTCTAACCCAACACAAACTATGAGGAAGTAATCAATATAGCACTGTGAAAAGCAAACTATGTCCTAGTTAAGAGATAAGTGTTACAAAACATGGAAATCTTTCTTAAGTCCAAAGTACCTATAATACAGTGGGCTTATGTTGCTAGTTATTTTAGACTCTGAATTTCTTCAGGGTAGAAACTAGGTCTTATTCATCTCTGTATTTTCTACTAGGTCCAATTCAACATCTTGCAAATAATAGACACTAAAAAGCATTTGGCTGAAAAAGGAATAAGTAGGTGCCTAGTCTTTAGCAACACATTGGATTTACGTCTCAAAATTATATCTCAACAAACTAAAAAGTATATTCTTCTTAGCCTAAAAATACAAGGATAGTTCAACATGTGGCAGATCCTAGAAGGGGCAAAACCAACATAAATGACCACAATCCATGTAACCATGACGATACACTCATTCAAAACTCTTGAAAGTTGTCTCAAAAAAGTCTTGACTATTTTTGACCGTCATGGAACATTAGTAAGTAATCTAAAAATGTTTTTAATATCTATTTTTCGGCAAATTACCAAACAACGAACACACTATCACATTAGTAGATAAGGAAACAGATCTAGAGTAGTTAAATAGGGAGGAGAAGATCATGCAGTTAATGAGTTTCACAGCCAGGATTTAAACTCCTCTGATTCTAAAACCCATGCTCTTCTCCATAAAGAGCTCTTCTCCATTTATTGTTTCACGAATAATGGCCCAATCACTCATAGACTGTAATTATCAGCAGCATTTAACAGAACTTAGTGAATGAAATGACATCTATTATAAGTTTGAGTGAAATTCTGTATATTTAGAATAATAAGATCTATCCAAAGAGACAAATGACAAATGAATAAGACAAGAGCCAAAGCCACCAAAACACCAATAAAGGTGAAGTTAGGGGGAAAAAGGAGGAGGAGGAGGAGGAGGAGGAGGAGGAGGAGGAGGAGGAGGAGGAGAAGAAGGTGGCTAGCCAACAGGACAGCAGAGGGGAAAAAAAATTAAACTATAAGCTTCTTGTGAATTACAGAATTTTATTATTTAAAACTCAGGAAAGACCCTGCTGTTTTGTAGATGCTGTAATATGACATACAAGGGCCTGCAAAGAATCCTTCTGCAATAAGAATGCTGCCTGGTGCTGTCTATACAATGCTGGTTAATACTTTGTATTATGTGATCCAAATTTGCTTTCCACATTTTTGAAAGGTTGTGCACAAGAATGAAAAGAGACAGAAATGTAAAGACAATGAGAAAGATGTCTCAGTTGTTAAACACATTCTTTGGGGTCATTTAGTCTAGCGATAATAAAGCAAGGAAATAACTATCTTTTAAAAGTTGGTGGATCCTCATCAAAATGATGTGTCGACATATAAGCATATGGGGGGGAAACGCTGCTAATGAAACCTTTTTAATTATTAGGAAGAATTTTCAAGCATTAGTTAACTACCAATGATGGCTATGAATCACAATGTTAGATATCTTTATAAGTAGCGTATTCCAAAATCAGACTGATACTTTTTCCACAAGCAACCAAAAATGCCTCTCTCATGATGAAAAGTCATGATAAAGTTTAATCTCTGTCCCAGTCTCTCAACGGCTATAACTTCACCTCCCTGAATACTATTATTGGGGGTAATATCCAACAGGAAAGTGTTATTTTATTTAAATTTCTTCCTCCAAAGCTGAATTATGATTGTTTACTGGAAATACATGTTGGGAGAAACCATACCCTGTAAAGCAGATTATTAGGCAGATGAGAAGGAGAACCATGTCTAGGTGTCTACTAGGAGTTCAAGTAAGGGAGGATACAGATGTGAATGACATTTCGTTTCTTTCTGTATTTGATAAAAGTTGTAGTTCTACTAAATAGCATAACATAAAATTTTCATTCAACTCATACAGCTTTTTATTTATGTGAGATTTTTATGTGTTTATTTCTTATATCTTTAAGTAGTAAAACTGAAGACATTACTTTAGCAAAGAATAATAGAAGTATGTAACAGAATCTAAACTGATCCACTAAAGATAACCAAGCTATCTTTTTCTTACCTCTTAATATTATGATATACTCAGACAAACATGGAAAACGACCAAACTAAAGACTACTGATTATACTTAAGGAAGTATTACAGCTTGTGGGAAATAAACTTTCTATATGCTCTATGATAAAATTAAGATCTATACTTTCTTCTTATAGATCTATTTTAATAAACACAATTTTCTTATTGTTTATAATTTCCATGCAACTTGTACGAAATGAGCGTCTAACTTTTTTTCCTCACTGTATTTACATTTTGTCCAAGCCCATTTGTTGAATAATTTACCCCTTCCCCTTTGGTTTGTGCTACTTTCTATGTTTTTATCACTTATTTGTTTTAATATGCCACTTTGGCATAAGGATTATTTTGAGCAGAAGGCAACTGAGAAGAAGCAGATACAAGAAAAGCTCCTTGCACTCCCCCTATTAGCCTAAAATAGGTATGATATAAATCTGTAAATGTGTCCCCTCTGCCCTCTCTATAAGGAAGGACAGAAGTTAATTATTCTACCAGGCAAAAGATGGCTCCAGAGAAGTCTGTGTAACAAACTTTACTAGGTAACCCTTATCTTCCATTAGTTCACTCATACGTTTATCTTCCTATGATTTGCTACCTAGAAACTCAAAGTCCCTTTCCTTAGTCTTTTCATTTCTCTAAAAATCTATTGTTCTTTTGTTAAGATACTATAGAAACCCAAGTTCTAACCACCCCCTTTAAGTTTCAAGTAGCTGGAAGCTCCCACAGGTATGCACAATCCACATAATAAACGTGTTTCTCTCTTAATCTGTCTTTTGTCGGTCTAATTTACCATCTCTAGTCCCCAGGGAGCCTACAATGCACAGAGGGGAAAAAAAAAAAAAAAGAGTTAACATTTTTCTCCCGCACACCCTCCCTCCAGATTCACTTTTAAAAATAAAATACAGGAACCGATTGGGATTATGCCTAAAATATCATTAACCCCAAGACACTGTTTAGAAAAAACATGCATCTTTACAATATTTAGCCTTCCCAATTAGGAACATGAAATGAATACCTACTCACTCAATGACTATCTTCTTTTATGTTAGTCAGTAAGTTTTATAGCTTTCTTATTATTTTTTAAATTTCTTACTAGTTATTTTTAAAATCACATTTTCTGTTTTTTGGGCAGAATGGGAACTGCTTTTCAATCATTGTCCCAACTAATTATTTTTGGTGCAGTACAAAATAATTCCATATTAATTCCATATCTAGCTGCCTTCTTGAATTTATTGATTCCTGTTGATTCTCATGAGGAAGTCGATTATTCATCAAAGGTGCCAGAAAACTGTGTGTGTGTCGTGCAAGAGGGTGGGTGGTATAGGGGATTCATGTTAGATACTCACCTATCTGGTATATTTTGGCATATACCAAAATAAGTTACAAAAAGATGAAAAAGTTAAAGTTTAAAAAAGTAAATAATAAAAACATGAGAAAATACACAGCTAAATATTTAACTGATTTGGGGATGAATAAAGAGTTTCTACAGATAAAAGAAATGGGAAAAAATTACCATAGATGCAAAAACAGCTATATTAAATTCAATATTTCCAAATGGCCACAGAAAACTAGTAGAGAAACATCAAAATGGGAAATACATTTCAAACAGATGACAGTTAAATGGGTAAAAATCCTAACCATATAAAAAGATCTTATAAATCAGTAAGAGAAAAACTAATTAATACCCAATAGGAACATGGGCAGGAGAAATAAAAGGAATGAACAGACAATTCATGGAAGATAATCAAACACCAACAAACATATAAAACATTCAACTGCACAACCAAATTCAAATTAAAATGGCAGAGAGAGAGAGCATTTTGTACCCTATGCAACTGCAAAGATTTGGTATCTTGAGACAAAACTTAAGCACATCTGACAGGAGTATGGAGCATTATAACCTTTCTGGAAAGCAAGTTGGTATTCTGAACCAAAAGTTTGTAAGAATCAAAGCATGAGTATGTATTTGTGAAATTCTCAGGTACTAGACAAAAGTTCTTATATAAAGATAACCATTATAATATTATTTGTGCTAGCAATTGGAAGCAACTGCAATGCCTCCCAATAAAGGAATAGTTAGTTTGTGGTACACATCTATATAATAGACGATTAGTGCAGCCATTTAAAACATATTTATGAAGAACATCTAATGGCTTTGGAAAAAGCTAATGATATGATATCAGTTGAAAAAATCAGAACAAAATTATATATATAAACATGTAAAATATACATGCATAGGAAAAAGGGAAGAAATACAACAAAATGTTAATGGTTATATTTGGGGGAAAAGATTATGGATAGTTTGTATTTCATTCATTACACTTCGAGGAATTTTTCAGTTATTCTAGAGTAAATACATATTGTTTCTTGCCAAAAGAAACACATACAAAATGCTAATTTACAACTATAGGTAATAGGTATTTTTTTAATACAGCATCAAGTGATGCAAGAAAATTTTCAGAAACAAAGCAAAATAGGTTTTAAAAAAAATCAATAGACTTTTCTTCCACAAGAATAACAGAAGATATCCACTTTTTAAAACTTTTATGTGAATTTTTTCTTCACATAGCCAGCACCATTAAGAAACTTCCAAAGGTAGTAATATCTAACTATTAAATGTCAATCACCAACACAGCCTAAAAAGAAACCCTCATGGAATCAACTACAGCTAAAGTGTGATTGGAATCCAGTGCTTACCTTTCTCACTTACACTCTCACTTTCAATCTCCACATCATCACAACTGGTGTATTCAGGCGTGGAAGCTAATTCCTCCTCTGAACTGCTCAATGAAACCTGGCGCATTTTACCTCCTTTCTTTGATTTATGAGGCTTTGGTGGTGGAGGTCTCACGGACTCCGACTGGTCGGAACTGAGAGAATCGTTCCTTAACATTGTTTCCATCTTTTCCCGTTTTGTTTTCCTCACAGCAGAGCTAGGATCTAAGTGGTGCTGTTTCCGTAGTGAGTCAGTACGTCTCATGTCTGGTCTATCAATGGGTATCGGACTCCTCCGCGGGGTGGGAGGACTATGGTTTGTGGTCCTTTGTGGATAAGAACTTGGTCCCTGAGCCTCTCGAGTTCTTTCCATTGAGTAAGATCGCTGATTTTCCATGGCAGCTCTACGTTCAGATATAGATCTCTGCCTTGATGGTCTTTCCATCCTCAGCATAGAAATCCTAGAATCTTCCAGTTCAGCATTTGCCAAAGAGACATCACTATGCCTTCTCTCATGCCTCGCTCGGGACACTTCAGCATGAATACGCATTTGTTCTTCATAGGGCTGTGGCTTTACTGGATACCGGGCCAAATTCGGATCGCTTCGATAGCGTGCCTGGTACTCCTCCTCTCTCCTTTGCCTTTCATATTCATCTCTGCTCTCCACATCCTCATCATCTACGATATATTCTTTGGAATGCCTATGACTTCTCCTCTTGGAGTCCCTGTAATTTATATGGTCAGACTCTTCGTAAAACTGAGGTTCACGCTGAGACCTCCTATCAGCATAATCCGATGGAGATCTAGGCATGGCGTTATCTGAAGTAGCATATTGTGAATATTCTTCTCTTTCTTCTCTTTGGTCGTATCTTCTATTCTGATCTCTGGATACTGAGGGACTTCGTGTCCTAAGTAACCAAAGACAAAGACTGATGAGAAGAGCAACGTCTAAACAATTCAACGTTTTGCTGATTCACTGGCAGGTTGACGAATTATATTCAGATAGTTCTTCTACTTTAAAAAAAAAATCTTTTTACAGTCATGCCATAATAAAAGTTTTACTAATATTCATTTTATTCAGTTCAAATAGGAAATGTTAAAGGTACTTTTGATATGGTTCTTCAATGCCTGCACACTACCTATGGAATATACTTAAAGCGCCCTGAAATAAGACAGCACCATACTCTGCTTCTGCAAAATGGACTTTACTGTGATTTCTTTGCTTTGCTCAATACACTTCAACCATCTCCCAACTGCTATTCAGAGGCTCTGAAAAATTCCACCTGACATTCTCTCTATTCTTGACACCTCGATATGAAGTCACTTGAAAATATAATGAAGCCAAACTGATTTGGCTCAAGAGCTGAATACTTTCTGGCTAAAACTAAACGCTGGCTCTTAAAAATCGTTTTTCATTCATCAGCTACTTATATCACTCCTAGTACTGGTTCAGCTCAATCTTTATCTTAGCATTATATCTCCAACTTTTCTTTACTGTTCTAACTTGAGATACACAATTAAAAAACATACTGAAAATAATGACTTATTCATCACAGAAACAAAAAAAAAATCTTTGTAGAAGTCAGAGAACTGCTATTTTTATTCCATCTTCACTGAGATTAAGGCCAGCTCAATGACACCTCTCTTTGTCATCCCATCTGACCCCTCATACTTCCTCAGAGCCTCAGAAGAACAGACTGTATATTAAGTTCTCAACCTGCCCCTCTAACACTAGTACAACATAGTGGACCCTGTAATCATACAGAATACTCTTTGTCAACAAGATATTCACACTGTCCTCTTCCCTGGTACAAACCCAGCTAAATGTCAACCACTAGCCACGAAAAGCAGCGGGGAGATGACAGAAGTTGAGAATTACTATTACAGAGACTTTTGCCAGGACATATGAACGGGAGACGACAAAAAAGCAGGGTCAGTTGAAGTTAAAGATGACCAACACTGGATAGCTCAGTTGTGAATTTCTTATGTGTGTGTGTGTGTGTGTGTGTGTGTGTGTGTGTGTATATCGTATATACATATGTATTTTTTGGCCTAAAAGCAAGAGCAGAGAAAGGATCCAGGTGGAATAACCCAACCCAGGAACAGCCTCCTGCTCCTCTACAGTTTCTGTGTCGTCGAATCTCTTTCCCCTGTATCTGAAATGCAACCTGCCAATGTACCGATTAAGATTGGTTAGTAAAAACAGGAGTCACTCTAGGTTTTCCAGGCTTTAATACAGTGAGGGCTTTAATACAGAATCAAAAGCCACACAACGGAACCAGCAAAGGAGTGAAGGCCACAGAAGTTAATGCTGCTGTTCTTAGCCTGAAGAACAAAAGACAAGGGTTCTCAAAATGTTCATTAGAAAGCTGCTGTTAATCTCAAGAGTCTTTGGGGAGTTTGCCACCAATTATTTCAGCTGCCTACGGCATGAGGGTGGCCAATTAACAGGAGCTTGCCAGGAGCCACGGAGACTTTCGCATCTGCCCGTGTGCCTGCCAGCAACCGCTGCTGGACAATAACGGCTTCTGTAACTCTTCCACCTTTCAATGTCACACAAAGGTATAGCCAGGGTAAACTCTCCCCAGAACCACAAAGGACAAAGTATTACAGAAAATGAAGGAACTGGTCTGTTTTCCTAAATGTTTTATGATTAGGCAAGTGGACGTGATTTTTTTTTACATTGATATGTAAATGTACACTTACATATAAAACATTTAGGACTTGAATCTTTTTGGTTTTGCTACATAAAACCGTAGACTCCTACGGTTTAAAATCTACAATCAGGGGTGCCTGGGTGGCTCAGTCAGTTGAGCGGCCGACTTCGGCTCAGGTCACGATCTCACTGCTCCATGAGTTTGAGCCCCTCGTCCGGCTCTGTGCTGACATCTCAGAGCCTGGAGCCTAATTTGGATTCTGTGTCTCCTCTCTCTGTCCCTCCCCTGCTCGCCCTCTCTGTCTCAAATATAAACATTAAAAAAAATACATTAAAAAAATAAAATACATAATCAAAACAGAGCACTCAAAATAGAGCATAAACCTACCTAATATCCTATATATGTGTGCCCATTATACATAATTCCTTTTACTTTTTTGTCATTTTTTTTATACATATAACGAAAGAAAAAAAATAATTTAGCATGGTCGCAATGTGTCATAAAAAGAATAGAATTAAGGGATCTGAGTTTCTTGGTTCTGTTTTTGTTATTAACCAGTTATTTGAACCTACATGGCCATTTAACCTTTGAAAGTCTATATTTTAGACTATACACATTAATTCATATATTATTTTAACAAATATGTATTAGGTAAGAACTAAATGCCACATACTATAATAGAGATTAGGAATAAAGAAATGATAAGAGAGGATCCTTGATTTTGAGAAGGCACATGATTCTAAAACTCTTCCATTTCTTAGGGACTATGATCTTATAATACTGACACCATAACTTCATCAAGTTAATATGCCTAAATGAAAGCTTTAGGGATAGCAAAAAAATAATGATACTTCTGTCAAAATGTCAAAATTAACTGTGCCAATTTTCAACATATTCACATCTCTTTAACTGGCTACTTATATCTACTTACTATATTAAAAAAAAACCTCACTGAAAGAAAAGAGAATTTCTCTAGAGAACTCTAAAGAATAAGCAATTAAATCAGTTCCTCTAAACTGACCATCTAACCTCCATTAGATGCATACTTTATGTCAGAAATTCAAATACATTTTGGGGTGTTATTTGTTTCCAACCTCAGTCAATAAATATATTTGTCTCTAAAAAGACAGATTATTCATAAACCAAATACAATATCAAGAAATTATATTTTCAAGAGTAAGATGCTAATGTTTCTCAGATTTATATGATACGTAAGAAAACGATCTTTTTAACTTCATTTATTTTTGAAACTTTTTTATTTGAGTATCGTTGACACACAATGTTACGTAAGTTTTAGGCATACAACGTGGTGATTCAACTTCTCTATTTGTTATGCTGTGCTCACCACAAGCGTGGCTATCATCTGTTATTACCATACAACGCTATTACAATATCATTGACTACATTCCCTACGCTGTGCTTTTTATCCCTGTGACTTTTTCATTCTGTAGCTAGAAGCGCGTACCTCCCACGCCCTCTCGCCCACTTTGACCATCCCCTCATTGTTTAAATAAATTCTAATTTCCCTAAAATCCAGTGTGGGTTGAAAAGGAAATTTTATAGCTAGCTATAAGTATATAAATTTTGAAAGCAGTATTACCTCATTACCAGAGACCAGTAAGATCAGATCATCACTTAGAGCTCACTTTTGTGCCTTTGTATTTCCCCAGCACACATTCTGTTCCCCATTCTATTTACAATTACCTAATTAGTGTTCTGCATTGTCCACTGGACTTTAAATTTTGAACCAGGAAGGACTGTGTCTATCATACCTTTGTAGTTCCCCTATTAATTCATTCGCTGAACAAATACTTATTTAGGGCTTAATATGTGCCAGCTATGATTCTTGTTGCTGGAACTACATTAGAGAAGAGACACATAAAGTCCCTGCCCTAAATAAGCTTTCTTTCTAGTAGGCAAGACAAACAATCAGCAAATAAATTAGGCACTAGACAAATAAAGGCAATTCCATACAGTGGTAAATACTATGAAAGAAAATTGAAACAGGGCAAATTTATGAAATGTATCTGAAGGAAGCTACTTTTGGTAAGAAATGTCTTCCTGAAAAGGTACATTTGAACCAAGACCTCAGTAATGTAGGTACATTGAGTGTAGCCCATTTATATAAAATATACAACTTCACTGGAAATGTTTTGGGTGTTCTCATTCAGTTACTATCACTTTGGTTTTTGTTGTTGTTGTTTACTGAAAACTGTGTTATAAAATATAAAATCTACCAAATTCTTGATTGTTTGATATAAATCACGGATTTTCCAGGTAGTTCATCTCTAGAATCCATCTAAAATCAGCCCATCAAGCCTCCTCCTGTACCCCTCCTTTTCAAAAGATTTCATGCTCTCAAACTGAGAAAATTCCAATTCCACATTATACTTGATCCCAGTTGGGAGTCAAAAGAAAAATGACCAGATGAAATCAGAATGAAGGGGTATTGGCTTTATAATATTATAAAAAACACTTACATGCCTTAAGATTGTTAATACAAATTAATCTCTAAAATGTGGGATCTAAGGCCATACAAGAAAGTAAAATCAATCAATCAATCAATCAGAAAATGGTAACAGAGAAATTGAGTATTTTGAAGGCAATTCAACCTAACAGTGGCCTTCCTCCTCCTTACTATACTTCTTCCCTAAGTAATCTTACCCGTTTCTATCCAGGAATGTATATTATACTCTAAAGCAAGAAGGTTCATGAGGAACAGCAACTGGGTCTATGGACGCTGGCACATAATAGATGCTCAATAAATATCTGTTGAATTAAAGAACTGGTTAATTCTCCCTTAGATGATCTCTACTTTTCATGATATGCTCTTTCCTTCTATACCCAAACCCACCAATTTGCTAAAATAGTCTAGTTATTCTCTTTCCCCTACTGCTGTCTTGGCAGAGATAACACTATCAGGGAAAGGAAGGAACTGCTTTTCTTAGTAGTGCATGTTGTATGTTACTTTGGCTTTTGTTGTTGAGCTTCAAAATCCAACAATTGTTTATAAAATGATTTCTTTGGCAAATGTACTCTGAGTGTCAATCGCTTTACAATTAAACATTTAAAACAAAACCTCTTTGTAAATTAGGGGATGCTAGTAATACATTTAGCATCACACTTGGTGTTATGGGACAGAGGGAGGGCGAAGAAAAGAAAACATGTCATTCCCTGAGGAATGAACATAAATTTTTGAAAGTAAGTAGAGTACAAATAAAGTGACTATAGTGAGCCTTTACAATAGAAAAAATATATTCTATTTTATTGGTAAATAATATTTATCATAGAATTCAGTTCCAAAAGAAAGCCTATTATTAATTAGCACTTAGAAAGTCATCTACGTGCTTTTTAAAATCATACCTTAGAAAAATTGAATTCAACATTAAATCCAGCCATCACATTGTTCTAGAGATTATGAAATTTGCCTGAAGCATCTGAATCATCCTGTAGATGCTGATTTGTACTGGATTTAAGTAAAAATAGAACAGTGCTCATGATTTCTGAAATTGGGATAACTATTGTCACTGTTACTTAACATGAAATTAAGTTTTTAAAAATGCATTCTAAGGTATAGTATCTTATAGTATATTAAAGCTATGCTGGGAGCGAGGCAAGTTTTATTCTACGACTACTCTTGTCAAACAATGAAGAATCTGCTATCATTTAGTCCAAAATATTAAAATATTCTGTCAAATAATTTTACCAACTAGATCATGAATTACTTCATTTATACTCTCCTTTAAATTAAAACTGCTGTGTTTTCTTAGACACCATATATTTTTTTCAGGAACTGAAGAAAACCTATGAAAATTCAAGTACTATATCACTAATCTCCATCTTCCCTACTGCCCTTTATAAGTAAGTCTTAGCATTTATTCTTATCAGGTGGAAAACATCTAATAGGTAAAAGAATATAATGATAAATTATACAAATCTCTAAACAATCATAAAGGATTTAACACTATTTCACACACAAATTATAATTCAGAAGAATGGAACAATTCATCCAAGATGTTATATGTCACTTAATCCTTCCAAGACGCTGAGATATTAAGAGGCAGGATCCAAAATTATGCCTTTCTTTAGAATAAAATGTATTTGTGACATCATATGGTGCCTTACTTTTTACCTCTATGCTTCAATCAATCCCTATTTCTGATATAACAATATCAGTATATATATATATTTGTATTCACTTTATATGTGCCTCATATCTGTTCATCTTACCTCTTTATTGAAATCTAGGTTATTACAATTATTTTCTCTCTCACCATATTATAGGGTAGCATTTCTGTTCATTGCTTGTAATTATTTTGTCATATGGACTATTCAATCTATTTCTAAGTATTCTAGCTATATATTCACTATATCCTCTATAATAAATGTTACTCTGATTACAGCAAGAAAATACCAAATAGTCTCTTTAAAGCTCTGTGTCTAAAACTCAGATTGACTGATAGAAAAACTCCAAATAAAGATTCTTTCCCAATTAAAGTCATTTTCAACAATTTCCCAAAGGCAGTCTCAACTTATATACTGTGTAACAATTCATCATGTTTCTACCATATTTACAACTTTAACCATGCTATGTAGTTTGTGTTATTATACAACCTATGATACCAACTACATATACTACAAAAAAAATCATTCAGGCTCTGAAAATATAATCTGGTATAAAATATTTGAAAACATTTATGAAGACAGTGAAAGCTTACATGGAAACTTAAGCTTTAATATTTATATGTTTTTAATTCTTAAGACCTATACAATTTTTAAGAATCATGATATTGAAAGTAAAGAATCTGAAGACTGTTAATTTCTTCAAATTCACATTTTATGCTATTCAATTAAGTACTACCTATAAGAAAGTCTCTTACTCATAACCTTTATTAGTAGAGATCATTAAACTACTGTCATTTATAAGTAAAAGAAGAGAAATGATATTTGAAGAATGAATAACCTGAAAAAAAACCCTCTATCTTTATAAAAGCTTTATAAAGCATGGTTATTGCTAAATAAATTTAAATGGTTTATTTTAATTCTACACAATTCTAACCATATAGTTTAAACATAACATTGTAATCAAATTTGGAAATTTGAAACCATTAAGACACATTAAATCAAGGAATTAACAGAAATACAAGATCCTGTAAAATATGAAATATATAGATTCTATTCCTAGAATTTCTACAAAAAACTTTTAACAAATCAAACAATTCATATTCATCAAAAAACACACACAAAAAAGACCAAACTTTTTTTTAACACATCGCAGCATTTAACACATTTTTATAGTTTTACCTTGTGTTCAACCAATGCACATCTGTCCAGCACGAAGCATCACTGTTGACAAAAATACATCAACACTGTGCCAGGCAGTGTTTTCATTTAATCCTTCTCTAGCTCTAGCAAAATCATAGGATCCATCCTTAATCAGATGATTTGAAAATCTCTACGTGCTTACAATCATTTTTTTTTCCAAAACTGAATTACTAAAAATTTACACACAAAACAGCACTCATTCATGGATGGAGTCATAGAATCCTGTAGTGATGAGCCTGTTAAGAAAAAGGTTACTCTGTAATGCTGTTACTATGTGGCTGTATATAGCTCCAGGTCAAGTAAGAATGTACCCTGTAAGGAGGATTACGGTACTTAGCTGATTAGTGCCTCACAATACTGAATACCAAATGCATCCTACATGCATGGCATTTGTGGGGACTAGACTTAAAATGGACAGATTGAGAAATCTGTAAACCACGTACTCCTACATGAATTACAGTATTTCTAAAATAAGAGATATCATTGTGTTTGTTATTGATGTCCCCCCCTGTGCTGCTGTCGCTTATAAGATGTATGGTGACAATAAAAGTCATTGGTGGTTTAACAAGCCTATTTGATAATTTCTTTTTGATTATTCAATAAGTTTCTTAATCTTCAGTAAAAAGAGAATGCTTCCCCAGAGGTATAATGGGAAAGGGAATAGCACTCAGTGAGTTTAATAAAAAATAATGGGTTCCATGAACTAAGAAGTTCATCAGACACTGAATTTAAGTCAAGTTTTGCTCCCTTTATCACTTACTCTCTCAATGACTCTATTCGGTCACTCAAAAAAAAAAAAAAAAAAAAAAAAAAAAAAAAAAGTATAGACAATAACACCACAGATTCCTTTCTACCAGAAACTAATCATCAAGATGTTAATAACTTCTGAGAGTTATATGTAAGTGATTCCACATAAACTTATATAAAACTGAGGAAAGGCCAGTGTTTGAAGAGTGGGGAAAGATGCAAAACTACTGTGCTGTTTTTTGGTCTCCTGAATTTCAAGTTTAAATCAGAGTCTAGGAATATGTGGTAGCACCATTCAAACTATTTGTGCGGTATTCATCTACATGATTCTCTCCTAGATTTAAGTCTAAATCTTGGAGAGGTTATAGAGGGGTGGCAGGGACAGATAAAGTAATTTTTACTCACTGATATTCCTAATAAAGATTTCTAGATTATTGAAACAAATGCGATAAAAATTCATGATCACTCATTTTCATAGGAATGTGAACCAATAACAAAAGTCACCCATTTAGACCCCATACCTCATATTAAAGTGAAAAAAAAAAAAAAAGATTCCACAGAATACTGTGATTCTTCCAAGCTGATAAGTCCCGAAGATTTCACAGTATTACAGTTGATATTATGATAGCAAAGCTTCCTCCTTTATTTTTCCTTCCATTCACTTTGCCCACCTCTGTGAGTCCTCTCAGCAGTGTTGTCCTAGCTATAATGTACACTCTCTGTTGCCAATCATCTCCGCCATCAACCTTGTTTCCTTCTCCATTCAGTTGTCCACCACAGACCTTCATTCATATCATTCCTAATATGTTTCCTCTCTATCAATCTTTCTAGGTCTCCAGTCTGTTTCTCCCTACACTTCGGGAGTCGTATTTTCCTTTTAGGACTATTTTCTCCATTAAAAAAAATTTTTTTTAATGTTTTTTATTTATTTTTGAGACAGAGAGAAACAGAGCATGAGCAGGGGAGGGGCAGAGAGAGAGGGAGACACAGAATCCGAAGCAGGCTCCAGGCTCTGATCTGTCAGCACAGAGCCCGACATGGGGCTCGAACTCATGGACTGTGAGATCATGACCTGAGCCGAAGTCGGACGCTTAAAAGACTGAGACACCCAGGCGCCCCTCCCATTTTTAATTCTTTTCTTTTATACTTTTTTAAATTTTAATTCTTTGGGTAAGTACTTCCTATGCATTCAAATTTATGAGGACCCAATTTGGGATTTAAAAGGATTTCATGAGACTATTTATAATTGTAGTATCCATTGACTTCTTCAGAAGTACAAAATAACAAAAAGATTCTATGAATCAGATACCAGTGTAAATAATTTTTATTTCATTCATGATAATATTTTCAACTTATGTTTGAAAGATGAAGACCTTGTGTATTCAAATCTCTAGAAAATGGTGCAGAAATGATGTTGCCCTCTACTAACCCATTGTGCCACTCCCCTCCTCCCACTATCCCTCCCCAAACTGCCACAAAGATTAGGAACCATTCTATATCAGAAGACAGTTTCAACTGGTAGTGATTTTAGTTCTCTTCTTTAGGTGAGGAGTCCTTCTTTAAGGACTTCTTTAAGCCTTCTTTCTGAGTTTATGACAGCCTTAGAAACAACCCTACAATATTCAATGAAAACAATACAAGGAAGTACCATGAGCAAGATAGGAGAAATAGAAGGGGAAAAAAAGTATAAATACGTTTAACTAATAACTACCCTCCGTAATCATCAGTGAAAGACCCCAGAAAGATTTATTTTACTCCATTCTCCCCTGAAATCTTTATATGATTTCAATATCACAGTTACTTTACTGAACTCCAGTTACTGGTTTAATATACCTTTGCATTCTCTCCTCACAGTTATTCAGAGAAGAAAACCTCTTCATATAAAAGGAAACAAACACATCCACAAATATATATCAAATTAAAAAATCGATACTGCTTATCTGCAAACCAAAGACGCGTATAATTAATTCCCATCTTAAGTGTTCATTTCCTGATTGGGGAAAAGAATAATACGGTGTTTTAAAATACGGGAAACATCGATAAATGGGTTTAAAGAGAAAAAGTGCATTCCATCTCAGTTAATGGTAACTCTTTCCTTCTAGTTGCTCATCCAACCCATGAGGAAATTCTATAGGACCTACCTTCAGAATGCATCCCGAACCTAAACACTTCTCACCATCTCGCCACCTCCTCTAGCACAAGCCCGGTGAAGTCATCACCATTTTTCATGTGATATACTGCAAAAACTTCCTAACTGGCCTCTCTGCTTCCACGCTGTCCCCCTTCACCTCAGTGTCAACACAGCAGCAAGAAAGCAAGTCAAATATGCTTGAAACCAGTTGGTAGCTCCCTATTTTGCTGACCAGGCCTAGGGGATGTGGTGCCCGTCACTCTCTGGCCTCCTCCCCTACCGCTCCCCTGCTGGCTCACTCAGATCCAACCGCGTCTTCCCTGCATTTTCTCACTTTAGGACCATTGCTCTGGCAGCTCCCTCTGCCTGGAATACCGCTCCTCCAGATATCAGCAGACATTTTCTAAACATCTCGTCAGTAGAGACCTTCTTTATTCATTCCTCATATCTCACCTTCTCAAGGGGCCTATCCTGACCACCCATCACTTTGACCTGTCTCCAACCCTTTACCCCCATTCCCGATCCCCTAAACCTACTTTATGGTTTTTAATCTTTTTCAGAACACTTATCTCCTTCTAATTACAATGTATTTTTTATTTGTTTCCTGTTATGTACACCTTGTAGGCAAGGACCACTGTTTTGGTCATGTGATCCCCAAATACCTGGCACATAGTAGATAATAAATATTTATTGAATAAATAAATAAAGCAACATAAGCAAGGTAATTTTTACACTACAGCAAAAATAAATGTCATCTGTCCTATTCGACCAGCCTATCTACCATAGAAACATACAAGGATTAGCCAAAATTTACACTGTTTGTTTACTTTTTTGTATTTTACCTTAAAAACTAAACTCACAAAATACCACTTTCAAGGGAACAAATATAAGATGTGCCTTCAATGCGTGAGTTTTGAGAATATCAACCTCTTCATTCTCCCAGCCCCTGATTTTTTTTCTGTCCAATTTTGTTGATTTGTAAGAGTGATTTGAGAATTTGAGTGACTTTTTCCGAGATGTGGAGAAAACCGCATTGCTGAGATAAGTAGGAAGAGGCAAGGAGTTAAAAAAGAGGCTGTTTCTTGATAGAGAACAGAAAGAATCTTGCCACCAATATGCATGAGAATACAACTCAATTAAATTATTTTAGAGAGTGACAGGTACAGAGAAAGCTCTTATTAAACAGGATTTTTCTTGGAAGAGAATTGATGATAACCAACTCAGTACAGTACTGTTTGGAGCCAACTACCATGACAAAATTCACACACACACACACACACACACACACAATCTATTTTATTTAAATGTAGGGCACTTCATTATACCAGTATTTGAGGTCACAGAAGTTTTCCTATATAATTCCCGTATGCTCATATGCCAATAAATACATAACATGTAATGTATCTTCACACAAAGCTAAAGGAACGGGCACAGATTATTTCTACATGCTCTTCAACTTCAGATCTGACCATTAGACCAATTAAAGAAACCTGATTTATCTTCAAGTTAACAGAATGTTCTTCCTCAGAGAATTCAGCACCTCACATCTGCCCGCCAGCATGATCTGTCAGTGCTCCTTAGCCATCTATACCAATATTGCATTGCTTCAGATTATGCCTCAATCAGCCCCCCTGTTTACATATGTAGTATTCTCCGGAAGGCAGATACTCTTGATTCTTTCATTCATTAAGACCAGTAAAACACTATAAAATCGAATCTTTAGTAGACTGTCTTCAAAAGTGGCTGAAAGTAATATACAATTCTATCTCAGGATACCACTGTCTTCACTCTATTCCCAGTCTGAGAAAGTCTGCCCCAATCCCATATATCTATACCATAAAAGTATTAACGCATAATGGAAATTTTAAGGAAGCTGTACTGAGGAGTTAAAAAAGACAGCATTGTACCCCATAGAGCATTACATAAAACATCCTCCTTTTAATAATTCTTTAATTCTCCCTTTAGTAAAGCTCTCTTAGCCTCGTACCATCTGGTCTCCCACACTCCTCTACAAATTTCCTGTGCCAGTGTTGTGTTATAGTTAGTCACTCCCCCACCCCCGAAAAAGTATAACGGAGTTCAACCCTAAATAACATGAGACGTGATGTGATGAGGCCCACTGGTGGGGCTGAGCTTTGTGAAAGAAGGATGGTTAATTTTAACAAGTGCATTTGTGTGGTTTCATGATATTTAACATATGATATTCTCTTTTAAACACCACATTGAAAGGGGATATTATTTAAGAGGCATGTCTGAAACCATGAGAATGATGAGTCATCAGATCAGACACTGGAGTTGGGATTTTCTTTGCAACATGGACATGTTTTTAAATATAACTGCCTCCAAATAAATGATGCATTTTACCACTTGTATGGCAAAGTTGCTTTAGCAATTTTTAAAGTAACTGATAGAAAATAGAACCACACAGTAAAATTACTTCTTTACCCTTTAATTTGGGCCTAATCTCTAAAAATGTATTAGGTAAAAAGCAAAATAGTGGTGAATTTTTCAGTTACTTTAAGTCTTATAAGTGAAGAAAATAGGAAATGTACTCTGGAAACAACGAATGAATATCTGTTGTTGTCACTGTCACTGATTCTCTTCTTTCTCGGGAAGGAAAGAATGTCTCCTCCATACTCAGCTTTGTGGTTTGGATTGAACTGGCCTCACATGCTCAGGGGTGCACGATGATTAGCAGAACATCATCCCTGCATGTACCATCCCTCTTCATGACTGCACAATGACCTAAGCTGGTCCCATCACAGTGACTTAAAAACATGTGTCTGACAGTGCTGAGACAGATTCCTGTTTTATGATTGAGGATTCATGGAACTCTCAGAGCTACTGAAATCGATTCAGAGTTGGGGGAGTCCTCCCAAAACGAAGTCAATTTAGTGACACCAAGTGACAAAAATGGAAAGAAAGAAATTAGGTCCTGAGTCGTGTTAAATGAGATTCAGGATCAATCCCACGGTAACATTTATCTCTGGAGTTTTCAATCAGGTAAATAATAAATCCCCTTTATTTTTTTTTAAGCGAGACTCATTTGAATTTTCTATAACTTGCAACTGAAGTCTTCTTGGCTGACATAGAATCTGCAATATGTACTCCTAAGTCTATGTGTTACTTTCTCATTAGCTGTCAATGATGCTAATGAACTTTGTTTCTAAGAAAATTGGTTCTACCTTTGTGAAAAGTAAGCACGCTGGGACCTCTATGTATATTGCAGTCACATGATTTCTTTAAAGTGTTTCCTATTTTTTAAAGTTTTTATCTAAATTCCAATTAGTTTAACATACAGTGTAATATCAGTTCCACGTGTACAATATAGTGATTCAACACTTAACGTGTCACACCCAGTGTTTGTCACAAGTGCACTCCATAATCCCGATCACCTTTTTAACCCATTTCCCCACCCACCTCCCCTCTGGTAACCATCAGTTTGTTCTCTATAGTTAAGAATCTGTTTCTTGGTTTGCCTCTCTCTCTCTCTCTCTCTTTGCCTTTGCTTGTTTATTTTGTTTCTTAAATTAGACATATCAATGAAATCATATGGTATTTGTCTTTCCCTGAATGACTTATTTTGCTTAGCATAATATTCTCTAGCTCCATCCATGCTGTTTCAAATGGCAACATTTCATTCTTTTTTATGGCTGACTAATATTCCACTGTATATATCTGTATGCCACATCTTTATCCATTCACCAATTGATAGACACTTGGGTTGTTTCCATAATTTGGCTTGGTTATTGTAGATATTGCTGCTATAAACATCAGGGTGCATGTATCCTTTTGAATTAGAGTTTTTGTATTCTCTGGGTAAATACCTGGTAGTGCAATTACTGGATCATAGGGTAGTTCTATTTTTTGAGAAACCTCCATACTATTTTCCAGAATGACTGCACCAGTTTGTATTCCCACCATTTCTTATTTTACACTAAAAATAGTCATTAAATGAGACCGAAATCTCTTCGGAGATCAAAAATCACAAGACTGAATGTTTCATATAAAATTTCATATAATTATGACATTAGACTTGTTCTATTTAAGGCTAGAAAGTGATCAAGTCACACTCAACATGTTTCAAAGCAACAGCAACAAGCTGCTTTTTTTAAGTAATGCACCTTAAACTATCCCCCACTCAATGTCTAAGCTATTTAAGAAATGCACATAAGAGATAGAGCATGAATTATTACCTCTATTATTGGTAAAGCTTAATTTGGAGAACTGGCCTAGATCCATGTAAAAGCAGGTTTCCTATGGGGCACCTGGGCAGCTCAGTCGGTTAAGCGTCCGACTTTGGCTCAGGTCATGATCTCAAGGTCTGTGAGTTCGAGCTCCGCCTAGGGCTCTGTGCTGACAGCTCAGAGCCTGGAGCCTGCCTCAGATTCTGTGTCTCCCTCTCTGCCTCCCCTCACTCACGCTCTCCCTCTGTCTCAAAAATAAATAAACATTAAGAAAAAAGTTTAAGCAGGTTTCCTAATACCAGGCCTCAGAATCATACAAAAACACCTATCCAGGCACAGACAACACTGGTTTATGCTTATCCCTGTAAAAATAAAGGCAGGAACAGAAGAGTATGTTTGCTATCTGTAAGCAGCTTATTTCTGAGAGAAAGAGAAAAAGAAAGCACTACTTAGGCTGACTTCCTTATCCCCAAGGGCAGAGTGGAACAGAGAGCTGAGGGAAGCCAAGAGTATTAATCTAGTGCAGCCCTCTCCACATGGAAGGAAACATAGGACTGAGGAAGCAGGGTATCCTATCTACCACTTGAGTCTACAATCGTGTGAAGTTAAAGCAATTCTACTGAACACAGGACTTCATGATTTAGGGTTCAAAATACACTTTGCTTAAACTGTAGATTGAGAAGATAGCAGGAAGAAATTATACCTTTCTAGGGTTCATAGGGTTGAACCAGGACCAAAAGCAAAACAGACCGGTAGACACAGCTGGTTGCTTGCTGAATAGATCTAAATCTCTTTTCTTTCTTACAAAAGATTTATTTGCCAGGCTCTTTTGTGGCTAGGGATGGTCATGTGACATAGTTCAGGTCAACAACATTCAGATAGAAGTTGACTAGGTACAGCTTCTACAAAGCTATTTATTCCAAATGAAAAGAGATAAAGCCAGCTAGCATATACCTTTCATACTTTGTCCTTCCTCCTTTTTGAATGGAATGTGGTCCTATTCCTATAACTCAGCAGATCTCTTTTAACCATGAATTTGAGGGCTACATACTGTGGGTAGCAGGGCAGGAAACAACAACAAAAAGTGTAGGTCTCCTGGAGCTGACTTATCTCCAGACTTGTTTTTATCTACGGAAATCATAAACTCCTTCTTTATTTAAGCATGCAGCTATGAAATTCATGTTACATATAGCTAAACACAATAATAACTGAGGCCAAAGACTTGTCTCTAGTGAGAATTCTAAGACATATCTAGGATCATTAGTAACCTGGCTGCTATTTCAGTAGAAAATAAACAACTGAAAAACGTCTAGGAACAGAAAATACGTACAAATTTACAGATAAATATAAGCCAAAGGGAGAGTGATTTCAAATGAAAGAGGCAAAATGGTATAGTACAAAAATACTTCCCTATCAAGTGGTGCACTGCCACCTGCCTATTGTAAACCCCTCCTTCCAACTTTGTGTTCAGTGATGTCACATTGGTACCTTAAAATCAGCCATGTTGGGACACAGTCATTTACATCATGAAAATTGGTAAATGCTACAAATCCGGTGGTTCCCCCCCCCCCCCACTTTTGGAGAACTGTTTGTCTAACATTTACCAACACACCACTGCTTATACCCTACAGCTCAACTAATAAGAACGTGGAGGGGCGCCTGGGTGGCTCAGTCGGTTAAGCGTCTGACTTCGGCTCAGGTCATGATCTCGCGGTCCGTGAGTTCGAGCCCCGGCGTCAGGCTCTGTGCTGACAGCTCAGAGCCTGGAGCCTGTTTCAGATTCTGTGTCTCCCTCTCTCTGACCCTCCCCCATTCATGCTCTGTCTCTCTCTGTCTCAAAAATAAATAAACGTTTAAAAAAAAAAATTAAAAAAAAAATAAAAAAAAAAATAAAAAGAACCTTGAGAAAAAAGTGCAATGGTTAGCCAATAGCTATCATTATTCATCTGGAAACTTGAGTTCACTAGCGTGAAGAATACCTAAAATAGAGCCTGACATTTAACAGAAGTGCAGTCACTGTTTGAAAAAAGAAGAGATTAAGGGAGAGTAAAAGAATTCTTCCTCAGTTACTGATAACTCTAGAGTTAATTTTACTTTTTAAAAGAATTAAAAATAGGGGGAGGGGGCGGGGCACCTGGGTGGTTCAGTCAGTTGAGCATCTGGCTCTTTGGCTCAGGTCATGATCTCATGGTTGGTGGAATTGAGCCTTGCACAGAGCCTGCATGGAATTCTCTCTCTCTCTCTCTCTCTCTCTCTCTCTCACTCTGCCCCTCCCCAACCTCTCAAAATAAAGAAATAAATATTTTTTAAAATAAGTATTAAAAATAGGAAAACAAACAAACTCCTCAGGTTTTAATTTAATAATACTTGAAAATCCCTGTAATTCTTTGAATATGGCATTCCACCCCCAATCTTACACTCTTTTGAGTTGCAGGTTATGACATATTTAAGTGCATTTATGAAATCAGAATATGTCAAAGCTTTAAAAAACTCTGGTAAGTATGATTTTCAAAGATCCAATGATCAGTGCAATGACAGTAGGAAGGAAAAGGGGGTGTCAAAGTGCATTTGAAGTTTCCCAGGGGGGTTATAGAGAGAAAAACTGAAAGTACTTACCACTAGGTGGCACTAGATTATATAACTGAATCTTGAGATCTCCACAATAAAGAACTACGCTCATTTTTTCATTATTCTAGCTTTTTAAATTATGTAAAATCCCTTTTGCATTATTTCATTTACTGGAATTATTATATCATAATTCTTTGAACAAATAACTTGAAATGGCACAGAAAATAAAATACAGAAAACAGTTCAGTAGAAACAAAATCGGGATCAAACTCAGAAGTGGCAGGGAAGGCCAGAAATCAAACTTGGGTGAAGATTTAAAAGGCTCATGTACCATGCTAAGCATTTGGGGCTTTTGTTATGTAGACGAAGAGAAGGTCATCAGATGTTTTGTGTCAGAGAGTTGACTCATGCAATATTCTGGTTAAAACAGGGGACAGGAACAAGTCTAGTGGTTGGAAGATCAAGTGGATCATCCCAGTGATTCTGGTGAGAAATCATGAGCTCCTTGACTAAGGCAGCGGAAAGGAATGAAACAAAATATATTTAGGAGGTTAAATCTGTAAAACTTGGGCAGATTATATGTAGAAGGGTGAGGAAAAAGGGAAAAAAGCAATTCACTATGAATTTTATTTCTTGAGTGACTAAATGAATAGATTTAGAATAGAAAGGAAAAGGTTTATAGGAAAATATATGTTTTGTTGTCCAATGAATAAATGCATTTCATAAATGACACTGAACAATAATAATCTGTCAGTATTCCTCCATCACTAAACAAAATAGATGTCCTGACTAGATGAGCAGTTTTGTCTACTTTGTAGATTGTATTTCTCTACTGGGTATGAGGGCTTGAATACACAAGGCCATAAGTTCATGTGTGTGATGAAGAGTATTATAAATTATTTTAATTATTGTTATTTTGATGGTTTAGCTAAACTGAGCAACGACCTTGTACCAGGTAGTGTTCTGGGCATTTTACATGTATTCACTCATTCATCTTTCAAACTAATCCTATGAAGAAGGTATCATCATCCCCATTTTTATGATGATTGAGCGCAAAGTTATTTATCTTACCTTAAATCATACAGCTGGTAAATGGCAGAGGAGGAATTTAAAACTATTAAGAGAAAAAACTTTCCTTACAGCCATGAGCTTGTAGCTGGCTTCGTTGCTATCAGTTAGGCTCTGGTATGCCCCTGGTAAATGTAAACAGTTCCACAGGATTATCAGACAAGCACTCTCTGCGGCTCGTAGGGAATGAGGCTATACAACACCACTACATCATCATGTCTGAACAGAAGTAAAAGCAAAGACACTGTACAACCAAAAAGACCGGCCATTCCCCTTCTCTACCTGCAAAAGTGACTATTGCTTCTTCCGACGTAACAACCCTAGCACTGCCTGTTCCTTCCACCTCCTCGATAAAAGTTAGGATAGTTGAACTGCCCTACTTTCTAAGAGCACCCAAATTCAACACAGATTCTCACTTCTTTGAATCTTCCCCCAGACTACCTTACACAAGCCCAAATTCTGTAACAAGCTTCCACTAACCCTTTCGAACTAAGATACACTACAATTTCTCAAGGTGTGTGGCCTCCCTTGATGTAGCAAAGAATGAAGCCCAATTTTGACTACAGATATGTTCTTGGTTGTCTTTGACTGGTGGACATCAACACTAGCTCTTCAGGCTCCAAGGCTTATACCTTAAACACTATGCTATATATGAATACGCCTCATACAGTGAAAACTACATGAGATCAGGGAAACTGTCAACATTAAAGCCAACCCAAAAGCTAAGAAAATAAAAAAGAAAAACTAAAAAATAATGGATTTCCTTTAAAAAAAAATAAGTTCCACTTAAAAAAAATAAGTCCACTTAAAAGCTTCATCTATTGCCTTATAATCAAAGTGCATAGGATGCTATATGTTACATTACTTTTTTAAATAAGTCTTACTCCACAATAGAACTCTACTATATTCATAGCTTCTTAAGGATGAAAATTCAATCATCACTTTAACCAAAAAAATAGGCAAAGTTGGTTTTAAACCTAGCTCTGAGATTAGTTGTGTGACCTCAGTTTCCTGATCTGTTAATGGGAATAAGAAATATAATAAAAGTTAAATGAGATAATATACATTCAGTGCTCAACACAATGCCTAGAACACAATAAGTGCTCAATGACGAAAGGCATTATTTTTGGACATTACTGCTTGTTGGGAATGCAGAGGGCACATAGAATAAAAAGCAAATTTTCTTTCCTTTACTTGAATCTAGATGAAATGCTGATTTTAAAAAATTTTGTTGGGGCGCCTGGGTAGCTCAGTCAGTTAAGCATCTGAATTTGGCTCAGGTCATGATCTCGTGGTTCGTGAGTTAGAGCCCCACATCAGGCTCTCCGCTGTCAGCGTGGAGCCTGCTGCAGATCCTCTGTCTCCCTCTCTGTCTGCCCCTCCCCCCATTTACACACACATGCTCTCTCTCTAATAGAAACATGAAAAAATATAAATAATAATGTTTTTAAATGTGTCAAACATATTTTCCAACATCATTTTCTTTATCCCCAGTTTACCTCCTAGTCCACACTCTCCCTAAGTCCCCAAATGCCTAACAACAATGGCCATTAACATTTATTGAATACTTACATTCTGCTAAACACTATGCATGGTGACTTATTATACTATCCCATTTACTTGTAACAACTCTATGAAGAAAGTTCCATTATAATTCTCTCCATACCATACAAATATCGAAAGTGAAACTTAAAGTAAAAAAGTAAATAAATAAAGGGTGTCCTAGCCACAGCAATCAGACAAGAAAAAGAAACAAAAGGCATCCAAATTGGTAGGGAAGAAATCAAACTATCGTGACATGATACTATAAATAGAAAACCCTAAAAACTCCACAAAAGAAAGTATTAGAAATAAAAAATGAATTCAGGAAAGTTGCTGGATAAAAAATTAACACACAGAAATTTGTTGTGTTTCCAAACACTAATGAAGAAGCAGAAAGAGAAAATAAGAAAACAATTCTGTTTACAATTGTGCCAAAAAGAATAAAATACTCAAGAACATAATTAGAGAGTGACAGAGCCTGAATATGAGTCCAGTTTGTTTTACTCCAGAACCCATATTCTCGCAACACTCCATTCACTCCTTTATGTGTTCACTTTAGTGAGCTGTCTCAGCTTGCCAAAGGATAAATATGAAAATACTATTTTTCTCTTCTCAGTGCGTTCAACCATGTTCTCTTGAATCCTCCTTCCCAATTTCACAATGACGTCTGGAATAGCTCAACTATAGCCATCTTCAATGAAGTCAATTTACCTATAGGAAATTAGTTGTGACAGATATTACTAGAGGCCTATGATATCAAATTTTCTTCCCCTTCTGGGCACCCAGAAGATTGTACTTCTCATCCCCCTTCCAGATGGAAAAGGCCAAATGATCGATCCCATCCCATGAGCTATGAGAGAAAGTGTTATCATTTCTGGACCGAGAAGAAACCTAACACACGTATGTTCAATTCTCCAATCTCTCTTCCACTGCCCACATGTACAAGATAGTGACGCTGCAAGATGATAGAGTTGGTATAAACCACACGGGAGGTGACTACTGTGAAGAGTCACCCTTACTCACCGCAACACACTATGCCACAGTATACCTGAACAAGAAGTCAACTTTTTTTAATATGAATCATTGGGATTTTAGAATTGCTTGTTACTACTGCACAACCTTGACAATCCTGAATAATACACTTACACATTCCTTTCCACCCCAACACATGGAAACACAGGATGTTCTCTGACCACACATCCCCTATTCCCACTTTCTTTCCAATTATCTTGTCCTCTGTTGAAATAGACACAGGATGGATAGATCAATAATTCTACTACCTAAGAAGTTAGCTAACCAGGGAAAAGAATGCTACCATCCCTTTCCTGTTAAAACCTCTAAGCACTTCAAATAATTCAGATTCTCTTCACTTGGTTTTTGGTACAGGGAGATAATATATTCCTTCCCAAAGTGTGGAAAGGGGAAGAGAAGGCCACTGAACTCCACACCAGGCTCCAAATTCATTTTTCAAGTTGTTCTCCTCCCCCTCCTCGCTCCCCAGTCCTCTTTTATATTATGAAAAGATTCTACTGGAGTTGACGGACAAAGGTAGCTACCAGTTAATCTCCTTTTAGAAAACGTTGAGAGAAGTGTTGGGTCTCAGTTATTGGCAGGACTTTCATTTAATGATAGGGTACTTGGGTAATGATAGGGTATGCTTTTTTTTATTTTTTATTTTTTTGTCTACACTGGACCTCAGCCTGTAATTCCAAAGCAACAGGAAAAGACCCACTCCATATCCTATTACAAGTACTTAGTGTCTCAGGTTATCTCAAGCTATCATTTGTAGAACTTACCTAAGTTTATTTAATACTGGGGATTTCTTCAAACCACCATTATCTATTTCAACTGTATATTATAAAGAACCACTCAGGTTGAACCCATTAATACATGTGTATGAATGACAAAAACATCCTTCTACATGGCTTCTATTGTCCCTTCTCTGTAAAATGCATGATTCAAAGTAGATATGAAGATCCCCTCTAGCTCTACCCTACAATAATTCTATAATACTGTATACTATATTGCTATAAATTATGATCCTACAATACTATATATATTGTTGTAGAATTTTTACTACACTACCCAGCTAGGAGAGCGATACCATGATAACCTTAGGCAACCAGGTTCTGAGTTAAGATAAGCCCAGCTATCTCTAAGCTAAGGTTTTCCTTAACTTAATTCTCCTAATTTTATATGATAACCCAATGTTTTTCTGTATACCTACATTAAAGCAAATTGGAAATTTCACTTTTTTACTTTAATATTAAAAACTTAAGGAGCATTTTCTTTTATGATTGAATTAAGGCACAAAGGATCCAATGATCACTACCAAAATCAACTTTAATAAATCTGTAATACAATCTAAGGAAGGTTGGTTGAATAATGTTAACTACTAATTGATACACGTAATAATGTCAGCAGCAAATTTCATTCATTCAAGGGTTTCTGCACTTCCTACTATGAGGTTGAAATTTAGCAATTTTATAAACTAATATTCTCCTGGCTGTGATAAAATAATAGGGTCTTGCATTTCTTGGTCTTCTGGTAGCCAAACGTAATTACACAAATGTGACAAGTTTTTATATTATTTGGGCTTTTCTAAAGTACGTTTTCAGAATTTTAAGTTGTCCATTAATAATACTTTACATAAGAATATACACATAAATAATGTACAAATGTTATTTATTTTCCTAATATAAATCTATACCAAAAGGATTTTAATAGAATTGATGATTGAACAGGATTTACAAGTTTTTGACTCTTCAAAAAAAGATTAAAGTTCTCCTAATAAATCCTTATAGGTTTTCCTTCTTAGTTTTCATGCATTGGCTAGATTTCTTGAAACCTGAATGAAATATTAGAAATTGGTAGATTTTTGTGACAGTAACAGATTCCTTTTTTTTTTTTGTACAGGCTATCAACAACCATAGTAGATCTAGTGTAATGTAGTAATATTTCAGTTAACAAGCCTATAAAGTTACTTTGTTAACATTATTTTTTAATTTTTTTAATGTTTATTTATTATTAAGAGACAGAGAGAGACCGAGCATGAGCATAGGAGCGGCACAGAGAGGGGGAGATACAGAATCTGAAGCATGTTCCAAGCTCTGAGCTGTCAGCATAGAGCCCGACGCAGGGCTCAAACTCAAAGCCCGACGCTTTACTGACTGAGTCACCCAGACGCCACAACACTATTTAAAATTTTTTTTTTCATGTTTATTTATTTTTGAGAGAGAGAGAGCATGAGCACGAGCAGGGGAGGAGCAGAGAGAGAGAGGGAGACACAGAATCCAAAGCAAGCTCTAGGCTCCAAGCTGGCAGCAGAGAGCCCAGCTTGGGGCTTGAACCCACAAAGCACAAGATCATGATCTTGACCTGAGCTGAAGTCGGATGCTTAATTGACTAAGCCACCCAGGTGCCCCAACACTATTTTTTAATGTATAAAATAATTTCACTCAAAAATTTAGTGCAGAGTCTAATCTAAGTAAAAAACCATAAAGGCAAAATAAACTCTTAATACTGAAACTTAATATCTGAGAGTATACATTAAGAAAAGTTATAAGCAGTACCAAATAAACTATATATTGTTTCACTCCATTTTTATTCTTTCATACATATCTTAATATCCTACTGCCACAAAGCACTGTGATAGACATAAGTGGTATTAAAAACATTAATAAAGTAGTATTCACTGTATCTTTTAATGTTTTCTGAGAATATACATAAAACGGTTGCACAAGCTTAGCCAGGACAATGTCTCATGCCTGTTTCAGCCATAATGTACAAATGTTTTTGAAGCTCGTTTCTAAAAGCTAATCTAATAATCAGTTAAGACTGCATTTGGCTGCAAACCCCAGAAAATTCATCAAACAGCATTTTTAACAGGAAAGTATTTATCTGTCTTGCACAACAAGATGTGAGTCCAGGACCAGTACAGCACTAAACGATGCCGACAAGGCATGAGATTTTCTGGAACGTGCTATTCTACAATCCTGGACTTTGGATACTGCAGCTCAGTCATTTCTTGCATGTGCCAAAAAGGAAAAATGGAAAAGCCAGAGAGGCTGCACTAGAAGACCATCTTCTCTTTCTCCAGAACAGTCACAAGACTGTCTGAAGCTACAAAGAACAGGTGAGCTTTTCATTTTGCCCCTTCTGTAGTACAGAAGAACCTATAGTAGAGATCTTCGTGAGATCACAGAGAGTATCCAGACACCTTGTGATCTGTTGATTATTCTGTTTTCCCAGTTAGTGTGATTCTAAATATAGTAAGTTGAATAGATCAACATAATTTTATAGTAAAATTAAAAACAGTACATATTCAGAAATTTATGTGGGAAATTGATGAGCATCAAATACTATGAGATGAAAATAAAAGCCAAAAGTCACAAACTATTATAAACATACATCTTCAAATAAACCTATATATCCCAAAGCAAAACTTAAAGTTCATGACTCAAAAAAAACCTGTAAATGGAGATCTTTAAAATAAGTATTATATTAAATATGGGGTTAAATGCTGAGAAACAATTTATTATAATATATATGAACAAAAAATTGCTGAAGAGTAACAACAAACGGAAAAAGAAGTGGTCATGGCCATACACAATCTATTTAAAGAATATATATATATATTCTTTATATATATATATATTATATATATAAAGAATATTATTTATTCTTATTATATAAGAATTATATAATAATTATATATATATAAGAATATATAATAATATATATAATATATAAGAATATATAATATATAATAATTATATATTATATATTCTTATTATATATTCTTATTATATATATATTATAAAGAATTATATATATATATATATATATATATATATATAAAACTACTCCTTACCTGATTGCTTACCTATCAACTTTGGTAACAGAATCAATACCCACAAATTCTCCTGAGAAAAATTTTATACTATACAACAGTATAAAGTATGCTATTAGACTATTATCAAATTTCTATGAAGAGAGTCTGCAGATTTGGAGGGGAAAAAGTTCAAAGGTTAATATAATGATACTGATTGTCTCTACCTGCTATATGAATTATCAAAAGCGGGGGAAACCCCAACTTAAACATCTTTGGAAAACTCTTTAAAGAGACCTGACTTAAAGATGAATATCCAAAATATATAAAGAACTTACATAAATCAACACCACAAATACAAACAATCCTATAAAAAATGGGCAGAAGACATGAACAGACATTTTTCCAAAGACGACATACAGATGGTCAACAGAAATATGAAAAGATGCTCAACATCACTAATCATCAAGGAAATGCAAATCAAAAACCACTGCAAGATATCACTTTACACCTGTCAAAACGCCTAAAATTTAAAATAAAACAAGAAAAAAGAAGCGTTGGCAAGGATTTGGAGAAAAGGAACCCTCGTGCACTGTTGGTAGGGATGTAAATTAGTATAGCCGCTATGAAAAACAGAATGGAGGTTCCTCAAAGAATTAAAAACAGAAACACCATACGATTCAATAATTCCACAACTGGTATTTACCCAAAGAAAATGAAAATACTAATTTGAAAAGAATTAGGTTTACGGCAGTATTGTTTACAACAGCCAAGATACGGAAGCAACCTAAGTGACGGTCAGTGGGCGAATGGATAAGGAAGATATGGTATGTTTTGTTTATACAAACAATGGAATATCACACAGTCATAACAAACAACATGGGTGGACCTAGAGGGTATCATGTTAAGCCAAATAAGCCAAACTGAGAAAGACAAATACCATATGATTTCATTCATATATTGAATTAAAACAAACAAAAAGCAAATCAGATCTATCAATACAGAGAATAAACTGATGGTTGCCAGAGGGAAGGGGGATGGAGGGATGGGCAAAATGAGTTAAGAAGAGTGGGAGATACAGGCTTCCAATTATGGAATGAATAAGTCGCAAGAATAAAAGGTAAAGCATAAGGAATATAGTCATGATATTGTAATAGTGTCCTATGGCGACAGATGGTAGCTATTCTTGCGGTTAAGTATAGCATAATACATAAACTTGTGCAATCACTACGTTGTATACCTGAAACTCATGTAACTCTCTGTGTTAACTATAGTCAAATAATTTTTAAGAGAGACCTGATTTATCCATACTATGCCACCAACTTAAAGATGGTAAATCAAACAATAATGGAAATATTTAATTGATGTTTACTGTCGCTACGTTTAGATCTACACTGTATTTGTCATAAGTGGAATCAGTGTTTTGGTTATTTAAAAATGAATGCTTTCAGACATATCCTGATAAGCTGTAAAGGTCTTCAACTTGCTTCTTTTCTTGTGCTCTCTTGTAACCCTTTTAGCCCTTCTTTTCAAATTGCCATGTGAACTTATTCCTAAAAAAATTAATCAGTTACAACTGAAAATTATTGTGAAACAGACGTGACAACTTCTGAATAAAAGAATGTTTGGAATCCCTTCCAATTCAAACAGTCCCATATAAAATACAGTTTTGTATGCATTATATGCCATTTTAGTAAATTAAAACTTGTGTTGAGAACACTCTGTAAACTACAAAATTAAAATGTAACATTACCTATGATCTTTCAAAATTCAAATAAACATTTTTGTGCATATTTCTTTTTTTTCTCTTTTGTGTATCTTTCACCCATTGAGAACCAAAGTGCTAAAATCAGTTCCCAGTTCCCTACGTGAATCCATTGCTATTACTTCCATGCTCTTTTGTTTACCACTTGCTGTGTTTCTCAGTTCTATTAGTGCTGATTCTCTGCATGCAAATCAGCTACTATGCCATAAGGAACAAACAGGATCCGGTGGTGCTGGAAGCTGCAGCCACGGCCCTATTATCAAAGCAACCTCTTCATTCACAAAAATAATGTTTTTTAGGGAAAAAAAAAGTTATTCGAATCTATCTCACCTTGGAGTAAGGGGGAAGGATACAGAAACCATGGTGAAAGACTGCTCTACATACCCTAACTACCCATCTGCCTGAGTATCACTTGCAGCATCTATGCAGGAGAGATAGGGAGCTACAATCTATATGTCTCTGATGTTTTCTTGGCTCTTTGTGGTGCTGAATCATGAAATAATTAATGGTTTTCCTGACGGTGCAATTACATTTTCATGTTTTATTTGTCCTTACAATACAATCAATAATATATACAGAAAATGAAATGCTATATATGAAGTCCCATTTTGGACATCACTGTAAATAATTTCTTTGGTTTTATCTATTTAGGATCACATATATGTCATCTTTTGAATCTTCAGCTTTTGGGTTGCACGTTTGTATACGTACATATCCATATGCATCAGGTACAGAGAGACATATACAAATATACACACACAATTGGTCTGTGGCTAGCAATTAAAAGAATATGGAAATCAAACTATATGCTGAACACGAAGAAAATATATTCCACTGTTAGTCACATATTTGAAAGTTCATTGTTCTAACTATGTAGAATACAACTTTTTTATTTACATTATTTTTCTTGTTTATCCCACTTTTATTTCAAAGGCTCATTCCCATAATATTATCAGACTTTTTCTTATTTTTGGTCGTTAGAAGTGTTTTTAGATTATCAAAATTATAGGGCAACTTTACAGGTAACTAACAAAACATATAATCACAAAGAGCCTATAATTCTTATTTCAAATATATTACACACGCCAATAGAAAATTCACAGCTATTTTAAGACCAATTTCCCTAGCTCTAAAAAATACCAATGCCTATAACTATTGACTGTGACTATGCACTTTTTATTTCCCTTTTGATCCACCATATTAATTCATAAAGAAGGAAACTCTAAATGAATATTAAGAAGCGTTCTCTAGGCACCTTTCCTTTCATGCCTAAGTGCAAAAATTGGCATGAGGTATGACAGTAATGATTTATAATGTAAAGCTATAAGGTATAATGAGAGTTTAAAACTTGATTTTCCCAAAACTCTGACATAGTGAACAAATAACTAAAATGTTCTTTAACATTTATCTAAAAGTTACCAAAAACTTGCCCCACTCAAAGACATCACAGATTTAATATAGAAAATTATATAATACACTTTATACTCAAGAATTAGCTGCCTTATCCAGCAGTAGATGCTAGATAAGAAAAAGTATAGGATTCTAAATGTACTTTCAGATAAGAAGGTCATGTGCAACAGGGCAGACCCAGTACATTTCAATCATTCACATTAAAAATATATGACTTACCTCCTAAACTCCAAGCCTACTTCCTTAGCTCTGCTCCCTTAGGCTTGTTAGCAGAAAATATAAGTGTAAGGTAAAATGAGAAAATCATAGTCATGCAGAAAGAACAGGTGGTTGTAAAAGATAAAAAGATCAGAATAGGGTTCTTCTGGTTCCTTCACCCTCAACCAAAACCCAGAGCATTTGGTCTTTGGCATTCATTGGAGAACTAAAGAGGCACCAGGGAGCTACGCTGGAAGATGATCCTTCCTCCAAGATAGTGTACTTTGCAGCCACTGTAACAGGACTCCAAATGGCACACGCACCAGAGGAAATCTACTGAGCTGTCAATGACTTAGGGATCCCAAGTGCCATGGACACAGAGAATTTTGTTGGCAATTTATTATCAACACCAAGTACATATTATATTTTAAAGTTATATACCCATTTCATTAAAATGTTTTCTTAAAATGTGTAAAATTTTACTCTCTTTTTCTACAAATAGAAGTCATGGATGCAAACCTTGGAAATTTTTCTATTTGTGTATATGCAGTCATATGCATGTATTGAATAACTATATTTACACAGGGAACACTTTATCAGTAAGGTTATCTTCAAGTATAAAGAAAAATTTCTGGAAAAGTGAATGGAAAGAAAAAAAATGTTAATTTGGTACTATATAAAATACTGGCAAATTTCCCAAAATTAAACTATTGCTATCTTTGCAGTATGGGACCCATTCAATGCTCGTCTTTTTCTACATTCATCCTCTTCGGCAAAGTTATATGTAAACACGTATATTTAGATCATTTTTCTTCTCGACATTTTTTTTCTCACTAACTACCTTATGGAATATATAGATTCCTCCTTCTCTGGACCGAACAGCGAATTTTTATGACATGGCAAAATAATGAAATCTATAGACAGTCCCTAAGGCTCTTTATTCCAAGGAGATATACATATGTTTCTCCTTATGGTAGACACTGTTAGGGTGCTCCCCAGATCCCCTTTACCAGGTTGATGAATCCTCCCCTCAGCTGGTACGAGTGCTGGCTGCTATAATGGCATGCACTTCCTCCCTTCAGTGAACTGCCCTCCTCAACCATCAGGAGTCACCTCCACTGGAAAGGAGCATTGCCATTCCCTCCCCAGGTATGGCCCAGAGCCCATGATCTACTGATATGGGGATACCAAAGTCTGCTACTCTTACCTCAAGGGAAAAAACAAAAAACACTACCTTGTGATTTATACTCAAGATCCAAGCCTCCACACACACACTTCCCCATATAAACACACACCCAGGATCAAGCCAGACTTTACCTGAGACCACATCAGGTGGTCTTTCCCCTTCCCTATCCTGCTTCTATCACCCCCTTAAAGGTTTCTTTGAAGAACAGTCCTTCAGTAAATCATATACCCAGAAATGCTTGTCTCAGGCTCTGCTTCCAATAAACTTGACCTAACCAATACCAGCAGTGAGCCCAAGAGATAGACTCAAAGAGATCTTGGAGTTAGCTAACTCACTGGCCAACTAGAAAGGAGTAGCTTATTATTGGTATCAGTGGAATACTGATGGTCCCTGGCCTGCAATAGTAATGCAATTGTCAAGATTTCCACCTGTAGTGAAATAGGAAAAAGGGACACACTGGATCATGCAGTATCTCTGTCATTTGGAAAGTATAAGAAAAACAGTAATTGTAAGGATTGGAATTGGAGGGTTGTTGCTATATGCCAAACTGATGCATTGAAAATTAAAAAATGACAAGCTCATGGTAGTCAGTCATCAATATGAAGCAAAGCGTAAGGGGCACCTGGGTGGCTCAGTCGGTTAAGTGGCCGACTTCGGGTCAGGTCATAATCTCCCAGTTCACGAGTTTGAGCCCTGCATCGGGGATCTGTGCTGACAGCTCAGAGCCTGGAGCCTGTTTCAGATTCTGTCTCCCTCTCTTGCTGCTCCTCCCCCACTTGTATTCATTCTCTATCTCTCTCTCTCTCTCTCTCTCTCTCTCTCTCTCTTGCTCTCTCGCTCTCTCACTCTCAATAATAAAACATCAAAAAAAAAATTTTTTTTAAGTAAAGTGTAAGAGTCAAAGACCCTCCCTGTTCTCATTTAAAGGACCTCTTCTCTTGGGGCGCCTGGGTGGCTCAGTCGGTTAAGCGGCCGACTTCAGCTCAGGTCACGATCTCGCGGTCCGTGAGTTCGAGCCCCGCGTCAGGCTCTGGGCTGATGGCTCAGAGCCTGGAGCCTGCTTCCCATTCTGTGTCTCCCTCTCTCTCTGCCCCTCCCCCGTTCATGCTCTGTCTCTCTCTGTCTCAAAAATAAATAAAGCGTTAAAAAAAAAATTAAAAAAAAAATAAAGGACCTCTTCTCTTAAAACCAGAAGGAAGATAGAGCTGACGACTAATAAATAATATTAAGTTACAGGACTTAATTCTAAAAGTAAAAGAAATTGAGACAAGGCTAAATTCTCAGCCTTGGCAAATCTACGTCAAAGTGAGGGTCATGACAGAGCAGCAATGGGAACAGGAGACGAGACTCCCTGGTGGATACACAAGCGGTCCTTGAGACTCAAATTGCCCTGAATCTTCTAGGCCTATGGAAGTAAACTACCTCCACCTTCACTTAGAAGACGGAAGACCCCCTTGATTGAAGATTATGCTGAAGGCTCAAATGTGGTAGGTGCCTTAGAAGAGTCTACTGGCCTCCCTAGGGATCTGCCTCCACCTCTCCTCTTGGCAAACTGATCTAAAAGGTCAAATCTTAACATAACTCAACTGAGAACGTGCTGGGCTTGGTAAGGATGAAAACAGATTATACACCAAAACAGAACCTGGCTAACACATACCAGTAGGAACTGGGAGAGTATGACCGGCAGTAAATCCTAAAAGTGCTGGGTCAAAGAGGACAAAATATAAGCTGGATAAGAGATTTGGATAAGACAGGATTTTAACACTCCGACAAGGTCCATAGCAGATGGTATTAATATGCAATCAGATAGCTCCCTAAAGCTTAAAAAGTGATGGTTTCCATTAAATGGTGTAGAAACACCAGTACTGTCCTGGAATATTGCCAAGGGAGGAATCCAAAGATTTAGTGAAGTCTATATGCTAGAACAGTTCTGCTATATAAGACTGGAAAACACATTGGCGGAGTATGTCCCTCAGGAGAACTCAGGGGACATTTCATTTACCAAGTTGGCACAAATACGCTGGTAAGAGGAAAATGAGCATAGCTGAGAAGCTACTGGCAATTGTCCTCTGCAGGCCCAGGCTAAGGGTAGAAGATACTATTAGAAAACTGGGCTCTCTGGTGTCAATGGGGATGGGAGGAAAGGGAAACATCCAGACTTCTTGAGGGTTGGATACAGTATCCAAATGGACACTAACATCCAGGAAACTAAAACACCAACATCAGCTTCATACACACTCCCAATCAGAGGAGGAGCTTGTAATGTCACATAATAAATGGGAGTCCCAGCCTATGTCTATCTCACAGTGTACCCACCCAGCTCCACTGATTCCAATTATTTCCCTGACTTTCAAATGTGTGATCAGAATGAACATACTTAGCAATTGGCTGAACCGTAACATTTTTTTAACTTGGAGAGTACCTGTCACCCCACCCCACCACCCAGATAGTAAATTGAAAACAACTGGCATTCTGAGGGACATGATTAGTGCCACCCTCAGAGATGTACGTGATCCCTATAATATCCCCACTTAATTTACTAGTCTGGTCTTCTCAAACCCAAATGGACCACGGATGATGACGACACACTCCTGTAAGTCTAACCAAGTAGCAGCCGCAGCTGTGACTACTGAACCAAAAACAGTATCTTTGCCAGAATTGATAAACACACTCTTGAATATGCGATGTGTTGTTATTCATTTAATGAAAAGTATTCTTTCACCATCAGAAAGGAGCATTAGCAGCAATTCACATTCACATGGGCCAAACAGCTGTATATATTCACAGACTTGCCCCAAGGATATGTTAATTCGCCTCCTCTCTTGACATAATACAGTCAGAAGGAACCCTGCTATCTAAATGTTCCAAAGAATATCACTTTGGTCCACTATTTGATAATAGCATGTTAACAGGACCAGAAGCGCCACCTGAAAGTAAGGCACTCTAGAAGGTGAAGTGAGAAATAAATCTCAAAAAGCTTACATTTTTAGAATTTCAGCAGTATAGAACATGCCAGAACATCTGCAACCTAAAGAATGTTGCTTGTATCTTGTACCTCCAAACACTAAGAAAAAAGTCTGAAATTTGTTAGGATCCTTTGGATTTTGAAGGTAATATATTCTATACTTGAAAATACTTCTCTGATCCACTTTAGCGGAGAAGAAAAAGGCCACACTTATTTTGAGTAGGGCCTAGAACAAAACAAAACAAAACAAAACAAAAAGAAAAGAAATCTGCAATGGATCCTGGCTGCTTTACAGCGCCACATAACCCATGGTACTAGAGATAACTGAGGTAGACAAAGAAGCCATGTGGAGTCTCTGGAAAGCTCCAACAGGAGAAATGCAAGACAAACCCATAGGATTCTGAAACAAGCCCAAGCCAACACAGCAGAGAACCATTTAAAATAACCTGCTTCTGTCATGGTTGAGATGGAGCATCTGACCTTGGGACATCATGTAACCATGCATCCAGAAGAGCCCATCATGAGACCACCAAATCATCAGGTCAGATACATTCAGCAGCATTCCATAATAAAATAAAAGCAGTTCATCTGGGATTCGGTTGAGCAGAAACAAGAAACAAGTAAATTGTCCAAACAGATGCCCCAGGCTATCAAGTCACTTAACACTATTGTGTCAATGCTTCCTCTAAAGTTCATATCCAAGAAAGAAAACGGTTGAGCTTAGATCATGAATGGGCCATAAAGCTAAAAATGGAGTGCTGCTAGACCTCAGCCCTATTCAAGGTTAGCCCTGAAAAGCAGTGATGAGGAGAAATCCTCTCAATAGGAAGAGTTTCAGAGGTTCAGGGAGTACACCTGGTTATCCATTTTGTGTGCAGAGAAAAAAAAAACTATGGGTTCATGGATAATGATGAAAAGCTTAGATGACTAATCAGGGGCTAGGGAAAAAAAAGCAAGACTGGAAGATCTGGGACAAGAAGTTCCAATAAAGACACAAGTGGGTGTACCTATAGGAGTGGGCTGAAGGTGTGTAGACCTTAGTATTGCACATTATGTGTGCCAGAGAACATCTGCTGCAAAAGAGGTGTTAAATAACCAAGTGGACCAATGAATTGGTCATGAGATGTCAGCTGGTCTCTGTCCTCACCAACCCCACCCAACCGCATAAGTGAAATAAAGCCATGGTGGCAGAAACAGAAGCTATTCATGTGTCCAACTCTCACCATGGTTAATAAAGCTACTGCTCCTGCTGAGTGTCTGACCTGTCAACCCAATATAATTCCATCTTTCAAAGAGACCACTAAACATTTAGTAATAAGGTGGTTACCCTGGCTACCTTCTACCCTGCAAGGGTCAGTAATTCATTCAAAAGGCATAGATCCATGTTCAGGTATGGGTTTGCCTTTCCTGTCCAAAGTGCCTCAGCCAAGTATCGCTATACAGGCACTCAGAGTGACTACTTTACCTACATGGGATACCACATAACATGCTTCTGACCAAACAAAGTATGTCTCCTTTGTAGTGGTAATGCAGTGAGAATGCCAATCAATCATGGGATTCACTGATCCTAGCACATATTGTGGCATCCAGAATCTTTTAACCTGATGGCGCAGTAGCAAATTCTGTTAAACATGCACCTGAGACTCCAGCTTAGGTGGACATTCTGCAAGGAAAGGCCACCACCTTTTAGGATATGGTATACTCCTTAAGTCACCTGGCTATCATATGTTGCTGTGCCCCCGACAGGTAGAATACACAGACCAGGAACCAAGGGGTGAAATAAGAGTGGCCCACTAACCATTATTAGCAGCTACCAACTTGGGAAATTTGCACCATACTCCTGCTTCAGGCTCTATGGTCTAGAGTTCCTGATTCCCAAAGCAAGGAATGCTTCATCAGGAGCATATAACTAAAGCTATGGCTACTGCCTGGTCACATTGTGTTCCTTGTGCCAGAAAAGGATAATCGTATCAGCAGAAGTAGTTTCCCCTGCTCATTGCGAGGAGGTAAGATGGCTGCTACATATGTTTGACATTCAGGTTATCCACCGGAGTGTCTCTTGTTATTTGGAAGTCATGTCACCACTATCAAGGGGAAACCATCATAAGGACATGCTAAGGTCCTTAGACTCTGCAGTGCTGAGGTCAGGGTCTAGCCACCAGATAAGTCACTTAGACCAATAAAAGAGTGGTGGGAGGTGGGAGAAAAGGAGTTGACAAGTATCAATTATGGCCACAGGGTTGACCGCAGTAATAGTGGAGCTAGCAAGCCTCATGTAAGTTTTATAGAAATTGTGAACACAGAATTCCAAAGGACCTTTGCCTGAATGGAGGATGCTTAACTGTCAGAGGCAACTAGCTCCAAATGATGCAAGGAACAGACTAAAGGGCACACTAATGGAGCACCTGGGAGGCTCAGTCAGTTCAGCATCTGACTCTTGATTTCAGCTCAGGTCATGATCCCAGAGTCGTGGGATCGTGAGCCTGGTGTCAGGCTCCGCCCTGAGAGTGGAACCTGCTTAAGATTCTTTCTCTCTCTCTCTCTCTCTCTCTCTCTCTCTCCACCTATCCCCAGCTCGTGCTCTATAAGTAAGAAAATAAATAAACAAACAAATAAATAAAGTACACATTATTGGTTACCTCCCACATCCCCTTTCTCAGGCCAGTACACCCACCTTCCAGCTGCTGTAAGTGTGGGCTGCTAGCTGCTCATAGGTACCCCAATCACCAAAGAAATGCTCTCAAATGATGATACCCATCTCACCCTGGAGGTTACCCCCATCCCAGGGGTAGCTTTTAACAAATGAGTGACTGAGATAGAGGTGTACACATAGAAGAAACAACTCTGAGGAATGATTCACGCTCAAGAGTTGCCACCCCTGTGGCTAGACGTCACCTGAGACCACATCCTTGACAAGCTCTTCCATATCCTGCTTCACTCATTCCCTGATTCCCAACCCCCCCACACACACACCCTCGAAGAGCACTGATTCAACAAAGCATACACACCTGAATTCTTGTCAGGTTCTCTTTCTAGACAACTTGCGCTAAGATATTCCCCTTTTTCTAACTCTTATCATAAATTCTAATGAACTGGACTTTTCAAGTGCAAGGCAGAAAGAAGAAAGTAGACTTCAAGATGAATTTTAATTAAATGTCAAGATTCTGACTTCTAGTCCTCAGGCCTGAGGTTCCACATAGACTTAAAAAGGAGGGGCGCCTGGGTGGCTCAGTTGGTTAAGTGCCCAACTCTTTTCGATTCCAGCTCAGGTCATGATCTCACAGTTCATGGGATGGAGCCCCATGTCAGGCTCTGTGCTGTAAGCATTGGGATTCTCTCTGTCTCTCTCTCTCTGTCCCTACCCATCTCACATGCATGTGCACTCTCTCTCTCTCTCTCTCTCTCAAAATAAATAAATAAACTTAAAAAAATTAAAAAGGAAATGAGAGCCAGTCATCTGCAAGTGACTTTTCAATTAGGGCAGAATCAAGGTGAGACCAAAGTTCTACTTTAAGAATGGTTCTTTTGAACACAAGTTTTCCTATGGCGAGCTGACACATCACAGCGTAAGTTCTCCAAGGATAGAGACCTTGAAGACTGACTGTCTTTTTCACCACCTTCCCCTCTAGTGTCTACAAAGCACTTGGCAAATTGTACACACTTAACAACTATTAGTTGACCAAATAGATAAAAATTACTTGATAGCTGCCTTTGTTTAAAACAGATGCTTTTTAACTTGTCACGGGAAGAAAATTATGTATACTCAGTGTCCTAGAAAAGGACTCAGCAAAATTTAATACATACACTAAAGTTCCAGATTTAAATTAGTTCCAGATTAAAATCAGAGGATATAGCTGGGTTTTGTCTGAGGCTGTACAATTCTCAATGAAGATGGGGGGTAAAAAACAGAGAAAAAGAATCTGCACAGAAGAGATTGTGGAAGAAAACGCCAGTAACATTTCAAACCGTGTATGTGACAACAAATTAGGAAAAAAGAGGAAGGGGAGCAAAGCAGTAAATGATAAATTGAGAAAAGCATCAAAAACACACAAGCTCTGAAGTAACATTTGTGCCACTTGATCAAATCCCTCTCTGTTACTCCTGCTCTAATGGAACCATATCTGGGACCCACGGTGTTCTCACACCAGTTAAAGGCAGGAAAACAATTATCAAACGTCCTTGCAAAGGCTCTGAATTTCTTTCTATGACTCTGCTTGTTCTTTTCTGCATTTTTGTTTTATTCTGTAGTCTCCATATTCGGATCCACATACTTACTCCTCTTTCACTTAATTAACCATCATGTTTCCTTCTGACCGGCCTTGTGCCTCTAATAGCGACATGCTGGCCTAAGAGTGCCAGAGTGGAAATGTCTGAAATTAGGAAGAGAGCCCTAATTCAGACTGCTGTCCTTATAAAAGGAAACCTGGACACACGGATACCAGGGATGCACACGTTCACAAGAAAGACCATCAGCTTACGCCAAGAAAGCAGTCAACCTACAACCCAAGGAAAGAGGCTTCAGAAGAAACCAAACCGGCAGAGACCTTGATTTTGAACATCTAGTCTCCAGCAGTGTGAGAGAAAAATGGCCGCTCTTTAAGCCAGTCTGTGGTACTTGGTTATGGCAGCCCTAGCAGATTAATACAGAGGAGTAAATGTCCTCATACATATTTTTAAAACTTATACAACCACCAATGAAATTAAAAATAGGACAATATGAAAGCAACCAATGCCATCTATGAAGAGCAATTCCATATGTTCATTGTGAAAATGTAACTAGTTAACCTTTTAGGAAAGCAATTTGGGTAATGATGGAGTCTTAGAGAAGTTGATAACTTGTGACCTGGTAATTGGACTTCAAAGAATCTTTCAGAGTGAAATCCTGAACAGAAGAAAAGATCTAATTAATAAAAATAATTCTTATCATTTACTTAGTGTGCCTTATTTGTCAGGCCGTGTTCTAAATGCTTTATATATTTTAGCTCATTTGATTTACATAAAATTCATTGTCACAGGGTTATTTAGTTATATTTAACTATAAAACCCAAACCATTAACTGTTAATATTTTGGTATATTTTCAGGGTGCCTGAGTGGCTCAGTCAGTTGAGCATCCGACTTTGGCTCAGGTCATGATCTCGTTCATGGGTTCGAGCCCCATATCAGGCTCTGTGCTGACAGCTCAGAGCCTGGAGCCTGCTTCAGATTCTGTGTCTCCCTCTCTCTCTGCCCCTCCCCTGCACTCTCTCTCTGTCTCTCTCAAAAACAAATAAAAACAAAAAAAAATTTAATATTTTGGTATATTTTCTTCAATTCTTTTTTCTTTGCGTGTTTTTTTGTCATTAGTTGTAAAATAAAACAAAAACAACATCTATGTTCTCTTTTCACTTGACATGGGTGAAGGAAGTCAAAAGGCATTAGTCTACTATCAAATCACTGTAAACAAAATGGAAGTCAACAGAAAACTAGGATCTTGCTTTGTGTACAAGATTTTATGAGCCCAAATAAAATGAGATCAATCTCTATTTCTTTGAATACACCAATCTAATACATTTTTTGGCTTTGTTTTTGTTTATTTTCCACTTCATTTATAGCTACACTAGAAGTGATGTTAGTATAAGACTTAACGTCGTTTCTTAATGCCAATCCTCAAATGTCTACAGATGTATAATCAAATGTAACCACAAATAGGATTTAAACAAATTTGGTAAAAAGCAGTTTGAAGATTTTAAACAGATGCTAAGAGACTTCCGAAACATCCAAACCATCTGTAAGATGTGATGGAGGAAGATGTCTAGCTGATTGGGTTAACAAGGCTCACCTGCATTTCTGCAGCTAGCGGCAATGAGACAGAGAGGCTAATTAAAAAAGAAGGCGACGGGGCGCCTGGGTGGCGCAGTCGGTTAAGCGTCCGACTTCAGCCAGGTCACGATCTCGCGGTCCGTGAGTTCGAGCCCCGCATCAGGCTCTGGGCTGATGGCTCGGAGCCTGGAGCCTGTTTCCGATTCTGTGTCTCCCTCTCTCTCTGCCCCTCCCCGGTTCATGCTCTGTCTCTCTCTGTCCCAAAAATAAATAAAAAAAAAAAAAAGTTGAAAAAAAAAAAAAAAAAGAAGGCGACAACTTCAGATGTGGAAACAAATTTTAGAGACTATGCATTTATTGTTTCTGGAGATAAAAATCAAAAAGAAATTCTTTCCTGATGGAGTTGTCTGTAGATAAGGGGAAAATGTGGTAACTAATTAATTGAGAATAAATAAATAATTCTCAAGCAACGGCATGAAGGACCTAACTGAACCCAAATAACCTAATTTAGTACCACTACAGACAATGCAATTTTTCTTAGCAATCTGGAGACCTTATCCATGAAAATCCCAGACCCTGTGTTCTCTGAGGCCTGCTAAACACCTGCTACTCCTGCCTATTTCAAAAAGCTTCCTTTACTGATGTAGAGGTTTTATACCTTGCTTTGGTAGCGCGCGCGCGCGAGAGAGAGAGAGAGAGAGAGAGAGAGAGAAGGAGGGAGGGAGAAAGGTAGAGAAGGAAAAAAGAGAGGGAAGGAGGAAGGAAGGAAAGAGGAAGGTAGGAAGACAGGGATGGAAGGAGAGTGGGAGGGAAAGACGGAAGGAAGAAAACAAACTTCTGGATGGGCAGACTCATTTCAAATACATTTATTCTATGATTATTTTTGTGAAATTAACAAGTGTACCTTCCAGTGACAACTCTGGTGAAAATTGTCCAACTTTTTTTTTAAGGTTTGCTCTTGAGTCATTTCATTCCCACTCATGAATGCATTGAACTGTCACTGCCTAAAAAACTAGCTGGAAAACATTTTGGCATTATCTTTTAAAGTTGAACATATGAATGAAATATATCCAAGAGAAACTCCTACATATGTACAACAAGAGATATATCTGAGAATGTTCACAGAAGCAGTTTCACAATAGAGAAAATTTAGAAACAGTCCAAATGCCCATCAGTGGGAGAGTGTATTAAAAGCTGTGATATCGTCACACTACTGATTATCATATGGCCACCAAAATAAATGAACTACCACAACCCATAACAATATGATGCAATGTAGAATTAAGTGTAAAAAACAACACCTTTTGAAAAAGGTAAAACAACTAATACTTGTTGAGAATACATACATATTAAGAAACCCATGTAAAAAAGGAAAGCGAAGGAATGATGAACCGGGGGTTCAATATAATAATTGCCACAAACTAGAGGAGTCAATGAATGAGATGAGGTTAAAAAAATGGTGAGGTATAAATTATTGTCACGGTACCAGCTCCATTTTGGGATGGTGGGTTCATGAGTGCTTATTAAATTATTATAAAATAATTAAGAGGCTCCTGAGTATATGGGGTTAGTATATGGTTTTCCTTCTTCCCATTAAAAACTATACAACTGGGAAGAATAGATGAAACAATCACTTTAAGGCATTGGATAGGACAAGGTTGAAATTCTTAAGAAAGGAAAAGCACATAAGATACACTCCATACTAGCTTTCTGCCTGGAAACAATTTCACTTCAATTTCACAATGAGGAATTGGAGCCCAGGCAGAGAGCATAGGGCTTACTGAGCATAAGAAACAGGTGGGTGTTAAAAACAGAGATTAGAATCAAGCTTGCTAATGCAGTGGGAATTTGTGATGCATATTACAAGAGAGAAGGGAGCTAAGTAATAATCTCAGAAATAGGCATAGAGTTTTTACTCAGGTTTCTGCCTAAATCCTCAGCTGTACATATGCGGGCTTTCTGGAACCTGGTAGACTGCGCTGACTGACGGCTGAGGGCTGAGAGATGAAGAGAAATTTCAGAAGTCACACAATAGGATGGAACTCTCTGATAAAACAGGCTTGGAAAGATATTTGTGAAAATCTCAAGGCATTCAGTTGAGACCTTAGAAAGGTGATGCATTAAGAGTAAGAAACCACATCCTAGGAATAAAGGCTATGCTCTATGACAAAGGAAAAGACTAGAATACTATCCAAAGAAAGCCTAAAGGCAGCTTTGATAAAATCAAGGTAATCCTCCTTAATTTAACTGCCTGTTATTGTTTTGGTTTTTTTTAAGCATTCAAAAGCATTATTTATTGGGCACCTGAGTCAAGCCCCACATCAGGCCTGACGCTGAGCGTGGGGCCTACTTGAGATTCTTTCTCTCTTTCCCTTTGTCCCTTTCCCCACTGCCCCCCCATTAAAAAAAAAAAAAAAACAGAACTCTTTCAGTAAAAACATAAAGAAATATATATGTAATTAGAGTTATAGAGGGAAAAGGGAAACCAATAGGACAGAGAAAAAGATTTAAAGAAGTAATAACCAACATATTTTAAAATTGATGAATGATATCAACCCATATATCCAAGCAGCCTCAGTGACCCACAATGAGAATATAAAGAAAAATACTTCAAACTGCTGAAAACAAAAGACAAAGAGATATATTAAAAGCAGCCATAGAAAAAAGACACTACCTAGAGGATAAAAACAAAAATTAGATCTGACTTCTCTCCATAAACAATGGAGGCCAAATGATAACCGAATGATTTAAGTGCTAGAGAAAACAAAAGGTTCACCTAAATCTATATCTAATCTGTAATTAAGTACGCTTCCAAAAATGAAGGAAAAATACAGATTTTTTTTAACCTACAAAGGCTGAAAGAATTCATCACCAGTAGATGAAATACTAATAGAATTTCTTCAGATACAAGAGATATGATGCCAAGAAGAGGTCTATATCTGGAGAGAGGAATGGAGATCATCAAAAACAGTAAATGTGTACGTAATCGTGAAAGGCTTTTCTTAAAAATAAAAAAAGTCAATTAATTTAATGCAAAATAATAATGCATGGTTAAGTTTATAATGTTTGCATACAATAACATATACAGCAATAGCACAAAGGGCAACTGAGGTAAAAAATTAAATTATACTGGCTAGAGTGGTAACACCAAGATGGCGACACCAGTTGTTCCCTGCTTCACTCCCTCTCACCGTAAGAACAACTAGAACTATTCAAGAATAAGACACCGTCAAGAGAATCCCAGAACACAGGGCTGAGGCTGAAGCACCCCCTGCACCGAAGAGACCAAGACAGACTGCATTACAAGAGGAAGAGAGGTGGCTAAAGTTGACTGCATTGCCCCTCCTCCAGCCCAGTGCAGCATCATGCAGAGAGGTCTCCCCTGGACCGCCGGTTTCTCCAGTGGGAAAAGAGAGCCCATGGGGTACAACCAGCACCCCCAGCATTGTGGGTCACTTTCCAAAAGCCCCTGCTCTGATCGCCAAGAGGGTTACTGGGGAATCTCAAGGTGCAACCACGGAACCAGACTGTGGCTGCTTCCCTCCCCTGCAGGGAGGGTCTTGAAACAATCAGCACACAGATCTCGGCTGAGACATCATACCTGCGGTGCCCAAGTAGTAATCCCAACCAGCGGCTTTGCTCATCTGCAGAACCAAGTCAGGGGGCCACTCTGCCCGGGGAACTTGCTGGGGTGCAAATCTGCCTGATTCAGATGTTCGGATGAAGAGTTTTGCAGCCCTAGAGCCTGGTTGCCCATGCCCAGGCAAGGAGCTGAATCACAGCCCCACCCATTGTGGAGTGTCTTCTGGCCCCATCTGACCAGAAGGGCTGGCGACAACTCCTGGAAGCTTGTGCAGCCCAGCTGCACTTGAGCCAAGAGGCAGGCAGAAGAGCTGATCACCCTCAGAGCAAAGCCAGTACCAGGTGTGTAGTGTTTCCATCCTATGCAGAGGCAGGGCGATTAATTCACAGCCACAGCTGATGGTAGCTCCTGGCCCCTCCCAACTGAGAGCCTATTTGGGAAACGGAGAGTGGCCCGGAGCAGCCCCACCCCCACACACAGGCAAGGGAGCTGCAACATAACCCCACCTGCTATAGTAAGTATTTTTCAGCCCCATCTGACCAGAAGGGCTGATGAGGCATCCGGCAGCACTCAGGCCAAGAGGCCGGCAGGCAGAGCCAATAGTTTGCAGAGCAAAGCCAGTAGCCCTATTTGGTCAGGGAAGGAGGGGTGCAGGTCGGCTTGAGTTAAGACAATGAACTAAGAGCTTTGCCTACTAAGAGCTTTACCAAGCGGCTTTACAGCTGCTTCTCCCACGGTGCCTAGGCAGGGCCTCTCATTTGTAGTCCCGCTCATCACTGAGTACAGCTTTCAGCCTACCCAAACAGGAAACCTAAGCAGAGCACACGGGAAGCTACGTAGCTCATTCAACAGCCCTATCTAGAGTGGCACTAGAAAAGACGGCAGAGCCTGGGGCTTCCCCTATCTGCAGAGCAAAACCAGTGGCCTCACCTGACCACGGAATTCAGTGCGCAGTCTGGGCTGATTCGGGTCCCAAACAACAAGCTGTATAAGTCCTGGGTCCTGTCCTGCTGCCCTGCCAGAGCAAGGAAGCTAATTAATAGCCCCATCTTGGGGTGCCTGGCTGGCTCGGTTAGTAGAGCATGGGACTCTCGATCTCGGGGTCATGAGTTCAAGCTCCATATTGGGTGCAGATATTATTTTGTTTTTAAATGTCAATTACCTCCATCCAGTACTGAATAAGACACCCACTCCTAAACATCTAGTAAACCTGACCAGAGAACTCAGGCAATCATGGAGCCTGTCCTACAGTCTCACTTTGGTGGGGAACAAAGCCCGCAGTCCTATTCAATTGTTCTTAGACAGTAGCACACATGCCCCATCCCAGGCCTCAGAATTCAAACAGCTGCCTCCACCTGCACCTCAAGCTGCACCACCTGCCCAAGGACCATACCTGCAGACAGACCCAGAAACCCAAACTCCGTTGACTGGTGAAGATCTGTCTCTGCCAAAGCAACCCTGTAAACTTTAAAAAAAGGAGCCCGACTACTCAAATGTGCAGACACCAACATAAGGAATCAAGGATCACAAAAAAAAAAAAAAAAAGGTCAATATGACAGCACTAAAAGGAAAGTAACAAGTTCCAGTAACAAACCCTAAAAGAATAAAATTCTATAAACTATCAAAGAATTCTGAAAAATCCTCTTAAAGAACATAAATGAACTACAAGAAAACAGACTACTAAACAAAATTAGGAAAACAATGCATGAACAAAAAGAGAAGTTTAAATAGCAACCATAAAAAAAAAAAAAGGAAAACCAAAGAGAAATACCAGAGTTGAAAAAGTCAATAACTGAACTGAAGAATTCAATAGAGAGTTTAAAAAGTATACTCAATCATCAAAAGAATCAGTGACCAAGAGGATAGGACATTGGCAATTGCCCAGTCAGAGGCACAAAAGGAAAAAAAGAATGAAAAAGAGTGAAGAAAACCTACATGAATCTTAAGACACAATGAAGAGAAACAATATTGCATTATGGGAATTCTACAAGGAGAATAGAAATGGAAAGGGACAGAAAATGTATTTACAGCAATGAAGCCAAAAGACACCAAATAAGTTTAACCTGAATAGGACAACACCAAGACACATTATAATTAGATTGTCAAAACTCAAAGACAAAAAACTTTAAGAGCAGCAAGAAAAAAAAGAGAGAAGATACACGTAAGGGAACTCCCGTAAGACTATCAATGGATTTCTCAACAGAAACTTTTCAGGTCCGAAAAGAATGGGATGATATATTCAAAATATTAAAAGAAAATAATTGTCAACCAAGAATTCTTTACTCAGGGAAACTGTCCTTCAAAAATGAGAGGACAAAAACTTTCCTAAACAAATAACAGTTGGGAGAGTTCATTACCACCAGACCTGCCATACAAGAAATGTTAACCATATATCTGATAAAAGGTTAACATTCAAAATAATAAGAACATGGGGCACCTTGGTGGCTCAGTCAGTTGAGTGTCCAACTTCATGTCACGACCTCACGGTTTGTGAATTTGAGCCCCACATCAGGCTCTCTGCTGTCAGTGCAGAGCCTGCTTTGGGTCCTCTGTCCCCATCTCTTTCTGCACCTCCCCTCATGCTCTCTCTCTCTCAAAATTAAACATTAAAATTAAAATTAAATATTAACAATTGCATATAAATATAAATTATATATGGAAGTCACAACTCAATGTCCAAAAAAAGAAAAGCAAATAACCAGTTAAAAGAAATGGGCAAAGGTTCTAAATGGACCTTTTTCCAAAGAAGATACATGAAAGGCCAACAAGTATATGAAAGTTGCTCAATATCACTGGTCATTAGGGAAATGCAAATTAAAACCACAATAAGGGGCGCCTGGGTAGCTCAGTCGGTTAAGCGTCCAACTTCGGCTCAGGTCATGATCTCACGGTCTGTGAGTTCGAGCCCCGCATCGGGCTCTGTGCTGACAGCTCAGAGCCTGGAGCCTGCTTCTGATTCTGTGTCTCCCTCTCTCTCTGACCCTCCCCCGTTCATGCTCTGTCTCAAAAATAAATAAACATTAAAAAAAATTTTTTTTAAACCACAAGAAAATATCTGCCTGTTACAATGACTATCATCAAAAAGACAAGTGGTAACAAATGCTGGCAAAAACGTGGAGAAAAGGGATCTGTGCACTGTCGGTGGGATTGTAAATTGGTGCAGCCACTATGGAAAACAGTATACAGGATCCTCAAAACATTAAAAATAAAACTGGTACATGATCCAGCAACTCTGTATCTGGGGATATATCCAAAGGAAGTCAAAGAACCAACTCAAAAAGACTTCTGTGTCCCATGTTCATATAGCAGCATTATTTACAATAGCCAAGACATTGAAACAACCTAAGTGTAACGCATGGCATGGTGACTATAGTTAACAATACTGTATTATATATTTCAAAGTCACTAAGAGAGTAGTTCTCACCACAAGATAAAAAATAAGCATAGATCTATGTGTTGATGGATATTAACTACACTCATTTTAGCAATCATTTTGCAATATATACATGTATCAAACCATTATGTTGTATATCTACAACTAATACAATGTCATATGTCAATTATATATCAATTACAAAGTTAATTACTTTAAAAATTAAAAAATGAAAATGGACAGAACCATGAGCCAAGGAATATAAGAGGCCTATCAAAGCTGACAGCAGCTCCCAGCTGACAGCCGCCAAGAAAACAGGGACCTCAGTCCACAACTACAAAGAATTGGGTTCTTCCAACAATCTTAATAAACTTGGACACGGATTCTTCTCATGATCTTCCAGATAAGAGCCCAGCTAGCTGACACCTTGATCCAGCTTTGTGAAACCGTCAGCAGAGAACTCAGATGACTCTGCCTAGAATTCTGACCAATAGAACTGCAAGGTAACAACTGGGTATTTTCTATACCCATGAAGCTTGTGGTGATGGAAAACTAATACGTGATGCACTCACATGAAGTGTTTTATAAAGTAATAAATCTTTTTTTTCTAAATTTTTTAACGTGTATTCATTTTTGAGAGACAGAGACAGAGTGCAAGTGGGGGAGGGGCAGAGAGAGAGGGAGACACAGAATCCGAAGCAGGCTCCAGGCTCTGAGCTGTCCGCACAGAGCCCGATGCGGGGCTCGAACTCATGGACCGGGAGATCATGACCTGAGCTGAAGTCGGACGCTTACCGACTAAGCCACCCAGGCGCCCCGTAATAAATCTTTTTTACATAAGTCAAAATAAACAAAAGTAACTTTAAAAGACAATTCAAAGATTAGTCCTCATGCATGGGGCACCTGGCTGGCCTAGTCAGTAGAGCATGCAACTTGATCTTGCGGTAATGAGTTCAAACCCCATGTTTGAACTCATTGGACCCATGGGTCCAGAGACTACTTTAAAAAAAAAAAGTAAATTAAATTAAAAAAGATTAATGCTCATGCAGGGGAAGAATTCCATATAATCTTTGGACTGTATTATCTAACTGTGGTACCACTTTTGACTGAAACCGCTCATCTATAATTTGTTGCAACACCAATGATAAAGGCTATAATGAACATTTCTGTATTTCTGTGGGCTTCATGGGAAACATGGTAATATTCTTTCAAGCACATATTGCTCTACGTATATTTTCATCCCCAGATTTATATTTTGTGCATATGGTTTTATAACAAGCTGTTCAGTTTCTAAGGAAAAATAGTGTATCCTATTTTACGTACACCAAGTTTTGTTTCAAAATTAAAATATAACTCCACAGGTCCCAAAGCAGCAATGTTTAAAAACTCATTGCAAAAAATACATGTGGCCTTGGAAATTTTATTAATTTAAAAGATGGGCCTTTATGACAAGTAATTACCATCAAACTTTGAGCACACACTTTTTATTTCTTATACTATGATTGACAGCCAGTTGAAGAATTGGTGATTACTCTCAGAAAGTGAAATTTCACCTTCAGTCTACTCATCCCCATCACAAACATCATCAAATTTCCTTTAAAAATTCCACATGGAGGGGCACCTGGGTGGCTCAGTCGGTTGAGCGTCCGACTTCGGCTCAGGTCATGATCTCACAGTCTGTGAGTTCGAGCCCCGCATCAGGCTCTGTGCTGATGGCTCAGAGCCTGGAGCCTGCTTCCGATTCTGTGTCTCCCTCTCTCTGCCCCTTCCCTGCTCATGCTCTGTCTCTCTCTGTCTCAAAAATAAATAAAAACATTAAGAAAAAAAAATTAAAAAAAAAATTCCACATGGAAATTATCTGTGAAATGGATGCTCATTAAACATGAGATGAAGAATGAATATTATGGCATTTGTCTTTTCATTGTATCTGATCAGACATTTACTGATAGATCAGAAATATCAAACTTGTATTTTCTGTGAAGAAAGCCTGTGTACATGTTGCTCACATTTTACCATTAGCAACAGTCATTAAAATACGGATGGAGCAGCAAAGAAAGAGTAACTAAAAGTTATGTATTCTCTGTATAATCTGATGATACAATAATTTAATCAGGACATGAGTTTCCCAAATTAACCACTGGACAACTGGCTATTCAATGATATTTGCGGGGGGAAAAATTACAAACAATGAGCTTGGGACTATGAAAGAAACTACAGATATAATTTCTGACAGCATAGTGTTTAATAAATACAATTTAAAATGTTAAAGAATTGATTCTTCTTTGAATAATGGCCAAGGAACTCCTATCAAACTAACCCTTCCAAAGATAATACGTCCTGGACAAAATATCAACAAATAACTACTTGAAGTCCCTAGAAAGTAACAAAAAGCAGACAGACACTGGGGTGCAAGTGACATTCTGAGGAAGGGAATGACACTAGGTGTGTTTGCCATTTTTATGACTTTAAGCCAAATCTATTCAATGCCTGGAGGTTAAATCTATATCAGAAAATTCAGAATTTTACCAACTTGAAAAACCGGAGGACAGGGTTTGAGCAAATACAGAAGGTGGAAAGTGAGGGGGAAATGACAAAAAGAAAGCTACAGGAAGGAAAAATAAATTTCTGTGGATAATAAATACTGCCAAATCTCATGCATGCACAGAAAGACTTCAAGCAGCTCAGCTAAAATTAAAATATTTAAACTAAAATTTCAGCTGTTCTACCTCACGGGAAACAAAGTCTGTAGCTCAAGTTCAGCCAAGTTAAATTCCTGCTTTAAAAATAATCAGCACTCTTCAGAACAGATTTCAAAGTCTCTATATAGTATTGTTAAACATGTCCAAGACAAAATTTAAGATTACTCAAAATGTTAAGAAATGGGAAAACATGACCCCTACTCAAGAGGAAAAAGGATTAATGGAGAGTGATTAAGAGATAAGTTGGATGTTAGAATTGCAGAAAAGGATTTCAAAGCTAGTAGTATGATAACGGTTAAAGGAAGTGAAGTAATATGCTCATAATGACTGAAAAGATAGGAAATCTCAAAAGAGAAATAACCATGTAGAATATAAAAAATAACCAAATAGAGATTTTACAACAAAAAGTAAAATATCTGAAATAAAAAATGATGAGCTTTTCACCTGAGAGCAGATTATGAAAGAATCAATGAACTTGAAAATTCATCTGAAGAACAGAGAAACACTGAAAAAGTTACAAGAATTTCTAGTATAATTTATGAAAAGCCTAAAATACAAATAATTGAGCAATCAGAAGGAAAAGAGAGATGGAGGCAGAAAAAAATATTAGAACAACAGACAAAACAATTATCAAATTAGGTAAAAAATACAAATTTACAGACTTAAGAAACACATCAAATCCGAAGAAGATAAATAACAATTAAAGCCACACATGGCCACATCTCAATAAAACTACTACAAACAAAAGAGAAAGAAAATTTTGAAAGCAAATTGAGAAAAGCAATGCAATAAAATACAAATACATTAAAATACAAAAGAACAATGATTTAAAGTGCTACTGACTTGTCATCATAAACTTCTCATCGAAAACTAGACGACTCTTGGGGTGCCTGGCTGGCTCAGTCAGTTAAGTGTCCAACTCTTGATTTCAGCCCAGGTCATGATCTCATGGTTAGTGAGATGGAGCCCCACATCGGGTTCTGTGCTGACAGCGCGGAGCCTGCTTGGGATCCTCTCATTCCCTCCCTCTCTGCACCTCCCTTACCCTCATCTCTCTCTCTTTCTCTCTCTCTGTCTCTCTCTCTCTCTCTCAAAATAAATAAATAAACCTTAAAAAAAAAAAAACTAGAGGACTCTAAACTATTAAAAGAAAAGATGGGGCACCTGGCTGGCTCAGTTCGTAGAGCAAGCAACTCTTGACCTTGGGTTTGAGTTCAAGCCCCACTTTGGGTGTAGAGATTACTTAAAAATAAAATCTTTTTTAAGGAAGGGAAGGGGAGGGGAGGGGAGGGAAGGTTAGAAAGGAAAGGACTGACAACAGAGAATTCTATATCCAACAAAAATATTCACAAAAAAATGAAAACTAAATAAAATTGTCTTTCAGATAAGAGTAAATGGAGAAGTGACTATTTGCACTCCAAGACATGCTAAAGGAAGTTCACCAGGCTAAAGAACAGTATATCACTAGAAATTTGGATCTTCAGGAAGAAAAATGATTAAAATGATAAGAAAGAGAATAATTAGGAAAAGAACAGTAATCAGTGCAATAGTAGACAAACATTACAGAAAAATCTACAAAGCTAAAAGAGAAAATATAATAAACTCTTAGGTAAACTGATCAAGCAAATGAAAGACCATTAATTCCTAAATACCAGTATCAGAAAGAAAAGGATTATCATTATAAAGTGGATATTAAAGTGGACATTAAAGGATAATATAGGAAAATTATGAAATTTATAACAGCAAATCAATCAACTTAAATAAAAATGGCCAATTTCTTGAAAAACACCGCTTACCACAACTAGTAAAGATTAAACAAAATCTAAATAGCCCTATTTATCTTAAAGAAACTTTCACAAAAAGAAAACTTCCTGTCCAAATGGTTTACGGGTAAATTCTATCAAATATGTAAGGAAAAGTAACACCAATCTTACACCAAGTGTTGACAAAATAGAGGATAAGTTAAAAATCCCCAACTCATTTTATGAGCTCACAAAAATCTTAATGCCAAAACCTGCCACTGACATGTCAGTAAAAGACAAAATACAATAGGTTTTATGAATACAGATGAAAAATTCTTTATAAACAGCAGAAAATATTGGGGCGCCTGGGTGGCTCAGTCGATTAAGCATCTGACTCTTGATTTCAGCTCAGGTCGCTCAGTTCATGAGTTCAAGCCCCACACTGGCCTCCATGCTGACAGTGCAGATCCTGCTTGAGATCTTCTCTCTCTCCCCCTCTCTCTGCCCCTCCTCCACTCTCTCTCTCTCTCTCTCTCTCTCTCTCAAAAATAAATAAACTTAAAAAAAATTTTAATAGTAAAAAATATAAACCAGCAACATACAAAATGGATAATATCCTATGACCAAGTGACATTTAGCCCAAAAATGCAAAGTTGGTTTCATATTCAAAATTCAACTAATATAATTAGCAGTATTAACAGAACAAGGAGGGGCGCCTGAGTGGCTCAGTCGGTTAAGCGTCTGACTTCAGCTCAGGTCACGATCTCACGGTCCGTGAGTTCGAGCCCCGCGTCGGGCTCTGGGCTGATGGCCCAGAGCCTGGAGCCTGCTTCCGATTCTGTGTCTCCCTCTCTCTCTGCTCCTCCCCCATTCATGCTCTGTCTCTCTCTGTCTCAAAAATAAATAAACATTTAAAAAAATTTAAAAAAAAAATTAAAAAAAAAAACAGAACAAGGAAGTAGAATCATGGTCATTTCAATAACTGCAGAAAAAGCATTTCACAAATGCAAACCCATTCAAGGTTTAAAAAAAAACTGTCAAAAACTAATGGACTCCCATAACTTCTTTTTAACATTGCACCATTAGTCCTAAGCATTATAATAAGAAAAGAAAAAGAAGTAAGAAGCATAAATACTGGAAATGCAATGAAACTATCTCTATTTGCAGATGACACGATTGTTTACATAGGATAGTGTGGCAAATCTACAAGAAAACTAACAGAACTGATAAGTAAGTTTAGCAAGGTCAAAAGATACAAAGTTAATATTAAAAATAAATTAGATATTTACAAAGTAGCAGAAAACAACTAGAAGCTGATATTTAAAAATAATTCTGTTTATAGTAAGACCATAAACTTAAAATTCTTATGAAAAAAATTAACAAAAGTCATTCAAGACCTCTTCCCTTTAAACTACAAAACACTGTTAAATTAAAGAAGACCTAAATAAATGAAGAGATATACCAGCAGAAGCTTCCAAAGTTGTTAAGATGATAACTCTCCCCAAATCAATCTACAGAAATACAACACAATCGCAGCCTTAATCCTAAGTAAACTTGTAAATCAAGATTAACAAATTGATTTATAAAATATGTATGAAAATGCAAAGTATCTAAAATATTCAGCCTATTTTGAAAAATTATAGGGGTGGAGAACTTATACCACCTGACCTCAAGATTACTATAAAGGTAAGACACTGTGGTATTGCACAAAGACAGACAAAAAACATGGATCAATGGAATGGAATAGACAGTCCAGAAATGTAAGCACACGTATACAATTATTTAATTCTCTACAAACGTGACAAAGCAAACCGATAGTGAGTAGAAAGTCTTTTAAGTCTTTTCTGAAAATGATGATGGAACACTGGATATCCACCTGGAAAAAAATATGAATCTTGACCTCTACCTCACATCATATACACAAAAATTAACATGTGACGGAACATATACCTAAACTGCAAAGCTAATACTCTAAAACTTCTGGGAAATACATAAGAGGGTAGTTTTGGGGCACCTGGGTGGCTCAGTCGGTTAAGCGTCCAACTTCGGCTCAGGTCATGATCTCACAGTTTATGAGTTTGGAGCCCCACATGGGGCTCTGTGCTGACAGCTCGGAGCCTGGAGCCTGCTTGCACGCTGTCTCCTTCTCTGGAGCCTCTCTCTGCCCCTCCCCTGCTTGCACGCTGTCTCCTTCTGTCTCTCTCAAAAATAAATAAACATTAAAAAAAAAAAAGAGGATAGTTTCATGACTTAGGGATTGGCAAAGGATTTTTAGACAGCACACAGAAAACAAAAACCCTAAGAGAAAAAAATTGATAAATTAGATTTCATCAAAATTAAAACTTCCACTCATCTAAAGGCATTATTAAGAAAATGAACAGGCAAACCACAGACTGGGAGAAAATATTCACAGAACGTATATCTGACAAATGATTGATATCCAGGTAGGCAAAAAACAAACAAACAAAAAATTCTACAACGCATTAAGAAAAACAAAGCCTAATTTTAAAAAAAAGTAGGATGTACAGTTGGCCAATGAGCATATGAAAAACTGTTTGACATTGTTAATCAGGCAAATACAAAATATCATAAGGAGATGCTATTATAAACTCACCACAAATTGACAAAAATTAAAAAGACACATCCTCAAATGTTGGAAAGTGTGTGGAAACCCCAAAATGCTCAAACATATTTGGTGGGAGTTTAAAATGCAAAACCCCTTTTTAAAATGGTCTGCATTATAAAACTAAACATACATCTACCCTGTGACCCAAGAATTCCTCTTCTAGGTATTCATGCAAGAGTATAAAAATGATTGTCCACAAATAAGACTCAAGAGAGAGAAGGGTATATTCATAAAATGGAATATTATTCAGCAATAAAAAGGAAAAAAACTACACATACATCCAACAACATGGATAAATATTTTTAAATTATGCTGATTAAAAGTCTTTTATAAAAGATTATATTCTATATGATTTCAATTATATGAAGTTCTAGAACAGACATAGGTAATCTTTACCAGGCGAGAAAAAAGCAGAACGATATTTGGTTCCAGAGGCTGGGGGAAGACAGTATTGACTGGAAAGAAGCATGAAGGATCCGATAAGTGTTGGAATTCAGAGGTTAAGAATATATAGTCCTTAACTCAAGAAGCTCACAGAATAGTGATTTTAACAATATCACAGAGCCAGGAAGCAGCAGACCTAAGACACGAACACCAGTTCCACGGTCAACACTACACAGCATACGGCTAACACAGTATGTATAGGAAAGTCAAGCACAGATCAATTCTTGACTAAACATGGCAGCTCTCCTTGCCATTTTCCATTTCCTCTGCCTCTGACATTTCAAAGGTCACTCAGTGAGATGGAAAGTTTAACAAGGTTTAAAATGAGAAGTCCAGAGTTGGATTTTAGGTAAGCAGCTGAAAACTGTGTTTCTAGAGCCTAATGTGGATCCCATGTCCCACTTTCTAAATCAGAGCTGCTCCACTTTTGCCTGCTTTACATACTGCGTTACATTCTGAAGGAGGTATTCTCTGGTGAAAACAAAAAACAAATGAACAAAAGGCGGAGTTTGAAAACCATTAGGCAAAATAAAGCCATGAGCAATGGCTTCTCTCATTTTGCCCAAAACGAAGTGTTCACACACCTTTGTGAGATATTTAAGACTTCTCAGATTGAGAAGCTAAACTCAAATTGTAGATTAGTCCTAGGAATTCTTTTGTTATACACATGAATCTTTGTGACTGATGAGTGAGTATGAATATGAGAGCTCATAGCACATATGAAACGAGTTCACTTCAGTAATTGGTGAATAGTGTCAGCATTAAACAGAAAGCTTACCAGTAATGATCTTCTTTGACTTCTCTAAGATCCTTCATAATCATATAAAAGTTGGTAACAAAAAAGTACAGGTAACATTTACCTGTCAGTCATCAACAAAAACAGTAGCTTATAAAAATTTTCCAGTAAAGAAAATATTTTAAAACTATATCAGTATCAGATTAAGTATCTGTACTAAAAATTGTGGTATATAGCTAAGGTCCACAGTAAATATTCCAGTGAAAATATGTCTGATACACATTCATGAATCAAAAGTCACTTTGATTAGAAATAAAGAGATAATTGTTAAGATTTGGTTTTATGTCTGTGGTATATGATTAGTATTTCAGTAATCATTAGTATATATATATATATATATATATATATATATATATATATATATATATATCCAACAAGGTTAAATAAATATGTGTGTGTGTTTGTGTACATGTGAGCATGTGTGTATCAGACTACCGAGTGCCTTAGACTTCACAATAAAGACTGTCCATAAAAAAATGTTCCTATAATGAAAATCAATTGTGCTACAATCATACCAACTCCAAATGATGCACGCTGTGCAGACTGCATTCTCAAAGCTATGAAAAGTGAGCATGCGGTTCTTTTAATGTCAAAGTAGTCATTAATGTGCCATGATGAATAACAGGAGTTTATGCCAAAAATCCTGAACACAAATTGATGGCTTCATTATAAACCAAAGCAGTAGTAAATGCTATGTAAAGGGCTAAATACTTCTCACCAAAACCACTACCAGACTAAATAATTAAACATTTATTTTGCAAAATCAAATTTTATTTCAATAATATTAATGTTTTAGAACTGTGGAAATTTGTCAGTGGAAAAGGAGTCCATTTGCACTAGGTAATTTCAAGCTTTACATTTCATTTTTTATAGACCAGCCCTGTAATTTATTGTCAAAAAGCAACACTTTTCAGAAGTACTACTAATAATTAGTGGAGGATGGCAGGCACAAACTGACCCTAGTCCAGGCAAAGCAGATCATATGGTTATCTTACCAGTAATTGAAAACACCAACAAATCCAAATATCCTTTAGTCTATTAAGGTTTTTGTAATCTTAGTTTAAAACATGGAAGTCTGCCTCTTCTCATTATATGTATATGGAAGGGAGAGAAAGACTGTCTCTAATACCTCTTCTGAATAAATTCCAGTCCTATTATGCCCCTGTGTGGCCGGCCGGCACAGGAAATTCACTGCCACACATTTAGTTACAAAGAAATAATCACAGCTGGAAAAAATACAGATTTCTTCTCCGTACAAGAGAGATTACTCAAAATTGGTAAATGGAAAAATTTGAAGGATATGAATCAAGCACATTTTCCTGCACATTTTATCACAAAAGATAGTTATCATATCTTGTCCATTTGAATACTGCTCAAAGCAATTGAGTACTCAATGCAATGAACTCTGTTAAAAATATATCTTCTGGCATCCTGATATTACTTACGTTTGCTTCCAAAGACAAGCTCACAAAATGATTTAAGCTTCATAATGATTTTAGCACTTGAGGATTTTTTTATTGGCAACAAAAGCAATTATCTTTGTATCTGATTAAATATTTAATTTGGAAAAATGAGTTGATAGTAAGGAAACTTGATAACAAGGATTTAAATTAAAGTGGCATTTCATCAAAACCTGTCAAAGTGGATTTATGCAGGATGCAGATCCTGATTTTTTTTCTTGCTTTACCTTCAGTTGTTTCATATTAGCTGTAAAAGAACAGAGGATATCCTACCACTGCCTTTGTGCACATTTTAAAATGGTACTCAACAACCACAATGATGAGAGAAAAAGCTAAGAAGTTTCAGTCTGAAACATAAGGGTTGGTCCCTATGGCTTCCAACAAGTCTAAAATATTCTAATGATTTTCACTCATAAATAAATTTCAATTATTCATTTGATAATAAAATACTGTAACAATCTATATTCATCACCAATTTAGTAATTTAGTATCCAGAATATATTACTGGTGTATTTAAAATCTTGGCTCTTTTGACAAGTTGAACCTGTAAATGTCTTTGGAGTAACTATTATGGGAGATTTTTGTCTTTGAACACTTTATCTTACATGTCATAGAAGTAAACTGCCCTACCATCTGAAACCTGATGCAAATTGAGTTGCAGATTTAGGGATTACTTACCAGATTAGCTACCTGGGAAAAGTCTCAAGATTACTCCTACCTGAAAGGTCCCCTCAACAACATATCATGTATAATCAATGCATAGTACTATTTTAGTAATTTCTCCTAGAAAGCAATTTAGAATAAAATATATTCCAATTGTCTATATCTCTGATGTTATTTTTCCATCAGTTTAAAGATCATAGATCATGTCACAATACAACTACCGAATATTCCATTCGAACTAGTCCAAACAATTAAGTGATTACTCTACATGTTATAACAACCAAGACTGCTCTTTCCAGAGATGGTGTTACATAATTGATGCTTCAAATCCCAAAACCATTAATGTCCAGTCCACAAGGTCAAAAGGCTCGTTATTTAGAAACATTTTTAAAGTTGTCGTAAAATCACATCTAATGACATACCAGCGTCCTCCTTTTTCCATGACTTTTCCTTCAAGAATGATTTATTAGTCTACATCTTACTTTCTGATTCAATGCTAACTGAAATGTTGATGTCTAGGCATTTGTATATTTTTAAAGAACTTCAGCAGAAAAAGAGTTCTAAAAGACCATTATATCTGATCTGAACACAAGTAACCAAAACACTAAAATATGTGGAGGCATTAATTGTGAGTTATATAAACTTACTTTCACTCTTCATACTTCTAAAATAATAACTATTGGTACAACTGGTTTTGACTGATTTTGAAAGTAAATCAAGTAGTTGATCATTTATGAAAATCAGTAGATCTACATGTGAAAAAATGTCATATGTTTCTTGAAGACTAAGAAGTTAAAGAACATATAAAGCAAGGATTTTTTTCCCCTGAAGCAGAATACATTTTTATTGATTAGTTGGTAGTTTCAGATAATCGTAGGTTTAAAAAAATCAAAATAAGGTTAAGTAAGACTGGTCTTACAGAAGCATCAGAAACTTCACATTTTAATGCTTAATTGCAACAGCATAAAATTCTGGATTTTTAATAATGAGAGCAATGCAATCATAAATACATGCCAACAATAAAGGAAACTTGAAGCTAAAGCAAAAGCAGGCTGATAGGGATCCACAGTTCCGTCAAGATATAGATATTCCCATATTTTAACACTAATGTTTCCTTTAAAACTAATTCCTTGCCATACTGTTAACAGCACAATTTCTAACATGAATATACATCCAGACCTAACGTTAATATTTTTAAACACATAAGTTCTTGGCCTTAAAAAAAAAGATAGAAATCAAGCAAAGAAAAGATTTATAAAAGATGAGTACAAATCCTAAAACTCTGGTAGCTTCAGGTCATGGACATTTTAAGAAAGCCATACCGCCTCTTTTATTTAAATATAACATGCGATACAGATTATTTTTACCATAAATTACAGACACTCAAGTGATGTATTACTAAATTAAAAAGCCCAGTATCTTAAAATATAGATAGCCTGTTACAGAATATCACAGCACTTCACATACTGTTATATATTTTAAATTATCCAAAAACTAAACATAAAAAAACAGAATTGGTCAACTGAATAAAACTGTCCTGAGGAAAGAAGTGAAATTTTATAAAAAACAGATATGTTACTTCACATTCAATGAAAAGGTCATCAATATATTTATCATCGGTAAGCATTTTAAATGCCCACAAATTTTAAAAGCCTCCTTTTCCTTTGCTAAATTAAGACACATACTGTGTAATAGTTTTTTTTTTTTAATCTCTAAATAGGCTGCCTCACATTGTTCAGAAGAGACCAGAAGAACCATTCAATATTCTGTGCACTATTACTTCTCCCTCAATTTCCAGAAGGCTTTAGTGCATTATTATCATGTTCAAAAATTTCTTCCTCAGCCCTTCTCCACGTATATTTAGTTAAAATGGGGTCTTTTCTACAGTAGGTATGTAACATGAGACATTCTCACCACGCAAACAGCTGGGTGCTAAAACTGCATTTTAAAAGCATTCTTTAATAGGCTGTCTCTTTTCGTGTAAGCCAGAGAAACCGTCTAAAACATATGTTCATAATTTCACAATCTTCTCCACACACATAAAATGATGAGGTTGAAAAAGCAATAGGAATTCATAACAAAGCATCCTTTCAAACTAGCTGACCAAATACAAAGCAATACTAGCAGTTTGATAATACAGCTTGTTTAAAAGTGATTATTGATCTACTCTGCATCGAGAAATGTCTCAGACCCAGGAAACATCTTCCGCATGTTTTACAAAGAGCATGCATGACTGCTAATTCATATTTTCCAACAAATCACATAGGATTATATATCCCCATCCCTATAAATGCATTGTAATCACTGCCATGATCACAAAGAAAAAAAAAACCTATCAGGCATTTTAAATTGATCATTTTAGTTATTAGAAAATGAAATCATGAAACAGCCTGTATTATGTTTCAGAGGTCAAACTAGTTAAATTTAAGATGCTTTGGGGGGCTTGGAAGTAAGCTTATTTTCCTTCTCAAAATTCAATTAAGAAAAACGCCACATAAAATTTTATATTTGTGATAAGAAGACAACACCCTTATCATACCAACATTTCAGTACAGAACAATTTTTACAGGCATATCAGATTATTATTCAGAAAACATCAATGCTGAAGGAAATAGAGTTTAGCTTTACTCACCTTGCATTGTTCAGCGTTTGTCCAAAAAGCTCATTTTGTAAAATATTTGGTGGGGATGAGAAAACCCCATGAAAATGAGATAAGACAGAATTGCAGACCTGGCGCAATGTCTCAAATTGCATTTTCTTTCTTTTTTCCCCCCCTTCTCTTATTTTTCCTTACCACCTGTCTTTAAAGTCATCTATTTGCAGACACCATCAAATAAAAACATGCCAATCAAGTTCCATATTTCTCCTGAGCTCTGTAGAAACTGTGCTTAAATGAGCAGAGGTTGATAGTTAATTGTACAGTCATTATTCTTCTAATTCAGTCGTAGAAGATTCAGTGCCTGTACAGCTTTCGGCTTTCTCCTGACTGTAGCAAGAATTCTAAACAGCAGTAAGCTTTTTGGGCATTCCCAGCTGAAGTGTGAAGCTGAGCTGCTCTCATGTACTCATATTTCTCTAAGCCTATTAAAAACACGCAATGAATAGATGCTGTCGTCAGGAGTTTCAGCACATCTGGCTGCCAGCAATAAAATCTCAGAAGTAATAAAAATGGGGACAAGGTATCTTCTCAATGTTACTACTGGGTAAGAAGGAGAGGAGTTCTGCATTTCCCAACCCTTTTTTCTTTCCCTGGAAAACAAGCAACTCCAGCAACAGAGTATGTAGGTCTCTTCACTGTGCAGGCTGCTGCATAGGACCAGAACACCCTAAAAATAAGCGGTATATCCTTCTTTTGATATCGTGAAGCAATAAGACAGACAATGGGCTTTTATTGCCTGCATTCACAATGCTGTGCTTCCAAAGAGACATTTGGAAAACATGAACTTATTCATCTTAACTTCTTCATTTGAAAATGTCTTCATTTGCTTTTAAAGAAAAATGAGTAACATTCAAGCCAGTCTCTTTCCAAAGGCCGTACATATTGACTACATGATTATTTGTGCAATTTTAGAAAAAAATTATACTCTGCTACTCTATCAATTAAAACTCACTTAGGCAGCACACATTAAATGTGAACGTTTCCACAAGTCAAAAAACACAACTAAGGCCAGGGACTTTATCAACTATTATTAATTTATTTCAATAAATGGTGGTCATAGCATTTCTCAGAAAAGAATATTTCCTGAAGGTTCCAATTGTCTTAGAGTACCTCAGATCACCATCCATTCTTAAAAGAGTAATTCTGGTTTAGATCAAATGTTTGGGTTATTAAATATCCATGTGCATCCAATGTTACTACAAAAGATGCTCTAAAAGTTGTGTGTAAACCAAATTTTAAAAATCAACTCACTTACAGGGACAATTAATATTTTTATTGCTCTTTAACTACTCCTAAACCATGACATTTCTATAACAAGTATATCCCCTTTAGGCCTTTTTTACCTCAACTTTTAGCCCTCACCCTTTCCATCCCCTTCCACACGTATACCACTAGCAATAAGTAACCAGGCACTTAAATACACTAAGAAGTTTTTTTAAAAACTGGTGAATTCTTTGTTGACATGAATAAGCATTTCACAAAAGAGCAACACAAAATAAACATGTAATAATATAAATTTTGAAATGACACAAGAAAAACATGTAATAATGCAAATTTTTAAGTAATTTCTTTCTTTTAGAAATTAAGATGTTTAATTATGGGTTTGTCCTCAACCAAGAGTGCCCCTGTTTTGCTTATTATTTATTATTTTATATTTTTATGGGTGCACATTCATCTACTTATGAAACATATATATGTAATAACTATAAAGTATTTTTTGGCTTATAAAGTACTTCTAAATTTATTTTTTTAATATCCAGAAAATGTGAGCAAGTGGTAGTTCTGCTATTGCTTATAAATGAAAAGAAATTGAGGCCTTAAAAGATTGAAGATCACACAGCTTATATAGAGTATCTGAATGAAGATCTCTGCCTTGGACTCCACATCACATGCCCCTTCCCTATCATTCTGTCTTCTATGTACACACACACACACACACACACACACACACAGACATCCATTGTGAATAGATCAGTCTCTATACATGAATAGGAAAACTACCTGCCAGTGACCTAATCAAAGATATTTCAGTCAGAGCAAACATCCCAATGGTTTTAATTCGTAAGTAACTTTAAATAGATTTCTTTCCTTTCACTCAAACAGAAGCAACCTGATATGCTAAAAATTTTAAGCTTCTGATCATAAGTGAATTTTTTATATCTATAAAAGGTCAATTTCTATAAGTGGAAACACATTTTTAAAATTCTTAATTTCAAAGCTCATACTAACTGTAATGAATATGTATGTGCATATATGTATGTATGTATATATTTCCCCCTTGCAGGTAGGTTTAATTTGTATAAATAATCAAAAGCCCTTTTGAAGTTAAGTCTGTTAAATAAGGTGTTACACTGAAAAGCACTCTTCGTTGCTAAAAAAAAAAAAAAGTTTCTTTTGTGTCAGAGTTGGATCTGAAGACAAGGTCATAGGAAGAGTTCCAAAAAATGGTCTCAGCAATGGAAACATCACTAGAATGAACTGCAAAATTACTTCTTTAAAGACTAAAGAAACAGCAACTACCTTCCTCAGACCCTTCTTTTCCAGCTCTCACTATACAACACACACTACTGGTCAACTTTCTCTTCGTTCCCTCAACATTCTAGAAGTGCTTTCTTCCACTTCCCCCTCCCCTTACTAACCTTTCGCCTGCTCCCATTCATTCTTAAGGATTCAAATGTCACTTTCTCAAGAAGACTTTCTCTGACTTAGCTTAGGTCCCCTATTATGCACTTTCATCATACCCTGTACTCGTTCTTCATTCATTTGATAAAAGTGTAACTATATATTTACTTGAAAAAAAATATTTAATGTCTTTCACCCTCAGTTCCATGAGGTTAAGGCTAAATATTGCTTTATTCTATAGCATAGTGCCTAGCACAAAGTAAGTACTTAATAAATATGTGTTGAATGAACAGATGTCTATATTTTATTGAAAAGGTAATTAGCTTTTAGTCACATCCCATAAGTAGGATAAGAAACTGCTCAGGGCTCAATTTGATTCTTTGTTTCTGTGTTTACTTTAGCCGGCCACATCCTATTATAAGGTCCATAAATACAAAAGCAACCAATATTTGCAATCAAAACCGTTGTGTAATTTGTTGGACTATCCTGAATATTTTAAGAATGTTTACAGCTAATATTTGTTTTACATTTTCTATACACTGTAGGCCACATGTAACATAAATACCAGAGGCTTCTACGATGAGAGAAAGAACATGGCACTTGGAGTTTATTGGCCTAGATTTAAGTATTAACTCCAAACCTAACCAGCCATTATACCTCAAGACATTGACTTTATATACCTGGGCTATGGTTTCTTCAAGCTACATCATTTACCTCACAGGGCTATTATTATATTTGAACATGTAATGTATATAAACACATTTTATAAACTTTAAGGTACATAGTAATTGGAAGTAACCTCACTATGAGCTACCTAAGGAATCACATTATTGGAACCAGGATTCTAACAATTACTTCCTTTTATTTATCACACTTGTTCATGCATTTCTTTATGAATTTCTTTTGTGTAAGGCTCTATCCTTCTGTCTGTTGGATGTTGACAGGATACAATGCTGATACTCACCTCTTTCTGGGAAAATTAGATAATTAGCTCTATATTTACACTGAGTCCAGCAGAGAAGCATTAACTCTCACAAGTGAAGTTGATGGTGGAAATTTGGCTGTACTATTAGAATCTTTTGTACCTCACCGATAATGACAAAGCAAACTAGAGCTCTCCCAGAAGAGGTGTTAAGAAACTTCTAGCAGCAGAGGCAATTTTATTAAAGAAGATTTCTAAACAGCATATCAACACGTGAAAAAGTTCAAGCTAAGTAATCAAAGAATTCAAATAAAAATAATCACATTAAAGTGTATGTTTGCCCATTAAATTGGCAAAGTATTGTCCAGAGAGTCAGAGAAGAGGCACCGTCTCATATCAGATTTACTGATAGAGTGCATATGGGTAGAACCTTTCTGAGAAATATTTAGTATTATGTACCAAAACTTTAAAAATGCTCAAAAGCTGACAGAACACTGGAAGAATAAACACTAAAATGTTAATATTGATTATTTCTGGGTGAGACATCACATTTTTTTCTTCCATTGTATTTCTTTATACATTAACCACAAAAAAAGCCCAAAGTTTAATCTACCTGTAAGTAGAGAATTCTACAATTACAATACCATAACCATAACAAATTAAGTATGATGTCAGCCCATGAGCTTTTTCTTAGCAATGCTTAAGTAAATCAAATATTAGGTTATTAGTTTTCACGTGAATAGCTATATGCATTAGCAGAGGTATTCTCTTCTTTATCAGGAGGTTCCTAAGATTCTAACAACTCAAATAGTTTAGTTAGTACTATGAAACAACCAAAGGAGGGGGAAAAAAAAACACTTAGCACTAACTTGTTTATTATGTCATCCTCAAAAATACTTGAAGTATAAGCTCTTAAATTAAAATTACTTAAGAGTCTTGGTTTGCAAATGCCTAATGGCTGTGAGCTAAATGTCTTAAGAAATTCACCACAAATTCAAAACCTAAATGAAAGCATAAAAATTGGGAACTTATTCTCTTCTAAATAACAACACAAGCCTCTTACTTGGTAAGGCTCAATATCCCTCATGGCATATTTCAATGTTATAGTTTTAGAGATGTCTGGGTTTATTTTGAATTTTTAGGAGTACGAAAGTGTGCCTATTAAAATGCTCCATACAGGGCGCCTGGGTGGCTTAGTCAGTTAAGCGACTGAATCTTGATTTCGGCTCAGGTCATGATCTCATGGTCCGTGAGTTCGAGCCCTGAATCAGGCTCTGTGCTGACAGTGCGGAGCCTGCCTGGGATTCTCCTCTCTCTGCCCCTCCCCTGCACATGTGCACTCTCGCTCTCTCTCTCTCTCTCAAAATAAATAAATAAAATTTAATAAATAAATAAAATGCTCCATACATGCAAACATTTAAACATAGCTAATCAATAACTGAAACTATATGATATATAAAATGTATAATCTATAACAAAAATACCAGAAACGTGTTAAAGGAATTTTTCGTTTTCTTAAAATATACATCTATAGTTCTATCTACATAATTGAAACAATTGCACTGTCTCTTCTGTTACATTATTCTTGTTCCATTGGCTATTTGAAGCATCTGACTGATAAAAATCTAAGGGTTATATATAAGAAAGATGGTCCAGAGAACAAGTGGTCTTCATATGTTTTTCAAATTAATGTCATGCATTGTAAATATTTCCCTGAGGCAAGACCATAGAACCATTCACCTCAGGGATAAGATATAAGCAAATAAAGGCAGATGATGAAATTTTGAACAAAAGCACAGAAGGGAAAAGTTACTCAATAAAGGTAAATTGGCTTGTGCCTCAACTTAGTGTGGACAATATTTAAGGAAGATCGGCTTACGTAAGCATACTACAAATCTAAAGATTCCAGAGTGAAATCATAGAACAGTGTAGTTCAAAATACCTACAGTGGTTTTCATAATAAGTTTTTAAGAACACGTGGATACTGTTATTTTCTGATGTACAAAAAAATTCTGTAGTATTTCCCAGGGCTTGAACTCTGTATCTACCTGTCCCTAATTTGGGTCGTTGCTGCAGAACGGACTCCTACTAGTTTCTATCATCTGATTTCGAAAGGAAAGGGGGGGCACCGTGAAAGCCACCACAGATGCATGAAGCCCCACCAGCACTATCCTGTCTCTGATTCCTGTTTCTGGGTCAGAAATAGGAGGGCTAATACTACTACACTTTGGCTCAGGCTGCATTATCATGAGAGGTGTTACAGGGTTGCTTCAACAGCCCAGTGCCAAGCAGCTCTTACCAGAGTAGTTCCCACTCCTACAAGCTGGCAGCAATCGTGATTTTTCTTCCATTGGATGCAAGAGTCAGACCTAGATTTAAGCTCCAGAATGAAAATGTCCAGAGTGATTATCTAATCTGACACCTAGAGATTCTACCTATTAGAAGAAAGAGAACCAAGGTCTCTGAAAACACAACTTGGTTAAGTCTCTCCACTGTTAGGACCACTAGCTCCAAGTAGCTACTTCCTTGATTAACTGTCAAGAGAATCCCTGGAAGCAATACAACAACTTCAGGGAGCTATGTCACTATAAATATGAGCCAACTCAATCCCTAATAACTGTATTCACCAGGAACCACAGTATAAGAAATGTTTATAGCTTTGGGACTCCAAGCACTCACCTAAGCTTGCAAACTGACTGCACATTGTTAGTACATGAAAACTGGAAACAATAATCATTGGCACGACTATAAATTGTTTTAGCAAAATACGTCAGCAAACAGAATACTATGCAATAATACTGGCCTCCGAGAGTTCGCATCTACAATTCTTTTCTTTCATGCAATTTCCTTCTACTCATTACATCATGAGGGACTGGAAACATCACAAATACACCAAGATATTATCTCACTACATGTGGATGTAGGGAAATGAATTAGGAAGCTAAAGCATTAGTCAAAGCAACATATTAGCTGGCTTGAATTTAAATGATTACAGTAAGATGGAGACAAAGAGGACTAAAAAGGCAGATGTTGAATCAACAGGACATAATGATTGATTTGCACAGGTTGGGAGGCAGAGTATGAGGGTCAAAAGAGGAGTCAAAAATGACTCTCAGATTTCTCTCTTAAGTAGCCAAGCATATAGTCTTAAAATTTGCTGAAAAAGAAAATGCTAAAGGAAGAGCAGACTGAGGGAGAAGGAAGGGGAAGATGATGAGTTGTTGAATTTAAGCAGCATGCAAGATAGCTAAAAAGGCAAATAAGTAAGCAATTGGACAAATAAGTAAGCAAATAAGTAAGCAATAAGTAATCTCCCTGGAGTTCAGAAGAGAGTTCTCAACCGTAGATATAAATTCAGGAAGCATCAGCATGTTGGTAAGGATTTCAATCAAGTGGGTAAATGAGATCACCCAAAGAGAAAGTTCAAAATGAAAAGGAAAAATAAAAGTTTAAAACAGAGCACAAAGGAACTAAGTTCCACAGTAGTCATCAGGTAAAGAAGAACCAACTAAAGGAGGAAAGAGAGGAACAGCCACAAAAGTAGGAGGGAAATCAGGAGAGTGTGGTGACCCAGAAGCCAATAAAAGGCAGTGTTTTAAGAAGAATGGTATAATCAACTCTCTGTTACATATTCCGTCATCTGGAAATTGAAGAATTGCCATGTGTGATCCTGTGCCTCAAAACAATTCTCCTGAAAAGCGTTCTTTTAGCCTGAAATCACTCACTCTAATAGGACCCAAACCTAGCCTAGGAAAATAGACTGGGAACAGACGACATTTAAGCTTCCTTTTTCTACCCCCTTTCCTTCCTTGGTAAAAGGTAAGCAAACAAAATTGTTAGTCTTGGTTCAGCCAAAGCAGAAGACCTTATGCAAATAAACTCATGCAAATCTACAGGCATCTTGATCCAATGTTACCAACTTAAAAATACAATTAGACATGCTTGACCCTTACAAATGAACAGAGATCAAGATTAATCAGAGAACCCAGCTACTTATGAGTGATTAAGCACCAAATTTGAAAGTAGAAAGTATAATACAAACAAGACCTGTTCTATCAATTTTCCATCTAGCTTTCCCTTTTCCCGTTTTGTTTCCCTCCTAAAATGACTTGTTTATTTATTATTGAATCTATTTTAGAAGCCTCTTGGTTCTAACGACATTTGTCGTGATGAAGAATAACATTTATTTTATGTGTGAATCGAGCCACCAATGATTTTATTGTTATACTATTTCCTATCTTTTTTTAAAACTTTTCTTAAGGTTTATTTACTTTTGAGAGAGACAGAACACGAGCGGGGGAGGGGCAGAGAGAGAGGGAGACACAGAATCTGAAACAGGCTCCAGACTCTGAGCTGTCAGCACAGAGCCTGATGCGGGGTTCGAACTCACGAGCTGTGAGATCATGACCCGAGCCAAAGTCAGACGCTTAAGCAAGTGAGCCACCCAGGCGTCCCTATACTATTTTCTATCTTAAAAGAACTTCCCTTGAACCCAAATTCCCTTCGAGGTACTGCTCCATTTTTATGCTCCTCTTCACAGCAAAAGTTCTTCAAGGAATTGGTCTTTAGTTGCTATGTCTACTTCCTCACTTCATATCGTCTTCTCAGTCCATGACAATCAATTTTCCATCTTTAATACTCCATCAAGATAGCTCTCATCAATGACTTCCATGTTGCCAAATTCAAATGCAGTCCTCCATTCTTCTCTTTTTTGAGCTTTTTTTAAAATTCCAGTTAGTTAACATACAGTGTTATAGTACTTCCATCTCTGTTCTTTTCTTAACATAACTCCCCTCCACAGCATTTGATACTGATGTTATGCAGCTCATGGTCCTTTAACCATTTTTTTTGTCTTCTTTGTTCTTGAAACACATTCTCCTGATTTTCTTCTTCCTCAGTAGCAATTTTTTCTCAGGGTCTTTTGCCAGCATCTGAATGTTGGGAATGTCCAAGGCTCTATTGTGACCATGTTATTGACCTCTGTTCTTTTTTGTTTTGTTTTGTCTAAGGTAAATTCTACCCCCAACGTGAGGCTCAAACACACACTTCAAGTTCAAGAGTTGCATGGTCTACCAATTGAGCCAGCCAGGTGCCCTAACGTCTTCTGTTGCTCAATCTACATGCTCTACCTAGATGATTTAAATCCATGGCCTTAAATACTTTGTACATGTTATATCTTTGTCTTTATCTTCCCCTAGAACTCCAAACTCATATAACTGTCTATTAACTTGACAACCCCAAATGGGAATCAGAAGGTCATCTCAAATATATGTCCAAACAAAATTTCTGATTTCCTCATCCAAATCTGTTCCTTCTCAGTTTTTCCTATCTTGGAACAACACCATGGTTTACCTAGGAATTATCCTTGATATCCCTCTTTCTTTGACACTCTACCACCTCCATCCAATCTATCAGTAGGTTCTGTCAACTCTATCTTCAAAATGGAACACAAATCCATCAAAATTTACATCTTGCTACAATTCAAATTCAAGCTAGCAATATCTGTCTCACAGACTAGTTCAATAGCTTCCTAATTTCTTTTTTTTTATTATTTTAACATTTATTAATTATTGAGAGACAGAGAGACACAGAGAGTGGGCAGGGGACGGGTAGAGAGAGGGGGAGACATAGAAGCTGAAGTAGGCTCCAGGCTCTGAGCTGTCAGCACAGAGCCCGACACGGGGCTCGAACTCACAAACTGTGAGATCATGACCTGAGCTGAAGTCGGTCGCTCAACCAACTGAGCCACCCAGGCGCCCCTCTTCCTAATTTCTCTGTGTATAAAAACCTGTCTCCTACAACCATTCTCCACACAACAGAATGACCACACAAAAACATAAATAATATTATGTTCCTTCCATGTTTAATCCCTACAATGGCATCCTATCACATTTAAAATAAAATCTAAACTCTCTCATTTTACAGAAAGTAGAGAGCTGCATTTTTAGTTTGTCCAAGTGGTTGGTGACAAAGTTAGAATGAGCATTCACATCTCCTTACAATGCAGCGCTCCTTACTAAGTACTATCATGGCTCTCAGTCAGCAACTCCTCATGAATGCTCTCATTTAAAACATAAGCTAACTTTATAGTTTAAAAGTGCCCCCAGAATGTAAAAAAAGAAATGATAGGAAAACACAAATAAAAAGATCACAGTAGGCTTGGACATAAACATAACTCCCAAATCTCATATTTTTTGAGGGAGTAAAACGCAAAGATGCACCAAAGCACTGCATCAAAATATATTTAGACAGGAAAGGGAAATATTCCAATGAAAAAAAATCAAATTTTCATAATCCTCCCCCCACTCACATGACTCTAATTCTTATTAAGCAAAGTCGACTATAAGAAACAGGTTTCTTACCACCTTCCAGACAGTGATTTTAAATCATAACTCAAAACTTTCAACCATGTCAAGTAATTTACATAAGTAAATTTCAGATATATATCACAGAAGCGAAAAGCAATTTTACCCCACAAGTTTGAGTGCATATATTCTGTAGTATCATAGCCATGAAAAATATAAACTTTTTGTGAGAGATGTGACTAAAATTTGCCAGTTCTGCTCTATCAACGCAGATCAATTCTCGTGCAGAGAAAAGGAAGACGAAAATAGTTGAAGAGATTGGATAAATAGAAAACTCAAGAATCCGAAAATATTACTGAGGAAAAATAAATTGAAAACTTAACATCTAAGAAATAGACAAACAAAAAAGTGCTCAGGTGGAAAGTTATAAAAAGAAAGAAGAACTGAAAAAGAAAAAAATAAAAGGGGGTTTTATCAGTAGAGAGGGGAGGTCACCCTTAAGTTTAATTTTCCAGTTCAAGCACTGTGTAATTATGTAAGCACAGTGAGAACTGTTCCACCAATAACCTTCAAACCAACCTGGAAAGACCTTTCCAGACAAAGAGCTTCCAATCATACCTCAAAACTTCCAACTGTGTTAAATAATATATACAAGCATCTTGCAGGTATATAGCAGAGAAATAAAAATAGTTGGTTATAGGTAAGAACAATTTTTATTCTCTACTCTACTTATTTTTGCTGCATTATTTGTCTGAAAAAAACTAGAGTAGCCATAGATTACTACAGAAGAAATCCATATGATCTGTATTAATGTTCCTAACTGTACCCCAAATTTTAGGACAATAGCAATTTATCGTGTTTTGAGCTATCTTGAGATTCAGGAGACTATGTCTTCGAGATTTTTAAGGATAAAAGAGATCTCACAAAATTAAAACTAAAACGCTTGTGAGAAACATGCACTAGTACTAAGTAATGCACTCACAATTAAAGATAAAAGATATACAGAATTAAAAATAAAGAGACAATTTCTATAAATTTCTTATTAAAAAAATTGTACAAACTCTTCTGAGTTCTAAACTAAATCTCTCAATGGCTATGACATTGTAGGTAAAGGCTACAGTCAAAACATGCCAGCATCACTTCAAGAAAAACCCTGTCCAATTCACTACATTTTAAACATATTCCTACCTATTCCTCCTAGAAACTCTAGTCAACAGGGTCACCTAGAAGACTCAGCCAGTTGGTTAAGTGTCCAACTTCGGCTCAGGTCATGATCTCATGGTCCATGAGTCTGAGCCCCACGTCAGGCTCTGTGCTGACAGCTCAGAGCCTGGAGTCTGCTTCAGATTCTGTGTCTCCCTCTCTCTCTGCCCCTCCCCCTTCAAGTTCTCTCTCTCTCTCTCTCTCTCAAAAATAAATAAACATTAAAAAAATTATTTAAAAAAAAGAAACTAAAGTCAACAAAGATCTTTTACATTTGTTTATCAAGAGGAGCAGAAGAAATAAACCACATGGACAAACTCAAGGGCATAACCAGAAATAAAGTAAAAAATAGGGAAGGAAGCTGAGAGTTTCATATAGTTTAGGTTATCTTATATAATTCTGTGTATACACAATTAAATACTCTATTGGTAATGGAATAAGGGACTAATAAAATTTTTTTCTCTAATTTAGCAATTCTCAAAATTATAGTCTAATAACCTCAGGGGGATTCCAAGACTCTTTCAGAGGATCTCCAAGGTCAAACCTATATTCATAATAATATTAATACATTATTTGCCCTTTGGACTCTCATTTTTTTTTGGGTGTTACAGTAGGGTTTTCCAGAGGCTAAATTATGTGTGATATCTCAAGATACTGACTACAGACGAAGATAAAAGAATCCAGCTGTCTTCCACTAAATCAAACATCAAAGAGATTTGCAAAAATGTAAAATAATGCCAATTTTCTTACTAAGTTTTTCTTTTCTTTTGGAAATATGTTGTGTTAGTTCTCTATTGCTGCAAAACAAATCTCCACAATCATGATGACTTAAAAAAAAATTACACTTATTATCTTACGGTTTCTATAGAAACTGTCAGGAGTCCAAGTATGGTTTCAAGGGTGTAATCAAGGTGTTGGCTGAACCACGTTCCCTTTGGAGCTTAGGGTCCTTTTCCAAGCTAAGATGATTGTTGACAGAATTCAGTTCGTTGTGACTCTAAGACTGAAGTCTCCTTTTCCTGCGTTCAGCTCCCAGAGACTCCCCTCTCAGATCCCTGCCATACATGCTTCCCACAGCCCCTCACTACATGGTAAGTGACTTCTTCAAAGCCAGAGAAAAAACTCTGGCTTCGGTCTAAGACACAGTCTCACATAATGTAATGTCATCACAGAAATGACCATCCCACCATTTTTGCCATATTCTTTTAGCTAGAAGCAAGTCACAGGTTCCATACATACTCAAGGGAAGGGCAAACCTCACTGTAGGTCAACTTAGAACTCTATTTACTCCCTCCCTATGGTTAGTTAAAACTTAGTGGATTTAGTGTTTATTTAAATTAATTAATAAAGGTATATTTTAATTCTCAGGTTTTATTTCTAATATGGTAAATACCAACAAATATAATCTATATACACAAAAACTCTTTGAGGTCCTCAATTATTTTTAAGTTTGTAAAGAGATCTCAAGACCAAAATGTTTGAGAACCACTGCTCTAATCTAAGCTGGCTCTTATATATTTGCTTTCTCTGATATCTGACACATGATAAAAGATAAGAAAATTTACTTTCTGCAAGTAGTGTTCCTATCTTAGAACAAATAAGTGGTAAGCATACTCCCCATATAGAATGAAATTTAAAATTGAGGAAATTATCCAAATTATTCAGCTTTCCATATCATTCAGCTTGAAATTTGGAACCATGATTATTTACTTTTGTAAATGGTTAACTATTCCCCACCTAATCCCACACTTTCACGATTTCAGGGAATTGCAGGAGCAATGTCCTTGGGTAGAAAACACAGGTAGGTTCTATGCATAACTAAAACAGGGATTGTTTATCTATAGTAACATGCAAAAAGGTAGAGAATATGAGCACAGATGCTTCGATATAAATAAGTGTAAAAGAATTCAAAGGCTCCACCATGATACTAACTGCTCTCATTCATGTTATTATGGATTGATAAATTTAGATGCCTGAATCCTCAAACAGTTAAAGGTATTAAGTAGGAAAATATGTCTTGATCTTGATTTCAAGGTTTGACTCCAACTCCCTTGTTTGTTTGTTTGTTTGTTTGTTTTAACTCTGGTGAGATATGTTAGACCTTGTATGAGCCTTAGAAAGCCTATTTGTTCTTGCACCTTAACCTTCAGTATCCAACATGGCAAAGCCAATGGCTAGCTTCTTAGTCTCACCCTTCTTCCTCTATGATCTTCCAAAGGGGACTGCCCAGTTGTTTCATCCCAGAACTGTCTTATCGCATCAGCTACAGGAGATGAAAATATACAGTGAAAAAAAAAAAAAAAATGGAAGTAGTTATTTATCCCAACCAAGTTTCATATATTACCACTTTATTCACTTTATTAAAGATCCAAAAAACACTTCTACACTCACCAGTCCTCATCCTTGCCCACCTTAGTGTAGCAGTCCAATTTTGTAGCCTTTATCCATTATATCCCTGACCAATATCAGAACTGTTTCACTTGGTATATATCAGGGTATGGGGAGAGGTGGGTGAGATGCCCTAGAAGTCAGTATACCACATTAATATCACCATAAAAGCCAAACTACAAACACTCCCATAGCTCATTGTTCACACTAAAACTGTCAATATATCAATAGACTCTCACACTAAAACTGTCAATATATCAATAAACATACAGTAAAAAAAAAAAAAAAAATTGTGGGGCTCCTGAGTGGCTCAGTCGGTTAAGTGCCAGACATCAGCTCAGGTCCTAATCTCACAGTTCGTGAGTTCGAGCCCCACTTCGGACTCTGTGCTGTCAGCTCAGAGCCTGGAGACTGCTTCAGATTCTGTATGTCTCTCTCTCTCTCTCTCTGCCCCTCCCCCGCTCATTTAAAAATTGGTGTAAAGAATTATATAAGCATATATACTAATATTAGTTAAGAACTTGTTATAGCTTATTAAATCTTATATATTTATGCATGAATGACTTGAGAAATCCAAGATACACATTAGTGTTGGAATGAATTATAGTCTCACCAATGGTCTCACAAATGGTTTGGTGTTAACCGATAATTTTCTCAGCAATTACTTAAAAAAGAGTGTTTCTGGCTAACAAAACCACCACCACTGACTAACAAATTATTCCATCTTAATGTCTTTCTAGCTTTCCTTTCCTTCCAACTTTACTTTCCTTGATATAATGATCAGTACCAAAACAAAACCATATTTAAGTGAATATATGGCCTTCAAAAGAAGCTTGTTAAAAATGAATTTATGGACACTTTTTTTTTTCTCAAGAAATAGTAAGCAACAAGTTCAGTGTAAGTCAATCAAATGTCACTGATTAGGAGAATGGATATTGGCTTATAATATTTGAGGTAAGACTGAAAAGCAACTCGTTCTAAAGTGACCAATATAGTCAAGTCATACTGTGAAGGAAGTAGGTAACAACTTTCCAAGACTTTGAATAAGAAAGACAAAATATGGGGCGCCTGGGTGGCGCAGTCGGTTAAGCGTCCGACTTCAGCCAGGTCACGATCTCGCGGTCCGTGAGTTCGAGCCCCGCGTCAGGCTCTGGGCTGATGGCTTGGAGCCTAGAGCCTGCTTCCCATTCTGTGTCTCCCTCTCTCTCTGCCCCTCCCCCGTTCATGCTCTGTCTCTCTCTGTCCCAAAAATAAATAAAAACATGCTCTGTCTCTCTCTGTCCCAAAAATAAATAAAAAACGTTGAAAAAAAAATTAAAATAAAAAAAAAAAAAGAAAGACAAAATAACTGAACAAAAGGCAAAATTTCTATAAGTCAAAGGAAATTAACTGCCTGAACGTCTCTGTGTGAAAAGTAAAAAGTTGCCAAATCCAGCCAGAGACGCAGAGGGAAAAATGTCACTGGAATTATCCCAAAGATACTGGCAGACAAAAAGGTAAGTTGAAATTGAAATAAAATATGGTTCTAAGATAGAGATCAGTAGGTACATGGAAAAGTTAAAGTTGGAAATAAGTGTTCTATTATCATGTTTTATTCTGCGGGCACATGGGTGGCTCAGTCAGTTAAGCATCTGACTCTTGGTTTCAGCTCAGGTCATGATCCTACAGTTTGTGAGTTCAAGCCCCACCTTGGGCTCCACGCTGACAGTACGGAGCCTGCTTGGATTGTCTCTCTCCCCCTCTCTCTCTGCCCCTCCCCTACTTGTGTGCTCTCGCTCTCTCTCTCTCTCTCTCTCAAAATAAATAAACTTAAAATTTTTTAATGTTTTATTCTGTCTCCAGCATTTTTAAAAGAGAAGAAGATAGCATGATTTTCAAATTATTAGTGAGACATCCCCAGAATGAGTACAGCTGCCATGACTTATAAAAATAGACTTGATATTTTTTATCCATATGCTCAAGAATAAATATGTAACCTGAGTATTTGATATCTATTGATGAAATCAAATTCATAATTTTAAAAAACCTAGCCACATGAAAACTCCAGGCATCTGGCATCAGAGGCAAATTCCACCAAACATTTGGAGAAGAAACGATAACAGTTGTACACAAACTCTTACAGAAAACTGAGGATAGAAGATCACTTCCTAACCCATCTTAGGAGGCCAGCATTCCCCAGATACCAAAACCAAAGATATATATTAGAAGGAAAGGAATCTACACACCTAAATCCTTCATGAATAGAAGTTAAAAATTCTCTAACAGGACATCAGTAAATCAAATCCAGCAATATATAAATAGAACAATACCATCATGAACAAAAGGGGCATTCCAGGAATGCAAGGCTGGTACAACACTTGAGAACAGTATAACTTACTACAGGAACAGATTAAAAAAGAAAATTCAAATTATCATCTCAATAGAGGCAGAAAAAAACACCTGACAACATTCCACAGCCTATCACTCAGCAAACTAAGAATGGAAGAGGAATTCCTTAACCTCATAAAGGATATCTATGTAACACCTACAATTAACATCACGTTTGACTGTAAAAAAGTCAAAGCATCAACCATAAGATTGGAAAGAAGGTAAAGATGTCAATGTTACCACTTCTATTTAACACTGAGGTGGATGCACTAGCCAGTAAAATAGTACAAGAAATGGAAATAAACTGCTTACAAACTGAAAAGAAATAAAGCTGTCCTTTTTTTACACATGACACCATCATCTATATAAAAAAAATCTCAAAGAATGTTTAAAAACATAGTGTGGTACTGTCCCAGGAGAGCCAAATAGACCAATAGGACAGAATAGAGAACTCAAAAATGACCCAACTACATGCAGAAATATGTTATAAACAGGTGCTACCAAAATCCAGTAGTGGGCAAGTGGATTATTTAATAGCTGCTGCTGGGAACCCTGGCTCACCATATGGGAAGGTTAAACTTGAACTTATATTTTGTCATAACTACAAGTAAATTCAGACTGATTAAAGACATATATGAAAAAGGCAGAACATAAAAGCTAACCACAGAAAGTGCAAAAGAATATTTCTAGGATCTTTGAGTGAGGTCTGACTTCTTAATCATGACTAAAAGATCACAAACTATAAAGAAAGTAATGGATTTTACTACATCAAAATAAGAATGTTCAACAAAGACACTGAAGATGAAAATGACAGGGAGCTAATTTTTTTCAATTGGGCAAATAACATACATAAACAATTCACAGCTATGGCAGCCCAAATTACTAACAAGTATATGAAGGAATTCCTGACTTCGACGTAATCAGGAAATTTCAAATTAGAACAAAAATATCCCTTAAGATCTACCAGACTGGCAGAACGCAAACGTCTGAATGTTACTATTAGTAATTAGATGAGGATTCACAGATCCTCAAGCACTGCAGGTAGGAGTATGGACAGAGACATTCTTGAAAACAGAAACTAGTTAAACAAAATATATATACCCTATGCTACAGAAATTGCACATCTAGATATACACACTTCAGAAGCAGACTTGCATAGGTCCATAGGAGGCATGTTCCAAGGATGTTCACTGATTCACTGTGTGCGGTAGTGAGGAGTTTTCACATAGCCTAGATTCTCCATCACTAATGGATTGTCAAATAAAATATGATACATACTAGAAATATGTATTAGCTTACTACTGCTGCCATAACAAATTCCCACAAATTTAGTGGTTTAAAACAATACCAGTTTATTGTCTCAGTTTTGTATGTCAGATGTCTAGTGGAAGCTTCGATGGACCAAAATCAAGATGCCAGATGAATTTTTAGAGGCTCTAGGAAAGAAAATTTTTTTTTGTTCTTTGCTCCTTCATGTTGTTGGCAGAATTCAGTTCCTTGAGGTTGTAGACCAAGGTCACTATTTTCTTGCTGGCTATAAACTGAGAGTGGTTCCCAATTTCTAGATGCTACGGAATGGACTTACGGTCCCCTTCCTTATCCTCAAACTCAACAATGGCCAGTCAAGTCTGTCAGGCTTTGAATCCCTCCTTTTCCTTCTTCCATCTCATCTCATTTACCCAGTCAGGAAAGGTTCTCTACTTTTAAGAACCCAAATGAGTAGACTGGACTCATCTAGAAAATCCAAGATAATTTTCCCATCTCAAGATCTATGGACATCTTTAGAGACCATTATTCTGTCTACCACAGAATATAACGCAACAATAGACTGATATCCCTACATAAATAAATCTTTTCAAATGTAGCATCTAAAGCACCACATCATTTATGTAATTTAAAACATGTACATACACAATACAAGATTTTTTTATTATTCAAAGATCCATATTTAGGTGGGGAAAGAATACAACAGAAAAGCCCTATAGGGATCACTTAAATGCCATAAACTGATAAATATGACTAACAAAACTTACATCTGAGAACCAAAATAAATTAGAGTGGCAGAAGAGATATTAATGATCTAGGAACATCAACACTATACAAGTTTCTTTCCTACTATTTTTATATCATCTTCTGTCTTTAAATTTTTTTCATTAAAATTCTGTTAAAGTTTTAACAAACCTATAAAACCTTCCCCAAAGTGCCCTATGTAATTCCATCATTTAAATGTGTTCATTTAATTCTTTAATTCCATAGATTTCTTCTTATTTATTTATTTATTTAATTTTGAGAAAGAGAAAGCTCAAGCAGGGGAGGGGCAGAGAGAGGGGGAGAGACAGAATCTCAAGTAGGCTCCACACTGTCAGCGCAGAGCCCAACATGGGGCTTGATCTCACGAACCATGAGATCACGACCTGAGTCGAGATCAAGAATTGGACACTTAACCGAATGAGCCACCCAGGCACCCCTCTAAGTCCATATATTTCTAAGTTATATTTTGTTACATTTGTTTTTACCAAATTCAAATAGATGACTACATCATTAGTCCTGACTTCCTGGATTATAAATCTTATGGCATAGAGCATCTTCTACCTTTTTTTGTATTTCTCTTTCTATATGAGTGTTATAAAGTAGATACTTAAAAAATATTATAGGCTAAGTAGCTGAAGTGATATTTGCTGCAATATAGTTCCATGCAGAGCTTTCTACAAGTCCAACAAGTACTATGCATGATTTTCATTAGATACTACATAGAAAGCCCCCAAGAAGAATAGGGAGATCATGTAATATATTGTCAACGTCAGGACTTTTGAGAGTAAAGTAAGTGCTCTTAAAAATTATGCTGGGACAACAGGTATAAGCCAGGACTGACCCTAACAAATGGGGATATAGGTCACCTTACCCGAAAATAGACTGAAGAACCTGAAAAACAGCAAGATATTTAGTCACATTCTATAAACTGAAGCTAAAATGTGATGGGTCAAAGCAAACATGCATAAGAACTGCTTTAAAAAATACATTAAAGCACCTAAAATGCTCCATCATCATTGTAGGTGTCCAAGGAACAAGACTATACCAGACATCAGTCTTATATGTAGCAACAGTAGGTTAGTTCTTTTATGCAGGTTAACGTGTTCTTACAAAGACATTACCAATGTAACTTACTTCTTCACCTCTTTCAGGTCTTAACTCGATGTTAAGGTGTTCCCCAACCTCTAATTTAAAATTGTTAATCATCCCTCCTCCCCCTCAAAAAAATCCCTTTCTCTCTTCCCCTGTATTATCTTCCTCTGCAGCACTGAGGCCAGAGCGTAGGAGGTCCCACTCACATCTAAGGGAATGGCGCCCCCTAGCGTTCTCCACACGCACATAGCCTCCAACACACAGGCCTCAAGTTGTATCACTATCCAGTTAACTAGTTATTTCTTACCTCTTTGTCTTCCCCAACTAAAAAGCAATCTCCATGAGGGATTTTGTCTGTTTTGTTCCCTGCTATACCCTCGGCACCTAGAAAACTGTCTGGCACACGATCAACAATAAATATTTGTTAAATTAGTATATGCATTGCTAGAACAGAATTCTAGATAAAGAGGTACAGCATGAGCAAATACTCTAAATTTGAAGACTAAAAGATACTTTTAAATTCATTAGTTATCTACTATGGCTGTATTATAGGTTGCATGAGGCAGAAAGTGATGGGAGATGAGGTTAAAAAATACAGAAAATTAGTGAGCCTCGAAAAATTGAATGATAGGATTTTGAGCCAGAAAAATGTATGTTTCAAATGAAACTATACCTATGATTTTGGAATCTTGAGAAACCATTTTAGTATAAAAAAGGGTATCTTAAGCCCCACCTTACATTCTCGTGGGAATTAAAATTAAACGCCTTACATTTTTTCTCGCAGAGCCTAGAACATACTAGGTAATCAATGGATGCTAATGTCCCTCAGAAAACTAAGGATTTGAAATTTAAGTACAAAATGGGAAGGTATCAAATGAGAGGAAATGAATGACTTTGTTATATCTGTACTTTTAAAATCCTTGTTCTGGTGGGGATGCAAGCTGGTGCAGCCCTCTGGAAAACAGTATGGAGGTTCCTCAAAGAAACTAAAACAGAACTACCCTACGACCCAGCAGTTGCACTACTAGGTATTTATCCACAGGATACAAGTGTGCTGTTTCGAAGGGACACACGCACCCCCATGTTTATAGCAGCACTATCAACAACAGCCAAAGTATGGAAGAGCCCAAATGTCCATCGATGGATGAATGGATAAAGAAGATGTGGTATATACATACAATGGAGTATTACTCGGCAACCAAAAAGAATGAAATCTTGCCATTTGCAACTACATGGATGGACCTGGAGGGTATTATGCTAAGTGAAATTAGTCAGAGAAAGACAAAAATCATATGACTTCACTCATATGAGGACTTTAAGAGACAAAACAGATGAACATAAGGGAAGGGAAACAAAAATAATATAAACACAGGGAGGGGGACAAAACAGAAGAGACTCATAAATATGGAGAACAAACAGGGTTACTGGAGGGGTTGTGGGAGGGAGGATGGGCTAAATGGGTTAGGGGCACTAAGGAATCTACTCCTGAAATCATTGTTGCACTATACGCTAACTAATTTGGATGTAAATTTTTAAAAATTAAAAATTAAAAATTAAATTAAAAAAAATAAAAATAAAATAAAATCCTTATTCTGGAAGGAGAGTAGAGAATGGAGAAAAGCAAATAAACTGAGACCCAGAAAACCAGAAAGCAAGAAACAATACCTCAACAGGGCAGTGATATCCATAACTGGAAAGGAAGGGTTGAATACAAGAGATATAGTAAAGGTGCAGTTGGCCAAGCACGTAAATAAATATTCACTGAATATGAAAATCAAGAGAAAGAGGGTTAGAAAATACTATGGAAGTATCTTAACTTGGGCAGCAGGATGATTGAGGGTACCTCAAGAGCTGGGGAATGACAACAGAGCTGCCCCTTTGGGAGGAAACACACACTTAGATTTAGAACGTTTTGATTTTGAAATATTTATGAAACAAAAAGTAAGACTGTACAGCCTGCAACTGTAAATACAAGTCTGGCACATGGAGATCTCAGAACTAGACACAAACATTTTGGAATAAATATAATATTCACCTAGGAAAGGCAATGATACACCGGAAGTTCTGTTTTTCACACTCTCCAGTGCCAGCTTAATCCACTGAGGAGTCCTATAGCCATCTCTGCAAATAGAATCAAGTCATTTTGCTTCGGGGGCACACCTTTGCCATCTGGTGGCAAAAATGACAAATGATAAATATCCTTGATCATTCAAAAGCTGAACTCTCTTATCACTTATCAGTGCCACTTCCAGCAATATATTACAGGGAAAGAATATTTCATACTTCATTTCTAACACAATCGCTATTTCTCTTCTCACTTTTTGCTCTGATCACTAATACACCCAAACTATATAGCTGGAAGAAGTATTTTTTAGTACAGTTTTTTGGTTGTTTTTTTTTTGTTTGTTTGTTTTTGTATTTATTTATTTTTGAGAGACAGAGAGAGACAGAGCACAAGTGGGGGAGGGGCAGAGAGAGAGGAAGACACAGAATCTGAAGCAGGCTCCAGGCTCTGAACTGTCAGCACAGAGCCCGACGTGGGGCTCGAACTCACAGACTGTGAGATCATGACCTAAATCGAAGTCAGATGCCTAACCGACTGAGCCACCCAGGCACCCCAGTTTATTTATTTTTTGAGAGAGACAGAGACAGAGACAGAGACAGACCACGCGAGCTGGGGAGGGGCAGAGAGAGGGAGAGGGAGAGAATCCCAAGCAGGTTCTGCACTGTCAGCGTGGAGCCTGATGCCTGGTTCAAACTCACGAACTGCGAGATCATAACCTGAGCCAAAGCCAAGATTCTGATGCTGAACTGACTGAGCCACCCAGGAGCCACTGAAAGAAATATTATTGGTAAAAATATAACCTCCCTACTCTCCAGAACCTTCCCACTTTTCCACAATTCACTCATTGCATAATCTAAGATACATCACAAGTTACTTAGCTAAATAACTATGAAATTTAATGTATTACTAGAGCTCAGTTGCCAAGTATCTTACTTTCAATGACTAATAGTTTGAATTGCTTCTGTACCAGAAATGGACTTTTGAAACTAGATACATGCTTTGAACAGACTGATAAATAGAACAGTACAGAACATCTATAAATATACCTTAAAATACAATAATTCAATGTGTGATAAAAATGGCATCTCAAATCAGTGGGATGAAAAGATTCACCACTCAATAAACAGTTGTGGGACAAAGAGTAACCATGTATATAAAAAAGTAAGGTTAGATCTGTACCTCACACCATAGTCTAATAAGTTTCTGATAGATCACTGTTTCATAATGTCAAAGAAAAATCATAATAGTATTAGGAGAAGTCAAAGGGATATTTTTAATCTTAGTGAAAAGACAGCAACAACAAAGGATTTGACTATACCCCTCTCCATTGAATATATATATAAATAGCCAATAAGCACAAGAAAAGATGATCAATATCATGAGTCATGAGGGATATGCAAATCAAAACCACAAGATAAAATTTCACATTCACAAGCATGACTATAATAGAAAAGACAAGAAAATTGAAAAGATATGGCCACACAAAAACTTGCATAACAGCACTATTCATAATAGCTCAAATGTGGAAACAACTCCAATGTCCATCAACTGATGAATGGCTAAGTAAAATGTGGCATATTCACCCAATGAAATATTATCCAGTCATAAAAATGAATGAATTACTGATTCCTGCTCCAACATAAATGAACCTTGAAAACATTATTCTAAGTGAAAGAAGCCAGACACAAAAAGCCATATATTGTATGATTCCATTTTTATGAAATACCCAGAATAGGCAAATCCTGGGAGGTATAGATTGGTGGTTGCCAGGGAGTGGAGGGCAGGGGAGAATGGTGACTGACTGCTCATGGGTATGGAGTTTGTTCTGGTGATAGTAGAACCGCTCTGGAATTAGTGGTGATGGTTGCCCAAATTCACAAATATACTAAAATCTACTGAATTGTATAATTTAAAGGGTGAATTCTACCTCAAGTGAATTAGATCTCCATTTTTTAAAAAGTAAATGGGAGTCATAAAAGAAAAAAATCGCAAACACTGTAAAAGACATGGTTATGTGTATGCACTGGAAAAAGGACAACATAAGCAAAACCAAACGACAATAACAAACTCAGAAAAAACATTTGCAATCTCAGGTAAGCAGAAATCCCCTACAGTTCCTGCCACCTGGTATAAACACCTGTTAACCCTTCCTTTTGACTGTTGGTGGGATCTGTGAGTATGATGGGATTATCATTCCCATACATTATATGACAAAAGTGAGGTGATTTTGTAGATATGATTAAGGTCCCTACTCAGTTGACTTTAAGTTAATGAAAAAGAAAATTATGAGAGGTGGGCTTGATCAAGCAGAAAGTTAACAACCCTTTAAAAGAGCTTATAGAGGTCAGAGACAGAAGTCAAAAAGATTCACAGCAATATAGACATTCTCCTGTTGGTTCAAAGAAAAAAAACAACTGTCATGCTATGGGAAGGGACACTTGGCAAGGAACAGTGGGTGGCCTCTAAGAGCTGGGAGCCTCAGTCATACAATTTCAAGGCACTGAATTTTGCCAATAATCAGTGAGCTTGGAAAAGGACCCTGAGCATCAGATGAGACTACAGCCCCAGCCAACACTTTGATTTCAGCCCAGTGAGACTCTGAGCCAAGGATCCAGCTAACCTTTCCCCTGATCTTGACCCGTGGAGCTGTGAGATAATAAATTTAAATTCTTTTAAGCCATTAGGTTTTACACAGTAATAGAAAGCTATATACAATCCACTGCACCAAGAATTCTCTTCCATAATATACATAGAGATGCTAAAAATCCATTTATTTTTTAATGTTTATTTATTTTTTTCTATTTTTTTTTTACATTTATTCATTTTTAAGAGACAGAGAGAGACAGAGCATGAGTGGGGAAGGGGCAGAGAGAGAGGGAGACACAGAATCTGAAGCAGGCTCCAGGCTCTGACCTGCCAGCACAGAGCCCGACGTGGGGCTTGAACTCACGAACTGTGAGATCATGACCTGAGCCGAAGTCAGACACTCAACCAAATGAGCCACCCAGGCGCCCCATAATGTTTATTTATTTTTGAGAGAGAGAGTGAGCAGGGGAGGTGTAGAGAGAGGGGGCGAGGGGACAGAGGACTCGAAGCAGGCTCTGCGCTGACAGCAGAGAGCCCAATATGGGGCTCAAACTCGCGAACTGTGAGATCACGGCCTGAGCGGAAGTTGGACACTCTACACTCAACCAACTGAGCCATCCAGGTGCCCTGAGATGCTAAAAATTCATTCAGATAGGGGCGCCTGGGTGGCGCAGTCGGTTAAGCGTCCGACTTCAGCCAGGTCACGATCTCGCGGTCCGTGAGTTCGAGCCCCGCGTCAGGCTCTGGGCTGATGGCTCGGAGCCTGGAGCCTGTTTCCGATTCTGTGTCTCCCTCTCTCTCTGCCCCTCCCCCGTTCATGCTCTGTGTCTCTCTGTCCCAAAAATAAATAAAAAACGTTGAAAAAAAAAAATTTAAAAAAAAAAAAAAAATTCATTCAGATAAAGACTAACAGAAAAACGGGCAACAGAGTTAAAAAAGAAAAAAAGGAATACAAATATTCTTCAACATATACAAACATGCTCAACTTGATTCATTTATGATACAAGAAAGATGAAAAGTTCTATAACTTTGGAGTGCCTGGGTGGCTCAATTGGTTAAGCATCTGACTTGGGCTCAGGTCACGATTTCACAGTTTGTGGGTTCAAGCCCCGCATCAGGCTCTCTGCTCTCAGCACAGAACCCACTTGGATCATCTGCGTCCCTCTTTCTCTGCCCTTCCCCCACTGGTGTTCTCTCTCTCTCTCTCTCTCTCTCTCTCTCTCTCTCTCTGAAAATAAATAAACTTAAATAAAAAAGGTCTATAACATTGTGTTGGCTAAAGAGTTAGAAAGCAGTAACTAAATTGTTGACAGAAGAATAGATTGGTACATGCTTTATAGTAAGCAATATAGCAATGCCTACAAAAAATTAAAACTGCACATACATTTTTACCAAGTGATCACAATTCTGGAAATTTTATTTTATCTTATAGATATGCTACCTATATGTACCACATATACATGAGATTATTTATTACAATAGTGTTTATAATAGCAAAAAATGGGCAATAACCTAAATGTCTGTCATAGGGACTAAATAATTTTGACACACCCATTAAAAGTAATGATAGGGGTGCCTAGGTGGTTCAGTTGGTTAAGCATCCAACTTGGCTCAGGTCATGATCTCATGATTTGTGGGTTTGAGCCCTGTAACAGGCTCTGTGCTGACAGCTCACAGCCTGGAACCTGATTCAGATTCTGGGTCTCCCTCTCTCTCTGCCCCTCCCCCGCTGTGTCTCTCTCTGTCTCTCAAAAATGAACAAATGTTAAAAAAAAACTTTTTAATAAAGTAATGATAAAACACACTCATCATGTACTAGCAAAAAAAAAAAAAAAGATCTCCAACATATACACACACGTATATATGTATGTGTATATAATATATCATTTTAAAGGAATAAATATATATACATATATAAATATGTATATGTATACCCCTACATTTGAAGAGAACATTTATAAAAATTTACACAAACAAAAACCCAGTGGTTGTACAGGAAAAAGAAATGGAGTGAGTAGAGTATGGAACAGGTATATAAAATAGGGAGATACCATACAGAAGAAGAAATATATCTTGAAGCATAAGAAAATCCTTCTCCATGAGCTCAGAGGTCTTAAAATTTACTCTCAAAAAAAAAAAAAGTTCAAAAAGAAAATGCAAATCAAAAACGGGGGTAATTAAGCAAGATTTATTTATTTCTTTATTTTTTGAGAGGGAGGGAGGGAGAAAAGCAGGGCTCACCCATTGTGGGGTTCGTGCTCACCCGAAGTGGGGCTCACCTGATGTGGGATTCGAACTCATGAACCGTGAGATCATGACCTGAGACGAAATCAGATGCTCAATGACTGAGTCACCCAGGCGCCCTCAAACAAGATCTTAAACCATATTTTAAATCAGCATTGCAATCTTTCAAGTGCAATAATACTAAGTCATTTTGAACAAAATAACTTCTAACACTTCCTGTTAAAGAAAAAATAAATTTAATCTAATTTTACTAAAAATATGTGTTTTTCATATATTATTCATTTTTTTTTTTTTTTTACTTCTAACCTATGAAGAAAGGTAAGCTTTTTTAAAGTATCAAAACTATGGTGAGAATTAATCAAAAGACAGGATAACTCCAAATTCCATGCTGTAAATGAGTTCAAGAGTTGTTACTCTTGCCTTGCATCCAGTTTAAGAGGCACAAAACATAAAATTCTACTTATATCCTTTTCAGTCAGGGTAATCTTGTTATGGTCCACTAGCAAGATCAATTTTGTTATTCAGTGTCAGATCAAAATGCCTACAGCCCATCCTAAAATACTTTTATATGTGTACCATTATGTACATAATCAAATGGTGAGACATTTTAATAGCTTTCAAATGGCAGACTTTATAATTATGTTCTAGCTATCTCCACCCCAATTAACATAAATCTCAATTCAACTATGTGTTATCCTGGACCTTAACCATATTTTCATAGCAAAGTTTCGTTTATTGACTACTGAATCTCCTATAAGTTAGCTTTAAGCTAACGTATTGTATGAATTCCCAAGCATTATTTAAAATACATACGCCAATAATGTACTGATTTTCAATATGAAGGCTACTACAAACTCCTTTCATTCAATTATTTAACAAATTGAACATTTTGAACAAACTGAATTATTAAACAAATTCTATGCGTGGTCATTTTCCCTACCATGTAGAACAGTTGAGCACTAAAAACCTTTTTGGAGACATACGGGAATAAAATAGACAAAGCTAAGAAACAGAGACAAGATACTGAGATCAAGTTCATAGTATTTGAGTCCGTAACTCCAGTTATTCATAAGGTCTATCCTCATTCTTTTCCTGGGGGTTCTGTCAGACACTCCAATGCCCTTATGATTCACCCCCCTTTTTCTTAAGCTATTTTATAATTCCATTCATTCAGCATTTTGACAAGTATTCACTGAGCACCACTGTGTGTCAATTACTGTGCAAAGTGCTACGTATACATTAATGAAAAAGATACACATGACTCTTGCATCAGGAAATTTACTTTGCTCAATTGCTCCTTTACTTTTATAGAGAAAATTTTCAATGTTTTTTAAAATGCTTTTTAGAATGTCAGCATTTACTGGTGCAGTGAAGTTCTTTTCTTTTTTTTTTTAATATAATTTGTTGTCAAATTGGCTTACATATAGCACCCAGTGCTCATCCCAACAAGTGCCCTCCTCAATGCCCATCATCCATTTTGAAGTTCTTCTTCAAATGGAGTCAATAATTTACTTTTTGCGTGCCCCACCCCCCAAAAATTCTTGTGATTGAAAATGACTAAAATGAGTTTTAAAGAACTAACATCAAAAGAAAAGTCATGCTTGACAGAATGACATGTAAAATATACCTTCTGTATCTGTATTATTTTGTCATCTTTAGATCTTCTTAAAGTAACTAATTTCTAAAATAGATGTTGCTTCTTCACCAGATTTTATTTTCCTTTTTGAATTCACGTTTTCAGTGACTATGAGCCCTCTAGTGGAAGGCAAAGAAAACAAAAATTTTGTGCAAATTACACGTTGCTCAGTAAGAATGCATTTTCTTTTTTCGGCACCTTGCTGATGAAATAGTTATTGCAAAATTTTTAAAAATCACAAAATAATAAAATACACAAATAGTTGTAGGCTCATACTATACAATAAATGCCAATACCACTGTAGGAAAAAACATTCAGACCACCTTCTATGCACTCTATGATAAGACTGTTCAGCCTCTCTTTCCTGAACATATTTCACATACAACTAACCTACAATTTCTGAAGTCTCCCACAAACGTGACTTCCTGCATCTCAAATGCTAAAGAATGAGCCATGACAAAACAGGCCTCTATACTAAAGGGCAAGTGCAGGAACAATGTCAAATATTCCTCCCACCACCACCAGTGACCTTTAGATCACACTTCGTTTTGTCAGTGAGCGCCTTGCCTCCTGCTCTTAAAGGAGATAAGTTAACTATCTTGTGTCTGAAAAGTAAGGGGAAGAATGGATTCTGGCTGGCTGTATTTCAGATGAGAACTCTGTTCACTGCACAGGCATCCCACACAGAATGAAATCAGGAGCTTTAAGTACAAAGTCGAATCCTACCAAACTTACCCCAACTTATTTTATTTTATTTTATTTTAAATTTTTTTTTCAATGTTTTTTATTTATTTTTGGGACAGAGAGAGACAGAGCATGAAAGGGGGAGGGGCAGAGAGAGAGGGAGACACAGAATCGGAAACAGGCTCCAGGCTCTGAGCCATCAGCCCAGAGCCCGACGCGGGGCTCGAACTCACGGACCGCGAGATCGTGACCTGGCTGAAGTCGGAGGCTTAACGGACTGCGCCACCCAGGCGCCCCAACTTATTTTAATGCAACTCTTAATGAAACACTTCACATAAAAAACCCAGGATAAATGCCAACCTATGCAGGCTTCCAGGAGAGAACAGGTATAAACTGGGACTGTCCTAAGTGTAATGGCAGAGAGTGCAATTCCTTTTACAGGTCACTTAAATAAGGAAACTTGAGAATGGTTCAAGTTTAATTCAGCTGAAATAGAATTAAAAATTCCTTGTCACCTAAATATTGACATTAGATAAATTCCAAGAGAAAGGCTGACTTTTACACTATGGAACCAACTAAAATATGTTAAACATTTAAAAAAAAAAAAAGACATAGCTTATCTTTCAAAGCTCATATCATATTCTTAAAAATAAGTCTCTTAAGTGTTGGCCACATAAGAAAACGTCATTATATATCTTCAAGTCTACTGTTTGATCATTCTGCCAATAAAGTCCAGGATTAGTCTGTCTAGAGGTTTAATGACTCATTGATCTCAAAGAATCAGCTTCTGGCTTCATTGTTTCTATTTTCTCTTTCACTGATTGCTGCTTTAGTTTTTGGTTTCTTTATTCTGCTTACTTGGGTTTAAATTGCTTTTCTTTTCTAAGTTTCCTAAGGTGGAAACTGACATCAATGCTTTGAGACCTTTCCTATTTTCTAATATAAGTATCTATTGCTATAAACTCTGCCCTAAGTACTGCTTTAGTGGCAGCCTACAAATTCCACGGTATGTTTTCATGTTAATTCAATTAAAAATGTTTTCTATCCTCTTTTTTGAAATCTTCTTTGATCGTTAGGTTATTTAAGAGTACGTTAATTAGCTTCCATATATTGGGGGATTTTTCCATAGATCTTCCTGTCACTGATTTCTAATTTAATGCCATTGTGACCAAAGAACATATCTTTTATTACTTGGATTTGTTTCATGGCCAAAATCTGGTCTATCTTGGTTACCGCTCTGTGTATCCCTAATAAGAATGAATATTCTGCTGTTTGGCAGACTGTTCTATAAACATCAATTAGGTCAGGTTACTTGATACTAATGTACAAGTCTACTCTATCTTTGCTGATTTTCTGCCTACTTGTTCTATTAGTTATTAAGACAAGGGTACTGAAATCTCCAAATATAATTGTGGATTTGTGTATCTCTCCTAAAAGTTTTACCAGTTTTTGCTTCATATATTTTGTTTGTCCTTTTATTTAAAGTGTGTTTAACTGGTGGTTACCAGAGGGGAGAAGGGTGGGGGGTAGGTTAAATGGGTGACGGGTATTAAGGAGGGCACTTGTTGTGATGAGCACTAGGCCTGACACTAATATTACACTGTACATTAACTAACTGGAACTTAGATAAAAATCTGAAGAAACAAAGAATTGGTCACTATGTTTTCAAATTTTTCTTAGGACTCTTCATGCTCTCCTCTCCTTCGAGGACCCAAATTACATGTATATTAAATACTCGATACTGTCCCACTGGTTGTGATTCTTTCACTTACAAATTATTTTACTCATTTTTATCTGTATTTCATTTTGCATCGTTTCTATTGGTTTGTCTTCAATTCTCGAATCCTTTCTTCCTCAGTACCTAATTTTCCATTATCCCCATCAAATATATTTTTCATTTCAGATATTATAATTCTCATCTCTACAAATTCAATTTGGGTTTTATTTTTTATATCTTATTAATCTCTAATTTACTTTTTAAAATTGTATGGGATACAATTATAATAACTACTTCAAAGTTTTTCTGGATAATTCTACCATCTGTATCACTTCTGGGTTGACATCCTGTGTCTAATTACTTTTTCATTATTGATTGTGTCTTCCTACCATTTTGTATGCCCAGTTACCTTTGGATGTCAAACATCGTGAACTTTATCTTGTTGGGTACTGAATACTTGTGTATTCCTATAAATCTTCTTGAACTCCTGGGAGGCAGTAAAATTACTTAGAAACAGTCTGATCTCTTCAGGTCCTGTTTTTATGATTTGTTATTCTGTCCCTCAGCAGTGCTCATTTTAGCATTAATTATTCCCCATTGCAAAAGCAAGACTTTCCAAAATACTCTACCCACTGTTTCAGGAATCTTGAGCTTTGCTAGTCTGGCCACAAGGAACAGACATTATTCTTGGTCCTAGGTGAATGCAGGCCCGTGTTCCCTCTCATCATTTTGGATGACTCTTTCCCTGGCCACAGTTGCCAATCATCACTCCACTACATACACAAAAAGAACCCTCTTCAGATCTCCAAGGTATCTTGCTGTTCATCTGTCTCCTCTCTGGTATTCTGTCTAGCAAACTGTAGTTGCCTTGGTTTCCTGAAGCCCTCAGAACTGTCTCCTCAACTCAGGAAGACCTCTGGGTTCTATACTCTTGTCCCTATGCAATAGCCTGAAAACTTTCTCAAAGCAGCATGCTAGGGCAATCATGGAGCTCACTTTGTTTATTTACCACCTTTCAGGTGTTATTCTCCTTGATTGCCTAATGCCAATTTCTAAAAAAACACTGCTTAAAATATATTGTCTATTTTTTCAGATGTCTGAGGCTGAAGGGTAAACCCAGGCCCTATTACTCCATGTATACTGGAAGCAAAAGTCTTAAGCATATATTTTAGCTATTACTTTTACTTTAAAATAATCAAATGTTGCACAGCAAAGGAAACAACCAACAAAACTAAAAGGCAACCTATGGAACGAGAGAAACTATTCGCAATTGACATATCTAATAAAGGGTTAGTATCCAAACTATATGAAGAACTTCTAAAACTTGACACCCCAGAGCCAAATAATCCAATTTTTAAATGGGCAGAAAACATGAATAGACATTTTTCCAAAGAAAACATACACATGACCAACAGATCATGAAAAGATGCTCAACATCACTCACCATCAGGGAAATACAAATCAAAACTATAATGAGATATCACCTCACACTTGTCAGAATAGCTAAAATTAACACAAGGAACAAGTATTGGTGAGGATGTGGAGAAAGGATTCCCACTGCTGGTGGGAATGCAAACTAGAACAGCCACTGTGGAGAACAGTATGGAGGTTCCTAAAAAGTTAAAAATAGAACTACCCGGGGCGCCTGGGTGGCTCAGTCAGTTGAGCGTCCGACTTTGGCTCAGGTCATGATCTCGCAGCTCATGAGTTCAAGCCCCGTGTCAGGCTCTGCACTGACAGCTCGGAGCCTGGAGCCTGCTTTAGATTCTGTGTCTCTCTCTCTCTCTCTGCCCCTAACCCACTCGCATTCTGTCTCCGTCTCTCTCAAAAACAAATAAACATTTAAAAAATTAAAAAAAAAAAATAGAACTACCCTACAATCTAGCAATTGCACTACTAGATACTTACCCAAAGAATACAAAAATACTAACTCAAAGGGATACATGCACCGTGAAGTTTACATCCAAAGTGTCCATCAACTGGTAAATGCATAAAGAACATAGATAGATAGATAGATAGATAGATAGATAGATAGATAGATAGATAGAATGGAATATTACTTAGCCGTAAAAAAGAATGAAATCTTGCCATTTGCAATGACATGAATGGAGCCAGGGAGTATTATGCTAAATGAAATAAATCAGTCAGAGAAAGACAAATACAATATGATTTCATTCATATGTGGAATATAAGAAACAAAACGAATGAGCAAAGTGGGGGAAAAAAAGAGAGAGGGTGAAAATCCAAGAAGCCGACTCTTTAGAGAACAAACTAATGGTTACGAGAGAGGAGCTGGGTGGGAAATGAAGTGAATAAGTGACGGGGATTAAGGAGTGCACTTGTGATGAGCACCGGGTGATGTATGGAAGTGTTGAGTCACTATATTTTACACTTGAAACTAATATTGTACTGTATGTTAACTAATTGGAATTTGAATCAAAAATTTTTAATGAATTAATTATTTAATCAAATGTCACAAAAGTACTGGTAGGTTATAAACATCAGACAATAAGGAAATTACAATGATTACAAAACTACTAAACTTTCATTACACTTAATTTGCCTTAAAACTTTACATTTTAGATCTAAGATAATCACCTTGTATTTTTATTACTGTCTTGTCGTCACTTATAGCTGGTAGCATACTCACCATCTAACAAAATGCACTGAAATGTGACTGAGTCATATGACATTGTTAAAATTTTCCAGTCAGAACAAATGCTTAAGAATCTGGCATGCCTAACAACAGATGTTGGCGAGGGTGCAGAGAAAGAAGATCCCTCTTGCACTGCTGCTGGGAATGCAAACTGGTGCAGCCACTCTGGAAAACAGTATGGAAGTTTCTCAAAAAATTAAAAATAGAACTACCCTATGACCCAGCAATTGCACTACTAGGTATTTATCCAAGGGATACAGGTGTCCTGTTTGGAAGGGCACATGCACCCCAATGTTTATAGCAGCACTATCGACAACAGCCAAAGTATGGAAAGAGCCCAAATGTCCATCGATGGATGAATGGATAAAGAAGATGTGGTATATACATGCAATGGAGTATTACTCAGCAATCAAAAAGAATGCAATCTTGTCATTTGCAACTATGTGGACGGAACTAGAGGGTATTATGCTAAACGAAATTAGTCAGAGAAAGACAAATATCATATGACTTCACTCATATCAGGACTTTAAGATACAAAACAGATGAACATAAGGGAAGGGAAACAAAAATAATATAAAAACAGGAAGGGGGACAAAACATAAGAGACTCTTAAATATGGTGAACAAACAGAGGGTTACTGGGAGGGGTTGGGGGAGGGAGGGAGGGGTGGGCTAAATGGGTAAGGGGCACTAAGGAATCTACTCCTGAAATCATTGTTGCACTATATGCTAACTAACTTGGATGTAAATTTTAAAAAATAAATTAAAAAGACAAAGAATGAAATCTTGCCATTTGCAACTACACGGATGGAGCTAGAGAGTATTATGCTAAGCAAAATAAGTCAGTCAAAGAAAGACAAATATCATATGATTTCACGCATAGGTGGAATTTAAGAAACAAAACAAATGAGAAAATGGGAAAAAAAAGAGAGAGAATCCAAGAAACAGACTCTTAACTATTAGAGAACAAACTGATGGTTACCCGAGGAGAGGTGGGCAGGGGGATGGATTAAATAGGTGATGGGTATTAAGGAGTATACTCGTGATGAGCGCTGGCTACTGTACGTAAGTGCTAAATCACTACATTGTACTCCTAAAACTAATCTTATACTGTATATTAACAACTAAAATTTAAATAAAAACTTAAAAGATAAAAAGAATCTGGCATGCCTATGAAATGTTATTTCTTTGTAGTTATGTTTCTTAAAATGTTTCATATTTCATTAGAAGCAGTTAACTCTGTTACTTTTTCCTATTGCTTGTTAATTTTTGTTTTGCAAGAGAATAAAAAAGTAGGGAAAAATAGAGTGAGAAATATTACATAGTAATATAATTACAAGCTTAGAGTCAAAATGTCCTTATTGGAGACTTAACCTATTATGTCAGATACATTCAGTTTTATATATGAATTATGGTGAAATTAGTTGAGCCATGTAGTAACAAATAACAACTATACTGAAATTTGATAAATATCTGTTGAGTAAGTGGAATATAACATATTATCACAATACGAATGAAGATAACCCTCTATTAACTGAATACAATACTACCAGTTATGGGAAAGAAATAATAATGAAAGAGAATACTTTGAAGTTTATACCATGGCAGAGACCTTAAAATACAACATAACAAAGAATTTTAGAACTGGAAGTCTTTTTGAGATCTAACTGCCTGCCTCTTCTGTTCTAGAGAGGGGAAACTGAGACACAATCAAAAGATATACACCTAACAAATGATAACAGTAAAGAGAAGAACTAAGAACAGGGACTTCCTGTTATATCCTTATGTCCTATCCTTAGGTCTTCTGACTTCCCGCCAAACAAATTAGCCATAATATTTCTTACTTTTTAACTTCTCCCAATGTCCTAGGAAAGTGCTAAATAAATAGATAGTAAATTTTACATAAAAGAAAAAAATTTAACTCTTTCCTAAATTTTAACTACTAATTTTCAACTATGAAAATTATGAAAAAAAGGAAAATTATGAAGCATCCAACTGTTAAATAATTTCAAGCGTATAAAACATCAACTAAACATCGACAAATTTACTTTAACTTTTACATAATTTTATTTTCTTAACAAAAAATATAGTTTTTTAAATGGTTATTTCACCCACCCTCTTCTAGATCCCACCTTTGATTCCTTAACCCAGAGGTTCACAACCCTCCTCCATCCCAAGGCCTCTTTGTAAAACAAATATTTGTTAACATCCCCTTGACCATCTTGAAAATGAATTCAGAGGTCAAAAATCTCACTATATATGTACTATTTAAGATACATATTCCTAACTGTATAATAAAGAGGAAATAAATAAGAAGTGTATTTTAAAAAACAACATATTTAAATAAGTAAATGCTCAGCCACCATGTCGTAATAAAGGAGCCAGGGGCTTGCAACCACATGAATGTAGTCCATCTGCCACCAGGTAGCTGGTTTCCACCTTCTGACCCCCACTCAATAAATATGTCAGAACTCGGGGCACCTGGGTGGCTCAGTCGGTTAAGTGTCTGACTTCGGCTCAGGTCATGATCTCATGGTTCATGAGTTCAAGCCCTGTGCTGGGCTCTGTGCTGACAGCTCAGAGCCTGGAGCCTGTTTCAGATTCTGTGTCTCCCTCTCTGCCCTTCTTCTACTCGCTTGCTCTCTCTCTCTCTCTCTCTCAAAAATAAACATTAAAAAAAATATGTCAGAACAGTATCTTCCAAGAACCTTACATGTTCACTTATATATGCCTCTTAGTGGCAATGGTACAGAAGACAACTGTCACTGAGCTATTAAAGGCCACTGGTGTTTCCCTTCCTAAGATATTCTTAGACGCCTCACTACTGGCCTTCACTACAAGTATTGGCATCACTTGTTAGAAATACAGATTTTCAAGCCCTACCTCAGGCCTACCGAATTAAAATCTATATTTTAATAAGATCACCACATTATAGTATGTAAATTAAAGACTGAGAAGCCACTGGGCATTCCTGAGGGGCATGACAAAGGGTAAGCCAACTGTACATAATTTTTTAAATGGTTATTTCAAAACTTATTCTGAAATAAAAAAAAATATTTGAAAACCTCTAACAATATTTTACCTCCAAATTGATAATAAATATTTACCATGTTATGAATAAACTAATTAAGTAAATGCTTATTAACTCAAAACTAAGATCTAGGGCCAACTGATACTCATTCACTCAATAAATACTAAGGGTCTATGTGTAAAGCATTGTGCCAAAACCTGGGAGGGAAGAGGTCATAAAACAGGTCAAAACTACCGCAGAATGCAGTTGAAGATCAAACTAAGACTCCTTAAAAGAAAAATAAGTAACATACTTTTGTATCTGTCAAAACACAATTCTAAGATCCCCAGAGATTTAAAATAATTGAACCAAATCTTCTCTTTTTGTGGCCACCAGTTTCTGAATGGTATTGAGGAAACAAATCACTAATAATACTTTAAACTGAAGTTATTTTCCTTATCAGTAGCTCCATTTCACAGTCCAACTCAAACTGCTCAAAGATCCACTCTGGTAAGAAAGAGAATAGATAAGGACAAAAAAGGAGCAACAGAGAGATGGTGGGGGGGGGGGGGGGGGGTGTTAGCCAGACAAAAAGGAAGGAAAGAGAGACAGACAGAGAGAGGTTAGGCGGCAGATAGGGAGAGAGCAGAACAAGAAAGCAGGCTTAACTGAAATAATTTAAACAGTAACAAAAGAAAATGGGCAAAGAAAGGAGACATCAGCAGAACAAAAGAGCTAACTACTCTCTAGGGTAGGATTTGGCCAACAGTTTCTGTAAAGGGTCAGAGAGTAAATACTTTAGGCTATGAGAGCCATATGGTCTCTTGTAACTACTCAACCCTGGAGATGGAACTGAAAATAGCCATAAACAAGAAGTAAATGGAAAGGTATGGCTGTGTTCCAGGAAATCTTTATTTATGGGGGGGGGGGGGGGGGGGGCGGGGGAAGAACAGGTGGCAAGCCAGATTTGGCTTCAGGGCGTAGTTGGCTGACCCATGACCCACCCCATGCCCTAGGGGAAAGAATTCACTGGGTTCATACATACACACTTAACAAAACAAATTGCTGTCGAATCTGCATTTAATAATGATAAAACAAATGCTCTTTTTTTTTTTTTTTGCTTATAATACTTTGCCAATGAAAGAAGAGTTCAGAGATAATATTGAAAGATAACTTTGTTCTCATCACAACCTTATACAAAGATTAGAGATGCGCTTCTATCTTCCTTACAAAGATGAATTAATCATTCATAAACTTACTGGATTTATTTTGAACGTCTACAACTTCCTGATGAGATACATTCCAAAACTTAATCATCTATTATGTGATCCAATGTTTTAGTATTTCCCTTTATTCTTCCTGAACCTATCTTTCCAAAGTCCAAAGGAGACTATCTCATGCACCTATCTAGTTTTTGCAGAATGTGTCTATGCTCTCACTATTCATTTGACTTATTCATTAAAAATGTGTTAGAAATTCTTTAAAAATTCTATCTCCATTGGTTATCATCTATCTTTTTATCCAAGTTCATATACCATGACCATGATAGTTGTCATTTTACAGACTTTATTGATTTCTAAAGTCCTCGTATAACAGACACTGCCACGGTCCCAACCCACACTGCCTCATCATCTACCAGTCCCTGCATAGCAAAGTCTTACTATATCTCCCTAAGTGCTTTCTCTGGCCAAAAGAACCTGCTTGGAGAATGAGTTCCAAAGAGTTAACACCCTCCAAGAACAACCCTAGACCGATAGCAAAGGAGAGGTAGGGTTTATAAATACCTCATCTCCTTGCCCATTAGGTAAGATAAGTCTGAGGCCATTCCACCCTGCCTCCGGGAAGTCCCACTAAAATTGAGACTCGTTTGCCAAAAGAGGTAATCTGCTCTTGAATGTGCAGTATTGTCTTTTTTCTCTTAACTGGATCATTGCTCACTCCTCTACACGTGGTGTCTGGGATTGCCTTCCAAATTATTTTGTCTGCCTAAGGTGGACCTCAATCAAACTAAGAGGGTCCTCTAAACTTAAAATCCTTGGGTTCCTGAGGTTTTACACTGAGACATGTTCAGAGTATTTCAACCATGAAACCACCACTGTTTTCCCCAAAGATAGGATTACCTTGTTTCACTTTTGCTAGTTTTCAAAAGAACTGGTGAAGCCACCATTTTATTATTCTCACAAGACACAGCAGCACATCACGGTGGCAACTTTAGGTACAATATAAGGTGACTCCCAGTTATCTTACCTGTGATAAATGAATGCTCAGAACCCAACATCCTATTAGTATAATTTTAGATTTGTTTTTCCTCAAATGCATGACTTTGTACGTAGTCACACAGAAATTTATGGGCCACTTCTGGACAACAGAAATAGTATAAACCAGATATATTATACAGATTTTTTTTAGTTTTCAATTCAAATAGGAATATGGTATAGAAAAATAATCTTCCCATGAAATTTTTTCATTCTCCTCTTTCAAAGGTAGGAAATATAGAACCATAAATACTATTTATAAAAGTCTCATATTTTGAACATGAAGAAGCCAACAGAATTGATCCCAAGTAGCCCACAGATACAGAAAACTCATGAAACCCTTGTCTATTTGCCTCCTTGAGAAACTACCTCCTCCTTCAGCCTACCGTAGAAGTTCTAGAGACATCAGTAATTTTCCCCATTCTCTTACCTCCCACTTGTGGTTAGTCCGTTCCATCCTACCTCTCTAAAACATCTTAAAACTGTCTCTTCTTCATTCCCACTGCTCTTACCCCAGTCTGTCTTTCCTATGCCAATAACCTTCTATCTAGTCTCTGTTTTATTTCATTTCTTCATTCTGGAAAATCAGATAACCTAATGCTCCCTCATTAAACCTAACATTGTTCAAACCTCTAATAGCTCAAGTCCTAAACATCACTTTCAGCATTTATATAAGACACATGGACATTTACATGACATTTAGATAACTCGTTGCCTAAACATTTCAATGTATTTGTATTTCTGTTTGGAATGAAGATTAAAAATAATGTTTACCTAAAGATTAAACAAAATGTTTACCTGTCTGAAGCTATGTCACTGGCAATTTGGTGCTTCACTCCTGACCCATTTTTAATAGAATCCTGTCTTGTGAGCCCATGAGATCGACTTTTCTCCACTGCAGGTACAGATAAGTCACCTGAGGGTCCTTGGAACTGGGCCTGCTCATGCAGTTTTGCCTTCTTCTCCTGAGGCGCCTCCTCGTTCCGCAGTCCTCGGAGAACCTTTTGATCAGGTTGCTGTGGTGTGTTAGATCCACTGTTATAAAACCATGCTCCTGATTTAGTAAGGATTTCTTGTTGTTTTCGGCACAAATTACATACCCACATAACCTGCACACGAATACACAGGGAAAAAGATTAGTGTTTCCAAAAGTTAAAACACAAATAAAAAGACAGTTCAAACCAACAAAAAATTACATGGTTATCCTTTCTCAGGTTAAAAAGCAATCCAGACTAAATGCTAATATTAATTCTATCACATACCCTTTCTTTTAATTTTGTCCGAGTAATTATAATGAAACAATGCTAACTGCCAGCAGAAATACGAAACGAGAGCACCAAATTACTAGTTGTTTATCTGTATTCTTTTCAATTACTTTTTATTTAAATTAGGGGCACGGTATAGTATACAGAAAATGGATTTTGAGGCTAGACAGACTTGGGTTTAAATACCAACTCCAAGATTAGAAACTTTGCAACCTTGAACAAGGCAATAAACCTTCGTATCTATAAAACTTAGCTTCCTTAATGATACAATAGAGAAATAGGGATGATAATGCTCGTTTTCCTATATTGTTTTGAGAACTGAAGGTTGGAAATAATTTATACAAAATGTCTAGCACAATGCTTGGTAGATGTTAGACTTCCAGTAGATCACCTACCTACCGGGAATGAGGCTAATCTATCATCAATTAACTATATTATAAGCTTCTTAAAGGGGCATTTATTTCTTTGAAGTAGCTCCTAATCGCTAACATAAAGCTAGGAACATTGTTGATCTTCAATAAAAACCTATTAGTTGCCCAATTTATAGAAGGACACTTGTTTTTATTCTTATTATAAGAAAAATTTACCACTGTAACCATTTTTAAGTGCTTAGTTCAGTAGTGCTAAGTATATTCACATAGTTGTGAAATATATCTTCAAAACTTGTTCATCTTGCAAAACTCAGTCTATTAAACAGCAAATCCCTTTCTCCCTCTCTCCATCCCCAGGTAACCACCCTCCTACACTTGAATTTTTTCAAGATCAAGTGTAGATATAGATATCTACATAGATAGGTTTTTCAGAGTCTAGAAATCTAAGAATATTGCAGCTGGTATTTGTGTGACCAGAAAATCTTCACCCTCTTCTAAGAAATCTTTTTCTATTAATCAGAAAAAAATAAAATTATATATTCATGAAATAATAGGTGAGTTCATACTTCAAGTGAGTATTTTCTGATGTTTAGGTCAAAACTGAATCTTACACAGCTCTCAAGATTACTAAACACTTCTTCATATTTTAAATAACTTATAATAGTGATAGATAATTGCAGTAAAGAGAAGATTCATTATGGTGTTTTCAACTGATATAAGGATGTTTCTGTAAAATGCCATTTACAATTTTTGTTTAATTGCCCTTATTCTTGTTCATATTGCTTGTATAATCCATATCATGCATTGTACTTAATCATTTCTTATTATTTTGTTATCTCTTTGAACTTTATAGACATTTCTTTTTTCCCCAATTAAATTCAAAGCTCATTGGGGACAGGGTTTATATCTTCTATTTGCATAAAGAGACACTATCAAGCACGGGACAGTAACACCTTCTAATTGCTTGCTAACTTGAATTTTTTTTTGAAATCTTTCTTGGGGAAAGATAGTAAGATATCTGATATTATTACACTAAGATATATGTTTCACTGATTCCAAAGGGATTAGTCATCAATAATGTCAACATATATGTGTGCCTATATTATTTTTATAATAAGAAAGCATTTTTGAAATGAAAATAACAAAATATCACTCAAAATTAAAAAAAAAAACTACCTCATAGTACAAATTTCTTTTGTTTTGAATGTTCATGAAATATATCTAACTTTCAGAAATCAAATTTCAACCAAATTCTTCAGGCTTTTGATGCCACCTTGTGACAAAAGTCAGTATTGCAGCTCTCTCTTAAAAGTGAAAGGTAAACTAAATAATAGAACCACAAAATGATTTTCAAATAAAGTTTGAATCTCAACTTTCGTTTTATTTTAAATAAATAGCTATTTATATTATAGTGATAATAGAAGCCACCTGATTTCACAATATGAATTCATTTGGAATAAGTCAGAATATTGAGGATTAATATCCTTTGTGCCTGCTAACTGACAATAAAACAGAGTTAGTGAGTCAGACAACTATCCAATCACAATCATCTGCGGAAACAACCTGCTTCATTATTTGTCACAAGTAGGTTACTTAAGTTCTTCTGGAACAGAGATTCTCGAAGACTATCCTCTGGGACACACAACAGCATCAGGATCACCAGGCCCCATCCCATTCCAGACAGGAATTCTGGGACAGGACCCAGAAATCTGTGATTTTTTTTTTTTTTTTTTTTTTGTCAAATCCTACAGGTGATTCTGATGCCTGATAAAGTTCGAGAACCATTGGTTGAGGCAGAGATTCCCAGCTTGATACGAGGAACGGGTTACAGGTGTGCTCCCCAGTGACTATGGAAGGCCATGAGCCGCCTTCCCAATTTACCTCAGTGTGAACTATTCATCATCCAAATGGTGACAGCAACATTTCTGTGTAGCCCCAAATTAGAAAAAGACTAGGAAGAACTGTGGGCCTCGTTTTCCTCATCTGTTAACACCCAGCTGACACTAATATGAGATAAATGAGCACGAGGCACGAAGGATGATGTTGGATTCCTGTTCAAGACTCTCACTGCGCTAACACTCTCCCTATACTCTCTGGGATACCCACGCTGGCTGCTCCTTTTCTGACTAGACACTCTGTCCCCTCCTAAACTGCCAGCTCTTAGTAGTCTCATATCCTAATACCCGATTCACTTTCTTCTCTTCTTTTGCTATCTCCTCTCATTCTTGGATTAATAGTTTATTCATCTTAAAAGTTCAGTGAACAGGGGCTCCTGGGTGGCTCAGTCGGTTAAGCCTCCAACTTCAGCTCAGGTCACGATCTCACGGTCCGTGAGTTCGAGCCCCGCGTCGGGCTCTGGGCTGACAGCTCGGAGCCTGGAGCCTGCTTCCGATTCTGTGTCTCCCTCTCTCTCTGCCCCTCCCCCGTTCATGCTCTGTCTCTCTCTGTCCCAAAAATTAAAAAAAATAAATAAAAAACGTTAAAAAATTTAAAAAAAAAAGTTCAGTAAACAAATCCACTCGAAGTAGTACAGAGGCTGACGCTTTCACTTGAAGCCCCCTCACGCACAGAGCAACTTAACTTATACACTGAGCATATGGGACTCCATCTCACAAACACATACGCATATGCATATGTGACTTGTAACGAACCGGTTATGAAACTATTAATGTCTATTAGAGGTGAGTTATGTATCTATGAAACAAAATTAAACTAATTTGGGAATAAAATCACAGAGTTTTGCTAATGCAACCCTTTAAGCAGTTAGGTTAATCAGCAAGTGTATCATATGATGAAGGCTGTTAAAAATATCTCACTAATATGTACGCTCGGAAATAGTCATGGTTGGGGCCTATTAGTTTTGCTGATCTTCGCAAATATCAAACACACCGAAGCCCTGAGAATACAAAGACATATCGAATTGAAAATTATAAGTCATTATTACCTTCATTTCTAAATATGCCAAAATTTTCAAAGTAATATAGCAATATTAAGACAAGGAATGCTCTCTAATGACCCAAATTTGCCACTTATTACCGTACGTTCCACTTCACAAATATCCTTAGTAGGTTTGAAAGGGAGAAAAAAATTAAGAAAAATTAAATATGTCTTTAAAATTATTAAAAATAGGGGCTTCTGGGTGGCTCAGTCGGTTGAGTGACCAACTCTTGATTTCAGCTCAGATCATGATTGCAGGGTCATGGGACTGAGCTCTGCATTTGGCTCCACACGGAGCATGCAGCCTGCTTAAGATTCTCTCTCTCCCTCTGCCCCTCTCCCTCATTCATGCTCTCTCTCTCTCTAAAATAATTTTTTAATTTAAAAAAGAAAATAAAATTGTAAAAATAATAAATTCAATAGCTAAGCCAAATACACAAAGAAAACAAAAACAAAATTATATCAAGTGCATATAATAATTTTAAAGCTCTGCAAACCCCTATAATTTCTCTCTAAATTGGGATAATAAAGAATACAGTAATTCAGGGAAAGGAAGGATTATTGGTTAGACTACAGACCAAGCTCTTAAGATCCAGCTAACTCTGAACAGAGAAAAGAATTTACTAGACTCCATTTCTAATCACTGCCAGCCTGATTACAAATGTGTGCATTAGTAAAAGAAGAATATAAATTGATCAGCTTAATCTATCACATGACTAGAAAAACAAAAGATGCTGGCTATTAAATTTATTTCTTTTTTCCCTTAGAACGCTGCATTTCTCACTCTCCCTTGTAGCTATGGATGGACCTGGCCATATGACTATGTTCTGGTCATTTGATTACAAGTATAATGATGTATGCCATTCCCCTGACCATTAAGAAACTCTCATATACTCCCATCATGCTCCCCATTCAAGACCCTCGGGGATAAAGGAGCCACAAAAAAGGGAGCCCAGGAACCTGAATGAGCAATTGGAAGAGAGCCCTCTGCTGACCAGCCATAGCAATGTGGATTTCACACAGATAAGAAACAGACCTCAATAATATTAAGCTACAGAAACTTTTGGAGTTTATCCTTTACGGTCGATCGCATTACCTTAACTGAAAATCGTTTTAAGCTACATGCTGTAGTGAATGTGTATCACCAACGCAGCCTCTGTATGTGAAAAACAAGACCATGGGGGAGGGGGAGGGGGAAAAAAGTTACAGAGAGGGAGGGAGGCAAACCATAAGGGACTCTTGGATACTGAAAACAAACTGAGGGTTGATGGGGGCTGGGGGAGAGGGGAAAGTGGGTGATGGGCATTGAGGAGGGCACTTGTTGGGATGAGCACTGGGTGTTGTATGGACACCAATATGACAATAAATTATATTAAATAAATAAATAAACAATGCATTACTAAACTCGCGTGTGAAAGCACTTCAGTGGTGTTCTAGAGCCAGCTTTCACTGAGTCATAAGGACCAGTTGTGCACATTTCTTCCCAACTGCACATTCAACAAAGTCATGTGGGTTAGCTTGAAATCAGCCCTGGTAGGTGTATTTAGACAACAGAAATTGGAAAATGCCACAAACCAGGGCTTTTTCTCACAGAAAACCAGTGTTTAACATTTATCAGCACACTACTGAATACAATGTTCCTACTCTATTCTACTAAAAGATTAATACTACTTTCAGTATTAGTATACTACATTCAATATTCAGTATATTCTACTATGTTCCTACTATATTCTACTAAAAGATATATTCCTACTCTATTCTACTAAAAGATTAATACTACATTCAGTATTAGTAAATAAACTTGGATGAAGCTGTACTTTATCATAGAAATTAATTCAGACCATAAAATTCCAATTTACTTATAGACGGGCAAATAACTATTAACACTAATTCATCAATTACTTACTCATTCGTACAATATTCACTAAATGCCTAGTATATGCCAGACACTATGCTAAGAGCTGGTAAATACATTTCAACAGACGGACTTGGCGGTGTCGTGGGGGAGACAATAAGCAAAACAAATTTGAAGTGTCATGGGGGAGACAATAGGCAGAACAAATAATTGCCCAAATAGCGTTTCGATTACAATTGTGGTAAATGCTACAAAAGGAATGCATTCGCACCATAGATCCCTCGATGCCTTCTTCTCCCCTGGCCCAGGCTGTATTTGAAAAAACAACAAGGATTCAGAAAAGATCCGCAAGAGACCTGGAAATCCAGAGAGGCTCAATCCGCGTTACCCTGAAGTGTTCCCATGACCAGACCCACGATGTCTCTGTGTCTCAAAAGATAGAATTCAATGGCATTTGTGCCTACTAGCCGACAAGCCCCGGCCCCAGCACTGTCATGACAGATTTGGAAAGCTGAAGGACTGGCCCGTATCCTAGAGGGTTTGAGTTTTCAAATATGTTCCTTAAGCAATTAGGAGATCACTGTAGTCTCTATAGAGTAGGTTTCTGGATTGCAAAACAAAAATCAGCAACTTTGCTTCATCTGATACCCCAAGACAAACAGCAAGACTTTCTCAAATTCCCCATGAACTACAAGCATGGCCTCTCCAGCTACAACCACACTTGCAGGCTGAAGTGAAAAAACTGTATGATGTCTTCCATTAGTCTCTCAGCAGATAGCAGCAGGACAGAAGAAACTTTAACCTGAAACATCTCCAAATCTTAGTTGTTGCAAACTCTTCTCTGTTACCAATTGTTGTAGCTTTGAAAAATCACTTGCAAAGAAACACAGCTTATTTCTTTACTTTTGGTCCGGTTTTCCTCAACAGCATACTAGCTATTTTTTTTTTTTTTTTAAGAAACCACCCTGTAATTTTAGTCTATTAAATAGCTCCTTTGGATAAATTCTCTATTTCTGATACTTCTACCCCTTTTCCTGCTGTTTTCCAAGGAAGTGTCTAGGTGTTCCATGGGGCTTCTCTTGCTGAAATTTGCAGCTCATCTAATTCATAGTCTGGCGCTTTTCAATTTAGACAGGATTGGGCTCCACTATTGACGTGATCTCACCTCAGCTCCCAAGGCACTGCTGACCCCTCTCAGTCCCCCAAAGAATCCTCCATCCGGCCGTGGCTCAAGCTCTCTGTCCTGCAGCCTCTTCTGCAATGTCATCTCATCCCTTATCCCCCAGTCTTCAGAACGGGGGGAGTGTCATGACAGGGACAGGCAGCTATTTTTGTGTCCTCCATGCCACACTGGAACTAAGGAAAGCTCTGGAAAGCTAATGCTGGCCCTTTCTTAACCATGATGCACTGCTGAATTCACTCGGAAGTAGCTATGCCCCAGGTGGTGCTAGAATCCTGAAAAGTGACCTCTTCCAAGAACCTCAGATGTTAAGAAGGGTAAAACTGCCCTCCATTTAACCAACAGGCATCCTCCTCCTGGGGCAAAGCCTGGAAAGAAGAGATTAGAACATACCTCTGTCATCTAGCGGCCTCACCTCTGTCTTCTGTCTCCTTCCCCACAATGCACACAGGTAAAAGGGGCTGGCTTTTCCTTGACGTCCCTTTTCTGCATACCTACCACTGTCCCCAACTGCCTTCAGGCTTGAAGTAACAAGGTCCAGGCTTCCCATTTTGTAACTTCTCTTCACCCATCCATTGCCTCAAGGGCAAAAAAGAAAAAAGAAGCTGGCTTACTGTGAAAAGAATCCAAAGTGGGAGGCACTTCAAACATAATATACCTATTATACCATGATGTGAACATTGTCAGCTATGTTCAGAGATTAATAATTGCCTAAGTACAAAGTGTGGGCTAGATCCACACGCAAAGAGAGAAGTCCTAGGAGCTTCAGGTTTCTGATAAAATAGCTGATTTCCTCTGTTCTGGGCAGGAGTTGTGGGAAGGGAGGCTGGAAGAGATAGAAAAGGAACCTAGCCCTGGCAAGGTGGTCCCCAGGGAATGTGACAATAGCCTATACTACCCAGAGTTGATGTTATGTGAATCATTTTAAAAGTGCTGAGTTTTACAGCAAAATTAACTGAAGTCAGTAATCTAAAAAAATAGCACCAAACATGAAGGTAGGAGGGCCTGAGGCAAACATCAGAAACTAGAGAACAGAGCCAGTTTAGAGAGTCAAAAAGAACAATCTGTGCAATTGTTGGGGGGGGTGGGGGGAGTGGCGGGGGGGGGGATGGCAAGGGGTCTACTGTCTATAAGCTAGTTCCTTTGAAAAAAAAACTGAGAGCAGTTATCATAAGTATTAAGAGACTCATTCACTTTTTGAGTGTTCTCCAAAAAGAGTTATCAAACGAACCTAAAAGTGGTTTCAACCTATTGAATTATAGAACTGAGGTGGTTAGATCATATGAGTACATATTTCCACGACCTTACAAGAAGTAACCAAGTAAGTTAGAAAACTATGACAATCAGATAATTGAGTAGCAATTTCAACAGCTTTACAATACCCATAATATGAGGGGTCCATCTCAGGTTTTGGCAATTTGAGACGCCAAATATTAATTAAAAGATAGGAAATGATAGTGAAAATGAAAGACAGTTAAGTTCAAAATACAATGATTATATCACCATACAGTCCATATTACTCAAATTTAGATATCTGCACTATTTATTCAAACAAAACACCCACCTGAGAAAAAAAGAAAACACAGTTTAACTCACACTTAAAGCCTCAGAGAAATTAGAGAATTAAAAATTATAGTGAGCTCAACAATCCTGCCTAAACTTAAACCTTTATTCCTTCCTTCTACTTTACCTAAACTGTATTTTTCTCTCTACATATTAAAGTAGTGTGTTTTATGCCGTAATATTAATCTTAACTTTTAACATCTTTCTGTTAAAATAAACATAACTGTTATATAAAGATTTTTGTCTCTGCACTGAGAGTTTAACTTCTAAATTTACACAGAAATAAATTAAATTAAGAGAAAAGAGATTAAACTCATAGAAAAGACACCAGAGGTGTGGTTACCAGGGGCAGTCTGGATGGAGGAAGGTGGTCAAAAGGTACTAACTTCCAGTTATAAGCTAAGTACTAGGGATGTAATGTACAATGTTAGTACGACAATCAACACTGGTATACGATATATAGTAAAGTTATTGAAAGAGTAGATCCTAAGAGTTCTCAACACAAGGAGAAATTTTTTTCTCTTCTTTTTATTGTATCTATACAAGATGATGGAAGTTAACTAAAAATTTAAAATTAAAAAAGATAAATTCTACTGGATTGAAATGTTTACTTTTGAATAGTAAAATAATAAGATAAAGTAAAAAGAGAAACCACAATCTGGAAGAGGTTTTATTGCAAGGTATGCAGTTAGCAAAGGGTATGCATTCAGAAAATATGGAGAGTTTCCATATTCAGTAAGAAAGAGACAAACATCACAATAGAATAATAGGTCAGGGAGTGAATATGCAATTCCACAGAGAAACCCAAGTCAACAATAAAGAAATAAAAAGGTGCTTAACCTCATCAGTCAGAAAATGCAAACTTACAACAACGAGCTACTATTTCACTTCCATCAGTTGGGCAACATTTTGAAGTCTGACAATACCAAACACTGGAGAGAAAGTAGAGGAACCAATACTCAGAAACATTTCTCTCAAGATCTAAATTATTTCAACCAGTTGGGGAAGCCATTCTGCCATATCTAGTGAAACAGAAAATGGCGACCTATATACTTTATGACCCAGAAATCTTATATCTACCCCAGGGAAATTTTCAAGCATGCACAAGAAGACATGAACAGGTATGTACCTAAATCACCTAAACCAACATGACAAAGGATAAAGTGTAGCACATTCATACAGAAGAATTCTATTCAGCAGTCAAAATGAATGAGCTGGGTTTTGATGAATCTAAATGTTGAGATAACTCTGAATATAGAGCTAGATAAAACGGGCTTCAGAAAAATATATACAGTATGATCCATACTATAACATTAAAAACCTTGCAAAATCACACACCCTATAGATTAGCAGCATGTGTATCAAGTTAAACCATACAAATAAAAACACGGGTGGAATCATAAGTATTCAGACAATTGCTCTAGCTCTAAAAACAAGAAAAATATAAAACAAATATGGCAAAATCCTAAGATTTGTATAAGGTTGGTATTATTCTCTAAACTTCTTGACAGTTTTGAAATATTTCTTTTTTTAAAGTTTAGTTATTTATTGAGAGAGAGAGAGAGAGAGAGAGCGCTGGGGAGGGGCAGAGAGAGAGACAGGGAGGGAGAGAGAATGAATCCCAAGCAGGCTCTGCATCCTCAACACAGAGCCGGATGAGGGGCTCGAACTCACAAACCATTAGATGATGACCTGAACCGAAATCAAGAGTCAGACGCTTACCCTACTGAGGCACCCAGGTTCCCCTTGAAATATTTCAAAATAGAAAAGCAGGGGGAAAAAAGCAGGAGGAGGGATGGGAATGCATAGGAAGGAATGTCAGACTAGTAACCAACTAAGGTTAATTGGACTAGTAAAAATATTGACTGATATTTATAATCACGAAAGTGAATATGTATTTAACATAAATATATGAGATAAAAGAGAATCAATTACTGAATTTTCATAAAAATATTTTTTTAAATACAGGATAGCTTATTTTCAGGGTTTTTTATGGAGGGGTGTGAGTAAAGGAGTCAGACAATCATATCAAAGGTAAGCAATTAGCTGTACGTATTTTGAAATGTTATTTTTACTTTCCTTTTCATCAAATCATGTGATTTATTTTACAAACCTTGTTTTAAATTCAATGTTATCAAAAAACTAGAGAAGTGGTTTCCAAAGTAATCATTAAGAAGCTTTTAATAGTCTAGTGATTATATCAGAATAGGTCATTGTTACTTCATAATAAATATTTATTTGAATTTCAGATCTCATTTTAATTCATAACTGCATTTCAAGCTTAAATTTCTCTAAGTAATTTTTTTAGGACAAGTCTTACAACTGAGCAAGCTTAAAGAAATAATAATAATAATTTCTGCAATTATTAAGTTTTCCCACTAGTCTGTGCTATTGCACTTTACTCAAGCTGAACCCACTGGATTCTTTGGATATTAATACTACGTTGTTATACCTTTTCCCTAAAAATAAATTAAATCTCAGATAAAAATACAGGAAATTTAACAAATTAAAAAGTGAGTTTTTAAATAAAATTTAACAATTTAACAAAATTTAAAAAGAGTATATTACAAAACATGATATAATTATGAATTTTTTTCCACTGCATACTAATTCAGATTCAAATACAAATGTCCTACCAGTTGAGTTTTCTTTTCCATCATTTAGAAGAACTTGAAAGTTATGATGTATAAATTACAGAATTATAAAATCATTTCAATAAATTTAAATTTAAATTATGATTTAAAAATGGGTGGAAGCAAGTTTAAATTTTCTTAAATAGAAAGCATATTCACATAGAAAGTTTCATTTAAAATGGAAAACAGAGGGGCACCGAGGTGGCTCAGCAGGTCAAGCATCCGCCTCAGGTCAGGATCTTATGGTTCAAGAGATTGAGCCCTGCATCAGGCTCTGTGCTGACATTGCACAGCCTGCTTGGGATTCTCTCCCTCTCTCTTGCCCCTCCTCTGCTTGCATTCTCTCTCTCTCTCTCTCTCTCTCTCTCTCTGTCTCTCTCTCTGTCTCAGAGTAAATAAATAAACTTAAAATATTTTTTTAATAAAGATAAAATGGAAAACAGAACAGGACAATTTCTGAAGAGGACATCTCATAAAAGGAAGGAGGCCGGAACATAATTATACAAAGTTTAACAGAAGGTAAAGATGATGGTGCTTCATTCAAATTGAGGGGAATGGGAGAATAAAATTAGATGCAATACTAACATAATAGTAATGAAACATGGTGATATGGAAATCACTGAAACACTCTTGGGAGGGAGAAATGTTTAAGGAAGAGGTAGTAATTCAGAGAACAAAAAGTTCCAAGTATAAAGCTTCACTTACCTGTTTCTCAGATTCTTGCTAGTAATTCTTTAAAACTTTCAAGTTAAGGGACAAAACTATTTGGGATCTTCCATGGTTTCCTGTAAGTAAACTTCCAGAAGCCATAGACTACTATCTGGACTTCCTTTTGCAAACTGTATTTCTTGCTCCTGTAAGTCCTAAAAGGCAGTGACATCACTGATCACATAGTCATGTAACCTACTTTGAAGCAGAGTTCAATATAAGGCAAGTCCAACTTGACCTATCCAAGGAAGATTTACTATTCTAAGACTTCACAATTCTAGTGTACTGATATTCACAACACTATCACAGCACAAAATAAAAGCACAGCCTTATATCTAAGATTCAGTGCATTTGTATTTTGACTCATCTCAATTTTAACATGCCCAAACTGAATTCCAGAACTTCACCCCAAAACTGCTCCTTCCACAGTCTTACTCACAGCAGTTAATGGTGACTCTCAACCCTCCCAGTTTGCCTCAGGCCAAAAATTGTGGAATAATCTTTTTCTCCCATATCCCACATAGATTCCACCAGAAAATCTTCTTGGTTCTACTTTAAAATGTATCTACAAAGATGACAACCCACCACCTCCACCACAACCAACCTGGTCTAAGTCACCGCCATCACCTGCCTAAATTATTGTAATAATCTCATAACTGGTCTCCCAGGTTCCACCCTGGTCTCACTTTTCCCATTAATCTATCTCAACTAAACAGCCAAATAAACCCTTCAACGTATTTTATAATGTAACACGCCGTATCACATTTTGGGTCAGAACATTTTAATACTCCCCATTTTACTCAGGATAAGTGTCGACGCCCTTACAATGATCCAAAAGGTCCTCTGCAGTCTCCCTCTCTAATTCTGTCTCTCCCTGCTCCCACCTACTTGCTCTGCTCCAGCCACACTGATTTCCTTGTTATTTTCCAACATGTCAAGCACGCCTCTACCATAGGACTTTTGTATTCACTGTTACCTCAATCTGGCCTGCTTTTCCCCTAAATATCTGCAACACTGACTCCCTCGTCTCTTTCAAGTCATTGCTCAACTGTCACTTTTAAGGCCATCCAAATTAAATTGCCAACACCACCCAGAAGTATCTAGATTTTATTTTTTTTTCCAGTGTATTTACACCTTCTTAATACTTGTTTATCTCTACGACTTATGTTGTGTGCATCTCCTAATTAGAATATAATCTCCAGAAAAGTAAGAGAAGTTTTTCTATTGTATTTTTTAAATGTCCATTTATTTTTGAGAGAGAGAGAGAGAGAGAGAGAGAGAGAGAACCAGTGGGGGAAGGGCAGAGAGAGAGGGAGACAGAGGATCTGGAGTGGGCTCTGTGCTGACAGCAGAGAGTATGATGAGGGCCTCAAACTCACTATGAGATCATGACCTGAGCTGAAGTTGGACGCTTAACCTACTTAGCCACACAGGTGCCCCTGTTTGTCTGTTTTAGTTCACTGCTACAGACCCAAGTGCCTAGAAAATACCAGGACATGTTCAAGAAATGACAGTGAATTAATATTTTATATTTATACTACTTTACATATTACTTTAAAATCTGTTTGCTTAGCAAATTTCTACAATCCAAATACATGGGCTTTCATGAAATTGTCTTTAAGAAAAAATAAAATAACATTTAAGAACTTTCCAGATTCTTGGAGCGCCCGGGTGGCTCAGTCGGCTAAGCATCCAACTGAGGCTCAGGTCACAACCTCACGGTTTGTGAGTTCAAGCCCCACGTTGGGCTCTCTGCTGTCAGCACAGAGCCCACTTCAGATCTTCTGTCCCCCTCTCTGTCTGCCCCTCTACTGCTCATGCTCTCTCTTTCTCTCTCCAAACTAAATAAATATTAAAAAGAAGAGAGAGAACTTTCCAGATTCCACCTGTTTGTCACACTTGACTATGGTGATATTTTCACAAGTGTATGCATTTGCTCAATGCCATAAAATTGTTGAAAGATGTGCACGTTTTGTATAACAATTACACCTCAAAAAAACCCTGTTAAAACAAATTAAGAACAAAATTGTGGAACCTGCCAGCTCTAATGAGCTGGATAAGTTGGGAGCAGCAAAATGGTATACTAAACCAGTGCTTCTCAAACTGTACCGTGCATTCGAATCACCAAGGGATCTTGTTAAAATGCAGATTCTGAGTTCCGGATCTTGGCGGCAGAGAGATAGGGATTCTGCATCTTGAACAATCTCCCAGGTGATGCTGCTGCTTCTGCTGGTCTTCAGACCACACTTTGCAAAGCAAGGCTCTGGTTTGTAGCCCAAGCCCTGGTACTCCTAATAACACCACCGCCCCAGCCACTGTTACATCAGAACACCACTCCTGCTACTAACAACGAGAATAACAAAGATAAGTAGCATCTTTTGAGTTCTCCCCATGTTCCAGGCACTCCTCTCATTCTTGTATATCTGTTATCTCATCTAATAGGCACGGATTGCCCTCAGTTCATGGAGGCAGAAACTGAAGACCGAAAGAGTTTAAGTCACATAGGCAAATGTCTTCCACCAGAGAAGCAATGCAGTCAGAATTCAAACCCCAGTCTCTAATGAACAAAGGACACTAAATTTGTCACATGAAGTCCATTTTAAGGCCCATGGAGCAGGTGATGTGGGTATCCAGTGTCAAATCTCTCTGACTCACATCTGACTCTAGGCATAGCCGTGGTGGACTGTAGGGACAGCCAATGAACCCAAGTCAACTTCATACCTGCTGGAATGGATATAATTTTTTTTTTTTAAGGAAAATAAGAAGCGTTGGCAAAGATGTGGGAAATGTAGCCCTTGTACACCGATGGCAGGAACTTAAAATGGAGCAGTCACTGTGGAATAGTTTGGCAATTCTTCAAAAACGTAAACAGAATTCTCACATGACCCAGCAATTCCTGTACTAGGTAATACCCAAGATAATTGAAAGCATATATTCACAGAACAACTCATAAATGTGTGTCCCTAAAAGCATTATTCATAATAGCCAAGAAGTATAAACACCCCAAATGTCCTTCACTTGGTGAGCAAATGAACATGTGGTATATCCACACAATAAAATATTATTCAGCCATAAAGAGAAATGAGGTACTAATTCTTGCTACAATACAAATGAAACGTTATAGCATTATGCTAAGTGAAAGAAGCCAGACACAAAGGCTACATATTATGTAATTCCATGTATATGAAATGTCTAGAATAGGCAAATCCAGGGAGAAGAAAGAAGATTAGATGTTGTCTGAGTGTGTAGGGAGATAGGACTGACTGCTAAGGTCTGCAGGGATTCTTTTCAGGGTGATGGAGATGTTCTAGAATTTGCTATTGATGATTGTTTTGCAACATTGTGAATAGACTAAGTTGTATACTTTAAAACAATGCATTTGATGTTATGTGAATTATATCACAATTTAACAAATTCTTAAAAATACCCCTTCTATTAAAAAAAAAAATCCCAGGCCCAGATGGTTTTTATCTTGTTTGGGTTTCTCCACAATCCTGACCCAAAGATTTGAATGCAAAGTAGTGTATTTGAGACATAATCCCAAAAAGTACAGCAAAAGTGTGGGAACGTAAAATATGTAAAAGAGAAAAGCCAATAAACAAAGAGTAGGTTATTTCTGAAGGCAAATGAAGCTTGGGCTTGAGGGAACCCTCAGAATCATCATACGAAGAGGCAAGGAAGTAGGGAATTTATCTGTTAGCTCGTTGGCACTTCTGCCCCTCTCTTTTGGGTTAAACCTACTTCGTTGGCCCTAAAATGCCCTCAGGAAGAGAGACGCAGGAAGCTATTGGTATGTTCAAGAACCATTTGCAGGTGTCATGGGGGTGAGTGGAACTGTACTCATAACAATTGCTACAAATTTACCGGAGAATCATTCCAAACCTTTAAAGGCCATTAAATCATATCCTCTATAAATTATCCCATAAAATGAAATTTAAAAACAAAAGGATGAAAGCCATATATCTCATTTCATGAGGCAAGTGTAATTTTGACATAAGATAAGCATAGGCCAATTCTACTCACCTATATGGGGAGGGAGTCAAAACATAAAACTTAAATAACAAAATCCGAAACAACTAGAAAACGTGTCCTATCACAATCAACCACCATTTAACCCCAGGAATGTAAGGATGGCACAACGTCAGAAAATTTAGTTATACAATGGAATATAACAGACTAAAGAAGAAAAATCATATGATTACCTCAATAAATAAAGAAAAGCACTTGACAAAATACAACACGATTTCATTTGACAAAATACAACACCATTTTATGCTTTAAAGTAATTCTTAGAAAACTAAGAATACAGGTATATTTCTTTAACTTGGTAAGAGAAGTAGAAATAAATGGGCATTTCCTTAGGTTGGTAAAGATTATTTTTCAAAAACCCTCGATAAAAGTTAAACTTCATGGAAAAGTGCCATCTGACTAAATCAAACTGTGCATTCTTAAATACTTCCTTAGAGTACAAAGTACTATATGTTTGCAAGATAAAATAAACAAAGAATCTGAGGTATCAAACAACTGTAGGACAAATAATCCAGAAATATAGATGCTGATTGTTTTGTTTTGTTTTTTTTTAATTTTTTTAACGTTTATTTATTTTTGAGACAGAGAGAGACAGCATGAACAGGGGGAAGGTCAGAGAGAGAGGGAGACATGGAATCTGAAAGAAGCTCCAGGCTCTGAGCTGTCAGCGCAGAGCCTGACGTGGGGTTCGAACTCACGGACCACGAGATCCCGACCCGAGCTGAAGTCGATGCTTAACCGACTGAGCCACCCAGGTGCCCCTAGAGGCTGACTGTTTATAGGAGAAGACAGAAATGAGACTCTAGTTCAGTTATATTGCTAATGATCTTGATAGTTGAGTACATTTTAAATAAACATAACGTGGGGTTTCTTCATGTCAATAATCTAGAGTTGCCAATTTTTAGAGAATATTTTCAAGTCAGACACTAGTATCATACCTCAGTGTAATAGAAACTACATACGAACAAATTCACCCGGCAGTCTTATTCTTCATGCAATTGCGATTTTCTTAACTTAGTTTCTCAATACACCTGTAAAGTATCCATTATAGATAACTGGTAAATAGCTTGAGAAGAACTTCCTGTTATATACACATGATACATACAATATACTTGTAGATGATTGACCTAAGTGGAGCTGTGTCAACAACTAACACCAATACTTGCTTATTAAACATTTTTTTTTAACGTTTATTTATTTTTGAGACAGGGAGAGACAGAGCATGAACAGGGGAGGGGCACAGAGAGAGGGAGACACAGAATCTGAGACAGGCTCCAGGCTCTGAGCTGTCAGCACAGAGCCCGACGCGGGGCTGGAACTCACGGACCGCGAGATCATGACCTGAGCCGAAGTCAGACGCTTAACCGACTGAGCCACCCAGGCGCCCCAATACTTGCTTATTAAATGTGAAGAGTCTTCTTATGTGTTCAGAGCACATTACAGATGCTACAGTTATATATCCATGACTAAACAAGGTGCTAGTTGATCAAAGTTTGAAAAATTAAGCAGGAACCTAATTCTAATTGCAATAATACTGAAAAAATATAATCGGAGGGTAAGAAACAATTGAGATTATCATTTTTAACTGGCATTGTTCTTAATAAAAATATCTTAATTTCTAAGACAATACCTTACAAAGCTTGTTCATAACATGCTATCCAATAATAAGCTAATGCTATTTAATACCTTGCAATTCGTTAAAAGTTAAGGAGGGAGGTATGAGAATATACAAGAAAATACTTTCGGATACATAACTCCCAGTTATATACCCAACCAGTGAAAGCCTGCACTGCTATAAGAGAGACCCCAAGAGACTGCTCTTAAGACATTATCATCAAATCACAGTGTGAACCCATCTCTCTTGCAGCATCATCTATTTGCAAAACATTCAAACCCTAAGAAAAGCTATTAACGTTATATGAAAATAAACTGAGGGTATTGGCAACTTACAAGCAGTAATTAAGACTGGCTGTGGAAAGCTTTTACAAATTAATATTGCTCACTGTGAAAGCTAGGAAATCTTACAGGAGAAAAAAGCTTATTCTGTTTCACAAGTGAGTAGCAAAAAAGATGTTAGCTGATGAGTCCATCAATGCAATTTTATTAAAACTTTATAGCTAATGCTGTACTTTGTAGAGTTCATCAAATCGCAGGAGGCCGTGTTCAGCAGATTGTGGCATAAACTGTGGTAGATAAAAGATATTACTTACAGACTGAGTAATCTATAGATGTTTCTAATCATTCCCAGTTATACTGAAAACAACATAACTGATAAAATTATGGCACAAAGCAACTCTACAGGAATCAACTGGTGAAAAGAATTCAAAAGTATAAATACCCATATTCAGGCTGTTTTGGTCTTAGTTGGAATTGTATTTAGGATATCTTTAATTCATGTAAGAAAGCCATAACTGTACACAATCACTACATAAAAAAAGATAAAAAAGGAAAAATGTTCTTGCCCACTAATCATTCATAGCCTGCAGGCATTGACTAAGCACCCAGGACTAATATCCAGCCAGTATATGCAAGGATAGAGTAATAACCTTTGCTTATTCTTAGCCAGTTAGATATTCTGACTGGTTGGCATCCAGGGTCTGCTGATTGTAAATAATTTGAATGTCAACCACATAAGTATCTCCTATCTCTTAGTAATTGTATTAAATACTTATGATAAAGAAATTAATAAAATACAATCTCTGTCCCCAGGAAACCAACAGGCAAAACATATAACTAAACAAATAAATTACAGTAAAATCTGATAAGGACAGTAATAAAAACATACATACGGAAGATATGAAGATATACTGATAAAAACTGTTAGGGTTCATGAAGGAAGAAATATCTAGGCTGGATTTGGAAGAATCTGTATAAATGGACAAAATAGAGAAGCTGACTCTAGATAGAGGAAACAATGAGTGAAAAGGCACAGAAGCATCAAATCTTTAATAAAAAAGGTAGTTCCAAAAATTTTAAGGTAGACCAGGAAGCACCAAGAATCTGCCTCCCCATCTAGACAACAACTGCACTGGCAGAATCTAACACAACTACTTTGAAACTTGAAAGTTGATTAAGAAGATTACAATTTCCAGGGGTGCCTGGGTGGCTCAGTCGGTTAAGCATTGGATTTCAGCTCAGGTCATGATCTCTCAGTTCACAGGTTCGAGCCCCACATGAGGCTCAGTGCTGACAGCTCAGAGCCTGGAGCCTGCTTTAGATTATGTGTCTCCCTCTCTCTCTGCCTTTCCCCCATTCACATTCTGTCTCTCTCTCTCTCTTTCTGAAAAATGAATAAAAACGTTTAAAAAAATTTTTTTTAATTACAATTTCCCGGAGAAAGGTTGGGTGGCAAACTGCAGTTACTTTCAATTTCAGCCTTTAGCCCAGTGGCAGCTACTAACCCTCCACCTCTTCCCCTTTGGCCAGCGTCACACATGTGTTCCTACGTCAGCTTCACACAGCTTGCAGAGGCCAGGGTGGGCAAGAAGGGAAATGCGAATCAAAACTACCATGCAATATCACCTCACACCTGTCAGAATGGCTAAAATCAACAACACAAGAAACAACAGGTGTTGGTGAGAACGCGGAGAAAAAGGAACACGCAAGCATGTTGGTGGGAAGGCAAACTGGTGCGGCCACTCTGGGAAATAGTATGGAGGTGCCTCAGAAAGTTAAAAATAGAATTACCCCACAATCCAGCAGTCACATTACTGGGTATTTACCCAAAAAATACAAAAACACTAATTCAAGGAGATACAGTCACCCCTATGTTTATGGCACCATTACTTACAATAGCCAAATTATAAAAGCAGCCCATGTGTCCATCGATAGATGAATGGAGATATAATGGAATATTATTCAGCCATAAAAAAGAATGAAATCTTGCCCTTAATGCTGACGAGGATGGAACTAGAGAGCATAATGCTAAAGTGAACTCCATCAGAGAAAGACAAATACCATACAATTTCACTCATATGTAGAATTTAAGAAACAAAACAAATGAACAAAGGGGGAAAAAGAGAGAGACACAAACCAAGAAACAGACTCTTAACTACAGCCAACAAACGGATGGTTACCAGAGGGGAGGAGGGTGGGGACATGGGTTAAATAAGTATGGAGATTAAGGAATGCACTTGTGATAAGCACTGGGTGATGTATGGAATTGTTGAATCACAATGTCATACACCTGAAACTAATGTCACACTGTATGTTAACTAACTGGAATTAAAATAAAAACTTAAAAAAAAGGATCCTATTCTCCAAATATTGCACACCTGTGCTCTGATCACAGCTCACTGTGTCTGGTCAGAAAGGAACAGAGAAAAAGCAGGGCAGCCATTATTGTTATGCCTACCCATATTGCTGCAAACACCTTCCACTCTGGGTGAAGTTACTTCCAAGGGATTTAAAGAGCTGGTGCCCTTTTTCTCCTTCTTCTCCCTTCATTTTTCTCTTTCTCCCCTCTTAGGAGCCAGGTATTAGGACTATAACATCCAAAGCAACTGCATATTCAGGAAAAATTAGACAGTAACTATACAGTATACTGTACCCAGAGAAAGGTGTAAGCTCAGAAAAGACCTGAGAAGATTTTAAGTTTATACCTCAGGCTGAACTTTGGCACCGAGATAGGCAGTAACAACTAAAAAATAAAAACAGTAACAAAAAGTAACAAACCCCAAGGAAAAGGGAAACTCTGATTTCCAGAGATACCACATTATTAAATTCAAATGTCCAATTTCAAACAACAATAACACAATCCCGAGACAAAAAGAGAAACAGGAAATATGGTCCATTCAAAGGAAAAAAACCAGAAACAGTCCCTAAAAAGACCTGGTGGAGATCTAATAGACAAAAGCTTCAAAACAACAATCTTAAAGATGTTCAAGGAACTAAAGGTGAAAGTGAAGAAAGTCAAGAAAATGATGTGTGAACAAAATGGAAATATCAGTAAAGAAAAAAAAAAAAAAAAAAAAAAAGATCCACATAGGAACCAAGAAGAAATTCTGGAGCTGAAAAAGTCCAGATAGCTGATACGAAAAATTCATTAGCAGGAGTCAGAGGAAGATTTGGGTAGGCAGTGGAACAAATCAGCAAATGTGATTCTAAGACGCTGGAAATATCGAGCCTGAAGAACAGAAAGCAAAAAGAACGAAGAAAAGTAAACAAAACATAAGGGACCTTTGGGACACCATCAAGAGGACCAACACATGTATTCTGGATGTCCCAGAAGAAGGAGAGAGAAATGAACAAGGAGAATTATTTTGAAGAAATAATGGCTAAAAACATCCCGAATTTGATGAAAGACATGAATATAAACATCCAAGAAAATCAACAAACTTCAAGTAAGATAAACTCAAAGAGACCCACACCAAGGCACATTATAACCCAACTTTTTTTTTCCTTTTTTAAAATTTATGATTTATATTTTAGTTAACATACAGAGCAATATTGGTTTCAGAAGTAGAATTCAGTGCAGGCACCTGGTTGGCTCAGTCGGTTAAGCATCTGACTCTCGGTTTTGACTCAGGTCATGATCTCACGGTTCGTGAGTTCAAGCCTCACTTCAGGTTCTGTGCTGACAGTGTGGAGCCTGCTTGGGATTCTCTATCTCCCTCTCTCTCTCTGCCCCTCCCCCAGTCACACTGTCTCTGTCTCTCTCAAAAATAAATAAATAAACGTTAAAAAAAAGTTGTTGAATTCAGTTATTCATCATTACATACAACATCCAGTGCTCATCACAAGTACTCTTCTTAATATTCATCACCCATCTGGCCCATCTCCCCCTCACCTCCCTCCAGCAACCCTCAGTTTGTTCTCTAGCAATAAGAGTCTCTTGTGGTATAATCAACCTTTCTAAAGCCATAGATAAAGAAAGAATCTTGAGAGGAGCAGCAGATAAGTGGCTTATTACATACAAAGGATCCTCAATAGGATTACTAGTAGATTTCTCATCAGAACCTCTGGAAACCAGAAGGCAGGGGACAGATATATTCAACATGCTAAAGGAAACTATCAAACAAGAATCCTATGTCCGGCAAAACTGCATTCAAAAGAAGGGGGAATTTGTTACCCCCTGCAAGACGTGCCAGAGGGAATCCTGCAGGGTAAAATGAACACTAGACAGTAACTCGAAGTCCAATGATGAAATAAAGATCTTAATAAAGGTAATTACATGAGCAAGTATAAAAGCCAGTATTGTAACAATAATTTATAACTCCACTTTTTATTTTCTACATGATTTAAAGCACTAGTATTTTAGTGTTTTGTTAATTATTAGTCTAAAAGCTAGCATTATCGTAACTTCAGTTTATAATTCCAAATGTTTTCTACATAATTTAAGAGACTACTGCATTTTAAAGAATTATTAGTTCATATATTTGGGTACACAAATATAAACAGATAATTTGTGACATCAACGACCAAAAGGGGTAAGGATGGGCTATAATGAGCAGAGGTTTGGTATGTTATTGAACATAAGCTGATAAAAATTCAAAACTACAGTCTTATAACTTTAGAACGTTGAATGTAATCCCCATGGTAACCACAAAGAAAGTAGTTATAAAATTTACAGGAAAGGATATGAAAAAATAAATATTTCACTCCCAAAATATCAATTAAGTACAAAAGACAGTAATGTAGGAAATGAAGGATAAAGAAGGCACAAGGCATATAGAAAATAAATACCAAAGCGACAGAAGTCCTTCTTAATCAACAATCGCTTTTAATGTAAACGGATTACACTCTCCAATCAAAGACAGATATTTGAAGAATGGATAAAATTACACGATCCAACTATATGCTGTCTATAAGAGACTCGTTTTGGATCCAACGTCACAAATAGATGGAGAGAGAGAGGATGGAAAAAGATATTCCATGCAAATAGCAGCCAAAAGAGAGCCAGGATGGCAACACTAGTATCACACAAAATAGACTTTAAATCAAAAAAGTTACAAGGGACAAAGAAGAACGTTATGTATTTAATCAAAGCTTCCATGTAGCAAGAAGAGATGACAGTTACAGATGATAACATATCTCATAACAGACCAGCAAAACACATGAAGCAAAACTTGACAGAAGTGAAAAGAGACGTAGGCAGCCCTACACTAATGCTTAGAGACTTCAAGATACCACACTCTCGATGACACATGGAACAAAGAGACAGAGGACAGGTATGGACATCAAGGGCTTGAACATCACAGCAAGCCCCGTAGAGCGAACAGACATCTACGCAGTGCACCGCCCAGCAACAACAGCAGACATAGTCTTCTCGACCGCACATGGAATATTTTCGAGGACAGACCGCATTTTAGGGCACAAATTAAGTCTCCGTAAGTTTTCAAAAGGTAGACGTTATGCAAAGTAAGTACTCTGACCACCACGAGACAAAGTTAAAACTCAATAATGAAGACAAGCTGGAAAATTCACAAGTTTGTGGAAATTAAACAATACTCCCTTAAACAACGAATGGATCAGAGAAAAAAAATCGCAAAGGGAATTGGAGAATACACAGAAGCAAGTGAGAAGCAAAGGCTAAATGTATTACAAATCACAGTATCACAACCACACTGATCACTAGGGAAATGCCAATCAAAACTACTATGAGATACCACCTCACACCCATTAGGGTGGTCACGATCAAAAAAAAAAAATCTGAAAATAGCAAGTACTGGTGAGGATGTAAAGAAACTGGAACACATGTGCGCTGTTGAGAGGAATGTAAAACAGTACAGTCCCTGTGGAAAACAGAGAATCAGTTCCTCAAAAAATTAAAAATAGAATTATCATATGATCCAGCAACTCCTCTTCTAGGTATATACCCAAAGAACTGAAAGCAGGGCCTTGAGGAGGTCCTTGTACATTCATGTCCCTAGCAGCGGCACTCATAAGAGCTAAAACATGGGAGCAACACAGGCATCCATCAAAGAAGAGATAAGCAAAACGTGATGCATAAATACCAAGGAATATCATTCGGCCTTAGAAAGTAAGGAAATACCGACATTTGCTACAACATGAATGAACCTAGAGGACATGATGCTGAATGAAATAAGCCGGACACGGAAAGACAAATGCTGTATAATTCCACTTATGTGGGTTACTTAAGAATAGTCAAAATCAGGGGCGCCTGGGTGGCTCAGTCGGTTGAGCTTCTGACTTCGGCTCAGGTCATGGTCTCACGGTCTGTGAGTTCGAGCCCCGTGTCGGGCTCTGTGCTGACAGCTCAGAGCCTGGAGCCTGCTTCAGATTCTGTGTCTCCCTCTCTCTCTGACCCTTCCCCGTTCATGCTCTGTCTCTCTCTGTCTCAAAAATAAATAAACATTAAAAAAAATTTTTTTTAAAAGAATAGTCAAAATCATAGAGATGGAAAGTAGAAAGGTGGTTGCCAGGAGCTAGGGAAGGGAAAGGAACAGAGTAGTTAATGGTAAATGGGTACAGAGCTTCAATTTTATAAGATGGAAAGAATTCCAAAGATAGATAATGGTGATGGTTGCATAGTAATGTGAATGCATCTAATACCACTGAACTTAAGAATTGTTACAAAGGTACATTTTATGTTTGTGTATTTTACCAGAATTGAAAAAAAATGTTAAGAGGAACAGAACAGACAAAAATACCAATGATTATATGCCCTGATAACTACATTTCAATAGGAATAATTAGCTTCTTCTTTACCTTGTCTTCTCCCCAGACTAAATATATTTAACCAAGTCAATGGTTGTTGAATTTTCAAAGACTCTGTCTGGCTCCAGTATGGGTTATTTTCAGTGTATTTCTAGTGAACGTGATCTTACCTTTAACTGGCCATTTCCCTGCTTTTTCACCATCACAATAAATTCTAATACTATGTTATTAGGTTAGCACTAGCCTCATTCGGTGTCATCTACAACTAAATAAGTGTACCCTCAATTCCAAAAAGTATGATGTCCTGGTATTTTTAAAAGGCACACAAACAACTCAGCGAATTCTCTTACGATAAATACCTAAGAAGAAATTCTGGACAAAAAGTTAGGCTAACTACCAATGCATATCCTGCCTAGCAGACACAAGTCCCTGAAAAACCACTACCCATTCACTGAAAGCCCATGTTAGTTACTCTGTGGATGGCTAGAGCTAATGCAGAGCTATTCTTAGGGATTCAATTTGGTCAGCACCCAGGCTGATTATACTCTGGTGGGCTCTCAGATAGTGTGGATCCAGAGTTTGTTATAATGAAGCACTGAATCTGAATTCCCATTACAGGTTATTTTTACCTGTATCTACTAGGAGGGCTCCAGACCAAAGCATTCTCACCATGCCCATTTTAATCTAGTTCCACCATCCAATAGAATAAAAATGACCCTCAAAAGTGGAACAAACCACAAGATACATTATTATGGCACTTAAAGACCCAGTCTGGGTTATAAAGAAATAGACTTTGAGCCAGTAAGTACTCTATTAGATTTAAGGAAGGTACTATATTAGGAAACAATCAACAAAACTAAAAGACAACCTGCTGAATTGGAGAACATATTCACAAATGACATATCCAAAAAAGGGTTAGTATCCAAAATATATAAAGCACTTACACAACTCAACACACACACACACACACGCACACACACACACACACACACACAATCCAATTTAAAAAAGGGCAGAAGACATGAACATATATTTCTCCAAAGACATACAGATGGCCAACGGACACATGAAAATATGCTCAACATCACTCATCATCAGGGAAATGCAAAACAAAACCACAATAAGATATCACCTCACACCTGTCAGAATGGCTAAAATCAACAACACCAGAAACAACAGATGTTGGCAAGGAGGTGGAGAAGTAATCCTCAGGTACTGTTGATGGGAACATGAACTGGTGCAGCTGTTGTGAAAAACACAGCTATGGCGATTCCTCAAAAAATTAAAAACAGAATTACCATATGATCCAATAGTTCCATTACTGGAACTATTTGAAGAATAGAAAATACAAACACACTGATTCAAAAAGATATGCACCCCTATGTTTATAGCAGCATTATTTACGATAGCCAAAACATGGAAGCAACCCAAGTGTCCATGGATAGATGAATGGATACAGAAGTTATCCAGTAGTATACGCACACATTGGAATATTACTCGGCCATAAAAAATAATGAAATCTTCCCATTTGCCACAATATAGATGGATTTAGAGGGTACGACGTTAAGTGAAATAAGTCAGAGAAAGACAAATGCCAGATGATTTCACTCATATATACAATCTAAGGAGCAAAACAAAGGAAAAAAGAGACAAACAGAACAGGAATCTTAAAGACAGAGCGCAAGCTGATGGGAAGCGGATGGGGGAATGGGTGAAATGGGTGAAGGGGATTAAGAGTACACTTCTCATGATGAACGCTGAGGAATGTATATAATTGTTGAATCACTGTATTGTACACCCGAAACTAATAGAACACTATACCTTTCGTATACTGGAGCTAAAATTTAATAATAAATAGGCAAACAAATAAATATTTAAAAAGGAAGGTATTATATTTTGTTCCCAGAGAAAACTGGTCCCTGAGACACAGATTAAAAGAAAAAAATCACTCAGAATGCCCTCTGAGTGGGAAGTACTGATCAAGAGATGATTGTCACAATCAGCTGAACTAATTGAATTGTTCACTTTTATTTTCTAAGCTCTCTTAATACCAAATGTCAGGACCAAATACTGGAAAACTTGTATTAATAGAGAAAGATATTAATAAATTAATATCACATGGCTAAGCTCAAGTGATATGCCTGACACAATGTAATTTTAAATAATATTGAAATTTAAATCAAAGTGATTGATTCCATTTCAATTTTGGTTTTATGATGCTTTTATTTCTTAAAAATAATAAAATAAGTATCTCATTTTACGACTTTTTAAATTTTTCACCTGCTCTTTTTCAGTTGAGGACAGGGGGAAAACTAGTGATGTCAGGAAATATCTATTTCATTCAATCACTTCATTATTCATATATTCACAAATAGTTTTGAAACCTACTACAATACACCAAGTGCTATGCTACTTACTAGGGATACAATGATAAAGAAGACAGACAAGCTCTTTTCTGTGGGACTCACAGTCCAGTGGGGGAGATAGATAATAAGAAAATATATATATATTTATGTTATATATATTTCATATATATATGAATATATGTATATGTATATGTATATGTATATATGTATATATACATATACATATGTATCTATATATATGTATACATATATTTCATATATATATGAATAATATATATACATATATTCATATATATATATGAAAACTATACATGTGTGCTTTGGAGAAAATTAAGGGCAATATGATAGAGAGTAAGTGGTGTTGAAAGGGAGTAACACCCTACGGAGGGTAGTCAGAGAAGGCTTCCCTGAAGTGATGACTCGTGAACTGATACCAAAGATGAGAATGAGCTGTGCATATGACAAGCTGATGAAATGCATTCCAGGTAGAGGAAGCAACATATGTAAATGTCCATAGGTAGGAAAGGGCTCAGTAGCTTCAGGGACAGAAACGCCTGGGGAAAAAAAGCAATGAGGGGGAGAATGGTGTGGGATGATGTTAAAGAGATAGTCAGAAGCCAGAATGTATATATCGTCTTCTCTGTATGCCCCAGTAAGAAATGGTGTGAGAAAGCTCTTAAGAGATTTAAGCAGAGAAACGACATAATCTGATCTCATCCTGAAAAACATCACCCTAGCAGATGGATGGAGACTGGGTTGGAGAAAGGAAGCAGAGAGACCAATTAGGAAGTTATTGCAGGAGTTCAAATGAGAGATAATCACGGCTTGGAGTAAAATGATAGCAATAGAAACGGAAAGATATGTTTTAGAGATAGAAGCCACTAGGATTTAGTGATAAATTAAAATTGCTTAGAAGGAAAGGGGAAGAACAAAGGATTATGTCTAGGTTTCTGGCTCAAGGAACAGAGTACTCAAAGATGTTCTTTGGGGTGATGAATGTTAATTTTGAGATACCTATTATATGTACAAGGAGAGATGTCAAGTAGAAGGATGGATATGTAACTCTAGAGTACAGGTCAGGACTAGAACATATATTTAGAAAACATTAGTTGCTATGTACTAAATATCTGTCTCCCCAGTATTCACAGGTTGAATCCTAACCCCCAAGGTGATGATATTAGGAGGTGAAGCCCCTAGGAGGTGATTAAGTCATAAGGATGGAGCCCCTGTGAATAGGATTAATGCCCTTATAGAAGGGATCCCTCACCCCTTCCACCATGTGAGGACACAGCAAGAAGATACCATCTATGAAACAGAAAGTGAGTCCTTACCGGATACCCAATCTACCAGTGCCTTGATCTTGGACCTCCCAGACTCCAAAGTGTAGGAAATAAATTTCTTTTGTCCTTAAGCCACCTAGTGGTATTTTGTTACAGCAGCCCAGATGCACTGACATTAGTAAGCATGCAGATGATTTAAAGCCACTGGGATTTCCCAGGCTCTACCTCTAGTCCTTAGAGTTTGGTTTACATTCAGTTGACCTTTAGGTGAAATGCAGGGTTGATCTGAGGAATACGAGCCTAATAATTCATTGTACACTCCTGCTCAGAAAGGTCTATAGGATTCTGTTCTAGCTAAATACTGCCCCTAGTATGCAATGAAGGAAAGAAAAAAACCTTCATAAAAGAGGAGTCATTTTTAGTAACAAAACTGGATTTGAGGCCATTAAGTTATGCTTCAAGGATCCTCCTAAATCTTCCCCCCAAAATACCAAAATGTTGATTCCATATCAAAGCCAATTCTCAGATTAAAATCAGTTAGGAACCAAAATTGAGCCAAATCTTAAATAACTCCAAAGAGAAATACGTTTGTCAGGTCCATTCTAGCCAATGTATAACTGCTCACGATTGGTGAAAATGAGTCCCTGGTAAGGCCTTCAAAAAAAAAAAAAAAAAAATCAAAGCTACATTCTCTTCAATGCCAGAATACAGTTTTATGTCTCCTCGTGTTGTTAGAAAAACTTGGGTAAGTCATTTCTTATAAAAGACTACACTCACAACAAGCATAATTTCAAGCTACTAAACTGGTCAAGTCTACTCATCCTAGTGGCAAAATGGAACAAGCTATTTGCTGTTGGACTGCTCTCTTTTTCACAATGTGACTTTATGAGTAACAAGTCTTTGATGTAAAAAAAAAAACAAAAAAAAAAAAACCATATTATTCACTGTTTTGTAGAATTCCGTCCTGACTACAATAGATACTAAAATTCTAAAATATTCTAATCATCACATGTTATCTCAAGGAACTCAAGTCAAAATTCCTATTAAAACCCGTATGATGCCACATCAAAATAGCCTGAAAATTATTCTACCTAGATAATAAAGTATAAAAAATAACAAATTAGTTTAAATGCAAAGCTGAGGACACAAGGAAGAAGAAGCTGAGGGGTCAAAAAGGAAAAAGGAGTTACAAACCAGAGTGGTAATGTTTAAAGATTGGCACTGTGTAGTTTAAGATTTTAACGCCTATTCAGGAACAGCACAAAGATAGATAGATAGATAGATAGATAGATAGATAGATAGATAGAGCGAGCCTAGGGTCTACACAGGCTGAGGTGTTAAATCCACAATGATGCACGAGACAGGGTACTGAGAATCTATGCCTTCAATAGAAGGGTAAACCAGAAAAGTTTCATCTACTGACAGGGGAAGCACAGGAAGTACTTCTGCTCTAGACAAGCAAAGAAGTTTCCCCTGAGAATTCAAAACACTGTCCTGCACTTCACACTGGTATGTAATTTACAGCATGATCCAGGAACCCACAAACCCATTTAGCCCAAATTCTAAATCCCGCAAACATATGCTTCAAAAATATGGATGAAATGAGGCCACTTTCAGACACACAAAAGCTGACATTGTTCATCCCCAGCACACTTGTGTTACAGGAAGTGTTACAAGATTTGGGCTGAAGGAAAAAGGTATGCTTCTATAAGAAGGAATAAAGAACAGCAAAAGAATAAATGTTAGTAAAAGAGTGTTGTTTAAACTTATTTATATATACATACACAGACATATACAAATCTACTTTTAAAAACCGTTGTCTACTTATAGCTGTTTTTAGTAACAATGTAATGTGGGTGTTTTAGCATATATAGATAAAGTATGTAGAGCACAAAAAGCAGGAGGTAAGTAAACTTATGTTATTCATGAAGTACATGAATATTTTCAAAGTAGATTGTGATAGGTTAAAGATGTATACCATAATCTTTTGAGCTTTCTATAAAAAAACACCAGAAACAGACACAACTAAAAAGTGAATAAAGGAAATGAAACAAACTATGTAAAAAAATCACTTAATTCTCCCCAAAGGAGTCAAGAAAGCTGAAACAAGAACAAAGACTGGAGAGGACAAATAGAAAAAAAAAAAAAAAAATACTAGAGATAGTAGACTTAAACATATCAATAATTACATCAAATGTTAATAGACTCATTAAAAGCAGCGATTGCCAGACAGGATACAAAAAGCAAGACCCAACTAGATGTTATTTATAAGAAATTCATTTTAAACGTAAGAACTTTGGAGTACTTGGGTACTTATTTTATCAGTTAATTAGGGAGGGGTGTTAAAGTCTCATAACTCTGATTGTGGATTTGTCTGCTTTTCTCTTTAAAACTTTCAATAAAGGCAGGGACACCTGGGTGGCCAGTAAGTTAAGCGTCCAACTGTGGCTCAGGTCATGATCTCATGGACCATAGGTCATGATCTCACAGCTCTTGGGTTCGAGCCCCACATCGGGTTTTGTGCTGACAGCTCAGAGCCTGGAGCCCGCTTCAGATTCTCTCTCTCTCTCTCTCTCTCTCTCTCTCTCTCTCTCTCAAAAATAAATAAACATTAAAGAAAGTTTTTTGAACTAAAAAAAAACTTTCAATAAAGACAAAGACAGGTTCAAAGTAAAAGTATGGCAAAAGATTTACCATGAAAACACTAGCAGAAGGCTGTGCTTCTGAATATCAGAAAAAGTAGACATCAAAATTGAGTGCTACCACATAAAAAGAAAAGCACTTTGTGATAATAAAATGTCAATCCAAACATAATATTCACATTCACAATCTTGAATGTGAGTGACCCAATAATACAGCTTTCAAATAAAGATGATGCAAAATGGAAAGTATTAAAGAGAAAAGTAAATAAATCCACAGTTAAGATACTTTTAACAACTCTCCCTCAGTAACTTATTTCACAAAACACCAGTTAGAATTTACAAGTTTTGAACCATGCCATTAACCAATCTGATCTAACAGATATGTATGACACAATATATTGAACATCACTCTCTAGTGTGCATGGATCATTCACCAAGAAAAATCACATGCATCCCAACAAATTCCAAAGGAATAACATCTCGAGAACACAATACGTTCTCTAACTGCAATGGCATTAGGTTGGAAATGAATAGATATCTTTAAAAAAAAAAAATCCAAACACTTGTAAGTAAAGCAACATGTTTTCAAACAAGGGAAGATTTTTATTTTTTTTAATTTTTTTAATTGTTTTTAATTGTTTTTTAACGTTTTATTTATTTTTGAGACAGGGAGAGACAGAGCATGAACAGGGGAGGGTCAGAGAGAGGGAGACACAGAATCTGAAACTGGCTCCAGGCTCTGAGCTGTCAGCACAGAGCCCGATGCGGGGCTCGAACCCACGGACCACGAGATCATGACCTGAGCCGAAGTCGGCCGCTTAACCAACTGAGCCACCCAGGCGCCCCAAGAGAAGATTTTTAAATGGTTTAACCTGATGATAAAATATAAGTACACCTATCAAAATTTATGTGATGCAGCTAAAGCAGTTCTTAATGAGAAATTTACAGTTTCAAAGGCTTGTGTTAGAAAAGAAGAACAGTATAAAATTAATAAGGTATGCTCCTACTTTAAGACACTAGCAAAGGAGAGGCGCCTGGGTGGTTCAGATGGTTAAGCATCCAACTTCAGCTCAGGTCATGATCTCATGATTCATGAGTTCAAGCCCCAACGCCGGGCTCTGTGCTAACAGATCAGAGCCTAAGCCTGCTTCAGATTCTGTGTCTCCCTCTCTTTCTGCCCTTCCCCTGCTCGTGCTCTGTCTCTCCCCAACTCCCTCTCTCTCAAAGATAAAATAAACATTAAAAATTAAAAAAAAAAAAAAGATACTAGCAAAGCAAAAAATATAAACCCAAAGTAAACAGAAGAAGGGAAGAATGAATATAAGAAGAAAAAAAAACTGAACAAAATGTAAACAAAGCAAAACAAAAAGACAAAATGCAAAAACTGATTCACCCCTACACCAAGACTGATTATAGAGACACAGAAAGAGAAAACACAGATTCTCAATATCGAGCATGAAAGAGGGGTCACCTCTACAGATCATACCAACATTAAGTGGATATGATGAACAGCTTTATGGCAACAAATTCAAAAACTCAGATAAAACAAACTCCCTCAAAAACAAAACTTACCGAAATAAAATACACAATAAGAAATCATCTGAATGGTTCTATACATCTTTTAAAAATTGAGCACATAATTTTAGAAATTCCCACAGAGGACTCCAGAGTCTCCTGGCCTCAAAGGTGAATCCCATCATATCTTTAAAGAAGAAATAAAACAAACTTTCAGAAAGAATGGAAAAGGAATAAAATTCATTTTATGAGGTCAATATAACCTTAAAATCGAAACCAGAAAAGAACAAAGAACAAAAAGGTATAGACCATTATCCTTCATGAACACAGATGGAGAAATCCTCAACAAAATACTAGCAAATCAAATCCAAAATTATATATATACATATATTTATATTTTATATTTATATCCTATATAAAGACCATGAAGTATGAAGTCAGTATGTCAAGAAACCTCTGAACAAAACTGAGTTAAATCTGCAACAGAAATGGAAAACATGTTTGCACAGGAGTGGTGGGGGCAGGAAGAACTTGAAAGTAATCATACAATTATAGAGTAAATTTTAAAATACAACAAAAGGACAAGTTATGTAGACTAATTATATAAGTGAATAAATTTTTATTTCACGTTGTTCTGAGGGTTCTGACTAATGCAATTAAACAAGAGAAATCAAAAAGGAGAGAATAGATTATACTATTATTTTCAGGTCATATGGTTTCATCCTGTTGAAACTCAAGAGAAACAATGGAAAACCCTGAGAAGTAATATAATTCAGAAAGGTGGCAAAACCATATATTCCTATGTAAAAATAAGTGAAAAATAAAATATTCATTTATAATTTTAAAATAAACTTACTGAGAAGCATGCAAAATTAATATAAATACTACTGAGAGATATAAAGGAAAATTAATAAATCAAAAACCATATTCTAATTTTGAATATGATGACTTCATATCATAAAGATGACAATTCTTCCAAACTGATCCATAATTAAATGACTAAGTAAAAAATATCTATATGATTTACTTAGGACTAAACAAATTGATTCTATCATATAGAAGGAAAACTAAGCAAGCAAGTATAACCAAGAGAATGCCTTGCAACCTCGGGACAGGCAAGGATACCCTAGAATACGCAAAGCACTAGCCATGAAAGAAAAAGCTCATAAATTGGAGTTCACCAAAATTAAATTTTTTTGTTCCCTAAAACACACCAGTAAGAAATGAAAAGGTGAGCCAAAGAGTGAGAAAATACATACGTATACCTGATTCTTATATCTCGAATATAGACAGAATGCCTACAAATCAATAATAAAAAGATAAAGATGCAATTTTAAAGTGGGCAAAAGATTCAAGCAGACATTTCACAAGAGAAGTAATATGAACGGCCAATAAACACTAACGACGCTTAACATCATTAGACGTTAGGGAAATAAAAATAAAAACCAAACGACTTCACACTCACACCAAATGCTGGTCAGGTTGTGGAGTAACCAGAATTTTCATATATTGCTGATGGAGGTGTAAAATTGCACGTGATGAACTCTGGAAAACCGTTCGTAGTATGCCTTACCTTTTGTCCCAGCAACTCTGCTCTTCAGTATTTATCAAAGACAGATAAAAGCATACGCCCACAAAAGACCTGGAACAATATTTACAGCATCTTGATTTTTTGTAGCCACCCCCCCCCAAAAATGGAAACTTTCCAGACGTCCTGCAACAGGACAATGGATAAACAAAGCGTGGTACATTCACACAACAAAGTAGTAGGAATGAAAGGAACAAACTACTGACATCATGGCAACAATATGGATTAATTTCACAGGCTTTGAATTCAGAGAAGGAAGACCGGAACACCATATGATTCTACTTGTATGAAGTTCAAGAACAGGCAAAACTAAGAGAAGTCAGACAGGTGATTGCCTTTTGGAAAAGGGAGGTGAAGAAGTAACACAGAAAGGTCACAAGTGAACTTCCTAGGATGATGGGGACAGTAGAGATGAGGGTGACAGTTGTTACGTGGGAAACACACATTTTTCAAAACCGTAAAACTAGACTTAAGTCCTGTGTATTTTATTGAAAGTTACACTTCAGATTTTTTGTGAAAAAAGGAAATCTGTGAAAAGGAAAGAAGAGCAATGGAAGGAAACTAGCTGCACTGGGGGGGGGGGGGGGGGGGTAGGGATTTGATGTAATCTGCCCCAGAGGGGAGGAGTATTTTATTAGCAAATGGTTTAGAATTGCCTGCCTATGGAGATAATAATAATTAGGCCAACTTTTAGTGAGTTGTGTGTTTTGTTTTGTTTTTACTGTTCTCTACAGACAACATGTTCCTTTCCCCACCCCTATGGACACCCCCCAATATGCCTCTGACCACTGGTACAATATACTAGTAACTATATTTAAAAGGTACAGCCACTAAACTATGTAGTACTTGGTACTGGCTCAAGAATTAAAAATCAATGTGCAGACACCAGAAATGAACCATAAAGCACATGGGAATTGCATATATGGAAAATGTGGCTGTGCAAATTCCTGTGTAAAAAATGGATTATTCAATAAATAGCACTGTGACAAATGGATAACAATATGAAATAAAGTTGGAGCCAAACCATATAACCAACACCAAAATAACTTCTGAATAAGCTAGTGCTAAATATTAAAAAAAAAAAAAAAATGGATACCCCCCCTTCTCTTGCCCAAAAGAGAAAAAAAAAAAAAAAAAAAAAAAAGGCCATGACAGAGTATGGGAGAATTTGTTTTTGGAATCTTGGAGCAAAGGTTTTACTACGCATGATATAAAATCCAATGCTAAAAAGACTGACAGATTTGACAACAAGGCAATTAAACATTTTTACATATAAGTAAACAAAAAGAAAAACACCTGGGGTATTTATAGCATACATTATAAGGAATTACATTCTTTAGCATATAGAGTACTCATATAAAAAAAAAAAGAATACAAATGAGCAAAGAATAGTACAGAATAAGAAAAATGTAAGCCCTTACATGATAAAAAATATGAAATCAGAACTAAAGTCTCCCTTTACTAAAGGAACAGAATTTTGATTAAAGGGAAAGTGGTCATTTGGACTTTTAGTAACACTGCATAAGTTACAAAGATTTATCATTTGAACTCATTAGCTTAAAATCAAATGTGTTGGGGCACCTGGGTGGCTCAGATGAGCGTCCAACTTCGGCTCAGGTCATGATTTCACTGTTTGTGAGTCCAAGCCCCACATCGGGCTTTGTGCTGACAGCACAGAACCTGCTTCAGAATCTCTGTCTCCCTCTCTCTCTGACCCTCCCCCGCCTGCGCCCGCCCTCTCAAACATAAAATAAACCAAATGTGTCGATTCAAATGGGATTTCCTATCCCCTACTTCCATCATGGGTTTCATCCTCCCTATGTTTTCTGACACAGTATCAAAGAAGTAAACAGCTCTTTCAGATGTACTGCAGAACCTGTCTTTATCTTTAAAAATATAAATCTCATCACTATATCTGAATGAGCTCTAAGTTTTAGAAACATTTGAAACAACAATTTGAAAATAAATGCGTTAAGTCTGAAAACATAGCATGGCCAACAGTGTGATAGCATGTAAATTGCCCTTGCTTATCATTTAAGACATGCATCACTTCGCAGTGAACTTGCTGTACATAAGCTGTTTCTGAATGGTCATGTGGAAAATCCAACAAAATTATCATAAAATTTCGTAAAAAGGAGAGGACCTTTCAAGTTTGTTTTTTCCTTTTCTAGCCTTTTTGCTCCCTAGCTCTATACTTTAAAACATACTGAAACTTCTAGTGTCTAACAAAGCATCTTGCTTCAATATGAATACACATTAATAAAAGTACTTTTAATGATTTCAGAACCTAAACGAAATACAGAGCTTTCGTCTTCGATGAAATCATGAACAGACAGTAGAATGAAAAGGAAACATAAATGGCTTCTAAATATAAAAAGATGTCAATATCACTCACAGTAAGAAAAATGCAAAATAAACTAACAATGAGCTTGGTAAAGATAAAAAAGATGGACACCTTGTATTATCAAGGATGTGAGAACCAGCACCCTCGCCTACTGTCAGTAGAAATATAAATTAATGCAACCTTCAGAGCAGGCAATTTGGCATACTGATCAAAATTTGAAATGTTCTGCAATTCCATCTCAAGGAATTTATCCTACGGTAATATTTGCACATATGCAATGCAATGCACATTACAAATGTGACATATGTTAAAAAAATAGGTTTATAATAGTAAAAGATTACATATAATCTGATTAAATAGACTGTAGCATATCCATACAAAGTGATAATGAATTCATTAAGATAAATGTGATAATTCTATATGTATCAATATGGAAACATCTCCAAGATATAGAAGTAAGAGATAAAATTAAGGTGCAGAATATTTATGTAAAAACTGTATGTCTATATAATAGATCTCAGAATATATAAAAGAAAATGCTAACTGGCTGCCTGTAGGGAAGAGATTTGGGGGACTGGGAAACTGGGAGACTGAGGGCCAGGGATGGGAAAGAAACTTAGTTTTGCTATATATGCTTTTGTATCTTTTGAATTCTGTACCATGTTCCTATGTTACTGATCCAAATACATAATAATGTTCTTTAAAACAAGTTAAACATTTGCATATACTGCAGCACAGCAGTGACAAAGAACTATACTATGGAGAGACATAGGAATCAGAGGACAAGATGGGACCAGAGGAAGAGTTAAGGGAACTGAAAGGGCCTTTTGCATGGGAGGGGCATTGAGAGCAGAGACTGCTGTAAAGAAGAAGAAAATGAAGGGATCATGAATATAAGAAATGAGCATATTCTCCCAGAGGTGATGACTCGCAAGCAGCTCCGTACGAGAAAGAACTGGCCCATAAAAAGTCTTCTCCTGGTTTTGTCCTAGTGAGATAAATTAAACCAAGGCCTTGGAGAGACGAAGCAGACTCAACAGGAGAAGAATACATCTAGGACAGTTAGATCATCACTGGACCCAATGACTATCACAAGACAATCACCAAACCAATACCATATATTGTTCTCTTTTATCTTTTATGTTAAAATATGATAAATGATTTTGTTTATTTTTAAAGCAGGATGGTGACTTTTGCTTTCGTTTTTGGCACTTAGGAAAGAGGATACTCAGAGTCCTGGGGAAGGAATCAGTAATCAAATAAAACAACCCTATAGGTTAGGCACTGTTCTTGTACACTTATTTATTATCTCCATTTTTTCTTTTTTTTAAGTTTACACCTAAATTCCAGTTAGCATACAGTGTTATATTAGTTTCAGTGCACACTATAGTGATTCAACACTTACATACATCACCCAGTGCTCATCACAAGTGCACTCCTTAATCCCCATCATCTCTTTAACCCATTTCCCCACCCACCTCCCCTCTGCCAACCATCAGTTTGTTCTCTACAGGTAAGTGTCTGTTTCTTGGTTTGCCTCTCTCTTTTTTCCTTTTGCTTGTTTGGTTTCTTAGATTCCACATATGAGTGAAATCATATAGTATCTGTCTTTCTCTGACTACTTATGTCACTATGCATAATACTCTCTAGCTCCATCCATGTCATTGCCCCGAATAGCCAAACAACCTTGAAAAGAAGAAGAAGAAAAAAAAAAAAAGCAAAGCTGGAGGCATCACAATTCCAGACTTCAAGTTATATTACAAAGCTCTAGTGATCAAAACAGTATGGTGCTAGCCCAAAAACAGACACATAGATCAATGAAACAGAATAGAAAAACCAGAAATGAAGCCACAGCTATATGGTCAATTAACCTTTAACAGCACCAGAAAGAATATGCAATGGACAAAAAACAGTCTCTTCAACAAATGGTGATGGGGAAACTGGACAGCAACATGCAAAAGAATGAAACTAGACCACTTTCTTGCCCCATACACAAAAATAAATTCAAAATGGATGAAAGACCTAAATGTGAGACCTGAAACCATAAAAATCCTAGAGAACACAGGCACTATCCCCTTTGACATCAGCCATAGCAACATCTTTCTAAATTTGTTTCCTGAAGAAAGGGAAACAAAAGCAAAAATAACCTGTTGGGACTTCATCAAAATAAAAAACGTCTACACAGCGAAGCAACCAATTAAAAAAACTAAAAGGCAACCTACAGAATGGAAGAAGATATTTGCAAATGACATATCCAGTAAAGGGTTAGTATCCAAAATCTATAAGGAACTTATCAAACTCAACACCTAAAAAACAAATAATCCAATTAAAAAATGAACAGAAGACATTTTTCCAAAGAAGGCACGCAGACGGCTGACAGATACATGAAAAGATGCTCAACATCATTTGCCATCCAGGAAATGCAAATCAAAACTACAATGAGATATCATCTCACACCTGTCGGAATGGCTAAAATCAACAACACAAGAAACAACAGGTGTTGGCAAGGATGTGGAGAAAGAGGAAGCCTCTTGCACTGTTGGTGGGAATGCAAACTGGTGCAGCCACTGTGGGGACCAGTAGGGAGATTCCTTAAAAAGTTAAAAACAGAACTACCCTATGATCCAGCAATCACACTACTGGGTATTCACCCAAAGAATACAAAAATACTAATTCAAAGGGATCATGCACCCGATGTTTATAGCAGCACCATCTACAATAGCAAAATTGTGGAAACAACCCAAGTGTCCATCAACTGATGAATGGATAAAGATGTGGTATATATATTCAATTTACCATTACTCAGCCATAAAAAAGAATATTACTACAACAATAAAAAAAAGAATGTTACCTCCATTTTAGAGATGAGGAAAGTGAGGCTTCTAGTAGTGAAGTAACTGGCCCAAATAATAAGTAGTAAAGTGATAGAGCCTGGCTTTAAACCAGGGCATTCTGAAAATAGAGTTTTTGTTCTTAATCATTTCATGTTGCATCCCACCTCAGCCCCTATGAAGCCTCCCACCACACACTGTTAAACAGAAGTTGTCATGAGGAATGAAATAATACACGCTGAAAAGTTTATTACAGTGCTCTTCATACAGAATGATTGTTTAATACAGTTAGCTGTTGTTATTATTAATAAACACCTCTTTCTTGGTTTCCTAAAAGCTCTTCAAACTCCGTATCCCCATAACTACAATCAGTGCCTTCCTTTCCTGCCCCAAATATGTCCTCTATCTTCCATACGTTGGCTTCCGCACAAATATCTTCATTCAGTGCAAAAATCTAGTTGTCATCATATACTATTCGTTTTTATCCTCTTTATTCAACCACTAAATTTCTCAGTTTTAACTCTCAACTCTCAAATCCTTCACTGCATGTAGCCAATGACACTGTCTCCTATTTCAGGAGCTCATAAACATTCATCTATGGCATTTCATGGTTATGGGAATCTCATAGAGGATAAACAAACAGGTCTCGTTTCAATCGTAAATTCAATGGAATGGAATACCTGAGTGGAATAATTTGATCAAACTAAAAGTTGCCTAAAAGGTGAAGAAGTAGCAAAATACATAATCACAATGTATGATCTGTCCCTGCTCTCAAGAAGTTAGCTACGCTGCAACTGTAAATATACATCGTGGTCTCTCCAACTTCCTCTGATCTCTATCGTAGCCCAGCTAAGAGTCATTTGAAATCAGTTCTTATTAGTAACATCAACCTCTAAAAACTTCAACATTTAGTTACTAGTATTTTCACTTGTCATATATATTCTTTATCACTTCCCTCTAGTATATTTTATTTCACACATGTGTCATGTCACAGAATTTCCACAGTGTGAGTTTTAATCCCTTTTCATAAGAGACCTAAAGCAGATTTTCAAAGTTCACTTGCCCATTTACAAAAACTATACAACTGCTCAGATGCACGATTTTTAAAATTATAAATTTTTCTCTAAATTTAGAATATATATAAAATATCCAGGCAAATATTCAGCAATCCCTATCTGTCTTTTGATTTACTCAAAACTTCCTGTTTTGTGTGTTTGTTTGTTTTTTACTGAAGTACAATTAGCATACAGTGTTATATTAGTTTCGGGTGTACAACACATTGATTTAACAATTCTATAAATTACTCAGTGCCCACCACAACCAGCATAGTTACCATCTATCACCACCCAATGTTATTACGATATCACTGATTATATTCCCTATGCTGTACTTTTCATCTCTGTGACTTATTTACTTTGTAAGTGGAAGTCTGAACCTCTTAATCCTCTATCACCTACTTCCCCAATCTCCCCGCCCTCCTCCTGTCTTCTAAATGCATTTTTTCCACATTTTTGTTGAATGGTATGTTGCTAAACAATATAGTTCAAAATACTTCTATATCACTAATAAAAAACTCTGGATGTTTGTATAGTATTCTTGCTGAAAATGTACAAATTCTGGTCTCTGTCAGGCTTGTACTAAGAGGTAGGATGGTATGAGTAGTATTGAAAGTTGTGATTTTATTATAAAAGTTGGTCCTAGGAGAGCTCTTATACCCCATTTCTAGAACAATTTTATTAATATTGTATACATGCTTTTGTATTTTTAAGTAGAAATGCAAACGCAAACAAATTAATTTATCATGTTAAGACAGTATTTGCTGGAATGCAACTTGGCACAGCTATTGCCCAGATGAAATGGAACATTCAAATATACAGTAACTTGAAAAATACCTTTTTGCTGAATTGCAACTCCAAATGAGAATTACAATGAGCAGTTAGATAGACATATAGGGTATGGAAGCCTGAATAATGTGCTTCCATCAGAAAAAGCATCACATTTCAATGAAAACAAAGCACTTTGCCCTGAATATCATAGCTACGGCTGCAACCCAACAGAGAAATACAAGTCATGTATCATCTGTCCACACCCTTCATTCCAATAACAATAACCATTAGTAACATTACTTTTTACAGTAAAGGTCAACAGTCCATCACTAATGAGTGAAAATTTTATTTTCCAGGGTCTCAAGAGATACTAGTACCCTAAGAGATTCAATCACTATTATAAAAAGAGATAGAGGAATAATTTAAGATCCTCATTACAGTGGTCTTTATATAAACAGATAATACTATCTCTAGACAGTGAAATGAGCATCACTTTGTTCCCAAAGCTATAATTTCATTATGCTTTCACTAGACATGAATAGGTCAGTATTCATTGCAAGATAAACAGAGATATGCTTTAACCTATGGGCAAATAATTTACCATAGAAATTCAGTTTCCTTATTTGTTTCACACAAAACTCAAAGAAACATCCAAAGTATATTAAAAATATATACAATCAATCCTTTTTCTTTGAGTCTATGTGAAAGAGGATAAATTCATACTTAAGCAAATATTCAATCTCTCAGACCAACACATTCATATTAATTTACTGTTTGCAACCTGAGGTGTTAAGTGATCCTAATTCTTCAAACAATTACAGAGGCAAAAGCAGATAGATGAGTATCTGGGCGATGATCAACATGTATTTCTTTATTCTAGTCTGATATTTCTGAAGAAAACTCGGGATGTTTGCAGGGTTTCCCTGCTGCACGTTACATCTCCAGTAATGTTTCCACTAGGAATGTTTTTGTCTATAAGCAACAGAAAATCTACTAGTGACAGGAACTCATTGAGGGCGGATATTTTTCTCACATTGAAGAAAGGTGTCTGATACGATTAAACCAGCAGCTCAACGATGGCATGCCTAATGATTCCGATACTCTTGGCTCACCTTCACCAAGGGCTGGTAAAGCTCAAGATAACACTTTTGCATTAAAAGGTAGTGCCAACTACACTTTATTTTTTTTTTTTTATCATGACTTTCTAGAAGCCCTCATAAATTTTCTTACATTTCATTTGCTAGAACTGCCACAGTCATTCCCAGTTGCAAGGACTAAAAAATTTTATATTTTTCAAGTCCTTCCATTGGGGATTGAAAGAGAGAAAGAAGTTGAAAATGTCTGTTAAGATAGCCATTGAACAGGTTCTAGAACAGTGTGCTCTTTCAATTAATCAAAAGTCTGTGTGTGTGTGTGTGTGTGTGTGTGTGTGTGTGTGTGTGCATGTGTCTGTGTATGTGTATGTATATACATACCTATGCATGTATGTATGCATAAAACACATAACACATTCACTCCTTCTCCAAGGGAGAAAATCCCAAAGTCTCATCTAGTTACAAAATCTAGCTCTGAGTGTGGGATCCGTGAAGTAGAGAAAATCTCTCCATCATGGTCTAGTGTGCATTATTGTGAACCACTGACCTACACACTGAAAGACAACTTGTCTGTTCCCAACACACTCAATACACAATGATGGAGAAAAAACAGAGTGATGGCAACATAAATTCTCATTCAAAAATGGGAAGAACAAGAAATATACAGTGGTCAACTGTCCACAGCACACAGCAATCCCTACATAAACATACCTTAATTTCTTTGTCTATCCTATTGGGCAGCCCCTGATTCAGCTATTCGCCCTTGACTGTTGTCATTCATATTCCCTGGTTCTGCCCTTTAGGATGATGTCCCTTGTCAATTATTTTCCTTGGCTATATAAGAGATTGGCATTGGCAAGTGTAGCCTTCCTGCATTCTGTACAGTTTTTCTCTCTACTGCTAGTATATACATCATACTGCTCCTATAGTACAGGGCATTGATTTAGAGGCTGAATAGTCACCTAATGTTTACTATCCAAGTTTGGTCTGTCTTTCTTTCTTTCTTTCTTTCTTTCTTTCTTTCTCTCTCTCTCTCTCTTTCTCTCTTTCTCCTTCTTTCTTTCTCCTTTTTTTCTTCCTTTCTCTTTCTTTCTTTCTTTCTTTCTTTCTTTCTTTTCTTTCTTTCTTTTTTAGAGAGAGAGAAAGAATGCGAGCATGAGCAGGGGAGGGTCAGAGGGAGAAAGAATCTTAAGCAGGGCTCGATCCCACAACCATGAGACCATGACCTGAGCTGAAATCAAGAGTCAGACACTTAACTGACTAAGCCACCCAGGCGCCCCCAAGCTTGGAGTTTGTTTAGCCACTAGCCATAAATAGCTGTTTAAATTTAATTAAAATTAAATAAAATTTAAATTTAAATGCCTCGGTTGCACTAGCCACATTTTGCATGTCCAATAGCTACATGTGATAGAGTCTACTGCATTGGATGCTAAAGATATAAAACATTTTCATCATCAGTGGAAGTTCCATTAAATAGGGCTTCATAAGAGTACCATAAAAAGCCCTGTTGAATTCTATTTGAAATGTTCTAATGCACATAAAATTCACATACTGTTAGTCTATCTGTTATATTATGAAATCTTGTCATTTCCATAGCTAAGTTATCACCAAATGTCTCGTTTCTGGGATAGATGTCAGAATTCACTATGAAAACTACAGACAATCATCAAACCATCATGTATCTTGTGTTAACTCTGAACACAAAAGTAGCACTAGAGATTCTAAAGGTATTGAATTGCCTGAATTGTACTCCTTGAGGGTCAGCTGATAAACTTGGCTTGTAGAAAACTGGCGGGTTCTCTAGGGAGCTTGCCCTGGATCGAATATGGTGCCCAGTCTGGGACATGTCTACAGTGATTGACTCTAAGTCCTCAAAACTGCCTCAAAAGTTTAGTAGAATTCCTATAGGTATTTAAAAAAAAATTAAAAAAGGATAGTGACAGAGTCACAGTGTCTTTTCTGCTCAAAGAATTCATTCTGGGGGCACCTGGGTGGCTCAGTCGGTTGAGCATCCGACTTCAGCTCAGGTCATGATCTCGCTGTCTGTGAGTTCAAGTCCCGTGTCAGGCTCTGTGCTGACAGCTCAGAGCCTGGAGCCTGTTTCAGATTCTGTGTCTCCCTCTCTCTCTGCCCCTTTCCCACTCAGTCTCTGTGTGTGTCTCTCTTGCTGTCAAAAATAAATAAACATTAAAAAAAAATTTTTTTAAGAATTCATTCTGAACCCACATCAATATCTGCCAACACCTACGTTATCCCAACCAAGTAACTGAAAACTAAAAAGAATAAAAATTCTCCAACCACAAAAAAGAAGAGATCAGCCAAAGGATTTCTCTTTAGGTTTCATGCTAATTTAAATTTGGAAAACTTGAAAAGACCTCAAGTTTTAGTCTGACTCATCAAAGGAATCAGAAAGGAAAGTTTTTATCTGTGCTCTGCAGGAAGTCAACATCTCCAGAGCAGATCCAAATCCAAACCCAAATCAGACTTCTGCAGACATTAGCAGATTATTCAAATCTTACCTGTCGTCAAATTCTATATATCTGAGAATTTTTTAATTACAATTATATCTAATAATCAACATGAGCATACAACATAGACATTTTACCAATCTCTAAAACATATTGTTAAGAAAAATAAAAATATATTAAATACTCAAATCAAGTATAAACATGTACTTCAGAAAATCCATGTTTGATGCTATTGAGACTCATTATTACAAAGATTAAATCTTTATACTAACTCAGAAGCTTCTGTTAAAAACTCTGACCAATACAATGAGTTTAGAGAAACATAAGACGGTTAAAGGAATTCTTATCACAATGAAAAATGCTGGGATATCTCCTTTAAAAAGGTACAAACGCTAAAGAGGCAAGCTTTTTTAAGAATCAAATAATCAAAGTTTCATCTATAATATAATGAAATATGTTTTTCAGTAAAATCAGATAGCATGCTTAAAATATATTAATGTATAGCAATTATCATGCACAATGGCTGTAACAAAACACTTAGAAGCATACAAATTAAATACAGCTATAAAATTAAAACTAGCAATAATAGCAACAAGAAAAAAATAATATTAGACAGAAAAAAGACTCTAACCACTTTGTCCTCCTGGTGTGAATATCCACGAAAGCAAGTTAGAAAAGACAGAAAAGACAAAACAAAAAAAAATAATAATTAATTCCATTCTTAAAACAAGCAAGAGTTTTTAAGAGTTTGTTAGTGAAATAAAAATTCTGAGAAAGCCTAAATTGCATTTTGTGAAATATAAACATTTTAAAAGGAAAATTTTTTCCACATATCTCAAGCAAGAGCACGCCATATACTGAATTTATAAAGATACATAAACACAATAATTTGTATAAAAGCAATAAAAAATACAAACATCAGAAAAATGGGGATGTTCTTTCTACAAATAAAATCCCAATTAAACACTCAATTAACTCAAAGAGAGAAATTGAAAAATCTTAAGGCAAATAGCTTTTAAGTACAAAGACAATAAAACAGAGCATCACTGTTTATCTTTAATTTCATCATATACTATCAAAAGTAGACAAAATTCTATATGAATTATGCATATTGCTTCCAAAAGTTATTTATGTCCCATTAATTTAGAAGCTTTCCAAGCTTTATTAACTACAAGGAAAAAAATTAATTAGAAAAACCATTAAAGGTAACATGTTATTGATTACAATTGGCAATTTTGGGTTATAGATTCCCACTATGAATGTGGAAAAGAAAACGATGAGATGCATGATTTGGCCAAGGGGAACGTACTTAGATATTCTGAAGTTAAAAATTTTTGCATTTCTCTTTACTAAAACATAAAAAAATGATAACTGGCAAGGTGATAATGTAATGATAATGATCTGATATGTTGTAAGAACTTATATAAATTTAAAAAATTCTATATACATTACAAAGTAAAATCATGTATTTTGAGGGATCATTGCTCTCTGAAAGATAAGTGGCAATAATAGTCGTGACTAAGAGCAAGGACTTTGCAATCAGACAGACCTATCTTAAAATCCCACCTTTTCTTAAAATAACATTTAAAGGGGTGCCTGGGTGGCTCAGTCCATTAAGCATCCAACTCTTGGTTTTGGCTCAGCTCATGATCTCATGGTTTGTGAGTTCGATCCCCACATCAAGCTTTGCACTGACAGTGCAGAGTCTGCTTGGGATTCTCTGTTTCCCTCTCTGCCCCTCCCATGCTTGCTCTGTGTCTCAAAGTAAATAAATAAACTTAAAATTTTTTAAAAATAAGTAAAATAACATTTAAATAACATTAAAAAAATTTTTTTAATGTTTATTTTTTGACAGATAGAGTGTGAGTGGGGGAGGGGAAGACAGAAAGGGAAACACAGAATCTGAAGCAGGTTTCAGGCTCTGAGCTGTCAGCACAGAGCCTGATGCACGGCTTGAACTCACAAACCACAAGATCATGACCTGAGCCGAAGTCAGACGCTTAACCAACTGAACCACACAGATTCCAGAACATTTTTAAATAACAATTTTCTTAAGTTAAGCCTGTGTCTGCAAAACAGGGAATTAATATTTACTTTATAGGGTTTTCTGAAATAAAATAATATGAAAAGCTCTCCATCCAGTGCCTGGCATGTAGTTCTATATCTGATATTCTAAACTATGAAACATAGGATATTGCATAGAAGAGACAGGACTGCATCCTTTACATTACTGTATTCTTGACTGTTTCACCTGTTACAAATGTTAAAACTAAAGATCATATAAAAGCTATTATACACAGTCCAGGACTTCTATTGCTAATAATTTAGACCAACAAAAATCATTTACGGACCACTCATTATATATGTATCAGGCACTACACTAGATTTCTGAGATGTAATAAGACATCTAAGATGTAAATTAAGTAAGACAGTTCCTCCCAAAGAACTAAATGTAGTAAGAGAAGAAAAATCATTGCATAACAGAGAGACTTATGAAAGCAAGAAAACAACAAAACACTATAGAAACACCAATGATTGAGGAGATAACAGGACTTTGAGAAAAGTTTCTGAGATGTAAGCAGGTCTTTAAAGAATAAAGAAGAGAATGTCAAGCAAGACCAGTAAGGGAGACTATTTTATGCAACAAAATGCAAAAAGCACAAAAGCACAAACAAGCCTGGCATATTTGGAATAAAAGTATTTGAAAATGACTAGATTACAACTGATATGTCTGAACTAAAGCCTCACATTAACATATTAACATATATTAACATTTGCCTGAAACTGAGAAGCATAACACTTAAACAAAATAATGCACATTGCACAAATAAAAAAGAAAGAAAATGAAGAAGCCATAGCTAATCAATTGGCTAATAGTTAATCCCTCTGAACAGATAAAATAAGTTAAATTTTAGCTATAACAGACACAGGAAAAACTTCGCTATAATACATATGTGAAATATTATTGCCATCGTATCTTTATTATCTTTCAACAGGAATAAAAAATAAGCAAAAAACCTATCATATGATTTATAAATGAGAGGCACAATATTATTAGCTACTATTTACTGAGCCTTCAACTATGCTACGAAGTGCACGCTGTTGGAAGGGGACAAGTCCAGAAGCTGGGAGAACAATTAGGAAGATGTTGAAATATTTGGGGCAAGAAGCAAATATGAGAGCAGTATGAACTACCGTCATAGTCAGAGAAATGGAGAGAAGTGGGCTGATTTAGGAGATACTGAGAAGTAAGCCTCTTAACACCGGACTGAGGAAGAGGAAGAAGTAGAGGTCTAGGTCCACCATAAGGGATACACTAACCCAGCACACAAATCTGATGATCTCACTGAATAAAAAAACACGAAATAAGTGCTTCACAAATATTGACTCGTTTTATCCTCACAGTCGCCTAGTGAGATAAGCACTCTTGTTATTTCTATTTACAAATGGAGAGATGGAGGCAGAGATTAAGCATCTTGTACCAGGTCACAGAGCTAGTAACTGACAAAGCTGGGATTCAAACTTCTCACGTCAGAACTTGTGCTGAAGCCACGACACCACGCTGCCACTCTAATGCCAGTGTCCTTGGTTGGCTTTACGTATCTTTCCTGTAATTTCATTGCTAACTACATTATTTTAGGTCATAATTACTAGAGTTGGAGTACATCCAAAAGCATTTATTAAAAGTTTAAGAGTACAAATACATATATATTTAAAAATTATTTTAAAAAGCTATTAAAAATGTGTTTTATTTTCTAAAACAAATTTTAAGTTTATTTATTTATTTTGAGGGAGAGAGAGAGCATGCATGTGTACACGTGAGCGGGGGAGGGGTAGAGAGAAAGGGAAAGAGAGAGAATCCCAAGCGGGCTCTGCACTGTCAATGCAGACACATGGGGCTCGAACTCACAAACCCAAACTTACGAACCGGGAGATCATGAGCTTAAATCAAGAGTCAGAAGTTTAACCAACTGAGCCAGCCAGGCACCCCTAAAATAATTTTATACTGACCATTTTTCCTTATGATCAACTCTCCCTATGACCATCCTTAACTGTCTTATCGCTTCTGCTAATAACCAACCACATTGCCTCTCCTGAAGATCAATGTAAGTGTTAATCTACCTTCTCATTCTCACTTATATCATTGTTTTTGTTGTTCTCTTTCCTGTCTGATACGTGCTCCCGATAGTCATAGCACTATTTGTGACTAAATATGGCAACTGCATCTGCCAATGACTGTTCTTTGTATATTTGTACAACTTTGTATTATTAGTTCCCCAGTCACCTAGTAAACTAATGTCAGCTCCCCTTAGACTCCTTCTCTTAAATATTTAGTCTTTCCCCTTCTGCTTTCTTCCATTGCCAAAAAGGTAGATTCCCCTCTATATCAATGCTGTATACTCTACATAGTTAAACTACCATCACTTGTCTCTCTCTTCTTGCCTACCTTATATAACCAATCTTAAACCACCTCTCGCACCACTACAATATGACTCCATCTTCTCTGTCAAGCCTACTCCCTTCTTCTAAGAGTTGCAACAATTACATACTGCCTATACAGTTTACCTTTTTATTTGTTCATTCACAGGTTTAGACTGCCATCTTCAAAACACATTATCACAGTGCTGAGCTGCAGCAAGGAGCCGGATCAAAAGACAATGCCTATCTCTGAACACTTTTCCAAAGAAGACATCCAGGTGGCCGACAGACACATGAAAAGATGCTCAACATCACTCATCGTCAGAGAAATACAAATCAAAACCACAACGAGATACCACCTCACACCAGTCAGAGTGGCTAAAATTAACAACTCGGGCAATGACAGCTGTTGTCGAGGATGCAGACAAAGAGGAACCATTTTGCACTACTGGTGAGAATGCAGCCACTCTGGAAAACGTATGGAGGTCCCTCAAAAAATTACAAATAGAACTACCCTAGGACCCAGCAATTGCACTACTAGGCATTTATCCAAAGGATACAGGTGTGCTGTTTCGAAGGGGCACATGCACCCCAATGTTTACAGCAGCACTACCGACAATAGGCAAAGTATGGAAAGAGCCTAAATGTCCATCAACGGATGAATGGATAAAGAAGAATGAAACTTGAATGGAGTTTCTAATGGCATAAAGCGCCCTCTCCCTATGATTCGTACCCTGCCTAACTCGAGACACATGCTTCACTCCATTATGTATGCCCCAGCCAGACCACACTACTTACATTTCTCTTAAATTATTACTGCCATTAATCTCTTATGTTTTTGCTTCCCCTGCCACTTTAATGTGAAACATATATGTGTGTGTGTGTGTGTGTGTGTGTGTATATTATACACACACAATGGAGAATTACTCGGCAATCAAAAAGAATGGAATCTTGCCATTTGTAACAACGTGGGTGGAACTAGAGGGTATTATGCTGAGCAAAATTAGTCAGAGAAAGACAAATATATAACTTCACCCATATGTGGAATTTAAGATACAAGACAGATGAACATAAGGGAAGGGAAGCAAAAATAATATAAAAACAGGGAGGGGGACAAAACATAAGAGACTCTTAAATATCTAGAATAAACTGAGGGTTGATAGAGGGGCTGTGGGTGGGTGGATGGGCTAAGTGGGTAAGAGGCATTAAGGAGGACACTCTCTGGGATGAACACTGGGTGTTATATGTAGGGGATGAATCACCGGATTCTACTCCTGAAATCATTATTGCACTATATGCTAACTAACTTGGATGTAAATTCTAAAAAATAAATAAATAATTAAAAAGAGAAAAAGACAATACCTCTCTCAAAATAACATGCCCATGATGAGTACACCAGATTTCTTTCTTCCATTCATTCACTCAACAAGTATTTATACTGACCTATTACATGCCAAGTGCATGGAAACCTACAGTAAACAGGAGGACGTAGAGAAATACAGTCAATTAACCATAAAATGTTAAAAGTAGTAGATTAGCAGTCGTTGGAATCCACTGAGGCACAAAAGAGTGAGTGATTAACTCGCATGAGTTGCCCAAAGAAAGCATCATGGGGAGATGATGCTTAAATCCAGAAAAAGAAAAAAAAGGAAGATGTGTTCATCAGGTGGGGAGGGGTTATTTATGGGTAGGAGCAGGGTCCAGGGGAAAACAGAGCTGTGTTTCAGATTAAAGTGGCAGGGTAAGCAAAACCGTAAGAGATAAACAACAGTAATAATTTAAGAGAAATGTAAGTAGTGTGGTCTGGCTGGGGCATACAGGATGGAGTGAAGCATGTGTCTCGAGTTAGGCAGGGTACGAATCATAGGGAGAGGGCGCTTTATGCCATTAGAAACTCCATTCAAACAATGAGTCATCATTAACTAGTTATTAAGCAGGAGGTAAAACAATCAGATCAGCATTTTACAAATATCACAGTAGGGACGTGGGAGGGATGTGTGTGAGGAATCTGGACTGGAGGAGAGAGACCATTTAGGAGACTAACATTAGTCCAGGTGAAGAAGGCGAAAGCCTAAAAAGGACAGCAGTTATTGGCTCTTGTAGATAAGAGAGGAAATAATCAAATCCAAATATTTGTGGGGGGAAGAACAGCAATGGACACAAACCTGAGAGTATACCTGGTTTTCTGGTCTAGGTGACAGAACAACAGATAGTGGCATCATTCAAAAAAGCTGAAATTTATAGAAGGAATAGATCTGGGGTTGTTTCGGTGATAGAAAAATACATACTCTGTTTTGACCTAAGTGAGACTTAGTGGTATTCTAATATATTTATTGAAAGGAAGTTAAAAAGACAAGACTTCAAAAGAAGAATCTTATGTCCTTTTTTTTTTTTCAAATGGGCCATCAATTTATTTATTTAGATACCTAGAAAACTACATATATTAGTGTATACAATTTGATGACTTTAAACATATGCATACATCCATGAAACCATCACCACAATCCAGGTAACAGACATATCTGTCACCTCCAAAAGTTTCTTTGTGTCCCCTTATGGCCTTTCTTTTTATGGATCAGAATTATTTTTAACTTAAAAAAACAACACTTTTGTTTCAGACACGAGTTCGTTTATTTCTGTGCCTATGTTTGAAGTCAAACATTTTGGGGGGAATGTTTGAAAAAGAATTGGGTGAGATTTATTGAGTATTTCATTTAAAAAGGGTAGAGGAATTCATAACTATGTCTAACCCTCCTCTCACATATTGTCTGCACTACATGTCCTTTGCACTCCCCTACCTAGTATCTATTTAACTATGTGGCAGTTTCGGTGACATCCTAAATTCCCTTATCTAGTAAACTAACATAAAGTCTACTATTATGATTAGAATTCATGGCAAATGCTATTATTATTTTTCCCCAAACAAGCTAAGTAAAATCTTAACCTAGTGCTCATCTTATCTATGGATAAGGAGCTAACTTCATCTATTGATGAGGATACTAGGTACTGAGCAGGATTCTTCCCACCAAGTGGTCAGGAGCAAGTAGACAGCAAATAAAGAGCAAAGCTTTCAAACGCACATATGCCATTAACCAAGCATACACTGCACCTGCTATATATCAGTAGTCTGCATACATTTTTTTCTTTTTTCTAAAATAAATTTCTGAAACCATGTACTCCTCACACATTTTTAAGATAACATTTAAATTTGAAGTTTAAATAGCTGGAAAGGATACATTTCCAGATATGCTGTGTATTGTAGGTACACTTCAATAATATTTTTATCAAATCTTGGGGCTGCGATTTACCTCATTCAATATAGGGGAAATGTCTGCCATATAACCTATTTGGCAAAACCAGGCCATGTTGAGAAACTATCAGACGAACCTGACTTTCTCTCAGAGTCTGACTTCATTTTTAAATTCAAATAAATGTGCCACTACGGGTCACCATGACAATCATCTCACATCAAAATTATAAAAGAGAAATGAGGTACCAGAGTCTTGCCAGAAGTCTGCTGCCTGAATGAAACATGGTGCCGCCCCTTTCTATATTTCTTACAAAACCTCTCACTGCTTTACCCTCATGGACAGTACATTCTAGAATTGTCACTTTGTTTGGCACCCCAGAAATTTTCACATCCTGAGGCAATACATTTATCCACATTAGACTGGGTTAAGAAGCATGCTTTTCTTTGAAGAGTGTAAGGGCAATCAATTGTAAAAGGGAGTCGGAAAGAAAATTTCAAAAAACAGAAATGTTCTCCAGTGGATCAATTTTAAGAAAAAAAAAAGAAAGAATACATATGGAAATTTTTGCCCTTTAAGTAATTCACATTCATCTACTCTCCAGAAAGCCTTCCTTCCTTCCACAGCAGGGGTACACGACCTCACTTTCAAGCCCACTGCCACATACCTCAAGAGTATAAAATGCCTATGGAATCATCCAGAGGCTCCTGAAGAGAAACAATCCCAAACAGATAACTACAATAGTATTTGTAAGCTTCCTTGCTCTTCTCGGTAATATTACCCACACTGAATCATGCTATACAGGTGACAGAAATGGGGGCTGAGCCAGATGAAAACTATATAAAGATGCCATATGAAGAGGGAGTGAGTTCGTGTAAACTTTGGTGAAAATGTTTTCGTTTATGTTCAATTTGCAACATTGTTTTGCCTCCTTCCACAGATGCTCATATGTATGAGGAAGTGTAAATATCCCAAGATTCTGCAAGTTAGATTTTTTTCTCGCAGCCCCTATTTTATCCTGTACCATTAAGGGAGGTTGACATCAATGAGGGGAAATAATTCTTTTTCTTAAATTCTACAACCATTTTTTAACAATATTCACACATATTCTAGGTTAATGAGCTCAGAGGCTTGAAGTTCAGGATCTACCGAATACGGCAGCTTGCTTAAGGGTGGTCCTACGAATTGTATTATTCTGATAAGTTTTACCTATTTCTCAAGTGCTTATGAACACAGTTACTAAAATTTAAGTGGTGCCCTCAACACTCCCATGTCATACAAATGTGGGATGGGGAGAGAAACCAAAGTGTACTAGATATAGCAACGTATAACAACTAATGAAAGCTTCTCAATTCCCTTTTTAAAATTATTTAAGTAGTAAGTATATTTGGCTAAATGAATGTACTTTTAAGTACTTCAAGCATTACATGAGTTACCTAGTATTAATTTTAAAATCATAAAATGTCAAACCCAGAAAAGATCTTAGAAATCACAGATGATTTCATTTTACAGATTTATTTTATTTTATTTTTTTAATTTTTTTAATGTTTATTTTTGAGACAGAGAGAGACAGAGCACGAACGGGGGAGGGTCAGAGAGAAAGGAAGACACAGAATCTGAAACAGGCTCCAGGCTCTAAGCTGTCAGCACAGAGCCCGACGCGGGGCTTGAACTCACCGACCGCAAGATCATGACCTGAGCCGAAGTCAGACGCTTAACCGACTGAGCCACCCAGGCGCCCCTCATTTTACAGATTTTAAAACAGAAGCACTAAGACATGAAGTGAAGACATGTCACACAGTCACACAACACTGGGGCAGAAACAAAACTTGGTTCTTTTATTATCTCAACTTATGCCATCCTCTTCTGGGAGAATGTCAATTTTTTCTTGATATACTGGTAGGTAGAAATTCTATGAAGTCTAAAAGAAAACTCATATATCATACACTTGCCTTGGGTGTATGGGAACTGATTGTATATTATACTAGTACATTACTCAAAGACTTGCAGGTAATCACAGTGACTTAATTTTTTTTAATTTGATTTATTTGAAGTAATCTCTATACCCAGTGTGGGGCTCGAATTCATGACCCCAAGATCAAGAATCACATGTTCTTCCGACTGAGCCAGCCAGGCACCCCATGACTTGAAATTTCTAAAAAATAAAAAACTACCTGAAGGATTGCAAAAATACTCTAATCACCATTTATCTCTCAGTGAACAATTTAAAAATTAATCATTAAAATTTTTTTGCATGTAAGTGATACTTAATGACTTGGTTATGCAGTAGAAATGTCTATATTATTTCACTCTTAGCATGTGATATCTTGAACGCATGTATATCAATATATTTTAAGGGACTTGCTTCAGGATTACTTTCTTTTATAACCATTCTAAAGTTATAATTCATTCTGCTTCAAAACTGATATAATTTCTAGTGAAAAAAATCACATCTATTACACTTGTAAATTAATACAATCTTGAAAAATGTATATTCTTTACTTTTTCAAAATTAGATTATCTTTTAAGCACATGGTAATCTATTTTTCCCGCCAAAAGGCAAAAGAAAGAAAAAAAAATGTTGCTATGCTTTGAAGCTTAAAATAATCCTCATTATATATAACCTTTATTGTCCGTCTTATTAGAATCACCATTCTATGATTACAAAATAATTTCTTCCTTATAAAGTCATTATTTTTCAATCTGAACTAAATATATAGCTTTAATTTACTAAGGGGGATCATCTTAAAAGGAAATAAATGAAATCAATATTTCATAAATCTTATTGTATTGGTATTTCCATATGTCCTGCACTGAGTTTATTCTCGCTGAATCATAAATGTATCTCAAAAGAGTTAATTAATTGTTAAGGATGGCTCCACATGAAAGAGCCTCAAAATTAAAACAAAAGGTTATTTTATCTTGTTCTCATAGGAGATTACTAAAATAATTTTAAAATAGCTTTATAATTAAATTTTAAGCTATGAAATATTTGTATTCTCATTATTCTACTCCATAAAAATAGTCTGAGCAAATTTCGCTGAGCTTAATCCTTTGGGGCTATGATAAATCAAAAAGTGTATTTAGCACCTATTGAGAGCAAAAGCCTCCTTCTATTACATAAGGCAACAGAGCATACATAGGATGATCCAATGTGAAAAGAGAAAAACTGAACTCAGTACTTTTTTCATTTAGAATATAGACAACCTTTATACATATCATACAAAGGAATGCTTCCTCAAGTAGATTATGAATGAAAATGCAGAAAACCAATAAAAGAAACCCAAAGCTATCCTTCTTGAGCTAAAATCTAGATTATTTTTACTTACGTTTCATTCTCCTAACACATCCCTCAGATATAAGAAAAAAATATGAGAAAAGTAGGGAATACTGCCTTGGGTTCCTTCCCTCTCCCATAAACCATCCACCAAGCTAATCCACAACATGCAGAGATTTTAAAAAAAATTTTTTTAATGTTTATTTACTTTTTAGAGAGAGAGAGACAGAGAGACAGAGAGACAGAGTGTGAGCAGGGGAAGGGCAGAGAGAGAGGGAGACACAGAATCCAAAGCAGGCTCCAGGCTCTGAGTTGTCACCACAGAGCCCAAAACGGGGCTTGAACCCACGAACTGCAAGCTCATGACCTGGGCCAAAGTTGGCTGCTTGTTAAAACCAACTGAGCCACGCAGGCACCCCTACAACATGCAGAGTTTCATAGTTCTACAATAAAACAGACTTCCAAGGGGCATTCCAATTTTCACTCAATTTATTTTACTTAATTTTACTTAATTTATTGACTAAAACTTTGTTCAGCATAAAGTGACCATACGTTAGAAACCAGAATATATAATTTCAAGCAAACTATAGTCAGATGTCATTACAGACTTCTACTTGTGGCCTAAATGGGGTAATAAGAACTAGATTTCTCCACCTGCCTGGCAAACAAAATACAACACAAGAAAAATATATAAAAGAATGGTTTTCAATATACTGGACATCAGGCAAAGAAGTCCAGAGATAGCTAAAATATGGGAAACAAACAAAATAAGCTCTACAATTGCCCCAGTTTTAGTGTGTTGAGAGACTTTCCAGATAGCAGAGCAGTACAGAGGAGCTCAAGTTCAGCTTGGCAAACATCCTCAGCAGAAGAGAATAAACCGACAATCTGAAGAGACCAACATGGCTGCATTTCAGTGGCCAACTTACCAGAGAAGAAAAAGATGCACAGAGAGAGAACCCCAGATAACTGGAGACAATCCCTTCAAGTATTCAGCTTAGTAATGATGAGTAAGCATGAATGTGAGAAGATACCCAGGGAAGGGGGAAAAAATCACCTGAAGAGTTAGAGCGAACAGTGGATGTGTCCACCAACAAGATTGGAAAATCTCTTAATTCATATGTAATAAGCATATACAAAATTAGCTAAAGTGCTCAGGAAAGCCTTGACTCAGTAGAAGAAAATAATTAGTACTAAACCGAGCACTTTTCCAGATCAACCTAATATTTATAAAAGCAAGATGCAGTATTAACTTGTTTCCATGTAACTTAATTGCATCTGTGAACCAAGCTCAAGAAGAGTTATGAAAATGCAAAAATATCCCGACCCAACAAGTAAAATTTACAGTGCTTGGCACCCAACATGAGATACAGGCATATAAAAAATCAGGAAAATGCATAGCATAATGAGAATGATCAATCAAAACCACCCAAAAATTGACAGAGATGTTCAAATTAACAGAAGAGAACATCAAAACAATTATTACAGGGCATGTATTCTACATGTTCAAAACTTAAATAGATCATACAAGATTGTTTTTAATAGAAGATAATTTTTAAAAGCCCAAAACTGAAATACTGGACATAAAGACAATGTCCAAGATGAAAAAATATATTGAATGGTATTAACAGCAGCTATGACATTGCCAAAAAAAAAAAAAAAAAAAAAAAAAAGTGTAAACTCAAAAGCACACCAATAAAACACACATAAAATGAAAAGCAAAGATAAAGCTAAAAATGGGGTTGATGAAAAAAACTTAAGTGAGCTGTGGAACAATGTCATGCAGCCTAATGTATAGGTAATGAGAGTTACTGAAAGAAAAGAAAGAAAAGTCCAAAAAAAATTTGAAGAAATAATGGCCAAAATTTTCCAAAACCCTATGAAAACTATAAACTCAGAGATCCAAAAAGCTCAAAAAAGCTCCAAACACAAGAAACATGAATAAAAATACACAAACATTATAATTAAGTTGCACATAAGCAGTGATAAAAAGAATTATCTTAAAAACAATCAGACAAAAAGGACATATTACATACAGAAAAACAAAAATGAGAATAGTATCACACTTCTAATTTGAAATAGTGGAACATCTTTAAAATACTGAAAGAAAATAACTGTCAACCCAGAATTCTATACCTAGAAAAAAAATCTTAAAAAAAAAAAAAAGCAAGAGCGCCTGAGTGGCTCAGTCAGTTAAGCGCCCCCAACTCTTGATTTCAGCTCAGGTCATGATCTCATGGTGGTGAGATCAAGCCCCATGGTGGGCTCCTTGCTGAGCATGAAGTCTGCTTGAGATTCTCTCCCTCCCTCTTCCTCTGCCCCTACCCTGTTTGCGTGCTCTCTCTCCCCCTCAATAAATAAAAATAAATAAATAAAAATAAAAAGCAAAATTCTCAGCATAAAAAGTTGAAAGTATTCAACATCAGCAGACACACACTACAAGAAATATTGAAGGAAATATTTCAGACAGATAACATATGATAGCATATAGAAATACAGATCTATAAAAAGAAATGAATAGTACCAGAAATGATAATGACAACAGAAAATATACAATATTTCTTTTTATTATTTAAAACTCCTTAAAAGATAAACTTTTTAAATAAAAAAGAATAATAGTATTGTGGGGTGTATAAAATAAGTAAAATATATGACACCATAACATAAAGTCCAGAAGAGTAGAAATGGTAATACACTATTGGAAGGTTCTTGTACTATACTATACACAAAATGATATAATATCAGTTAAGACTGACAATGATAATTTAAAGATGTATGCTTCAAATCCTGAACTGAGTAATAAAATGACAAAACAAAGAACCAACAAAGCTATAAAACAGAGTCAACAAAATTAACGAGCCAATGAAGGACATAACCTGAATCCTAAAAAGTGCTTGACTAATTCAAAGAAAACCAAAAAACAAAAACAAACAAAAGTCAGATGGTACAAGCAGAAAAAAAGCAAAATGATATATTCAAACAAACCATACCAAAAATTACATTAAATATAAATTATCTAAACACCCCAATTAAAAGGCAGAGATGGTCATGTTGGCTAAGAAAGCAAGGCCCAATTATATGCCTATAAGAAGAATACTTTAAATATGAAGACACAAATTATTCTAAAGTAAAGGAAGAGAAAAACATAAACCATGTGAATACTACCTAATAGAAAGCTCTATTAAAATTAGACAAAGTGGACTTCAGAGCAAAGAATGTTACCAGGGATAAAGAAAGTCATTTCATGATTACAAAGGGGACAATTAGTTAATAGGACATAATAATCCTAAATGTTTATGCATTTGAAAACAGAAACTAATAAAATACATAAAACAAAAACAAAAATACATAGAACTACAAAAGGAATGGAAACCAATTTGACAATAAATTTCATAATAAAAAAAAGGAACTACAAAAGGAAACAGATTAATCCAAGTATAGTTGTATATTTCAATATCCTTCCTTAATAATTTATCAAATAAATAAGCAAAAGATCAAAAAGGATATACTAAACTTTAACAACTCTATTAACCAACTTGACTTAAAGGACATTTAAAAACACTCCATCAAAAAATAAAAGTACATACATTTACCAAAATAAACCATATTCTGGCCATAAAATAGTATCAATACATTTCAAAGAATTCAAGGCACTCAAAGTATGTCTAGGACTACAACAGAATTAAATTAAAAGTAATTACCATACTTCAGAGCAAAGAATGTTACCAGGGATAAAGAAACTCATACAGATCTCTGGAAACTCCCTAGTATTTGGAAAATAAATAACATACTTCTGAATTATTCATGGCTCTAAAAAGAAAGGGAAAACTTGAAAGTATTTTTAACAGAATGAAAATGAAAAGACAACATATCAGAATTTTGGGGATGTCAACAAAGTAGTACTTGGGGGAAACTGACAGCACATAATGCCTATATTAGAAAAGAAGAGACATCTCAAAGCAAAGACCTCAGCTGCCACCTAAGAAACCAGAAAAAGAGAAAATTAAACCCAAAGTCAGCAGAAATAATAAAGACCAAAGATGAAATCACCAATAGAGGCAACTAATGAAACAAAAAACTAGTTCTTTGAGACGATCATTAAAATTGATAAGTTTCTAGCCAAACTAAGCAGGAAAAAAGACAGAAAATATAAATTACCAGGAGCAGAAATTAAAGAGGTAGCATCACTACATATTCTACAAATATTAAAGAATAATAATAGAATACTGTGAACAGATTTATGTCAATAAATTTGACAGTTTATAAGGATCTGGAGAAATTCTTTGAAAAACACCAAAGCTCGTTCAAAAAAAAAAAATAAGTAAATAACTTGAATAAACCTATATCTACCAAAGAAATTGACACTGTACTTAACCCTCCCCCCCAAAAAAAATAATAAAACAGCATGCCCAGATGTCTTCACTGGTAAAATCTACAAAATATTAAAGGATAAGAGTATCAATCCTACAGAAACTTTTCGAAAACACTCAAGAAGAGGAAATACTTCCCAACGCATTTTATCAGGACAGCATTACTGTGATAGCAAAATCAAAGAAACATATTACGAGAAAAGAAAACTATAGACACTAACACTCGTGAACATAGAAGCAAAAATTGTAAACAAAACTTTAATAATCAAATCAAACCCATCATTACATAAAAGGGACAATCCATCATAAGCAAATGGGATTCGTCCCAGGAATATAGTTGGTTTAGCATTTCAAAATCAACCAATGTAGTTCCCCACATTAACAAGCAAAGAAGAAATATGATTAATCTCAATAGATGGAGTAACAACATTTGGCAATTTCCACCATCTATTCCTGATGTGAAAACAAACAAATAAACCAAAAACAAAACCAAAAAAACACCACCTCTCAGCAAATTAGGAGTAGATAGGCATCTATGAAAAGCTGGCAGCTAATATAATACCTAATAATGAAGGACTGAATGCTTCCTCCCTAAGAACAAGAACAAAACAGGGATATGTGCTGTCACTACTTTGATTCAGAACCGTACTGGAGTTTGTAGCCAATGTAACTAGTCAAGGTAAAGAACAATAATCAGGTAAACCAGGAGGAAACATTAGGGGGGAGAAAACAGAAAATGATTAATTCTGGGCAAAACAAAACAATGAGAAACAGGAAACAATGAGAAAATGGAGACATGAAATTACACAGGGGAACAAATCCCCATACCTATGTGTGAGTAATGTATGTACAAACATTAGCTCCCTATTTTAAAACTACCTAAGAACTGAGTGATAAAATACTAGTAAGGATACAAATGTAAATTGTAAAGAACTTACCAAGGAAAACATTTTATAATACTGTTTTTGCTTATTTCAAAAAGCATTCTTTGGGTAGCATTAGATATTCCCTAAAGTGGATGGATAAACTAAAAAAATCTAGGATGAGTCTAAAACATCTCCTTATTATTTCCTCTTTAAATTCCATAATCTAATGTTTATTTCATTAATGTCAAAACAAAAATAAAGGGTAATGTAGCTTCAAAAGCTATAAAATTATAAAAGACAGACTCTCAAAGCTGAAAAGAGCCTCTTTCAAAAGGAGAGAAAACGGGTCAAAGGAAGAGTAGGTCTACAAAGTTTATAAAATTATGTGTAAAAATGGAAAAAGCAGTGTCACTGCTCTAACATTAATCAATTGTGTGACATGAAGAATGACCTTTGGTCTCCCTGGATCTGAGTTTTCTGCACCTGTAAAATAAAGGAGTTAGACCAACTGATCTATAAATTATTTTCATCATCTTCGAAAGTCTAAGATCCTGTGATTCTAAACAAAACCATTAGCTAAAGGCCATAAACAATGAGACAAGTATCTTTTTAACTGAAAGGAAAGATTAAAATTTTCTTTCATCTAAAATGAAGACACTAGAAGTTTTTTTTATTCATTGGTTAACCTGAATATTAATTTCAATTGTCTGTTTCATTGTATTTACAATTAGCTTAACAATATTATAAGCTTAACTATAACAGAATTACGTGTGGTTTTCATTCTGTACCTTGTTTGAACGTAATGACACTCGACCTCCACAACGAGCACAGAACTTTGTTTGGCAATATGAACAGTTATGGCCACATCCATCAGCAAATTTAGTTTTGTGGCAGATACCACAGGTTGGGGCGTCACCCTTCTGTTCTTGCTGCTGTTGTGATTCTTCTCCCATCTTCTTCACCTGCTCCTTGTACATTTCAAACTGCTGATGAAGTTTTCTGCAGGAAAAACGAATAAGAAACATTTGGTTTCCTGATGGGCTCACAAAATAATAGTAATTCCTGCAATCGATATACAATCTTATATCCAAGAAACTCATAAAATGAAAATAAAGAATAAAAAGTTTATTTTCTGATTATAGAATAACATCTTACGTGGCAAATCACAAGAATGTTGCAACTAGTTCTGCTCTCTGATATACATGTTAATTTAAGAGCCAACTGATACATGCTAATAGAGATCTCTCTTTGAGTTATAACTGCAAAATTTCATTCTGCCATTTGCAATATATTTTCAATCATATGCCCTAAAATATTTAAAATCGTATTTTTCAACATTTTAGCTTTAGAAATAGACTGAGCTAATTTGACTTACACAGTACAGGCAGAACCTATGAACTTCAAGTCATTGAGACAACTCTCAATTAGAGTGATCTGAAGAATCCAAACAGAGGGGAAAACACTGGATGAGTGCTCTCACTAATTGTTTAAATCTGTTCAACAGTCTGGACATTAGTTGGCTATAAAAACACTGAAATATTAGGAGTCTAGCAAATAAAAGGCCAACTTTTACCTTAAAAACAAAATAAGGAAAAAGATACCTAGAAAAAGGTATCATTTACTCATTGAAAATAAACAGGGATAAAACTTTTCACTTCCATTATTGTCAGAAATGAAAAAAGATGTTTAAAAACTACAATGAACTCGGCTTAGAACTTACAAAGTTGTAAATAATGTCACTCCCATCCTAAAAGTAACAAAAGGCTAAATAATCTACAAAATCATAACTTTTCCTGAGCCCTTCAGAGAGTTGAGGACATAAGGCAAACAAATAATCTGAACTGCAAACAGCAGCAAGCCCCTCCAAAGAGAAATGAAGCACACTGCTCCACCTTCGGCAGGGGAGAGGAGAAGGAGAAAGAGGGGCCACCATACAGGCAGGTAAGAGGAAATCAGTTAAAATTTTAACGAATTGTGAAAGGCTAAGTGTGGGCTCACGTGACAGTTTGGAATAGCTAAGGGCCCAGACTCAAGGAAAGCTCACGCTCCCTCGCAAGCACTTTTCTGCAGGCCTCTCCTGGGTACTTAGGAGGAAGATTGAGAGCAGGCCATGAGAACAAAGAACCTTTAGGGGTATACATGCTCAGGTGCAAAAGAGGTACCTAGTGGCTGCTGGGGTACAGGCATAATTCCCCAGACTCTCTCTCCTAAAAAAAACCAAGCTATGAGCCACAGGGAGAAGAAGGAAACTCTGTAATCCCAGGACAAAGGTAGAGATCCCCTGCAGCTAAGGAAAAGTTTAAAGGAAAAAAACCTCCACCCATGAAAGAGGGACAGGAAACCATCTTCAACCAACATCCTATTTTCAAATCAATGGCCTTTCATCGCTAGGGGAGGGATGGAAATTCCTGTCCCAAACCTATCAGAGATACAAGTGGATTTACTTCCATGGGAATAAGGACCTAAGAACTCTGAGCAAGCCTCATCCATAAGACCCAGGTGGCGAGGTCCCATCAAAAACAAAGAATAGGAAAACAGAACAGAACACCCTTGCCCCTGCCACAAACCTAAAATCAAGAAATAAGCATCAATGATCTACTGCGGCGGAAAAGGTGAGAGTATAAGGAGAGACGCCCCTCCACGCCACTCCCCCCAATTTGAAGACTGCAATGCGCTAAAAATAATGATGGCAACAACAAAGTCCAAACCTATCTGAACCTCTGACTTGATGATGATTTAATTCCCAACACTAACAGTCTGACAGAAAAGTCATGCCCACTTTAAGGCAAAAATACAATTCAAAACCATGAGATTCAGGAAAAAATTGTAAGGAATAAACAACCCATTGTCAAGAGATAAAATAATATAATTAAATTCAGAGATGACAAGAATGATGGAATTATCAGAAGACTTCAAAATGATTATAATTATTAAGGTAAAAGATCCATAGAAAAAAGTGGACAACAGGCAGGACCAGATGGGGTACTGAAGCAGAAAGATGGAACGGGTAAGAGTCATATGAAAATGCTGGAAATAGGAGTGGCTGGGTGGCTCAGTCAGTTAAGTGTCTGATTCTTGACTTCAGCTCAGGTCATGATCTCATGGTTCGTGGGATCAAGCCCTGTGCCAGGCTGCGTGCTGACAGTGCAGAACCTGCTTGGGATTCTCCCTCTCCCTCTCTCTCTGCCCCTCTCCCATGCTCTCGCTCTCTCTCTCTCTCTGTCTCAAAATAAATTAAGAAAAACATTTAGAAAAGAAAGAAAATGCTGGAAATAGAAAACATGGCATTATAGATGAATAATTTCTTTGATAGGCTCATAAGTAGACTTGAAAGAACCAAGGAAAAGACCAGTAAACTTGAAATAAGCCAATAAAAAATATCCAGAGGCACCTGGGTGGCTCAGTCGTCTAGGTATCTGACTCTCAGATACTTCAGGTCATGACTGGAGGTCATGACCTCATGGTTTGTGAGTTCGAGCCCTTCATTGGACTCTGCACTGACAGCATGGAGCCTGCTTAGGATTCTCTCTCTCTCTCTCTCTCTCTCTCTCTCTCAAAATAAATAAACAAAAATTAAAAAAAAATCCAAACAAACAAAAAAGAGTCAAAATGAAAACAAAACAAAACAAAACAAAACACATAGCATCTAAGAGCTAAACTGATCTAACATATGAAATTGGAGTCCCAGAAGAAAAGGTAGAAAACAGAACAGAGGAAATATTTGAAGGGATAATGGTCAGAATTTTCCAAAATTAATGAAAGACACCAAATCACAGACACATGAACTTCAAAGAACCCTTTGTAGAACAACACCAAATACACACACACTTAGACACAACATACTCAAACTGCTAAAAACCAAAGAAAACTATAAAAGCAGCCAGAGAAAATGACACATTATATGTAGAGAGCCAGTGATAAAAGTTACAAAAGATTATCTTTCAGAAACCATAGAAGTTAGAACACTTTGTAGTAACATCTATATAAAGTACTACAGAAAAAAAATCTGTCAACCCAAGATCCCATATGCAGTGAAATTATGCTTCAACAAATAAAGGTAAAATAAAGACTTTTCAGGCAAAGAAATGTTGAAAGAATTTATTGTCGGAAGACATTAACCACAGCAATTTAAAGTAAGTTCTTGAGGCAGAAGTATGATATTCCTTGAAAGGATCATAGAAACCTAGAACACATAAAAATAGGTGCTTACACTAAAAAGGGGAAAAGTCTCAAATCAATTTCCTAAAAAAAGAAGAGAAAATTAAACCAAAGAAAGTATAAGAAAAGAAATTTTTTAAATTATAAAAGAAATCAATGAAACTAAATGCTGCTGCTTAAAAAAAAAATCAATACAGGCTCCTGGGTGTCTCAGTCAGTTAAGCATTCCACTATTGGATTCGGCTCAGGTCATGATCTCACAGTTCGTGAGTTGGAGCCCTGCATCAGGCTCTGCACTGATAGCATGGAGCCTGCTTGGGATTCTCTCTTTCCCTCTCTCTCTGCCACTTCCCTGCTTGCTCTCTATCTCTCTTTCAAAATAAATAAAAATAAACTTTAAAAAAAATCAATAAAATTAATAAACCTCTAGCCAGAATGATCAAGAGAAAAAAAAAAAAAGAGAAAGAGAAGATAAAAATTAACTAGAGCAAGAATGATAGAGGGAACATCACTACGGACTCCACTGTTAAGCAAAATTAAATGTAAAAGATTACAGGGGCACCTGGGTGGCTCAGTCGGTTAAGCGTCCAACTTTGGCTCAGGTCATGATCTCGCGGTTCATGAGTTCAAGCCCCGCGTTGGGCTCTGTGCTGACAGCTCAGAGCCAGGAGCCTGTTTCAGATTCTGTGTCTCCCTCTCTCTCTCTGACCCTCCCCCGTTCATGCTCTGTCTCTCTCTGTCTCAAAAATAAATAAACGTTAAAAAAAATTTTTTTTAATGTAAAAGATTACAAGAGAAAACTACAAACAATTCTATGCCCATAAAATTCAACAACTCACATGAGAAATAAACTATTTCCTTGAAAGACTGAAACCAGCACACCTCACTCGACAAGAAACCGATAGCCTGAGATGTCCTATATGTATTAAAAACCTTTAAAAATAAAACTGCAGTTCTCACTGGCTTTAATGGTGAATTCCACCAAATATTTAAGGAAGAAATAACACCAATTCTACATAATCAAAAATAAGAAAATAGAAAATAAGGGAACCCTGTGGGACACCTGGGTGACTCAGTCGGTTAAGCATCCGACTTCGGCTCAGGTCAAGATCTCACGGCTCATGAGTTCGAGCCCCACATCAGCGTCTGTGCTGACAGCTCAGAGCCTGGAGTCTGTTTCAGATCTGTGTCTCCTTTCCTCTCTGCCCCTCCCTGGCTCAGGCTCCATCTCTCTCTCTCTCTCTCTCTCTCTCTGTCTCTCTCTCAAAAAAAAATAAACATTGAAAAAAAGAAAAGGAAACACTTCCTTTCTAACTTCCTAAGGCCAGCATTACTATGATACCAAAACCATCCAAAAATATAACAGAAAATTATAGACCAATATTCCTCATGGAAAGATGAAAAATCCTCAATACAACATTATCAAACCATGTTAAAGAACAATACATCACACACAGGTGTACCAGGTTTATCCTGGGAATGCAAGGTTGATTCTACATTCTAAATTTAAGCTATATAATTCACCCTATTAACAGACTAAGGGGAAAAACATATGATTCTGTCAAAATATATGGAGAAAACACTTGACTCAGCAAACTAGGAAAACTTCCTTAATGCAATAAGCGTATCTATAGAGAAGCCTATAGTTAATATCATACTATATTGTGAAGGATTTAATGCTTTCCCTCTAAAGTCAGGAATAAAGCAAGGTGTTCTCTCTCACTACCCCTAATCAACACTGAACTGGAAATCTTAGCCCGTGCATTAAAAAAATAAAAAGCATAAAGATTCGAAAGGGGGGAAAAAAAACTGTTTGCAGATGGCATAATTGTCTATATATAAAGTCCTAAAGAAACTACAAAAAATCTCCTACAATAAATGTGCTTTAGCAAGGTCACAAGATATAAACTAAGTATAACCCCCTCCCCAAAATTGTATTTTTATATACTAGCATTGCATTAATTGGAAATCAAAAATTTTAAAAGCAGTCTGCAATGGCATCAAAAAAGAAGAGAAGAGAAAGAAAATGCTCAGGTATAAATTGAACAAAATATATCCAGGCTTTTTTGTTGTTGTTGTTGTTGTTGTTGTTAAGTTTTATTTTATCTTTGAGAGAGACAGCATGAGCAGGGGAGGGGCAGTGAAGGGACACAGAGGATCCTAAGCGGGCTCTACGCTGTCAGCAGCAAGCCGGCTTCAGGGTTCAAACCCACAAACTGCGAGATCATGACCTGAGGCAAAGTCAGACCTTCAACCGACTGAGCCACCGAGGTGTATCCACATGGGCTTTTTATGGTGGAAACTATAAAACTACTGTTAAAAAGGATGAGAGGAGATCTAAGTAATAGAAGAAATATGCTGTATTCATCAATGAGAAAACTCAATACTGTTAAGGTATCAATTCTCTCCAAATTGATCTCTCGATTCAATGTTATCTCAATCAAAAACTCAACATGATTTTTTTTTAAGAAATTGACAAGCTGACTCTAAAATTTATATGGAAAAGCAAAACACCTACATTGGCAAGATATTTTCAAAAAGAAGGTTGGAAGACTCATACCACCTGATGTCAAGACTTATTCTAAAAGCTCCAGAGGTAATCAAGTCAATATTCAGTATTGGCAAAGAATAAACACATACATACACCAATGGAAGAGAATAGAGTCCAAAACAATCCAATGCTTAAATGATCATTAATTTAAAAACAAAACAAAACAAGACAAAAGGCTGTCAAGGCAATGGAGAAAGAATAATCTTCTAAGCAATAGGAAATTCATGTGCAAAAAAAGCAATTGGAAATCCATGTGTTAAAAAAAATCAACCTCAGGTCGCCTAAGTGGTTCAGTCAGTTGAGTAACTGACTTTGGCTCAGGTCATGATCTCACAGTTTGTGAGTTCAAGCCCTGCATCGGGCTCCGTGCTGACAGCTCAAAGCCTGGAACCAGCTTCGGATTCTGTATCTCTCTCTCTCTGCCCCTCCCCCACTCACACTCTGTCTCTCTCAAAAATCAATAAACATTAAAAAAAACTTAAAAAAAAGAACCTCAACTCATATGTCACACATTATACAAAAATTAATTCAACGTATTACATAACTGCAATCAATGGATTACGGAACTAAATATAATGACTAAAACCATAAAATTTCCAGAAGAAAACAATGAAGAAAATCGTGGCCTTGGGTTAAACAAAGGCTTCTTAGATAGGTTAGGTTGAAGTCTTTCTTCAACAGTATGCAAAACATGTGAACCAAAAAGCAGCCGTTGGCAATATGTAAATGAACGAGCAAGGCTGTGTCCCAAAGGACGTTATTTATAAACATGAAATTTGACTTTCGTGTAATTTTTACACTCACAAAATGTCATCATTAAAAATTTTTTTTCGGGATGCCTGGGTGGTTCAGTCAGTTAAGCGACCGACTCTTGGTTTCTGCTCAGGTCAGGATCTCTGGGATCATCAGTTGGAGCCCCACATCGGGCTCTGTGCTGTCTGAAAGTGCATAGTCTACTTGGGTTCTCAGTCTCCCTCTCTTTGCCCCTCCCCCATGCACTTGTGAGCACCCACATGCTCTCTCTCTCTCTCTCTCTCTCTAAAAAATATATAAACATTTTTTTAAATTTTTTCAATCATTTTTAGGTGTAAAAACCATTCTTAACTCACCACTTACACAAAAACAGTATTTGGCCTGCGGGCCGTAGTTTGCCCACTTCTTTACAATAAGAGTTCATTTATATGACATTCTAGAAAAGGCAAAATTATAAGGACAGAAATCAGGGACTGGAGTAGAACAAAAGAACTAACTACAAATAGGCACAAGGAATTCTTGGGGGTGAAGGAAACGTTCTATATCTTGCTTATGGTAGTAGTTAACTATGTTTTTTCAGGATTCACTGAAGTGTATACCTTGAAGGGGTGAATTTTACTGCAAATAAATCATACCTCAAAAACCCTGACTTTAATAAGAGTTCCTTTCAAAGTGCTAACCTAAAGTCAGTAAGTAAATTAAAAATAGAACTCTATAAGTGAGTCCGTCCTAGCTACTTAATTACAAACATACACTTCCTTTTCACACCTAGTGTCAATACATTTAAATAGCTAATGCCAGTTTCACTAACTTTTCCTGTAACTTCAAATACACTGTTTTACCCTGATTGTCTCCCACCAAGTTTAAGTGAAGCTTTGCTAACACAAAACAAGCACCACTACAGGAAGTTCAAGTCCATAAAATGTGTGCCAGAGCAGGTGTGAGTTTAAGTGGACCAGTGGATGAGCTCTGCATCGGAGTTGCTCCCGCCACTTAAAATTATCTTTCCATGTGTGAGATACGCTGTACATTTCTATTGTATACCTGTTGATATGCTTACGATCTCTGACGTTCCTCTCAGTAAATGCTCCAGGAGAAAGAGAAGGCAGAAGGAAGAGGAAAATTAGAAGGAGCGGGGTTTTGTTTCAGATCTAGAGGCACTGGAGTACTAGGCAAATTACACACTGGAACAAAAAAAGCAGAAGTCTACCTCAGTGAACTGTGCTAAAATATAGCATCTCCAGGGAAGTGGAAGCTCCATTTCACCCATGGGGAGCAAAGTTAGTAATCACGTATCCCTAAGAACTATTTAAAGGACTCTGTTTGAAACCCTCTTACAGAGAACTGTAGAAATCCCAGGACTGCAGCATTAAGGCTGCAGGATGGGATCCAGTGGTCGCAGCTGTGGGGAGAGCAGAGATAAGCTGCAATCCAGGGAGGACACGACAACAGTTTGAGGTAACAAGGGAAGATTTAGAGAGATTTTGTATATTTATCCTTCCAAGTCCTATAAAATGAGAAACTACTGTACGCAGAGTTGGTGGGGTACAGGCAAATTCAGGAGCTCAACTGCATTCCTTGCCAAGAAGAGCGTATCCCCCCTGCCCCTTCAGAAATATGCAAAATGCTCCTTCAGAAATATGCAAAATGCTCTCTCTGCTTCCTCGCCCCATTATTCTCCAACCACTCCAATCTGGCTTCCGGTCTGCTTACTAATTCTCACAAAGTTTATCAATGGTCTCCCTGTACCTAAAATTAGTGAACAAAATTTTTAGTCTTGATCTTACTGAGTTCTCAACAATATTTGAAATTATGTTCAACTACGTTCATTGCCCCCTTGGCTTTCATAATGCTCTGCTTGTTTTCCCATATCTGTGGCCTTTCATTTTCTTTTTCCTTCAAAGGTCAAGATCCAGGCCCTCTTCTTTTCATTCCGTGGTGTCTTCTTAGGCAGTCTTATCCCATATCCAAGGCTTCAATTTCCACCTACATACAAATTACGTATAAACATAAATGTCCAGCTCAGACTTCTCTGAGCTTTAAAATTCAATTGCCTACTCAACATCTTATCTGTAAGTCTCAACGCCACCTAAAATTCAACAGGTGTAAAACTGAACCCATAACTTTCCTACACAAGCCAGATTCCCTTCCAAGTGTTCCCTATTTCAGTAAATGGTGCCACCATTCAATTATATGGCCTGAAATCTAGAAATGTTCCAGAACGATGTCTCTCCCTCACATGCATAATTTATCACTAACTTTTTTTCTATTTTACTTCCTACATGTGTCTTGAATCCTTCCGCTTGTCTCTATATCCCCTGTCAATACCATAGGCTTTGTTACCATCAAAACCCACCTGGTCTCCTAGCTAGTTTACTCACATCCACACTTTGCCTCAATCTGTTGGGCACACAGGAAAAATTACCTTTCCTAAAAGATACTGTTTAAAATGCTCTAATGGCTTCTGATTGTGAAAGAAAGAAAGAAAGAAAGAAAGAAAGAAAGAAAGAAAGAAAGAAAGAAAGAAAGAGAAAGAAAGAGAGAGAAAGAAAGAAAGAAAAAGAAAGAGAGAAAGATAGAAAGAAAGAGAAAGAAAGAAAGAAAGAAAGAAAGGGAGAGAGACAAAGAAAGAGAAAGAAAGAAAGAAGAAAGAAAGAAAGAAAGAAAAGAAAGAAAGAAAGAAAGAAAGAAAGAAAGAAAGAAAGAAAGAAAGAAAGAAAGAAAAAACTTCTTATGAAGACTTACAAAGCCTTGAATATTCTGGCATACATTCCCTTTTCAACCTCAAGTTTTGCACTGTTTCTTTACCCTCATTCTGTTAAAGCTATTCTGGCTTTCTTTCATTCTTCAGACCTATCATTGTGTATCTCATTACTGGTCTTTGCACTTTATACATGCTCTTGCTTCCACCTGGAATGGATTGCAATGCACTCTTTGTTTTCTTTTTTTTTTTTTCCTTTTGCTTTTTTTAAACCTTAGGTATACAGAATAGCTGATCATAAGCTTTATGGCACTGATCCATGCTTGGCTTCTATTTTAATTCATTATTTTCCTTTTCCCAGTGTGATTTCCCTTCTATCGGATAACCAGTCTTGTATATTTACATAAATGGCATTTTGCCATTTACTTGTTTCTGCTTATGTTTGTCACTTAACTTTACATTTTTATATTTAAATCTAAAACTGTATAATGCATATGGTGTTTATGGTGTATCAAGTAGATAGGTACTATTATTATTAATCCTATTTTTATTGCCATTCTGCAGAGAATCCATTTTGCTCATGATCACACAGATGGTAAATCATTAAAACCAGATCCAAATTCAGTGTTGCTCCAGAATCCACGCTTTTAACCACTACAGTTTTTGTATCTAGTTCATGCATTTAATGGATGTATAATGTTCCATTTACATAAATCACATTTTATTCATCCATTTATTTTTTTAAGTTGGCCCTTTATAACTCATTACTATACAGTATTTCTGTAATGATGTATTCATAAACCCATATACACGCATACCTGTATAAATACTCATTTTATTGCACTTTTCAGATATTGCATGTTTTACAAATTGAAGGTTTACGCCCTGCATCGAGCAAGTCTACTGGCACCATTTCTCCAACAGCATGTGCTCATGTAATGTTTCTGTGTCGTTTTGGTAATTGTCACAATATTTCAAACTTTTTCATTATTATTATATTTGTTACAGTGATCGGTAATCAGTAATGAGCATTTTTTAACAAGACAGTACTTTTTAATTAAGGTATAGACATTGGTTTTTTCTTAGACAGAATGCTACTGCACACTATAGACTACAGTATAGCACACACATAACTTTCATATGCACTTGGAAACCAAGAATTTCATTTGACTTGCTTATTTTGATATTCACTTTACTGCGGTGGTCTGGAACTCAACACACAATAACTCTGAGGTAAGCCAGTATGGTTTTCTCTGGGATATACATGCAGGAATATGGTATACATACTCAGGTTCACTAAATATTTTGAAACTGCTCTCCCAAGTGGCTTAACCCAGTTAGCATACCTGCAAGAAGGGTACGAAGGTTCCAGTTTTTCTTGTCTGTGCCAATGTGTGATATTATTTCACTTATAATATTTTTTCAGCTTTAGTAGATACAAATTGATGTGGCTTTGCTGGGGTTTTTTTTTTTTTCAATTCATGTTTTTCTGACTTCTAATAAAGTTCACGCCACTGGACTGCCTCTCCTATGAATTGTCTATTCACTCCATCCTTACTCCAGTTGCATCCAATACTCTGTTGGATTTCCTATATTTTCCTTGATGATTTGCAGTAGGATCCTATATAACCTATATGTTAATCATTTATAAGTTAGGCAAAACAAATATCCTAGTCTGATGATTGTTAATTTTGTACATGATGTCCTTTGTTAAACAGAAATCTTTAATTTTGATATAGTCAAATACATCAATTTCTCCCTTCAGGGTTTGTGGTTTCAGTGGCTGGCTATAAAAAATTCTTACTTATCCCTAAGTCAGTCACAAAAAAAATTCTGGTTTCTTCTAATAGCTTTATAATTTTGCCTCTCACATTTCGGCTTTTAATCGATCTGAAGTTTATTTTTATATGTGATATGATGCAAGAATTTAATTTCAATCTTCTCCATATAGAGATTGCATTTTCCCAGCACCATTAAATAGTCCATCCTTTCTTCCACTTATTTGTGATGGCAATCTATCATATACTAAGTTCCCACATGTGCATGGGTCTATTTACAGACTCTGTATTCTATTTCATTGATTTTTGTGCTGTTCCTACTCCAGAACAACACTGTCAGAACCAAACTCCAAATACAATGAAGGGTCTAAAAGATTTAAATTTAATATAAATTTAAATATATAACTTTCCAATGATATAGATCAGAGATCAGCAAACTCTCTGTAAAGAGCTAGACAGTATATATTTTAAGTATTGTGGACTATAGGGCCTCTGTCACAACTACTCAGCTCTGCCCTTAGGCTGTGAAAGCAGCCACAGACAATACAAAAACAAGTAAGTATGACTGTGTTCCAGTAAAACTTTATTTACAGAAACAGGCAGCAGGCAGGATTTGACCCACACACCACATTTTGCAGATCCTGAATATAGACATAAAAGTCAAAGATACACTTTCATTTAAAACATTTATTACAAATAAATATTTAAAAGATGTACACAATATCAAATTATAAATATTGCTTTTTCCACTTTATTGCTTCATAAAACTATTTTTTCCAAATTTTTTTAAAGATTTTATCTTCACGTAATCTCTACAACCAACATGGGTCTTGAGCTCACAACCCCAAGATCTAAAGTCTCATGCTCTACAAGTGAGCCAGCCACGCACCCCTATTTTATCCAAATTTTCATGTGTATTTTCCACATCAATGTCTCCATCATCACTAAAGCCACTCAATGAACTCAGTGTTTTCCAAAGTAAATTTTCTTCACTTCTGAGTTACTTGAAAAATTGGAACTTTTTAATCTATCAGTTCCTGGAAATCCTGCTATTCCTGATAATTTTATAACCAGCCACAGATGCTTTTGTGGCTGCTGCTGTTTTCTTACTCATCGCATAGATATGTTTTCATGATCCTCACAAGCTAACCATTTACATGACTCCTTCTTTAATCTTTAAAAGGTTTGTTTACCACAACTTCCAACACTAACCATTGTGGGGCCATACCCCCCAGTAATTTCTAGACTAACGCTTAATTTCTTTATCTCCCCTTTCACAGATTCCATCGGGTAATATCTATAGGTATAAGTATATTTGTTTGAGGTCCTTTCAGGATAATGTGTCTTCACTCAGCAGTACTTAGTAGTTCAAACTAATCCTGGGCTTTCATAATAAGACAGATATTGTTAACAACTCAAAATAAAGCCATTTCCTCTTACTAAAGGGGTTAATCTCAGGGGAAAAAAAACAAAACAAAACAAAAAAAAAAGCAAATGTAACGGAATGCCACATATTCCAGAACATATACTACCTGGGCCTTTGTTTTGATATCTGGCAAAAGGAATCCTCCTCTTTACTCTTCTGTTAGAAAAATTTCTTTGCTATTTGTAAATGTTTTTCTTCTACATAAATATTTTAATCCTTTAATCCAATTCTCTTGAAACTCTTGGTGGAATTTCTACTAAAATTGCATTGCATTGATAGATTCGTTTTAGGAGATTTGACATCTTTACAATGTTGTGTCTTCTCTCCTACTAACACATTAAGTGCATTTATTGCCAGCCCTCAAAAAACAGTCACCACCTATATGGCTTTACAGGTGAATTTTTTAACTCAACTTTCTTCATCTTAACTTCTCATCTACCCCCAAAGAGTCCATAAATATATGGGGTTTTTTTCCCCAATTTAATTGGCTCCTTTATTGACCTATATTTTCCTTGCATTACATTCTGTGCATTTAAAAACATTATTTTGAGATGGAGCCTACAGGATTCACCAACCTGTTAAAGGCATCCATTTAAAAACCAGATTAAGGACTTCTATAAGGTTCTCTCATGTTTTATATGTTGTTTCAGAAGAAAAGCGAAAGAAAGTTCCCCGACAATTTCATGAGGCCAATGTAACAATGACACTTTGTACTCTTCACTTCCATAATTCCTCAGTATTCTCACTGCACTTCCTTGGAAAATTTCTCCTTAGCATCTCTGACTATGTTAAATCCCTCCATGAAGTATTTTCAAAGCACTATAGTATACTATAGCATTTCCACATCCTTCCTTTTATTCATATATACGATTATTTGATTAATGCCTATCTCTCTAATTAGAAAATATAATTTGTGAGGATTATTTTGTCTGTTTCTGCTGTCCATTCTATCCCACTGAGAAGCATGATCCATGGCCCATAGCCACGTCCTCAATAAATATTTACAAATGCTGAATTAACAATGAATACACAAATGTGTACTATGTGTACCCTATTTTATAAGTGATGGAGCAAAAATTTAAAGTTGAATATGAGCCAATCTTGTCATCAGTAAGAAAGACATAGATGAACAAGTATAGACCTAAGATGAATATCAATAAACTATAACACAAGGAAAAATGAAACATATACTAAATAAATATGTAAGAAAAATGGTTTTGCAACACAAAGAAAAAGCCATTAATTGTGGATGGTGTTGGCATGACTTCATAGAAGACTTCTATGACGTCACAGATGTTTCAGTTTTTAAATATCCTACACATCCTGGACTTTAAGGATATGCAAAATTGTGATAGGCAGAAAATGAAGACAGATTCAACCTTTAGTATTTCATATGCAAAGCATGAAAACAGATGGAGAATTCAGGAAGTTGAGAGTATTGTCATTTGGCATAAAGTGTGTATGAGAAAAGAAGGGGAAGAGAAATATAGTGGGAGATGCCAGAGAGGCAGCCTGGGCGAGAATATCTTGACTTCCTTGCTAAGAATTATTCCCCATATTATCTGATATTCAACTTAGTTTGTCACATTACAAGTTATAGAAATCAGTAAGACACAGATGAGAAATATCATAAAACTATCTCGAATAAATCAGATATTTGGCCCCTCCTTGTATGCTAAAAACACTTCTCCAAAACAATTTGTAACAATTGCATACACACACGTAAACCCACATTGAAATACTCTTTATATTAAAATTTAAATGAAGTTCTTTAGATAATAATTCTTTATATTTAATATGTATCTTTAATACATGACTTTGTTTTTGTGTTTCATGATAACCAATATCCAAAAGACAATGAAATTCAGAAAGTCCATTTCTCAAAAAAAAAGAAAAGAAAAGAAAAACCTTTTATATAATCGCCAGATATAGAATCTTTGGAATTGAAATGATTATTTCATTCCCAAGTGAAATCACCTCGATGTTACAAACTGAGGTTTAAAAGAAGTAAAAGTACACTCATAGCTTATTATTGACATTAGGAAATGATTCATCTTCAATATGAAGATTCCCCTTTCTGATGCCGAGGGGAAAGTGCATTTTGTTGCTTCTCTGAAATTTGTATCTTAAACAAAAGTATTCAACAAATTCAATTCTGGGGAAAAAATGACAAATAGAAGAAACATTTTAAGACCACTATAAATATTCCACCTTCAACTTCTTTCTGCCTAACCAAAATAAAGTACTTCTTCGAAAAAGACATTAGGAAGTAAAACACTTTTATACACTGCTCCTGAGTAAAACACCATTTGCTCATTACCTAAAAAATAATAATAAACGGAAAAAGAAACTCTGACCCCATTATTTACATGTTTTACAGTTTGTGCTAAGTATATCACAGTTAATCTCAGATTGATGCAGATAACCGTAAACCTGGAACTACGTCATGATACAGTAACACAATTGCTATCTACCTTGGTGGCAATCAAGATATCTGAATAATAATTCTAACATTTACATTAGAACAATAATGTTCTCCTTCAGTTCTCCAAGCACATCCTGCTCTTTCACACCTTTGCAGATGCTGTTCCATCAAATAGAATAAAATTTACTTTTTTTTTTTTAAACTTACTACACTCTTTCAATATTCAAGACCTAGCTCAGATTTCAGCCATCCTGTCTGATCCCCACCACGAGGCAGAGTCAAACATCCACCTTGAGGTTGCACTTCTAAACAATAGATTTTATTGTAATTATTCTTATGTATACACAATCTGTCAAGGACCATTCATCTTTTGCCCAACACTGTGATTGTGACACACACTAGGTAATTAATATGTGCCTTCTTAGGCACCATATCAATTTACTTTTCTTCTGAAACAACATGTGAAACACGAGAGTATCTTATAGAGGTCTTTAATCTTCTTTAAATGGATGCCTTTAACAAGTTGGTGAATCCTACAGATTCCGTCTCAAAATAATGTTTTTAAATGCACAGACTATAATGTGAGCAAAATATAGGGCAATAGGAGCCAATGAAATACCAAACTGAGTTGAGGTATTTTGAATAAGCAAGAACAATTCAGTATTTCAAGGAAATCTACAGCAGGGAAAAATAAAGATTCTTCTCTAAACATGGTCTAAGATCCTATTAGCTGTATGAGACTAGTGGGATTTTAACACAGACTTCAGAGTTACTATCATGAGTAACTAAAATAACATATGAAGACAACCTAGCTCAAAGTTTCCCCATTCTCTCTTCTCATTTATGTGTTCTTTATGTCTGGGCTTAAACTTGGTTGGCTCTCTTCCTTATAGAAGAAGCATCCGTTCCCCCACGTTCTACATTACCTATGGTACAATGTTTTAGTATTATAATATTGTCTGAGTGTCTATCCTTTTTATCTTAAAGGAATAAAATTATCAAATACAAAACTAGTATTACTGTATTCTCACTCTTCTTAACTATGATTATTATTCCAACGTTTAAATTGAAAACATATTTATAAAGCTTTTTTTTAACAACCCAAATCTGTGGGGCACTTGGGTGGCTCAGTCGGTTAAGTGTCCGACTTCAGCTCAGGTCATGATCTCACAGCTTGTGGGTTCGAGCCCTGCATCAGACTCTGTGCTCAGAGCCTGGAGCCTGCTTCAGATTCTGCGTCTCCCTCTCTCTCTGCCCTTCCTCTGGTCACGCTGTCTCTCTCTCTTTCTCAAAAATACATAAACATTAAAAAAACAAAAAGCCCAAATCTGTGAAACTAACCTTAATTTAGGACTTGTTTATTAAAAAAACCTGAAGCATTAAAATAAACATCATTTTAACACTGATTTTCATCAGAGAGTGAATTTAAAGTAGAGCCTTCTACAAGTTTATGGCATGCAGTTATGGAATGTTATCATTAAGTGTAGTCACACACTTTTTTAAGAGTGCTTTTCAAACTGCAGACTACAACCCAGTACTAGGACACAAAATCAATTTAGCTGGCCAAGGCTCACAATTTTTTAATAAAATAGATCAGCACATTGGAAGGAGTGCAAGTAAGCATTTCATGCAAATCTTGTTTCTATTGTGCATTAAAATTTATATGTAGTATGTGTATACTGGGTTATAGTGCAAAATATATTTCTCCTTACGGATGGAAGTTTAAAAAAAGAAGTATGAAAGCCACTGCATTACTAACCAGCCAAGAGAAAGAATTAATGTCCTTTTATGATAAAAGAATAAACATATGCCACATACATGGCCATCCCAGTCACTTAGCACCTCGCTCATCTGAACTTCTATGCAGCTCCCTAAGTGACTATTATAACCCTAATGTTTGTTATAAAATAGAAATCAGACCATATCATCCTATGCACTGTTCCTCCATTTCTTGGCCAGATGCAGAAGCACCAAAACATCAAACAATAGGGCATACTCAAGAAATAGTACCTACAGCATTACCAAATAAATAAACAAGACACTAGAGACTAACGACCCAGACATAATGCTTAGCTTTGCTATTTGAAAATATTTTAAAATCGCTTACGTACTTCATTTTCACAAATAACTACAAAATTCTCCTCCAAAGTAACAGGAAAAAATAATGGCAACAGAATATATATAGCAGCACTAATCATAATAACCAAAAATTGGAAAAACCTAATTGATATGCATATCAATAGTAAACAGGTAGATAAATTGTAGTATATTCATATACTAGAGCACCATACAACTATGAGAATGAATGAAATACAGCCACATGCAATCATTTAGATGAATCTCACAAATATTATGTTGAACCAGATGGCACAGATCCGACAGAATATACACGACATGATCCCATTCGTATAAAACATACATTATTTGTACGATCTGTAGTGCTACATAAAAGGATGAAGTTACCCTTTGGGGTGAGAAGTAATCTTCCCTGGAAGGGAGTATGAGAAAGAGATACTGGAGGGCTGGTGATGTTCTGCTTCTTGCTCTCAGTAATGATTTCCAGATATGTTCGCTGTCTGGCAGTTCGATGAGTTGCATATTTTCAGTTTGTACACTTTTCACTACATATGTTACGTTTTAATAAAAATTTTACGCGGCAACAAGCACTTTGCTACTTTTATCAATTTCTCTAAATGCATTTTCTGATTAAGCAATGTATCATTCATAATTCTTATTTATATATCCCTTTCTTTTTTTTTTTTTTTTTTTTTTTTCCAACGTTTTGTATTTATTTTTGGGACAGAGAGAGACAGAGCATGAACGGGGGAGGGGCAGAGAGAGAGGGAGACACAGAATCGGAAACAGGCTCCAGGCTCCGAGCCATCAGCCCAGAGCCTGACGCGGGGCTCCAACTCACGGACCGCGAGATCGTGACCTGGCTGAAGTCGGACGCTTAACCGACTGCGCCACCCAGGCGCCCCTATATATCCCTTTCTTGAGCCAAAAGGAATTGAAGGCGGTTCAAAGGTACATGACTGAGGTGGTCAATTTTATTTTATTAATTTTTTTAATGTTTATTTATTTTTAAGAGACATAGGGCACACATTTGTGTGTGTGCACGAGTGGGGAAGGGGCAGAGAGAGAGAGGGAGTCACAGAATCTGAAGCAAGCTCCAGGCTCTGAGCTGTCAGCACAGAGCCCAATGTGGGGCTCGAACTCACAAAGTACGAGATCATGACCTGAGCTGAAGTCAGATGCTTAACCAACTGAGCCACCCAGGCCCCCAACGTGGTCAATTTTAGACTAGACTGAAGAATATCTAAGTTAGGCCTGGAAACATACCATGTGCAGGAATTCATTCACTCTCTTACCACTGCAGGTCAACTGCTTTGACCAGTCAAGCACCAATACGAAGCACATAGCTTACATGAAAACATTTTTATCTATCGCATCCTCAATCTTCAGAAAAAGCAGAAAGACCAAGTGGAATTTTTAAAGTAAAATTAAATTAATAATAACCTCAAGGACCTTTCACTTTCCATTGCCATTTGCCTTCAAAACAAGAAAATCAACGCTTCTTGAGGTCATCAGCTCTCCCTTATGACTTAATAATAGCATGCCAGGGCTCATAGAAATTTCACCTCTGACCCTAGATCTAGCTCCATTGCAAGTTAACATGATTAAGTACAGCCATCACAGAATCATGATACACTCATTCTTATCAACAACAGTTATAAGCATCTCCTAAACATTCTTCCAAGGTACTCCCTATGACCTGAAATCTAGAGATTTAGTCTTCTGGAAGAGACGGGAAAGAAAAACTACCCTGCAGTCTTGAAGACTGTAACATGCCATGTTAACAATTAGCGCTTCAAAATGCTGATCCTTGGATTCATGCTTTGCACCTAAAAAGACATAAATAATTTTGCCTGGACTATTGGAAATCTGCTCCATCAGGGGATCTTAAATAAGAGGATCTTAAGGATCCTCCAGAAGCAAATGATCTCTGCAATGGACTCTTGCATGAGGCAGATGACTAACTAAAATAGATAGCTTACATCCAAAAAGAAAAGGATGATTTTCTGATATTTCTACTCCTCCTTTTTAAATTTTTTTTTTTTACTGTTTATCTTAGTTATTATTACGCTTTGGTACTCTACTGATCAACTAAAGTTTTCTCAATATGCTTTCATATATATTTTCATTGTTATCACATTTTTAATCTCCTTTAGTCTTTCATTGCCACCTAAGAAAATGCAAAAATCTCCCTGTAATCCCACTGATAAAATTTAATAGATGCTCCTTCCTTCTAGACATTTATGTATTTGAGTCTCTGTCATATTATTAACCCTAACCTTCAGTTTCATAAAAATTAGACCTTGATCCCAAGTCATTTCATCAGCTACAACAGAATCAACATTACCAAGAGTGGGGACTAAAATTGTAGTTATCCTTGTTTAGTAGCAAATCTTTACCTTTTGGCAACCTGAAATTTCCATCTCATTGCAATAAATGAAAATCAAACGAACTAACAGTAGTAGATGTACTACTGTTCATATTATAGAGATACCTCTCTTCATGACCACATGGAGAGTCTTTCTAGACTCCCTTGCAGTTAGTTAAGTGCCTTGTGACAAGTTCTGGGAACAAGCTGTGAGCAAAAGTGACCAGTCTTATGTAGGTAAGAATAAGTTCTCCATTCTCCATTCTCCATTCTCCATTCTCCATTCTCCATTCTCCCCATTCTCTCTCTTCCTCCACTGGCTAAATGTTCCAGTTGGCTTACCAAGAACACAGAAGCAGCCTGGATCCCTGAAATGCCACTTTAAAGAGAAGTGTTCTTCTATAATCCTATAAATGTGAGTCTTTTAGTGGGCCTGTATCCTGGGCTATGACCTTCACAAGTGCTTCTGAGTTTCTTTTCCCCTTTCAGTGAGGTGGGACGGCTAGAGGGGGCTGCAGTCGGGCATTTCCCTTCTCTCACATTGGCTAGGTTCCCTTGAGAACAAAAAGCTCTAGGAGTATTTCAAAATGGTTACTTTTACCCTCCTCCCTGCTGAAAGTGTGACAGAACTGTTCACTGATCTTCACCTTGAGAACCTGGTGAGGTTCCTAGAGGTACAACTCACAAAATTAGAGGGGTACCTGGGTGGCTTAGTCGGTTAAGCATCCGATTTCAGCTCAGGTCATGATCTCACAGTTCGTGAGTTAGAGCTCCGTGTCGGGCTCTGTGCTGACAGCTCAGACCCTGGCACCTGCCTCGGATTGTGTCTCCCTCTCTGCCTCTCTCTCTCTCTCTCGCTCTTTCTCTCTTTCTCAAAAATAAACAGACATAAAAAATTTTTTTTTAAAAACTCACAAAATTGGGGAGGTTGGGAAGGGTGTTCCCTTACGGCTGGGCTCCCAGGAATTTGTAACTCTTAAGTCAGTCCACACCCAGCCTTCAATAGTTGATCAGTTAATAGTTTAAGTTTTCCTACCAGATCCTAGTTCCAATAGTTTCTGCTCCCAGTAAGCTGTGGTTCTTTATTTGCCTCTCCCTCCACATGGCAGGGCACTGATTTGCCCTGTGATCTCAATTATACGATAGATCTTGAGTTGTTGATTTTCAATTTGTTCAGCTTTTTCTTGTTGTGAGGATGACAGTAACAACTTCCAAACTCTTTACATGTCAAAGAGGAAACCAGAAATCTCCACAATATTGATTTTCATTGTTTACCAGCATGTCTTTTTCCCGCTTGAATGAGAACTATTTGTGAGAGCAGAAACCATAGTCCTTTTATCTCTGGATTCCCAGTAATCTGCACAGTGTGAGAATTCTTCAGGGCTCAATCATGGACCTTCTTATCTGCTCTTCTTCACACACTCACACACTCTCTAAGTTCTCTTCTCTATTCTTTTAGCTTTATGTACCACGCGGACAACAGCAAAAGTTATAACTCCAGTCAATCCAAATTCTCCTTCAAAACAAGCCAACTTATAGCATCTTAAACATAAAAAAGTTTAAAACTTAAGTTCCTGTGGCTAGTGCTAACCTGTTTGTCCTTTCCCCTTCTTGATCACAGTTAATGGCATCACCACCCAATTAGTTCCTCCAATCAGAAATCAGGCTCCTTGGCTCTTTTCTCTTCCTTACTAACTTCCTCCACATCTATGACACTAATGATGTATCGCCATTCCACTCCTCTTCATTTTCACCGTAATCAACCTAGTGCGAGTCATCATAATTCCTACAAGTCTTTCAGAAAAGCTTCCTCACTGCTCGGTCCACTTCTATTCTCAGTCACTCTAGCCATAGAGCAGCCAGATTGATCTTTGTACACAAAGTAGTAAATCATGTCACACCCATGTTTTAAAGTTTCCAATTATTTTCCTTTTATACTGACACAGATCCAAACTCTATTATTCTCTATAAAAACACTGCCTTCTCTGAGTCCTACCTCTGGAACCTCGTCTCCCACTACACTCCATCTTGCCCGCTGAATTACAGACACCCTGGTCCTCCTTGTCCCTCGAATCCTTTGCTACTTAAAAATGTTCACATAGGATGTTCCCTGTGCTTAAAACACTCCTCCTCTTAGCACTGTTTCCTATTAAAAGACTTCATAATCAAAGAGAAGTACAATATTAAATGGCTGTTTGATTCAAATGACTAAAATTTTAGATTTTCCTATTTCCGAGGTATATTTATTAGTATGTCACAACATGAATAAAATTGTTATTACATGAAAATTCAAAACAAACTAATCCAATTGATCAGTTTGATTAATCTGTTTTTTAAAACTTTCTAACTCAATTTGATATTATGGTAGATATTGGGAACAAAAAGTTACATTAACAGTTGCATTACAAAGAATTTAACATTTTTCTTTCCTACTAGGCCCATCCTTCATTACTCAGGGACTTGTTTTACACTTTACATACAACCGACATTATATTGCCTTTATAGAAACTTTCTCTCATTTTGATGCTGATGCGAAAAAAAAATAGTGAAAAAAAGAGAAAGTAAAATTAAAATTATTTAATTTGTATAATAAGGAATTTCCGCAAAGGCTGAATGGAATGACACCTGAAACATGGCTCAATTGACTTTCTATGCCTTAAAACTGATTGAAAGTCAGAGTTGGACACACTGTTCTAGTTATACCTACAATTTCACATGAATTACCCATATCAAAATTAGTAAGTCTTCCTGTTATATTAAAGAACTACAAAATAAACTCCAAAAACACAGACTTCAAGAAACTTACATTATTATAGCTTTGAATGACCACAAAATGAGACTTCTATAAATTCATAAAAATGAAATTACTGTTCAAAAATTATCAGATGTTTAATACTATCTGATAAAATATCTACTTACTTATTCTACTATGAAGATGTGTATATGGAGTATGAAGAAACATAAGTCCTACTTTTTATGTATTAAATGAATACCTGGAATTCAGCTCTTAGAAATAATTTTAAGGATGAATGAATACAAAGTAAGCGGACAGGAAGTTGTCCCATTCAAATGGTAGCCAAAGAGAGAAAAAAATTAGATGACTCAGAAAGAAGTCTTAGAACTCGGGAAGATGAATTAGAAGAGAAGATTCACAAGTAATCCTGGTCTATGGATCAGAAAGGTAAAAGGAAAGCTTCTGGAAAATTATATACCAAAATTCTTCAGCATAACAGAAGTGTAAGATGAGGAAGGTAACTATTGAGAGAATCTACTGATTCTGAATTTTTAAAACGGCATAAATCACAGATCCGTAAGAAGAATTAGTTGCCCAAGATACTTTAATGGAAATAATGCCTAAAATCAAGAATTAAATTTTAAAACATCCAAAAGTGCAAGTCTTTTCTCCTACCATCTTCCTATCTAAAAACTCAAAGCAAATGCAATTATATTTATTACTGAAGTAAAGCTATGTCTTTTTAGGTTTGACTTCATCTTTGTTTATGCCAATCAAATGTCACTTTATTTCAATAATCAGAGATCACTGTTTAAAGTTATGACCAAATATTTTGTTGAATGCCCAGTGTAATCTACTAAATAATATAACTTAATCCTGATTACTTTCTGAAACTCACAAATAAGATACATAACTGAAGCAATTTAATACTGAAGCACATTTGGATCTAAGTATATTTTGATAGTAATTTTACTATTTTACGATGTTTCAGTACCTTAGAGAAAATCAGCAAAATAATGACATATGTCATTTTAATGCAACTTTTGATTAGAAAACAGTTTCCTAAATTCATTGCTATTCCTTGTAACACAGTATTCTTATGTCATAAAAGACAAAACATGTAAAAATCAGTTATGAAGAAATGTTTACTGAGTTCCTCCTACAGATAAGGCATTCTGCTAGATTCCAAAGATAAAAGAGTAGTCAAGACAAACACAGGTCTTGATTTCACCTAGATTAAATACAGCAATAGTTCCAAATTTAGACCTACATATACAGTAGTCTACCCCCTTATCCTCAGTCTCTCTTTCCGTGGTTTCAGTTACCCACAGTCGACTGTGGTCTGGAAGCAGAGGATCCTTCTGATGTATCCTCAAAGTCAGCAGTCCTATGTTACAGGACCTATATCCTTCACCTCATGTTACCTCATCATGTATGCATTTTATCAACTCACATCATCACAAGAAGAGTATTGTACAAGATACTTTGAGAGAGAGAATCCACATTTACATAAATTTTATTACAGCATATTGTTATAATTGTTCTATTTTGTGATTAGTTATTGCTGTTTATCTCTTACTGTGCCCAATGTATAAATTAAACTTTACCATAGGTGTGTATGTATAGGAAAAAAACCCAGTAAATTTAGGGTTTATGTACCATCCGCAATTTCAGACATCCACTGGGGGTCTTGGAACATACCTGCAGAAACGGGTGAGGGGAACTACTGTAAACTATTAGAAGTAGTATACTGCAACATAACCTTAGGTCGGTTGAAACTAAAACACTGACAAAATTTTAAATAAAATGCATCTGAGGTCATATAAAACGAATGAGGGGATTACCCTCATCCAGAACAAGACAAGAAGACATTTATCCTCCAGTTTGCATTAAAGGCAAACATGAACGTCTCAGAATATTTCATCTTAGGGCTCCTAATAGACATGTCATCCTCTCCTAGAGTTCATGTCACTTCTCAGTCTGCCCATTGCTGCAACCAAACCATCTTCTTCGTAAACATAACTCCCACTTTAAAAAAGCACAGAGGCTAAGTGTAAGAGCACATCTCAGTAAGATGGCAATTACCATGGAGAGATTGGAACTTAATTAAATATGTGTCGTTCTCACATTCTCAAAGTTACTTCCACTTGCCAGTATAAATAATATTACTTGCACAAAGTTGAAAAGGCATGCGTGAACAATTTTTTAAAGAATGTTTTCTATTCTACTAACAACTAAAATAAATGGACCTGACCTTGTTTTTAATGTTTCAGGTCAACGTGAGAATAAATTGCTGCACTTCCCAAAGTATGTTGATAACGTAATGAAATGTTCAGTGAAAACAGAATTCAGTGGTCAAAGATGTCAACACTGTATGTTCTAACACCCTTTGGAGAACATTTAGACACTGAGAAGTATTACAATAAAGAAAACTCCTTGACCTTTTTTAAAAAGAACCTTTCCAAAACTATTTGACCAAAGGCTGAATTTGGGGGTTAATACTTCTTAATGTCCTCTGAGTTATTTTTGAAAGAAACACACCTTATACTATATTGCATAATTGGAGAAAGATGTTTTACTGGAAGAAAGACGTTTTACTGGACAAATACAGTTTACATTATTTATACTAAAACTGAGGGGAGAATTGCCTCTCTTCGTTTTTACTACCCTATAAACTGTCTTGTTTTCTTTTTAGATTTCCATGGGATAATTAAAGGTGAACGTGTCAAACTCATACCCTAACAATTTTCGTTTCTGAGGAGGAATATTCCAAGGGCAGCATTTTAACACATACTCTTCAGTATGCTATGCTATCAGAGAGAATATTGAGTCTGTACAGATCAGCTTACTTACGTCTGGGGCTCCTTTTCATTTTGCTGTTTTTGCTGGGGCTGAAGAACGTTATTTACCAGTTCAGTGATCCCACTAAAGGGAAACCACCTGTTTAAATAAGCAAATAATGTGACTGAATAACCAAATGAATAACAAGGTAGGTCAAATGTTTTCTTATCCACACTAATAAAAATACACAGGCACAAAAGCTACAGCCAATGGAAATGGGAGCTCCAGTTATCATCCAGGCAGTCAGATGTAGGGAAATTAAGTTGGAACACTTAACCAGTCCACAAGCAGGCAGCAAAAAACTACATCCGGTCAAAATGTGGATGAAGTAAGAAGCTGCAGGCAGCTCTCTTACAAGCCAGAGAGTCAGAAAGCAGAGGACACACTAGCTGCAGCCTATCCAGTATTAGGGTAAGCTAATACCATCCAAGGTGCGGGAAGCAGAATACGGCAAAGGTACAGAAATCAAGCCTACTGCACTCTGAATACATTTACTTACTGCGTCGGTTGTGGTTTGGGCTCTTCTTTGACCCTAAAAAGATAAGTTTGCACAACTGAGTGCACTGTACTAAGAAGAAACTTCTATCTACAATTTGTGGTCATATAAAAATGAAAAATGAGGTTTGTTACACACAAAAGGTTAGTGCTTTGCTACATATTGGAATTATACATGTCAACGAAGCTGACAAAAAAAAAGAGTTGAATCACCTGTGCGTAATAGAGGACTGATATTAAAACTCTACCACTGCTTTAATGAGTCCATGATTTAGGACTCAAGTTCTCTGAATATTTTTATTAATACTGATACTGACGCTTTTAAAATACTTATTTTAAAGCACCATTTTAAACACAGTTACATTTGGTTTACTGAAGATAAATAGATTTCCTCTTTATTTTTTAAATTTCTTCCTTAATATAAATTGAAGTAAAAGCATATTTTAAATAAAATCTATAACTTTATAAATGTATTTTAAAAGCCTTCCAAATGAATTTAATTACTGCTTAAAGGAGCAGATAAAAAGGTTGGGGGTTAGGTATCCAATCTAACTAAAAACGGCTACTAACTATGTATATTAAATTTTAAATATTTATAAGCTACAGTAAATTATTCATATAAGATAGCAGACTAAAAATGCATTTAAACTATAATCAACTCAGTGCTTCACTGAAATAGCACTGGATACTTAAAAGGCAGAGAAAGATCAGACCCAAGGGTAGTAGATTCCTCTGAAATCTGGCTTCCCGCACTTTACCTAAAACTGGTCCTAGACCTATGACTAAACCTATGACCTATGTCCTAAACCTATGACTTGGTGACCAGTTCGTTAGCTTTTCCCTTCCCAAAGAAAGGCTAAGAATTGGTAACTGAAATTGGTTACTAAAATCTAGGACTTCCATAAGGAAATTATAGTAACACTGTGCATTAAATTATTTTTAGATCAAATGGATTTTCTTTTCCAGTGTGTTCCTATTTATAATGATATAAGCAATAAATGAAAAGGTATACCCTTATACATTTTTGTGTCCCAAAGAATAAATATAATTGTTAATTATATATCTCTATATTAAACCACAAGGGAATCTCCTATGTTCTCTGCAAAAACTTCAAAAAAGTATAATAGTTTTATCCTAGAGCTAAAGCCACATCATTTAGTATTTAACTATAGTCATAAAATGGATTAATAATAAAAGATTGTATTTAACACCAACTATCATATCAACAAGCAAACACAAAAAACTTATAGTGACCCTGGATTCTGTCTAGAAAACTTATTATATTTCCTGGAGAATAAGGTAAAAATCTCTTAACATTTTAGAACAAAATAGGTCCCAAAGAAAGGTTACCAGATCAGCTCATCATACTGGAGAACAATGCAAGATTACCCTTCACCAAACGATATGTATATAAAAAAAATAAATATTTAAATAGATAAATATGTAAATGAGAAAAATATTGTTAAAGAATTCCTCGGTGATCTCTGCAAGGAATCATGTTGCTTTTAATTACTGACAAAAGTTTTCATCACAAGCAAATGGATATTAATCTACCAATCAGTTCCTAATTTCAAGATCTTAAAAAATTAACAGACAAAAATTTTAATTACCAATTTAGGAATTATTTCTGGGCTTTGTAAAATATCTACATATGAAATATACAAACATTTGCATCAGCTTTCCAAATAAAATGTGTATCATAATAAGGCAGTATAAAGATTTATCCTGTCAGGTGGCCAATATACACATGAAAAGATGTTCATCATCACTTGCTCTCAGGGAAATACAAGTCAAAACTACAATGTCACACCTGTCTGAATGGCTATAATCAACAACACAAGAAACAACAGGTGTGGCGAGGTTGTGGAGAAAAAGGAACACTCGTGCACTGTTGGTGGGAAGGCAAACTCTGGAGAACAGTATGGAGGTTCCTCAAAAATTAAAAATAGAACTACCCTACAATCTAGCAGTCACACTACTGGGTATTTGCCAAAAAAAATACAAAAACACTAATTAAAAGGGATATATGCACCCCGATGTTTACAGCAGCATTATCTACAACAGCCAAATTTTGGAAGCAGCCCAAGTGTCCATCAACAGATGAATGGATAAAGAAGATGTGGTGTGTATGTGTATATATACATATATATAATGGAGTATTATTCAGCCATAAAAAAGAATAAAATTGTGCCATTTGCAATACATGGATGGAGCTGGTGAGTATAATGCTAAGCAAAATAAGCCAATCAGAGAAAGACGAATACCATATGATTTCACTCACATGTGGAATTTAAGAAACAAGACAAATGAGCAATGTAGAAAGAAAGAGAGAGAGAGACAAACCAAGAAACAAACTCTTACTTGTAGAGAACAAACTGATGGTTAGCAGGGGGGAGGAGGGTGGGAGCATGGGTTAAATAGGTGATGGGGATTAAGGAGTGCACTTGTTGTGGTGAGCATCGGGTGATGTATAGAATTGTTGAATTGCTATATTGTATACTTGAAACTAATATAACACTATACTAACTAGCTGGAATTAAAAGTAAAACTTAAAAAGAAACAGATTCTTAATTATAAGAGAACTGATGGTTACCAGAGGCAAGGGGAGTGTTGTATGGAATTGGTGAATCACTATACTGTACACCCGAAATTAATAAAACACTATGTTAAAAATTTTTATTTTTATCCTGTCTTTAAAAATGTCTGAATTTGAAAAATGTCTTGAAATGTCTGAATTTACCCACATTCCTTCATTTCAAAGTGTGTATGAGCAGCTTCCAGATTCCAGTCTGAGACACAAAGAGCTTGGAAATCATCACTCCCATCCTTACAACAAGCAAAGAGCTGAACAAAACTGAAAATCAACAATTCTTCTTAGATCTATCAAAGAATTTAGGTCACTGAACAAATTGCTGCCCTGAAAACTAGGGAAACAGACACACGGATCCAGAGTATCACATTTTACCAAGAGTACAAGCCAAGGGGCAGAAGCCCACACCTGAAGCTAGCATCTGTAGAAACACTTTTAATTGACCAATTACTAGAGACTCAATGTGGACTGGACTGATAGTTTAAAATTCCAGGGGCGCCTAGGTGGCACAGTCGGTTGAGCGTCCGACTTCAGCCAGGTCACTATCTCGCGGTCCGTGAGTTCGAGCCCCGCGTCGGGCTCTGGGCTGATGGCTCGGAGCCTGGAGCCTGTTTCCGATTCTGTGTCTCCCTCTCTCTCTGCCCCTCCCCCGTTCATGCTCTGTCTCTCTCTGTCCCAAAAATAAATAAAACACGTTGAAAAAAAAAATTTAAAAAAATAAAATAAAATTCCAAGGGGTCCCCGCCTTAGTTGTGCCACCACAATTCAATAAATATTATCTCCAGAAGCCCTACAAGTTGCTCACTGTGAAAATCAAAGAAAACTCTCCTCTTACCTCCAGCAAGAGAAGGGAAAAGTAACGATTATGAAATATTCCCAGATTTCTCTACTTCCTTAACAATCCTAAACTCAAGGGAAAATATTTTACCAAAGTCTAAACAATTGGAGTTCTACCAAAACCAAACAAGCTTGAGAAAGACAATTACCTCCTCTAGACTTTGATGTGGGAGAAAAAAAAAAAAAAAAAAAAACACCAAACTATATCCCCTCTAACCTTCAACATGGGGAAAGAGAAATATCAACTCAGGATCACCAAAAGACAGAGACTACTGAATGCTTCTCATATGTCAACACCTTACCACCAAATCAATAGAGTTCCTGAATAATGACAGGAGATTACAACTAAAAGAACTAAAGTAAAACCCTAGTTTGTGAGCATAATTTGTTCCAGATTCACGTTTGTAATCCAAAGAAGTCACACATCAAAGCGAATTTCAAGAACCATTGGCTCAGTTGCGATCATGTGATGTTCAGCAAATACTACCCGTATTGCAAGACGTCACTCATTTAACAAGTTAAAATTTATTAGATTATGTTTGCTCCCCTTTTGGAACACTCACAGAACAAACTACTTGGAATCCAATGTTTTACTATACAAGCTTTAGACACTATTTAGTTAAAAGTCTCTAGGGAAACACAAGGGAAAGGAAGTAAGGAAAAGAAAATACAAATAAGCACAACAGAGGAGAAGATTCTGGGAAGATGATGGAGTAGAAAGCAATAGAACTCTGTCTCCCTACTTGGACAACAATGGTAAAATTTGTCTTGTGTAACAATTTTGGAAATCTGGAGTCTAATGAAGGCTTTCCATTTCAGGAGAAGACTTGAACTACACACTGCAGTTAATTTTGGTCAACTCGAGCTCTTAGCATAGTATCAGCCACCCATTCCCCACCTGCCAGACCCACGGCATGTGGCCGTGCACTCATTCCTAAAGCAATGTGTACACAGCTTCCAGGAGCAAGGATAGGTAAAAAGGACTCTGTTCTCTGTGCTCAGATGGTGGACTACTGACCGCTTCTTATCTCAGAGGTGCAGACGAAAAGTTGGGTGGCTATTGTTGTCCCAACTTTTCATATGGTTGAAGCCCTTGCCCTCTGCCTAAGGCGATTTCCAGGATATTTAAGTGGCTAACATATATTCCTCTCTCTGTTGTTCCATTTTTCTTCCTTTGGGAGCCAGACATTAAAGACTGAAACATTCAAAAGCAACTGCATTTATGGGAGAAAGTAAAGTCACTACACATGCCCAGTGAAAGCATGGGCTTAGCAAAGACCTTAAATTTATAAGACAGGATAATCCTCAGCACAGAAACAGCGTACAAACAAACAAACAATAAAAGAAAACACTAACAGAAAACAACAAAATCTAGTGAAGAGGGAAAAATCTGAACCCCAGAGTACCACATTATTCGATTCAAATGTCCAATTTGCAATTAAAAAGAAATCATAAGGGATGTAGACCAACAGAAAAGTATTACCCATTCAAAGAAAAAAAGGATAAACAGAAACTGTCTCTGAAAAAGACCTGACAGCAGATCTACAAGACAAAGACCTGAAAACAACCGTGTTAAAGATGCTCAAAGAACTAAAGGAAGGTGGGAAAAGTCAAGAAAATGTGTGAAATGTGTGAACAAAATGGAAATATCAATTAAGAGACAGAAAACCTAAAACAAGTGAAAAAGGAATTCTGGAGATTAAAGTACAATAACTGACAAAAAAATTCACTACAGGGATTCAAACTACAGACTAATATTCAAATGCTACCGTAGCAATGTATACATTCAATAAAATCTCTATCAAAACCTAATGTTTTTTATAGAAACAAAAAAACCCATCCTAAATTCATATGGAATCTGAATTCCTGAATAGCCAAAATAATCTTGAAGGAAAGGAGGGGGAGAGAAAGAGAGAGAGAGAGAGACAAAGCTGGATGACTCACGCATCTTGATTTCAAAACTTACTACACAGCTATAGATAATCAGTACTGGCATAAAGACAGACATAGACCAAGAAAACAAAATAGAGAGCACAGAAATAAACCCTCACGTACATAGCCAAATGGGTTTTTGACAAGGGTGCCTAGACTATTCCATGGCGAAAGGACAGTCTGTTCAGCAACTGGTACTAGGAAAGCTGGATATCCAGATGCAAAGAATGAAACCAGACCCTTATTTAACTTATACAAGAATTAATTCAAAATCAAAGAGCTAAATGTAATATATAAAACTATAAAATTCTTAGACGATAACATAAGAGCAAAAGCTATCCAACACTGGATTTGTCAACGTTTTATTGGATATGACACCAAAGGCACAAGCAAAAAAAGTCAAAATAGATAAACTGGACTCACAAAAATCTTTAAATTTTGTGCATCAAAAGATATCAACGGAATAAAAGGCAACCCACACAATGGATGAAAATGTTTAAAATCATTTATCTGATAAGTGATTAAATATCCAGAATATGCAGAGAACGCTTAAAACTTAACAACAACAAAAGAAAAGGAATCCAGTTCAAAAATAGGCAGAGGACTTGAATAGACTTTTCTCCCAAGATATACAAATGGCCAATAAGTACATGAAAAGATGCTCAACCTCACTAATCATTAGAAAAATGCAGATCTAAACTATTGGGAGATACGACCTCACACTCATTGGGATACCTACTATTGAAAAAAACAAAATAAGAGGTGTTGGTAAGGATTTGGAGAAATTGGAACCCTTGTGTATTGTTGATGGGAAAGCAAAATAGTATAGTCACTGTGGACAACAGCATGGTGTTTCCTCAAAAGATTAAAAATTATTCTATGACCTAGCAATTCCACTTCTGGGTGTATCATAGGGTCTCAAAGAGATAGTTGTACACCCATGTTCATAGTAGCATTATTCACAATAGCTACAACATGCACACAACCCAAGGATCCATCAATAAATAAATGGATAAGCAAAACATGGTGTGTGTGTATATATATATATATAGGGGTACAAACTTAAACAGTTAGGAAATTCCGACAGATAACTACAACCTGGATGAAACTTGAGGACATTATGCTAAGTGAAACAAACCAGCCACGAAAAGATACTCTATTATTCTACTTACATGAGGTACTTAGGGTAGTCAGATTCATAGAGGCAGAAAGAAGAATGGTGGTTGCCAGAGGCTGACACGAAGGGGAAAATGGGGAGTCCTGTTTAATGGGTATACAGGTGCAGCTTTACAAAATGGAAAACACTCTTGAGATGGATAGTTGTGATGGTAGTATGTTATAAATGTATTTGATATCCCTGATCTGTGCACTTAAAAATGGCCAAGATACTATACTTTATGTCTGTGCGTGTTACCAAAATTAGAAATACTGGTCAAAAATATAAGGACAATAGAAGAAATTTTAGCCTCTGACACCACAGCTACACCAAACAGTAAATAGAGCCTAACTCCTAGCCAAGTAAATATAAAACCTAACACTAAAGGGCTCTCTACCTACATTCCTTTTACACAATAAACCTTGTCTAGTTTTCAACAAAATACAAAGCATACTAAAAGGCAAGAAAAAACACAGTCTGAAAAGACAAAGCAGAATCAAAACCAGACTCAGATATGGCAGAGATTTTAGAATTATCTTACTGGGAAGAATAACTATAATCTAAGCTATATGTATAATTATATCTCTATTAAGTTATATATATATATATATATATTAAGTTATATATATAACTATAACTATATATATAAGTTATATATATTAAGTTATATATAACTATAACTATATATATGTTATATATATAACTATAACTATATATATAAGTTATATATATAACTATAATCTAAACTATAATTAGAGTCAAGGGCTCTAATGGAAAAAGTGTACAACACATAAGAACAGATGAGTTGTATGAGCAGAGAGATGGAAAGTTTAAGAAAGAATGAAAAGGAAATGTTAAAAATCAGTAACACTGTAACAGAAATGAAGACCTTTGCCTTTGATGGACTCATCAGTAGACTGCACTCAGCTGGGGAAAATATCAGTGAACTTGAAGACATGTCAATAAAAACATTCAAAACCGAACGGCAGGGGTGCCTGGGGGGCTCAGTCCGTTGAGTGTCTGACTCTTGATTTCAGCTCAGGTCAGGATCTCATGGTTGGTGGGATAGAGCCCCACAGCAGGCTCCTTGCTGACAACACAGAGCCTGTTTGGGATTCTCTCTCTGTCTCTCTCTCTCTGCCCCTCCCCTGCTTGCGCACTCACACATTCTCACTCTCTCTCTCAAAATAAATAAGTAAACATTTTTTTAAAAACCCTGAAAGACAAAGAGAGAAAAGACAGGAATAGATGAAACAGAATGTCCAAGAACTGTGGGACAATTACCAAAAGGTGTAACATTTTGTAATTACCAAAGGCTGTAACATGGAACACCAGTAGGAGAAGAAAGAAACACAAGAAATGTCTGAAGTAATGATAACTGGGAATTTTCCAAAATTAATGACAGACACCAAAGCTACACATCCATTAAGCACAAGGAATACCAAACAGGATTAATATTTTAAAAATGTACAACTAGGCAAATACTATTTAAACTGGGGGGAAAAAAAGGAGTAGATTTTGAAAGAAGGCAGAAGGAAAATACACATTTTACCTACAGAGAAACATATAAGAATTATACCAGACTTCTCTTCAGAAACCATGCAAGCAAGAAGAAAGTAGAGTGAAATATTTAAAGTGTTGAAAGAAAAAACCACCAACCAATAATTCTGTATCCAGTGCAATTATCTTTAAAAGGGCAGGTGAAATAAATACTTTCTCAGACAAGCAAAAATTAAGAGAATTTGTCATCAATAAATCTGCCTGGCAAAGAATATTAAGAGGAGGAAGAAAATGATAAAGGTTGAAAACCCACATCTACATAAAAATAAGAAGAGCATTAAAGAAGGAATAAATGAAAGTAATATAAAATCTTTTATTTTTCTTATTCTTAATTGATCTAACTGGTAAGTTTCTTCTCAGTAATAACAATAACATTGTGTTTGGTAATTATAGCTTATGGATAAGTGAAATGAATGACAGCAAATTTTAAGGTACGGGAGGGAAAAATGGGGAATACTCTGTTATAAAGTACTTGTACTACCCCTGAGGTGGTATAGTGTTATCTGAAAATAGACTTAGATTAGTTGTAAATGTACAATGAAAACTCTTCAGCAACCGCTAAAAACATTTTTATAAATGCAGTACAATTCATATGCTGAGAGGAGAAACAATGGAATCAAATCATATAAAATGCTGACTTTAAACAAGAAAAGGAAGAGAAATAAAGGAAGAAGAAGGAGAAGAAGAGGAAGAAGAAGGGGGGGAGGGGAGAAGAAGGGGGAAAGGAGGGGGGAGGAGAAGAAGGAGAAATAAAAGAACATAGGCAATGAATAGTTATAAATATAGTAACTATCAATCCAAATATATCAATAATCACTTAAATGTGAATATCTAAATATATCAATTAAAAGGAAGACACTGTCAAAATAGACTAAAAACAAGCTAACAATGTGCTATCTACAAGAAACCCACTTTAAATGTAAAGCACCAATAGAATAAAGGAAAGGAATGAAGATATACCATGCTAACACTAATTTTAAAAAGCCGAAACACTACATTACCTTCAAACAAAGTTAATTTCAGAACAAGGAATTTATCAGGGATAAACAGGGACATCCCATAATGACAAAGGGGTGAATTTTCCAAGAACACATGATAATCCTTAACGTGTAGGTGCCTAACAACAGAGTGTAAAAATATGAGAGGCAAAAATTGATAGGCCTGCCACAAGAAACAGACAAAGCCACTGTTACAGTTAAAGACTTCACACTTCAATCAGTAATTGACAGATCCAGCAGACAGAAAATCAGTAAGGACTAGCATCATCAATAAAATGTATCTAACTGACATTCTCTAATACATCATCCAATAGTACCAAAATACACATTACTCTCAAGCTCAAATGGAACATTTATCAAGATATACCACAATGTGGCCCTTACACTCTCTTTAACAAATTTAAAAGAATACAAATCATAAAAGTATGTTATGAGTTCACAATGAAATTAAACTAGAAATCAATAAAACTGTAGTGGAAAATCCAAAAATAGCTAGAGACTAAACAACACACTTTGAACTAACACCCGGGTTGAAAAAGAAGTCTCAAGAAAATTTTGAAGTATTTTGAACTAAATGAAAACGAAAAGCAATCTATCAGAATGTAAGAAAACTTTCGCATTGGATGCAAAAGAAAGATCTAAAATCCATAAAGCAAGATTCCATCTTAGAAACTAGAAAAAGAAAAATGAATTAAATCTAAAGGAAAACAAAGAAAAGAATAAAAATAAGAGCACAAATCAACAAAATTTAAAATAGAAAACCAATAGTCAAAATCAAAACATGCTTTTTTGTGAAGACTAATAAAATGATGAACCCTCAGCTAGGCTAGTCAAGAAAAAGAGAGAAGACACAAATTACTAATATCAGAAATGAAAGACAGTCCATCACTCCAGATCCCATGACATTAAAAAGGTAACAAAGAAATATTAAGAAAAACTCTATGCTCAGAAATTCAATAACTTTGAGGAAATGGACCATTTCCTTAAAAGAGAACTATCTACAAAAGTTCGCACCAGAAGAAATAGGTAATCTGAATAGGTCTAACATCTATTAATGTAATTGAATCAATAGTTAATAACCTTGCAAAACAGAAATCACCAAAGACTACATGGTTCCATTTGTGAACCCTACCAAACATTTAAATGGGAAATAATACCAATCCTCTACAATCTCTTTCAGAAAAGGAAGCTAAGAGAACACTTTCTAACTCAGCCTCTTAGAACAGCATCACCGTAATATAAGAAACAAAGACATTGAAAGAAATGAAAATTACAGACCAATATGTTTCACAAACACAAATGCAAGTATATTCAACAGCATATTAGCAAATCAAATCCAACAAAGTATAAAACTATTGTACACCATGACCAACTTGGATCTATCCCAGATATGCTGGTTCAATACTCAAAAATCAGTTAGCATAATCCATCAATATCAAAAGGTTAAAGAAGAAAAATCATATATCATATTTGACAAAATCTAACAGCCATTTAAAAAGCTCTCAACACACTATGAATTGAGGATATTTCCTTAATTTTGACAAACATAAAAAGCTATCACTAGCTTACTATCATTAAGTAAGTTGATAAAGTGTAAGTTTTAATGATGATAAGTAAGTTTAATGATGATAAAGTGTAAGTTTTCCCCTTAAGATCAAGGAGGAATTGACTACACAGATCAAACAAATTAATTTTTAGGGTGTTGGAACTGTTCTAAATGATATTGCATAGCTGTATACATGCTTATATGTATTTGTAAACACCCACAGAACTATATACAGCACAAAGAGTAAACCTTAATGTATGCACATTTTTAGAAATCAACCACAAGGGCAAGGGAATCCTAGGAAGAAAGGCAGAATGTGACAAATGAATCCAAATCTGTTTGGAGAATGGATAACAAACCTCACTAACAAGGATTCAGAAAAAATTGCTGCCCTAAGTAACAATGGGACAGGTTATTTTAAGTAGATATTTCCAATGCTAAAGACAAAAAGAACTATATTTAAACATTGTACTCTAATTGGCAAATTTGTTTGCACACTGCACAGGTTAGCAACTCTGAAACTATTGTACACGTAGACAGGAGTTAAACAACTAAATAAATTCTAGATAACGAGAGCCAGCTTTCTCACTGTCATAAAAAAGAAGTTACAAATAAGAAAAGAGGAGGCTAAAATGAATGGACCCTGCCTACAGTGCTGGATTTAGAGTCAAAGATATTAGTCTGAAGTTATGCATGTTTACATTTTATAGGCAGAGATGACTGATGATGATGATGATGATGATGATGACAGATAGATACATAGATAGATAGAACTTATAAATGTAATTAATATACTAGAGCTAAAAACTCCCCAAAACTCCCCCAATGATAGGGTTTTCTTTGTTTGTTAGAATGGGTTGAATCCTTTCAATTCTAGTAAAAAATTATCAAATTGCAAACCATACAGACAAGTGGTAACGGACTTCTGTCAGCAGTCCTGAAAAGCTGAATCCTCAGGCAACGAAGAAAGCAAAGAAGCAAATTAACCCCAGAAGGCTCAAGAATTGGCAGCACCAGGTATCTCTAGAAATGGAGTAAAAGCAGGACTAAAAACAAGTTGAAAGTCTCTTAAGAACATAAGATAAGGGGGCGCCTGGGCGGCTCAGTCAGTTAAACATCCAACTTCGGCTCAGGTCATGATCTCACGGTTCGTGAGTTTGAGCCCCATGTTGGGCTCAGCGCTGACAGCTGGGAGCCTGGAGCCTGCTTCAGATTGTGGGTCTCCCTCTCTCTCTGCCCCTCCTTTGCTCATGCTCCGTCTCTGTCTCTCTCTGTCTCTCTCTCTCTGTCTCCCCCCCACACACACACACACACTTAAATAAACATCTAAAAAATGAAAAAAAAAAAAAAAAAAGAACACAAGATTAGGACCCAGACTCCCTCACTCACTCCATGCCTCTCCCTAACCTCAGCAGAAGCTTAAACAAGCCTCTCTGGAGAGGGTAAAACAGAATGAATAAACTAGGGGATACCAGGCAGACGTGAGTCATAGCAGAGGCAATATACCGAACACAGACAAATTAAATGAAATCTTACATAATGAATGTTAAGACTCTAGCTTTTTCCCCAACATGGTCCCAGAGCATCAGCAGCCAGGCATATGCCCTCTTGCATGAAGTCCGCAAGATTCTACTCTGAGAAATCTAATTTGGTCAAGAGGGAGGAACTGGGATCCCCAACAACGCAGCCCAGCTACCTCACAGACTATGTTATTGTTGATCTTAGTAGGGAACCAATATCTAAAGAAAGAGGAGGCTGAGGATATTATAAAAACATTAAAATTAAGCCCCCAAATATTTATAATATCAGAACCACAAAAATGTGAAGGGCAAAGAAAACAGATTACATAGTGAAAGACTTCTACTTTCTATTATAAATGTAAAATGAAATAATAAGACAGAACAGAGGCCATTTTCTCACAGCATCTACCTAAACCATCAGCACTTAAAGCTGCTAATAACACCACCTGCCCCCATCTACTCAGGATCCCCCTTTAATCTGTACCTCAGTCAGTCTGATTCTCTTTTAGTCCCTAAAAAGGGCTGTGCACCTTTCTATGCAAATATCTAGAAATATCCAGGGGAAAATATGAACATTTTCAATAACAACCACATAATTTCCTATTTAATGCCATTTATTTTTACATTTGTGTACATCTATAAATGGGCTAATTTTTTTTTCTTTTTGTTATGTTACTGAAAGCAACAGATCAGTGTATTAGAAACTAGGGCTCCTAGACTCTAGCTGTCACTGTCTTTGCCTATGAGAAGGAGCCACTCATGAAGACTTGGAATACTTATGGATAATGGGAGATAACATTCATCAAACCGTTAGTCAATAAGGTGGTTGTCAATGAACGCTGAAGTCCTTTCCATATTAGAGTTAGTCCACAAATGTTACATAATCGATCTGGATTATATATGTGGCAACTTTTCAGTGCCAAATTGTTTTCCCCCTGACACTAAAGATGTTCCTTCACTGCCAGATGGTATTTGCTCAGAAAATTCAAGCTTAATTTTTTTCTGAGTTATACACACACACACACACACACACACACACACACACACAGGCTCTGCGCTGAGCATGGAACCTGCTTAAGACTCTCTCTCTCTCTCTCTCTCTCTCTCTCTCTCTCTCTCTTGTGCCTGGGTGGTTCAGTGTGTTAAGCCTCATACTTTGGCTTGTGTCACAGTCTCATGGGGGTCACGATTTCATGTTTCATGAGTTCGAGCCCCCCATCAGGGTCAGCGCTGACAGAATCCTTGGATCCTCTGTCTCCCAGCCTCTCTGCCCCGCCCCATCTCTCTCCCTCTCTTAAAATAAATAAACATACAAAAAAAAAAAGACTTTCCCTCTGCCCCTCCCCAGCTCCTGCTCACTCACGTGCCCTCTCTCTCTCTCTCTCTATCTCTTTAAAATTTTTTTTAAAAAAGTAATTGTTTCTTCATATATCTTTTCCCAAACTTCTCTCACTACTCAAGGTTATCACTATCAGTTTGGGGTAAAAATCACTTTTCTAACCATTTTATGAGGAAAAGCAATTAACAAACTTTTAAAGTAACTCACCTTAAATTCCAAAGCATTAATTTTGTATAAAATAGCTGGTGAAGAATTGTCTCAGGAGAATTGAGGCAGACCTACATCCTATTTCTTAACTATGTTACCTGGTATTTATGTGATCACGAGCAACTTATTTAATTGAGCCTCTGTTTGTAATTTGTAAAACTGTGATAATTCTGGATAAAAAAAACTTAAAAGATTAAACAAAATAGGTGGAAAGTGCCTGGCACATAGTGCTTACACAATAAGTGAAAGTACCCTTTTCAAAACTGAATTTCCTTTCAAAGCTAAATTCAAAATATTTAATTGTCTCTGACTTTAAAATATTTACAATTCATTTCTGTGAATATATTCTCCTAAGGAGAAGAAAACAGATGGATAGCAGAAAGGTTTGGAAAAGAAGCTTTTCATTGCCTATTTTTGTAACTTTTGCATTATATATTTGACACCACAAGTGAATAAAATTTAAATAAAAATAGTAAACCACTATAAATTAATAAAAATATTAATCAAATAAATTCAGTACATAAAGTCCTCATAACTTGATGTAAGTGAGTCCTCTGAATGCAGGGATTATGTCTTATTCATCTATGAGACTCAAGAATTTTGAACAATGCTGGGCATCTAGTAAACATTCAAAAACATCGGTAAGAATGGATGCATGGTTGAGACCTCCATCTACATTTTGTTCATATTTATGTGGTTGCAAAAATTAAGACTGAAAATGTCTCTATAGCTACCTAAATTACATAATAGAATATATTAACTTAATTAACTGTGCTATCGGGAAAGCCAAAATAACTGATCACCAAATGATACATTTAATGCCTATATATATATATATATATATATATATATATATATTTAATAACTGATCACCAAATGATACATTTAATGCCTATATATATATAATAGCCTATATATTATCCAAAAAATTTGTTGATTTGCCATAGCATCAAACACTTAAAAATAACTATCATTAATTTCTAGAGATTTATAGAGAAAAGTACATTCCCAAAAATCTAAAAAGTGCTCACAAAAAATAGGGTCATTACTTTTTACAACCAAGTAAATTATGAAGAATGAAAAACTATTTTTCCACAGTACATATAAGCATTAATAATTCAGAGTGAACAGGACAACAAATTATTAGAGGGTATCTATGTCTGATTAAGTGAACACACACACTGACGCAAATACACACATTTTGAAATGTCTCGGCATCACCACTATAACTCACGTAGCCTTGGGTCCAAAAGAAGTACTAAGCTATTATCTGGAAGACTAGCTCTAAGTTTTTTTTTTTATTTCAAATACATAAGATTAAAAAAGATAACCACAAAATACATCAAAATATTAATACCACTTTTATTAGAGTGCCAGAATTGTGGGTGATATTATTATTCTTGCCTCTATTTTCCAAATTTTTGGTAATGTAATTACACTTTCTCAGAATTATACATCCATGATATTTTTAAGATATTATCTGGTTTAAAAAAGAGAAACCATCCAGTGTACCCTATGCTTATAGACAGCTTAAAAATTAAACAATCTTACACATTTAGATGTAAAATCCATTTTCAAAGTTCCCACGAAAGAGATTTACAGTTAGCATCACCTGTTCAGCAAGGGAACTTGTTAAACAAGTTCTTTCTGCCCTCATCACAATGACAGCGTTGAATAAGCTATATGTATAAGTTCTCGGATCCTTTGAAATCTTTTTTTGCAGCTGTCTGCGGGGGTCATTAGAGGAGAAACGGGGATATGATTCTGTACAGCTCTTGTGTGAGAGCCCGCATTTATTCTCCTTTCTTTCTCTTCTCTGCTATCAAATGGAGCACTGTCCAAGGGCAGTTAGCCAAACAGCCAGGTGAACTGCTCTAGTCACTCAGGCATTTGCACATGTCTAAAATACTTTATATCCCTTTATAATAAAATTATTCAAAACATAAAGAAAGGAAGGAGCAGCAATAAATCATGCTGGCATAGCACAGTTTATTTATTCCGAACAGGATGGCTGACAAAGGAACCTGCTGTCACAACATATGAGAGCACTTAAAATAATGAGGTTTTTCAGGGAAAAAAATGGAAAAAAATAAAGAAAAACACTAAGTGTCTGATTCCGTCCATAAGATACCCTCACACACACACAAAAATGAAAATGAAGAGAGATTTGATGCGACATATTGGAGGTTAATAAAGAAAAAACATCATCTCCCAATTTAATTTTGTCAGTTTTTATACAGAAGAGTATGGGCTCTGGAGTCAATCAGACAGGGAGTTTGAACACTGGCTCCAATGTTCACTACTTGGCAAGTTACTTAACCATTTTATAATCCATTTGTAAAAACAGAAACTAAAATAGCTACCTCATAAAGTGACAGTTAGGATTAAATAAAGTAATGAGAAAATGCATGGCACATGTTCTATTACTCTCTAAACTTTTCTATATGTTTGCAATATTATACAAACACATAATGCAATGAGTGGCACATAATGGGCTCTCAGTAAATGTTGGCTCGCTTCTTTGTTACAGACATGAAAATTAAACCAGGGTTTTAAGTTAAAAAAAAAAAAAGGAAGGGACTAGAGGTCACCTCATTCAGACCTCTACCTCTAGGCAGATTTATCACATTAAATAAACATCATCTGATGACTTTCAACACAAGGCTGTAAGAAGAACTTTTCTCAATACCTAAGAGAAAAGGATAAGTAGGAAACGAATGATCAAGTAAATCCGAAATTGACAAAGTTAGTGCTCGATATAAAAAGGAACCCGCATCTAAGGACCACTGCAGTTTAAATGTCTAAAACTTGCAAAGCCATAGTGATTAAAACAAACAAAACCTATAGAATAGTTAGTATCACAAATCAAGGCGGGGGGGGGGGGGGCGGGAAATGTGGTTCTGGTTGATGATATCACAGAGATTAATTCACTGTAAAGAAAAAGATGACATTACAGTTGAACCTTGAACAACAACAGTTTAGGGGTGGCAAGTTGGCAGTCAACAATCAGTATATAACTTTTGATTCCTCAAAAACTTAACCAATCCCAGAAGCCTCACCAATAACATAAAGAGTCAATTAACATACATTTTATATATCATTATAAGCTGTACTCTCACAGGAAAGTAAGCTGGAGAAATGAAAATGTTATTAAGAAAATCGTAAGGAAAATACACTTACTGCACTGTATTGTATTTATGGGAAAAATCTGCATATAAATGGACACACACAGTTCAAACTTGTGTTGTGCAAGCATCAACTGTGCTTAGGTATACAGCTTTCTGGCGATCTGTCTTATTATAGGGATCAATTTTTAAAACTTGAGAGGAAAAGAGAGTTACCGTAATCACCATGATTTAAGAATGCAAGCTCTGGAGCCAGACATGCTAGGTTTATATCTGATTTTACCACCACCTATGATACCATGGACAACCCCCTTCTCTCACTGGGCCAGAGATGACTCATTTGCAAAAATGGGGATTAAGACAATACATACTTCATGAAGTTGACGTCTGCATAAAATATAGACAGAAAAGTCCTGGTTCATATATGAAGTGCTCAACAATTACTGGTAGTGATACTTGTTTTTAAGAAGAAAAAGAGAACGGGAAGGACAGTTTTAATATGTCTTTGAGACAACTCGTCTATCAGTTGTCTCTCCCTAGCTCAGAAAGGGGGTGGGGGGAGGGAGGGAGGGAGGAAGGGAGGAAGGAAGGAAGGAAGGAAGGAAGGAAGGAAGGAAGGAAGAATCATTATCTCAATGAATTCCATTTCTATAAGATTTCAACAGAGAAATGAGAAAGGACTTCAGTATCTACTAATCTTTCAGTGCATTCCTCTTAGCCCAGTAACTTCCAAAGTAGCCTAAGGCCAGAGAACTGTAACAGAGTTGTAAATGCCCATAGGCTGCTGAATTACCCTTTGGAATCCCAGTGTCCACAGTGGCTTCACCAAATCAGGTGTTGAGTCAGTCATCCCAGAGTAATGCTGTTCTGGGGCTCATGCAAAGATTGTGATAGACATGCAAAGATTGTGATAGAATTCAAGGGCTTCTACTATAAATTAGATTTAGTTCATACCAACTCTTTCAAGGCTTTTTATATATGCTTCTAAAATTGATCACAACCATATGGAATGAGTCTTTAAATAAGTATCATCTGAAAGCAGTCAAGGCTAAAAGTAAATTTTCTATGCAGTGACATTCAAACATTTTCTAACTTGACCCACAATACATTTTACATACAGGAAATACCTTTGGATACATGCATACAATAAAATTTCATTAAGCAATACTAAGTGTATTGTCTTTTCAGTTTATATCGTTGTTCTTAATTGGTGGTTATACGTTCTCCCATTAATTTGTTTCATGACCCAGCTTGAAAAACACTCCTCTACAGTAACTAGAGATAGATTATACTTTATAACTTCAGGACAAATCCATATCTTCTAAGTTCCTCATGACTTTCAGAATATTCCTAAAGTTTAGGAGAGTGGGTTAAGACCTAAAAATAGCCAAATAACATGAGGTGCCTTTGTAATCACCTATTATACACGCAGACATGCCAGATTGCTGGGTCACCCTACAGGTTTCAAATCACTGTAATTCTTTATGCACAAGTCAGAAGAGGGAGGTTTTTAGGGCCAGAAGGGAAGTATAAGCATTGAGCAGAGAAAAGGAAATGAACTTTAAGTAGACAGAGAGAGAGGCAGGAGGTGTGGGACCTTCTGGGCTGACAAAGGAAGCAGAGAATGGAAGATAAACAAAGCCAGAGCCAGGAAAACAAGGAGAACCTGAAGCAGGAGGCTAACTGAAGCCAGAGCCAGAAGGGAAAGCAGAAACAGGCACATAAGAGGAAACAAGGCCAACACGAAATAATGTGCTATGCCAGAAAGGGAAAAAAGGCTGATGGCATTTGGCTACATCATGCATGAGAGCAGCAAGGCATGGGAGCTGTGCTGTTATGTGTGTTCTCTCGGGCTATCAGAGAACTAGAACTTCATAGGCAGCTAAAACTCTGTAGTTTAAAAAAAAAATGTGGTCTTTATTATGCTCTATTAATTAGCACTTCTTTCCTACAAATAATTTTGACCTGTTTTTATTAAAAATGCTTGACTGAGTAAATAAACATATGTTCCTTATCTATTTGATAATCTTCTGCTACCAGAATTTAGAATCAATTTTAACTTCTGCCACATTGTTTTAGAATTCTTTAACAGATCCAAATGATTTCCTAGTTTCTCTAACACTTCACGTGTACAACTCTGCTATGGAAATACCTATGCTGTTTTAGCGGAAAAATACATTAAAATTAATACTACATGGAGTTGGGGCACCTGGGTGGCTTAGTTGGTTCAGTGTCCAACTCTTGATTTTGGCTCAAGTCATGATCCCAGGGTCATGGGATCGAGCCCCAAGTCAGCCTCTGTGCTGAGCATGGGGCACACTTAAGATTCTCTCTCTCTCACTCTGCCCCTCTCCCCCACTCACTCTCTCTGTCTAAAACGAAACATTAAAAAAAAAAGATTAACACTATAAGGAACTAACTTTTACTTATCTTTTTCATATTCTGTACTAAAAATAATTATCTCCAAGAGGTTTCAATAAATTGGTGATACAATTATACAGTGATTACCATTTAGCAATGTTTAAACTATATCTCTGAAAAATGACTGGATACAGGGGTGCCTGGGCGGCTCGGTTGGTTAAGTGCTGACTCTTGATTTCAGCTCAGGTCACGATCTCACCTGCATTGAAATCGAGCACCACGCTGGGCTTTGCACTGACAGTGCAGAGCCTACTTGGGATTCCCTCTCTCCCTCCTTGCCCCTCCCCTGCTTGCACTTTCTCTCTCTCAAAATAAATAAACTGTAAAAAAAAAAAAAAAAAGAAAAAGAAAAATGACTGGATAGGTTTCTAAAAAATATTAGAAAATAACAAGAAAGCAATTTGACAATAAATTTCATATTAAAAAAAGAAAATAACAAGAAATCAGTAATTACAAAACAAATTAAATGAAATTCAAATGGAGGTCAGACTTAAATTTATCAACATTAGTCAGACATTTACATTTATAAGCAGAACTAATTCACTACCTGGTAACTCACCAAAACCTACTCAAGCCAGTTCACCGTTAAGCAAATGTACCATGAAACAAAATTTTTTAAAGGCCTATGTGGTATTAGCTATCATATTAATTAGTGAATACCTAAACCAATTGGCAGAGTATTATTCACAAATTCCAGTAACAAACAAGTTAACAAAATTACAAATACCAATTTAGATAATTAAATATTTCACAAAATAAAATTTATATAGCACTAATATCCTCAACAATTTTGATATTTAGAAACTGTCCTTAGTCAATTGACTTTTTATTTAAATAGGACATTATGAAAACTTTTTCCAAAAAAAGGTGGGTTTTTTTTTTCCAAAAAAAGTGTTTTTGTAAAAGAAAGAAAAAGATAAAAGTAAGTTCAACTAAAGATAAATTTCAGGGGCGCCTGGATGGCTCAGTCGGTTGAGCATCAGACTTCAGCTCAGGTCATGATCTCGCAGTTTGTGAGTTCGAGCCCCATGTCAGGCTCTGTGCTGACAGCTCAGAGCCTGGAGCCTGCTTCGGATTCTATGTCCCCCTCTCTCTCTGCCCCACCCCTGCTTGTGCTCTGTCTCTCTCTGTCTTTCAAAAATGAATAAACATTTAAAAAAAAAAAAAAAGATAAATTTCAGAGGTGCCTGGGTGGCTCAGTTGGTAACCCCCAACTTTGGCTCTGGTCATGATCTCACAGTTTGTGGGTTCGAGCCCCACATCAGTCTCTGTGCTGTCAGTGCAGAACCCACTTCAGATCCTCTGCCTCCCTCTCTCTCTGCCCCTCCCCGCTTGTGCTGTGTGTGTGTCTCTCTCTCTCTCAAAAATAAATTAACATAAAAAAATTTTTAAAGATAAATTTCAGAAAAGCAATTTAGAAAAACCTAAAAGAGTAAAAGGTGCAAATACCCTACAATAAAATATACAAGCATATTCACTGCAACATGGTTTAAAGACAGAAATATTGAAAGTAACCTGTAGTAAGAGATAGATTACCAAAAACATTATTTTTGTTTGGTTGGTATGGTTTGGCTTTTTTTATTGAGATACAATTGACATATAACATTGTGAACTTTTAAGGTGTACAACATATTAATTTGATACATTTATGTACTGCCATATGATAACAACTTTAGTGTTAGCCAACATCTCCACGAAGTCACATCATTATCATTTCTTTTTTGAAAACATTTAAGATCCAATTTCTTAATAACTTTAATGTATATAATACAGTATTATTGACCATAGTCAGTATGCTGTGCATTAGATCCCCAGAACTTATTCATCTTCTAGCTGCAAATTCATACCCTTTAACAACATTTTCCCAGTTTCGCCACTCCTCAGCCCCAAGTATCTACCATTCTACTGTGTTTCTAAGAGTTCAGCTTTTTTATTTTTTTTCTTAATGTTTTTGTTTTATTTTTTTTAATATGAAATTTATTGTCAAATTGGTTTCCATACAACACCCAGTGCTCATCCCAACAGGTGCCCTCCTCAATACCCATCACCCACCCTCCCCTCCCTCCCACCCCCCATCAACCCTCAGTTTATTCTCAGTTTTTAAGAGTCTCTTATGGTTTGCCTCCCTCCCTCTCTAACTTTTTTCCCCCTTCCCCTCCCCCATGGTCTTCTGTGAAGTTCCTCCTGATCCACATAAAAGTGAAAACATATGGTATCTGTCTTTCTCTGTATGACTTATTTCACTTAGCATAACACTCTCCAGTTCCATCCACATTGCTACAAAAGGCCAGATTTCATTCTTTCTCATTGCCAAGTAGTATTCCATTGTATATATAAACCACATGTCCTTTATCCATTCATCAGTTGATGGACATTTAGGCTCTTTCCATAATTTGGCTATTGTTGAGAGTGCTGCTATGAACATTGGGGTACAAGTGCCCCTATGCATCAGTACTCCTGTATCCCTTGGGTAAATTCCTAGCAGTGCTATTGCTGGGTCATAGGGTAGGTCTATTTTTAATTTTCTGAGGAACCTCCACACTGCTTTCCAGAGCGGCTGCACCAATTTGCATTCCCACCAACAGTGCAAGAGGGTTCCCGTTTTGCCACATCCTCGCCAGCATCTATAGTCTCCTGATTTGTTCATTTTAGCCACTGTGACTGGCATAAGGTGATATCTCAGTGTAGTTTGATTTGTATGTCCCTGGTGAGGAGGTATATTGAGCATCTTTTCATGTGCCTGTTGGCCATCTGGATATCTTCTTTAGAGAAGTATCTATTCATGTTTTCTGCCCATTTCTTCACTGGATTATTTGTTTTTCAGGTGTGGAGTTTGGTGAGTTCTTTATAGATTTTGGATACTAGCCCTTTGTTGGATATGTCATTTGTAAATATCTTTTCCCATTCCGTCGGTTGCCTTTGAGTTTTGTTGATTGTTTCCTTTGCAGGGAGTTCAGCTTTTTTATTCCACATATAAGTGATATCATACAGCATTTGTCTTTCTCTGAATGACTTATGTCACTTAGCATTATGACCTAAAGGTCCATCATGTTGTCACAAAAGGCAGGATTCCTTCTTTCTCATGGCTGAATAATACTCCATTGTGTGTACACACACACACACACACACACAACACACCATCTTCTTTATCCATTCATCCATTAATGGGCACTCAGATTATTCCCACATCTTGGCTATTTTGAGTAATGCTGCAATAAAATTGGGAGTGCAGCTTATCTCTTCAATAACCTGTTTCCATATCCTTTGGATATATACCCATATGCTGGATCATATGATTGAACCCCCATACTATTTTCCATAGTGGCTAAACTAAATTACATTCCCATGAACAGTGCACAAGAGTTCCCTTTTCTGCACATCTACATCCACCACCACTTGTTATCCTTTATTGTCTTAAGTGGACAGGGGGGACTTAAAACAACACACATTTGTTCTCTTACAATTCTGAATGTCAGAAGTTCTACATCACTTGCACTGGGCTGAAATCAAGGTGTCAGCAGGGGTGTCCTCTCTCTGCAGACTCTAGGGGAAAATGCATTCCCTTGCATTTTCTAGCTCCTAGAGCTGTAGTCCCTTCATTCCTTGGTTCATGATCCTTCACGCCATCTTCAAAGCAGGAAGCATAGCATTTTGCTTCACCCATCACCATTTTCTCCTCTAGTAGAATCTCCCTCTGCCTTCCCTTGGTAAAATACTTATGATTATATCATTGGGTCCACCTGATCAATTCAAGATACTCTTCCCATCTCAAAATTCTTAACTTAATCATATCTGCAAAGTCCCTTTTGCCATATAAGGCAACATATCATACACTCAGAGAGTCCAGAGATTATAACATGGACATATTAGAGGGGTATTACCCAGTCCTACACAGGGCAAGAGAGAGCTCTTTTCTTTTTGATGATAGCCACTCTAACAGGTATGAGGTAGTATCTCACTGGGGTTTTGATTCTCATCTCCCAACGATTAGCAGTGTTGGGCAGCGCCTCTTCATAGACATGTTGGCCTCTCATACGTCTTCTTCGGAAAAAAAAAAAAAAAAAAAAACAACAACAACAACAACAACAACCATCTATTCAGGTCCTCTGTCCATTTTTTAATCAAATTGCATTTTTGTTATTGAGTTGTATAAGTTCTTTATATACTTGGGACATTAACACCTTATCCAATATATCGTTTGCAAATATTCTCTACCATTCTATAGGTTGCCTTTTCATTTTTATTGTTTCTTTTGCTAAGCACAAGCTTTTTGGTTTTACGTAGTCTCAACTTATTTCTTTTTACTGTTATTGCTTGTGCTTTGGTGTCATATCCAAAAAAATGATTGCCAAGACCAATGTCAAGGAGTTTACCACCTAATTTTTCTTCTACTTTTATGGTTTCAGGTCTTACATTCAAGTCTTCAATCCATTTTTAGTTGACTTTTGCATATAGTATAAGATAGGGGACCAATTCATTATTTTAAATGTGTCTGCCCAATTTATTAAACAGATTATGCTTTCCCCATTGTATATTCTTGGCTCCTCTGTTGTAAATTAATCGCCCATATACACATGGGTTTATTTCTGGGCTCTTTATTCTGTTTCATTGATCTGTGTGTTTGTTTTAATGCCCATACCATACTGTTTTGATTACTGTCATTTTGTAATATAATTTGAAATCGGGAAGGGTAATGCCTCCAGCTCTGTTCTTTCTCAAGATTGATTAGGCTATTTTTGTGGTTCCATATATATTTTAGGACTGTGTGTTCTATTTCTGTGAAATGTGCCATTGGAATTTTGATGGAGATTACACTAAATCTATACATGGTTTTGGAGAGAATAGACATTTTAACAATATTAATTCTCCCAATGCATGAGCACAAAATATCTTTCCATTTATTTGTGTTTCCTTCAATTTCTTTAATCAATGTGATACAATGATCATTGTACAGATCTTTCACATGTGGGTCAAATTCATTCCTAGGTACTTTATTCTTTTTGATGCAGTTGTAAATGGGATTGTTTTCTTAATTCCTCTTTCTGATAGTTCATTATTCGTGTATAGAAACATGAGAGATTTTTGTATATTGATTTTGTATCCCACAACTTTTCTGAATTAATCAGTTCTAATAGGTTTTTCACGGATCTTTATCATTTTCTATATATAATACGTCATCTTCAAATAGAGACGGTTTTACTTCTTCCTTTCTTATTTGGATGCCTTTAATTTCTTTTCCTTAGCCTGATTTCTCTGGCTAGGACTTCTAGTACTTTGTTAAATAAACGTGCAGAGTTGGCATCCTTGTCTTGTTCTTGATCTTAGGTGAAAAGCTGAAAGTCACCACTGAGTATTAGTTATGGGCTTGTTGCATACGATTTTTATTATTTTGAGGTATATTCCCTCTATACCCAGTTTGTTAAGAGTTTTTATCATGAATAGATATTGAATTTCATCAAATACCTTTTCTACATCGACTGAAATGATCATGATTTTTATCCTTTATTTGGTTAATGTCATGAATCACATTTATTGACTTGCAGATATGAATAAATTCTTGCATCCCTTGAATAAATCCTACTTCCTAATGCTGTATGATCCTTCTAATGCACTGTTGAACTTGGTGTACTACTATTTTGTTAAGAATTTTTCCATCTATGATGATCAGGAATATTGGGCTTATTTTGTTTCTTGTAGCATCATTCTTGTTTTGATATCAGGGTAATGCTGGCCTCATAAAATGAGTTTGGAATTACTCCCTCCTCTGTATTTTTTGCAAGAATTTAAGGATTGGTATTAATTCTTTCTTAAATTTGTGGTAGTTGGACTTTCGTTAGTTGGGAGGCTTTTGATTACTGATTCAATCTCCTTATTTTCAGATTTTTTTTTTTTGCCCCTCTGTGTTCATCGGCTGTGTTGCTTAAATTCCACATATGAGTGAAATCATATGATATTTGTCTTCCTCTGACTGCCTTATTTCACTTGGCATAATACTCTATAGCTCCATCCACGTTGTTGCAAATGGCAAGATTTCATTCTTTTTTATGGCTAAGTAATATTCCATTGTGTATATATACACCACTTCTTTAGCCATTCATCAGTCGATGGACATTTGGCCTCTTTCCATACTTTGGCTATTGTTGATAATGCTGCTATAAACATCAGGGTGCATGTGTACCTTCCAATCAGTATTTTTGTACCCTGTGGATAAATACCTAGTAGTGTAATTGCTGGATTTGTAAGATAATTCATTTTTAACTTTTTGAGGAACTTTTAACTTTTTGAGGAACTATTTGAGGAAATACTGTATTTCACAGTAGCTGCCCCAGTTTACATTTCCACCAACAATGTAAGAGGGTTCCCCTTTCTCCATATCCTCATCAACATCTGTTGTTTCCTGTGTGTTAATTTTAGCCATTCTGACTGGTGTGAGGTGGTATCTCATTGTACCTTTGATTTGTATTCCCCTGATGATGAGTGATGTTAAGCATCTTTTCATGTGTCTGTTAGCCGTCTGTATGTCTTCTTTGGGAAAATGTCTATTCATGTCTTCTGCCCATTTCTTAATTGGATTATTTGGTTCTGGGGGATGCTGAGTTTGGTAAGTTCTTTATAGATTTTGGATACTAACCCTTTATTAGATATGTTATTTGCAAACATCTTCTCCCATTCCAAAGGTTGCCTTTTAATTTGTTGACTGTTTCCTTAGCTGTGCAGAAGGTTTTTATTTTGATGAAGTCTCAATAGTTTACTTTTGCTTTTATTTACCTTGCCTCAGGTGTCATATCTAGTAAAAAAGTTGCTAAGGTTGATCTCCTCCAGGATCTTGATGGTGTCCTATATCACATTTAGGTCTTTCATCCATTTTGAATTTATTTTTGTGTATGGTATAAGAAAGCGATCCAGTTTCATTCTTCGGCATGTTGCTGTCCAGGTTTCCCAACACCATTTGTTGAAGATACTGTCTTTTTTCCATTAGATAGTCTTTCCTGCTTTGTCAAAGATTAGTTGATCATACGGTTGTGGGTTCATTTCTGGGTTTTCTATTCTGTTCCATTGATCTATGTGTGTGTGTTTGTGCTGGTACCATACTGTCTTGATCACTATAGCTTTGTAACAGCTTGAAGTCCAGAATTGGGATGCCTCCAGCTTTGCTTTTCTTTTTCAAGATTGTTCTGGCTATTCAGGGTCTTTTTTGGCTCCATACAAATTTTTGGATTATTTATGCTAGTTCTGTGAAAAATACGGTTGGTATTTTGACAGGGATTGCATTAAATGTGTAGATTGTTTTGGGTAGTATATACATTTTAACAATATTTGTTTTACCAATCCATGAGAATGGGATGTTTTTTCCATTTCTTTGTGTCATCTTCAATTTCTTTCATCAGTGGTTTATAGTTTTCAGAGTACAGATCTTTTACCTCTTTAGTTAGATTTATGCCTACATTACCTTCCAGGTTTTGGTGCAATTGTAAATGGGATTAACTCCTTGATTTCTCTTTCTTCCACTTGATTATTGGTATATAGAAATGCAACAGATTTCTGTACTTTGATTTTTGTATCCTGTGACTTTACTGAATTTGTGTATCACTCCTAGCAATTTTTTGCTGGAGTCTTTTGGGTTTTCTATAGAGTACCATGTCATTTGCAAATAGTGAAAGTTTGACTTCTTCCTTGCTAATTTGGATGACTTTTATTTCTTTGTGCTGTCTAATTGATGAGGCTAGGACTTCCAGTACTATGTTCAATAACAGTGGTGAGAGAAGACATCCCTTTTTCCTGACCACAGAGGAAAAGCTCTGTTTTTCCCCCATTGAGGATGATATTAGCTGTGGGGGTTTTGTATATAGCCTTTATGATGTTGAGGTATGCTCCCTCTATCCCTACTTTGTTGAGGGTTTTATCATGAATGGATGTTGTACTTTGTCAAATGCTTTTTCTGCATTTATTGAAAGGATCTTATGATTTTTCCTTTCTTTTATTTATGTGGTGTATCACGTTGATTGATTTGCAAATACTGAACCACACTTACAGCCCAGGAATAAATCCCACTTGATTATGATAAATGATTCTTTTAATATACTGTTGGATTTGATCTGCTAGTATTTTGTAAAGAATTTTTGCATCCATGCTAATCAGGGATATTGGCCTGTAGTTCCCTTTTTTAGTGGAATCAGAGTAATGCTGGCCTTACAGAATGAGTTTTGGAAGTCTTCCTTCCAATTCTATTTTTTGGAACAGTTTGAGAAGAATAGGTATTAACTCTTCTTTAAATGTTTACTAGAATATACCCACGAAGCCATCTGACCCTGGACTTTTGCTTATTGGGAGATTGATTAGTGATTCCATTTCTTTGCTGATAATTGGTCTGTTCAATTTTCTATTTCTTCCTGTTTCAGTTTTGGTAGTTTATATGTTTAGGAATTTATCCATTTCTTCCAGATTGTCCAACGTGGTGGCATATAAATTTTTCATTATATTCTCTTATAATTGTATGTCCGTGGTGTTGGTTGTTATTTCTCCTCTGCATTTGTGATTTTATTTATTTGGATTTCTTCTTTTCTTTTTGATCAGTCTGACTGTGGGTTTATCAATTTTATTAACTTTTTCAAAGAACTAGCTCCTGGTTTCATTGATCTGTTCTACTTGTTTTTTTAGTTTCTATATCATTTATTTCTGCTCTAATCTTTATTATTTGCCTGCTTCTGCTGGCAGTTGTTGTTCTGTTTCTAGCTCTCTTAGGTGTAGGGTTAGGTGGTTTGAGATTTTTCTTGCTTCTCGAGATAGCCCTGTATTGTTATATAGTTCTCTCTTATGACCACTTTTGCTGCATCTTAAACCTTTTGGACCTTCATGTTTTCATTTGTTTCCATGTGATTTTTTATTTCTTCTTTAGTTTCCTGGTTTACCCATTCATACTTCACTAAAATGTTCTTTAACCTCCATGTATTTGTGGTATTTCTAAATTTTTTCATAGCACTGTGGTCAGAAAATGTGCATGATATAATCTCAATTTTTTTTTTGACATTGTTGAGGTCTGATTTGTAACCCAGTATGTGATCTGTTCTGGAGAATGTCCCATGTACACTTGAAAAGAATGTGTATTCTGCTGCTGTAAGATGAAATGTTCTAGATATCTCCATTAATCTATATGGTCTCTCATTCAAAGCTATTGTTTCCTTGTTGGTTTTCTGTTTAGATGATCTGTTCATTGATGTAAGTGGGGTGTTAAAGTCCCCTGCTATTATGGCATTATTGTTATCAATGAGTTCCTGTGTGTTTGTTATTAACTATTTTATATATTTGGGTGTTCCAAGTTGGGGACATAAATATTCACAATTGTTAGATATTCTTGTTGGATAGACCCCTTTATTATGATATAGTGCTCTTCTTCATCTCTTGTTACAGTCTTTCATTTAAAACCTAGTTTTTCTGATATATGTATGGCTACTCTGGCTTTCTTTTGACATCCATTAGCATGATAAATGGTTCTCCACCCCCTGACTTTCAATCTGCAGGTGTCTTTAGGTCTAAAATTCGTCCCTTGTAAGCAGCATATAGATAGGTCTTGTTTTTTATTTATTTATTTTTTATCCATTCTGACACCCTTTGTCTTTTCATTGGAGTATTTAGTCCATTTACACTCAGAGTGATTATTGATAGATATGCATTTAGTACCATTTTTTTATTACCTGTGTTGTCATTGTTTCTGGAGATGTTCTCTGTTCCTTTCTAGTCTTTGTTGCTTTTGGTCTTTCATTCCCACTCAAGTCCCTTTTAATATTTCTTGCAGGGCTGGTTTAGTGGTCACAAACTTTTTTTTTTTTTTTTTTTTTTTTGCCTAGGAGACTCTTGATCTTTCCTTCTATTCTGAATGATAGGCTTGCTGGAAAGAGTATTCCTGGCTGCCGATTTTCCCCATTCAGCACATTGAATATATCATGCCATTCCCTTTTAGCCTGCCAAGTTTCTGTGGACAAGTCTCCTGCTAACCTTATTTGTCTTCCCTTGTAAGTTAAAGACTTCTTTTCTCTTGCTGCTTTAGGATTTTCTCTTTATCATTATATTCTGAAAATTTAATTATAATATGTCTTGGTGCTGGCCTGCTTTTGTTGATTTTGATGGGAGTTCTCTGTGCCTCTTGGATTTGGATGTCAGTTTCCTTCTCCAGATTAAGGAAGTTTTCAGCTATTATTTCCTCAAATAATCTTCTGCCCTCTTTTCTCTCTTTTTCTGGGACTCCTACGATACAAATGTTATTATGTTTGATGGAGTCACTGAGTTCCCTAACTCTACTTTTGTGATCCAAAATTTTCCTTTCTCTCTTGTTCAGCTTCATTATTTTCCATAATTCTATCTTCTGTATCACTTATTCATTCCTCTGAATCTTCCATCCTTATGGTCATTACATCCAGTCAGTTTCACACCTCAGTTACTGCATTTTTCATGTTGGCCTGATTATTTTTTAGCTCTTTTATCTCTGCAGTAAGGGTCTCCCTGATGTCTTCCATGCTTTTGTCAAGCCCAGCAAGTATCCTTATGGTTGTTGCTTTAAATTCTGGATCAGACATATTACTTATATGTGTTTTTATTAGATCCCCAGCCATGACCTCTTCTTGTTCTTTCTTTTGGGATGAATTCTTCCATCTTGGCATTTTGTCTAGGTCCCTGTCTTCCATATGTTAGGAAAGCCTGATATCTTTCCTGCTCCTGAGACTAATGGCTTTATAAAGAAGAGGTCATATAATGTCCAGGGCATGGCATTTTAGGAAGTGTCTCTGGCTTGTGCTGTGTGCACTCTGCTGCTGTGGTTTTTAGTTCTGTTTTGTTTTAAGTTTTATTTATTTTGAGAGAGAGTGTATGCGTGCATGAGTGAGGGAGGAGCAGAGACAGAGAAAGAGAAAATCCCAAGCAGGCTCCATGCTGTCAGCAGAGAGCCTGACACAGGACTCAATCTCACAAATCATGAGATTGTGACCTGAGCTGAAATTAAGAGTCCAACACTTAACCAAATGAGCCACCCAGGCACCCCTCTGCTGCTGTGCTTTGGCTGCTCTTTCCTTCAGTTTCTCAGAGTTTGCAGAGTTTCTCCTTGCCTGCAGTAGGGAGCGTTTGGACCTTCACCAAAGTGCTGCTGATTTTAACTAGGTGCGGTCTGGTCGGCTTATTAAACGAGACCTGATGGTACTTTCGCTAGAACTAAAGCTTTGCAAAATGCTATGATCAGTAGACATGGTACATGCAGGGTTCTGTGCTGGTCTTCTGGAGGAGGAGCCCGCTGTGCTGGGCCTAGTCACACTCGCCCAAGAAGAGCAGTATCAGCAAAGCGCAGTGGAGAGGGACTTGGTATAAGCAGGTTAGGCAGTCAGTGTTGGCACAGTGCTGTTTACTGAAGTTGGTTTATGCTGAGGGGAGGGGGAGAGAAATGGTGCCAGCCAGTTCCTTTGTCTCCAGAGATGGGAGTAGGTGCTTGCTGTTTTCAGGGAAGCACTTTCAGAGGAGAAGATCATTTCTCTCCCAACATCACAGGCATTTTTCAGATAGCTGATTTCACACTGTCTCTGGGTCACTGCCTACCTGGAGCAACACAGCACACCTTGGGCTATACCCTAGCCAGGCCCGCTGACTTTTAAAATTCCAAACTTTAGTGACTTGGTGTGCAGGAGCCTGTTGCACTGGGACGGATGCAGGTTTGATCCAGAAGGGCTGTCATGACAAAGCTCAGTGGTCTGGGATTTGCAGCAAGCAAGTTAAACAGCCAGTGTCCCAGTTAACTGCCCCTCAGCAGGTGTCTCTGCACCTATGCTGAGGGGTAAAGGAGGGAAAGGGCACCCACCAGCTCTTTAGTGCCCAGAGAGGCAATGCCACCTCTCACAGATGCACTCCAAAAAGTACAGTCTCTCCCCATGCCCCTCAGGCAATCCTCAGACCACACCATCTGCCCCAGGGTTGTTTGCCTGTCTCCTGTCCAGGAGCACTGCAGCACCTCAGGTCTCTATCCCAGCCAAGCCTGGGGACCTCTGAAACTCTAGTCCTTGAGCTCTGCTGGTTGCAAAAACTCACAAAACCCAGTCCCTCTCATCTTCCCAGACAATGGCTTTGGGGAAGTGTTCCCTTTTTGTATATCCTTGTGCATTCCACTCTCTCTCACCTTTATCCATGACCAAGGCTCCCTCCCCTCCACAGCACCTCCATTGTGTTTCTCCCCCAAACCACATCTCCACACTTCCTGCCTTTCTTGAGATGACCTCTTCTCTCCCTCTAGTTTTGCAGTTTGTTTTATCAGTCTTCAAGTCGATTTCTTTAATATTTGGAATGATTTGATAGTTATCTACCTGTGTTCTAGGATGAGGAATGCCTAGGGTACTCCTACTATGCCACCATTTTTGTCCATTTTTTAAATCTTTTTCTTTAAGTTTATTTTGAGAGAGAGAGACAGCACATGTAAGCAGGATAGAGAGAGAGAGAGAGAGAGAGAGAGAAGGAGAGAGGGAGAGAGGGAGAATCCCAAGCAGGCTCCGCACTGTCAGCACAGAGCCTCAACAGGATTCAAGCTCACAAACCATGAGATCATGACCTGAGCTGAAATGAAGAGTCGAACACTTAACCAAGGGGCCTAGAGGCCCCCAATCTATTTTTTAAAACGTTCTTAGTTTCATGGAACTTTTTGATTGTCTTTTTAGCTTCTATTTCATTTTTTTCTGCTCTGATCTATGTTAATTTTTTCCTTCTACTAACTTTGGGCTTAGTTAGTTCTTTTTCTGGTTCCTTGAGGTATAAAGCTAAGTGGTTTATTTGAGCTCCTTTTTGTCTTAATGTAGGCATTTGTCACTATGATCTTCCCTCTTACAACTGCTTTAGCTGCATCCCATAAGTTTTGATATGCTGTATTTCCATTTTCATTTGTGTCAATATATTTTTTATTCCCTTTTGATTTTCTTCGACCCATTTGTTGTTCAGTAGCATGTTGTTTAATCTCCACATTTTGTGAATTTTACAGTTTTCTTCTTGTGACTGATTTCTAGTTCCATATTATTGTGGTCAGAAAGGATGTTTGCAATGATTTCGATCTTCTTAAATTTACTAAGACTTCATTTGTGGCCTAACTTTGGTCTATCCTGTAGAGTGTTTCATGTGCACTTGAGAAGAATGTGTATTCTGCTGCTGTTGGATGGAATGATCTGTCTGTTAGGTCCATCTGGTCTAACACATAGTTTAAATCCAATGTTTCCTTTATTGATTTTCTGTCTGAATGATCTATCCATTGTTGAAAGTGGTGTACTGATGTCCCCTACTATTACTGTATTGTTATATTTCTCCCTTCAGGTCTATTAATATTTGCTTTATATATTTAGGTGCTCCTTTTGCTACTTTAAGATTCTGTTTTTCCCTTTCTTTCCCAAACCACAATAGAGAATATCAAAGATAGCCAACTTCCTCATTATACCTGATTTCTGATATTTAGTCAGTTCTAAATCAGGTATTTCCACTACAAAATTTCCCTAATCTGTTCCACCTTGTTATACTACACATACGCACGTGCACACACACACAAACACACCACAACTTGTATTTCACCAGAACTGTTAAACATGCCTGTTAATCAAGCAAACTGTACCTCATAGTAAATGCTGTAGTGTACTGCCCACGTCTCTCTTCAGGATGAAGGCATTGCAATCCCCCAATACTGTCAAGGGTATTACCTACTGGCAGCTTATAATGGAACCATACTGTCAAGAGTATTACCTACTGACAGCTTAAATGGAATACCTCCCCCAGAAACTTCCCTCAGCTGAAGGAGCTGCCTCATACAAATTTATGAGCCTCCCCAGAGGCAGTCCACATCCCATGACCCATGGACAAGAACATACAAAACCCCAGCTCCTCTGCCTCAAGTCAGGGCAATACTGATGGGTCAGCCCACCTCCAGAACTCCCATTGGGATTGCTGAAAGCCTTTGTTGCAACTGCATCACAGTACTCCTTCTCTCTCTCCCTAGTTCTGCTTCCTTCACTCCCAGGTATTACCAACAGCACTCTCCAATAAACTTCCTGCAGTCCAATCTCCACCTCAAAATCTATTTCCTGGGAACCCAACCTAAGATAGACTTTCACTGCTCTCCTCTAGTGATTCTGCCACTATGTCATCAAAACTGGATTTTCTTCTTGAATCATATCTATGTTCTCTTTCTCAATGCCATTTTCAAGGAATTCTATTTCACCACTCTATGTAACTCACTTCCCTTGCCCCCTCATCAGTTAGCATTTAACTTCATAAAGGTGACTGGAAAAGCATTCGTAATTCCCCTAAATCAAGGACATAATTTGAAGTCAGTTACTCTTTATTGGAATATAATATACTTGAGAAAAGTATGCAAATCATATGTGTACAACCCAGCTAAGTTTTACAAAGTGAGTACACCTGTTTAACAGCACCAAATCATGAATTAAATTATTATCAGTGCTCCACAAGTCCTCTTTCTGTTCTCAGTCATTAACACTTCCTTAACTACTTTACTTACTTCAAATAACTGTAGGTTAATTCTGTTTTTGAACTCTATATAATCTCTTGAATCTGGCTTCTTTTATAAACATTATGTCTGTAAAAGATACATCCTTGTTTCTGGTACTTCTTGTTCTTTCACTTGTATTACTATTTGGTTTACCATGCATGTATCCATTCTATAATGAACATTCAGGTTGTTTCCAGTTTGGGGATCTTAGTAGGCCAAACAATGGCCCTAAAGAGATGTCTGTACCTTAATCCTCAGAACCTGTAAATATGTTATCCTATGTGGTAAAAGGAACTTTGCTGATATGTTTAGGTTAAGGATGTTGAGATGAGAACATAATCAACTATACTGGTGGGCCAAATGTCATCACAAAGGTCTTTAAAAGAGACCTTTAAAAGAGATGCAAGAAAGTCAGGAAAGAAGGCCATATGACAACAGAAGCAAAAGGAAAAGGGCAATGCAGGGCTACAAACCGAGGCAGCTTATGGAAGCTGGAAAGGACATGGATAAGGATTCCTCTGTAGAGTTTCCAAAAGGAAGCAGCCTGCCAACACCTTGCATTTAGCTCAGTAAGACCCATTTTGGCCTTTGACCTCAAGAACCATAAAAGAATAAATGTGTGTTGCTTTAAGACACTAAGTTCATGGCAATTTGTTACGAGAGCAATGGGAAACCAATACAGAAACACTACAGATGCTGCTGCTAAGGACATTCTTTTACTTTTCTTTTGGTGTGTACATGTACTCATTTCTGTTGGGTACATGTCTAGAAATGGAATTGCTGGGTCACGAATGGATATCCACCTTCAGTTGTAGTAGGTACTGCCCGCTAGGACCTTTTGAGAGTAAAAAAGGAAGGATTCTAGCGGCTCTGTTGAGGATCTTTCCTTATAAGAAACTTTGATAACTACAATGCAGATATTGTGATTTGTTATCATAAGCATTCAATGTAATATGGCTGAAAGCCTAGATGAAAAGACACTTCAGAGAAGGGGCTAAAAATATCTCCTATCTCCTTTGTATCTTCCGCAGATCCCATGCACTAATTATGCATTTAGCATACAGTACAGATATATTTAAATGAAAGAGTCCCCTAAGGTAAACAAAATTCATTTAGCTTCCAAAGTAAGAACTTTTTGGTAACCAGCCAGTCACAATACAAAACTCAAGCAAATGTATACCGAGCAAACACCAGGGAGTCCCAGGAACCAGGCAAGGCCAAGAAGCATATTTTTACAGGGTAATTAAAGACACCTTAAAAAAAGAGAGAATGAAATTGTAGTGAATGTAAATACCATAGACAGAGAATGATATTATCAGAGTAGTTATGTATCCGAGGAGTAAAGTGAAGAAATAAACAGGAAAATAAATCTATAGAAACAGGAACAAGTCAACCATAACAAACTAGGGCAAAGGAGTTCAGGATAAAGCTATAAACAATATTAGGCTGAGAGATATGTGTTCTGATGTGACAAAGTCTGAGTGGAAAGCACAGCAGGGGAGACTGGTATAGGGAAGTGCTGTCTGAAGATTCACTGCTATAAAGAGAATTAACCAGAATTATTATTTTGGGGGGGTGATTATTATGATTTTTAGAAACACCTTTTATCTAAACATTTTTTTATTTCATAAACTGGGGAAGCCTAGGGCAAATATGATATCTAATTTTTCTTTTTTTTTTTTTTAATGTTTATTGATTTACTTTGAGAGAGAGAACGTGCATACAGGGGAGAGGCAGAGAAAGGGAGGGAGGGAGAGAATCCCAAGCAGGCTCTGCACTGTCAGCTCAGAGCCCAATGCAGGGCTGGAACCCACGAACCATGACATCATGACCTGAGCCGAAATTAAGAGTCAGTCACTCAACCGACTGAGCCACCCAGGTGCCCCTCTAATTCTTCTTTGAATAGCATTCAGTAAGTGTTATCTCTTAGATTGTCCCTAATAGATTACAAGTAAACAGTTCACCTCAGAAAAGAACGAAGCCTGCATATACTAGCCAGATGAAACACTTTTTGATGAGGGAAAAAAAAAAAAAAAAACAGCTTACTAGAGTTAATGGCCATTTGAGAAAATTATGGGAAAAATGCAGGAACCTGAAACAAGTAAACAGAGTATTGACATACCAGTTGAAAATAATACAAATATCGAAAAACCAATCTGGTTAAAGGCAAGACAAACTCTGCCTAATCACTAAGGTTATTCTAGTCATTTGCCTTTAAAAAGCTTGGTCTTCTCTAGACTGAATTTCATTTTTTTAAAAAGAAGCCTAAATGTTTTGAAAAGTATCTTTTGCCATTATTTTATCTGCTTCATTTTCCTTTTCCCCATCTAAGATTTTTTGTCATAAGTAAAATTTCTTTTAAAACATAGGTAACTTTAAAGCATTTTAAACCCATCTAAAGTGATTTGTTTTAAAAAGTTCCTTAGGCACCTGGGTGACTCAGTCAGTTAAGCGTCCAACTCTTGATTTCGACTCAGGTCATGATCTCACAATTCATGGGATCAAGCCTCACACTGGGTTTCACACTGAGCATGGAGACTGCTTAAGATTCTCTCTCTCCCTCTGCCCCTCTCCCCTGCTCATGCTCACTCTCTCTCTCTCTCTCTCTCTCTCTAAAATAAAGTTGAAAAAAAAGTTCCTTAGTCTAAGATTTTCATAATTGAACCACTCAAACAATGTCCTACTAGCAAATGGTCTCACCTGAAAAAGCATAACACATTGAAGGAGCCTATAATCCAAACTGACCATAGTGCTGGCCTCCAACAGTTGCAACTGAGTTTTCAACGTTTAATATGGAACTCTCGGTTGCTAAGCAGCATGGTCAATAAAATGTTTGTTTAGTGGACATATGTGTCTTTTATATGCCCAAGATAATTTTCTGTAGGGAATCACCCTCCCCTATGCTATATGGTTCTAATAAGGTTGCCAGTGGGGCCAGGCAGATAACTCAGCTCTGAGTAAACATAGGACCATTATTTTTCTGCACAGAGTAATTGGTCTGAGAACGGGCAAGTGACCAAAGCAAAGATAAGAAGAGTTCTTCCCTGTATTGATAGGAAGCGGACGGAATAGCATAGTGGTAAGCATATACCATCTGTCTGGATTTTATTTCTCAGCTCTGTCACTAACTAGCTGAATGATTAAACAAGTTACTTAATTGGTCTCTTAAATTCCTCATCTTTAAATGTAGCTGTTAATAATACCTTTCTCATAGAATCATTATGAAAATTAAATATAGTAAAACACATAAAGCACGTAGCCTAGTAACTGGCATATAAAAAAGCATTAAATAAACTTAATGCTAACTATCAATACCCTTATTATTACTATTCCTATTGCTATTGCTTTTGTTATTGTTGTTATAAATACATAAAAGTTCTAAATTTAGCCAGTGTGGCCTAAATATACAGGCAGCCTATCTTTGTCAGTTGCAGAGCATATAGAAAAAAGGCTTTGAAGCCAACAAAAAAGAAAAAGGAACCAACAGTGCAGAGTCCCAAAGACATTCTTTAGCCCCTCGGTCCAATCACCTACTGGGCTTCCCAATTATTTGAGCCAGTAATTCTTGAGGTTTTCGTTGTTTTCTTTTTTTTTTTTTAACTTAAAGAAAAAAGTTTTGACTAACCAAACATCTTATGTCAAAAATCACAAAATAAATGAAAATGTACACACACACACACACACACACAAGGAAAGCAGTTTTATTTTATATACTCAGATGATAAAGAGCTGTATACAATTCTACTGGGTGGTAATACCTGTTGTCTTAGAATCTTTGCCAAATCTTCAAATTAATATCCTGTTTCCATTAATGTTCTATTATACTATTTTCAGAAAATCTCAAGCAGACTAGTATGGGTAAGGCAGTGGGAAAAGAGGAATAATGCAGTTGCGGTGGGAAAGGTAAATTGATCAGATTATCATGGACTTTGTATGTCATACTAAAAAAATTTTAATTCTGTTAAAAACACGGATCCATGATGTTTTTAAGAAGAAAAGTGACACTAATTTATTCACTCAATAAGTATTTACTGAGTATCTACTCAGTGTCAGGCACCACATGAGAGCTGTTTAGTGGAATTTATAATATAGTAATCAGGTCTATGCTCTTTAAAGATAACATTGATGACAGATAAGAATGGATAAGCACAGATCCAGAATAGATTAAAAAAGGAAAAATTGGAAGTAGACCAATTGGTCACTAGGACAATATGAGCACAGTCAAAAATTATTCCAAAATATCTACTTCTAACGAATTGATATTAGAAAAACAGTAAAGAGCAATTGATTTTGTTAATAAATACTATGACCTTGATTTGAAAATGTTTAGTCTAAGTTCTTCTTTCTAAAAGGTAAGCTCCATGAAAATTTTGATCACTATTTAAACCCAATGTCTAGAATAATGTCTGGCCTTAGTAGACGTTCAATAAACGTCTTATTGAAACGTCTTATTTCTGAACAAGGTATCTTTAAGATATACAGGTAAAAACAGTCATTCAATAATGGATTTGTTAATAAATCCATTTATTCTATGTCAGCTACTGTGCTAATAATAAATAAAACACAATTCCTTGCCCTTAAGGAATTCCTTGTCTGCTGGAGTATTTTTAACCTTTTCCATCTCTAAACATATTTGCATTCTTCAGCCAAAACTTTTTCCTGAAAAAAGTGTTCACAGAAGTAAAGCATCATAGAATTGATGGAGAAAGGGAGACTTACTCATTAAAACGTCTGATATTCATGTGAGTTTAGGGAACTCATTTACAGACCTAAAAAAAAAATGGTCATTTTATCAGGGATAAATAAATAATAAAGAATAGGAAATACGATGTAATATTTTAAATCTTGAACTCTCTTTTTGTAATTGGTCTTTTCCTCCAAAAATTCCACTCTTTAGGTATTATAAATAAGATTGGAGGGGCACCTGGGTAGCTCAGTTATTAAGCATCTGACTTCGGCTCAGGTCATGGTCTCACGGTTTGTGAGTTCGAGTCCCACATCAGGTGAGCTCAAGCCCTGCTTCAGGTGAGCAAATTTTTTGTTGTTCAAATTTACAGAGTTTTAATATTACCTATTATCAAGTAGTAAATCATTCCCAAACTTCAGTACTTCAAACTATTGTTAGTAAGAAATATCTGGGACAAACTCTTTCGCTAAACTTGGCACATAAGTATGTTATAATGTCAGTATTGAAAGCCAATCTAATTATTTAGATAAGAGGTCTAGAAATAAGCCTACAATAACAAAACAGTATGGAAATGCATTGTATAATGAGGGTATGAGTAGGTATTTACAGCAACATAAAGAAGGGTTACCTAATTCAGACCAGAAGGATCTGTGACAACTTCCCGGTGAAGATGATATTTGAGAAGTCCTAACTGAATAGATTATAACTATTTGCAAGATACAAGCCAAATATTAAAAAAATCTATTGTGGGGCACCTGGGTGGCTCAGTCGGTTGAGCGTCCGACTTCGGCTCAGGGCACGATCTCACAGTTTGTGGGTTCGAGCCCCGCGTTGGGCTCTGTGCTGACGGCTTGGAGCCCGGAGCCCGCTTTGGATTCTGTGTCTCCCTCTCTCTCTGCCCCTCCCCCACTCGCGCTTTGTCTCACTGTTTCTCAAAAATAAATAAATGTAAAAAAAAAATTAAAAAAATCTATTGTATTTCTGAATACTAGCAATAAACATTCCAAAACTGAAATTAAGGAAATAATCGCATTTAAAAATAGCATCAAAAGGAAGTTGAGTGAAAGCCTCAGCTGGCTGAGTGAGGGCTGGGTTTCAGGTGCAGGACCCTAGGATTTTGGCTTAGTGACCACTGATGTGAGGGCACATCAGTAATCACTGCAGAGCTGCTTATGTAGATTATATATGGCATGTGAAGATGATAGGTTAGTACCCTTGGAGACCTCTGAGCTTGATTTAACTGATCTGAAGAGCTGGGTGGGTGCCCCAGAGTAAAGGAGAGAGCTCAAGGTTCTCGGGGCTGTTCCTACATCCAAATGGTAATTAAAATAAGAACAAAAGTGTCTGGATAGATTATAGAATGCTAACAAGGAACTAGGAGCTCTGGAGCTCTAGAGACCCAAGTTCTCAGCGATTATAAATGAAAAGACCTCTTTGTAAAGAAGTCCATATGTCTAAGAAGAAATAATGTCATAAGTTGATCCTTCCTACCTACAAGTGAGTTAGAAAAGAGTCAGCCTAGTCTCTTCTGCCAAATCTTGTCTTGGACTTTAATGACTTCCCATTCCACCTCTCCAGATAAAATATAAAGAGCTACACAAATGATTACCTTCCTTTAAAAAAATAGCATCAAGGGGCACTGGGTGGCTCGGTCACTTGAGCGTCTGACTTTGGCTCAGGTCATGATCTCGCGGGTTGTGAGTTCGAGCCCTGCGTTGGGCTCTGTGCTGACAGCTCAGAGCCTGGAGCCTGCTTCAGATTCTGTGTCTCCCTCTCTCTCTGCCCCTCCCCCACTCACATTCTGTGTCTCTCTCCTTCAAAAATAAATAAACATTAAAAAAAATAAAAATAAAAATAAATAAATAAATAAATAGCATCACAAAGAATAAAATATCTGGTATAAATTTAACAAAAGAAGTGTAAGACTTGTACACTGAAAACTACAAATCATTGTCGAAAGGAATTAAAGAAGAGCTAAATAAATGAGAAGACATCCCATGTCCATGGATCAGAAGTCTTAATACTGTTAAGATGCTAACACTTACTAAATTGATCTACCAATGCTAAGCAATCATTATCAAAATCCAAGTTGGCTTTTTTGGACATGTTGACAAGCTGATCCTAAAATTTATTTTTTTTATTTAAAAAAAATTTTTTTTAACGTTTATTTGTTTTTGAGACAGAGAGAGACACAGCATGAATGGGGGAGGGTCAGAGAGAGGGAGACACAGAATCTGAAACAGGCTCCAGGCTCTGAGCTGTCAGCACAGAGCCCAACGCGGGGCTCAAACTCACGGACCGCGAGATCATGACCTGAGCCAAAGTCGGCCGCCCAACTGACTGAGCCACCCAGGCGCCCCAGCTGATCCTAAAATTTAAAAGGAAATTCAAAGGAACCACAGTAGCCAAAACAATGCTGAAAAAGGCCAATATGTTTGTTCACTGATATCAAAAATTACTACAAATCTACAATAAAGAAAACAGTATGGTGCCAGCATAAGGAGAGGCATAGAGATTAATAAATATAACTGAAATTCCAAAAATAAACCCTTATATCAATGATGAGTTGATTTTTTCCCCTTGAAGAAATATTTTTTTTCCTTCAAATTTGTATTTAAATTCCAGTTAGTTAACATGCAATGTAATATCAGTTTCAACAGCAGAATTCAGTGATTCATCACTTGCACACAACACTCAGTCATGATGAGTTGATTTTCAACAAAAGTGTCAAGATTATTTAATAGGAAATGAATAGTCTTTTCGACAAATGGTGCTGGGAATACTGTATATCCATATCCAAGAGAATGAAGTTAGACACCTACCTCAAATAATATGAAATTAACTCAAAATGGATCAAAGACCTAAATTCAGGCTAAAACAATACAACTCTTAGAAAAAAAGAGAAGTAAATTTTCATAATCTTGGGTTAGACAGTGTTTGACAGATAAGACACTAAAGCACCAGTAACAAAAGAAAAGATAAACTACATCAAAATTAAAAACTGCTGTACATCAATGGACATCACCAAGAAAGTGAGAAAAAAATCCACAGGATGAGAGAAGATATTTATAAATCACATATAGAATAAGGGATTTGCATGCAAAATACACAAGCCTTGAAACTCAATAATAAAAAGACAATTTAAAACTGGGCAAAAGATCTGAACAGACATATCTTCAAGGAAGATAAAAGAATAGCCAAGAAGCACAGGACAAGATGCTCAACATCAGTAGTCATTAGGGAAATGCAAGTCAAATACACAATGAGGGACAATGAACTTCTGTATACATACATGTTTTTAATCTATATGTCTGTCAAGTCTCAAATGAGAGCCCAAACAGGACCCAACAAGAGTCCCCAGCATAAGGCAGAACCATAAATGGAAATATGCCACTTAACAGTCTCTCTCTCACTTTCTTGCTTTCATTCATACAAAAAAAAAAAAAAAAAAAAAAAAAAAAGGCCATGTTTATTTCCTAAAAAATGTGAACAGCAATGACAGGATAGTTGGAATATACCCACAGTCTCCCAAAATGCCTAAACGAAACAAAATTCATTCAAAGGTATAGGATGTGATATGCTATTACAAATAAACACATGTGAAATGAGAGGATGATGAAATGAGAGGTGAACTTTAATCCACGTGTTACCAAAGTTCTGTGCCCCCTCTATACAGGAGAAGTAGGACCAAGAATATGCAACAGACTCAGACTTTGCAATACAACAGTACAGACTGATTTGAGGCCATTAAAAACAGGTCAGGGAAAAACACTTGCCTACATAAAGATCTTGAGTAACCCAGTCAGGTAGGTGCTAACTCATTTTTACTGTTGTCAAGTAAATATTTATGAAGTCAAGATATATTAGCAGCATACCTTTTTGCTTTGTTGATGTTGTATTGTTGCTGCTAGTGTGAATAAGGAAATGTCTTGTTTTGTTTTGTTTTTATGGGAAACGGTTCTCAACAGGTCAGCCCTGGTAATTTACATATCTCTTGATTTCCACCATAGTCATAATAGATAAATAATGTTAATCATTACAAAACAACAAATCAGATGCCAGGACATAGTAACTGGGCCGTATACCAAATAATTAAGTAGCTATCTCTAAGTGAAAGGAGTAGTTCTTCTCTATGCCTAAATTTTCTACATTGATACAATGAGCATGGGTGTCTTACTTTAAAAATACATAGTCATTTGGAATTCCTATTATTTTTATCTACCCAGATGAAAGTATCTAAAATGAAAAGTGTATGAAAACTGTTCTTCATAAAGCCTACACTATGAACAACTGAGATAATCCTTAAATGTATGTATTTCAGATTCTTGATCACAGAGAGGAAAAAATGGCAGGAAGCTGTACTCTGTTAAATTAAGCCAGATAGTATAAAAAGCTCATGACCAATAATTTGGAACAGCTGCAACTGAGTCACTGTGCTAAATTTTAAAACCAACCTAACTTTGCCCAACAAATTACAAAACACATTTAAGAATTTAAAGACACAGATAGTAACTCTGGTGGTTGGTTTGTTTTCATAGGTCTTTGGTTTGTGTTTTTGTTGTTGTTGTTCATTTATTTATTTGTTTGTTTGCAAGCAATACAAGTCAAGCTGCTAACCAACTCTTAATGTAAAGAATATATCTGTACTTATTAAAAGAAAATAAACCAAAATTAAAAGACCAAGTATGGTATCTGGGGTTTCATTTTTCACTATGGAATTTTAAAAAATGAATGAGAGTCTTGAAATAAACTTATTTTTAAAATTTAAAACATCTTGGGTGCCTGGGTGGCTCAGTCAGTTAAGCGTCCGACTTTGGCTCAGGTCATGACCCCACAGTCCGTGAGTTCGAGCCCCACAGTGGGCTCTGTGCTGACAGCTCAGAGCCTGGAGCCTGCTTCAGATTCTGTCTCCCTCTCTCTCTGCCCCTCCCCTATTCATGCTCTCTCTCTCTCTCTCTCTCCCTCTCTCTCTCTCTCTCAAAAATGAATAAACATTAAAAATTTTTTTCAATTTAAAACATCTTAAATTTCATGATTATCCCCAGATATTGACATGTATCCTCATTACTTTATATGTAAAACATTGGAATTATTATATTAGCTGCCTTTCCATCTCTCTTGATTCAAAGAGTAAATGTAGTCAATGTTTGATCTGTGCATTCAGCAACATTCAAGAATTTACTTAAATACCACTTTCAGAGTGTGCTCTTTTCTGAAGATTTGTATATCAATGTCACATGGTTTCAGGTTCTAGTATTTTAGGGGACAGACAAGATAAAATCTAAATTTGCCTTTTCATCCTTTAATATAAGAATAATCCTAATAATCTATGTTGGAAGACAATTCTCCATGGTCTCTCATTTCAGCATGTCTTGTGAGCAGAGGCACTGACTTCTTTCTTCTTCTATACTGTATCCTCAAGGATGTTTGGACAGAAAACACCTGGAAGTTAAAATCTGCCTCCAAGGCCAAGGGCAGATTTGCTACAGCCTTGGAAGATAAAGATAATGTCTCCTTCCAGAGTATAGGGTAGGCACGCTTACTGCATGTCATAAAAGATCTGGGGTCCCTAGGCTCAGAAATCCTCTCTTATAACTTGCAGGTATAATCTAGCCCCCTTCATGTCACCCTGTGAGGAATGGGAGTAAAAAGAACTGGTAGCTACTGCTACTGTGGTAACAACTATCTTTCATCTCTGACCCAAAGTCCCATATCTTCTACCAGCATCTATGAAACTGTGGCAGGCTAACTTGTAAACAGGGTAAAATCTCAGACCTTTCATAGTTCTTGATAATCTAATGAATCAATATAATTCAAGAAGTGCTTATTGATCGTCTTCTATGTACTCAGCGCTATACTAAGACACCTTTCGAACTGTTCTAAGTTTTCACTTCCAAAAATCAGTTTCCCGGTTCTGTTCCACTTTCTTCAGGATCCAATGCCATCTACTCTTGTGGAGTTATATTCACAGCATTTGTACACGTCTTGATGATAATTATAAGCACTGTTCAAGTGCTTTATAAGAATTTAAATGTATTGTTTTACTTAAACTTCACACACACACACACACACACACACACACACAGAAATCCTTTAAGGGTAAGTATTATCAACTAATCATATAGATGAGGAAACTGTGACTTAGATAGATTAAGATGAAGACCATGTCTTGTATTTCTCAGTGCCTGGCAAAAAATGTCACATACTGGAGTTTGGTGAATAATTAATCAGTGGTTGGTTTGTTTTTTTTGTTTTTTAGCCTACAGACCACATTTTAGTCTTTCCTTTGGTAGACCTCTTATTACCTTTTCTAAACTTTACAATTCAAAACTAGATATTACTCAAGGTCTGACCAGTGCATATCTTGAGATTATTTCACAAATTCTATTCTACTGTATTAATACTTTCTTATTAGTTCTTTTTTACTGGTTTTTCTTAGGTCCATGGAGACTCTTGAAGTTTCCTCTACCATAAAGCACATCTACAAAAATATATAAATAAACTTTAAATATGTTTCTTATGTAAAATCTCTCTTCAGTCTCATACCCACAGAAGTGCCCTTGTATGTTTTACTAAGGCAAAGTCAAGAGAACTGCCTTCTAGAGCTTAACAACCAAAATAGATTTCAGGATATTTTCTGCAGTTCCAGTCCCAGAAAAGAACTTTAGATCAAACAACTTTAGATCAAACACAGTTGGGCTTCCCAATAAAACATCATATGACAAAGCTGAAGTCAGAGGTTCCCAAACTGCTGTTTTATTATTGGCCTTTTCTCCTTTTGCTATAGGATCTACTCGTGTCAACCGTATTATAAAAGTCCAGTCCTAACCGACAGACTAGGCTTTTAATCTACTACTTACAACTGTGAATTACTCGATCTCTGAGTTTCACCTATAAAATAAACATGGTAGTACTTCACCCCCAGATGTTTTGCCCTAATTAATAAAATGATAACATATAAAACACCTGGCCACTGTCTTCTACTCTATACATCATTCAGAAGATTGTTCTACTCACCTTGTCACATTTTGCTACCTGAAAGCCTAACTCTTCACCCCTTGCTAAATCTATCATTAATCAAAATGTGCCAAATTGTTGCCTCACTGTTTGGCAAGAACTGAAGGTATAGAAGCAGACCAGATGGCCAAGATTCACCACTGGCTCCTGGAGCCTTGCCAAAAGCTAATGCTGAATGTTGGCAAAGGTCTGCAGGTACTCAAAGCAGTTCTTTTGGCTGCGATCAACTCAATGATGGGGTTGAACATTATAATATTAAAATCCTGAAGATATATTTGAGTCTGATAAGCTACTTATGAAGTAAATAATCACACTGATGGAAAAGACTCTGGGAAGTTTCTAATATTAGATTCAAACGTTTAGAAAGAATATGGGTGTAGAGAAGGCTTTTCAGGCAGTGTAGCTCATTGCTAGACTATGTAGAAGTAATTAAGGATGAACTGATAGTCTACACTGGAAAGGAGAAGGAAGCATTTATACTACCCCTCCACACTTAGTCTATCTACTCCTACTAGTCTAATCTCTAGAAGAGCTTGTGCTGTCACAATGCTAGGATACAATCGCACTGGGAGAAAGGAGCTCTGATATTCAGAACTAAAGATGGAGACAGTCATTCTAGTTTTGTCCACAGTCTAGTTATTTCTGGCTGGTTCCCACTTTGCAAAAGATGCAAAAAAAACTATGTGATAATGTCGAGACCGACCATGTACAATTACATTTGGAAACTGTAAATAAATTTACATTCAAAGTTTCCTCCAAAAAAATCCTTTAGCCAGAAGGAGGTAATAGTAAACTGGATATTTCAAGCCAAAGAGAAACAAATTCCTCTTGATTACACAAAGAAGAAAACCAATACGATGTACAGATTTCAGATTAGTATCTACTGGTACTTACTGGCTTACCTCAAAGGTCAGCAAACCTTTTCTGTAAAGGGAAAGATGGTAAGTATTTTAGGTTTTGTGGGTCTGAGACAGGGAAACTGAAGGACTCCACAAAAAATCTGCTTTTGCTCCTTTTCCTGCTTCTGTTCTCTAGGGCCTGCACCCCCACCCCACTCAGCACGTGCCTTGTAATGCAAATAGCATATGTCTTCCTCCTAAGGGATAGAGAATTAAAGATTCTCTAGAACAGATACCATCTAGGTGGGTGAGTGTGAGTTGACAAAGCTATCATGTGAGGATTCTAGACAATTGATGCCAAGGCCCCTTGCCTCCAAGGAATAATACCTGGCTCCTCGTCCTTGGTCTAACCAGTTCTGGGATGCCTGAGAGGACACCAGACCACCATTCTCACTAAAATCCCCCAGGCACCCAAACAAAGAAGAGACTCATGTTGCTTTCCTTTCCCAGTCTCCTAGATGCTCTATCTATATCTGCTCTCTCTATATCTTCAATGAATTCTGCTCTCACTTCCTACCAGCTCACATTTGATTTCTGTCCTATGCAGAACCCTCTTGGCTTCCTGTGGGAACCCATCTAGGTCCCTGGACCAGGCCTGCCGGAATCAGGTCAAAAGGCAAAATTAAAAGAATAATATATACTGCTAACATAACAAGAAAGAAAACACATTTCCATAAATTTCTTATTGACAAAATTCAAAATTCAATTCAAAGAACTGAGTGCAAGAAGATAGGTCCATTAATGAGAATATACTGGAATTCTTTTGGGGTAATATAACATTTTGACTTAGTTGGGATTCAAAGTTAGTACTCCAAATCATCCAAATCAACTGCAAATGGTCTTCTGTTAATGCTGATCTGTTATATGATTTCATGTATTTTATTTTAGAAATGTCTTTTCATGTGATAAGAAGTATCATTGAAAGTATCCGGATCAGTAAGTACTGATAATGACCGTATGCATCACTTAGAAGGCACTTACAGAATTGAACTAGACGCTTCTGGTATTTGTCTTTTAGCATGTCATTACATTGCTGGTTAGGGGTGAGTGGCAGCTCTCCAACTGCATAATTAAGTGAATTTTTAAAAGGCATAATTTTTTTTTGCGTTTGCATCAATGTCTGAAAAATGCTGTTGGAACCATAGTTTGAGCTGGGAAAATATATTCCCTGAAAATTTGAGTACAGTTAGAGAGTTTGCTACTTGTCTTAACTTTTGACACCACGGGAAGCATATAAAGCAGCTGAAATTATTTGTCGTAAAGATTAGTGGTCATTGAAGTTGAAATGACTTCTCCACAGATAAGCATACTTTTGCCGTGTAATCATAAGTTGCACTCAGAAACTATCAATGTGAAAACAAATTTCCAAAGCCATTCAGTGCTCAGTAACAGTGGTTAAGGGTATTTTTCTCATGCAGAAACAGTCCAAATGTTGGCCCTAAGTTCAGAAGCCTATAATAAAATTTTACCACTTCTAAGCCATCAAACTTCTATGTGATAGAGCAAATCATGATATTCAGTTTCTATTCTCACAAAAGTACATAGAACTGATGGTTAAGCTCACAAGAGGAAATGAAGTTCACTTTTGACAATACTGAGTCAACAATCCATGATGATTCAAATACTTCCTACAGAGTACCTACTCACAACACAATGAATAACCATGGGTTTTAAACAGATTTTCAGAAGGTATGTAAATCTGTCCAACTTAGTCTTTTTCTACTCCGTATATATTTTTTGTTATCATCAGTTTTAACACACCCTAGCAGATTCTACTTCAGGTTGTACTGACTTGGTATTTTCTCACATTCTTTGAAAATTTTCTTGCCTCTTGTTATTCCACACTGACTTTATAGTCTTATTCCTCAGTCACTTCAAACTCAGTCCCGACTCCTCAAATAAAAACAGAGCATTATCAATAACATCTGTCAACTGAGCAAGAACGAAGGAAAACCACTCAAAATCAATGGCCTTGTTTTTTTAACTGACAGGAAGTTGTCATTCCTCATGCCCTCAACTCTTTGAGATACTATTCTCATTGAAGAGCTTAATAGTCTGAAACAAGTTTATTTTCTCTGGACACATTCTTTCATCTGCTACAATCAAATCTGATTTCATTAACTCATCATGGTAAATAAACTGGCTAACAGATGAGGCATTTGAAAACTTTCTTTGATGGAACCCTCATTTTCATTTTTTACTTTTGGAAAAAATGTTCTGCTATAATGAAAATCCATGTTAAATTTCTAATTTTCCCTAATGGGAATATTGTGACGGGTGCCTAGTATTGTGATACCAACATATACTGTATTCTTTTAGCACACCTACAGTGTCAACACATAATAAACACAATGCTTTGTTATCTAATTTGATGATAAAATCATCAACACTGTGTTTTAAAAGCGCATTGGAAGTCTACTTTTCTCTTCTTGTGTTGACATGATGGGTATGCACTGGTATGTAAAACATTAAACAGAACTAAATATCACAGTACAGCAGTATGCATGGCACCCAAAATGCTGTTCAGTTTTAACTGCATCACTGCAATTTGTAGGGACCAAGCAGCAGCGCGAAGTGAGAGAGGGCCACCTATGGTCTCTGTCCCAACTACTCAACTCTGCCATTACAGTGCATATTGTAAAGCAGCCATAGCTAAGACAGAAACAAATGAACATGCCTGTGTTCCAATGGAATTTTATTTATAAACACCGGAATCTGAACTCCAAAACATTTTTTTCATGAGTCATAAAATACTATTCTTTTGGCTTTTTTTTTTTTTTAAACGCTTCAAAGTAAAAACCATTCTTAACTCACAGGTCAATACAAAAAAAAAAAGTGGAGCAGATTTGGCCCAAAGGCAATAATTTACTAATTCCTAGTTGAAACTCATCAACGAGGCGAGAGATGTAAAACTCAGAACGTCCTAGAAAACTGTTTCCTTCACTTCTCTGACCACATTTCAGGCCTAATGAATCATAAGTCTGTCATAAATTTGTGAATGAAAGGAAATTTGAGTGATGCAGTAGATCATATTTGGGGACAATGAAGAGCCAAAAAATGAAAGAAGATAATCTGACTGGGATCATAACAAAATGGTCCACATTTTGACCACTCTTGGCTGAGCACTTCACCAGAACTTAATGAGGAATAACCGGAAATTAATACGAGAAGCACACAACAGTTATATCTGCATATTCCTATATTTAACTATATATATTTATGACTAAATCTACCTTAGCTAATTATTTGACATTGCATAGTATGTCATTTCTAACTATTTCTTTTATCTGTAAGCAGCCTCAGGTACACAGCTCCATATTGTTACAGAGACTTGAAACTAAATATTAACTTCGAAAATTATGGCTATGCCCTGCATTAGGCACTTTATGTTTTCCCTGTTAATTCTCACAGCCCTACAAGGTAAATATTATTACTTTATAATTACTCAGGGCAAAAAACTTAGTAAAGGCCAAACTGATAGATGGCAGAAGAAATATTCCAAACCAGCTCTATCTGCTTCTAAAACCTATGCTGTTTACCTGAATCCAATACAGCAAAATCAACATTATAGGAAATACTATGTTCTTCAAAGTGTGATCATTTTTTTCCTTCGGGTTCTCAAATAGTGTTAAATGACATTAAGTATTGATCCTAAATGTATCTTCTACAGCAGATATAATTTTATTTATTTTTTTTTTAAATTTTTTTAATATTTTTGAGAGAGAGAGAGACAGAACATGAGCATGGGAGGGGCAAAGATAGGGAGACACAGCATCTGAAGCAGGCTCCAGACTCCAAGCTGTCAGCACAGAGTCCCACATGGGGCTCGAACTCATGAACTGTGAGATCATGCCCTGAGCCAAAGTCAGACGCTTAACCGACCGAGTCACCCAAGCATCCTTATAGCAGATACAATTTTAAAGTTATAACCATAGACTACAGAAAATTTGAATAATTAGCAGAAACTGAACTTGTACTGTTCAAACTCTTAAAAGTTTTATATTTCAATAATCATGAAAAATATAAAGTAAAATTCATTTGCTTCATAATGCAACAAGTGAGTAAAAATTAAATATTCTTCTAACACACTGAGAGTGGGAAAAAGCCATAGGGATGATCTAGCCCAGCCTCTTAAGTTTACAAATGAAGGTATGAAACTTACAGGCCACAGAACTAACCAATGAAAGAGGTAGGACTAGAGCCCAGGTGACCTGACTCCTAGCACAACGCCCACTTCTATTCTTCATACCATCATATAATTCTCAGGAAAGACTATGTAAACTCTTCACTATTTTTTTTTAAATTTTTGTTAATGTTTATTCTTGAGAGAGAGAGAGAGAGAGAGAGACAGAGAGAGAGCATGAGTGGGGGAGGGGCAGAGAGAGAGGGAGACACAGAATCCCAAGTAGGCTCCAGGCTCTGAGGTGTCAGCACACAGCTTGACATAGGGCTCAAACTCACAAACCACAAGATCATGACCCGAGCCAAAGTCAGACGCTTAACCGACTGAGCCGCCAGGCACCCCACCCTTCACTATTTTCCATACAAAACCATAAAAACTGACTTTCCAGTAGGTGAGTAAATTCAGTTTAATCAGAAATGGCACTGAATTTCTCTGTCGTAACATGATAATAACCTTGTCTTCATAGTCTTCACTGATGTGTGTTAGCCCTCTGGTATGCAGATGATTTTTATATTTGAACCAGCATTGTTCTCAATGGGAAAATTAGTCCAAATTGCCTAATCGACCATCACTATATGTGCACCTCTTGATTCCTCTTACCTGTAAAATGAGGACAATAATGACAACTTCCTCAAATATTTATTAAGAGATCAGAGTGCCTGTTACATATTAAGTGTTCAAGAAGTTTTGGCTATGGTTTTGAGCTCCCTACTGCTAATCCAAAACAGGGCTCAGTTGGGAAGCATTTTGTCATCTTCCCTGCCTAGTATCCATTTTCCTCTAACACCTCAAAATCCTTTGACCAACTACTCCTCCACTACTGAGTAATCTTGATAAAGCTAGCAGTCAGTCAAACGGCGATGTCCTCCTCTGACCAAGGATGGGCAACTAACCAAAGGTTGCCCAGGCTGCCTCTCAACTGGTAAATGTGAACCTGGAGTGGAAAATAATGAAGGTGAGCCATACAAACAGCAGGTAGCACCTTGAACAGGCCATCCATGAGTTTCTACAAACTAGCTATCCAGAGCTACTCCAATTTCTTATCCAGACACTAGTTATTTCACATTTCTGAGTGCTGTTCAATATCCTTACAATAAACTTATGTTCTCTTCAGTTAACCAGGGTCCATGTTTGTTGCTTGAAACTAAAATACCCTAATTGATAGGTCTCCCTTTCGAGGGTTTTCTACTCATCTTTATAACTTAATCTTTCTTTCAACCAGAAAAAAATGAAAAAAGCATCTTGACATTACTCAGAAAAGTTACAAAATGTTTCTTTTATCTATTACAATTAATGGATCATTATTTTGTAACTTCTCTCTGTGCTTGTTCTTTGTTGCCTCTCAACTCTATTCCTGCCCTTCCATTTTTCTCCTTTTATTCCAGGGGGGCTAGAAGCCTATAGACACTACCTTTCTCACACTCCCTTGATAGCTGGCTCTCAATTAAGTTCTGTCACTGGGAAATACTGGTGAAAATTAGATGGTAAAAGAAAAGAAACCATTTTTTTGTTTGTTTCCTTCTCTTTCTGGTTCCTGCAGCAGCAATAACAATATTCCAGGAAGCTCAGCAAGTTTAATCGTGGACTCTGGCTCCAGGAGTAGCAGCAGCACCAGCACAAGCACCGGCAACATCAGCGACTACAGGCTCCGGCATCTTTTGAGGTGAGTCCAGCATCATCCACAAGACTAGCGCCTTTCTACATCATTACAAGCGCAGGCTCCTGGGCTCCAAGGGTATCAACAATCTTAGCATCATAGTATTTATTGGCTCTGCTTAACACCATCTTAAGTTGTTCTCTCCCAGCCCTAGGAGGGGTAGTGACTTCCTGCAGTTGCTGATCTGGCAAATTCATCATCCACTTGTTCCTTCCCCAGCCCTACCACTACTTTTGGTAATTAATTCTCTATATTAAGTTGCCTTTGCATGAAACATCTCGAGTGGCTTTTGTTTTCCTAATTATACAACTTCCAATGGCATAGGCTTCTTTTTCTATTTCTCCATCTTTGGGTTTCTTTTATCTACTCTTCCTCCTTCTCATCCATCCACTCCGTTTCTCTATCCTCTCTCTCTCTTTCCTTTTTACTTTCTTCCTGACCTATTTCTCAAGTATACCAACAATATCTATGTCATTGTTTACTATAATGACACTCAGGGCAAAGGAGGTTGGAACATTTTCAATTTAATTAATCAGCAGTTCAAGCGCAAAAACCATAATTTCCTCAGAACTATAACTCTTTGCTAATATCCAATTTTTATTATAATTACAATTGTCAATACCCAGAAAACATTTTCTGTACGACTTGAGTGGTAACATCATCTTAGCCCAAAATACTCAAGGCAAGTGGAAAATTCTAATCCAAATGGAAATTATAATTCGTAGCTTTAGATGATATTTCATATTTCAATTCTAATGCTTCATTATCCCATAATAAGCAAGAAAAGTCTAGTACATGCTTTAGAAGACAGCAATAAAACAATGTCGAGATATTTTAACTCATTTGAAAAGTTGCAAAAACATTTATTCACTTGGGATCACAAACCAAATTCTACATCTGTTTAGAACTGAACTCTTGTTTGAGACAGAAACTTGTGACCTCCCTGCCCCACTCTAAACACTTCCCACTGCCACATCTACCCCATCATACCGCTCGACCCATCTCCTTAAATTACCATTATATTTAGTATAAAACCAAATTCTCTGCCATGTCATAAAAGTCTTTGTCTAATCTACTTCCTATCTACTGGTCCATCCTCAACTTATCTACTTTCCTTATTCAACGCAGAAATAAGGAAAATAACCAATGGTCACAGAACAATTCATTCCAAACTCATCATACATAAACACACACATGCACGACACACACACAAATACGCGTGCATGCACAAAGTCCCTTTCAGTTCTTGGGCAAGATCCTCCTGTACAACCTATGTTCCAAACATACTTTCTTGTCTCCTGCTCTCCCTCTTCTTCTAGAGAAATGGCTGGAATCAAAAACAATCATGTCTTCCCTCAGCAAATAATAGGCGGAAAGTGAGTTGATGCTTAATACAAAATTGAAGGTGGAACCTGCACGGGATTGGCAAGGAATACATTAACAGAGAGTGGATACTGGAGGCTCAAGCTATCCATTCTTTCTCCTGTATGCCAAAGAGTAAACCATCTCTCACGTACTTCCTCCATCTCTCCCTCCGCCCCTCCCTCTCTCTCTCTCTCTCTCTCCCTCTCACACACACACACACACAGACACACACACAAATATGCACACACAAACACATAGACACCCCACATCCTCATTACTGGCTACGCCAAAATGATTAATTCAGGTTTACCCTCAGGGTCAGCTTTTAATGTGTTTCTAATACAGGGATTTCTAGGGAAGATGGTGGAGTAGAAAGATGTTGGGCTAACCTCATTCTACAGATATACCTAGATAACACCCACATCAGTGTAAATAACACAGAAAACAACCTGAAGACTGGCAATACAGACTCTCCACAGCTAAAGGAGAAGAGGCCTCATCGAAGAGGGCAGGAAGAGCAGAGACAAAGTCCAGGGTCAAACAGACCCATGGGACTATCTGCAGGAGCGAGGGCCACCATAGGCAGAGAGGGGAGAGGAGCAGACCCCACACCAGGCACCCAAGGCACAGGGGACCGCACTGAGAAGATAAATCTGCTTAACATTTGGCTTTGAAAACCAGAGGGGCCTAATTTCACAAGTTCATAGGATCAGTGGGTCTTAACACCTGAAACTTTGAAAATCAGCAGGCTCAACTCTGGAGAAAACGGAGTCCCCACCCTTAGAGAGACAGCACAATAAACAGCTAAGATATGGTATAGAAGCAGCAATTTTAAAAACACCTTAAATTTACAGAAAGGAGATTTATTTATTAATCTCAGAGCATGTGCTGGAGGGGCAGGAATTTGGGGGAAGACTTCGCCAAGAACAAAAGAGCTGGCAGGGGCCATTTCCCTGTCCTGCCCATCAGCCAACTTACATGGACACATGCAGGAAGGAGCACAACACAAACACTTTCCACATAACTTGTTAACAGTATGCTTCTGCAGATCCACCTGGTCTGGACTTGGCAGGAGTTTCTCTGGGGAAACTGAGGTCCCCTCCCACAGTGGACCAGCATAGACCTTGCTGGCACATCAAGCCAAGCCCCCAAGCAAACCCATTGTCTCCAACACACCCTTGGCAGGAGTCCACCTAGGTGGTACCACAAGCCTGGCAGCGTACAAGCAGCCCCAGCAGGGGTCAGTACCCTTCCAAAGTGACTCCTGTCCCAGGGAGAGAAGAAGATAACCACACACACCAACCCAACTGCAACCCCAGCAATGGGCTGAGGGCAGACGTCTGGTCTGACTGCAGGTCCCGCCCACCAACGAAAGCTTCTCAGAGGACAACACAGGGAAAGCATCTGGCAGTTCAGTGCAACAACACTCTGGCAAATGCCTGGTCTAATTCAACTCAAGTGAAAGGTGGCCCCGGACTACCCTACTAACAACACAGGGACCAAACCCTGACTGTAACAGGCTGAGGGCCATTACAGATGACTGGACTGAGGGCAAACATGGCTCAGCCACAACAGTCGGGTGCACACAGCACATGGGAGACACCCCCAAAGTGCCAGGTTCTGGCGAACAGGGGACATTGCACTACAGGGGACTACAGGACCTCTTCTTCACTTGGCCACTAGTTTCAAAAGCAGGAGACATAGCTAACTTTCTGAACACATACAAACAGACACAGACAGTTTGACAGAATGGGAGACAGAGGAATATGTCCTAAATGAGAGAACAGGACAAAATCACAGCAAGAAAGCTAAATGAAATGGAAATAAGTAATATGCCTAATAAAGAATTTTAAATAATGGTCATAACAATACTCACTAGACTGGACAAAAGAGTGGAGGACCTCAGGGAGACCATCAACAAAGAGATAGAAAACATTAAAAAAAAAAAAAACAGAGATGAAGAACTCAGTAACTGAAATTAAAAATACACTAGAGGGAATAAATGGTAGATTAGGGGAGGCAGAAGAATGGATCAGCGACCCGGGGGACACAGTGATAGAAAGCAATCAAGCTGAACAGGAGAAAGAAAAAAGGAATAATAAAAAATGAAAATAGATTAAGGACATTCAGTGACACCATTAAACATAGTAACATTTGTATAACAGAGATCCCAGAAAGAAAAGAGAGAGAAAAGGGGACAGCAAATATATCTGAAGAAATAATAGCTGAAAACTTCCCAAATCTGAGGGAGGAAACAGACATGCAGATGCTGGAGGTACAGAAAGCCCCCAACAAAATCGACCCAAGAAGGTCCACATCAAGACACATAGCAATAAAAATGGCAAAAAGTAATGACAAAGAGAACTTTAAAAGCAGCAAAACAAAAGAAAACAGTTATAAAAAAAAAAAAAAAAAAAAAAAGGAAACCCAATAAGGCTATCAGCTCATTTTTCAGCAGAAACTTTGCAGGCCAGAAGAGAGTAGCATCACGTATTTAATGTGCTGAGAGAAAAAATCCTGCAACCAAGAATACTCTATGTAGCGAGACAATCATTCAGAATAGAAGGAGAGATAAAGAGTTGCACAAACAAACAAAAGCTAAAGGGATCATGACCACTACACCAGCCCTATAAGAAATGTTAAAGAGGACTCTAAGTGGAGAGGAAAGAGCATAAGCAAGAGTAAGAAAAGTAGGAAGCACAAGAACTGTAAAATTAAGTGTATCTATAAAAAAACAGTAAAAGATTCACAGAATAAAAGGATGTGAAGTATGACACCACCACATACCTAAAACAAAGTGGGGAATTAAAATATTAGTGTTTTTAGAATGGGTTCAAACTTAAGCAACCATCAAATTCATATAGACTGCTATATGCACAAGATGTTATATATAAACCTAATGGTAACCACAAATCAAAAAATAACAGATATGCAAAAAATAAGGCGAAAGGAATCCACATATATCACCAAAGAAAGCCAGCAAATCCTGAGGGAAGAGAGCAAGAGAAGAAATTAAGAGAGAACTACAAAAACACCATAAAACAAGAAACAAAATAGAAATAAGTACATACCTATCAATAATTACAATGTATGTAAATGGAATAAATACTCCAATCAAAAGACACAGGGTGATGGAATGGATAAAAAAAGCAAGACTCACCTGTATCTACCTACAAGAGACTCATTCCAGACCTATAAACACCTGCAAGTTCAAAGTGAGGGGATGGTGAAACATTTATCATGCAAACAGATGTCAAAATAAAGCCAGAGTAGCAATACTCCAATATAAACAAACTAAACTTTAAAACAAAGTCTGGGAGCGCCTGGGTGGCTCAGTCGGTTAAGCGTCCGACTTCGGCTCAGGTCATGATCTCACAGTCTGTGAGTTCGAGCCCCGTGTCGGGCTCTGTGCTGACAGCTCAGAGCCTCGAGCCTGTTTTGGATTCTGTGTCTCCCTCTCTCTCTGCCCCTCCCCTATTCATGCTCTGTCTCTCTCTGTCTCAAAAATAAATAAACGTTAAAAAAATTTTTTTTTTAAAACAAAGTCTGTTACTAGAAACAAAGGACAATATATCACCATAAAGTAGACAGTCTAGTAAGAAGATATAACAATTGTAAATATTTATGCACCCAGCCCCCAAAAGCAGCTAACAACAAACATAAAGGAAGTAATCATTAGTAACACAATAGTAGGAGGGGGCTTTTACACCCCACTTACATCAATGGATAGAACATCCAGACAGAAAATCAACAAGGAAACAGTTGCTTTGAATGACACATTGGACTAGGTGGATTTAACAGACATATTCAGAACATTTAATCCTGAAACAGAATACACATTCTTTTCAAGTGCACATGAAACATTCTCCAGAACAGATGATACACGTTAGACCACAAAACAAGTCTCAACAAATTCAAAAAGACTGAAGTCCTACAATGCATTTTTTTCAACCACAATGCTACGAAGCTACAAATTAGCCACAAGAAAAAATCTGGAGAGACCACAAACCCACAGAGGTTAAATAACAAGCTACTAAACCAAGAAATCAAAGAGGAAATCAAAAAAATACATGGAGACAAATGAAAATGAAACACAAAGGTCCAAAATCTTTGGGATGCAGCAAAAGCTATTCTAAAAGGAAAGCTTAAAGCAATACAAGCCTAACTCAAGAACCAAGAAAAATCTCAAGTAAACAACCTAACCTCACACTTAAAAGAGCTAGAAAAAGACCAAAACCCAAAAACAGAATAAGGAAGAAAATAATAAAGATTAGAGCAGAAATAAGTGAAATAGAAACAAACAAACAGAGCAGAAAAGACCAATGAAACAGGAGCTGGTTCTTTGAGATCAACAAAATTGATAAATCTCTAACCAAACTCATCAAAGAGAGAGAGAGAGGACTCAAATAAGCAAAATCAGAAATGAAAGAGGAAGAATAGCCTACACCACAGAAATACAAACAATTATGAGAGGACATTATGAAAAATTATATGCCAACAACTTGGACAACCTAGAAGAAATGGGTAAATTCCCAGAAATATAAAAACTGAGTCAGGAAGAAATAGAAAATTTGAACAAACTGATTACTAGCAACGAAATTGAATTGGTAATCAAAAACTTCCAACACATGAAAGTCCAGGGCCAGATGGCTTAATAGGTGAATTCTACCAAACATTTAAAGAAGAGTTAATATCTATTCTTCTGAAAGTATTCCAAAAAATAAAAGAGGAAGGAATGTTTCCAAATTCATTCTATGAGACTAGTATTATCCTGATACAAAACAAGATAAAAACACTACCAAAGAGAGAGAGAGAGAGAGAGAGAGAGAAACTACAGGCCAATATCTCCAATGAACATAGATACAAAAATCCTCAAAAAAATTAGCAAACCGAATATCACAATACATTAAAAAAAATCATTCACCACAGATGAGTGGGGTTTATTTCTGGGATGCAAGAGTCAATCATTATTTGCAAATCAATCAACATGATCTATCACATCAACAAGAGAAATGATAAAAACCGTATGATCATTTCAGTAGATGCAGAAAAAGCATCTGACAAAGTACAGTATCCCTTCATGATAAAAACCCTCAACAAAGCATGTTTAGATAAAACCCCTCAACAAAGCATGTTTAGAGGGAACATAACCTCAACATAATAAAGGCCATATATACAAAATCCACAGTTAACACCATGCTCACTGGTGAAAAACAGTGCTTTTATCGTAAGATCAGGAAGAAGACAAGGATGTCCATTCTCACCACTTGCATTAAACATAATACTAGAAGTCCTAGTCATAGCAATCAGATAACAAAAATAATAATAATAATAATAATAATAATAATAATAATAATAAAGGCATCCAAACTGGTAAGAAAGAAGTAAAATATTCACTATTTGCAGGTGACATGATATTACATATAGAAAACCCTAAAGATTCCACCAAAAAAACTACTAGAAATGATAAATGAATTCAGTAAGGACACAGGATGTAAAATCAATGTACAGAAATACATTTAATTTCTATACAGTAATAATGAAGCAGCAAACAGAGAAATTAGGAAAACAATCCCATTTACAATTTCACCAAAAATAATAAAATACATAGGAATAACTTAACCAAAGAGGTGAAAGATCTGTACTCTGAAAACTGTAAAACATTGAAGAAAGAAATTGAAGAAGACACAAATGGAAAGATATTCCATGTTCATGGATTGAAAGAGCAAATATTGATAAAATACTACCCAAAGCAATCTACACATTTACTGCAATCCTTATCAAAATACCAACAGCATTTTTTACAGAACTAGAACATATCATACAAAATTTGTATGGAACCATAAAAGACCCTGAATAGTCAAAGCAATCTTGAAAAAGAAGAACAAAACTGAAGTAGCACAATCCCAGATCTCAGGATATATTATAAAGCTGTAGTAATAAAAACAGTATGGTACAGGCATAAAAACAGACACATAAGTCAAGAGAACACAATAGAGAGCCCAGAAATAAACCCAGCACTATATGGTCAATTCTCCCCCACTGAAGGCAAGAATATGCAATGGGCAAAGACAGCAAAGACAAATGATGTCTCTTCCAACAAATGATGTTGGGGGGCGCCTGGGTGGCTTAGTCGGTTAAGCGTCCAACTCTTGATCTCAGCTTAGGTCTTGATCTCAGGGTAGTGAGTTCAAGCCCCCACACTGGATTCCACATTGGGTGTGAAGCCTGTTGGGAAAACTGGACAGCTACGTGCAAAAGAATGAAACTGGACCACATTCTTACACCATACACAAAATAAACTCAAAATGAAATAAAGACCTAAACATGAGACCTGAAACCATAAAAACCCTAGAAGAGAGCCCAGGCATTAATTTCTCTGATGCTAGTCACAGCAACATTTCTCTACATATGTCCCCTGAGGCAAAGGAAACAAAAGCAAAAATAAACTATTGGGACTACATCAAAATAAAAAGCTTCTGAACAGCAAACGAAACAGTTAACAAACCTAAAAGATATCCTAGTGAATGGGAGAAGATATCTGCAAATGGCATAACCAATAAGGGGTCAGTATCCAAGATATATAATGAACTTATACAACTCAACACCCATAAAACAAATAGTCCAATTAAAAATGGGCAGAATACATGAATAGATATTGTTCCAAAGAAGACATACAGATGGCCAAAAGACACATGAAAAGATGCTCAACATCACTAATCATCAGGGAAATGCAAATCAAAACCACAATGAGAGATCACCTCACACTTGTCAGAATGGCTAAAATCAAAAACACAAGAAACAAGCATTGGTGAAAACATGGAGATAAAGGAACCTTCATGCACTGTTGGTAAGAATGCAAACTGGTGTTAGCCACTGTGGAAAACAGCATGGAAGTTCCTCAAAAAATTAAAAATGGAACAATCATATGATCCAGTAATTCCATCATTAGGCATTTACCCAAAGAACACAAAAACACTAATTTGAAAAGATATACCACCTCTGAGCTTACTGCAATATTATTTACAATAGCCAAGATATGAGAGCAACTCAAGTGTTGCAAGAGAAGAACGGATGAAGAAGTTGTGGTATATATACACAATGGAATATTATTCAGCCATATAGAGAATGAAATGTATCCATTTGCAATAACATGGGTTACCTAGAGGGCATAATGCTAAGTGATACATAAGTCAGAGAAAGACAAATGATTTCACTTATATGTGACATTTCAGAAACAAAACAAAGGAACAAAGAGAAAAGAGACAAAATAATAGACTCTTGGAGAACAAACCTTTGTGCACTGTTGGTGGGAATTCAAATTGGTATAGCTACCTTGGAAAATAGTATGGACGTTCCTCAAAAAGATAAAAATAGAAATACCATATGATCCAATAGATCCACTATTATTTATCCAGGGAAAACAAAAACACTAACTTGAAAAGATACATGCATCCCTATGTATATTGTAGCATCATTTACAACAGCCAAGACATGGAAGCAACCTAAGTGTCCATCAACAGGCAAATGGATAAGGAAAATGTTTACACACACACACACACACACACACACACACACACACACACACACAGGAATATAACACAGCCATAAAAAGGGATGAGATCAGCCATTTGAGACAGAATGGATGGATCTAGAGTATATTATGTTAAGTGAAATAAGTCAGACTGAGAAAGACAAATACCATATGATTCCACTCATAAATGAAATCTAAAAAAATAAACAAAAAGCAGAATCACAGCTGTAAATACAGAGGATGAACCGAAGGTTTCCAGGGTATAGGAAGTATGAGATTGGGCAAAATGGGTGAAAGGGAAAGGGAGACACAGGTTTCCAGTTATGGAATGAGTAAGTCATGGGAATAAAAATGCAGGGCATAAGGAATACAGTCAATGACACTGTAATAGTGATGTAATGGGACAGAAGGTAACACTACTTGTGGTGAACATAGCATAATGTATAAACTTGTCAGATCACTAAGTTGCACACCTGAAAATAATGTAACATTGTGTATCAACTGTACTAATAAAAAAAAAACACTTATTTTGATGACCACTGAGTAATGTACAGAGTTGTCGAATCATTGTTATATACCTGAAACTAATATAACATTGTATATTAATTATACTGGAGTTAAAAGTTAAAAAATAAAGTATTTCGAATGCAGGCATGCTTCTTTTTCATGGTAGTTCTATTTTTAATTATGGGGGAAACCTCCATACTGTTCTCCATGGTGGCTGCACCAATTTACTATACCGACCAACGATGTACAAGGGTTCTTTTTTCTTCATATCCTCACCAACGCTTATTTCTTTTTATTTTAGCCCTTCTGACAGGTGTGAGGTCGTATCTCATTGTGGTTTTGATTTGCACTTCTCTGATGATTAATGATGTAGAGCGTCTCTTTATGTACCTGTTACCCAGATGTATGTCTTCTTTACAATAATGTTCATTCAGATATTCAGGCATACCTCTTTTTTGTTGCACTTCACTTTACTGCACTTCACAGATACTGCATTTTTTTTACAGATTTGAAGTTTGTGACAACCTGCATCCAGCAATTCTATCAGTGCCACTTTTCCAACGTCATTTACTCACTTCGTGCGTCTGTGTTACATTTTGGAAGTCTCACAGTATTTCAAACTTTTTAACTCTTATCACAGTTGTTATGGTGATCTGTAATCAGTGATCTTTGATGTTGCCATTGTAATTGTTTTGAGGCATCACAAACCACACCCATATGAGACAGTGAACTCGATCAATAAATGTTGTATATACTCTGACTACTCCACCAACCAGCTGTACCCCGGTCTCACTCCCTCTCCTTGGGCCTCCCTACTCCCTGAGACACAATAATATTAAATTAGTCTATTTAATAACCCTACAAAGGCCTCTACTATTCAAATGAAAGTTATACGTCTCTCGGTTTAAATTAAAAGCTGGAAATGATTAAGCTTAGTGAAAGGAAGACATGTCAAAAAAGCCGAGATCAGCCAAAAACTAGGCTTCGTGTGCCAGTTAGCCAAATCGTGAATGCAAAGGAAAAGTTCTTGAGGGAAGTGAAAAGTGCTGCTCCAGGGAACACAAAGATGATAAGAAAATGAAACAACTTTATTGCTGATCTGGAGAAAGCTTCAGTGGTCTTGATAGAAGATGAAACCCGCCACAACATTCCCTGAAGCCAAAGCCTAACCCAGGGCAAGGCCCTAACTCTCTTCAATTTTATGAAGGCAGAGAGAGGTGAGGAAGCTGCAGGAGAAAAGTCTGAAGCTTGCAGAGGTTGGTTCATGAGGTTTAAGGAAAGCAGACGTCTGCATAACAGGAAAGTGCAAGGTGAGGCAGCAGGTGCTGATGTAGAAGCTACAAGTCATCGAGAAGATCCAGCTAAACAATTAATGAAAGTGGCTACGCTGAACAACGTATTTTGGGGATGAAACAGCCTTTTATTGAAAGAAGATGCCATCTAGGACTGTTAGAGCTAGAGAAGAGAAGTCAATGCCTGGCTTCAAAGCTTCAAATGACAAGCTGACTCTCTTGTTAAGGACTAACACAGCTGGTGATTGTAAGTTGAAGCCAAAGTTGATTTACCATTCAGAAAATCCTAGGTCCATTAAGAATCATACTAAATCTTGTATAAATGGAACAAGAAAAACCGGATGAGAGTACATCTGTTGACAATATGGTTTACTATCCGTTTTAAGCTCACTTTTGAGACCTAATGTTAAGGGGGGAAAAAAGAGTCCTTTCAAACATTACTCATTGACAATGTACTCAGTCACCCAAGAGCTGTGATGGCAATGTACAAGATTAACGTCATTTTCACGCCTGCAACCACAACATCCATTCTGCAGCCCATGGATCAAGGAATAATTTGGACACTCAAGTCTTTTTAAGAAATACATTTTATAAGGCTATAGCTGCCATAAATAGGGATTCCTCTGATGGATATAAACAAGGTAAATTGAAAACCCTCCGGAACGGATTCACCATTCTAGATGCCATTAAAAACCTTCATGATTTGTGGGAAGAGGTCAAAATATCAACATTAACAGGAGCTTGGAAGAAGTTGATTCCAGCTCTCATGGATGACTTTGAAGGGTTGAAGACTTCAGCGGAGAAAGTAACTGCAGATGTGGAAATAGCAAGAGAACTAGAATTAGAAGTGGAGCCTGAAGACGGGACTGAATTGCTGCAGTCTCGTGATAAACTTGAATGAATGAGAAACTGCTTCTTATGAATGAGCAAACAAATCAGTTTCTTGAGAAGGAATCTACTTCTAGTGAAGATGTGGGTAAGACTGTTGAAATAACAACAAAAGATTTAGAATGTTACATAAACTCAGCTGATAAAGCAATGGCAGGTGTACAAGGATTGACTCCAATTTTGCAAGAGGTACTACTACTATGGGTAAAACGCTATCAACCAGCATCCCAGGCTACAGAGAAATCATTTATGAAAGGCAGAGTCAATCAATGTGGCAAACCTCACTGTTGACTTATTTTAAGAAATTGCCCCAGGGGCGCCTGGGTGGCTCAGTCGGTTAAGCGCCCGACTTCGGCTCAGGTCACGATCTCGCGGTCCGTGAGTTCGAGCCCCGCGTCAGGCTCTGGGCAGATGGCTCAGAGCCTGGAGCCTGTTTCCAATTCTGTGTCTCCCTCTCTCTCTGCCCCTCCCCCGTTCATGCTCTGTCTCTCTCTGTCTCAAAAATAAATAAACGTTAAAAAAAAAAAAAAAAAAAAAAAGAAATTGCCCCAGTCATCCCTCCCCTACCGTCAGCAACCACGAACCCTGATCAGTCAGCAGCCATCAACATAGAGGCAAAATCCTCTATCAGCAACAAATTGCAACTCACTGGAAATTTAGATGATGGTTAACATTTTTTACCAATATGGTATTTTTTAATTCAGATATATACCATTTTTTATAGACATAATGCTACCACATACTTAATAAACCGCAGTGTAGTGCAAACATGACTTTTATAGGCACTGGGAAACCAAAAAATTCATTTGACTTATGTTATTTTAATATTCACTTTATTGCAGTGTCAGGAATGGAACCCACAACATCTCTGAGGTACGCCTGTACTAATCTAAAGCTCCCCGACATTGTACCCCTTCATATCTTTAAACAAGGTCTCCTTAATTCCTTCATTAACTCATTACTAAGCATCTACTGTGTGTCAGGCACTGTGCTAACCTCAAAAAGGAGTCGAATTCTACATCACACACAATTTCTGCCCTCGGTATCCACATAAACATAACTTATTAATAACTGGCTTAACCTATAAATAAATATCTATTATGGTTATAACTTTATTATTAGCCATTTGGAAATTTTTAAGTTATTCTTTATTTGCCATTTGGGAAAATACAAATGATTGATTATTCTTTTCCTAATGTGCCAGAGATTAGAGCGAGAAGATTAAAGAGTAGGAGATGCCTGAAGTCATTTGCAAATGGGGAACATGTACCAAACGGGAGAACTAGGAGGGATACAAGATAGGTTCCACCAAACTCACAGTTTTACTATGGCCCAGCCCTCTTAATAATCATCATACTTGGGCAGATAAATAGAAACTGTATTGTCATTGGGAACATTGTCTTAGGCCACAAGAATCACAACATCTCTGGTTCACAAGACTAAAGTCTTGTTTGTTTGTTTGTTTTCTATTTTACTGAGGCTATTACAAAGATGCTATGTCCTCAGAGGATTTGTTAATCAAGGTTATCAATCTACTCCATAGAAACTTAAGAAAAATATTGGTGAAATTTAATTATAATGTAAACCTAGTGTTCCTCAACCTTTCTCTTAAGTGGATGCAGTAAAACTCTTATCAACATTTTAATGTTATCCAGGTCCAAATGAATGTATAGTCTGAAGGAATCCCCTATCAACCAACCAAAAGCAACTTGAAGAACAATTTAAGAAAAAATCTATACAACAGAATGGAGAAAAAATATTTTACTAAATGATATTGGTGATTTTTTTCTTTAGGAAGAAACTATGTACATTTAGAAAAATACCTTGATAACCTACTTCAGAGCAGAAGGAGAACTCCAAGGGAACAGACTGAATGGAAACACTTAAGAAAACATAGTTACCCTGATATGTATAAAAATTAACAGAAATTGGAGAGTGAAAAGGAAATGGAAGAGAAAAGAAACGATGAGCTAAAAGAAAGTAGGATAACAACATGTCACTGAGTTGGAATCCACTGGGCAGAAATGCTCAGAGACTTTTCAAGAATGGGAATGTTTAATTCTATTTTGACTTACCCACTGTATGTAAACCTCTTCACCATTATCCCTAAATCTCCAAAGAAATGCTGTGAACACAGCTGCCTGGTGATAGTCAAATTTTAAAATCCAGGAAATAGGGCTGTGTCTCACATTCAGCTTCACACTAGGGCAGAGAAAATGGCAAAACATACAGCAAAAATCAATAGTGAAGGGGTGCCTGGGTGGCTCAGTCAGTTAAGCGTCTGACTTTAGCTCAGGTCATGATCTCATGGTTCGTGAGTTTTGCCCCGCATCGGGCTCAGAGCCTGGAGCCTGATTCAGATTCTGTGTCTCCCTCTCCCTCTGCCACTCCCCTGTTTGCACTCTGTCTCTCTCTCTCTCTCAAAAATAAACATTAAAAAAAATTTTTTTTAATCAATAGTGGAACATTGAACTGTTTTGTTGTAATTGCAATGACAGTATTAAAAATTAGAACAGAGGAGAAAACTCATTTAATTGAATATGCCTGGCATGTGACAAGTGGTGAGGTAGATAGTTGAGAAAATATATTCATGGAAAAACATCTATGATATTCCATTAAGTAGAAAACATTTATAATGAAGTACTAAGCAGAATACAAAATCATACATACACCATAATTTTATATATATATATATATATATATATATATATATATATATATATAAAACATATGATACATAAAGATAAAAAACTATAAGGGAATATATAAAAACGAAGTTGTATAGGGAGACAAGAGTATATAGAATTTTATCTTTTTTTTAAATGTCTACTATTATTATTATTATTATTATTATTATTAAGATTTTTAGGGGCGCCTGGGTGGCTCAGTCGGTTAAGCGTCTGACTTCAGCTCAGGTCATGATCTCACGGTCCGTGAGTTCGAGCCCCGCGTCGGGCTCTGGGCTGATGGCTCAGAGCCTGGAGCCTGCTTCCAATTCTGTGTCTCCCTCTCTCTCTGCCCCTCCCCCATTCATGCTCTGTCTCTCTCTGTCTCAAAAATAAATAAATGTTAAAAAAAATTTTTTTAAAGATTTTTAGTAAAAACTGAGATAAAATAGTCTTTGAATTTTCTACTTCTGTTTAATATAATCAGCCTTCTATGTGAAAGTATTTGAAAGACGGTGATTTCAATAGCTAGGATGAGCAAAAGAGAATTAATATAAATTTAAGAGTACTGCTATTTGGATCAATTTGAAAAAAGTATGAATAGCCTTGAAATAGACACTTGTCAAATTACATGATAAGTCCATAACACAGCTTAGATTTTTTGCAGAATTTATAAAACAAAACAACTTTAAATACTATTACTTTTTAAATACTATGAAAAGCCTTTAAAAAGTCTGATTAACTAAACTTCCAGTCTCAAGAGGGCAATTTGCTATTATCAACAATCTCAAAATCCTTTAGTGAAGAAAAATGTTCAAGGACAAATACCCAGATGAATTTCACCTGTGTTCTCCTCACTTCCTCTCACTCTTGTCTCATCGTCTAACCTCAAGACTGACCTTCATATAAACAAATGAATCTAACTTCAGATAGGGATGGCGAGCACAAAACTAGGAGCAGAGAAAGTAACCTAAAAGGCAACATGTTTATTTTTCTTTTCCTATTAATGTTTACTGCCTATCCTCTGTATGCTGGGTGCATTATATTTGCATCTCACCACAACCGTAGGAAACAGGCATTATTGTTCTCGATTTATAGATAAAGCAACAGAGTCCCAAAGTGACTTGTTCAAGGTCACACAACTAGCAGGTAGGCTATGACCCAGGGATGGACTATGCCAAAGCCTTTCCTTTATGGGAAAAGCGCAGCTGCTTATACATGGTGCACTGACTTGACTCCCTGAAACCAGCTAAGGAAACACAGGAGTAGGAGGAAAACAAGCAGAAAAAAAGCCATATTTCTAGTCATAAAGATCCAGCTACTTATATAAAGCTGTCTTGACTGATTAGATTTAGACTATAGAAACTCCCCTAAATTCTAACCAGACAAAAACAGGAGTCATAAGAGGGAAATTTTTACTTGAACTGTCATCTTACACTGTTAAAAGGAGCCAGCCCGACTCTAAATCATGTTTCTGACTCTAGTAAATTGTAAACAGAGGTAAAAGACAAGTATACCAAAGCCATAAAAACAAGTACTGAGATCAGAGTCCTGAACCTAGGCCAGGAATCAAGAGTTCTGAAGTGAGGAGTAAGCATTGTTTATGTTAGTAGTCCACAAAAGGGTCTAGGAAAGAGAACCAGTATAGGATTGACTCTAAACTAGAAGGCGATAGCAGATTATTCATGAATCACAGAAATGAATGAGAACTAGGAGGTAAAGGCCAGGACAAAACTGAGAAATGTAAACTGGAAAGGGTGGGAAAGAGAAGTGTTTGAAAACATTGGAAATATTGAAACATATGGTAAATCGTGAGACAGTTTGAGCTATGGCATGGTTATATAAATTCCTGCTGCAAAATCTGGTGGCAGATTGGAAGCATGTGTTCCAAAACAATTTCATAAGACTTCCTATTACAGTTGTAGAAAACAAGTAATAAGGGTTTTATGCCCTTAATGGCATCCGAGTCTCTTCAAAAGGTGATTTTAATGTAACTTTTTAGATGAAAGCACCACTGATTTGGTCCCAATCTCAAATATTTCAGGATATATATCGTATATATAATATACTAATCCACTGAACTATTTATTCCATACATATCCCCCTTAGAAGAAGAGAGCCCAAGCGGGGTTTGTGCTCCCCACAAGCGGGGGTCGAGCTCACTGGATGCAGGGCTCGAGCTCACCCAATGCGGGACTCAAACTCACGAACTGTGAGATCATGACCTGAGCCAGAGTCAGATGCTTAATGACTGAGCCTCCCAGGTGCCCTAAAGTTGCTTTTTTAGAAGGTACTCTGCAGCAATAGAGGACAAATCCAGGACAAAGACACAAGATCACAAAATACAAGACAGTATGTGGGAGGGCGGATGGGCTAAATGGGTAAGGGGCATTAAGGAATCTACTCCTGAAATCATTGTTATACTATATGCTAACTTGGATGTAAATTAAAAAAATAAAAAATAAATTTAAAAAAATACAAGACAGTAGCAGTAGCGGTAGAAATACACTGATGAGAATCTTCACGCTAGACGTTCTGACACTAAATTAATAGAATTTATTGATAGAACACGCCCTATCATGCTTTTATTTCAACACCTTTCACTGCAATCAAACATACCAATGAGATAAATTCAAATTTCTTAACATGGTATATAAGAATAGGTGATTACAATATCTAACAACTGATAAAATCATATGACATTAATATACAAGTCAATATATAAATTAACATTAAAATAAATTTCTTTCCTTTTTTCCCAAATAAACTATGGATGTAGACATATAAATATCTGCTTATTGTGTAATAAGCTATAGCACAAATTATTCATATAGTCATTTTAATAATTCCCAAATCGTCTCCTCAGTTTTAGAAAGTGTTGAGTTAATCTCTTTAAGGGGCCGTGATTTGATATTTAAAATCATAACCAGGTTCTCCCAACATCTTCCTATTACACTGACAGTCATTAGTCCCCAGTGCCCAGCAGCACTTAGTTGCGGCAATAAAGCAGATGGGTATGCTGTTTGCATGTCATTGCCACATAAGAATATGAATGCTAGTGTTTCCCACAGGGCATGAAACTCCTGTGCCTCAGGACACCCCCAAAAAAGTGGTGCCACAAAACTAGCTGCACTGCAGCCTGCTCCACTGCTTCTAACACCAACAGGACATTCTGGAGTATCGGGCAAGCACTGACACTCCAGCCACTCTATGAGTTCCCAGGGCCACATTCATCCACACCAGCAAGGTCAGTGGGACCCATAATCCATCTCTACAGCTTGCACTGCACATCATTAGGTAACTTATTCTGTCAATAAAATGTACCAGTTTGCAGGAAAGCGATTCGATATTTTAGTAACTAGTATCGCTGTAATGGTAAATATATTGAATAATACCAGTCCTGCATACAGGACTCCTTACAGCTGACTCCAACCAACTAGCTTCCACCAACTCATCCCTTCCTCCCATCTTCCACGCAACTAGCAGTATAGGAATACCGGTGATTCCCCAAAGACACTGTGTTCTTCCGCAGTCCATGATCTGCACATACCTAGAATGCCCTTCTCCTCCACATACTGAGTTATAATTTGCCTGAAAAGCCAGGTTATAATACCTTCCCCTAAATCCTCCATGTTCATAAAGTCACCCCTGTCAACTCCACAATTGATAAACACCCATTTTAAAGCACTTATCGTATATTTGGTTATTTACTTACATGATTCTTACCCACCAGATTATGAGCAACTCAAGGGTAGAGACTATGTCCTAGTCCTCTCCATTTCCTCAGTGAGTACAGTGGCTCGTGTATGGCAGGCACTCAAAACACATGTATTTAAAAGAAGAATGAAAAAACACCTAAACCAAAAGCAATTATTACCTTTGATCTTCTGTACTAGATGCCATCACTGGAAAATTTTACATGCAAACTTAAACATGTACAAGAGAATACTTATCTTTTCTAAATTCTTTTAGAGACGACAGAGTGTACGTGACTTTGCAGAGGTGACACCAGTATAGCACTCCTCCCTGGCCTTCCCACTGGATTATCTCAGATAGTCTAATTATTACTTTTACCGTAATGGGGTTATTATCAGTGAAGTTGTTTTAGATAGATATGTAAAATATCTATTTTTATTTAATTTGCCCTTATTTTCACATTTTTCTAGCATATAAAGTATGCATGACTGCTATCATTATCCTCATCAGCATCACCATCTCACATTAGCTGTCCCTGTTAGAGGGAAACCTGGGTGGCCCAGTTGGTTGAGCATCCAACTTCAGCTTGGGTCATGATCTCATGGTTCATGGGTCTGAGCCCCACATTGGTCTCTCTGGTGTCAGCACAGAGTCTGCTTCGGATCCTCTGTCTCCCTGTCTCTCTGCCTCTCTCCTGCTCATGCTCTCTCTCTCAAAAATAAATAAAACATTTTTAAAAAATAAAAAAGACGTCCCTATTAGAATATAAATTATTTTGTCAATTTGTTTGTTCTTTCTTTCCTTCTTTCTCCTGTCTTTTGTTTCTTATTGGCTTTTTTTTTTTTTTTGAGGTAAAATCGGTATATAACTTTATATTAGTTTTAGGTGTCCAACATGATAATTCAATATTTGAATACACTATAAAGTGATCACAATAGTCTCATTGCCGTCCATCAACATACAATTGACCCTCTTCACCTTTTCCCCTCTGATAACCACCAATCTGTTCTATCAATGAGTTCCTTTTATTTTTGTTTTTAGATTTCACATATAAGTGAAATCATATGGTGTTTGTGTTTGATGTACTTCACTTAGCATAATACCCTCAAGATTCATCCATTTGTCACAAATGACAAAATTTCTTTCTTTTATGGCTGTCACTACGTTGTGTGTGTGTGTGTGTGTGTGTGTGTGTGTGTGTGTGTACATATATCTTCTTGATCTATTCACCCATCAATGGAAACTTAGGTTGTTTCCACATCTTGGCTATCGTAAATAATGCTTCAGCGCATACAGGGCTGAATACATTTTTTAAATTAGTATTTTCATTTTCTTTGGATAAATACCCAGAAATGGAATAGCTGGATCATATGGGAGATCTATCTTTAATTTTTTTAAGTTTATTTATTTTGAGAGAGAGAGAAGTGGGTGAGAGTGCACCAGCAGGAGCGGGGGGGGGGGGGGGGGGGGGGCTGGGAGGGGTGGGGTGCCAGAACAAAGAGAGAGAATCCCAAGCAGATTCTGCACTGGCAGTGCAGAGCCCAACCCGGAGCTCGATCTAGTGAAACATGAGATCATGACCTGAACCGAAATCAAGAGTCTGCCATTTAACGGACTGAGCCACCCAGGAGCCCCTATTTTTAATTTTGAGGAACCTCCATACTGTTTTTCATAGTGGCTTGCACCAATTTACAATCTCACCAATTGTGTACATGGGTTCCCTTTTCTCCACATCCTCTCCAACCCTGATTTCTTATTTTTTGATAATAGCCATTCTAACAGGTGTGAGGTGGTATCTCATAGTGGTTTTGATTTGAAATTCCCTGATAAGCAGTGATGTTGAATGTCTTTTCATGTGCCTATTGGCCATCCGTATGATTTCTTTGGGAAAATGTCTATTCATTTTTTAATCAAATTGTTTGGTTTTTCGTTATTGAGTTGCTTGAGTTCTTTACAGGTTTTGGATATTAATCCCTTATTGGATATATGATTTACAAATATTTTCTCCCATTCAGTAGGTTACCTTTTCATTTTATTGATGGTTTCTCTTGCTGTGCAGAACCTTTTAGCTAGATGTGGCCCCATTTGTTTATATTTGCTTTTGTTGCCTTTGCTCTTGGAGTCATATCCAAAAATTCAATACCAAGACCAATGTCAAGGTACCTACAAGCTATACTATCTGCTAGCATCAGTGCAACTGTGAATTTCTCAAAATTTTAATTATTGAAGTTAAAGTTTAAATCACTAATTAAGCAATATAATAAGGATCTCAAACTTGGGATTCCCATACCTTGAGAATTCTTCTGAAACAAATGTCTTAAATACATGAAAAGTCTATCTCAAAGCAACGGGGCCAAGTAAACAATGCCAGTACCTTACCACAAAGTAACAGATTTTAATTTTTTAAAGCATTTGCAAGTGAAAGGGCGCCTGGCTGGCTCAGCTGGAAAAGCATGTGGCTGTTCATCTCAGGGTCATGAGTTCAGGCCCCAAGCTGGGTGTAGAGATTACTTAAATAAATAAATAAACCTTTTTTTAAAAGCGTCTGCAAGTGAAAAATAAAGCACAATTGCAAAACTGCTGATTTGCCAGTTTGCATAAAAACTACCAACACTATATTTTAAAATAACTAAACCAAAAAGAAGACAAAAGGGAGACAGAGAATGAATGACACTTTCAAAAATATTATTAGTAAGTGCATTGATGGCATGTGTGAGGATATAGAGACAAATTCAGTCAAGAAAACTACCAACTAGGGGTGCCTGGGTGGTTCAGTCGGTTAAGTGGCCGACTTCAGCTCAGGTCACGATCTTGTGGTTTGTGAGTTCGAGCCCCACATCACTAACAGCCCCACTGTTAGTGCAGAGCCTGCTTGTGATTCCCTCTCCCCCACTCTCTCAAAATAAATAAGCTTTAAAAAAAAAAAAAAAGAAAAAAGAAAATTACTAACTAAAGTTTTCATTGCAGATTAATGAATCTACAGTTAGTTATCTAGTTAATAACTGACATTGCAGTGCCTAAAGAGAAATGGCAAAAAACATATTATTTGTCCTACAAAAAAGTACCAGATTTTGAAGCAAAATATTAAAGAAATGCTGTATAATTTTATGACAAGAAACTATAAAGTCTCTACAAAAAAAGTTTATTCTGGAAAAAACTGAAATTTAAGTAACACTATTTTATTCCCAGAGATCTGGAATGTAAAATCTTGCCTATAAATATGAATTCCACATCAAATAATGTTTTCAAAATAAAAAATCTAATCAATCCCCAGCTGCTACAATCCCAACTATTGGCTTTATACAGAGAAATGAGTTCAGAACACCACTCTCTGCTGTTCCATACCTCAGTGTGTTGTCTATTCAAAAGGAAAGCTTTCATTTTAAAGTTTATGGGTTAAAAATAAATATTGACACTGTGAGTGATTCTCACTACAGATTTGTTAAAGGCTATTAACTGACTTTAAAAAAAAAATGGCTTATTTAACTGACAGTTTCAAACACCTGGATGAACTCAATCAAAAATTTTCACGAACTGTGCGAAAGTATATTAATGAACAGGACAAAGCTTATAGATTCAAAGCAATAGCTCAGTTTCATAAAAATTAAGTTAAAATGATTCACCAGTGACAGTCAATGTTATAATCTGAGTCCTAAGTAAGGCTAGCAGAGTACTACATATGCTTCAAGAAGAATACCAACATTATTTTTAAATAACTGACATTTTTTAAACTTCAATTGCATTTGGAATCCATTCACATTATCAGAAGAAATTCAACATTACATTTGTCAGTGAAAGAAAAGAAAGAGCAAACAGTTAAAAAAAGTGTTACTACCATTGGAGTGAAATTTAAAGAGAGCGAATTTTCAAGATTAATAGCATGAAAGGAGTTTCTATCAATCAAGGAAAAGGAAATAAGTTTTTTCTTACTATCTGCTACCAACTACTTCTATAGTTTGTCAATGGTGAGCAACAAGAATCTGAAGAGATCATCATCAAATAGTCTTGATCAGGAATTATGTGTATATGTTTCAAAAATAAGTACATAAACCTTATAAAAAGTATCCTCATAGAAGCTAAGTTTCTCATTTTAGGTGTCACAGGGTATTATTTAAAAGTTTTTACAATTCAACGTTTACTCTCTTCCATAATACCCTGCATTTTGTTTTGCTTATAATTATATAATAGAAAATGTGGGGCACCTGGGTGGCTCAGTCGGTTAAGTGTCCAATTTCAGCTCAAGTCACGATCTTGCGTTGAGTCCGGGGCCCCGCGTTGGGCTCTGTGCTGACAGCTCGGAGCCTGCAGCCTGCTTCTGATTCTGTGTCTCTCGCTCTCGCTGCCCCTCCCCCACTCACACTCTGTCTCTCTCACTCTCAAAAATGAATAAATGTTAAAACAAATTTTAAAAAAAGAAAATGTGATTTTTTTTTCTCCAAGCTTTTATTTAAATTCTAGTCAGTTAACATACAGTGTATTAAAATACCAAAAGCCCATAATTGCCCACCTATACCCCACCCCCAATCCAAACAGCTCTGAAAATAGAACTTCTTCTGTAAGCCTGGGCCAAAATTCTTGATCTGATTTAGCATGAGGCTATATACAGTCTTTATCTAACCATTTGTAAATATTCATGTTTCACTGGAGAAATGAGTTTGATTAGGGGCTGCTGTCCTGCCCCTGCTAAGAGTCATATAGTGTATGGCATGTGCATTTTAAAATCCAAAACACTCTGAAACACATCTGGCACCACAAATTTCAGCTGAGGGATGTGTTTTCAATCTCCATTTTACAGAGTTTAGGGAATTAAAGTGACTTCTTCAAGACAACATAGCTTGTCAATGATGGAGGGAGAACTCTACTCCACACCTCCAAATCTTGTTTTCTAGTCCTCTCTACACTACTGACCATAAATGAAAAAACCTTTTTCTACATAGACATTCCATATTTCGTATAATATCATGCCAGCATAAGTTAATATAAAAATTTTAATGCAGAACTTAAAAACAAAGTCTGTTTGTATCTAACCTTCAAAAAAATATACTTCCCGCTGCTTAAATTTGTTTACAGCCTCACCGTGTTACACAAATGAATTAAGGTCACTCTCTGGTTTGTGGTTACTGACCCAGAAGTTAAGACCACCATCAACTTTTATTCTGATGCTATTTTCACAAAAATTCATAAAAACCACAAAGCAAATAAAATTTTAGAGGAAGAAATATAAGTAATTATGCTAGGGACTGCAAAATTTTCTAATACCGATCCTATCAATCTTGTGATAGTTGCATTTTTCAACAAGTATTTCTGATTTTCCCTCCCTACGTGGTAGGGCTACACTTTTCTGCCCTGAGTTAGGCATGATCAACAACTTGCCTTCGCCAGTGAAATGTGAGAAGTTGTATATATATTTCCGAGAGGAAACTTTAAGAGAAAAGTTGCAATTCACCCCAGTCTTTTCATTTTGGTCTCAACGTTCCAAACAGCTTCTTTATTGGCCTGTGTCCCAGAATGAGGATAACATAGAGACCCCAAGCGCCCCAGAGAAAACATATGGCATGGAAAATAAAGAGATCTATACTGTTTTAAGCTACTGATATTTAGGGAGAGCATAGCTTATAAACTGACACATTTGCTACCTCTCAGCTCCAAATCCACCCTTCTTTGTCCTGTTTTGATATTGAATCTGGACTCTGTAACCATTTGTCCTTCCCCAGTCAGCACAATTGTGAAGCTCTGTCAGCAGAGGGAGCCAGAGTGACATTAAAGGAAGAAGGGGCTTCTCCTTCTGGTTCTGGGTGCTTTGGTGTTTGTCCTGTGTTCCTTGGCTGCCCGGAGCTTGGCAGCCAGTGGCACTCACCCTCCTAACACGTTTCACTTAGCACCCTAGCGGGCATCCTTCCAGCAGTTTCAGTAGCACCCCAGCGGACACCGCAATAGGTGGCTTCCCAGAGACTTCCCTGAGAACTCCAGCCAGCTTCTCTGGAAGCCCCACCAACACCCTCGCAGATGACTTCCAGCTTGCCCGCCCCAGCTTGTGGCAGCTCAGTGGGGTACAACCACACCCCCTAACAAGGGCTGAATCTCAACCTTAGCCTTGGGGGAAGGGATGTCTTCCAAATGTGTTGCTTCCTTGGGTACTCAGCTTCAGCACTAAAAGAGGTGGCTGCTCACTGCTAGAGGTTAATAATCCTTTATATTAAAGTTTTCCTGTTCAAATTACAACTGTAGTTTCTGTCTCCTCACTGGACTCTGACATCTAGTGTATCCTAACATATACAACTACGTAGTGTGGCATGAATTTATATTAGTAGTTTTGAAGGACAACCTTGGTTCGTGTTCTTTTTCTACTTTATTTCATAGCTATTTTTAATGTTTTATTACCTAAGTTAAACCAATTAATTACATTTTAAACACTGACATAAACTTCAAGTCTTAATACACACTGCATCTTTTCATTAATTCAGACTTCTTAGCTAATAATTATAAGAAAAAAAATAATACATGAAAGCACACTCATTGCAGGATAAGAAAAGGTTCTTAGACCAAACATGCAAGAGAAACCATATTCCAGGGACCCCTGGGTGGCTCAGTCGGTTAAGCGTCCAACTTCAGCTCAGGTCATGATCTCAGGGTTTGTGAGTTCGAGCCCTGGGTTGGGCTCTGTGCTGACAGCTCAGAGCCTGGAGCCTGCTTTGGGTTCTGTCTCTCTCTCTCTCTCTCTCTCTCCCTCTCTCTCTCTCTGCCCTTCCTCTGCTTATGTGTGCTCTCCCTCCCTCCCTCCCTCTCTCTCTCTCAAAAATAAATAAACAAAAACACTTCAAAAAAAAAAAAAAAAAAGGTTTAAGGAGCACTCCTGGGTGGCTCAGTTGGTTAAGCAACAGACGGGCTCAGGCTTGGGTCATGATCTCACAGTCGCGTTGGATTCTGTGCTGACAGCTCAGAGCCTGGAGCCTGCTTTGGATTCTCTCTCTCTCTCTCTCTCTCTCTCTCTCTCTCTCTGCCCCTCCCCAACTCGTGCTGGCTCACTCTTTCTCTCTCTCTCTCTCTCTCTCAAAACTAAACATTAAAAAAATTATTGAAGAAAAAAAAGATTTACATGACTGTCAGATAATGAAAATATTTGGAAACATTTCAATAACTTCACTATTTAGTCATATGGCAAAGTTAATTCTCTTTCCATAAAAATAAATCCAATTATTAACTAAAATGAATACTTAAGAATACTTATGTGCTCTTTATATTCGAAGAATATAGAAGAATTCACACTGCTTGCCCCCAACGCCCCACCCCACTGGCAGTTAGACCAATATTTTTATTCAGGAGGAAATTTTTAAATAAATAAAAAATGAAGAGCAGATTGGGAGTGAGTTGAGGGAAATAAAGTATTATAAACCCATAGAAAAGTGCATTGTAAAATATTTCAGAGATATTATTCTGGAATTTGTATCTCTGTATACAAAATATATTTAAAAAAAATAAAAGTAGTACAAAGTCTACTTTATAAAAAACATATATCCAATTGTATCTAGGCCACTCACTAATGTGAGGAGAAAAATGGCCCCTCAAAGGTATTCACACTCTAACCCCGGGAACAAGTAACATGTAACATCTCTTACATGGCAAAAGGGATTTTACAGATATGATTAAGATGGGGAAATTATTCTGGAATATCTGGGCCGAGTCTAACCATCTGAGTACTTAAAAGAGAAAAATCTTTCCCCACTGTGGGCAGAGAGAGATGTAGTGACAGAAGAAGGGCCAGAAATGGCATCATGAGAAAGATTCTCCAGATAAACACACTGAGGTGCAAAATTACCAAGTATCAGCTGAGATTCAAGCCCAAGTTGGCTGACTCCATAGTCCAGACACCTAAGCACTATGGTCTTAACTGTTTTCCAGAAGACTAAATTAGCAGTGTGATGGAAAGAGAATGAGTTTTGGAGTTAGAAAGATCTACCCACCTCTGTGTTCTGCTACTTACAGCCTTTGTGACCTGAATCCTAGCACACAGTAGTCACCAAACAAATGTTAGTTCCCTCCTTCACTTTCTGCTACAAGTCTAGAGACCTATTCAAATTCAAAGCAAATCCTATGTAGAAGAGACTTCAGATACAAACTGAATACTAGTCTCACACTCTTGAATTTCCATTTCTCTTTCCTCTCATTCCACATATTCCTTCTAAGGAATCAGCTAAGACAACCTATGGTACCACAAAACTGTCTCTATATTCTAAGCTTTCGTTATTACATCAACAAAAGTAGACTGTAATTTTACTGTAAGAACATTACCAGAAAGTAAGGAGAAAAAAAAAGTTTAAAGAAATGAAGCATGAGGTATAGGTAAAACAAAGGGACTTCAAATAATCTTAGCCATAGTACCTCAAAGAAACAGCTTATTACACACATCTTCTAGTTCATTTCTTTGGCTCAACTTTGTTACCATGTTGCCTTGTTAATATACTTAAAAAGTGGTCACTACCCATATACTAATATGCTTTAAGTGAATATGCTTTATCACCTACAAATCAACTTTATCACCTGTTCTAGACATTGAACGTGGTCTTAACAAAGGCTTTGTCCTCAAAGGTGCACAGCCTCCGCACTGGCTGGCCATTTAAATGTCTATGCTCCAGTTGTCTTGATTTTAAATCTCTGGGGATTTTCAAGCATACCTACAAAATGATCCAATTTCACACATTCTCTCAAGATTCATTTAGCTTCCTGCCCCTGCAATACCACCATCATCATTGCTCAGAGAATTTTCTTTTTTGACAATGGCTTCCAAAATGCTACCAACTCCTATTTCAAATAGAAAAACACTCCACATGAGAGCAAAAAAAAGTGTCTACCACCAGCAAAAGGTGGCTTAAACTCTCGCATCCTTGAACAAATATTTATCAAATGAAAAGTCTTTTAATTGAAAAAAGTTATTTATTAAATATATTGTCTTCACTGATTTCATGTGTTGTTAAAAACACACGCTTGATTCCTAGTTTAACTAATACCACGCACCATAACCAATAACTGGCATGTCCAAGAAGGATAACAATGAAACTTCTTGCAAATGTGACCACCAAATCCCAAAGATAATCATTTCTTGAGGTATCAGCAACTCTCCACTGTTAGGCAGTGCTACACTTAATTATTCACTCAAAACACATTTATATCCACTCACAATGGACTACCCACTGCAAACACAGTCCTTTTTCTATAATTTATTAGAAAAGAGGAAAAGTAATTCAATGACTATGATATAATAAAAAGTAGTTATTAAGAGTGCAAATTCTAGAATATGACTGTCTAGGTTTAAATCCTGGCTCCCCACTAAAAACTTTGAGCATACAACTTCAGTCTTCATTTTTTTCATCTATAAAAATGATAAAATAATAGCTATCTCATAAGGTTGTCATGGGGGCTGAATTAGATAATGCATATATAATGTAGCATAGTAACAGCACAGTAAGCATCCAGTATATGTTGGCTATGGAGTATTAATATTGTAAGAGTTACAGTAGAAGTATGCAATAAGGGTTGTGAGAGCAGAGGAAAACCTAACCCAGTTTTCAGCTGGTTGGAAACCTGATATATACCTGGATTAAGAACTAGTAGGACTTAGGAGCACATCTGGCTGACTCAGTCAGTGGAGCATCTGACTCTCAATCTCAGGGTTGTGAGTTTGAGCCCCACGCTGGGTATAGAGATTACTTAAAAATAAAATCCTAAACAAAAAATAGTAGAAGTTAACAAGAGAAAAGTGGGTAGGGCTTTCTAGGCAAAGAGAACAATATATCCTAGAATATTAAAAAAAAA